>NW_028251408.1:0-1236530 GCF_964263255.1 Lissotriton vulgaris | reverse complement strand
GTACTCCATAGTCTTCAAGCTTTCGATGTTGAAGCTGGCTGAGGCTTGGTCGGCTGTCTCTTGACACAGACACTGCAGCCATTTTGGAGCAAGCAAATCATCAGCAGCACACCGGCAGCCAAGGCGAGAATTAGAGGGAAGCCGCCAAAGACGCTGGAAAAAATACAATGAAAAAATGAAAAACTGCCGGTATCACACCAAATATAGTTTGGAATGAGGTCACAAGGCTGGAGCTAACAGTTTTAAAAAAGTGGGCCAGGCCTGTAGTGGTTGAGGCATTAAAGATAGTGTGGATTAAAGCACCAAAATGAAGTGGGAGATCCGTATTTTAAAGCATGTGCACTTCTGTACATGTTTTAGTAACATGAAGGAAAAATGTTTCATGAGAAGAAGTGAGAGCGACTTCTGTTTGAGACAATAAATAATTCTGTTCAACTTGTTGAACTCTGCTTTCAGTGTCGGAATGGAAGGCCACATAGAGATATCAAGCCTCCGTTGCGGGGGCGGGAAAAGCACATTTTTACAGCAATATACTCGCTGTGAAACAGTGACAATGTACAGAATTCCAGCTAACATCCCGAAGCAAGCTTCATTATTTAAAAGCAAATAGCTATCAGTTGCTAATAGTGTGAATGTTGGTAGGATAGCTGGCACAGGAATTCCCTTCAAAATGCAAGCTAAATTCGGAGCCTCCACATTACACGTCCCGTGCAATTGAACATTCTTGCATACGAGTGAGTGATCAGGTGTGGAAGTGCACTCCTGCCCTTTTAAGTAAACCTCTTAGCCATCCCTCAGACATCTGTATGAGAAGGGCAGAGACCAAACTTCATGGAGAAAAGCAGTACCAAGTGGTTCATATCTACCCAGGGCATAGTGTTTCATACATGAACTAAACTTAAACAGAGGAAAAGGCAATGTTATTAAACCATGGATGAGCCACACAGCTGAATTAGATTCGGCTACAGAAAATGGTAATGGTTCTAATTTATTTATATGCAATAGAGAATGTGACGCATCCTTCATGGACATGAACTGTTGTTTTTCTGTTAAATTAAACGGTATAAACACTAACGAAATATTAATGTAGTCCCAAGGCACTTTCCCAGATTTTAAAGTTTGTAAGGTCCAAGCAAACTGCGTGATGGACCGCAATTGATTTTGACCATGGAACAAAACAGAAACATCATCTTGCACAATATGCACAACAGATAAAACAATATTATCCAAGGTGTAAATCCTGGAAGAGAGTGTGTTAACGCTATTATCAATGAGAGCAAGCACTTTTTCAAAATTAACTTGGTCGATTGCTCTTAAACAGGAAGCAGCCTCAACCTGCGACAGTTTCCAAACTTCATTGTAAATCGCACATATATATATCTTTTAGATCTTCCACTCACAGGACCCTTAACAAAATCAGTTAAATCAACATTGTCGGTCAACAAAGATAAATGATGTTTAACAGACGAAAGAGTGGATTGTTTCAGCCAATTTTGACATCATTTCCCCACTGACTAGGCGGTAACTGAATGGGAAGTTTCAAAAAGGGATCAGTTCTGTCCTGTGTAAGGCCAGGGGCTAAACCCAGAAAGCCATGTTGACAAGAATCAGAACTTGTTGGCCACAACAGCCAACCCTCAGGATCCAGGGACGAAATGTTAAAGGAGGAATTTGAAATTAAAGATTGTAATTCATCAAGGGATCTATCAGTATGATTCTTCCAATTAGGGTAAGCATGCAGATTAGGAATTTTAGGGGTATTCATGTGTTTTGAAGTGGCCAAACTAAGACAAGTTGTTTGTGAGATCGTACTATTTAAAAACAACATGTGGCCCGGAATAAGACATGCTCGGTGTAAAGCTTCAGTGCACTGCCCTTGCAGATGAGAGGCGAAAACCCAAGGTTTTAGATTGTTTAGTGCAATATCAGAAAGAATAGAGGCTTCAAGCTAGATAATTAAAACTTTATTGTTTTTCTGCATTTTACACAGAAAAGTGACAAAGCCCTGATGACTGTCTGCGAACTGGTTTCCTCAGACTAGACACGCGTCAGCCCATCTGAGGGAGCAATCAATATCACTAAGCGTTTGAACTAGCTCTGGCTGGTTGTAAAAGTCAACCTTATATTAGAACGTGCTCCTTCCTTTTGACTTTGTCTCTTCATTCTTTATGAATTCAGATTAACTTTATTGAAAATTTCAATTGTTTGTGTTTGTATAGTGAAATTTTTGTGGAATGTATGATAATTGTGTATATGAATTGTAAATATTTTGTTTGTAAATAGTTAGATGTTGGAATTTAAATGTATTGAATAAACAGTTGTCTCCTTTTTTTGCAAAACTTTCAAAAGAAGAATGAATTTTTTTTCCGAAAGAGACAGGTTCAAATAAAAATACCGGGTCAAACTCAATACGTTTGTGTTTCTCCTATGATCTGAAATAAGTTTTTGGAAATTAATTGGGTGTAGACATATTCTTGTGTTTTCTAGTTTATTACGATCCAGTCTACCCCATACCCTACATGGACCTAACTCCTTTGTTTCACAAAGATACTCCAAAACCAGGCAGTACGACCCATCAGGTTTGGTAACAGTGAAATGAGGATTATTCATGGGTGACACACATGTCTCAATCACACCTTGATATCCTAATTGTTCAAGGATTTCCGCAATGGGGGCTTTAGCCAATCGCCGCATGGGATATTGGGGTTGTGGCTGTGGCATAAACCGCAATGCAATCTTGTGTCTGGGAGAAAGTTTAGCCCACCCGACTTGAGTATGGTACAATGCAGGTGCAAGCACCAGAGCACACTCTTCTGCAAAGTTCTGTGGACTGCTCCTTGGGCACATTGTGCGGAAAGCTGGGGAGGGTGACCTCCTCCCCTCTTGGAGCGGCAAAATGAAAAGCGGGGGCCAGTCTGACTCAGCTAACAGAATGTCATATGTAGAGGTCAGATGGTCCCAAAAAATCCCTTTTATTACACGTTGGATATCACCTTCTATTAAAAGAACTATATCATATAGTCTGTCGGGGGAGCCACCCACTGTCAGCAGTTTCCATTGTGATAAAAGTGTCAGTTGCTGTCGCCTTCAGCTATGGACGCAGTGCTTTCCGCACTATTGTAACCTCCGCTGCGCTGTCGAGCAGCGTTAATGCCCATGTCAGGATCCGTAGCTGTGTTCTCACTATCCGTGGCATACCTTACGGATAACGCAGCAACTTTCTTTTTCTGAAAATGAGGGCGTTAACGTGGCAAGTCTTCCTGCTTGCCTTTACCATCAGACCGTCGGGGCTGCTCACGTCCTTGTGGGGAACCCCGACCCCTGCCGTGTTCTCCTCCACCAGCTTGCGTGCGATGTTTCCTGTGAAGAACGAGGAGAACGTTGCTCAGGAACCTGAAATCTATCAGGAGACCTAATTCTTGCGTGGTCGCACAAATCATAAGTGCGCTCAGTATTTATTTATTTATTTATGAAATTTATTATTTATTTATGTCATTTATTAAGCGCGAACAAATGCCCGTGGGCGTCTCGGCGCTAAGATATCTGCGAATGATTCTCCTACTGCCAGGGTAGATCTTGTGTTACTGGTTGAACAGCCAGGTCTTTAGCTGTTTGCGGAAGGTCCAAAATGAGGGGCAGGATTTTATTGACTGGGGTAAGGAGTTCCATAGTTTCGGAGCCGAGACCAAGAACCTCCGATCCCCCCAGGAAACAGTTTTGGTGCGGGGAACCACTAGATCGTTTAGAGGAACGTAAAGATCTTGATGGACGGTAAGGAGTCAGATGTTGTTTGAAAAATGAGGGTCCTTGATTGTGCAGAGACTTATACACAATGCAGAGAGTTTTCAACTTAATCCTGTTTCTGATATGAAGCCAGTGTAACTTTCTAATGGTGTCGGTCACTGACTTATATTTGGGAATTCTGGCCAAGAGTCTAGCTGCTGAGTTTTGGACAGTTTGCATTTTATTGATGACCCTTACTTGGGCATTTGCAAACAGGGCATTACAGTAGTCCAGCGTAGACAGCACTAAGGAGGTCACCAGAGTTTTACCGGCCGTTTCAGGGAGGAAGGGGATGATTTTCTTTATAAGGCGCAATTTATGGAAGGCTGAGGATGCAATTTGGTTGGCGTGTAAAACAAAGTTGAGACGGTCGTCAAAGACCTCACCTTGCTAGCAGGTTTAGGCGGAATTCCGAAGGCGGTGGGCCATCATACGGAGGACCAACTTGGGTTAAGTTGTCCGAATATGACGACTTCCGTCTTATCGGAATTAAGTTTTAAACATTTGGGGGCTATTCAGTCCCCAATTGCCAACATACCTTCTTTAAAGTTTTCTGCTACCTTATCGCCGTTGTTTTTGATGGCCAAGACCAACTGCGTGTCATCCGCATAGGAGGTGAGGCTCATCCTATATGCTCGAATGATGTTAGCTAGGTCCGACACGTAGATATTAAAGAGTGTCGGACTTGGGGATGAGCCTTGTGGTACCCCGCATGGCAGAGACAAGTTGGACGATTGGAAGGGGCCCAGTGTGACAGCCTGGGTTCTGTCAGACAGAAAAGATGCCAGAAGTTCCTTGGCTGTGTGTTGAATGCCCATGTTATCAACACGGTCGACCAAAATCGAGTGATCGACCGTGTCGAAAGCAGCCGATAAATCAAGCAGTATTAGTACTGCTGTTCCACCGTGATCTCGGATGGATCTTGTAAATGGGTGAACATTTCATTAAGCATTTCAGTAAGACTTTTCATTAAAATAATAACCAGCTCATCTAAGCAATGACACATTAACTAACCCTGCCTGTCGCATCAGACTCTTTGGCAGGCAAAGGGGTAATTGTATAAACCTGGAGGATCCTACAAGAAGCGACTATAGTATTGCGTTTAAGTAACACATCGAACCTCTCATGGACGCTTTTCCTAGAAAGTAATAAAACATTCCAGCAAGTACTTATCAGTCTAACAAGGAACTTCAAAGAACACAGCCTTTAGTCATCAACCACAAGCCTTTCTTCTTGTGAATACAGATCGGTTTGCGACCCAGATCAGATCATCAGAATATTATGGAAGTCCACCTTTGCAAGAAAATTCAGTACAGTGAAGTGACTCTCCCTCTCATTAACTGGCTGGCAAATAAGGTACACTTTAAACATATCAGGCTTGTAAATACGGTACACTTTGAACATATCAGGCTTGTAAATATGGTGCACTACGATATAATTGTGAGAAGTTGGCCTGGTATATGATGCTCACTAGTTCTAGTGATCGCCTTGTACCATGCCAAGCAACCCTTATGATGATTGGTTGTAAGTCAACCTTATAGACCAGCTATCCTAGTGGTAGCGTGGACAAAGCAGTCTTAGGCTAAAATCTGAAAGGCATGTGAAGCAAGCTGTTTTACCATATACAACCCCCTTGAATACCAAATTAAAGGACACCACACAGATATATATTGAAAATATATATAGATTTATTAACTACAAATATCCCCTGGACTCTTTATGAGCACAGAAGCACAAGCGTTAAACACAAGACAGTTTAAAATACACAATAGTTGCACAATATGGATGAGCCCTTGGGGCCACCTAAACCATATACTAAGAAAGTGGTATAAGAGATACCAATCGAAAAGGAAATAGGCCTAGGGCCTTGGGAATCACTGGAGCTGATCGGGACTAGCAGTGTCTAAGTCGGGAAAGGCCCGCGGGACTCGGGTGCAGTGTTTAAAGTGCACGCACTCACCAATGCAATGTCTATGGTGCGTAAAAGTTATAAAGTTAGTTAGAAAGGAACCTTCCGAGAGACCTAGAGGAGTGAAACTTAAGACACAGACACTAGAGGTGTGTACCAGTGTGGGAACACCGGCGTTGCTGAGTTACCGCACCCACAGGACGCGGGTGCATAGGGTCGAAGTAGTGTCGGGTTTCGTCACGCTGGCCGATAGTGATTGGAGCTGAAGATGCTGCAGGTGGCTCGATGTGAAGAGTTCCAGTGGATCTGAAGTTGTGAAGACCTGAAAGCAGAGGGGAAAATGTTCAAAGTCACTAGCCAGTGACTACCGTGGAACCAGGATGGAACCAGGTGATGTCGGGTGCAAACAGGCATTGAGGTGTAGATTCTCTCTGCAGCCACGTGGACACGAAGAGGTCGAGGACGTGCAGGATTTGATCACGAGCTCTAGCACGCAGGCTTCTCGCTGTTGGCGGTGTCGGCAACTTGATTGGAGCAAACAGGCCTTGGCTAATGCAAGCCACGCATGAATAGAAAAAGGCTTATCACTCCGACCAGCAAAGTCAGAGCGGGTGCTCCTTTTTACAGGAGAGAGGGCAAGTCTGGAGCAACCAGACCCGTAGTGTAGTTTGTAGATTGCATCGCCAAGATGGCCGCTGACCACGTGGCTAGTGGCCGGGATGGCACGTCGAGTGGCACAATGCAAAAGGGCCCCACGCAGATCGTGGAGATGCTGGGGGCTGATCTTCGGTGCAAGGGCTGCACGGTAGTAGGGGTTCCCAGTCCCCAAAGAACAACGTCGAGGATGCCTCGGATTCTGCGCAGTCAGCTTTTCGGGGGTCTTCCAAGAGGTCTGGTCCCACGTCTCTCGGTGCCTCCACAGGTCCCTTCTTTGCAGGAACTGTGGATCGGGCTGTGAGAAGTCTGGGAGTCTGAGTCTTGTCAGGCTCTAGGCTCGGGCTCCTGCGGGAGGTGGCGGCAAAGCACACGTCGAGTTGCTGGTTGGTACCTGTGTTCACAAGGTGGCCACTCCTAGCTAGGCCACAAGGGAGATACTCTTCAGTCTTCTGAGCAGCAGAATGTCGAAGTCCAGTCGTCTTCTTAGTTGCAAGTTGATTTCAGGATGATCCGAGGTGCTATGGCACTGCTCCGACTCTTATTCCCAATCTGAGGGGTGGATCACCTGCTAGGTCCCTCCTCTGGGTTGGACCAGGAAGGGGGGCGGTTACACCCACTTTCCTTTGTCCAGCTCCTCGCAAGGCCTGGGTCTGGAAAGTCCCAGGACCGGTTTGGACTGGCTTATGCACGAGGACACCTTGTGTGCCCCGGGCATGTCTCAATCTATTCAGCCCTGTCCTACCCAATACACAAAATCCTGTCTGGGGTGGTGCTCGCACCTCCCAAGGCAGGAAACCCCTTGTCCAAGCCCTCCTCGCTGGAAGGACTCCCAGCAGCAGGAGGTCAGACTTGTGTCTGTGGTGGCAGCATCCATTTTGTGATGCTGAGGCTCTGGTTAACTTTAACCGGGGTTAAGGCTAGGTACATGTCGTGTCCCTCTAGAACGGTGGAATGCTATCCCCGTCGACAGAACTGTCGAGGGGATAGTATTCCAAATTGTATGACACCTTACTCGACATGTTTTGATAAAGCCAAACCAAAGTTAGCAAATAACCTGGAGGATTCTAATGCACTTAAGAGTATATGGTATGGTAATATCCCGGAAAAGCTAAGGAAGTATTTCCCGACAGCTGCAGACAGGCTCAGCTTATGCTAGAGCACCATCTCACATGAAACCATGCACTCTGCCCCCAGGATTGCAGGGGCCTTCCATAGGAATGGCTTATAGGTTAACATGTGCCCAGTTAAGGTTAGATATAGGGATACTATATCTAAGCAAGAGGTGATTACACCAACTTACCCCAGCTGAGTGATCAGCCAGTTGTGTCAAAATATGGAGGCCAGGCCAGAGGTGGCACAAAACATGCTGCAGCCCCTGGTAGGCCTTGGCTACACATATGCCCTGGTTACCTATGGTACACTGTTACATGGCCTATAAGGTGAACCAGTTCCAATTGTGTATGCACCTAAGGTACATGGAGTCCATTTTAAGGAGAGAGCAATTAGCCTGGGCCCCTGAATAGCAGGATCCCAGGCCAACTATGTCGAAAACCAGCTAAACACCAGGCAAAAAGTTTGGGGGTAACCATAGTCAGATATCCACCTTCCTACACAACCCCCCTCCCCCCAAACAAAAGGAGATGAGGCTATCCTTGACCAGGTAAGCCTATATTGCCTAAGTGGCCATATAAGGAAGTACCAGCTCTGGCTTGGTAACCCCCTGTCTCATGGTCCACTAAGCAATCCCTCACCCTAAGGGTATCTGAGGGTCTCCACCATAGGGAATCTCTACCTGTGGTGTGTCTTTGCAAAGTTAAAGGCTGGTGTTGGGATGGAGTACTGAAGTGAGATTCCTCTGTAGGACTCCGCTTCCTCCAATCACTCTCCACCATGTGTGCCTTTCTTTCTTTGACTGAGTTGCACTGTGCTCTCAGGGTCAACCTCTGGCTACCTAAAGCTGGAGGCTGGGTCCCTTTGTTTGGCTTACTGGAGGGACAGGTCAGGTTTGAGGCCTTGGGGCCCCAGGTTTGGCTGTGCCCAACAGAATCCATCTGTGGGAGGTCCCTAACTACTTTTAAGGGGGCTCCCTCAGGAGTTTTTAAAGTTTTCACCTCACTAGGGCTACTAGTTTCGGTGCCCCTAATCTGTTGATGGGGGTGCTTTATTTGACAGGGGGCCCTTTGGGGCTCACTGTCCTTCTTGTCCTCTGCAGCCATGGGCTGAGTAAGGCAATGCAGAGTGGGGCAGGTTACCTGCTCCAGACTGGGTCCCACCTGAGAAGGGTCCACTGCCATCAGGGGCTCTGTCAGGCCAGGCCTAACAACGTCTGAGACAGGTCCTTCATCAGGGGTAAGATCAGTTCCCTGAGGAGGCTGATCCTTTCCTAATGTCTGGTGAGGGGGAGATTTCTCTTCCTCCTCCATGCTCTCAGTTTGGGTGGAGTGATCCATCATTACAGGCTTCACTACCCATGTATCAGTTTGAGTTTGGGCTATGGCCATCACAGCCCCACCAACTTTTCAGGAGGAGACTCAGTTTGGGTATGAGCTGTTATCATCTCAGCTCTGCTAATCTTTTCAGGAGGGAAGTTAGCTAAAGATGGGGCTGAGGTTTGCTCAGCCCTCCCAACCTTTTCAGGAAGGACATCTTGGATTGGGGCTGTAGCCATTACAGCCCCACTAACCTTTCCATGGAGATTTACCATTCTAGAATGGGTTTGCTGTTCAACCTCAGCCCAGGCTGAGATTTCCAAATCATTACCAAGTAGGCAATCTACTGGCAAGTTTGCTGACACTGCCACTCTCTTGGGGCCAGTGACACCTCCCCAGCTTAGATTGACTACTGCCATGGGATGTTTGGTTTCTATGCCATCAATGTTTGTCACCTGATATTTGGCATCAGGTAAAAGTTGCCTTGAGGGGACTAGACATTCAGCCACCATGGTGATGCTAGCCCCTGTGTCTCTAAAGGCCTCAACTTTCAAACCATTGATGAGGGGCCCCTGTAAGTATCTGAGTTAGGGGACCTGGTTAGGCCAGAATCCACCTGACCCCCAAAAGTAAACCCACTCAAATTCTTGGGGTGCTCCCACCACCTGGGGGACCACTGCTAACAGTGACAGGAGGTGTTGGAGCTTTACCTGGAGGTATATTCTCCTTATTACCATCCTTTGGACAACAGCTGTCTGATTTATAATATCCAACCTGTTTACAGGCATGGCAGTAAGGCTTTTTCTCTGTAGAGGAAGTGTTCTGGGGCCCACCCTTTCCATTGGAGTTTTGGGGCCCTGGGGAAGTCTTCTCTTTGGATTTATCCCCACCTTTCTCTTGAGGCTTGGTAGTCTCTTTCTTTTGGTCACCATCCTGGTTCTTAGGCCTGATCCTGGTTCTGACCCATTTGTCTGCCCTCTTACCCAATTCTTGTGGAGAGGTCAGATCAGAGTCAACCAGGTGCTGATGTAGAAGCTGATTTTGACAATTATTTAAGATTTGCTCTCTCATCATCAAATTATACAATCCTGTATAGTCTGTAACCTTACTTCCCAGCAACCATCCCTCCAGAGCCTTAGTAGCATATTCAACAAATTCAGACCAGTCCTGAGTCTGTGTCTTCTGGGTGTCTCTGGACATTAACCTGTACTGTTCAGTGGTTAAGCCTAACCCATCAATCAGAGCACTCTTCAGGACCAGTTAGTTTCTAGAATCCTCATCACTAACTGTGAGGAGTCTGTCTCGACCTCTACCTTCAAAGGAGAGCCACAAGATTGCTGCCCACTGTTCCTGAGGGATCTGCTGTACCTTGCAGGCTCTCTCAAGTGCAGTCATCCATTTGTGGATATCATCCCCAGCTTTGTAGGGGGGCAAAATCTTACTCAGGTTTCTGGTATCAAAAGACCTGTCTTTATCCTTGTGGATAATGCTGCCACCAGTGAGTTCTATTACCCCACTCTCTCTAGGCTGTCTTGCTCTAGCAAGTTTCTCTTGGGACAGGGCAACTACTAATTCTTGTCTCTGGATCCTAAGCTCAGCCTCTCTCATTTTGGCCTCATGTTCCCTTCTCTGAGGGCTAGTCATCTCCCTCCTGGAGTGACCATGAGAACCTCTAGAAGCCTGGGAGGTATTGGAGTCACCAGAGTGATTCCTCCTCCTCCTATGCTCCTTGTTAAGTCCACCTGGGTGCCTGGGCAAGGTCATCCTTGCTTCAGTCCCAAATATACTTAAGTTAGTCTGGTTAAGCCTGCTGACTAGTACCTGACTATTTCAGCCATCATCAGAATCACTGCTCCCCCTTCTGTCTCCTCTTCTTCTTCCTCCTCCTCATCTACCTGAGGAGCTCCAGTGACTTGGTCATCCTCATCTACCTGGATTATGGGGACAGTGGTCTCAGTACTGTCATCTTCAGTGAGAGAGCCTCCTTCAGCATTCCCTGTGGGGTCTGCTTTAGAGGTCTTTAGAGCCTCAGACTGGTCTAAGAGCTCTCTAAGGTGGTCTGTAGTAGGGGGTGGCCCTGTCTTCAGACCCCTTAAGACACAAAGCTGTATTAGTTGCTTAAAGGAAAATATAGCAAATCCGGATGGTGCCTTTGGAGGGTCACTCTCAGCAGAGACATTCCCAGTGGAACCCTCTGCCCCAGACATTGCTCTAGTGTGGGTGGATATGTTGCAGTCTACCTACACTGGTGTTTACCTACTAAACCTATCTAGTAGTTATGGTCAGGGTGTGCTACTCCCTATCCTCTACAACAACTAAGTTCAGTAGTACTTAAGTATACTAGTTTTGTTTTATATGTACCTAGCAGGTACCTGTATGATCTTTCAAATGATAATCTCAAAGATTGTAATGGTAAAACAACAGCAAGCTCAAATCTCAATCCGCTGCTCACCAATGTGAGAAGTTGGCCTGGTATATGATGCTCACTAGTTCTAGTGATCACCTTGTACCATGCCAAGCAACCCTTATGATGATTGGTTGTAAGTCAACCTTATAGACCAGCTATCCTAGTGGTAGCGTGGACAAAGCAGTCTTAGGCTAAACTCTGAAAGGCATGTGAAGCAAGCTGTTTTACCATATACAACCCCCTTGAATACCAAATGAAAGGACACCACACAGATATATATTGAAAATATATATAGATTTATTAACTACAAATATCCCCTGGACTCTTTATGAGCACAGAAGCACAAGCGTTAAACACAAGACAGTTTAAAATACACAAAAGTTGCACAATATGGATGAGCCCTAGGGGCCACCTAAACCATATACTAAGAACGTGGTATAAGAGATACCAATCGAAAAGGAAATAGGCCTAGGGCCTTGGGAATCACTGGAGCTGATCGGGACTAGCAGTGACTTAGTCGGGAAAGGCCCGCAGCACTCGGGTGCAGTGTTTAAAGTGCACGCACTCATCAATGCAATGTCTATGGTGCGTAAAAGTTATAAAGTTAGTTAGAAGGAACCTTCCGAGTGACCTAGAGGAGTGAAACTTAAGACACAGACACTAGAGGTGTGTACCAAAGTGGTAACATCGGCGTTGCTGAGTTACCTCACCCACAGGACGTGGGTGCATAGGGTCGAAGTAGTGTCGGGTTTCGTCACGCTGGTCGATGGTGCTTGGAGCTGAAGATGCTGCCGGCGGCTCGATGTGAAGAGTTCCGGTGGATCCAAGGGTGGATCTGAAGTTGTGAAGACCTGAAAGCAGAGGGGACAATGTTGAAAGTCACTAGCCAGTGACTACCATGGAACCAGGATGGAACCAGGTGATGTCGGGTGCAAACAGGCATTGAGGTGTAGCTTCTCTCTGCAGCCACGTGGACACGAAGAGGTCGAGGACGTCCAGGAGTCAATCACGAGCTGTTGCACGCAGGCTTCTCGCTGTTGGCGGTGTCGGACACTTGATTGGAGCAAACAGGCCTTGGCTAATGCAAGCCACGCAGGAATAGAAAAAGGCTTATCACTCGGACCAGCAAGGTCAGAGCGGGTGCTCCTTTTTACAGGAGCGAGGGCAAGTCTGGAGCAACCAGACCCGCAGTGTAGTTCATAGATTTCGTTGCCAAGATGGCCGCTGACCACGTGGCTAGTGGCCGGGATGGTGCGTAGAGTGGCACAATGCAAAAGGGCCCCACGCAGATCGTGAAGAAGCTGGGGGGCTGATCTTCGGTGCAAGTGCTGCTCGGTGGTGGGGGTTCTCAGTCCCCAAAGCACAACGTTGAGGATGCCTCTGGTGCTGCGCAGTCAGCTTATCGGGGGTCTTCCAAGAGGTCTGGTCCCACGTCTCTCGGTGCCTCCACGGGTCCCTTCTTTGCAGGGACTGTGGATCGGGCTATGAGAAGTCTGGGAGTCTGGGTCTTGTCAGGCTCTGGGCTCGGGCTCTGGCGGCGGCAAAGCCCACGTCGAGTTGCTGGTTGGTACCTGTGTTCACAGGGTGGCCACTCCTAGGCCACAAGGGAGATACTCTTCAGTCTTCTGAGCAGCAGAATGTCGAAGTCCAGTCGTCTTCTTAGTTGCAAGTTGATTTCAGGATGACCCGAGGTGCTATGGCACTGCTCCCACTCTTATTCCCAATCTGAGGGGTGGATCACCTGCTAGGTCCCTCCTCTGGGTGGGACCAGGAAGGGGGGCGGTTACACCCCCTTTCCTTTGTCCAGCTCCTCGCCAGGCCTGGGTCTGGAAAGTCCCAGGACCGGTTTGGACTGGCTTATGCACGAGGACACCTTGTGTGCCCCGGGCATGTCTCAATCTATTCAGCCCTGTCCTACCCAATACACAAAATCCTGTCTGGGGTGGTGCTCGCACCTCCCAAGGCAGGAAACCCTTTGTCCAAGCCCTCCTCGCTGGAAGGACTCCCAGCAGCAGGAGGTCAGACTTGTGTCTGTGGTGGCAGCATCCATTGTGTGATGCTGAGGCTCTGGTTAACTTTAACCGGGGTTAAGGCTAGGTACATGTCGTGTCCCTCTAGAAGGGTGGAATGCTATCCCCGTCGACAGAACTGTCGAGGGGATAGTATTCCAAATCGTATGGCACCTTATTCGACATGTTTTGATAAAGCCAAACCAAAGTTAGCAAATAACCGCGAGGATTATAATGCACTTAAGAGTATATGGTATGGCAATATCCCGGAACAGCTAAGGGAGTTGTTCCCGACAGCAGCAGACAGGCTCAGCTCATGCTAGAGCACCATCTCACATGAAACCATGCACTCTGCCCCCAGGATTGCAGGGGCCTTCCATAGGAATGGCTTATAGGTTAACATGTGTTCAGTTAAGGTTAGATATAGGGATACTATATCTAAGCAAGAGGTGATTACACCAACTTACCCCAGCTGAGTGATCAGCCAGTTGTGTCAAAATATGGAGGCCAGGCCAGACGTGGCATAAATACATGCTGCAGCCCCTGGTAGGCCTTGGCTACACCTATGCCCTGGGTACCTATGGTACACTGTTACAGGGCCTATAAGGTGAACCAGTTCCAATTGTGTATGCACCTAAGGTACATGGAGTCCATTTTAAGGAGAGAGCAATTATCCTGGGGCCCTGAATAGCAGGATCCCAGGCCAACTATGTCAAAAACCAGCTAAACACCAGGCAAAAAGTTTGGGGGTAACCCTAGTCAGATATCCACCTTCCTACACAACCCCCCCCCCCCCCAACGAAAGGAGATAAGGCTATCTTTGACCAGGTAAGCCTATATTGCCTAAGTGACCATATAAGGAAGTACCAGCTCTGGCTTGGTAACCCCCTGTCTCATGGTCCACTAAGCAATCCCTCACCCAAAGGGTATCTGAGGGTCTCCACCATAGGGAATCTCTACCTGTGTTGTGTCTTTGCAAAGTTAAAGGCTGGTGTTGGGATGGAGTACTGAAGTGAGATTCCTCTGTAGGACTCCGCTTCCTCCAATCACTCTCCACCATGTGTGCCTTTCTTTCTTTGACTGAGTTGCACTGTGCTCTCAGGGTCAACCTCTGGCTACCTAAAGCTGGAGGCTGGGTCCTTTTGTTTGGCTTACTGGAGGGACAGGTCAGGTTTGGGGCCTTGGGGTCCCAGGTTTGGCTGTGCCCAACAGAATCCATCTGTGGGAGGTCCCTAACTACTTTTAAGGGGGCTCCCTCAAGAGTTTTTAAAGTTTTCACCTCACTAGAGCTACTAGTTTTGGTGCCCCTAATCTGTTGATGGGGGTGCTTTATTTGACAGGGGGCCCTTTGGGGCTCACTGTCCTTCTTGTCCTCTGCAGCCCTGGGCTGAGTAAGGCAAGGTAGAGAGGGGCAGGTTACCTGCTCCAGACTGGGTCCCACCTGAGAAGGGTCCACTGCCATCAGAGGCTCTGTCAGTCCAGGCCTAACAACCTCTGGGACAGTTCCTTCATCAGGGGTAAGATCAGTTCCCTGAGGAGGCTGATCCTTTCCTAATGTCTGGTGAGGGGGAGATTTCTCTTCCTCCTCCATGCTCTCAGTTTGGGTGGAATGATCCATCATTTCAGGCTTCACTACCCATGTATCAGTTTGAGTATGGGCTGTGGCCATCACAGCCCCACCAACCTTTTCAGGAGGAGACTCAGTTTGGGTATGAGCTATTATCATCACAGCTCTGCTAATCTTTTCAGGAGGGAAGTTAGCTAAAGATGGGGCTGAGGTTTGCTCAGCACTCCCAACCTTTTCAGGAAGGACATCTTGGATTGGGGCTGTAGCCATTACAGCCCCACTAACCTTTCCATGGAGATTTACCATTCTAGAATGGGTTTGCTGTTCAACCTCAGCCCAGGCTGAGATTTCCAAATCATTACCAAGTAGGCAATCTACAGGCAAGTTTGCTGACACTGCCACTCTCTTGGGGCCAGCGACACCTCCCCAGCTAAGATTGACTACTGCCATGGGATGTTTGGTTTCTATGCCATCAATGTTTGTCACCTGATATCTGGCATCAGGTAAAAGTTGCCTTGAGGGGACTAGACATTCAGCCACCATGGTGATGCTAGCCCCTGTGTCTCTAAACGCCTCAACTTTCAAACCATTGATGAGGGGCTCCTGTCTATACTTGCTCAAAGTGTTTGGGCAAGCAGTGAAATTGGCAAACCCCATGCCAGTCTCATAGACAAGAGTATCTGAGTTAGGGGACCTGGTTAGGCCAGAATCCACCTGAGCTCCAACAGTAAATCCACCCAAATTCTTGGGGGTGCTCCCAGCACCTGGGGGACCACTACTAACAGTGGCAGGAGGTGTTGGAGCTTTACTTGGAGGTATATTCTCCTTATTACCATTCTTTGGACAACAGCTGTCTGATTTATAATGTCCAACCTGTTTACAGGCATGGCAGTAAGGCTTTTTCTCTGTAGAGGAAGTTTTCTGGGGCCCACCCTTTCCATTGGAGTTTTGGGGCCCTGGGGAAGTCTTCTCTTTGGATTTATCCCCACCTTTCTCTTGAGGCTTGGTAGTCTCTTTCTTTTGGTCACCACCATGGTTCTTAGGCCTGATCCTGGTTCTGACCCATTTGTCTGCCCTCTTACCCAATTCTTGTGGAGAGGTCAGATCAGAGTCAACCAGGTGCTGATGTAGAAGCTGATTTTGACAATTATTTAAGATTTGCTCTCTCAACATCAAATTATACAATCCTGTATAGTCTGTAACCTTACTTCCCAGCAACCAGCCCTCCAGAGCCTTAGTGGCACATTCAACAAATTCAGACCAGTCCTGAGTCTGTGTCTTCTGGGTATCTCTGAACATTAACCTGTACTGTTCAGTGGTTAAGCCTAACCCATCAATCAGAGCACTCTTCAGGACCAGGTAGTTTCTAGAATCCTCATCACTAACTGTGAGGAGTCTGTCTCATCCTCTACCTTCAAAGGAGAGCCACAAGATTGCTGCCCACTGCTCCTGAGGGATCTGCTGTACCTTGCAGGCTCTCTCAAGTGCAGTCATCCATTTGTGGATATCATCCCCAGCTTTGTAGGGGGGCACAATCTTACTCAGGTTTCTGGTATCAAAAGACCTGTCTTTATCCTTGTGGATAATGCTGCCACAGGTGGGTTCTATTACCCCACTCTCTCTAGGCTGTCTTGCTCTAGCAAGTTTCTCTTGGGACAGGGCAACTTCTAATTCTTGTCTCTGGATCCTAAACTCAGCCTCTCTCATTTTGGCCTCATGTTTCCTTTTCTGAGGGCTAGTCATCTCCCTCCTGGAGTGACCATGAGAACCTCTAGAAGCCTGGGAGGTATTGGAGTCACCTGAGTGATTCCTCCTCCTCCAATGCTCCTTGTTAAGTCCACCTGGGTGCCTGGGCAAGGTCATCCTTGCTTCAGTCCCAAATATACTTAAGTTAGTCTGGTTAAGCCTGCTGACTAGTACCTGACTATTTCTGCCATCATCAGAATCACTGCTCCCCCTTCTGTCTCCTCTTCTTCTTCCTCCTCCTCATCTACCTGAGGAGCTCCAGTGACTTGGTCATCCTCATCTACCTGGATTATGGGGACAGTGGTCTCAGTACTGTCATCTTCAGTGAGAGAGCCTCCTTCAGCATTGCCTGTGGGGTCTGCTTTAGAGGTCTTTAGAGCCTCAGACTGGTCTAAGAGCTCTCTAAGGTGGTCTGTAGTAGGGGATGGCCCTGTCTTCAGACCCCTTAAGACACAAAGCTGTCTTAGTTGCTTAAAGAAAAATATAGCAAATCCGGATGGTGCCTTTGGAGGGTCACTCTCAGCAGAGACATTCCCAGTGGAACCCTCTGCCCCAGACATTGCTCTAGTGTGGGTGGATATGTTGCAGTCTACCTACACTGGTGTTTACCTACTAAACATATCTAGTAGTTGTAGTCAGGGTGTGCTACTCCCTATCCTCTACAACAACTAAGTTCAGTAGTACTTAAGTATACTAGTTTTGTTTTATATGTACCTAGCAGGTACCTGTATGATCTTTCAAACGATAATCTCAAAGATTGTAATGGTAAAACAACAGCAAGCTCAAATCTCAATCCGCTGCTCACCAACGTGAGAAGTTGGTCTGGTATATGATGCTCACTAGTTCTTGTGATCACCTTGTACCATGCCAAGCAACCCTTATGATGATTGGTTGTAAGTCAACCTTATTGCAGTAGTGTGCAGTAGTGCAGTAGTGCAGTAGTGTGACTCACTGGTTAGAGGCGGCAGACCCGAGAGCAGAGGACGGCCCGGGACCAGGGTTCGATTCCCGACGCGGCAGGTTTCTGGACCAGGGTCAGCGGACTCGATAATTCTCTCGCCTCGGTGCCCACTCTGATCAGCGATCACACTCGGCAACTCTGGGCATAAGCTTGCCTCATCTGCACTAACGGCCCCACCAGACCGCCGGGGATGCCTGGTCTCACCCTGGAGATACCCATTAAGGGACCATCTCTCAGGGAAGCCAGGAAGGGTTTCGCAGCGGTCGAAGCGCGGAGATACTCCTCCGGGAGTCTATCCTAGCGCTATATAAACCCACAATTAATTAATTAATTAATTATAGACCAGCTATCCTAGTGGTAGCGTGGACAAAGCAGTCTTAGGCTAAACTCTGAAAGGCATGTGAAGCAAGCTGTTTTACCATATACAACCCCCTTGAATACCAAATGAAAGGACACCACACAGATATATATTGAAAATATATATAGATTTATTAACTACAAATATCCCCTGGACTCTTTATGAGCACAGAAGCACAAGCGTTAAACACAAGACAGTTTAAAATACACAAAAGTTGCACAATATGGATGAGCCCTAGGGGCCACCTAAACCATATACTAAGAAAGTGGTATAAGAGATACCAATCGAAAAGGAAATAGGCCTAGGGCCTTGGGAATCGCTGGAGCTGATCGGGACTAGCAGTGACTTAGTCGGGAAAGGCCCGCAGCACTCGGGTGCAGTGTTTAAAGTGCACGCACTCATCAATGCAATGTCTATGGTGCGTAAAAGTTATAAAGTTAGTTAGAAGGAACCTTCCGAGTGACCTAGAGGAGTGAAACTTAAGACACAGACACTAGAGGTGTGTACCAAAGTGGTAACATCGGCGTTGCTGAGTTACCTCACCCACAGGACGTGGGTGCATAGGGTCGAAGTAGTGTCGGGTTTCGTCACGCTGGTCGATGGTGCTTGGAGCTGAAGATGCTGCCGGCGGCTCGATGTGAAGAGTTCCGGTGGATCCAAGGGTGGATCTGAAGTTGTGAAGACCTGAAAGCAGAAGGGACAATGTTGAAAGTCACTAGCCAGTGACTACCATGGAACCAGGATGGAACCAGGTGATGTCGGGTGCAAACAGGCATTGAGGTGTAGCTTCTCTCTGCAGCCACGTGGACACGAAGAGGTCGAGGACGTCCAGGAGTCAATCACGAGCTGTTGCACGCAGGCTTCTCGCTGTTGGCGGTGTCGGACACTTGATTGGAGCAAACAGGCCTTGGCTAATGCAAGCCACGCAGGAATAGAAAAAGGCTTATCACTCTGACCAGCAAGGTCAGAGCGGGTGCTCCTTTTTACAGGAGCGAGGGCAAGTCTGGAGCAACCAGACCCGCAGTGTAGTTCATAGATTTCGTTGCCAAGATGGCCGCTGACCACGTGGCTAGTGGCCGGGATGGTGCGTAGAGTGGCACAATGCAAAAGGGCCCCACGCAGATCGTGAAGAAGCTGGGGGGCTGATCTTCGGTGCAAGGGCTGCTCGGTGGTGGGGGTTCTCAGTCCCCAAAGCACAACGTTGAGGATGCCTCTGGTGCTGCGCAGTCAGCTTATCGGGGGTCTTCCAAGAGGTCTGGTCCCACGTCTCTCGGTGCCTCCACGGGTCCCTTCTTTGCAGGGACTGTGGATCGGGCTATGAGAAGTCTGGGAGTCTGGGTCTTGTCAGGCTCTGGGCTCGGGCTCTGGCGGCGGCAAAGCCCACGTCGAGTTGCTGGTTGGTACCTGTGTTCACAGGGTGGCCACTCCTAGGCCACAAGGGAGATACTCTTCAGTCTTCTGAGCAGCAGAATGTCGAAGTCCAGTCGTCTTCTTAGTTGCAAGTTGATTTCAGGATGACCCGAGGTGCTATGGCACTGCTCCCACTCTTATTCCCAATCTGAGGGGTGGATCACCTGCTAGGTCCCTCCTCTGGGTGGGACCAGGAAGGGGGGCGGTTACACCCCCTTTCCTTTGTCCAGCTCCTCGCCAGGCCTGGGTCTGGAAAGTCCCAGGACCGGTTTGGACTGGCTTATGCACAAGGACACCTTGTGTGCCCCGGGCATGTCTCAATCTATTCAGCCCTGTCCTACCCAATACACAAAATCCTGTCTGGGGTGGTGCTCGCACCTCCCAAGGCAGGAAACCCTTTGTCCAAGCCCTCCTCGCTGGAAGGACTCCCAGCAGCAGGAGGTCAGACTTGTGTCTGTGGTGGCAGCATCCATTGTGTGATGCTGAGGCTCTGGTTAACTTTAACCGGGGTTAAGGCTAGGTACATGTCGTGTCCCTCTAGAAGGGTGGAATGCTATCCCCGTCGACAGAACTGTCGAGGGGATAGTATTCCAAATCGTATGGCACCTTATTCGACATGTTTTGATAAAGCCAAACCAAAGTTAGCAAATAACCGCGAGGATTATAATGCACTTAAGAGTATATGGTATGGCAATATCCCGGAACAGCTAAGGGAGTTGTTCCCGACAGCAGCAGACAGGCTCAGCTCATGCTAGAGCACCATCTCACATGAAACCATGCACTATGCCCCCAGGATTGCAGGGGCCTTCCATAGGAATGGCTTATAGGTTAACATGTGTTCAGTTAAGGTTAGATATAGGGATACTATATCTAAGCAAGAGGTGATTACACCAACTTACCCCAGCTGAGTGATCAGCCAGTTGTGTCAAAATATGGAGGCCAGGCCAGAGGTGGCATAAATACATGCTGCAGCCCCTGGTAGGCCTTGGCTACACCTATGCCCTGGGTACCTATGGTACACTGTTACAGGGCCTATAAGGTGAACCAGTTTCAATTGTGTATGCACCTAAGGTACATGGAGTCCATTTTAAGGAGAGAGCAATTATCCTGGGGCCCTGAATAGCAGGATCCCAGGCCAACTATGTCAAAAACCAGCTAAACACCAGGCAAAAAGTTTGGGGGTAACCCTAGTCAGATATCCACCTTCCTACACAACCCCCCCCCCCCAAACGAAAGGAGATAAGGCTATCTTTGACCAGGTAAGCCTATATTGCCTAAGTGACCATATAAGGAAGTACCAGCTCTGGCTTGGTAACCCCCTGTCTCATGGTCCACTAAGCAATCCCTCACCCAAAGGGTATCTGAGGGTCTCCACCATAGGGAATCTCTACCTGTGTTGTGTCTTTGCAAAGTTAAAGGCTGGTGTTGGGATGGAGTACTGAAGTGAGATTCCTCTGTAGGACTCCGCTTCCTCCAATCACTCTCCACCATGTGTGCCTTTCTTTCTTTGACTGAGTTGCACTGTGCTCTCAGGGTCAACCTCTGGCTACCTAAAGCTGGAGGCTGGGTCCTTTTGTTTGGCTTACTGGAGGGACAGGTCAGGTTTGGGGCCTTGGGGTCCCAGGTTTGGCTGTGCCCAACAGAATCCATCTGTGGGAGGTCCCTAACTACTTTTAAGGGGGCTCCCTCAGGAGTTTTTAAAGTTTTCACCTCACTAGAGCTACTAGTTTTGGTGCCCCTAATCTGTTGATGGGGGTGCTTTATTTGACAGGGGGCCCTTTGGGGCTCACTGTCCTTCTTGTCCTCTGCAGCCCTGGGCTGAGTAAGGCAAGGTAGAGAGGGGCAGGTTACCTGCTCCAGACTGGGTCCCACCTGAGAAGGGTCCACTGCCATCAGAGGCTCTGTCAGTCCAGGCCTAACAACCTCTGGGACAGTTCCTTCATCAGGGGTAAGATCAGTTCCCTGAGGAGGCTGATCCTTTCCTAATGTCTGGTGAGGGGGAGATTTCTCTTCCTCCTCCATGCTCTCAGTTTGGGTGGAATGATCCATCATTTCAGGCTTCACTACCCATGTATCAGTTTGAGTATGGGCTGTGGCCATCACAGCCCCACCAACCTTTTCAGGAGGAGACTCAGTTTGGGTATGAGCTATTATCATCACAGCTCTGCTAATCTTTTCGGGAGGGAAGTTAGCTAAAGATGGGGCTGAGGTTTGCTCAGCACTCCCAACCTTTTCAGGAAGGACATCTTGGATTGGGGCTGTAGCCATTACAGCCCCACTAACCTTTCCATGGAGATTTACCATTCTAGAATGGGTTTGCTGTTCAACCTCAGCCCAGGCTGAGATTTCCAAATCATTACCAAGTAGGCAATCTACAGGCAAGTTTGCTGACACTGCCACTCTCTTGGGGCCAGCGACACCTCCCCAGCTAAGATTGACTACTGCCATGGGATGTTTGGTTTCTATGCCATCAATGTTTGTCACCTGATATCTGGCATCAGGTAAAAGTTGCCTTGAGGGGACTAGACATTCAGCCACCATGGTGATGCTAGCCCCTGTGTCTCTAAACGCCTCAACTTTCAAACCATTGATGAGGGGCTCCTGTCTATACTTGCTCAAAGTGTTTGGGCAAGCAGTGAAATTGGCAAACCCCATGCCAGTCTCATAGACAAGAGTATCTGAGTTAGGGGACCTGGTTAGGCCAGAATCCACCTGAGCTCCAACAGTAAATCCACCCAAATTCTTGGGGGTGCTCCCAGCACCTGGGGGACCACTACTAACAGTGGCAGGAGGTGTTGGAGCTTTACTTGGAGGTATATTCTCCTTATTACCATTCTTTGGACAACAGCTGTCTGATTTATAATGTCCAACCTGTTTACAGGCATGGCAGTAAGGCTTTTTCTCTGTAGAGGAAGTTTTCTGGGGCCCACCCTTTCCATTGGAGTTTTGGGGCCCTGGGGAAGTCTTCTCTTTGGATTTATCCCCACCTTTCTCTTGAGGCTTGGTAGTCTCTTTCTTTTGGTCACCACCATGGTTCTTAGGCCTGATCCTGGTTCTGACCCATTTGTCTGCCCTCTTACCCAATTCTTGTGGAGAGGTCAGATCAGAGTCAACTAGGTGCTGATGTAGAAGCTGATTTTGACAATTATTTAAGATTTGCTCTCTCAACATCAAATTATACAATCCTGTATAGTCTGTAACCTTACTTCCCAGCAACCAGCCCTCCAGAGCCTTAGTGGCACATTCAACAAATTCAGACCAGTCCTGAGTCTGTGTCTTCTGGGTATCTCTGAACATTAACCTGTACTGTTCAGTGGTTAAGCCTAACCCATCAATCAGAGCACTCTTCAGGACTAGGTAGTTTCTAGAATCCTCATCACTAACTGTGAGGAGTCTGTCTCGGCCTCTACCTTCAAAGGAGAGCCACAAGATTGCTGCCCACTGCTCCTGAGGGATCTGCTGTACCTTGCAGGCTCTCTCAAGTGCAGTCATCCATTTGTGGATATCATCCCCAGCTTTGTAGGGGGGCACAATCTTACTCAGGTTTCTGGTATCAAAAGACCTGTCTTTATCCTTGTGGATAATGCTGCCACAAGTGGGTTCTATTACCCCACTCTCTCTAGGCTGTCTTGCTCTAGCAAGTTTCTCTTGGGACAGGGCAACTTCTAATTCTTGTCTCTGGATCCTAAACTCAGCCTCTCTCATTTTGGCCTCATGTTTCCTTTTCTGAGGGCTTGTCATCTCCCTTCTGGAGTGACCATGAGAACCTCTAGAAGCCTGGGAGGTATTGGAGTCACCTGAGTGATTCCTCCTCCTCCTAAGCTCCTTGTTAAGTCCACCTGGGTGCCTGGGCAAGGTCATCCTTGCTTCAGTCCCAAATATACTTAAGTTAGTCTGGTTAAGCCTGCTGACTAGTACCTGACTATTTCTGCCATCATCAGAATCACTGCTCCCCCTTCTGTCTCCTCTTCTTCTTCCTCCTCCTCATCTACCTGAGGAGCTCCAGTGACTTGGTCATCCTCATCTACCTGGATTATGGGGACAGTGGTCTCAGTACTGTCATCTTCAGTGAGAGAGCCTCCTTCAGCATTCCCTGTGGGGTCTGCTTTAGAGGTCTTTAGAGCCTCAGACTGGTCTAAGAGCTCTCTAAGGTGGTCTGTAGTAGGGGATGGCCCTGTCTTCAGACCCCTTAAGACACAAAGCTGTCTTAGTTGCTTAAAGAAAAATATAGCAAATCCGGATGGTGCCTTTGGAGGGTCACTCTCAGCAGAGACATTCCCAGTGGAACCCTCTGCCCCAGACATTGCTCTAGTGTGGGTGGATATGTTGCAGTCTACCTACACTGGTGTTTACCTACTAAACATATCTAGTAGTTGTAGTCAGGGTGTGCTACTCCCTATCCTCTACAACAACTAAGTTCAGTAGTACTTAAGTATACTAGTTTTGTTTTATATGTACCTAGCAGGTACCTGTATGATCTTTCAAATGATAATCTCAAAGATTGTAATGGTAAAACAACAGCAAGCTCAAATCTCAATCCGCTGCTCACCAATGTGAGAAGTTGGTCTGGTATATGATGCTCACTAGTTCTAGTGATCACCTTGTACCATGCCAAGCAACCCTTATTTTGATTGGTTGTAAGTCAACCTTATAGACCAGCTATCCTAATGGTAGCGTGGACAAAGCAGTCTTAGGCTAAACTCTGAAAGGCATGTGAAGCAAGCTGTTTTACCATATACAACCCCCTTGAATACCAAATGAAAGGACACCACACAGATATATATTGAAAATATATATAGATTTATTAACTACAAATATCCCCTGGACTCTTTATGAGCACAGAAGCACAAGCGTTAAACACAAGACAGTTTAAAATACACAAAAGTTGCACAATATGGATGAGCCCTAGGGGCCACCTAAACCATATACTAAGAAAGTGGTATAAGAGATACCAATCGAAAAGGAAATAGGCCTAGGGCCTTGGGAATCGCTGGAGCTGATCGGGACTAGCAGTGACTAAGTCGGGAAAGGCCCGCAGGACTCGGGTGCAGTGTTTAAAGTGCACGCACTCACCAATGCAATGTCTATGGTGCGTAAAAGTTATAAAGTTATTTAGAAAGGAACCTTCCGAGTGACCTAGAGGAGTGAAACTTAAGACACAGAGACTAGAGGTGTGTACCAGTGTGGAAACACCGGCGTTGCTGAGTTACCTCACACACAGGACGCGGGTGCATAGGGTCGAAGTAGTGTCGGGTTTCGTCACGCTGGTCGATGGTGCTTGGAGCTGAAGATGCTGCAGGCGGCTCGATGTGAAGAGTTCCGGTGGATCCAAGGGTGGATCTGAAGTTGTGAAGACCTGAAAGCAGAGGGGACAATGTTCAAAGTCACTAGCCAGTGACTACCGTGGAACCAGGATGGAACCACGGAAAACAAAATCCGAAAATAGCCGAATAACTTTTCTAAATGCTCAATCAGAATACTACAAAAATATAAAGTTGGCGCGAAAACAACAATTAACACAACAAATAGCAGAAGCAGGCAACAGCTCTAAGGAACTCTTTAATATTCTGCAAAACTTCATAAAGCCTACGGCTTGTGAAAGCTCTGATGACTTCTCGCAGGATCTGTGCAACAAAGTCTCGTTGTTTTTTGAAGACAAAATCAACATCATCTATGAAAAAATAGTAGCAGCCAACAATATCAGCAAAAATAAAACCAAAATATTCTCCACCATAACCCCTACCATAGATAATAAACCCTCTTTGACATCTTTCCCCTCCATTAATCACACAGAGCTTCTTACTCTCTGCAACCAAATAAAAACAGGATCCCCCAATGACCTTGTTACAGCTAAAATGGTTGGCCCTTTGATCCCTTTATTAGGTCCCCATATACTTGGAATGGTCAACACCTCCCTCAGGACAGGCCAGGTCCCGGCAGACTGGAAAAAGGCAGTGGTGAACCCGATAAGAAAAAAGGCATCATCTCCCTGGACAGACCTATCAAACCTACGTCCCATCTCTCTCCTACCCTACCTGGGCAAGATCACAGAGAAGCACGTGAACACCTATCTTTCCCAACATCTTGAAGCGACGGAAGGCCTGGACTACTCCCAATCTGGGTTCAGGCCGAACCACAGCACAGAATCAGCACTTCAAACAGTGACCAATAACATCAAAATGGCACTGGATGATGGTTGCTCTATGATTCTAGTGCTGTTGGATCTCTCCGCCGCTTTTGATACGGTGTCTCACAAGGCGCTTCTCCATCGCCTAAAGGAGGTGGGAATAGAGGGAGAGGCTTTGACATGGTTGGAGAGTTTCCTGTCTGGGCGTTCCCAAGAGGTTAGGCTGGGCTCCCATAAATCCACCCACAGGGAGCTCAATAAGGGAGTGCCACAGGGCTCCTGTTTGATCCCCACACTCTTCAACATATATGTGGCCCCCCTTGCCAACCTAGCAAGATCTTTCGGGTTCACCCCCGTGTCGTACGCTGACGACACTCAACTCCTTTTTCCCTTTAAAAATCTCACACCTGCAATAAAAAGATCTTTTGCAGATGGCATGAGAGCCATTGCAGACTGGATGTCATCAAAGTGTCTGCAGTGTAATGTCGGGAAAACCGAAGTTATGTTGTTCGGTCAAGCGACGGCACACTGGTCATCGGACTGGTGGCCCCAAGAACTAGGTCCTGTCCCCACCCCCAAAAGCAAGGTCAGAAACTTGGGAGTATTATTTGACCAACAACTCACTTTCAAGGATCACGTCAATCAAGTAGCCGGCACCTGTTTCCGGGCTATAGGGATGCTAAGACGTGTCTTCCCCTATCTTCCGGACTACCACAGAAAAACTCTGGTGCAGGCTCTTGTTATCAGTAGGGTAGATTACTGCAATGGATTGCTCCATGGAGCTAACGAGGAGCAACTCAAGAAATTGCAGGTTATTCAAAACACTGCAGCAAGGATTGTCATGAATGTCCCACCTAGGACACCATCCTGCCCCCTACTGACTCAACTTCACTGGCTTCCTGTGAAGAAGCGAGTTCAGTTTAAGACCCTGTGTACCATACACAAGAGCCTAACAGGGATGGGCCCTAAGTATTTCATTGACATCTTTCAGCCCTACATCCCAGGACGCTCTTTGCGTTCCAGTAATCAGCAACTACTTAAGATACCCAGAATTAAGAAAACCAGGCAAGGTGGCCGTGTACTGGCCCACACCGGACCCACACTATGGAACTCATTGCCGCTGGAACTGAGGTCCATCACTAGCCACATGATGTTTAGAAAAAATCTAAAAACCTACCTGTTTCCTAGCAATTAATGGTCATATTATTTCCGGATACACTTTTTATTCTCACTTCCATCTGCAGCTATAGCGCGGAGATACCCCTTCGGGGGTCTAGTCTGGCGCTTTATAAGCATATAAAATAAATAAAATAAAATAAACCAGGTGATGTCGGTTGCAAACATGCATTGAGGTGTAGCTTCTCCCTGCAGCCACGTGGACACGAAGAGGTCGAGGACGTCCAGGAGTTAATCAGGAGCTGTCCCATGAAGGCTTCTCGCTGTTGGCGGTGTCAGCAACTTTATTGGAGCAAACAGGCCTTGGCTAATGCAAGCCACGCAGGAATAGAAAAAGGCTTATCACTCGGACCAGCAAGGTCAGAGCGGGTGCTCCTTTTTACAGGAGCGAGGGCAAGTCTGGAGCAACTAGACCCGCAGTGTAGTTTGTAGATTTCGTCGCCAAGATGGCCGCTGACCACGTGGCTAGTGGCCAGGGTGGCGCGTCGAGTGGCACAATGCAAAAGGGCCCCACGCAGATCGTGGAGATGCTGGGGGGCTGATCTTCAATGCAAGGGCTGCTCGGTGGTAGGGGTTCTCAGTCTCCAAAGCACAACATCAAGGATGCCTCGGATGCTGCGCAGTCAGCTTTTCGGGGGTCTTCCAAGAGGTCTGGTCCCACGTTTCTCGGTGCCTCCACGGGTCCCTTCTTTGCAGGGACTGTGGATAGGGCTGTGAAAAGTCTGGGAGTCTGGGTCTTGTCAGGCTCTGGGCTCAGGCTCCGGCGGGAGGCGGCGGCAAAGCAGATGTCGAGTTGCTGGTTGGTACCTGTGTTCACAGGATGGCCACTCCTAGGCCACAAGGGAGATACTCTTCAGTCTTCTGAGCAGCAGAATGTCGAAGTCCAGTCGTCTTCTTAGTTGCAAGTTGATTTCAGGATGATCCGAGGTGCTATGGCACTGCTCCCACTCTTATTCCCAATCTGAGGGATGGATCGCCTGCTAGGTCCCTCCTCTGGGTGAGACCAGGAAGGGGGGCGGTTACACCCCCTTTCCTTTGTCCAGCTCCTCGCCAGGCCTGGGTCTGGAAAGTCCCAGGACCGGTTTGGGCTGGCTTATGCACGAGGACACCTTGTGTGCCCCGGGCATGTCTCAATCTATTCAGCCCTGTCCTACCTAATACAAAAAATCCTGTCTGGGGTGGTGCTCGCACCTCCCAAGGCAGGAAACCCTTTGTCCAAGCCCTCCTCGCTGGAAGGACTCCCAGCAGCAGGAGGTCAGACTTGCATCTGTGGTGGCAGCATCCATTTTGTGATGCTGAGGCTCTGGTTAACTTTAACCGGGGTTAAGGCTAGGTACATGTCGTGTCCCTCTAGAAGGGTGGAATGCTATCCCCGTCAACAGAACTGTCGAGGGGATAGTATTCCAAATCGTATGACACCTTACTCGACATGTTTTGATAAAGCCAAACCAAAGTTAGCAAATAACTGCGAGGATTATAATGCACTTAAGAGTATATGGTATGGCAATATCCCGGAAAAGCTAAGGGAGTTGTTCCCGACAGCTGCAGACAGGCTCAGCTCATGCTAGAGCACCATATCACATGAAACCATGCACTCTGCCCCCAGGATTGCAGGGGCCTACCATAGGAATGGCTTATAGGTTAACATGTGTCCAGTTAAGGTTAGATATAGGGATACTATATCTAAGCAAGAGGTGATTACACCAACTTACCCCAGCTGAGTGAACAGCCAGTTGTGTCAAAATATGGAGGCCAGGCCAGAGGTGGCACAATACATGCTGCAGCCCCTGGTAGGCCTTGGCTACACCTATGCCCTGGGTACCTATGGTACACTGTTACAGGGGCCTATAAGGTGAACCAGTTCCAATTGTGTATGCACCTAAGGTACATGGAGTCCATTTTAAGGAGAGAGCAATTAGCCTGGGGCCCTGAATAGCAGGATCCCAGGCCAACTATGTCAAAAAACAGCTAAACACCAGCCAAAAAGTTTGGGGGTAACCATAGTCAGATATCCACCTTCCTACAATAATGAGGAAAGTGTCTGACACTACAGCCTCCAAATATTCGAGGCACATTCAGAAGGGGGCCAATAGGACCCAGTCTCAGCTCAGGGGGAGGGGTGACCTCGGGCCTCACTCGGCCTACCGCCCTTCTCCCCAGGGGGTTACCTTGTGTTCTTCGGCACTCCGGGCCCTTGCGAAGTGTCCGCTTGGGGGGAAAGGAGCTTTGGCCCTGTGCGCCACGGGGGCAGTTCTGGAGCCCCGGTGCTGGGGCGAAGCTGGACCAGCGTTTGGGCGGCAAGTGGAGGGGGCTCTCAGGCTCAGCGGCCCCCTCCGTAGTGAAGTGCAGCTCTCTTTGGCCGCCGGGCCGTGTCAGCGGGGCCCGCGGTGACGGCCAATGAGGGAGCAGTGTGGGCCGGGCCGCAGGACCAATCGCGGCACAGGGATACGGGGGCGCAGCCAATGACGAGGCCGAACGCCCTTGTCACGTGATGGAGGCAGCGACATGGCTTCAGGCCTAACGAGGCCTGACTGGACTACGCGGCGGCCTTCCTCAGGCTCCGGGGGCCACCGCGGGACCTCCTCTTAGTCGGGTGGGGCCCGGCCACATTGCGGCGGCCCTCTTCTGGTACGGGGGGCCACCGAGGGGTATCACAGCGCTTCCTTGGGCTGCGGCGGTGATTTAGTGCACTGAGCGACAGCGCCTGAGGGGCAGTCTCGGCTGGGCAGAAGGAGGGGGCCACTGGCGCCTTCAGGCCCGGCGCGACAGCGGCAGACAGCGACAGGCTATCGCAGTGCTCGGGGACAGCAGGTGATCGCTTGGGGGCAAATGCAGCGCCTCGCTGACAAGATGATTCCTGAGGGGGTGAAGCGCTTTAGAATACCAGTGCCTCACAGGGGGCTTCAGCGCTAGAGTCTCGAGGGCACAGTTAGCTCAAGGCAGGCAGGATGGGAGCAAATTGTAGCGCTTGACCCACAGTTCAGTCAGGGGGAGACAGCTAGGCCCAGTTGTAGGCAGGGGATGCGCAGGGCAGCACAGTCCAGTACCTGGTCCCAGGAAGCAGGTTTCTTGGAGCTTGGATGATTCTGCGCCCTTAGTTGCTTGTTTCTTGAAGTGGAAGGGGGGGGGGGTGATGAGTTGAAGGCTTGAAGAATTTCTCCTCAGTCACTGCAGATGGGCCCTGGGGTTCCCTCCCACTGGGCCAGATCAGGGGGATAGCTTTGGACACCTCGCCCAGCTTAAGAGGCAGCACCTTAAACCTGTCACTCCCAGTAGCATAGGTTCCTCACTAGGCCCTCCCGCCTAAAACTCCTGCGTGGGTTCCCCAGGTCAGTGATGCCCTCCCTTGCTTATATATGCCCAGGTCAGTTGACCACTCTCTAAGGCGGGAAAAGTCAGGTCCGCCTTTCCTCTGGAAGGTTCCAGGAGCTTCCCCACTCTAACTATGGACAGGGGCTGGGTGGCTGGTGTTGCAACATTGTATGGGGACCCCGCCTGCTCCTGGCAACTAGGGTGCTACACTAAAAAGACCACGCTGCAGTAGCAGGGCCCAGTGGCAGCCATGTTGGAAGTAGAGAGCACCTGCACCCTAACACAGATTAGCTATGAAAAGGTGCCCGAAGACCTAAGGGCCAACAAAAAGAAGGTGGGAAAAATGAGGCAAGGGCAACAAAATCACGGGGAAAGACCACCCTAAGGCTGACAGGTCTAACACGCGTCCCCCCCAGCTGAAAGTGGGGAGAGCTACCCAACCTCTAGGGAGTTCTCGTCACTAAGGCGCAAAAACCGGGAGAGACCGTTAGCTCCGGGCCGATGTTCCACCCTAAAGTCCATCCCCTGTAGGGAAATGGACCACCTTAGCAACTTTGGGTTTTCGCCTCTCATCTGCAAGAGCCAGCGAAGGGGACGGTGGTCGGTTTGAATCAGGAAGTGAGAGCCAAAAAGGTATGGACTCAACTTCTTCAAAGCCCAGACCACAGCGAAGGCTTCTCGCTCGATGGTACTCCATCGCCGTTCCCGAGGGAGGAGTCTCCTGGAGATGAAGGCCACAGGTTGGTCTTGGCCATCATCATTGAGTTGCGATAGCACGGCACCTACGCCATGCTCTGAGGCATCTGTCTGCACAATGAATTCTTTTTGGAAGTCCGGAGTGGCCAGCACCGGAGCGGTACACATCGCACGCTTCAGTGTTTCAAATTCCTCCAGGCAAGCAGCCGTCCAGATGACCTGTCATGGCTGCTTTTTGGACGTCAACTCGGTCAAGGGGGCCACGATGGTGTCATATCCCTTGACGATCTGCGGTAATAGCCAGTGAGGCCAAGGAAAGCTCGGACCTCAGTCTGAGTTTTGGGCGGCTCCCAGACCATGATGGTCTCAATTTTGGCCTGGAGGGGTTGCACCTTACCTCCGCCCACCAAGTGTCCCAGGTACACGACAGAGCCCTGTCCAATCTGGCACTTGCTAGCTTTGATAGTCAAGCCGGCACGTTGTAACGCCCGCAGCACCTCCTGGAGATTTTGCAGATGGTCCTCCCAGGTGCTACTGAAGACAGCTATGTTATCCAGGTAAGCTGCTGAGAAGGACTCCAGGCCAGATAATACCTGGTTCACCAACCGTTGGAAAGTGGACGGAGCATTCTTGAGCCCGAAGGGCATCACTCGAAATTGGAAGTGACCCTCGGGGGTGGAGAGCGCTGTCTTCTCCTTCGCTCCATCGGCCATGGCAATCTGCCAGTACCCCGATGTCGAGTCGATGGTGCTGAGGTACTTGGCTGCTCCCAGCCGGTCAATCAGCTCGTCTGCCCGTGGTATCGGGTGAGCATCTGTCTTGGTGACAGAATTCAACCCCCGATAATCCACACAGAACTGAAGTTCTGGTGTGGTGCCCGGTGGAGCTGCTTTCGGCACCAACACAACCGGACTAGCCCACTGGCTGCTGGAGGGTTCGATCACACCCAGCTCCAGCATCTTGATCACCTCACCCTGGATGCTGTTCCTCACTTTCTCGGACATCCGGTAAGACTTGTTTTTCACTGGCGGACTGTCCCCTGTGTCCACATCATGGGTACACAGATGTGTGATTCCTGGCGTGAGGGAGAACAATGAGGCTTGCTGCGCCAATACCTGGCGGCAGTCCCTCTTTTGTTCTGGGGTCAAGGATAGGGAAAGGACAACTCCCTCCACTGAACCATCCTTCTCCTTAGCCGCTAGAAGGTCAGGAAGGGGCTCACTTTTCTCCTCCTCGCTCCCATCCGTCACCATGAAGAGAGCAAGCTCTGATCGCTCATGATGAGGCTTCAGGCGGTTGACGTGGAGCACCCGGTGTGGTTGTCGGGGGGTCTTCAAGTCCACGACGTAGGTGGTCTGGCATCGATGCTCCACAATCTCGTATGGACCAGTCCACCGGTCCTGGAGGGCACTAAGCGCCACAGGCTCCATGACCCACACCTTCTTTCCAGCGTCCAACTCCACTGTCCGAGCGTTGTGGTCATACCACTCCTTCATGACGGCTTGGCTAGTCTCCAGATTGTCTGAGGCTTCCTTCCACAGCTTGGCCATCTGGCTGCGGAATGCCAGCATGTAGATGACAACATCACGGGGAAGCTTCTTCGAAGTCTTCTCCCAACCCTCCTTGACCAGGCTGAGGGGTCCCCTAATGGGTTGGCCATAGAGCAATTCAAAGGGGCTGAACCCGACTCCCTTCTGGGGTACCTCGTGGAACGAGAACAGCAAGCAAGGGAGGAGGATGTCCCATTTCCACCTCAGGTCTTCTGACAGACTCCGGATCATCCCCTTCAAGGTCTTGTTGAAGCGCTCTACGAGCCCGTTAGTCTGGGGGTGGTAAGGAGTGGAGAACCGATAGGTCACTCCGCATTCCTTCCACATGGCCTGCATGTAGGCCGACATGAAATTTGTGCCCCTGTCCAACACCACGACCTTGGGGAATCCCACTCGGGTAAATATCCCCATCAGTGCCCGCGCCACCACAGGTGCAGTAACGGTCCTCAGAGGGATGGCCTCCGGGTACCGAGTGGCGTGGTCCATTAACACCAGATTGAACCGATGTCCCGCAGAGGTCGGAGGGTCCAACGGCCCAACGATGTCAATACCGACCCGCTCAAAAGGGGTCCCGACCACTGGGAGAGGTTCCAATGGGGCCTTCCATTTGGTCCCAGACTTGCCACTGGCCTGGCAAGTCTTGCAGGTCTTGCAATAGGTGTCAGAGGCAACTCTCATCCTAGGCCAATAAAAATGTGGGACTAGCCTCGCAAAGGTCTTGACCTGGCCCAAGTATCCGGCTAGAGGTATCTCATGCGCCAGTTCCATCAAAAAGGCCCGGTAACACTGGGGGACCACTAAGGCCCTCGAGGACCCATGCACCGTAACCCTTGGTTCACTGTACAGGAGGCCATCCTCCCAATACACGTGATAGTTGCCGGTCTCCTTGTTTATCGCTTGGGCTTCGGCCTGTCGCCGCATGCCTTCAAGCGTGGGGCACTCCTTCTGCGCCCAACAGAATTCCTCCCGGGTAGGACCTCCTTCCACATGCCACTCGGCAAGGGTCGGCAAGTCCCCCACGGGAACGACATCCAACTCCATGGACTCCGGGGTTACCTCCGCGGGCTCCCCATCCATCACACGGGGTGTGTCCTCCACAACACTCTCCTCTGGACCGACAGTGGGTTGGGCCGTTGTTTCAGGCTCCAACCCGGGTTGAGCTTCTTGCCGAGCAGCTGTGGTGACTACGCAAGTCCACCCTGGTAATCCCAGCATCTCAGTGTGGGCCTTAAACTTCACTTCCTTCCAGGCGGTATGTTCGAGGTCATTACCGAGCAGACAGTCCACAGGTAAGGCAGGGCTGATCGCAACTCTCAACGGGCCTGACACTCCTCCCCATTCAAAGGGAACTTGAGCCACGGGATAGTAGCTCATTCTGCCGTCAGCCAACACGGCCGGATGATACACATCAGGAACAACCTGCTCAGGGGACACCTGCCGCCTCACTACAGTGGTCATACTGGCTCCTGTGTCCCTCAGAGCGTCCACCTCCTCCCCATTGACCTTCACCCTCTGCTGGTACTTAGCAGTATTCGATGGTAAGGACGTCACTGGGACCATCTCTCTATAACCAAGTGAAACCAGGGTCAGGCCTGTCCACTCCCCTTCCCTATCTAGGGGCAGCTCCAACCCAAGCGCTACGCTAGCCACCCCGGGACTCTTGCCACCAGTGGGGGCTGGGGGTCGTTTGCGACACTGGGGATCTCCCTTGTAGTGTCCGACCTCTCCGCACTCATAGCACCGGACCACTTTTGGCTGCTGACTCTTGTCAGGGTAAGTGGGTTTTGGGGAACGGTTCTGATGTGGGGTACCTACTCCTTTCCCAAACTGTCTAGTTTGGGGGCCTCGTGAGAACTCCGTTCTTTTATCTCCACCCTCTTTCTTCTGAGGGGCGCCCTGACCGCCTTTCGGGCCATCTCCCCCGGGGCCCTTGTGTGACACCCGGGTGCTGACCCAAATTTCCGCCTCCTCCGCGAGCTCACGGGAATCAGTAAGCTTGGGGTCCACCAAATGCTGGCGCAACTCCTGAAAACACTTATCCAAGAGGTGCTCTCTCAAAAAAAGGTTATACAGACCCTCAAAATCACGCACCTCGCTGCCACGCACCCAACCATCCAGAGCCTTTCGGGCATATTAAAAAACATCCACCCAATTCTGCGTGGACAGCTTATGGCTGCCACGAAACCTCTGGCGATACCTTTCAGGGGTGAGGCCAAAATGTTTGATAAGTGCCTCCTTCATGGGGGAATACCTAAACTGGTCTGCCTTCTTCAATTACAAGAGTGAGTCCCTGACATCAGGAGGTATATACCGGTACAAATCACCTCCCCAGTGTTTCTCAGGCACCCCATGGGCAGTCAAGGCCACTTCATACGCCTCCAACCACCTGGCAATGTCATCCCCCTTGGTGTAGCTCTCTATCACCTCCTTGGGTAACCAGAATCTGGGCTCCTGATGAGCTCCTGGTACGCTGCCACCATTAGGACTTCCTGGCGCACTCAACTGCAATGCTTGCAGCTCCATTTCCTTGAGCTGCAGCTCGTGCGCCAGCTTCCTTTCCTCCAATGCTAATTTCTCTCTCTCCAAAGCAAACTGCTTATCTTCCCTTTCTCTCTCTAAAGCCAGATTCTTATCTTCCCTTTCTCTCTCCCTCTTGTGCTCTAACTTGGCAAGCTCCCACTTCAATCGTCTCTCCTCCCTCCTGTCCTCGTACTCCTGCGGTGACACACTCTCCCTAGATACACTGCTTCCTGACCCGGAACGTCTTCCTGGCAATATATTGTCTGACATGTCAATGTTGAGCAGGCCTGGGTCTTCCTGAGTGTCCGCCTCCCCGTGTGTGACCTGTTCCCCATCCTCTTCTTCCTCTGGGTGGGCCCTTACCCATGCCCTCAAGGCGGTACGGAGCTCTTCTTTTACAGCTCTCGTCCCCACAGGCACTCCCATCACCTGACAAAACTCCCTTAACTGCACTACAGTGTACCTATCAAGGTCAGCCAGCTGGAACTCCATTCTGTCAGGTGAGGACCTAGATAACCTGGAATTAAAATTCTAAGATGTGGGCAACAATGCTGGTTCAACACACTTTGATGCAGGCTAGACAGCGGTGGGCATTTGGGTTTGCTTGAAGCATGACAGGTGTCCAATTAATTGCAGTACACTCTGTCCCACTGGAGGGTGTTAGGTAGCTACAGGTCCTCCTGGATCCTACCGCTCTCCAACAATGTAAGAACTGGGACCACCAGTTCTCCGGGGGGTAGCATGGCTCGAGCAGGAAGGCATCCAGGGGCTTGCGTGTAAAGCAGCCAGTTAACACACACATCCAATGAAACACACAGTGGCGCAATAATGGAGACCACACCAGTAGTTGTATTTGAAAGAAATCAAGATCTTTTATATAGGCTTTCAAATAGAGCGATGCATTAGTAATTCATTAGTATTTCAGATAAGCATTTCATTAAGACATTTCATGAATCACGTTCAGATTGCATTTCCTGTACATGGGTGAACATTTCATTAAGCATTTCAGTAAGACTTTTCATTAAAATAATAACCAGCTCATCTAAGCAATGAAACATTAAGTAACCCTGCCTGTCGCATCAGACTCTTTGGCAGGCAAAGGGGTAATTGTATAAACCAGGAGGATCCTACAAGAAGCGACTATAGCATTGCATATAAGTACCACATCAAACCTCTCATGGACGCTTTTCCTAGAAAGTAATAAAACATTCCAGCAAGTACTTATCAGTCTAACAAGGAACTTCAAAGAACACAGCCTTTAGTCATCAACCACAAGCCTTTCTTCTTGTGAATACAGATCGGTTTGCGACCCAGATCAGATCATCAGAATATTATGGAAGTCCACCTCTGCAAGAAAATTCAGTACAGTGAAGTGACTCTCCCTCTCATTAACAGGCTGGTAAATATGGTACACTTTAAACATATCAGGCTTGTAAATACGGTTCACTTTGAACATATCAGGCTTGTAAATATGGTGCACTACGATATAATGAGGAAAGTGTCTGACCCTCCAGCCTCCAAATATTCGAGGCACATTCAGAAGGGGGCCAACAGGACCCAGTCTCAGCTAACCCCGGGGGAGGGGCGACCTCGGGCCTCACTCGGCCTACCGCCCTCCTCCCCAGGGGAATACCTTGTGTTCTTCGGCCCTCCGGGGCCCTTGCAAAGTGTCCGCTTGGGGGGAAAGGAGCTCCGGCCCTGTGCGCTGCGGGGGCAGTTGTGGAGCCCCGGCGCCGGGGCGAAGCTGGACCAGCGTTTGGGGCGCCAAGCGGAGGGGGCTCTCAGGCTCAGCAGCCCCCTCCGTAGTGAAGTGCAGCTCTCTTCGGCCGCCGGGCCGTGTCAGCGGGGCCCGCGGTGACGGCCAATGAGGGAGCAGTGTGGGCCGGGCCGCGGGACCAATCGCGGCACAGGGAGACGGGGGCGCGGCCAATGACGAGGCCGAACGCCCTCGTCACGTGATGGAGGCAGCGACTTGGCTTCAGGCCTAACGAGGCCTGACTGGACTACGCGGCGGCCTTCCTCAGGCTCCGGGGGCTGCCGCGGGACCTCCTCTTAGTCGGGTGGGGCCCGGCCACACTGCGGCGGCCCTCTTCTGGTACCGGGGGCCACCGAGGGGTATCACAGCGCTTCCGTGGGCTGCGGCGGTGATTTGGTGCGCTGAGCGACAGCGCCTGAGGGGCAGTCTCGGCTGGGCAGAAGGAGGGGGCCACTGGCGCCTCCAGGCCCGGCGGGACAGCGGCAGACAGCGACAGGCTATCGCAGCGCTCGGGGACAGCAGGTGAGTGCTTGGGGCAAATGCAGCGCCTCGCTGACAAGATGATTCCTGAGGGGGAGAAGCGCTTTAGAATACCAGTGCCTCACAGGGGGCTTCAGGGCTAGAGTCTCGAGGGCACAGTTAGGTCAAGGCAGGCAGGATGGGAGCAAATTGTAGCGCTTGGCCCACAGTTCAGTCAGGGGGAGACAGGTAGGCCCAGTTGTAGGCAGGGGATGCGCAGGGCAGCACAGTCCAGTACCTGGTCCCAGGAAGCAGGTTTCTTGGCGCTTGGATGGTTCTGCGCCCTTATTTGCTTGTTTCTTGAAGTGGAAGGGGGGGGTGATGAGTTGAAGGCTTGAAGAATTTCTCCTCAGTCACTGCAGATGGGCCCTGGGGTTCCCTACCACTGGGCCAGATCAGGGGGCTAGCTTTGGACACCTCACCCAGCTTAAGAGGCAGCACCTTAATCCTGTCACTGCCAGTAGCATAGGTTCCTCACTAGGCCCTCCCGCCTAAAACTCCTGCGTGGGTTTCCCAGGTCAGTGATGCCCCAACTGACTAGAAAAAGTTCCCTCCCTTGCTTATATATGCCCAGGTGAGGTGACCACTCTCTAAGGCGGGAACAGTCAGGTCTGCCTTTCTTCTGGAAGGTTCCAGGAGCTTCCCCACTCTAACTATGGACAGGGGCTGGGTGGCTGGTGTTGCAACATTGTATGGGGACCCAGCCTGCTCCTGGCAACTAGGGTGCTACACTAAAAAGACCTCGCTGCAGTAGCAGGGGCCAGTGGCAGCCATGTTGGAAGTAGAGAGCACCTGCACCCTAACACAGATTAGCTATGAAAAGGTGCCCGAAGACCTAAGGGCCAACAAAAAGAAGGTGGGAAAAATGAGGCAAGGGCAAAAAAATCACGGGGAAAGACAACCCTAAGGCTGACAGGTCTAACAGATCTGATGTCATCAGCGCAGTCTCCGTACCGTGGAATCGGCGGAACCCAAATTGAGTATCATCGAGTAGATGGTGTTCCTCTATGAAAGCAGATAGTTGTAAATTCATTGCTTTTTCGGCCACTTTGGCCAGGAATGGAAGGCTTGCAATTGGCCGGTAGTTTTCCAATTCATCCTTATCAAGGTGAGGCTTCTTTAGTAATGGTTTGAGGAGAGTTTTTTTAGGGCGTCTGGATAAATACCTGATCTGAACATGGTGTTGCAGATTAGAGTAATGGCAGGTATAAGCACATCGATAATAGGTGGAAGAATTTTAAAAGGACAAGGATCAAGTGCAGAGCCTGTTTTGATCGTGGTGATGATTTCCGCAGTTTGAGCGTTGGTGATATCTGTAAAATGAGTAAACTTGGGTGCAGAGTAAGTCGAGGTATGGGTAATAGAGGGGGTATTAGTATTATTTGAGAAAGCCGAGAAGATGTCATTGACCTTCGTGAAAAAGAAGGTGGCCAGGGCATCGCAAAGAGATTGAGTGGGAGGTGGGTTCAGATCAGGGGAGTAACCAGCTAGCTGCTTGGTGGTATCGTAAAGTTCCTTAGAGGAGTTTTTTGCTGGCTCTATCCGTTCACTAAAGTACTTTTTCTTAGCCTCACTGATCATGGTTTTATATTTGACCAACGTCTCCTTGTAGCGAATTCTGTTGTCTTCGCTATAGGCCTTCCGCCAATGCCTCTCCTTGTTCCTGCAGAGTTGTTTCTGGGTTCTTATTTATTCAGTGCACCAAGGTGCAGAGGGGGCGAGTCTGTTTCTGGTCGCCTGTTTAGTGGGAACCAGTGAATTAGCGGCAGTACCCAGCCAGTCGTGGAATTGCTTGGTGGCAATGTTGGGGTCTGCGGAAAAAATGGGGTTGGAATTACCAAGTAGCGTTTTCAGGCTAGGACTATCTATGTCATTCCAGGCTTTAAACGGTTGACGGGAATTGGCGAATACTTTAGCGGTGAGTGTTTCCTGAATGATGATGGAGCCCAAGATGGAGTAATGATCTGACCAAGTGAAAGGGAGGATTTGATTTATGTGGATGTCCTCCAGATTGGAGAAGATGCCATCCAGTGTATGGCCACCGTCATGCGTAGGAGAGTTAACCAGAAGGGGAAGACCAAATGTCTTCATATCCGATATAAGAGATAAAGTATCCCTATCCTCTAGTTTGTCTAGGTGAAAATTAAAATCACCCAAAACTGTAAAAGAGTCTTCCAGAGCCAGGGATTCCAGGATAGAACTCAAATCCGTGATAAAGTCTGATCGTGGTCTTGATCCAGGTGGTCTGTATACGAGGATCCCTTTGAAGTTGTTGGAAGGGGATAGCATGATTGTGAATTGCAAAGCTTCGCAGGAGGATGACGGGGTGGCAGTAATTCTCACATTAAGTGAGTCACGGGCGATAATCGCTAGTCCGCCCCCTTTTTTATGCTGTCTATCGTGTCTATAGATTGTGAAACCTCTTGGGACTGCAATCACTAGGTCTGGGTCGGATGAATTGTCCATCCAAGTTTCGGTCATGAATAATATATCTAAATTCCTATCCTCTATCAAGTCTGCTATATCCTGTCGGTGTTTACCGAGCGAGCGTACATTAGAAAGTGCTATTGATATGCTGGTATGAGTATTTTTGTTAGCACTGGAGGGTGATTTAATGGCGAGGGGGATAGAAACCATACAATGAGGACAGAACTGTGTGAAAAGACCGGGAAGGGATATTGGGTCAAGCTTTCGACAATCGCAGTGATTGTGAGGACGCATCTCGAGCAGCTTAATATTAGAGTAGTGTAGACAAGTCGCTGGGTTAAGGGGACCAGGGGTGGTGGCCCTGGGCCCGGTCCAGGCGCGGATGGGGGTAGACGGGCTTGCCTTTGGCGCGCCCGCTGCGCCCGCCCGCTGCGCGGATGGGGAGGGTTAATGTTTTTGTACATGTAAGGGGCGGGTTTAGAGGAGGGTGGGAGGCGTCCAACAACTGGACCGCAACCCTTCCTCCCAGCAAGATGGTGTCTGAAATGGGTGCTGTTATGGTGGCAGCGCCTTAAATCGGCTGCGCCGTGCACAACAAAGGAATTGGCGGCTTCGAAGCGAGGCTAGTCTCGCGCCGAAGTGCAAAGAGGTAGCGTTTAAAATAGAGCTGTTAAAATATATACAGATTTTAAAATACACGTACTTCGTATTTCAAGAGCGTGCAGAAAGGCAGTGAACAGAAAAGAGCTGAGAGCCCCCGGCTTCCGCCTCAGGGGAGAATATGGCAAATATCACAGCTATAGTATGTGACGCCCCTTAAATATACTGGGAGGGCGGGAGGCGTCCAACAACTGGACCGCAACCCTTCCTCCCAGCAAGATGGTGTCTGAAATGGGTGCAGTTATGGTGGCAGCACATTAAATCGGCTGCGCCGTGCACAACAAAGGAATTGGCGGCTTCGGAGCGACGCTAGTCTCGCGCCGAAGTGCAAAGAGGTAGCGTTTAAAATAGAGCTGTTAAAATATATACAGATTTTAAAATACACGTACTTCGTATTTCAAGAGCGTGCAGTAAGGCAGTGAACAGAAAAGAGCTGAGAGCCCCCGGCTTCCGCCTCAGGGGAGAATATGGCAAATATCACAGCTATAGTATGTGACGCACCTTAAATATATTGGGAGGGCGGGAGGCGTCCAACAACTGGACCGCAACCCTTCCTCCCAGCAAGATGGTGTCTGAAATGGGTGCAGTTACGGTGGCACCGCCTTAAATCGGCTGCGCCGTGCACAACAAAGGAATTGGCGGCTTCGGAGCGACGCTAGTCTCACGCTGAAGTGTAAAGAGGTAGCGTTTAAAATAGAGCTGTTAAAATATATACAGATTTTAAAATACACGTATTTCATATTTCAAGAGCGTGCAGTAAGGCAGTGAACAGAAAAGAGCTGAGAGCCCCCGGCTTCCGCCTCAGGGGAGAATATGGCAAATATCACAGCTATAGTATGTGACGCCCCTTAAATATACTGGGAAGGCGGGAGGTGTCCAACAACTGGAACGCAACCCTTCCTCCCAGCAAGATGGTATCTGAAATGGGTGCAGTTATGGTGGCAGCGCCTTAAATCGGCTGCGCCGTGCACAACAAAGGAATTGGCGGCTTCGGAGCGACTCTGGTATTGCGACGCCGGAGGCGACCCCTGTTTCTTTTGCTGCTTCCCCTGATTTTTATTCTTCCAATTCTGTTTTGGAATATTTGGATGGTTGTCTTTAGTAGACTTTGCTATCTGAGTCTGCGGTTGAGTTGCCGTTTTAGCAAAAGGCTTAACACCCAAACTATTGCGGCCAATGGTCTTATAAGCCTCCGCAATAATTCATGGTAACGCTCGGGGTTTGTCGACGTCTTGGACAAGGCGCAAAGCATTCGACACCTGAAAGTTAACCGCATCTCCCTTTACATTACAAAAGATGAGATCAGCAACTACGTCAAACACTCCAACGAGCCTCATTCTCAACTCGACAGCCGCCTCCGCACTGTGCTCATCCGGAACATGCTTGATCACAGAGGGCAAGACATTCATAGACAGCGCGCAGAAATACTTCGCATATTCTGCTGCAAATACTTTACGCCAAATCTCACAATCTGTTAACTCTGGCAATAAGTCTTTCTGCAAACTTATTGTGAGAATCCTGTGTTTTTCCACAGGAGTGGTATTAGGAAACACTGCTTCCAGTTGGTCAAATTTCTCAGCATGACAATAAGGCATATCGTACTTAGTTTGAGGGTGCTTGCCCATTACCGAATTAACCGAATTACCCATGAATGGACTAATCTACATCCCGGCCGGTCCAACTTGTTCCGCTGCAAGAAACATATTGAACCAAAGCCCTATGTACCCCAACAAAAGAGGTATAAAGTTGACACAAGTCGTCAATCGGGGCATTGAGATAACGTGGATATGGTGTGAACCCGGCTAAGACTGGCCAAGTTGCCCCAGGAATTGACAAACAACCTAACCGAACCGGAGTTACGGTGTGGGGGAGGGTGCCATACAACCAAACACGATGCTGCCATGGCAAAATTGGAATCTCTTGTGTCCTATATGGAGTATAGTTCACAGGAATCGCAGTATGAGTGTATGTATGAAATGTATCCTCATCTGCATTTATTGCAGGAAACGTGACCCAAGAGTAGAAAAGCTCAAAGGAGAACGCCGAATATGCACTCACCAGAAAGATAACAGACATACCATCGTCTGGTACTCCAAACTGCGTCAGATGACGCCAGAGCGCTGTCCAACTATGCTGAGCTATGTCAATATCACCCATGAGGACATAGAGAAGAAAAACAATTTATATAAATTGCAGTACAACAAAGGGTAGTATTCAAAATGTGAACCTTTTCATAAATCTCATGATTGAATTAACCTACAACACATTCATATAGGTAGGTTAATCCGTCACGCATGTTAACAGGAAAAGGTGTTGAGGGTATTGTGGACAGATACGAGCACTAATCAAGACTTTGGGCGCCATGTTGCAGGAATTCTGCTCATGCACAGAACTATGCGCAGGAAACCAGGACCTAAGTGTATTGTGGTGTACCAAAAATCCACCTCAGTGCCCAGAACCCCTATCCGACTAGCAACAGTGTCTCATTCATTCTCCGTACCACAGCGAAGCTACCAATGAACAAGCGACTTTGGGACCTCTCAGGAATAGTGGGAATCAAGAACACTCTTTTGTTTTTATTCTCATAAATGTCCACAACGTGAGCAATCAGAGACACGGTATAGTTTAAAATGTTTATTTCAACTACGTGCTTAAAGATGGAGTATATTTGCTAACATAAGTGAAAAGATGCATACAATCAATACAATCAACATTGTTACAATTCCATAAAATACAAAGGGAGGAATCATATTATAATGATAGTGGAACCAGGTCTATAGCACCTTGTGTACCACCCTCCCCTTGCTAGGAGCTAGGTATTATAATAATAGAAGATCTGTAGGTTAAAACCGGGAACCCCATACCTCCAAAGTCAGGTGAAGTGAATCGCATCCCAGATCAGCAGAGCTCTTTGTTGATTGAAAGGTTTTTCCCAAGTGCTAGACTCATGCATGCAGTGCAATATGAAAAGCACCTGAGTTTCAGAAATGAGCAGCTGTGTTCGTGTTGTGTTTAGAGCGTGGGCCGATCAACCTGCATCAACAGCATACATTGTTATTTTAACCTTGAACACTTTGTGCAGACTTGAGGTCGCAGTGTGAGTCTGGAGATGTGAAAAACAGATCGTTCTCATGTGAAGGAAAAGCAAGCAGTTTGTCTTTATAAAAACAGAAATGTAGTGTTGTGTGCAAAAGCAGCAAAATGGCTTTTTCGCAACTAACTCACTTATGCTAATATAGTAATGTGTGAAGGCAGAATCATATTCATCCCTACACTTTTACAGGTAGCATGAACAGGAACACTTAGATGTTTTTCTTTGCAACTCTTCATCGCCAAATAAAAACCACCAGTTCTTCTTTTCTTTTATTTCACATTGTGCTAGTCTCCCAGTGGATTTCCTGTTATATCACGTTTTTTTTTCTATGTGTACCGAAGTGAACAATCACTGGGAACAGACACTTTTATTATTCTACAAATCTTTGGTTTTCTTCATTTCTTCTAGTCGACTCTTCATTCATCTGGTATTTGAATAACACACATAATTATATATTTGTTCCTGTAATTCCTTCATCTCACAATAACTGCACTGTTCTGCTCCTGTATATGTCCTCAGATGAGTCAATATTATTGTTAATGTTCTTAAGTTCTTTTTACATTCACTGCATCTCTAGGATTATTTCTAAGTGAGTTAAATGAAGGTGTGCGTTCGCTGAGGCTATTTAGGATCAGAAATTGACAAAAGCTTGTCACACTTTTAGTACACTTGTAAGTTTTACCCAATGTTTGTTCGCAGTTGACAAAATCACTTCTAACATTCATTGCAATGCTCATTTTTACTCTGTGTATGTTAGTTGATGCATTCGTAGGTTTAATAACTGACAGAAGATATTCACACATTCACTGCACCTGAAAGGATTTTTCTCTGTGTGCATTAACTGATGAATCCTTAATGCGTAAGATTTCCTAAAGGTACTTCTACACTCACTACAGTTGTACGGTATTTACAGAGTGTGTGTAAGCTGATGTCTACATAGGCTTGATAATTGACTACATTTCTTCACACATTCATTGCACTTGAAGGCTTTTCTTCTGTGTGTGTTCGCTGATGCCTGTTTAGGAATGATAATGGACTACAGCTTTTCAAGCATTCATGGCATTTAAAAGATTTGTTTCCCCTTTGTGAGCTCGCTGATGATTTAATGCTGAAGAGTAAATAAAACTACTGCCACATTCATTGCAATGGTAAGGTTTTTCCCCTGTGTGTATTCGCTGATGTCTCTGGAGGCCTGTTAACTGACTGAAGCTCTTTACACATTCACTGCAATGGTATGGTTTTTCCCCTGTGTGTATTCTCTGATGTGTTTGGAGGTTTGAAATGTGACTGAAGCTCTTTACACATTCACTGCAATGGTATGGTTTTTCCCCTGTGTGTATTTTCTGATGTACGTGTAGCTGTGAAATCTGATTGAAGTTCTTTGCACATTCCTTGCAATGGAATGGTTTTTCCCCTGTGTGTATTCTCTGATGTCTGTGGAGGTTTGAAATGTGATTGAAGCTCTTTGCACATTCCTTGCAATGGTATGGTTTTTCCCCTGTGTGTGTTCGTTGATGTGTTTGGAGTTCTGCTAATGTACTGAAACTCTTCACACATTCACTGCAATGGTATGGTTTTTCCCCAGTGTGTATTCGCTGATGTCTCTGGAGGCCTGTTAACTGACTGAAGCTCTTTACACATTCACTGCAATGGTATGGTTTTTCCCCTGTGTGTATTCTCTGATGTGTTTGGAGGTTTGAAATGTGACTGAAGCTCTTTACACATTCACTGCAATGGTATGGTTTTTCCCCTGTGTGTGTTCGCTGATGACTGCGGAGGTTTGAAATTTGATTGAAGCTCTTTGCACATTCCTTGCAATGGTATGGTTTTTCCCCTGTGTGTGTTCGCTGATGTGTTTGGAGTTCTGCTAATGTACTGAAACTCTTCACACATTCACTGCAATGGTATGGTTTTTCCCCTGTGTGTATTTTCTGATGTACGTGTAGCTGTGAAATCTGATTGAAGTTCTTTGCACATTCCTTGCAATGGAATGGTTTTTCCCCTGTGTGTATTCTCTGATGTCTGTGGAGGTTTGAAATGTGATTGAAGCTCTTTGCACATTCCTTGCAATGGTATGGTTTTTCCCCTGTGTGTGTTCGCTGATGTGTTTGGAGGTCTGCTAACGTACTGAAACTCTTGGCACATTCACTGCAATGGTATGGTTTTTCCCCTGTGTGTATAATCTGATGTACGTGTAGCTGTGAAATCTGATTGAAGTTCTTTGCACATTCCTTGCAATAGTATGATTTTTCCCCTGTGTGTATTCTCTGATGTCTGTGGAGGTTTGCAATGTGATTGAAGCTCTTTACACATTCCTTGCAATGGTATGGTTTTTTCCCTGTGTGTATTCTCTGATGTGTTTGGAGTTTTGCTAACGTACTGAAACTCTTCACACATTCACTGCAATGGTATGGTTTTTCCCCTGTGTGTATTCTCTGATGTGTGTTGAGATTTGCAATTTGACTGAAGCTCTTTACACATTCATTGCAATGGTATGGTTTTTCCCCTGTTTGTATTCGCTGATGCTCTTTTAGGGTTTCTAATTGGCTAAAGTTCTTGACATATTCAGTGGAATTGCACGATTTTTCTCCTGACCGTGTTTCCTGAAGGGTCAGCATAGTTAATAAACTACTTGCGTTATTTTCACATTCCCTGTATGCGTGTTATATTTTGGACGCTTGATTTCCGATTTAACAATAAAATACAAGACTCACTAAATACCTGCCACATTCATAATATCAGTAAGGCTTCCATGTGGGTGATTGCAACTTTAGATTGGATAATGGCTTCGCATGCTTGCGGGTAAAGCTTAATCTTTGTTCCGGTAGGTGCAAATTGGGACAATACTCTGTACTTTAGAGAGCAGATCTCCGCTTTCCTTTAGCCTTCAGTTGTTAGGCTCCACTTCGTTGTGCTTTTCCCTGGTGCCTGCGGTTTGGCTAGGAAGAGTTTGCAATACACCTGGAGCACTGAATGGTGGTCTGTTGCCAGTTTAGATAGAGAAGCAATGCTCTAGCCATATCATGATGGTGAAGCGACTCGTAATGTGTACAGCTACTCCAAAGAGTGTCCCGGGGCAAAGCACAGGTCAGAAAAGAAAGTAAATCAGTTTGTTTCAAACATGGTCAAAAAGCCAAGTTTTCAACCTTTTTTAAACATTATCATATTGCTAACAGCTCAACGCTGCAATGGGATTTTGTTCCAAGCTATGGATCCCAAATAGACACGAGACCTTCCTCCAACTCTCATACCAGCCTCATGATCAAAGCTGGTGTTGGACGCTTGTTTATACAGCAGGTGATTTGTCAGTTTTGTTGCCTTAATTTTGTAGAGGTCATTTCTTCGTCTTGGGGTGTCAAGGTGCAGATCTCAGACTCGGACACTCACTGAATTGCCTTTGACTGCTTCTTCCTGGATCTGTCCTCTGCATCTGATTGCACTGATGTTTTTGGAGCTCCTTATTTCTGATAATGTTTTCAGGTTTGATGTGTTATCTTCATTATTCATAATCAATCCGTGCCTTTAAGTCCTATTTTCTATCGGATGCAAAGAAATGCAATATTACTAAATGCAAATGTAAAGAATGTGAATACACAATATTTAACCAGCTGGATAAGACATCTCTTCTCTACCATATTTAAAATTTAGTAAGGATCATTTTACCATACATGGATATTTCAATAAAACTGTGGTTGAACATGTCACATTGTATTTACTTCTGAAAAGGCAGGGATTTACCATTATTGACAGAGTAACTTACTAAAGAAAGGGCAGCCACAGAGAACTCGTGCTACAGGTAGAGTTTTACGTAGATATACATGGACAAGATTTCATTTAAACAGAACAGGTTGTGGAAAAAGAGAGGAATCAGGAAGCTCTGCTGTTAATTCAGTTTCAGAAAGAAGCTACCAAAGGTAACTCTTCAGGAAGTATACATGACAAAGGTAGCTCTTTAGGAAGTATATATGACAAAGGTAACTCCAGACACCTTTTTCCACAATGCTTTCCTGTTCACACTGGATCAGCTCAAATGTCAACTCCCGCCTTTACCTAGCAGCTTATTAAGAGTCTTCCTATAAGTGCGACGGTCCTCATGATCGCGGTACTCGCGGTTGCGGTCCAACTGCCACCATCCAGGCGAACTGACCGCCATATTATGAGTGTGGTGGTGGGACCGCCCCCCCCGCCAGGATCAAGGATCCCGCTGTGGAGGCGGTCTGCAAACACCCCAAATATGTTGGCAGTGCCGATTCCGACATCGCCGATCATATTACGGTCTGCATATCCACCTTCCTTTTCCCTGGCGGGGACGCCGCCATGAAAAGGATAAAGGACATGCAGGTGAGGGGGCCCTAACAGTTCCCCGGTCGATTCTTCTCCTGGGGTTGCATGCGGGGGGCACATGTTGTGCAACCTCATGGAATTGCACCCTTGTTCCTGCACAGTGTGCCATGCATGACATGGTGCAGGAACGTGCTGCAGGCACTCTTAAGGTGGTGGTATGCTGTTTAGGCTCTCCAATGAGCCTAATACAGCCCCTGCAAGATCGCTGCTGCACTACCCACCCACCCTGGATTTAGGTCATAATCCGGCGGCGGGGTCACAATGGGCTTGGCAGTCTGCCTGGTACCTCCGCTGAGGTAGTCCCTTTGGAAGACCGCCACACTCGTAATAATGCCCTAAGTCACCTTCAACACATTTTACAGCCCTCCGGGCTCAAGCATTTCTGGATCCTTCTAACCTGGAAGGCTGGAGCATTATCCCGAGTTGAGGTGGATTTTCTATCAGCGGAATATATATCCATCTCCATTGAACTAGTGCCTGATTCTGAACTGAATGACAACTTAAAAAGTGAGTCTTTGGTTCTTCCTAAAGTAGATCAAGTTAAGATCCTGTTGTATTTCAATCAGCAGCTCCTTCCAGGGTTTTCTGTGAAACAGAATGAGGGGTTAATCTAATGGCCCGACTTTATATTGCGCACACAGATTTGGCAAACAAACATTAAATCATGTAATTTATTATTCAACAATATCAGTCATTTATTCCTTATAAAGAATCCATCACAACCAATAATTTAACTGAAATATCAAGCATCCAACAGATGTGTGCATATTAATAATTGTTTTTGTTTTTCAACATTTACAAGATATTTGACTTATTGTTGTCTGTCTGAAGGCCAGGATGCTACTTTGTGACTCGACAGGGCTTTGGTAGAGCGGGAAGAGGTGTCTGATGTCCACGGGTGAAGTCTCATGGCTCCATTCCCTGTGGCAGGGGATACACTTGAAGCATGCACACAGCCGATGTCTGATAATGGCCCGATAGAGAAGAGTGTGGAACAGTAAAGGTTTTGGATCCTACATCTGCCCAGCCCGGATCTCAGCAACAGGGAAAACAGAACAAAGTGGCTGGACAGGAAAATTAACAAAACAGTTTACAGACACGCAGTCAATATGTACCACGTGACCACTGGGTTTGTATCCCAAAACAAATTTATTTTCTTTTTGACTAAAGTTATCAAAATTTCAAAAACACAAGCACAAAACAAAAACTGTCACGACAGTGAATTCATGTGTACAATATCTACAAATATACAAGTTTACAAATGTACAATACTTACAACAACAAATCAAGCTAAACAAATAAGAATGACACGCCAAAAACAATGAAACAATTCAGTGATCAAAATAAATTGCAATTATGTACAATGCAAAATTAGTGCATGAAGCAAAGGTACGACCAGTCCATAGGACTATGAAACCAGGGGACAGGCGGGGTAGATGGAATGAAGTGCCTGCCTGTCTACCAGTGGTCACGTGGTACATATTGACTGCGTGTCTGAAAACTGTTTTGTTAATTTTCCTGTCCAGCCACTTTGTTCTGTTTTTCCGATAGAGAAGAGGCCACGGTTGGCAGTACGGAGCTCAGAAGCTTCATTTCAGAAGCTCACCTGGGAGGTACTAACTGAGGAGGTGAACAGGAAGGGGCCTATTAGCTATAAACAAAGGAAGTGCACAGGTGAGTGCTTGTGAGGTATAAACAGATGAGGTGCACATATAGGTACCTATGAGGTACAAACAGAGCAGGTGCACAGGTAGGTGCTTATGAGGTATAAACAGAGGAAGTGAACAGGTAGGTGCTTCAGTGCCTCTGGGTCTATATCTGCCTCTAGGCCCTCTTCCTATAATGCTGGCTCTTGCTCCTTCTACAACACTTGCTGCAGACATAGGGCCTGATTTAGAGTTTATCGGACAGGTTATTTTCCCAAACATAACAGATTCCATCCGCTTTATTACAAATGCCACAGGATATAATGCACTTTTAATAGGGTGGACGGGACACCTACCACATTTATGACGGAATAAACCATCCGCCTAAATATAAATCGGGCCCTTGGCGGACATTGTGTCCAGTGTCTTCTCAGTGTTGGAAAGCATCCATTTTATTAATGGCACAGTATTATCTCACCGCTGCTGTGGCTTGCAGTCTTAAGGCCATTATGAATGGTCTAAGTTGTGTGCCAGAATGCCTGTGAATAGTTTAGCATGAGCGTTTAGGAGGGAGATGGGTCTGTATGATGAGCAGGACTAGGGGGTTTTCTAGGGCCTGTGAATAAGTGTTATTACTGTTTCTCTCTTGGTGTCAGTGGGTTTGTCTGTGCCCCCAGATGAGTTATTTACAGCTTATCTATGCACAAATATTTGTAGTTTTTAGGGCTAAGCAACTCATTTTACAATGTTTGAAAACAAAACTAGTCAGATGATAGCTGCCAGGTGTACATGTTTTGCATGTGTAGAATCACACACTAGTAAATGCAGCGCACGCATGCTTCACCTTGTCAGTTTGTGAATGACCGCTAACTTCTGAGCAAGTGAGCATTCACAGACCCCAATCTGACTCTTTCTGACACTGGAAACAATTAGAGTTTCACTTCAACAAAATGCGGGAGTAACTCTCCTTCCAGGGTAGGAAGAGAAATGGATCACCCTCTAAACATGGTGGCGAGTAGTGCTATATGGTACATAGCACCATTTATCCGGGCACAACTGGGGAAATGGTACAATGCACTGGGAAAATGGCATGTGATGACAATGTGACATGACATTCCTGGACATGTTTTTACACTTTTTTTGGGCTGTCTGTGTCCAGTTTATCAAGGCTCAGGGTTTAGTTTCAAGTCATGAGATAGTGCAGGATTAGAATAATTGTAATGTCATACATTCCAACAAATGCCTTTACCACGTATGCCTTTACCACGTAACACCTTTACCACGCAAGTCTTTACCATGCATATGCCTTGACCACGTAACACCTTTACCACGCCAGTCTTTACCATGCATATGCCTTAACCAAGCATAATGATTTACAACAATGGCCCTGCGATAAACCACCACAAAACGACTTCATTCAAAGGACGATCAGCCGCACTCTCACTCTGTGTCCCACGAAGACGACAAACCATTGTCCAAGCGCTCACTACTGTTTTATTAATTCTATAATGCAGCAACACTCAACACACAATGCCTACGCGTTTCGACTCACGCCTTAAACCGAGCAACCCAGTGTACGACAACCACAGTGTTTTTAAAACAAACATCACTACACATTTACGGTCTCCAACGCGGCTGTCTTCTAATCATCTATTACACGTTTTGTGATATACTTTTCAAATTCCCCTTGTAATTCCTCATTTCGTCCACATTTTCACACAGAAATGTTGGCAGTTTTCAGTGTTTAAGTATATAGATGCTCAGTATTTCTGGATTTCATATTTACGTGGGGAAGATAACTGCTTTTACCGGCCCCATCCGCACTAAAGAGATTATATGTAATAAGGGTTACACGCTGGCTGACCTCCAGACTGCCCTTGGGCTTGACTTTATGGCTGCTCCACCTTCAAGTCTCTGTGGTTCGCAAGTAACCTTCCCCAACGGACAGGGCTCTTAGCGCCTCAATATCTCGGCGGGATGGTGTACCTGCTTGCAGCACATACAGGAGATCATCATATCTAATTAAGATGCCCAAACTTTATGACAAGGCCTAGAACACAAGCAAAGGTAATGCGCTGGGCAGCTTCCCCTACTTAGCTGTGTTCACATTCAGTCCTGTTAAGCAGTGCCATGCTCCCCGATGGAACTTCCTGCCACTGACGGGCTGATAATCATTTCCAACTCGAAAGCAGATGTATTTCACGAATAGAACAATATCCAACGAGTCTTTACTCTTTCATACAGCATCCCTCTCACAAAAAACATTTGTTCTCCAGCAAGGCTAGGTGACAGCAGTAGCCAATGTGTCAGGGGCTCTAGCCCAAGAAAGAAATTCCCTCTTTGAGCCATGTTAAACTGTGAAATACAGAAATAATTAGGAGTTCAGCGGGCCCTGGTGCCACTGCACCTGCTGCGCAAATGGAAGCTACGCCTCTAGTTTGAAAGTAGGAATGGAGGAAAAACAATCTGTGTTTGGGATAAATGTGATTGTGAATACATAGAAAATTGCGGGTGTGCTAATGTCATTTAATATGTTTTTTAATTTGTAAGGCAGGCTTGGGGAATACCTAATTAAAAGAGGCTGTCTATCTTCTACGGCAGAAAAGGGTGTACCTACAAAGAAATACACATACAAAGGTTTGCACAGGTCCACAAACACACACACAAAATATGAACACACAGATAAGAGTGGGCGTAGTTGCCGGAGTACCACTACACAGAATTCTGTGGAATTGATCAAAAACTCAGTGAATTCTGCTCCGCAACTCCATTCCGTCTCACCACAATTAAGAAAACAGAATCCTCACATACCCTTGGGAAAACGACAAGTAACATTATCACATGCTAAAATGAATATAATCATCTCACAAAAGTGAAAATGAAAATACAGCAAGCAGTGAGAGAAGTGATGATTTTGGGGTCCTTCCTAACCAAGGGAGAGGACCAAGCAGAATCCTTGAACACAAACAGCAGACGATGCTGAAATGATTTGGTGGTGGTCCCATCCTCCTAGGACCACCCCAAGCACAGGTATGGGCAAAAATACAATCCCAACCAAAGGCCCTGCAAAGCATTATGGGACAAAATTCTAAAGTGCAGTGAATATTATAGTATCCAATATCAAAACCCTCCTCAGGGGGCAGGCTCTCAGGCTCAGCAGAGAGCTAATACAATAATATTCACTAAACTCTAGAATCTTGCCCCATAATGCCCCGCTTTCAGCAAGCAAGAGCATTTTTTTCTGCTCTCACTTGCTAAAAGTGGAACACAGTTTGCTGTGGCTTGGCCGGAGTGGTCTAGCTCCCTCCAAGCCACAACAAACATCTATGTCCCAGGGGTGGGCAGCCCGGGACATAGCAGGAGTCTGGCCTGGGGTGCCCAGGGCCATTATTGGCTGCAGGTTCTTCATTTTTCCCCAGGGCTGCGGAGGGGCCATATGTCCCCTGCAATACATTTAACAAAAACGAGGTGGCAGTCCCTGGGGTTGCAGGGGGGTCTGTGTGGCCCCCACACATCAATTAAAATTGGAGCCCTGGAGAGGTGGTCCCTGGGTCTCCGGGAAGACCGGACAGGCCCCCCCTTCCAAATTGACTAAAGGCCCAGGGAGATGGCATTCCCCGGGGCCACAGGGGTTCTGTGTGGCCCCCGCATTATTTAAAATGAAAGCCCTGAGAAGGTGGCAGCCCCCAGGGTGGAGGAAGGGGGGTCGCGCGACCCATGCTTTGTGTAAAGAGAAAGCCCCAGGGAGGTGGCGGACACCGGGGCAGGTGGGGAGTCAAGGAGCCTCCAGGGAGGTGATGGTTCCTGGGCAGTGGGGGAGGCTGTACAGGGCTCGACAAATCCACTCGCCCGCTCGCATTTGCGAGGGAGAATTGATTAGGACGAGCTATTTTTAGGTCCTTCTCGCCCTTTATGGCGAGTAGGGAGACAAACTAACTTTTGTACTCTGTTTTTGAAAACGGAGCAAAAGTGACAAGATAACAAGATTTAAAGGCATTTTTATTGCTCACAAAGCAATAAAGATGCCTGTCAAGTCAAGTCAAGTCAAAAGATCTTTATTCGGAATAAAAACATCCATAAAAGTACAGACAAAATACAATCAAAACAATACAGTACAATAATATGACATCTGGCAAATAGATTAAAGACCAATGAATCAATTTCAATTTCACATTTACACACAGATTGCCCCTCCTTACTAAAAACAGCATTATATACAATTAAAAATGGTTTCTAACAAACATAGTTAAAAAATGGATGAATAATATCAGCATCGTTAATAGGTCCACATTAATGATGTGCAAAGATGCAAAATGTGCAAAAAAGGATTTTTAAAGTGCATAAAAGAGTGCAGTGTGCGGTAGTTATACATCGATATATAAAGTGGCTCGTGATCTAACGGCAGCTTTGAGGAAGCAGCTCACCCTGAATATTACTTCATCTGATCCCAGTAATAAAAAAGACCTCAGTGCTATTCTAAAGCTAGTCAATTCATGTTTTCTACAGTAAGGCATTAAATAATGGGTGGAAAGCTTATTATAAAAACCACAGAAAAACAAAAAGTGCATAAGGCTCTGTTTCATGTTAGGGTTACATGGACAATTCAGGGTTTCTAAGTGTTTGTTGTAACCCAAGGGGAAGTTTAGTAAGTTTACTATACTCCCGTCTCGGAAGCGAAACAGTAAGCTCCTATTCCATCTGCCAAGATGCAAGCATAAATACCTGTATGGAGGGCCTGGATGTTTAATGTGAGGTTCAGAATAGCCCATGTATTTTAACACCTTGGCTGCTAGGCGTTTTCCCCTCTCATGCTGGATCCTTTGCTTTCCCATTGTTTCATGACGAGCTCAGCTCGTCATCAGCACAGCTCACCCGTGCATCATGACGAGCTGAGCTCGTCATGAGCATCGAAAGGGTTATAACAGTGCATTTAGACAAGTTCTTCCTTTCCCGCTCTTCTCTATACAAATGATATAGTGCCCTATGAATAATGGTCTTGTGAGAACGATTTATTAAACTGGGTGAAGTGAACAGAAACCCATGTCCTACGCTATCAAGGCAATCTTTTACCGCTTTTAACCATGGTATGTAGTGTGCCCTATCACATTTTAAACAGTCCAGTATTATATCTCGGGTCAGAGTGGCAGCCGGGTTAAACCATATCTTTAGCCAGAAGAGTGCTGGTCTAGATCTTACAAAGTCTTCTATATATGAGATATTTAGTTCATTGTGACATACATAGTGAGGGGAGCAAATAACCCCACCCAGCACCTTCCGACAGAACCTGTTTTCTTCAGTTTGGATATGGGTGCAGTTTGTGTAACCCCAAACCTCGGCGCCATAAGTGCCAGTTGGAATACATTGGGTTTGGTAGATCTTAACTAGTGGTGTAATCACATCAGCATAGTTGGGTTGTCTCAAGGAGGTGACACAGTTTATGGCTTTACCCAACTTGTTCCTAGCATAAGATACATGTGCTTGCCACGAACCAGTATTTGAAAATAGCAGCCCCAAATAGGGAAAAGTGCAAATGCTTTTCAAAACATTTGACCCTGATTTAATCTCGGCAATTTTATATTTTTTGGGACCACAACTCATGATTAGCGATTTTTTAAAATTAGTGGTCAGGCCTAAGTCTGCCATAAAAAGGACAAAGCCTGAGATTAAAGTGCGAAGTGCTTTTGGTGTGCGGCCCATCAGGACCGCATCGTCGGCGTAAAGGAGAGTAGGTATGGGGACTCCATTTACATGGGGTACATCTTTTGTTAAAATACTCAGTGAGCAGCTCAAGTTATTAATATAAAGAATAAAGAGGAGGGGGGCCAGCACGCAACCCTGTCTGACCCCCCTACCAATGCTAATGTCGTCAGAGACTTCGCCAGATTGGTTTATACGCACACGTGCTCTTAGATCACTATGTAAAAAAGCTAGAAAGTGGACCAAGTAATCATCCAAACCATAATCAAGAAGGGTGGACCATAGGCGGGAAAGGTTAACAAAATCAAATGCAGAACTTAAGTCCATAAAACCAAAATATAGAGGGGATTTCTTAGCAATATTATATTTTGCCATAATCAGACTCAGGTTCAAACATTGTTCCACCGTACCAACATTGCTACGGAAACCGAGCTGGCTGGGATGTAGGATCTTACTTTCATCCGCCCAGGTTCTAATCCTTTTAAAGATAACCCTCCCCAGAACTTTCAAGGTGTTATCGATTAACGAAATGGGGCGGTAACACCCAGGGTCCAATCTATCGCCTTTCTTGAAAATGGGGACAATTGTACTACAAGACCATGTTTCTGGAATTTGTTCATTCGTTAAATTATTAAAAACATTACATAGCAGTGGAGCCCAAAAATCAAGCTCACACTTTAACTGATCAATTGAGAGCCCATCGGTGCCGGGCGCTTTGTTTCCTGCGCTTTCAGATATGGCATCCTCAACCTCGGACACAGAGATATTAAGGGGGCTTAAGGGGAGGAGGGTTGAAGCGGGGTTGTCTGGTGTGGCATAAATTTTAGCAAAATGTTCAACCCACGTAGGTCCGGTGATGTTACAGTTGATTTCTGTTAAATTTGAACCTATAGATCTTATCTTCTTTACCTCCCTCCAAAACCCAGTAGTGTCTTTCAATTCGGCCGAGCGTGCCAAGGAACCCCAGTGGGTCTTAAGCAGTTCATTAGATCTAGTACGTAGGGTAAGTTTGTACTCTGCTCTGAGTAACCTTATTTGGGGGATATCCCTAGGTTCGGCTTTTAGGGCAGCTCTCAACTTCCTATTTGCCTTTGAACAAGAGGCATCAAACCAGCAAGGTGTTTCCTCAGCTTTACTCGAAGCAGGTCTGGAAATCTCACCTTTTATTACAGAGCAGAGTTCAGTAAATGATGTAATTATATTAACCCCATGGTCATCAGTAGTGAGACAGTTTTCAATCAGAACTGGGTGTTTTTTAATGATTTTTGCTAGGATTCCCCTGTTATCCACGCCCCTCCAAATTACCCTCAATTTATCAGTTGAAACCTCGAGGTTTCTTGCACCTATTTCATTTCGTGAGCACTTACCCCTCGGAAGTAGTAGGTGAATAACAATAGGGTAATGGTCGCTATAAATTTTACACACAACTTCGGCCTTTGTTAAAGCATTAGCGACAGGAGGTGAAACAAAGACATAATCAATTGTAGTACCGCCCCCATGGCCAATAAAAGTGGGAAATGGAGCGGCGCTAGTTTCCGTACCAACATATTCCATGCAGTTTACAAGGTCTCTAGTTGCAAGGAGATTTGACAGTTCTGTACCTCTTCTACATGGGGGATTTCTCGAATGTATATGGGCATTAAAGTCCCCTCCTAGACAGATGCCGTCAAATTTCCTGTGTTTCTGTCCATCCATAATTCCATCAATAAAATCAAATAAAAGAATAAAATTGCGATTAGGTTGAGACAAAAAGTCGTTATTGTAGAAATTGATCAAACATAGCCTTGTCCTTTGGGTATATGATAATGCCATGAAACTTGGGCAATTGGTTTGGAGTATGTCAACTTTAACTTCTGCAGATATTTTGACCCAGATAGATAGTCCCCCACTAGGACGGCCTAAAGGGGGGGCCGAAACAATCCTATTATGGCAGCTGTACCCCTCAAATAACAAGTCATCGATACACCAGGTTTCTTGAAACATTAATACATCATGGCAATTGACCCAGTCCTTCCAGGAGGTAATTTCCATCTTGGCCTTCAGGCCGGCAATATACCAGCTAAGGATTGACAGATTCTTATCTAGCCTCAAGCAAGGGCCCTGGTCAATTCCTGGGGAAAGTGTTGCTGTAATATGCCCCTGTTGTTCACATGGTGTTTTAGGTGAAAAGGTCTTGGGTGTTAGCGGAGGTACCTCAGATAATATTTCCACTGTATGGTCAATAGCAAAACACACAGAAACAGGTTCTTCAATAGTGGGGGACAGTCAATCCAGTGTTCCCAAGTCATGGAATATTGAGAACCTGTTATGTAATGGGAATACAGGTGGGGGCTGCATCATTTTGTGTGGGGGACGATAAAAGTAATTTAACGGTAAAGGGGTCACCACAGTAGATGGGCCGTGTTGAACAAAGTTTTTATTCAACAAAAATTTTACAGTGCCTGGGTTCCTGAAGTTGATTACGATACAGTCCCCATTAATGTTTTTAAAAAGAGGACCTACCCAAGTTACTCGACGTGTGGATATGATCTCTTTGGAAATGTCGTAACCCACCCCCTTATGCTTCGTTAACCAGTCAATACACTTGTGATGCAATTGGACCCACGATTCTCCTTGCCCTTCCCTGAGGGGTGGGATGCCAGCCAGAACTAAGACATAAGGACACGCCTCAGGTGGAAGGTGTAAGGCAGGACCTTGGTGTTTGACAGGCCTGGTGTCTTCATGTGGGGTCTTATTATGTCGCTGGCTGGAATTCGTAGAAGCCTTCTGCGTTGTAGTGCCTGTAACAGGGTTACTTTTGTGATTTTTCTTTGAGGCTCCATTGACAACATTGGGAGAGGAGGAAGATTTAGTCAAGGAATCAGGGGCGCTGGTAACAGCATTGGAAGGCAGAGGAGATTTAGTCAAAGAGTCAGGCGGATTACTTCCTCTTATGCTTTTGGTCACCGCAGATGTTATGGTCGGGGGTAGATTAGTAGCAGCCTGTGGTTCCTTAGCCCTATTGGTAATGTGATCGCCACTGGTAAGCGCACGGGTGGTGGATTCCAGGTCTTTTAGCAGACGTTCAACTCTTAATTTATCCAAACACGCTGTACCTTTTCTCTTTGCATCACCATTTTTAATTAAATTTTCCAGTCTGTCAAGTCTTTTAAAAATATTATTAAATTGTTTGATCATTTGACCTTCAAGTTGCTTAAAAATTGTATCCGCAATGGTCTCAATAAGATTCCCTTCTGATTTGGAGTGGTAACTATTTGCATTGGGGAATTCAGTCTGAGTGGAGATAGACATTGAATTTGAGCCGTCGTTATTTATAACTACGACATCACCCAGATGAGATTGGTCCTGCACGGATACTGTGTGTTGATTTTGTTTCTGTTTCTTTCCCCTGTTCCACATGCTTTGTGGTGTTGGTTGGTTAGCACTCCTAAGGGGCTGCTTCCTTTTGTTGTGAGTTAATTTTACTGGGCCCCTTTTTCCCTTAGCTCCTGTGTTCTCAGTGACCTCTGTAGTGACCTCAGTAGTTGGTAATAAAGAGGCAGGGTCTGGAGCTGCGACTGGGGCTATATATGAGACAGTATTTTCGTCTTCAAGGACAATGGGCACACTAACAGCAGGATATGCTGGTTTGACCACGATGACTTCAGGGATTATGTGCATGTTACCATTTGAACTGCCTGTTGCACTTAATTGGTTAGTAGTAAGTGAACCCATTGAAAACCTCCTCTCAGTTTCAACGATCTCATTAAATGCAGTGTCTATCAATGTCTCAAAAGATGTAATGAGAGATTCAGAGGTTTCAACGCCCTGGGTGAATACATCAGTGATGTTCCTAATAGCGTTACAATCACCCATTTTATTATCCGAATGGAATGCTCACCTTTCGAGAGGAATGTTAGAGGGGTGGCCCGCCCGACCACTGATGACCTCTGAGGGCCTCAGAGGGCCCGCCCTTTGCCCGGGCTTCGCCCGGCGCCGTCCGCGCGTGTCCGCGACGCGGAGGGGACTCCCTGTTTAAGTAGCAGCTCCGGGCGCGCAGCGTCAGGAAGTGGCCGGCCGGAAGTCGTCACACTGCCCTCTGGGAGCTGTAGTCTCCAGCCGCCGCGATGGCGTGGAGCGGCGAGACCACAGCGTCAGGGCCCCAGGTGCAAAGTGGCGTCCGGCGGTGAGATGGTCTCCAAATGGCTCCGTGTAGCTGGTAAGCAGCGAGCAGCAAGATTTACTCCCCGCTCCACCGAGGGGACTCCCTGTTTAAGTAGCGCCTCCGGGCGCGCAGCGTCAGGAAGTGGCCGGCCGGAAGTCGTCGCACTGCCCTCTGGGAGCTGTAGTCTCCAGCCGCCGCAATGGCGTGGACCGGCGAGACCACAGCGTCAGGGCCCCAGGTGCGAAGTGGCGTCCGGCGGAGAGATGGTCTCCAAATGGCTCCGTGTAGCTGGTAAGCAGCGAGCAGCAAGATTTACTCCTTTAAATCTTGTTACCTTGTCACTTTTGCTCTGTTTTTTCGAGACGGAGGTCAAGTAGGTTACAGTTAGGTCGAGGGGATTTTCCAAGGTACTAGACCTGCAGGACTAGTACAATTTTTTGATTTTTTGAGCCCTGCTGTGCAAGCCTCCCCCACTTTCATTTCAAAGAAGCCCCAGGTAGGTGATGGCCCCTGGGGCAATATTCAGCTTCATGGGGGGGACCTGTGTGCCCCTCACTCTATTATTTTTAGAAATGCCCTCAGAACCTGGCCCACCTGGGCCCAACACAGGAGACCACGCTTGGTTTACCTACAAAAAATTCGACAGGGTCCACGGATCCTGCTGAAATTATTTTTTTTAATGCTTTTTTGGCCATGCGAGGTCCTTGTGCCCCCCTCCCAACAAAGAGACCCAGTGGGGTCAGAGTGTTTCTACCCCACCCCCTTTTTTTAAAATGTTTTTTTCTGTGACTTGATTCAAGCAGAGTCACAAGATGGCTTCCAACACTTCCTGGTTGGAAGTGTTGGTAGCCAATCAGATCACGGCACAAGATTGGGAGGGGTTGCGGGTCCTCCGTGTCCCAAGGTATTTCTATATATAACTCTGCAACTACTTTACAGATTTAAAGAAATCACAAAAAAGGCACTTCCCTGAATCAACATCCATTTTCCTGCCAAATCTGGTGTCATTCTGTAAAGCAGGTCAGGGCTGTAGCCATGTCTAAATTTTCTATGGAAATTAACACGGGGGAAAAGCGTTTTGGGACCCCCCTTTTATCTAAGCCCCCGCTTGACAGATCACCCCGAAAAAAGACAGCAGCTAAAGTGAGTTGCAAACTACTTTTAAGATTTTCACGAGGATTCGTCAAATTACACAAAAGTTATTGGCAAATCAAAAAACGCTCTTCCTATGTAAACTACATCCTAACTAGAACTACCTATTGGCAGCCGCCTGTAGGTGATATATACACACACACCTGATATATATACTTGGCATTTTGTTGTAAAGGCATGCGGGGAAAAGGCATGCGTGGTAAATGGTGCATTGTAAATGCTATTTCCCTCTATGTCCAGTTTATCAAGGCCTAGGGTTTAGTATCACATCAAGAGATAGTGCAGGATTAGACTAATTAAGACCTCAATTGGTCTCATAGCGTCATGGTACTCAAGGGACATGAACCTAAACTGAGTCAATGCCGTCTACGGAGTCCACTTCAATGGGCCTTTGCTACCAGTGTCTTGAAAGCTTCCAGTAGCACTTACCCTTCTTTTAGTGCTGAGGCAGTTTTGATGTTTGGTTCACCACAGAACGAAAGGCCTGACTAGTCCAGTTGAAACTTCAAATTTAAATTTAGAGAAGACTGTTGACTCAGTCGTCACCTTTGTGCATTGACAGGGGTTCTTTTCAGAGCATAAAAATGTGGTGGACGCCCACATTCGATTTTGAAGGCAATCCACCAAATGTTTACAAAGTGGGAGTTTGTTTCTGAAAAACACACTGGGAGTTTTTTCACGGGGAGTGTGGATCATTATTTTCTTTTCTGTCCATCGCTACCAGGTTTTACCTGGAGGTGACTAACAAAAACATGCATTTGCAATGCAATAGGTCTCGAATTTTCAAGAGTTAGAGCTCAGGGCATTGCAAATATCAAAGTATTTTACCTAACTATAAAATGTGAGGTTTGTTTTGATTATGTGTTCTTAAAAATAATACATGTAGACTTGAGAGTATTTAAGGTAAAATAAAAAGTAAATGTTAAATGAAAATAGAATCAAAAGGTATTTAACTATTAAGCACATGTAAGATAAGGAAAACAGTCCAAAGTGAATATATTATAATATGTTATCAGATGATCCTGTGCCAGTTACTTTGTCTTTACCGACCGCTGTTCTTCCTGTAAGATAGCGTTTGCGACCGGGAGGTAGGTGTGAAAAGCTCTTTGTGGCGAGCCTGGCATGATAAAACAAAAGCCTGGCCACTAACGTCAATATAAAGCGGTGCGTGCAGAAAAGGAAGGTGTGGCCGCTTTTACGAAAGAATGTGAAAAAGTGAATGAGAGTTGTGGCACACACAAGTCATATGTCATAATTAACCACCACATGTTAAACATACCTACAGATGATATATGCATGTATATATACTCAAACGTGCACAATAAAATTAAACAAATGAAAATATGTATGCACTCTACTAATCTATTATAGCATACCGGGAGGGCAAGGGTGATAAAGCGGGCAGGCCTGTTCATTGCACTGCTGGCCGGTGACTGCCTGTCTGCATCCTTCTGTCTACCTGCTTCTACCTGGGGGTGAGGTGCCTGTTCTGCAGCAATAAACACACACCGTGTACCACAGACACATCTGTGATGCACAGTTTACTCCACGCTAAACATGCTTTCATTGTTTCAAGTTTTACTGGTATTATGACCTTCTCTCCTGCACAACACTTCTTTTAGCAAAGGAAATCCTAGGTGCGAGAAAGGGAGCACAAGAGCAAGCCCTCTCACAGGGGCAGGGGAAGTAAACAAAAGAAGACAAACATCTGCACCCAATACACTTACTGCGACCTCAGTAGGCACATAATTCACTATTAGATTAGTTTTGTACCAGTTTTTACCTGCACCGTGTTCTTCTCTTTAAAGGCGCTGCCTCGCATCTAAGTCAGTCCTAAATCAGTTTTTTAAAAACTGCATCGTTTTGCACATATCTTATAAAAATGTTTGTTCTGCAAATGTACTGTGTACCAGCATTAGAGGGCAGGAGGCCAGGATACCAACATGTAGCTTCAGCGGTAAACCGGAAAATATGGTCAGCGGTGTGGGGAAGGAGCTACAATTCTAACCACGCCACACTACAACAAGCATCGACAAATGGAATGCTGTCCGTTCACAAGCTATTAAATGGACACAGCTGACGTAGGCGCACCGTGCCGGCACACAATGTACGTGCACATTTCCTGTCCGGGCGCGTGCACATCTCCTGTACCTCTTCCAAAAAGAAATCAACGACAATAGATCTCACCAAGTGAGCAGCAAATGCGCTGCATCGCTAGGCGAGACCTAAAAAGGACAGTACATCACCCACCCTAAATAACGTGGACAGTGTAATGCCCCTCCTTTGACGAGGCCTACTCTATTGGCTGTCAGAGGAAGCTTGAAAGCCTTAAGGTCTGCCATCCAGGCAGTTTATTCTTTTGTGTTTGCAAAGGAGTACCCAAACTCTAAATCAGGTCATAAAAGTCTAGGGGACTGTGCTCTTGTTTGGGTAACACCCAGGATTCCAGCCCGGCCCCTGCACAGGCACAGTTCTTTTAACTTTACGGGAGGAGCTTCAATTGAGTCAAGATGATAACCTTCAGGCCGGCCTGAACCTTCTAGATCCGAAGGCCACTTTAGACACTGTTGAACAATTACTTCTCGTTTTGAATATCCTTTGGTGGGAGACACCAAGGGCCGCTCTACAATCGTTCTGCTTCTTCAGTGAGGGTGTTCCAACACTGTTGTTCTTCTGCTTGCTTGTTCTACTGCTACTGCTACTGCTCTGGCAATAGTTTATGGAGGAACCCAAAGGATATGATAGCTCATCCTATCTCTTTAAACCGGATGTGGCACCACTGAGGGGTTAGTCCACTCCTTTGGTCTGAAAGTATTATCCTTTGCTGGTGACACACAGCTGTTCCTTAGGCTAAACAGGAAATCTGACAATTCCATCAGCCGTCTGAGGGTGTGCTTCACAGTCATTTACTTCCTGATGACTACTAAATGTATAAATATGATTAGAGGTAAAACTGAAGTTCTTCTTATTGCTAGAGGACTCTCAACAGTAAAGCCAGAGCTTTATCCCACACCAGTTGAGCCTGAATAGGCTAAAAACCTTGGAAGTACATTTGACAGCGATGTCTGATTTCTTCCTCAAATACATAAAATGTTTGGTCTTCTTGAGTTTTACAACAGGATTACTGGAATGATTCAACAAAACTACTACCCACTCCTAAAAGAGTCGAGGGGGTAAGAGCTTATTTTTCTTTCTTGGCTGGACTACCTACCTCAACTTGTGGAAGGCTGCACGGGGAAGACAGCTACACTTTCAGAATATGCTGTTCAGAATATGCTGGCAAGGATAGAGTTAGGGTGTAGAACTATCATCCTGTCCTATCACTGCCTCCTTGATGAAAAACAGGTCAACTTTAAACTCCTCTGTCTCGATCATCAGACGTCTTACAAAGTACAAAGGTGGTCCAACCTCCTGGCCTGACGTTTTAGTGCCCGCACACAACTCCTACATGACTTCTAAGACCCATCACCTGGGTCCTAAATGATATTCCTCACACCAGAGGGCTGGATGAGGGTGGAGGACCATCAGTGACCTGAGGTTTCACCTATTGTACTCTCTTCCAAGGGGCTGGATGGGGGTGGAGAACCATCAGTGACCTGAGGTTTCACCCACTGTCCTCGCTTCCAGAGGGCTGGATGGGGGTGGAGGACCTTCAGCGAGTGCAGGTATCACAAACTGAATTTTCTTCTTTTTGTTCCTCGACTCAATTCTTTCCTCATTAAAGTCATAGTGGCTTCAGGAACGACTTGACAACATACTTATTCCGCTGATGTGATGTTCTGTTAGCTTGTACTTTGTCTGCCTGTTTTAATTCTATCAGTCTATTCCTGGTTCCCCCAGTGCTATCATCACTGTGTCAAACTTACGCTCTGCTGGTAACGTGTTACTACAGCTCCCGGGCCCTGGATCAAGCTTCTTGTTGCTTTAGTGACTGTGGCCAGCTGGGCTTGAAGGATCTTGTGGTTTGTGGGTCTCTCACTGCTTTGAGGCCACCGCCAGCAAGGACATCTGTCGGCGGTGCCCTGTGCAGATCTTCCTTCCAGGCAGGGGCTTCTTTCCTCAATGATCAGTTCAAAGGTCGGGTGAGGTACAACTGGCCTAGGTCAACTTCTTTATTGCAATTCTACTGGTCAAGCCACAGGGCTCAAGCTGTGAGATGAAGGACAATCTGGATTTTCTGAGCTTCGTGGTAAATTGAGGCAGTTCTACCGCATCCACCACATACTGCAAGACTCCAAGAGCTGAAGCCAGAAATACAATTCCAAGGATGAATCCAACCGCTCTTTCTGAACATCCCCTTGAAAATGGCAACTAGTGAACATACTGACTGTACCAGCACAGTGCAGAGAGCTTTTCAAGAACCTCGAGGTACATTGACTTTCTCTATCCGTTGTAACAGAAGATTTTGATCCTTGGTAACATCAATGCTCTTTGGACAAGGTCATACATTTTGCAATAAGAATCGAATAAATCCTGCCCAGACACACACCCTCAAGTCAATATTGCATGAAGCTTGGCGGTCTTAGTCCTCAGCAAGCCCTCTGCAAATTGCTGAAATTGTCTTAGACCTCCTGGACAGCTGTGCCAACACACAGACCAACTAAACACCCTCCAGGAGCTACCAATCAATCTACCAGCACTTGTAGTCAAAACCAGACTCCAATCTTTAAAACCATCTACCAGCATCCAGACTCAAATCTTTCAGCGTTCTCTGTTTCCATCTTTGGAACTGCCTGTCTCTGAGATTCGTGGAAGCTCCACGCTCAAAGTTAGTTCGTAAAATCCCAATAGACTGGAAGACAAGAACAAATAATGACACACCGCACAGAACTGTACACTATTCAACCATTTTTTCATAACATGTACCATTGTCTTACTTCTGTTGTTTCAACATGGACGTTTTGCTGTGTTTATCAAAAACAGCTCCGTTATTTAAAACCTCACTTACCGGTTTGTTTTGCATCATACCTACCTAGCTGTTACTATGTTGGACTTGGCTCTTTTCCACCAAAATGTTTCGCTTTTCGCCCCCCTAATTTAAGGATGTCTCCCCCATGGTAAAGGTGACTGTATAGGCCATGTGTGGTGTGAGACGCCATGTTAATGTGATAATGTGATGCAATGGTGTGCACGTATTTTCCCCCCATTGTGTAAAATGTACCCTGATGAAATGTCACATTTAAGATGGATGCCATTGCTGTGCGTTGTGCCACCTGACCGCAGTAGGTTAGCAGGCTAGTTGTTAGGTACCCAGCCATCCCTGCTTTTGGAGGGAAAGCCTGGCACCCAGGGTGCTCTACTCCTCCCCCTGAGCCAGTTTAAAGCAGTTTGCCTAAGAATTCTAGAAGGTTCTGCCATTGTCTGGTAGGTAGGGTGAGGGGGTTATAAATAAGGGGGATGTGCCACCCTGTGCAGAGACAGAGCTGGGACAGGAACGTGAGGGGACCTGCTGCCAGGGGAGACCGCCACTTGGGCCTGTGTGCTGGACCCTGCAACCATCTATCACCCCTCTACTGTCCCCAGTGCTAGTGGAAGCCCCACTTCAGGAGTTCAGGCTGCTGTTTAGGAGGAGGGCCACGCTGCAGTGGAGGATGGTGTCAGCCTACCGCCCTGTTTAGATGAAGCCCCCACTGGCTGTTGACCTGGCCCAGTAAAATGTAAAATGTAAATTGATACTTGTATAGCGCACTACTTACCCGCAAGGGTCTCAAGGCGCTTGTACGAATACCGCTGTGGAACCCGTCCTGGCTTTCCCTGTGAGGCGTCCACTCCTGGGCACCCCCAGGGTGAAGGCCAGGCATCCTTAGAGTTGTGGGGGCCGTTGTGGAGATTAAGCAAGCTATTGCCCAGAGTTGCAGAGTGGGACTCCATGATTAGAATAGGCACGAGGCGAGAATTATCAGGTCCGTGTAATTTTGAGCCCAAGACCCGCCAAGGCGGGGAATTGAACCCTGGTCCCGGGCTAGACCTCTGCATCAGGGTCTGCCGCTCTAACCATTGAGCCACACTTCTCCACACAGTAGCCTACTGCTCTGTCCTCCAGCCCCCTGAAGAAGGAGGGCCCTCCTAGGTCCCTTAAGTGCCTTGACCCTGCACCACAAAAGCGCTGCGCCCAGAAGCGCCTAGAATGGAAGGAGCATCTTGGACCCCCCCAGGAGGTGAGGAGCTACAATCCTAAAGCGCCGTGCCTAGAAGAAGTGTTGTGGGCCGGGAGAGTTGCTGCCTGTGGTGCACCTGTCAAGCGCTATACTGCCTGGGACTGCAAGAAGCATTGAGCCTCCAAGTGCTGGGGCTGGAGTAGCTGTCTGCCCCCTAAGCGCCACAATCCTAAGCGGTGTGTGTGTGGAAGCGCTATTTCCCAGAGCGCCATGACCGGGACTGCCTTGCTGCTCTTCTAAGCGATGTTGCCCCCTTCATAGCGCTGTGCCCAAGTCGCGCTGCAGGCCCTACTCACCGCCGCAGCCCGGGGCTCAAAAGCGCAGCGGGTGACTACCCCGCGTGTGGCGCAATCAACTACCCCCGCTTCCTAAATAATTAATCAGCGGGTGCCTACCCCGCACTGGCGCCGAAGTTGAACTCACCACCGCGGGCCCTTGGGCCGTCTGAAGAAGCGCCGTGCCTGGGATCACCGCCGCGACCTCGGGCTCGCTAATCAAGGAAGTTCCGCTAGTGACTGGACCCTCGCGGCGGCCCCTGGAGCCAGGAGAGGGCCGCCGCAGCATTGAGGAAGCCGCGCTGGGCCTCGCAGAAGCTGGGACGGGCGGCATCACGTGGCTGGGGGCGCAGGTGATGTCACCGGCCATGCACCCCAGCCGCCGCCCACAGATTGGCAGGTCCCCGTGATGGAGGGGGAATCCGAGTGAAGCCGGAAGGGAGCGGAGACGTTGCAGGGCTCCCGGAGTCTCGAGGGAGCCCGGTGGAAAGCGACCCGAGCGGGAGCCCACCACGCTGGTCTGTGCCCCACAAGAGGAAACCGCTGGAAGACGCTGAAGTGCTGTTGGGGCCCCCGCGGTGGATAGAGAGCCCTGAGTGCTGCCGCGAGTCCAGCGCTGTGCTGCGGGGGCCTGAGTGAGGCCTCGCGGGCCCCGTGTAGCCCGCATAGATCCCAGGAGCTGCCCCGGGGCTCTCATGCTCTGAGGAGAGCCCAGCAAAACCCCGCAAGGACATCAGGAGCCCGGTGAGTGGGGGCTTCATTAGACTGTTGTGTGGGGGGGGTCTGGGCACAGGGCCGGTGCCCGCCCCCGGGGACCATTGTGTATTTAGGGAGCCCCAGAAGAGGGACTCCCTCGTGCCACCCACATAGGACTGCCTTTGCACCACTGCCCCGCTGGACAGAGGGTAATGGCAGCGAATGGGGGCATTAATAATTTAAGGGTCACCCCATGTAGGACACCCGACCTGCTAGGAAGGGGGCTATGTTTGAAATGTCTCAATGCTTTACGCCCCGGGATAGGGTTGTGCCTGCAGTAAAGAGTTTGCCTGATCCCATGCCGAAAGTGGAGGTCAGGCTATGAAGTTTATTTGCAGAAGGTCCTGCCTAAGGTTTTGATGCCTAGGGTTTCCCTGTTACCACTGATGTACCTAATGTGCTTTTCTTAAGGGTGATGCCAGATGTTAAGTTGATGCCCCATGTTAAAGGTGATTCTGCCTGCCTAGGCCTGATGGTAGTATTGCGTGCCTGTTGTTCCCTTTTGCAGGAGGTGCTAATACAAGTCAAGCTGGGTTTATTCCTAATGTTTTATTTTATATTTACAGCCTACTGCTAAGGTGATGACAAGGATTAATGCCTGTGTTTGCCCTGCAAGACTGACCCTATGTTTCATGCCAATTGATAACGTTCTTTTTACTTCAGCCTGGAAACTAATGGACTCACCCTTTTCTTGCTTTGCCCATTTTCCCTGTAAATTATCCCCCTGGTATCCATTGCCCTGGCGCCCGTTGGCGCCCTATTGTGATTACTGTGCATTACTGAGTTTTACCTTTGCAGGTTGGACCTAATACAAAAGTTATTCTTTTTCCAACCGGAAGCGGTGTTGTGTCTCTTTTGTGGTGTGCCTGGTGTGTCATCTGTGCATACTGCGTGGATGCTTCACACATGTCCTCAGGAGTTTGGCCTGCCCGCTCTGCTCCATGCTACCCCTGTGAATTGGTAACCCCATTTCTAGCATACTATTTCTGACCTAAAGAAATCTCAGGTAGACATGTTGTGCTGCCTGTTTCTACATACATAGTTAATGGACTACTGCTGCAGGAACTGTGCAGTATCCTTGCAGTAAGATACACTTTATTGGGAGCGGGTCGAGCAGATTTGGCTCCCCCCTTTTTCCTCCTCCCCTCAGCTGGTCACCATCGGAGTCCCGCAGGGTTCCTCCCTTAGCTCGCTCCTCTTTAAAATGTATGTTACGCCACTGATATATCTGGCAGAGGAGCTTGGGGCTAAGGTGATGGCCTTTGCGGGCGATACGCAGCTGTTGTTTACCTGGGACAAAACATCGGACTCCGTTTCAGCGGCGCAACAGTGCCTAGTTTCCATATTTAAATGGCTGGCGGATGCACAGCTTAAGTGCAATGAGCAAAAATCTGAGATCTTGCTTTATGGCAAGTTTCCTGCTGACTTCAGCGAGCAGCTGTGGCCACCTGACTCCCCTCTTCCCCTCTCATCGAGACAGCCAGCCAAAAATCTGGGAGTGTTGTTTGACGAGAGTCTTTCTTTTACAACTCACATCAAGAAACTGGCAGGATGTTGTTGCCGCCTCCTTAAGACTCTGAAGACTTTCTTTCCGCTTGTCCCTCAAGCGGCAAGAGAAACTGTTACATGTGCCCTGATTTTATCGCGCTTGGATTATGCCAATGCCCTCTCGGCTGGCACCCCTGGCTACCTGCTTAAAAAGCTCCAGGTGGTCCAAAATGCGGCCGCCAGACTACTATTGGGCATTTCGGTGAGGAACAGTGTGAATCTCCTATTACGATCTCTTCACTGGCTTCCTGTCGATGACAGGGTCAGGTTCAAATCTTTGGTTTTGGCCCACCGTGCTCTCCATGGCTTTGGCCCCCTCTATCTTCAGAGGCGCTTCTCCTTCTACTTTCCGTCGCTTGCGCTCCGATCAATGTCCCTGTGCCTGGCTCGGGTTCCATGCTTTAAGCTTCAGAGGGTGGGCGGTAGCTCTTTTGTGGTGAAGGCTAGCGCAGCCTGGAATGCCCTCCTCCTTGCTTTGCGGTCCATTCAGAACACAGCTGTGTTCAAAAGGAAACTTAAGACTCACTTCTTTGTTTGTTAGCCTCTCCTTATACCCCTCTGGCATCGCGCCGGGACACTCACGGGTATCCGTGCGTGCTACATGTGGATATAACATAACATAACATAACATAACATAACATAAAAGGTACTTTGTTAGAATAGCTGCAACTACTAGAATAATAACATAACAAATGCAGAGCATACAGTGCAACAACACAAACCAGGTACTAGGAGAATCTGATGCGATAATACAGGTCACACATTAGGAGAATCTGATGCAAACAAGGCAATAACACAGGCAAGGCACTGGGGAATGTGACACAAACAATGCAATACCATAGGCCAGGCACTAGGAGAATGTGACACAAACAATGCTATAATACAGGCTGTGTACTAGAAGAATCTGATGTATACCATGCAATAACACAGGCCGGCACTAAGGGAATCTGATGCAAACAATGCAACAACAAGGACCAGGCACTAGGAGAATGTGATGCAAACAATGCAATAACAAGGGCCAGGCACTAGGAGAATGTGAAACAAACCATGCAATAACACAGGCTGTGTACTAGAAGAATCTGATGTATACCATGCAATAACACAGGACACAGGTCATGCACTAGGAGAATCTGATGCAAACAATGCAATAACAAGGGTCAGGCACTAGGAGAATGTTATGCAAACAGTGCAATAACACAGGCCAGGCACTAGGAGAATCTGATGGATACAATGCAATAACACAGACCAGGCACTAGGAAAACCTGATGCAAACAAAGCCATAACACATGCCAGGCATTAAGAGAATCTGATGCAAACAATACAATAACAACCGCCAGGCACTAGGAGAATCTGATGCAAACAATGCAATAACAGAGGCCAGGCACTAGGAGAAACTGATACAAACAATGCAATAACACTGGTCAGGCACTAGGAGAATCTGCCGCAAACAAGGCAATAACACAGGCCAGGCACTAGGTGAATCTGACGCAAACAATGCAATAACACTGGTCAGGCACTAGGAGAATCTGCCGCAAACAAGGCAATAACACAGGCCAGGCACTAGGTGAATCTGACGCAAACAATGCAATAACACTGGTCAGGCACTAGGAGAATCTGACACAAACAATGCAATAACACTGGTCAGGCACTAGGAGAATCTGCCGCAAACAAGGCAATAACACAGGCCAGGCACTAGGTGAATCTGACGCAAACAATGCAATAACACTGGTCAGGCACTAGGAGAATCTGCCGCAAACAAGGCAATAACACAGGCCAGGCACTAGGTGAATCTGACGCAAACAATGCAATAACACTGGTCAGGCACTAGGAGAATCTGATGCAAACAATGCAATAACAAGGGTCAGGCACTAGGAGAATGTTATGCAAACAGTGCAATAACACAGGCCAGGCACTAGGAGAATCTGATGGATACAATGCAATAACACAGACCAGGCACTAGGAAAACCTGATGCAAACAAAGCCATAACACATGCCAGGCATTAAGAGAATCTGATGCAAACAATACAATAACAACCGCCAGGCACTAGGAGAATCTGATGCAAACAATGCAATAACAGAGGCCAGGCACTAGGAGAAACTGATACAAACAATGCAATAACACTGGTCAGGCACTAGGAGAATCTGCCGCAAACAAGGCAATAACACAGGCCAGGCACTAGGTGAATCTGACGCAAACAATGCAATAACACTGGTCAGGCACTAGGAGAATCTGACACAAACAATGCAATAACACTGGTCAGGCACTAGGAGAATCTGCCGCAAACAAGGCAATAACACAGGCCAGGCACTAGGTGAATCTGACGCAAACAATGCAATAACACTGGTCAGGCACTAGGAGAATCTGCCGCAAACAAGGCAATAACACAGGCCAGGCACTAGGTGAATCTGACGCAAACAATGCAATAACACTGGTCAGGCACTAGGAGAATCTGACACAAACAATGCAATAACACAGACCAGGCACTAGGAGTAACTGATACAAGCAATGAAATAACACTGGTCAGGCACTAGGAGAATCTGACGCAAACAATGCAATAACACAGGCCAAGAACTAGGAGAATCTGACGCCAACAATGCAATACCACAGGCCAAGAACTAGGAGAATCTGATGCAAACAATGCAATAACACAGGCAGGCACTAGGAAAAACTGATACAAACAATGCAATAACACTGGTCAGGCACTAGGAGAATCTGACGCAAACAATGCAATAACGCAGACCAGGCACTAGGAGAAACTGATACAAACAATGCAATAACACTGGTCAGGCACTAGGAGAATCTGATGCAAACAATGCAATAACACAGGCCAAGAACTAGGAGAATCTGACGCAACCAATGCAATAACAAAGGCCAAGAACTAGGAGAATCAAGCGCAAACAATGCAATAACACAGGCAAACACTAGGAAAAACTGATACAAACAATGCAATAACACTGGTCAGGTACTAGGAGAATCTGACGCAAACAATGCAATAACGCAGACCAAGCACTAGGAGAAACTGATACAAACAATGCAATAACACTGGTCAGGCACTAGGAGAATCTGATGCAAACAATGCAATAACACAGCCAAGAACTAGGAGAATCTGACGCAAACAATGCAATAACACAGGCCAAGAATTAGGAGAATCTGATGCAAACAATGCAATAACACATGCCAGGCACTAGGAGAAACTGATAAAAAAACAATGCAATAACACTGGTCCGGCACTAGGAGAATCTGACGCAAACAATGCAATAGCAAAGGCCAAGAACTAGGAGAATCTGACGCAAACAATGCAATAACACAGGTCAAGAACTAGGAGTATCTGACGCAAACAATGCAATAACACAGGCCAGGCACTAGGAGAAACTAATACAAACAATGCAATAACACTGGTCAGGCACTAGAAGAATCTGACGCAAACAATGCAATAGCACAGGCCAAGAACCAGGAGAATCTGGCGCAAACAATTCAATATCACAGGCCAAGAACTAGGAGTATCTGACGCAAAGAATGCAATAACACAGTCCAGGCACTAGGAGAAACTGATACAAACAATGCAATAACACATGCCAGGCAGTAGGAGAATCTGATACAAACAATCCTATAACACAGGCAAGGTACTAGGAGAAACTGATACAAGCAATCCTATAACACAGGCCCGGCACTAGAAGGATCTGACGCAAACAATGCAATAGCACAGGCCAAGAACTAGGAGAATCTGGCGCAAACAATTCAATATCACAGGCCAGGCACTAGGAGAAACTGATACAAACAATGCAATAACACATGCCAGGCAGTAGGAGAATCTGATACAAACAATCCTATAACGCAGGCAAGGTACTAGGAGAAACTGATACAAACAATCCTATAACACAGGCCAGGCCCTAAGAGGATCTGACGCAAACAATTTAATTTCAGGTGCAGAGGCTAGCTCTGTACACTATAGGTACAGATTTAAACCAAGTCATGGTCTCTTTACATTGTTTAAGCCAACACGTTTTCTGCCCCACGACTGTTGGTCTTACGGACTCTATTGTGACAGGCATTAGGTGGGACATGGCTCTAGTTCACTGGGTCACAAAGGAGCCTCTGCTCAGGGCTCAAATGGGTGCTTCAGATACCAAGCACTGGAATTGCCGATCTGAGCTATTCTGTGAAATTACGTCCATCACACCCTCTTCCATCGTCACGCGAGGTGCAACAGGCAGGATTCTACAATAAGCCAAACCAGAGGCCCTTTCTTGAATGTGCCTTTCAACCAGTCTCCAATCAGCAAGGGAGCTTTTTTATAATTTGCAGCAAGAAAAGAGGATCTTTTTGTTTCACCTCTGCCAGGCTTCCTGCTCTGACGTGGAGACAAATGGGTTGGAAAAGGCTACAGGAGGCTGGATTTGTATTCCACCCTATGCCAGACATCCAGTGAACAACAAGGGGTTCCTCTGGGAAGCTACCAGGGGCTGCTTTCTGAAGCAGGCCATGTGCATAGAGACTGACCCTCATGCAGGGACTAATCAAGACTGGATATCAGAATGAATCTAGATCTAACCGAGATTATTCATGTCCTTATTTCCCTTCCACTGTCAGTAAAAAGCAGCGCCAGGTGCAGAGGTTACTTCTGCAAACGCCTCCTCAAAGTGAAGTAAAGTCAAAAGTAGCGCAGAATAGCAATGCTGACCTCTGCAATCCTGACAGTGGCAGTAAAACGCAGTGCAATGTGCACAGATTCCCTTGTTTAATTGAAACCCATGGGTGTCGGTAATAAGTGGTGTAGTTTATAAATGTTCCCACATTAAATGCCCCTCATAGTGTGAGTAAAAAGCAGCACACATATATTCTGTACCTTAAACACTTCTCGAAGTGTACGTAAACATCCATGCACCTTACAGATCGATAGGTACCCCTTATAATATAGTGAAAAGCAGTGCTTTGGACACAGATTTCCTCTTTTGTAAACACCCCTCATTGTGTTTCCTCTGTAAATGTCCCTGGTATTGTAATACACAGCAGTGCACTGCACACAGCTTTCCTCCTGTTACTGCCCCTCATAGTATCGGTAAAAGCAGTGCAGTACTGACAGATTCTCTCTGTAAAAGTGCCTCAAAGTGTCAGTGAACAGCAGTGCAGAGTGGACAGATCTACTCTTTTGTAACCTCCCCTCACTCTGGTGTAAAATAGATTTCCTCCTGTGGTTCGAACACTGCTTCGAGTGCAGGGCTCAGACTTCCTCTTCTGTAAACGAGCCTCGTGATGTAGTAAAGAACAAAGCAACGCGCACAGGTCATCACTTCTGAAAATACCACACTTAGGGGCCGCCCTTGAGCCACACAATGCAGTGCAAGAGCGACGCAACTCTTAACTTATATTTATCAAGACACGCAAGGCCACCTTGCATGGCCCTGCGCGGCCCATGCAATGGAACGCAAGAGAGACGCAACTCTGAAGTTATATTCATCAAGCCACGCAAGGCCACCTTGCATGGCCCTGTGTGGCCCTCGCAATGGAACGCAAGAGAGACTCAACTCTTAAGTTAGATTTATCAAGCCACGCAAGGCCACCTTGCATGGCCCTGCGCGGCCCATGCAATGGACCGCAAGAGCGACGCAACTCTTAAGTTATATTCATCAAGCCATGCAAGGCCACCTTGCATGGCCCTGCGCGGCCCATGCAATGGAACGCAAGAGAGACGCAACTCTTAAGTTATATTCATCAAGCCACGCAAGGCCACCTTGCATGGCCCTGTGTGGCCCTCGCAATGGAACGCAAGAGAGACGCAACTCCTAAGTTAGATTTATCAAGCCACACAAGGCCACCTTGCATGGCCCTGCGCGGCCCATGCAATGGACCGCAAGAGCGACGCAACTCTTAAGTTATATTCATCAAGCCACGCAAGGCCACCTTGCGTGGCCCTGTGTGGCCCTCGCAATGGAACGCAAGAGAGACGCAACTCTTAAGTTAGATTTATCAAGACACGCAAGCGCGCCTTGCGCGGCCCTGTGTGGCGTCATATGCAGCGCAAATCGCATTCCCATATTCACCAACATTGGCAGACCTGGGAGTGCGTCAAAATGCTGCGCCTCCCATGTGAGCTGGAACGAGGATGAATATCTTTATTTCTCCTTGTTCCTTGCTTCCATGTGTCCTGGATTCTGCAGCACACATGAAAGAGGGAAATGCTTCACGGGATTGCTTATGTGCAGGGAGGTGCCCCTTTTTGCACAAAAACAATCCGGTTTACAACACACGCACGCTTGCACCATGGTGCAGGGGTGCCTGCTTTGGCGTTAGGTAGAACATTGTACGTCAGCGCAGGGAAAAAACAGGAATGTGCTGCATGATTTTTTTGATTAATATGCCCCCAAGTGTAGTAGAAGGACCTGCAGTATGGACAGTTTTATCACACTGAAGAGTAAAGAGCGGTGCAGCGCGCCCAGAGTTTCTCTTTTCTAAACGCCCCTCGAGCTGCTGTAAAAGTGATTCCGTTTGCAGACCACAGATGGGCTCTGAACACCCTGCACAGAATAGTCAAAGGCAGAGGAGTCTTCACAGATATCCTCTTTTATTTTAAACCCCCTCACAGTGTAATAAAAAGCAGTGCAGTGTGTGCACATTAGCTTTCCTGTCAACAGCCCTCATAGAGCAGGGAAAAGCAATGCAATGTACAGATTGTCTCGGTTCACAGAGATTAGTAATATAGCAGAGCACACATTTTTCACAAGGTACAAAAAGCAGTGCCGTTTTCACAGACATCCTCTTCTGTCAATCTCAAACAAAGTGTAGTAAAAAAATGACCAATGTGTGCAGATCCCATGGCAGGGTTCACAGATTTCTCATTATGCAGAACGATGCAGGGTAGTGTGAACAGATTCCACATAGTGCAGCAAGATGCAGCGCAGTGTGCAGATTTTTTACAGTCTTAAATACAAATGATGCCCACAAAGACCACCAGGGCCAGAAAGAAAGCCCCCCTCCCCTCTCTCCAAGAGGTCCCAATATAGATGAGCCCAGCTCAGCCCCAGAGGCCCCCTGATAGAAGAGCCCAGCTCAGCCCCAGGGCCCCCCAGATAGAAGAGCCCAGCTCAGCCTCAGGGCCCCGGATAGAAGAGCCCAACTCAGCCCCAGGGCCCCCCAGATAGAAGAGCCCAGCAGAGCCCCAGGGGCCCCCAGATAGAAGAGCCCAGCTCAGCCCCAGGGGCCCCCAGATAGGAGAGCCCAGCTCAGCCCCAGGGCCCCCGGATAGAAGAGCCCAGCTCAGCCTCAGGGGCCCCGGATAGAAGAGCCCAACTCAGCCCCAGGGGCCCCCAGATAGAAGAGCCCAGCTCAGTCACAGAGGCCCCGGATGGAAGAGCCCAGCTCAGCCCCAGGGGCCCCCAGATAGAAGAGCCCAGCTCAGTCACAGGTGCCCCGGATAGATGAGCCCAGATCAGCCCCAGGGGCCCCCAGATAGAAGAGCCCAGTTCAGCCCCAAGGGCCCCTGATAGAAGAGCCCAGCTCATCCCCAGGGCCCCCTGATAGAAGAGCCCAGCTTAGCCACAGGGGCCCCCATATAGAAGAGCCCAGCTCAGCCCCAGGGGCCCCCGAAGAGATGAGCCCAGCTCAGCCCCAGGCCCCCCGTATAGAAGAACCCAGCTCAGCCCCAGGAGCCCCTGGATAGACGAGCCCAGCTCAGCCCCCCAGGGCGCCCGGATAGAAGAGCTCAGCTCAGCCCCAGGTGGCCCTGGATAGAAGAGCCCAGCTCAGGGGCCCCTGGATACAAGAGCCCAGCTCCGCCCCATGGACCCCCCGATAGAAGAGCCCAGCTCAGCCCCAAAGCCTCCGAATAGAAGAGCCCAGCTCAGCCCCAGGGCCCCCTGGATAGAAGAGCCCTGCTCAGCCCCAGTGGCCCACGGATAGAAGAGCCCAGACCAGCCCCATGGGCCCCGGATAGAAGAGCCCTGCTCAGCCCCAGGGGCCCCAGATAGAAGAGCCCAGCTCAGCCCCAAGAGCCCCGGATAGAAGAGCCCAGCTCAGTCCCAGGGGCCCTCGGATAGAAGAGCCCAGCCAAGCCCCAGGGGCCCCGAATAGAAGAGCCCAGCTCAGCCCCAGGGGCCCCGGATAGAGGAACCCAGATCAGCCCTCGGGGCCCCCGGATAGAAGAGCCCAGCTCAGCCCTAGGGGCCCCCGGATAGTAGAGCCCAGCTCAACCCCAGGAACCCAGATAGAAGAGCCCAGCTCAGCCCCACGGCCCCCAGATAGAAGAGCCCAGCTCAGCCCCAGGGCCCCCGGATAGGAGAGCCCAGCTCAACACCAGGAACCCAGGATAGAAGAGCCCAGCTCAGCCCCAAGGCCCCCAATGGAAGAGCCCAGCTCAGCCCCAGGGCCCCCAAATGGAAGAGCCCAGCTCAGCCCCAGGGGCCCCCGGATAGAAGAGCCCACCTCAGCCCCAAGGCTCCCGAATGGAAGAGCCCAGCTCTGCCCCAGGGCCCCGCGGATAGAAGAGCTAAGCTCAGCCCCAGTGGCCCCCGGATAGAAGATCCCAGATCAGCCCCAGGGGCCCCCGGATAGAAGAGCCCAGCTCTGCCCCAGGGGCCCCGGATAGAAGAGCCCAGCTCAGCCCCAGGGGTCCCCGGATAGAAGAGCCCAGCTCAGCCCCAGGGACCCCAGATAGAAGAGCCCAGCTCAGCCCCAGGGCCCCGGATAGAAGAGCCCAGCTCTGCCCGGCTCCTGCAGAGATTCCTTCCAGGATTATTCAGTCTATTTCTACAAACACTGCAGAAGGTGCTGACAATCTCCTACCTGAGCAGAGACCTGAGCAGACGTGTCCAGGCTCTCTCCTCCCCCTGGGGACCTCGGGGGGTGGGCTGATCTGGGGTATGTGAGGGTCTGACGATCAAGGTAGCTGCCCACCAGACAGGGCTCCTTCCTCCTCTGCAGAGGCCGGAAGTGATGTCACCGTAGCTGCTGGTGCTGTCTCTGCCGCTGCTGACCCGGAAGAGGAAACCCTTCTCCCTTTCATCCAATGTGCAGCTCAGTGTTTCATCAGCAGGTGAGGAGCGCCCTCTGGTGGACAAAGATGGAACCGCCGCCTCCAGTCTCTAGGACTGAATTTGAAATGACAGCCTGAATTTCATTAAATAGATGAAAATGTGTATGCAACTCACTGCTAGAATAAATCCAGACAGCGTTTTTCTAATTTCCCTGTTTCTGAGGGTAAATCTTTATATTTGTTAGGGCTGTGTATACTCAAACAGCATTTCAACGGTTTGCCCCAAATTAAGTTTTGCATTTGTCTGCATTGTTTACCTCCTCACTCCCTTCAAAGTTTCACTTATAAAATAAAGAAAGATTAAGAAGATTGTAGTCACAATAACTTCATAATACAGAACAATCAGGTTTGACTCTCACAGATTTCTCCCTCAGTGGATGGTCCCATGGCAATGAGTGAACGGTGCCGGGCCTGAGGATGAGAGGGTATTCCAGCACTAACTAATGTCAGACTCCTTCATACAGGCTCTTATTAGAGTTACCACCTCTTGGTCATGTTTTAAGAGTTTGCAAAGGCTCGGATATTATTCTTCAATAAGACTTTGCTTAAAATTGTTTGTATTATTTATTAACATGGCTTTGCTGTCTTTGTTTACTTTAACTATGAGTCATGATTCATTAAGGCAGTTCTAGAACACATTAAACAAGTGATTTTTACTTATATTTGATATTTTAACTTTGCACTTATTGAAGAAAACTATACCAGCGTTAGGTTATTTTCCTACTTATTGTACTGGCCGGAACATTAAAATACTGGCCATGCCACGCCTATAATATACCAGCCAGGTGGTAACCCTCTCTCCTGGCATAAGTCACTCCTCGACCACGCACCATCAATGTGCGGGTGCAGGAGGGCTTCCTAGCACTGTCAGGCAAGTTGCATTTGTTGCCTCTGCAGTGACATCAGATCCGACAGGCACACATCAGAGCATTCAAGTCTCACTCATCATGAGTGACTCTCAAACATTTAGAGGTTGTGCTGAAGTCTCACTCACACCTTGCTGAATCTTATCACTGGGAGACGGGCCTAGTACTCCATATGTTACTTTGCTGGCACTTCCACTGTGTGCGGAGTAGCTGCTTACAACTAAAGAGGGAGACACTATTCACTTCAGCAAACCCACTGTCCTACATTTTGATATCACTACTTTTTCAATATTTCACCTTGACGGCTGCACAGATTATACATTCTGTGTAATGTTAATTTTGGTGTCTGTATTAATGATTAGGATTTTACCTGTGTACTCATCACTAATATCTCTTCCTTTGACATTATCATAGTCAAATGTTATGTGACATCAATTCATGTGAGGTCATCAGTAGGATAGTTTATTTCGGCTCCTAAGAATGTAAAAGATTCAAGCTCTGTGAGGCACATACATGAGCGCTCATTTGGAGTAAGGGCAGGCACACAACGCCCATAGTTATTATTATTATTAATGAGTTTTATATCGCGCCTGGTTACCCTTGGGCATCCCCGCGCTCATCCAGAGAAAAAACACCAAAACAAGAGACGCAAGAATTAGGCAGGGAACAGATAGGTTTTTAAAAGTTTACGGAAACCTAAAAAGCTTGTTTCCGAGCGCAGGTACAGAGGAAGAGAGTTCCACAGTGTGGCCACATTTATGGAAAATCTTCTGCCACCGGTTCTTGCCTTCCTTACCCTCATAACTTGCAGCAGATGTTGATGGTCTGAGCGGAGGGCGCGGGAGGCCTTATAGGATTGAACCATATCCCGTAGGATGGGTGGGCCTTTCCCCTGCAGAATTTTATGGGCCATACAGAGTGCTTTAAATTTTACCCTCTCTCTGACAGGGAGCCAATGTAGCGCCTTCAGCGCAGGGCGGGCCGACTGACGCCTGGGAAGGTCCATCAGGAGCCTGGCGGCCGCATTCTGCACTTTCTGCAGTTTGTTTAGGGTGGATTCTGGGGCCCCCAGAAACAGCGCGTTACTGAAATCCAGTCGTGAGATGATAAGCCCCTGGATGAGTAACCTCCTAGAGGCCACTGGGAGGAGTGGTAAGATCTTCCGGGCTGACCGGAGCAGACCGAAGCACACGCCCGCGATCTTTTTAGCGTGTGTCTTGAAGGAAAGGTCCTGCTCCAACCACACCCCCAAGCTCTTGATCTCCTGTTTGGGGGAGGGTGCCGTTCCCAGACAGCTGGGCCAGCTGCTCGGTGATAAGGAGGGAGGAGAGTTCCCCAACATCATCACTTCCGTTTTTGAGCCGTTCAGCTTGAGTGCAGAACTACACATCCATGTAAAGATCTTAGCCAAACACGTGTGCAGCCGGTCGGGATGGTAAGCCGACTGGGGGAGCCCTACCACCAACTGAGTATCATCAGCGTAGCTGATGATCTTGATACCCAGAGGCAGTACCACACTCTCCAGTGGGGCCATGTAAATGTTAAATAAAGTAGGGCTCAGCGATGAGCCCTGTGGCACACCACACTGGAGAGGGACCGATGATGACTTTTCGTGGCCTTCCCACACCTCAAACGTCCGGCCTTCCAAAAAGGAAGCGAACCACTTCAGGGCCATCCCGGAGACCCCCACCCCCGACAGCCGTTGGAGAAGCACCTGATGGTCTACGGTGTCAAATGCCGCACTGAGGTCCAGGAGGATCACTGCCACCGATCCCCCTGAATCCAAAATGCTCCTGGCATTCTCCACGACTGCCAGCAGGGCAGTGTCTGTCCCCTGACCGGGGCGAAAGCCCGATTGGGAATCACCTAGAAGGGAGTTGGACTCCAGAATGCCCGATAGGCGACTATTCACCAACTTCTCCGCCACCTTGCTAAGGCCGGGAAGCAGGGAAATGGGCCTAAAGTTGGCGAGGTCGGTGGGGTCCAGGTTAGGCTTCTTCAAGAGAGCCTTGACAACCGCTCCCTTCCAACTGGGGGGCACCACTCCTTGGGAGAAAGATAGATTTACAAGGTCCGTCACTAGCCGCCGATGGTGGAGTCTACCTGCTTAAGATATTTCATAGGTGCAGGGTCTTTTGGAGAGCCGCTTTTCATGGTCGTCAGGACTGCGAGAACTTCTTCCACAGTGACAAGGCCAAAAGAAGCCAACTCCGCTGACCGCCCCCTGGGCTGAGACCCTAGGCTACCACCGGAGGGGGTCTTCTGGGCTAGCCGGGGGAGAGATGCCAGGATGTTATCAATTTTGGTTTTAAAAAAGGAGGCAGGTTCTGCACATTTGTCACGTGGATTGTCGTGAACGACCTGAGATTCGGGAGCTTTCAAGAGTTCTTTGATGACCCTAAACGATTCTTTCGAGGAATTGGCAGAGGAGCCTATTCTCTCCTCAAAGAACACAGATTTCACTACCCGAATTGCGGATTTGTAGGTACTAAGAGCCGCCCGACATTCTCTCCGGCTCGTTTCACTCCAATCTTTCCTCCAGGTCCGCTCCAACCTCTTGATATTCTCTCCGGCTCGTTTCACTCCAATCTTTCCTCCAGGTCCGCTCCAACCTCTTGCAGCCCTTCCTCAATGTTCTCAGCTCAGGTGTATACCAGGGCGCGGATCCCAATCTCTTACCCCTAGTGAGTTGTTTCTTCTTGGGGAGGAGAGCATCAAGCGTGTTAGTAATGTGGTAAATAAAATAATTACCCTGTCAGAATTTCTATACATTAACAAGGATCATGCATATAATGAGAGGCAGAGTCCGTGGTGTCCGATTCAGAAGGGCTTTAATTCAGTAACTCGAGTTAAGGGAGAATCGGGTTCCATCATCACTAGGGATCAGGAAGGATCGTCATCTGAACTTTATTCACAGAGTGCATTATTTATAGTTAAAACATACATTAACTTGCATAGAGAAGGCGGAGCGCTCCAGGCGGAGCAAGCGAAGGAGAGAGATAAGAGCACATGGGCGTGAAAAGGGCGTGTAAGAAGGCGTACACGTGGGTGTTCACTTGATGAGTCATAGGCGTGTCATAGGTGGGTGGATACATGGAGGGGGTCTGCATGGTCAGCAGGAACCTTTACCCTACTTGTGCGCGCAAACTTGGTCATGACGTAGAATTGACGTGTAACTGGGGGAAGCTGGGGGGAGCTGACTTTCGTGCTAGTAGAGGAGTCTTGGATGTCAGGACGACCTGCACTTCTGGTATTATCTGATATCTTGAATTTGGAGGATGTATTATCTGACTTAAAGGTCGCTCGAGCAAAGGCTGCTCATCACTAAATGCTAGTGTGTGCATATATTTCTTTGTGCATTGCGTGGGGCCATGGGCCTTCTATGGATGCGGGTTCTGTAAATTACTTGGATGGAGACAGAAAGGCTAGGCCCTATCTTCTGCAGGCGGAATATGTTTACCCTTTTCATTAAGCAGGAATGTGTTTCTGTGGAGCAGAGCAGATAACTGTAGGCAAAATACTGTCTTGGCAGGCCGAGCTGGGCACCTCTCGGCTGAGCAGGAAGTATGTGAGAGGTCAGGGATACATAGCTAAACTGCAGTTTTCAGAGTGTCAGGAGACATGGAGCCTGAATTCGGGTCCTGGCTCGGCTGAGCCACAAAAACGAGTTCATCTCGACTTTTAAACGTTTACCATGTAAATGCATTGGCAACATAGGCCTCAGTGCAGAATTAACGTTTCTTTCATGGAGGGCCTGGTAACTGACATGCCAACATTGGACGGAAATGCAGGGGCATTATTATTACAGGCATGAGAAGGGAATTGCATGATGACATGGACATACATGGGGTATATGTACATACATAGGGTGCATGTAGGGGACACACTGGCCACGTAAAATTTCTATTTCCTCATGCCCTCCTTGTCCCCTACTGTGCCCTTCAGGACACATCGATATTCATGATACCATATATCTGATCATACAGCATCATTTGCTCGTCTTTTTTCTTTTGTATACGTGGATGGGGAATACAGGCAGTGGCACACAAGCCGCAAATCGCTGGGCCACATTGCAGACAGAGACAGCAACTGAATATAACTAGTAGTATCATTCCTAGGAACGACAATACTTTCCATCCCCATGCTGATATTACACTCCAGAGCCAACTGGACCAAGTCCATGTGCCTGGGTTTTGGTGTATCTCGTGAGCTATCTTATGGAGTCTTGTTATTGCTGCGTACACGGATGGCGCGTTATTAGGAATAAACACGCAACAACTGGAGCCGATCACTCTACAAGCCCCGCCCCTATCTGCCAGGATGACGTCAAGAACAAGGCGATTCTGAAGAACAACAAGTCTCATAGCAGACTGCTCCTCGGTCAAGTTCACCAGGGCAGAAGTAGTCTCATTCACTACTGCTTCAAGTGTTCTTGTTAGCCTGTGTATTAATTTACTGTTTTGGACGGGACCTATGAAAAAAAAGAATCCTTTATTGAAATCTGTATATTGCTCCAAAGCTGTCTCAGTCTGATCGACAACTGGGGAATCAGTCTCCCTCCTGTGTCTAACATGTACTAGTCGGGAATCTCGATGATAATGGGATGGGGCTAGAAAGAGGGGTGGCAGTAGGAACGCTATATAACACGTCCCACCCCAGTCTAAGGGCAGACGTACATAGGCTGTCTGACCGCAAATGAAATAGGAATGGCGGGAAGCTTTGAAAGTAGACTTTCCTTTATCATTGAACTCGACCACAGTATTACAATCACTGTGTCCTAAATGCACTGATCCTTTCTTTCTAACACATAATTCATCTTTTACTGGTAAGACTGTTATGAACGGTGGACCTGTATTTTTCTCGGATTGGACATTCAGAATCATAAAGTTAAGGGAAGCATTTCCTTGTTCGTACACTTCATTTTCTAGATCTGTTCCTTTTCTCTGGGGAAGACCATCTTCGTCTGGAAAACATGCCTCATTCATTACTTTATTTAAATCTCCCCAAATCCATTCACTCTGGGAATCAGTGAACTTTCTGTCTTGTGATGACATGAAACAAACCATGCTCCGCACGAACCATTGTGCGAGAACGGGAAAGGAAAGAGGGGCAGAACTCCCTTCGTTTTCTGATAAGGTGGGAGTCGGCCACATATCCAGCAATTCGTTACATTGCTGGTCTGATGAGAATGGTGCAACATTCGAATAAAAGTATTGTTGCGCAGTGCTAGTCGATATGACAGTTCATGGGGTGGCAGATCACTGAATGTGTGCTCTACAGTGTCGTTAAAGGAAGAATGTATATGTGAACCAATAGGAGGAAAGAAAACATGTAGCGTCAAGCTGATACATATAATCGATATACTTAGAAGAAACATAATGATCAGAGTTACTATACATCTGCTGCGTAAAGTCTTGCAGTACTTTTCTTTCTTATCTCTCTGTCTGCTATTCTGGTCTACGATCTTATACATGTCAGGAACCTGTCTAACCGATTCACAACAGGGTGGACTCAAACAATTAAACGCTGTCTGACTTACTAGACCGTAATTTTGACCTATACTCCTGTTGCGGAGTCTTTTCTAGCAAAGGGGGCTTTGAGTCACTAGTTTCGGGGCAGTCTTTAGTTTTGATCACAGTTCCGGTATGTCCATGGAATTTCTTGATGTGTTGGGCATGGATCCAGCCCTTACGTCCCTCGACCTTGACGGTAGTCCTCGTTGTAAGCAGTACTAACTTCGGTGTTCGCCAGCGGGGCTCGAGAGGGCTTGAACGATCAAAATTCCGCACCAGAACTACGTCTCCTGGAACGATGGTGTGCTCTTTAACTTGGGTGTTGTCGGGGAAGGCGGCTGCAACCTGTGAACGACAAGAGAGGAGTGCAGACATCAAGGAAGCCAGGTAATCTGTCAGCATATTACTGTCAACATCGGTAATTTTCTTTGGCATAGGCGTACCCCACATATTTGGCGGTCTACCAAAAACCACCTCGTAAGGGGACAGTCCTGTTCTGGAATGAGCTACCATACGCATGTAAAAGAGGGCAACCGGCAAGGCTACCATCCAATCCACGCCTTTTTCTGCACAGACCGTCGCTAATTTGGTCTTAAGTGTCTGATTGTGTCTCTCTACAAGTCCGGCTGCCTCTGGGTGTCGTACACAATGGAACTTCCACTGGTACCCTAACAGAAGAGATACTTGTTTAATTAATTCAGAGGAGAATGGCTGACCGTTATCTGAGTACACAACACGGGGCAATCCGTACCGCGGAAAGAACTCTCGAACCAACTGCCTGGCAGTGGTCACAGCAGTGTAATCTGGGACTGGGTACACTTCTGTCCATCTAGATAGTGCACATACAACTACTAGGACATATTTGTATCCTCGACATCTGTCCATCTGGATATAATCCATCTGGAGGACTTCAAAAGGGTGGTCAGGAGGATGAAATCCACCTTGTTCCACTGGAATGCCTTTGCCTGGATTGAACTGGCGACAGATCATGCAGGTGCGTACTTTCTGTTTTGCTGCTGCACGCAGGTGCTTGTTGAACCAAATATTCTGTAAACTGTCTAGCATAGCCTTTTCTCCTAAGTGTGCGGGACTATGTGCTGTGTTTATGATGACTTGAACCATAGAGTCAGGGAGAAACCATGTAGCTTTGCCTTTTGTCATCCAACCCTGGTCAGTCTGGACCCCTCCTTGTTCAGTCCATTTCTTTATTTTGTCTGGAGTGGCATGTGTCTGTATGTCGAGTACATCTTGTGAGGGACCCCTGACTGTCATGCAGTTTGTCAGTGATGGCACTTCTGTCTTTGTCGTGTCTGTTGGAGTCTGGGCTGTAAGTTTAGCTGTTCGATCTGCCAGGTCGTTACCCTGGGAAATGGTGTCTGTGACTTTCGTATGTGCTTTGCACTTCATGATGGCTATGGCTGTAGGCAAGTGTATTGCTTCTAACAGAGCCTGAATAAGGGGACCATGCTGAATTTTGGCCCCATGAGAGGTCAGGAAACCTCTCTCCTGCCATAACACTCCGAAGTCATGAACGACTCCGAAAGCGTACTGTGAATCTGTATATATGTTTACTTTCAAGTCCTTGGCTCGTATGCAGGCTTGTGTCAGAGCGATGAGCTCTGCTGCTTGTGCTGACAGTGTGTCAATTCTTTGTGTCTCTATGACTTCAGTATCAGTGGTCACTGCATATGCGGCCACTAACTCTCCTGTGCTTGTTCTCATACATGAACCATCCACATAAAGTGTCAGGTCAGGGTCTGGCAGTGCAATGTCTGTCAAGTCTTGTCTTGGCTTCGTCACTGTATTAATTACTTCCACACAGTTATGTGGTGCAGTGTCTACTGTTCTTGAGGGCAAGAGTGTAGCAGGGTTGAGAATATTGCATCGTCTGATCTCTATGTGTGGCTGGAATAATGTCAGTTCATATCCTGTCAGTCTTGCTACAGTCAGGTGTTGTGTCTGAGTCCTGTTCAAGAGAACTTCCACTGAGTGTGGAACCTGTACTGTCAGGGGGTGTCCTAACACTATGGAATCACTCTGTCTTATTGCTAGGGCTGTTGCTGCAACTGATTTCAGGCACGCAGGCAGAGCCTGGGCCACTGGATCCAATGTACTAGAAAAATAAGCACAAGGCTTGTGTTTTCCTGCATGGTCTTGTGTAAGGACAGATAATGCTGTTCCCTCTCGTTCAGTGACAAAAAGTGTAAAAGGCTTGCTGTAACAAGGAGTCGCTAAAACTGGTGCTTGACATAGGGCTTTCTTCAATTCTTCAAATGCAAGGGTATGTTCTTGTGTCCAAGGGAGGACCGTCGAAGACGCTGCCTCCTGTGTTGTTAGCTGTATGAGTGGTTTGGCTAGATATGCATACTGGGGAATCCATTGTCTGCAGTAAGAAGTGAGGCCAATGAAGGCTCGTACTTCCTTTTGTGTCTTGGGCTGTGAAAGATTGGCAATTAACTGAATACGATCTTGTGTCAGCTGTCTACCCCTCTTGGACAGCAAGTGTCCAAGGTACACCACTTGCTGTGCACAGAATTGCAACTTCGAAGGGGACACTTTGTGCCCCTTGTCTACCAGAAAGTATAAGACTATCAGTGATGCATGTTCGCAGTCTTTTTCTGTTCGTGCTGTGATCAGTATATCATCTACATATTGGAGCAGTGCGGTGTTGGCAGGCATGTGAATACTGTCTAGTTGTCTTTTCAATGCTTGACTTTAAATATTAGGACTTTCTGTGAAACCTTGAGGAGCTCTCGTAAATTTAAAACTGCGTCCATTTAAACAGAATCCGAAGAGGTATTGGCTCTCTGGATGTATTGGGACACTGAAGAAGGCGTTCTTTAGATCAATTACAGTGAAGAACGTCGCCTCGGAATCAATTGCAGTCAGTAATGAAGAAATGTCTGGGACCAATGGGTATTGTGGTATTATGCATTTGTTCAGTTCTCGGAGGTCAATCACTAGTCTGTAGACAGGTGGTGCATTAGGGTCAGTTCGTTTAAGAATAGGGATGACAGGTGAATTACATACATTTGAGTCAGTTTCTACTACCACTCCCTGTGCAATGAGTTCGTCAACAATTTTCAGTAAGGCTACTACAGCATCAGGTTGTAACTTGTATTGTCGGATTCGTGGCAGTACTACTCCTGGTTTGAGAGTGACACGGTGTGGCGTAATGTGCATGTAACCTACATCAGTCAGACCTTGTGCCCATAAATGCTGTGGTACATTCTGGAGTCTGGGATCAAAATCTTTCAACACATAATGTCCTTTAAAATCACGTAAAAACAATCGCACTCCTTCCGGAGAACAACAAATAACTGCTCCTAGTTCTTTCAATGTCTTTATACCAAGCACATTTTCTGGACATGACTTAGTAAGTAACAAGTCTGTGGTACGGGACAATGGACCGACTCCTAGGGAAACTGGCTTTGACACTTCGTTATGTTATGTTATGTTATGTTATGTTAGAACTGTATTTCTTGAGCGCACGGCTACCCAGAACGGGTGTCCCGGCGCTTTGGCAGAGAGTCCTGAACACAACCAAGAAAAAACCCAGCGGCAGAAACACTGTAGGCCCACTGGTTAGGTGGAGAATAGGAGCGTCTTGAGCTCCTTTCTAAAGGCCAGAAGATTATTAGCCTTGCGGAGTGATAGAGGGAGCTCATTCCACAACCTGGCCGCCATAAACTGGAAAGACCGGCCTCCCATCCGCACGCGTTTGATCACTGGTATCTCCACTTTAGCCAGGTCAGCAGATCTTAAACTCCTCCGAGGAACGTAGCGAACAATCCGCTTCCTGAGGTACGCTGGGCCGATGCAGTGGAGGGCTTTAAACGCCAACGTAAGGACTTTGAAACTAATTCTGCTGGGAATAGACAGCCAATGCAGTTTTCCACGCAGTAGAGAGGCACTGGCTCTCCGTGGAAGGCCAAAGATGGCTCTGGCCGCCGAGTTTTGGACCACTTGCAATCTGGATACCAGATATTTAGGCAGACCAGCGAAGAGTGCGTTAGCGTAATCTAGACGCGAACCCACGAGTGCTTGCACAATGTTCTTGCGATATTGAAGGGAAAGCAGTGGGAGAAATTTCCTCACCATCCTCAGGATACCAAAACATTTTCCCGCCAGGCCCGTGATGTGGGGACGAAAGGAAAGACTGTCGTCGAATACCACACCCAGATTTTTTACTTGGGCAACTGGTTTCTCAGGGGGGAACATGTCGGAAGGCCACCACGATTTCCAGCCAGGGTCTTCAGCACAGCCAAAAAAGAGCAACTCGGACTTATCCGAGTTACACTTCAGGTTCTGGTGCTGAAACCATGCAAAAACAGCACTTAGGCAGTCTCTGATTCTGTCGCCATTAAAAACCTCTCCCTTCCTACAGGTGAACAGGAGCTGGGTGTCGTCAGCGTATGAAATGACCCGGGCTCCAAATGCCTCCGCGACCTTCGCCAAAGGGGCCACATAAATGTTAAAAATGGTGGGGCTCAGGATGGATCCTTGAGGCACCCCCACCTCTAGCGAAGGCATTTCCGCGGAGAACGGAGGAGCCCAGATCACCTGCCGACGGTCGGTTAAGAAGGATTGAAACCAGTCCAACACCGTCCCCCGCAGACCGACCTCCCAGAGTCGTTAACAATAGGCTTTCCTGAAAATCCCAGGGAAACATTCTGTGAGCCTGAGAGGGGTGCCCCTGGAACCTCGTCATGACTGATAGTAGTTCTGCTCGCCCCTGTGTCAATCAAAAATTTTCTGTCTTTTCCCAATACACGACTATGTACATAGGGACCCTCTTGATCTACAGGAACCTCAATAAGGGGCAAGCCAACCTCCCTCTCCAGGCTGTTTCATGAGTACTGTTGATATTCTGGATAGTCTGACTGTGCGTACTGGTACATTTGTTGCGTGACTTGTTGTGTGGCAGCTACTGGTGGGGGTAGAACTACTGTCTGTTGCGTGTTCTGTGGGGTGCTATTCTGTCTAGGAGGATGCGGCCTTTCTTTTGTCTTGCCTGTAGCTATATTGTGTTTCAGGACAGCACATTCATTTACATAGTGACCTGGTTGCTTGCAATAATTACAGTTCCCTTTAACAGGTGCCGTGCCCTTTTTATTCCCATCAGCTGGTACTGATTGTGCAACTAGCACTTTCATTTTCGTATCTTTCATGCGTCTCTTTTCATGTTCCTGTTCCTCTCTAATTCTGTTCTGGTGGTATTGTAACATTTGCAACATTTGGGAAGGGCTATTTGCTTGCCAGGTACTCTCAACCTTCAGTACTCTATTCTTGATCGGGGGCAAGGAATTCTCTACTAATTTGCTCACAAAAAGATGTGGATACGATTCACTACTTGGCTTGAGGCCACTATTAATAGTAAAACATTTCTCGAATCTAGAATAAAAATCACTGGTGTCTTCGTCTTGTTTCTGTTTACAGGCTGAAATAGCATCCCAATCTTCCTTTTTAGTAACCAATAATCTTGGCAGGACCTGTATCAAGAGTTCAGGTAGTTCTTTGGCTTTGTCCCCAAGACCAACACCAGGGTGCCGGCCTTTATCCTCATTTTCCAATTCTGTCCAACTTATCTTTTTCTCTCCCACCTCCCAGTCTTTCTCTTTAAGCTTTTCATAAATACCAGCTGGTAACAGTACTTTTAATAATTTAATGATGTCAGCGTACGTGTAATCCCCTATGCGGAGAATGTCCTTTAATTCACGGTGGAACCCCCGGGTCCTTATCATGGCAGGGCAGCGTCTTTTTCATTTCCAGTATTTCTATTTTCGTCAAGGGTGTGTAAACGTATACTCGCTGGAGCTCACCCGCTGCATTTTTAACGGGATGAACCTCTCGTAGGGGCTTCTGTCTGTCTATGTGTAAGCTCTTTCTGTCGTGGTGTGGGGCAGGAATCATGCATGTGGTCAGAAAAGCCAAGTACTTATGTCGTTGGTCCAGAATTACATTAATCAATTCGGTACCTAGGCCTATCCATCTCTCTAGGAGTATATCGTCCAGTAATTTATACAAGGGACCGGGATCAGAATATTGACTCTCGTACAAAGTTATCAAATGTTGAACCATGTAAATACCAGCCAAACGCTGTTCGTTCGGAGGAAGGCTTAAAAAGGTCTGAGCCACTACGTCACTGCTATATATGTTAGAATTAGACACCCATTGAACGGCTGACCGGGCTAATTCCTGTTCGTGTACGGTGTGGAGTCTATCGCACTCTACTCGTCTTTTCAGTGCGTTCTCAGTAGCTTGGAATACATTTTCGAGGGAATATCTTTCTTTTATAGGAGGTCCATGTTTGCTGTAGTCGAGGCACTTGGGCCTGTCAAACTGTCTTGCTCTGCCTACGTAATTCATTTTATCCACTTCCTCTGTTTCGTGCTCAGCATCATCTGATGCTGACTCCTCTTTCTCGTCAGACTCTTTCCTGTGTAAGTTTAGAATCTCTTTTCGTATTTTCCTGTACATGCATTCTGTCTTTCCCACATTATCATGTTTACCGGCAGCTATGTTGTCACTCCAATCAGTCATACCTCTAGTTACTCCTTTATCTGGCTGGTCTTGTTCCCTGATCAGACAGTTAATCAAAAAACGTAAAATTGTGCGTTGAACCTCCACCTTTCTTTGTTCCATGGCCTCTTCTATACTCTCGGGTCCCTCCCCCGTTCTAATGAAATGGTATATTTTGTCTAAATTGTCCTTCATGCCTGGTAATGTGATCAGATACTCTACAGCGCGTCTTAATCGTACTGAGAACACGAGCATTGCACCCACACCTGGTACTGGATCGTATATACAATGTGAAATCGTTACATTATGCTTATAGGATGATGCTGTCATTTGTGGCGTTCGTTGTAGTCCTAACTCTTGCAGTGTTCGCGTTGGTGGTGGTGTTTGTGGCGTGTTTGTGGGCCCCCCTCTCACTGCCCCTTGTCCTAAATCTTCTTTCACGGTCACTGGAGGCCGCAGTTGTGTAAGCTGATCCTGTGGTGTGGGCAGAGGGAGAAAAGGATTGTTGACAGATGGGACAGGAGGAGGAGGAGGAGGGAAGTCTGCGTTAACATAATCCGGAGCGGGCTCCTCTAAATAGGAGGAAATAAAAGCCTCAGCTTCTGTCTGTTTATGCCTACGTACTTTAGTCGGGATCAGTGGTGGCGGCAAATTACCGGGTACTTCGGAGGGGGTCACTTTAGCTAGTCCTTCAGCGAGGACGGGATACATACCCGTGATGAGGGCATTTCTTTCTCTATCTGCTTGTTCTGCCTTGACCCGTTCCCCCTCTTCCTTTAGTTCTTTTTCTCTGGCCTTTTCTTCTGCTTCTTTACTTCTCTCTGCTTTGTGGAATTCTTTCTCTGCTCTCCTATGTGCTTCTTTACGCCATAACTCAATGGCATCTTTCTGGGACTGTCTAACTTTCTTTTTCCATAGTGCTTCCTCTACTCTCATAATGCATTCAGCATCCCATGTTCCTGAGGCAGGCCATCTATACTTCTCTTCTAGATCCTTTGTGTAATCTACCCATAAGTCTAAAAACAGTATGGCATCTATCCCATGTTTCTGGTACATAAAATGACCAGGTGTGTCTCTAGGCGGGACGGGAACTGACTCTTCGAGTATCCCTTTCCTGGTCCCTATCTGACGTAATTTCGAAAACAGTGGCATGTTGGAACTAACTTTAACGAAAACACAATATACACAAGAATAGACTGAAAACAACCATTCACACTACAACATTAAAACATTAAAAACAGATACATCCTAACTAGTACATAGAAAAAAACATGATCCTGAAAAACTGTTTACTTTATGTACTGCAAAACAGTACAACTTTACCGGTCTCGTAAAGAGACACGTCTTTACCGCGTCCACCGAAATGGACACGTCTCTACCGTGTCTGTGTACCCAGACACGTCTTTACCGGGCTCAAATAAATGAACCCGTCTCTATGCGTTCCCAATAACGGTACTCACCGGGAAGCAGAACTAAAGGCCTCGGAAACTTGATACTGCGTGACTGCTACTGCTGCTGCTCATGCGCATGCGCCTCGGAACAGGTGGGCCTCGGGATACCTCGGACCTTGCTCTCTCGGCTTGGGATCTGGTTGGGATGGTCCGCAATCCTCACCGCCTCGTGTGGATGCCTGGTCGCAGTCTCCGTGGGCCTGAGGGAGTAGGCAGGAAGTCCCGCTGTCGTGTACACTTGAAGTCCGTCACGGCTGTAGAAGGGGGCAGGGGGCTGGACCTACATCTCTGGCGCGTGGGGAAGGGGACTGGTCCCTGTTCGGGTGCCAGATTATGTGGTAAATAAAATAATTACCCTGTCAGAATTTCTATACATTAACAAGGATCATGCATATAATGAGAGGCAGAGTCCGTGGTGTCCGATTCAGAAGGGCTTTAATTCAGTAACTCGAGTTAAGGGAGAATCGGGTTGCATCACCACTAGGGATCAGGAAGGATCGTCATCTGAACTTTATTCACAGAGTGCATTATTTATAGTTAAAACATACATTAACTTGCATAGAGAAGGCGGAGCGCTCCAGTCGGAGCAAGCGAAGGAGAGAGATAAGAGCACATGGGCGTGAAAAGGGCGTGTAAGAAGGCGTACAAGTGGGTGTTCACTTGATGAGTCATAGGTGTGTCATAGGTGGGTGGATACATGGAGGGGGTCTGCATGGTCAGCAGGAACCTTTACCCTACTTGTGCGCGCAAACTTGGTCATGACGTAGAATTGACGTGTAACTGGGGGAAGCTGGGGGTAGCTGGGGGAGCTGACTTTCGTGCTAGTAGAGGAGTCTTGGATGTCAGGACGACCTGCACTTCTGGTATTATCTGATATCTTGAGTTTGGAGGATGTATTATCTGACTTAAAGGTCGCTCGAGCAAAGGCTGCTCATTACTAAATGTTAGTGTGTGTATATATTTCTTCGTGCATTGCGTGGGGCCATGGGCCTTCTATGGATGTGGGTTCTGTAAATCACTTGGATGGAGACAGAAAGGCTAGGCCCTATCTTCTGCAGGCGGAATATGTTTACCCTTTTCATTAAGCAGGAATGTGTTTCTGTGGAGCAGAGCAGATAACTGTAGGCAAAATACTGTCTTGGCAGGCCGAGCTGGGCACCTCTCGGCTGAGCAGGAAGTATGTGAGAGGTCAGGGATACATAGCTAAACTGCAGTTTTCAGAGTGTCAGGAGGCATGGAGCCTGAATTCGGGTCCTGGCTCGGCTGAGCCACAAAAACGAGTTCATCTCGACTTTTAAACGTGTACCATGTAAATGCATTGGCAACATAGGCCTCAGTGCAGAATTAACGTTTCTTTCATGGAGGGCCTGGTAACTGACATGCTAACATTGGACGGAAATGCAGGGGCATTATTATTACAGGCATGAGAAGGGAATTGCATGATGACATGGACATACATGGGTATATGTACATACATAGGGTGCATGTAGGGGACACACTGGCCACGTAAAATTTCTATTTCCTCAGTAAGCCAGATGTTTAAGTTCTCAACGGCAACTAACGGATTAGACCCAGGGGGAGGCCGAGACGCCTCCAGATGTACCACCCAGGTATCCACTGGGAGCCTGGACCAAGCTCTTTCCACGGTGTATACCCTGGGAGCTGATGCCCCTAGGATATCAAACTGCCACTGGGCAGGCACCAAAAAATAGTCTGTCCAAGGCAGAGCCAATGTAGGTAATACTTTAAGGCAATCTGAGTTTGAAAATATAGGGTCCAACAAGTGACCCTTCCCATGTGTGGCACCCGAGTTAGCCAAGTTGATCCCAAATGCTTTAAGATCCCCTTGCAAATCTATTCCCAATGAGTTGGAGGGGTCATCGAAATGGATATTAAAATCACCCAAAGCTACAAAGTTACCAGTAGTGGAAGCAAGGAGCGCAGTTGTTTCTAAGAGAGAATTAAGAAAATTCCTCAAAGACCCAGGTGGACGATAGATCAGGAGGCCCGCCAAGGACGCAGTAGGTGACAAGCGAAGAGAGAACTGACAGCTCTCGCAATCGCTCATCCCTCCGTCCTGAACCTTACACACTAGCGAATCCCTATAAAGGATGGCGATTCCTCCTCCCCGCCCCACAGGTCTGTCCAGATGTGATATAAGAAAGCCTGGAGGAAGTGCTCTCACCATGTCGGGGCCTGAGCAGGAGGAAATCCAGGTCTCTGTTAGAAATAACACATCCAACTTGTGGTCCAGAATGAGGGAGTTAATTTCAGTGGCGTGACTGGGTAAAGACCGACAGTTCAACAAAGCTATTGAAAGCACCGATTTGTCAGGGACCCTATCCTGACCCGCAATACAGGCCCCGCAAGGTAGGAACGGTTGTCCTCCCTCGTGGGCGAATCTGCATGTGGTGAGTTTCAAAGACCGCCAAGACATGAGATCCTCCCTCCCATAACTAATACGAATGTGAGGAGGCTCCCGTGGATCGGGCATAAGAACCAGCCCTGAGCCCGTCTGGGCCCGGACGGGCACAGACGGGCTGAACTCTGGCGTAACTCCGGCGTCAGTCCGGCGTCCCCGCTGCGCGTGCCCGCTGCGCGTCAGCATGGCTATCTAAGTACTCTCCGAGCAAGCTAGAGAGAGGACTTGCTCACGCGCCAAAACCACTCACCTAAGATGGCCGCCACGAGACAGGGGCGAGGGGCCCGCAAAACGCGGTGAGTTTGCCAAATTAGAGTGCGAGTGTGATGGCAGAGGTGGGGGTATATGAGGCCAGGCTGATAAAAGCAAGGAATAAGTGCCAAAAACAAAGTTAACGTAAATACAAAAAAACGGGTAATTTAAAAAGCAGGAGCTGCCATAAACATGCGCTACCAGAATAGTGCTCATGCTGGAATAGGGCGCGCTGCCAGATTAGCCTATCTAAGTACTCTCTGAGCAAGCTAGAGAGAGGACTTGCTCACGCGCCAAAACCACTCACCTAAGATGGCCGCCACGAGACAGGGGCGAGGGACCCGCAAAACGCGGTGAGTTTGCCAAATTAGAGTGCGAGTGTGATGGCAGAGGTGGGGGTATGTGAGGCCAGGCTGATAAAAGCAAGGAATAAGTGCCAAAAACAAAGTTAACGAAAATACAAAAAAACGGGTAATTTAAAAAGCAGGAGCTGCCACAAACAAGCGCTACCAGAATAGCGCTCACGCTGGAATAGCCATAGGGCTCAAAGGGCTTCAGCCTCCCTCTCTACCCCCCTCCCCCCCCCCCCCCCCCGTCGTGGGTGTCAGCCCAGGCTGAGACAGCTTCCCGTGCACTCACACAGACAGTTTTTAAGCTGCTGTAGCCCGGCAGGTCTAGCGTCCATCTTATTGCCGCCGCACATGAGTACTTCACAGGTCTTTAAAAGGCCATTTACTTGTTAGCGATGCTGTGTTGCTTTTTCACTCCATCTTAGAGCTCCTGCAACTCCACTCTGCCTATTGCTGGAAGAATTAGTCCCCCCCCCGAAAATATTTGTAGCCCCCCTCCCCCCTCGAAATTTGGCTCTAGTTGCGCTCCTGAGTAAGGGTGAGGAGCTTGGCCTTTGCTGACAGATGAAACCATCTGGAAGCAGTACAGGTGCTCCCCTGACAAGTTCCTGCCAAGCTATGCTACCAGCATTCAGACCAGAAGAGTGCTGATCTCTGCAAAAAGATATGAAATGTGTGTTTCAGTTTAATTACACTTCATGTCAGTGTTGTTGAACTTTAAAATGGTCACAAAGTGGTTCCTCACTTGCGTTCCTACGAGTACCTCAGTCTCTTAATTTTCACACTGTGCTGTTTCTCCAACTAAATTGCCCTCCAAAAGAGCATACAGTCTTTTCTGAGAGAGAAGTAACAATTATGTTTCCGGGAGAAAGTGGTTAAAGGCGCTGTCTATGTTACTGCTGATTCTTGGATGTGACTAAAGTGAGTCAATTTCTGTGCCGAGGTGGGTTCACTAAGAGAAGCCCTTCAAAATGTACATTGAAGCTGAATGAATCTGGCTTTGTATATGGTTTGCCCACTAGGTTGTCATTCCATGCACAAAGATCAGGGGTTACCCAAAAGTGTACAGGCCTCAATGTAAATCCCAAAGTGCTCTGTTAGTGGGAGTGCGGGTGAGCAGCCTTAGGCCTCACACAGAGAGTGGAAGACATTTATTGCACAACATTGACCAATAATGGACACACGGCTCAATGAGGAGATCCACACCACTTTTGGAAAAATATACTTTGTTTGTATTTTATTTTAAGACCAAGATCTTCGCTAAAAGGTAAGTACGTTTTTAAATAAAAGTACTTTTCGCTTTTAAAAGTTGGCATTTAGAATATGTTTGAAGCAGTTCAATGTTCCCTATGGTGAAAACAATAATGCAGTTTAACAGGTAAGTTCCACACTTACAAATCCAGTATTCGGGCCCAATGGTCAGCAAGGAGCACGGGTTAGGTGAGTACCAACACTGAACCACTAGCAGCACAGGGGCGGCTGAGTGCAGAGGTCAGAGTCAGAGTTCGGCCTAATGCTTTTCAATCAATCAATCAATCAGAACAATTTGTAAAGCGCGCTACTCACCAGGAAGGGTCCCAAGGCACTGGTGGAGTGTGTGGGGGGGGTCCGTTACTGCTCGAAAAGCCAGGTCTTGAGTTGCTTCCTGAAGGAGAGATGGTCCTGGGTCAGCTGTAGGTGGATGGGGAGGGAGTTCCATGTCTTGGCCGCCAGTTAGGAGAAGGCTCTTCCTCCGGCGGTGGCTCTGCGGATGCGTGGTACGGTGGCGAGGGCGAGGGCGAGGCTGGTCGATCGCAGCTGGCGGGTGGGCGTGTAGAAAGTGAGGCGGTTGTTGAAGTATTTGAGGCCCAGGTCGTGGAGAGCTTTGTGTGCGTGGGTGAGGAGTCTGAACGTGATCCTCCTGCTGACGGGGAGCCAGTGCAGGTCTCTCAGATGGGCAGAGATGTGGTTGTGGCGGGGGATGTCCAGGACGAGTCGTGCGGAGGCGTTCTGTATGCGTTGAAGTCTTTTCTGTAGTTTGGCTGTGGTTCCCGCAGTCCATTCAGCTGGTGACGAGTGCCTGGGTGACCGTCTTCCTGGTTTCGGTGGGGATCCATCGGAAGATCTTACGGAGCATGCGCAGGGTGTTGAAGCAGGATGGCGATACGGCGTTGACTTGTCTGGTCCAGAATGAAACCCAGGTTTCGTGTGTGGTCCGTTGGCTTGGGGGTGGTGCCCAGGGCAGGGGGCCACCAGGAGTCGTCCCAGGTGGAGGGGAATGATCCCAGGATGAGGACTTCCGTCTTGTCTGAGTTCAGCTTCAGGCAGCTGTTCTTCATCCATTCGGCGACGTCCTTCATTCCCTCGTGTAGGCTGGCTCTGGCGTTGGCCTGGTCGTTGGTGAGGGAGAGGATCAGCTGGGTGTCGTCGGCGTTTGAGATGATGTTACGGTTCTGTTGGCGTGCGATGCCTGCGAGGGGGCTCATGTAGATGTTGAAGATGGTGGGGCTGAGCGAGGATCCTTGAGGTACGCCGCAGATGACTTCAGTGACCGTGGATCGGAATGGGAGAGGCGGACTCTCTGGGTTCTTCCGGCGAGGAATGAGGTGTTCCACTCCAGTGCTTTCCCTTGGATTCCAATGTTGCTGAGGTGCTTTATTAGGGTGCGTTGGAAGACTGTGCTGCAGAGAGGTTCAGGAGGATGAGAGCAGCTGTTTCCCCATTGTCGAGCAGGGATCTGATGTCGTTGGTGGCTGCGATGAGGGCGGTCTTGGTGCTGTGGTTGGCTTGGAAACCGGACTGTGAGGGGTCCAGGGATCCGTTCGTCTCGAGGAAGGCGGTGAGCTGTATGTGGATGGTCTTCTCGATGACTTTGGCAGGAAAAGGGAGGAGCGAGATGGGGCGGAAGTTCTTGAGGTCGGTTTCTTCAGGAAAGCGCTGAGCTCGGCATGCTTCCAGCTCTCCGGGACGGTGGCAGTGTTGAAGGAGATGTTGATGATGTTCCAGAGTTGCGGTGCGATGATGGAGCCAGCCTTGTTGAAGACGTGGTGGGGGCAGGGGTCGGTAGGGGATCCTGAGTGGATGGTGTTCATCGTGCGGGTGGTGTCTGCGGAGCTGACCAGGGTCCAGTTGCAGAGAGTGGTGGTGGGGGCGTTGTTTCGGTGGTTGGGTGCGTGGTTGGTGCGTCGAAGCTGTTGTGTATGTCGGCGATCTTGCGGTGGAAGAAGGAGGCGAGTGAGTCGCAGAGGTCTTGCGAGGGTGTGATGTTGTTGTTTCCCGCGCTGGGGTTGGAGAGCTCTTTGACGATGCTGAAGAGTTCCTTGCTGTTGTGGGTGTTGTTGTCCAGGCGCTCTTTGAATGATGTCCTTTTGGTGGTGCGGATCAGCTGGTGGTGTGTGCGGGTGGCGTTCTTGAGGGCGGTCATGTTTTCTGTGGTCTGGTCATGGCGCCAGGCTTATTTGAGGGTGCGGCAGTTTTTCTTGGATGTTTTGAGTTTGTTGGTGAACCACAAGGCGTTTTTACTGCCGTGTCTGCTGGGAGGGTTCTTCAGTGGTGCGAGGTCGTCGGCGCAGTTGATGAGCCACTGTGTGAAGATGTGGGCTGCTTCATTGGGGTCCGTCGTGTTGGTGGGAGGGTTCTGGCTGAGGGAGGTGGTGAGCTGGTCGGCGGTGATCTTGCTCCAGCTCCTGCGGGGAACCTGTTGCGGGTGGTGGTGGGTCGTGGTTCTCTTGGTGCTGAAGTGGACGCAGCTGTGATCGGTCCAGTGAAGTCCGGTGGAGTGGCTGAAGGCGATGTGCTTGCTGGAGGAGAAGACGGGGTCAAGCGTGTGGCCGGCTTAGTGGGTGGGGATGTTCACCAGTTGCTTGAGTCCGAGGTTGGCGAGGTTGTCCAGCAGGGTAGTGGTGTTGTTGTCGTTGTTGTTCTCCAGGTGGAAGTGGAGGTCTCCTAGGAGGATGTAGTCAGAGGAGGCGAGGGCGTGTGGGCTGATGAAGTCTGAGATGGCTTCGCTGAATTGTGTGCGTGGTCCCAGGGGTCTGTAGATGAGAGTGCCTCTGAGGGTGGTCTTGGGGTCGGTGTGTATCTGGAAGTGGAGGTGCTCGGCGGCGGTGAGGGTGTCGTCGGAGTTGGTCGTGATGCGGATGGTGCTCCTGTGGACTATGGCGATGCCTCCTCTGGTCTGGTTGACGCGGTCCTTCCGGGTGATCTTGTATCCGTCCGGGATGGTTATGGCGATGTCGGGTGCTGAGGTGGCGTTTTTCCATGTTACCGTGAGGAAGGCGACGTCTGGAGATGTTGAGTCGAGCAGGTTCCAGAGTTCGATGGCGATTAAATGGTAACTTGATGGTTCAGCAATAAGTAACAGTGTTATATAAGCCAAACAAGGCAAGTTATAATGAGAAAGTAGTTATTTTGGGTGCAGCCTGGCAACATGAGATTTGATTTTAGCGATAATAAAGCATTTTTGAAAATGTGTTAATTTGTTTTGTACTACTCTTAGTCACCGCCTCTTCAGAGGTCATAGAGGCTGTTGATGCCGGTGTAGGATGGGAGAGGTGAGCAGGAGCCTGCTGCCGGTACTGAAGCATTCATGGCACAGGGCTGTACGACGCAGACCGAGACAAAAGCAGCGCAAAGCCAACATTCCATCATTTTCAGCTCCCCCTCTACCCCCTTTTTTGCATGTGTGCAGAACACCAAAATCCAACGCCCTTGCACTTCAGGTACAGTAACACACACGCCATGTACCGTGCAAACACTAGTAATCTGTACACGCGCTTTCTTGAACACAGTTGCCTATTTAGTGCCACACACAACCACGCAGTCATTCATACCCAGGCCTCTCTCATACAAATCATCACGTGTGCCCTTTTACACTCCCATCACCATAGCAGCTAAAATTGTGGCCACAAAACAACACAAGAGAAACAGCGGAGGTGGTTTCACATGATAGAGCGACATGCCTAGGGAGTAGGGGGAAAGGGGATGGGGGAGGGAGAGGGGTTTGTTCACTTTTTAGTTGTTTAGATAGATATGTGTGTAGATGAGAACAGACAACCGAGAAGCTGATCTCCGATATAAAGACATTGAATGTAAAGTTGCGGGAGTTGTTCGGAATTTGGAGGGTGGTTGCCATTGCGGTGACAGCTATAAGGGGTGAGAAGCGGGGAGCAGGACTGAATAGATGCAACCAAGCTTGTTGACACCCGCTGCTTAAGTTAAGATGAGACACTCTTGTTGAAATGTACTGCTACTAATTGACAAGATGAAAATGAATAAAATCTGTTTACAAAAAAAAAAAGAAACAGCGGAGGTGGTTGTGATCGCAATTGCATCCTGAATAACAACTGGCTTCACATCACCACTGTAGTGGCCGTGGTGCTTCGTATTTGCTCCTCCATTCCTCATTTCTCCACACAAACACCCATGGTGACTAACCGTCCCTACTTTTCACGGATTCTCCATAAGAATGACTTTATACAAAGCCACGTCCATAATTTTTATTATTTTGTGGGACAGCCAATGAAGCGGTGTGTTTCACCCTCTAATGGTCGCCCCAGACTTTTTGTGGAGAGCTACTATGATTGTTTCGAAAGCCATCAGCCACTCCTATTGCTTGCTGATCCACTGCAGGAATTATATGGACCAATGATAACAACTTTGGTTACCCAGCCTTGGGTTGCTTTAGCTCCCGCAAATCACGCTTTCAGTGTTATTCTAAATTGTTTACAGTGTCCTGCAGTTTTGAAACTGCAGCTCCGTTTGAAACCGGTCACCAAGTAAGCCATGGGCTTCATTACCCCCTTCAATCAACTTCTCCAAGGTAAGTGGAATAATTATGCTTTTCATGTTTTGAAGTTTTACATTTGCATTTAGTTTCAGTATAGTTAAATGAAATGTATCTATGGTCACAGTGTTTTAACTCTTTCTCTCTGTCTCCACATGCGTACTCGTTCCTTGGTAAATAATGGTAATGTAGTTTCTTATATAGCGCACGTATCACCACAAAGGGTATCTCGGCGCTTGCTTTGGGAACGCTTCCTGGTTTTTCCCTGTGGGATAGCCCAGCTGGGCACCCCCAAGGTGAAAGCCAGGCATCCCGCCGCTGGGGCCGTAGTGGAGATTGAGCAAGCTATTGCCCAGAAATGCAGAGCGTGAACCCCTGATTCAAGTAGGCACCGAAGCGAGAATTATCAGGTCCGTGGACATTTGGGCTCCAAACCCTGCCGCGTCGGGAATTGAACCCTGGTCCCGGGTTGACCTCTGCTTCTGGGTCTGCCTCCTCTAACCGGTGAGCCACACTCCTTCCATCTTTCTCTTTCCCTATATCTCTTCGCTGGTTCCCATTCCCAGTGCACTAGGTCTCGCATTTACGAGAGTTTGTGTTATTGGCATTGCACATGATAATCCCTTTTATTTACGTTTTGTTTATTAAAACATATATAAAAGGCAACGTCCTTTACAATGCTTATAGCTGAAACTCTCACAGATAGGAAACCTATTTCATTGCAAATACTCATTTAATTAATTTAGTATGTCCCTGAGTCTGGTAAAGGCTGCCAAAACATATTGTTCAGGTTGAAACCAAGCAATCAGGATTGACTACTTCCTCCTAATTTGGTTAATCAGAGCACATCTGCTCGCCAACTGCCAAAATATACAATTATTTTTGACACTTCATTTCTCAAAAACTACTAATCAGATTTACGCCAAATAACAAAAAGCTAAATCTGTGGGCCAAGATCTAGCTTCATGCCAAAGTTAGTGCAATGCTGTTCAGCAGTTTTTGCTACAGCACTGTTTAAAGAAGTCTATGGAAATACTAGGGGGGGAACCCTGTTTTTCTCGGCCCGCATGATGAATCACCTCAAAACTTTCAAGGAAGGAGCTGAAATGAGAGGCCTACTTGTGGGCCTGATCCTGTGGGATAATTAGCTTCAGAATTAGGAGAGAGGGGTGCACGTGGCCCCACTTCCCCAGACCAGTTATGGCCCTGGAGACCACTATTTCCCAGCCATCCAAACTTAAGGGGAGGGGGCACGTGGCGCCTCTCCCAGGCTGATTCCAGCCCCGGGGACCACAATACCACCGGGGCCTAGCTATCCAAATCAGGAGTGAGGGGCCAGATGCCCCCATCCTGGGCCAATTTCAGACCTGGGAACCCCATTACTTGGGGCCCAGCCGTAATTGTAATGAGGGGAGCCATGCAGCTCACCTCCCTGGGCCGATTTCGGATTTAAAGGGGGGCATCCCCAGGCACAAAGCAAAAATCATGAGGGAGGGGGACACGCAGCCCCCTCCCTAAGGTCAATTTCAGCCCCAGGACCCCATCCTGGGGGCAGGCTGTAAAGGCAAATGGGAATGGGGCAACATGCAACCCTCCCAGAAATATAAATAAGCCTGGGGACCCCATGCTCATTGCCGGCTTGGCTATGCACTGGGGAGCCCACACCCAGAGCATAGCAGTTTCCCTGCCTGCACTGGTCCGGACTCGGAAACCTGTGTTTGCTCTCACTTCTTGGGAGCAATTTTTAAGCTCCTGCAAAGCGAGAACAAACACTACGTCTGCGCCCAGCAGGCAGGAGCATTAAAAAATACACCTGGCTGCTTAGAGCAGACTTTACAATAATTCCCTCCCGCTGTTAAGTGAGCAGAGAAACAGATGAAAAAATTGCTCTCGCATGCAGGGAGCAGCATTTTTAGCTTCTCCCTGTGAGCGGGAGCAATGCTTTTTCATGCCGGAGGCGAGGTGCATCTGGGGCAGTGCCCTAAGGTAACTACAACTCGCACACTGGCTGTGCACTGCTAATTACCCCAAATATTACATCACTCATGAGAACTTCCATGCCATCATTGATGATATAATTTTGCGGATTTTCGGTAAATTCGCAATCCGCGAGATTCGCGAACTTCAACAGGAAGCTCTAATAGATAAAGTAAAGCAAGTACTGCTCAAATTCAGTTACGCAATCGTTAATCACCCCAAACTTGGGGTGATTAATGATTGTGTAACTTAATTTGACCTTCAACCTGAGCACCTGCTTTACTTTATCTATTAGTGCTTCCTGTTGAAGCTATTTCTAGCTATTTTAGAATGGCGCTGGCAGCTTGTCGGCGCCATTCTAAGTGGGTATGAGGGCAGAATGGCACAAAAGTGGGGCAGAGGGCAGAAGGGCACAGAAACGAGTGGTACAGAGGGCAGATGGGCATAAAAAATGAGAGGGTGGCAGTGATTAACCAGGCAAAAAAAAAACCCCGCGAAAACGCAAAGCGCCTCGCGAACACCAGCGAACACGCAAAAATAAAAAAATCCGCCAATTCGCACGAGTTCGCAAATTTTGCGGATAGCGAATTTGCAAATCCGTGAATTTGCTGATCGCGAATTCGCAAAATTCGCTCATGCTTAATAATTTGCAGTAAAACTATTGATAAGAAAACTGCATGGTGGGCGTGCAAGTTATAAGTACCCGAGGACATGTGTTATAGTTTCTTGAGATAACTCTAACCATTACTGCTGAATTTCTATAGTTTTGTGTTTAAATTGTTAACCAAACTATACCGTCCCTGTAACCTTTGTTTTTTTAGCTAATTTCTCAGGTTTTTAAATTCTATTTCCTAACTAGAACGTCCCTGTAAACTTTCTTTTTTTTGTGGATAAATATATAAATATATATATAATATTTATAGTTAAGCACCCATAGAACTATGGAATTACTAGCCCTTAGACAACCTCATAAAATTCTCTTTTACAGGTAACTTGGCAAAGGTGTAAGACGATCTTACTCAGTAATCACAGTGAAGTAGCTCCATAGATAGCCTTTGTTGGGACTTTATCATTGTAAGAACAAACAGGGGCTCAGAAAAAGAGCCTCTCATACTATGACGAAAAAGTATAAAACGATGAGTTAGTCCGAGACCGAGGAGGAGCAACATTCTGGATTATGACCTTTGCAGGAGTGTTTAAAAAAAAAAAAAATCAAATAACCATTACTTTATAACTGCTGACCCTTCACCCTTACTTGGTGCTCATAGGTTTATGAGAAGCTCTTTGTACTGAGCTCCTCCATTTCACAATAATTCCGGTCAATAATTGTGCCGTCATGCATTGATTCTGTCCTAAACCAGTTAGAATTTGGTTGAATCAGTCTCTTTAAATAAGAAACTCATAACATATATTTATACAATGAATCTAACTGGGGCTCATTTACACAGCCAGCTGTGACCAAGATCCAGCTCGATGATAAACACCTCTGTTATATACAATTCATCTGACCGTGACTCATTTACACAGCCAGCGGTGACCAAGATCCAGCTCGATGATAAACACCTTTGTTGTACACAATCCATCTAACCGTGAATCAGTTACATAATCAGCGCTGGGTGAGTTAAGATCCAGCTCGATGATAAACACCTCTGTTATATACAATTCATCTAAGCATGACTCGTTTACAGAACTAGTGGTGAGTCAAGAACCAGCTCGATGATAAACACCTTTGTTATATACATTTCAACTCACCGTGACTTATATACATATCCAGCGGTGAGCCAAGATCCAGCTCGAAGATAAACACCTTTGTTATATACAATTCATCTAACCGCGACTCATTTCCACAGCCAGTGGTGAGCCAAGATCCAGCTCAATGAGAGAAGGAAGCAGCCTGAGTAGGAATATTCTGTTAATTTGTTTTTAGCATTATATGTTTCAGATGTGACATTTGTTTTAACCTAGAACTGCCTTTCATCTAAACTGCCTTTTACCTGATTACGTTTCGTGCATTGTTTGGACTGCTCTCCGGTCCACCGCAATCGGATTTCTGATTAATTGAGTGGAGAGAGCACGCCCATAGTCTTTCATACCTGCGGGGCACCACTCTAGGAGTTAGCGCTCTAGTAGACAGCCCTCCCAGGCATAAAATCAATGCATTTCCTGTTGTGCTCCTAAGGCAAGCCCGTCTTCCCCGTCCGTTCCTGGATGCTGCCGCTGCCAGGGGATGCTGCCCATTTTTCCACTGGGACCTCAGGCTCCCAGGCTGGTGTACCCTAAGGAGAGGTTGGTGGACTATGGGCTTGCCTAAGCTTGTGCAGGGGGAGAATTAACCAGCAAGTAGTAGATGCTGTCACCTTAGAGAAGTGTCCCGATTGTGGATGGACATTAAGCATGGGCCAAAAATCTGATCCGCTCATGAAATTTGTGGATTTTCAGCAATTTCGCGATACGCGAACCTCGCAAAATTGCCCCAAAATTTGCAAATTTGCTCGCTGGTGGATTTTTTTTTTTTGATGGCCAGCTCACTCAAGGGACCAAAGTTACAGGCACACACGGTCACTGGAGGCAAATCTTCTGGCCTTTTACGCAGCTGCAGTGTAGGAAAAGCACTATACATTTACCCAACGAGGTAGCACTTATTGATTAGCCAGTAGAAAGTACTCCAGTTCAGTCGAGGTATTGCACAAAACGGAGGCATCTTCGTGGATAACTATGCAGGGCAGGATTCATTCTGGCACGAGGCTCCTGTCACAAAAATTAAACCTCAACAGGAAGCACTTACAGATATAAATAAAGCAGGTACCCGAGTTGAAGCTCAAATTAAGTAACGTTTTAATCAGCCCAAAACATTAGTGAGCACGGTCGAGACTGGCCAAGTGTGCTTTAACCCCATATCTTCAGTCGAAAATTAGCTGTAATACTCGAGGGAGGTCTTTGCATCCATGGGTATCTCGAGCGCAATCCCCGTGTAGTTCCTGTGACCAGGAGGCTGCTTTCTCCTCACCTGCTGCCCTGCTCGCTCTCTGACCCTTTATACACAAGAGGCAAGATGACACACATAGAAGTCCCGCTCGTTTGGCTCCGCATCACACACTAGCGGTATTAAATCAAGTCAAGTCAAAAAGGCTTTATTTCGATAAAAACATATCATTCATTATTTACAAAAAGACATTTTAGGCAATTAATTAAAATCTAATTAAACATTTCATTTAAGCCTTTTGGTTCTAATTTGCCATGCCCATGCTAACAATTTGGACAGGCCACAAGCATACAGTGGCTGTGGGTCTGATATTAAGATGCGTAACGCCTCCCTCATTATGGGACCTGGTGCCTAACAGCCGACACAGTGGCTTTAGCCATCTATCTCTTGGGTGCGCGTACTCCAGACACATAAAATGCACTATAGTTTCTGGCCTGGTTAGGCAGATGGGGCAAAATTCTGCTGTCTGGGCCGGGGGTTTCCAGCGAGCTGTAAAGGCTCGCACAGGAAGTGCCCCGTCCCTGAATCTAAAGTAAAGGGCCCTGTCGAATGGTTTGGAGATTATATCCAAATAAAGTTCGCGGATCTGTAGATCCTTAAACTTCAGGAAATCATCCGCAAGTCTGCCCAGATCGTGGTTATTGCGAGTTTGAAACGCAACCCAATTCCAATACAGACTCTTTAGAGTTGCTTTCGGGGGAGAAGACCTACCATCCCAAGCCTCGCCTAAACCCAGATTGCCAAGCAAGACTTTAAGGTCTTTTAACCACTTTATTTTGTACCATCCTGGCAAAGACATGACTTCTGATAGCCCTTTGGCGTATTTAGCCAATTCCGGTACTTGCCACAGCCGAGCCCATAGGAGCAACGGCCGCAGTTTTGCTAGATCACTAATAGGACGACAACCTAGATCAAGGATAAGTGGTGTCATGGGAGTGCTCTGGGGAAGTGACATAAGGACCCTATAGAATTTATTTGCGGACCTCGTTAATTCATTTACGCTATTTGTACCCCATAACTCTGCCCCAAAGAGTGCAGAACTAACAGCCTTAGCTTTATAAATATCGATTACATGGGCTATTGGTCTTGTTGAGCAGGAACGCTGCTCCTTGAGCAAAGCTCCAGCTACCCTCTTATGGGTTAGCAGCATTTTGCTAAGGTGTGGGGTCCACTGCATGGTATGTGATATTCGTAACCCAGGTAGCCAAACACAGTGACCCTTTCCAAGGGGACAAGATTCAGAGTAGGGACTCGGACAAGATTTTTAGGGGGGTTCATCCCTAGGTATTTTGTTTTATCGGTGTTAATTACTAGGCCCCGGTCCGAGCAAAAGGTCTGGAAGTTGTCGAGGAGTTTTTGCAAGCCCATGGGAGATTTGGACGAGAGGAGCGTATCGTCCGCAAATAGGAGGGCAGGTATTCGGTCGCCCGCCAGGGATGGTTCATCTGAAGGATCTTTTAAAAGGTGCTCAACCACACCAATAACATACAGAGAAAAAAGCGGGGGAGCAAGAACACATCCCTGGCGGACCCCTCTCTCTACCGGGATTCTGTTGGTTTTTTCGCCCTCTGTACCCCAACTTATCTTGGCAAAGTTGCCTTCATGGAGCCTGACCAGCTTGGAGAGAATATAAGAAGGTAGTCCCATGTCGGCAAGTACTCCCCAAGGTCAAAGGCAGTCTTTAGGTCGATAAAAGCGAGATAAAGACTGCCCTTGCCTATAACCACCACCTTCCAATAGATTAGAATTAACCTGAACGCTTGCTCTATTGTGCCTGTTCCTGCCCTGAACCCCGCTTGGAAGTCGGAGAGAATTTCATTTTCTTCCATCCATTGTATTATTCTCTCCAATAACACCTCGCCAATAACCTTCTGAGTTGTGTCTAGCAAGCTTATGGGCCGATAATTAGAGGGGTCATCCCTCATCCCCTTTTTAAAAATCGGGACTACCTGGCCCCTTTCCAAGACTGGGGAATAGCAGCACCTTTATCAATTGCAGTAAGCAGAGAGTGAATGAACTTCCCCCATTTCAACTTGTCCGAACGGAGCAGATCCCCTGGAATCCCATCTAAGCCAGGTGCTTTTTGGTGCACAATAGTACTAATTGCATATTCCACCTCCTTAATTGTAAAGTGAAACTCATTTGGGTCACGTATCGAGGCATAAGATTTGGATATAGTTAAGACACTAGTCTGGTGCTGACCGGAATACAAAGCTTGGCTAGTGATACTACACGTAATAAGATCACTATCTGGTCTGTTTCTAGCTCTTATGGTGTCCCAGAAGCGCCTGGTATCCTTACTAGAGCTAGCCTCGTTTAGTGTTTGCCAATACTCATGTTCCCACTCCTTCTTGGCATTAACTAACGCCTGTTTATATTCTTTCCTGGCGTATTGTATCAAGGGTTGTGACTTGTCTTTCATGGCCTTAATCAGGGCAGATTTCTTATGACGACAAGTAGGGGTGAACCAATCATGCTGGCCCTTGGGTTTCTGAGTCCTAATGCCACGCCGGAGAATTTGTATTTGAGGGGGGCATAGGTAGAGAAAAACCCATGGGCAGTGACATACGACGTTCTGTGTTCTCAATGGCGTTTGCCACCACCCCAATAGTTTGTTGCAGCATACGATCTATCGCAGTCAAACTGGGAAGCTTTTGGTTGGTAGCTGCATTTTGTTTGGGTGCTGTTGCAGATCTCAAAGTATTACGCATTCCCATTCCGATGCAGTTATAAAAAGGGGAATAGGAACCAAAATCAAAATGCTGGGCAAGAATTCAACGCTAGTCAAAACTACCCTTTAAGCACACAGCCGCTCAGTAAGGGAGCGGAAATATTCAGTACAGTATTACCGAGTTAAATTAACCCTTTGATGATGGCTATTTACAGTTGTGCTAACCAGATTTACAAGTATTTCGATCCGTCCTATTAGGGCGCTAGGATGCGGGACTATAGGACCAGGAGGGGTGGCCCAGCCCAGCCTCTCCTGGCCACTAACGGCCGCAAACGGTCCCGCCCTTGTCCCGGCTTCTCCCGGGACGCTCCCGCGCAGCGGTATGCTATGCCTGCTATAAGGGATGGGAGAAGGTCAAGGGGCGGGGCAGGCAGGGAGAGCAGACCAGGTGGTGCAAATTGGTCGAGCAGGGACTCCTGGGAGATGGAGTCCCTGCATCAGCGCTCGCAGCCCTGCTGCCGATCTACCCCTCACCTCTCGAGACCTCAGCGCCTCAAGTGCTAGTTCAAAGTCAGGCTCTTCCTCTCCTAGGTCTGCGAAGCGGGTCCGGCGAGCAGCAGGAAGAATCCCAATGGAGAAGAACAGCAGACGGTGTTCTCAACAAACAGCTCCTCCTCCTTAGGCAAAGTCAGTATATGGCAGTATCCCACGATGAAAGGAAGCTCTGCTGTTTTAAATCCTATGTGGTCATGGGGCGGGGCAGGCAGGGAGAGCGGACCAGGTGGTGCAAATTGGTCGTGCAGGGACTCCTGGGAGATGGAGTCCCTGCGTCAGCGCTCGCAACCCTGCTGCCGATCTACCCCTCACCTCTGGAGACCTCAGTGCCTCAAGCGCTAGTTCGAAGTCAGGCTCTTCCTCTCCTAGGTGGAGGTTTGGCCATTGCCACTCGTTCCCCATATCATATTAAGACTCTTGATACACTATCTTCCCTCAATAAAGAGCTATTGATCTTGAGTGGTGGGGAGCTCTAGCATATCACCCCCCAGGAGGTATCAGGAAGGAGTTTTGTTCAGCACTGCTAGAACGGCTGGCCCCTTATACGTTACAGACCAACAGGTTTCTATTGGTAGGGGACTTCAAACATCCTCTGGAGGTTCTCTCCAATGCAGATTCTGTCTGTCTGGTGGCAGTGATGGAAACTCTTGAACTGTCCCCTAGAGTGACTAGCCCTACACATGTGGCTGGACATGTGTTGGACATGATTTTCACCAGCATCCCTGAGTTAGTTGCCGAACCCCCCCTAAAGTTAAGCTGGACTGATCACCTGGCACTACATTTTCATTGGGCGTTGAAAAAACTGCCCGGCCCCCACACTATCACAAGGAGTTGCGTAGATCTTGGAAAAAGGTCACTTCTGCTGCGTTTAGTCGGGTCTAAATCCCTCCCATACTTGAGAACTGTGACAATTGTGATACTATATATCAAAAAAGAGAGGTACCCCTTAACACATCAAGGGTAGTGAAGTCCAACAACCTAAAATGACTGTATTACCCTGAGAACCAGTTCAAAATGTCAAGATTTCTAGGTTAAAAAACAAAGTAATTTCTTTTGTGATTTATTACACATATAAAATTGTACATAAGCACTTAACACATCAAAATCTTACTGACAAAGATCTAAGATACCAAAAAAACCTCATAAATTAAAAAAATCAATTATGACCTGCATAATTGCTATAACAGACAGAAAATAATTTGTGTGTCAACACAAAGGCCGGAAGCTTGAATTATACTGTGATGAATCACAGTATAATTCAATTTTATATGTATAATAAATCACAGAAGAAATTACTTTGTTTTTAACCTAGTTGTACTTTATAGGTTGATATTGCTATATTCTTGACATTGTGAACTGGTTCTCAGGGGAATACAGTCATTTACAATTGTGATACTGCCTTAGAAAGGTTCTAGGCCTCTATAATGGATGGCCTCGACTCTATTGCACATTTGAAGAGGGTAAATATGGTATTAAGACAGTCTTAAGAGAGTAAAGGCTTCATGCAGCGTGTTAGAAAGAAAATGGAGGAAATCCAACTTGGAGCATGAGGAATCATGCTACCGAGTGACTCATAGAGCCTATCTAAACAGCTGTAACATAGCTAGGCGATCCTACCTATGTTCCCGCATTATGGAAGCTAGGAATTCCTCCCCGGAGCTCTTTTCAATCCTAAAGGAATTCACAAACCCGAGGTCTAACAACCCACTCCCGCCATCCATCCAAGAATTATGTGAGGATCTAGGGAGCTACTTAACTAGCAAAATGAACGTGATCTATCGCGCCTTTGGGCCTGAAGAGGTAGCTCTTGAAAAGGTCCCTGTGCCAGAAAACCACTGTCCTTTGAGCCTAGAATCTTTCCCAACATCTCAGGGGAACAAGTAAGCCTGTTATTACCACAGGTGAAATCGGATCCCCGCTAGACCGGGTGCAGCCTGCTGTTATGTCTGAACTAACCCCAGTCTTATCTTATGTGGTTGCTCAAGTTTGTAACATCTCAATAGGCACAGTAACGGTGCCACGAAAATGGAAATGTGCTCGTATTAAACCATTGCTTAAAAAGGCATTAGCGGACCCTATGGATTTACAGAATTTTAGACCGATTTCCCTGCTTTCTGGTAGTTAAAAAATTAAAGAAACACTAGTCAACCGGCACCTTTCCTGCTACTATTAGGAATTGTTGTTTTGAAACTATATCCTATGCAGACGACACACAGGTGATAGTCCCCTTTGAGGCTAACCCTTCAGTAACCAAACTTAAATTTATAAACTGCAGGATCTGCATAGCAAGCTGGATGAAGAAGAATTTCCTCCAACTCAACTCCTTGAAAACAGAGATCTTACTGTTTGGCAAGGCGGAGGAGATATGGACCCCAGATTGGTGGCCAGCAGAATTAGGAGAATCCCCTTCCCCTAGAGGATGGGCTAAGAACCTGGGTATCAAAACTGACAACAAATTATCCATGGAAGAACAGGTGAAGACCGTGTCAGGCACGTGTTTTGGTACCATGAGGATGCTCAGAAAAATCTTTCAGTAGATCCCGCTAAATGCCTGAAAGACTCTAACTCCTAGTTAGTCGACTGGACTATGGCAACTCTTTGTTGGTGGGAGTAAGAGGGGACTTGGTGACCAAACTTCAAGAGGTTCAATAAGCCTGCTAAAAACCCCTTCTTTACCTCTCTTGCGCCAACTGCATTGGCTCCCCATTGGAAAACGAGCCATCTTTAAGCTGTTGTGTATGGTTTTCAAGGCCCTCCAGGGTATGGGCCCTTCATATCTGACAAAAAAAATGTGGTTGTTATCAACCCGTACGACAGCTTCGATGCAGCAACCGCAACTTGCTCTGTACTCGGAGAATTCGGAAGACCAAAATGAGTGGGCTAGCCTTTTCTTATCTGGCACCCAGTTATTGGAACTCTCTCCCGGAAGAGCTCCGTGCCTGTTCCAGTTTCTTTCAATTTAAGAAACTGCTTAAAACCTGGCTTTTCTAATCTGGTTCCCACTGTCAATAGGTTGTTATCTTCTCAAGCGCCGAAAGATCCCCCTGGGATGATTCGCTGCACCCAATAAATGACCAAAATATAATAAATAAACAAAATAAATGATAAACACCTCTGTTGTATACAATCCATCTAACCATGAATCAGTTACAGTCAGCGGTGAGTTAAGGTCCAGCTTGATGATAAACACCTCTGTTGTATACAATCCATCTAACCATGAATCACTTACAGTCAGAGGTGAGTTAAGATCCTGCTTGATGATAAACACCTCTGTTGTATACAATCCATCTAATCGTGCAAAAGCTACATAGTCAGCGGTGCGTAAAGATCAAGCTTGATGATAATCACCTCTGGTAAAGGGCCACTATGATGGGTGCATTTAGAGACATTGGCGTCACTTCTTCCACATCAGGGTTTGGGTGGTAAATGCAGTGCACTGCAAGCATTAACCCTGAGAGTCACAGCTCACATTCATCTCCTTTCATTCTTTCATGTAAGGGCCTGGGTGGTGAATGCAGTGCACTGCAAGCATTAACCCTGAGAGTCACAGCTCACATTCTTCTCCTTTCATTCTTTCATGTCAGGGCCTGGGTGGTGAATGCAGTGCACTGCAAGCATTAACCCTGAGAGTCACAGCTCACATTCTTCTCCTTTCATTCTTCCATGTCAGGGCCTGGGTGGTAAATGCAGTGCACTGCAAGAATTAACCCTGAGAGTCACAGCTCACATTCTTCTCCTTTCATTCTTCCATGTCAGGGCCTCGGTGGTGAATGCAGTGCACTGCAAGCATTAACCCTGAGAGTCACAGCTCACATTCTTCTCCTTTCATTCTTCCATGTCAGGGCCTGGGTGGTAAATGCAGTGCACTGCAAGCATTAACCCTGAGAGTCACAGCTCACATTCTTCTCCTTTCATTCTTCCATGTCGGGGTTTGGGGGGTGAATGCAGTGCACTGCAAGCATTAACCCTGAGAGTCACAGCTCACATTCTTCTCCTTTCATTCTTCCATGTCGGGGTTTGGGGGGTGAATGCAGTGCACTGCAAGCATTAACCCTGAGAGTCACAGCTCACATTCTTCTCCTTTCATTCTTCCATGTCAGGGCCTGGGTGGTAAATGCAGTGCACTGCAAGCATTAACACAGAGAGTCACAGCTTACATTCTTCTCCTTTCATTCTTCCATGTCAGGGCCTGGGTGGTGAATGCAGTGCACTGCAAGCATTAACCCTGAGAGTCACAGCTCACATTCTTCTCCTTTCATTCTTCCATGTCAGGGCCTGGGTGGTAAATGCTATGCACTGCAAGCATTAACCCTGAGAGTCACAGCTCACATTCTTCTCCTTTCATTCTTCCATGTCGGGGTTTGGGGGGTGAATGCAGTGCACTGCAAGCATTAACCCTGAGAGTCACAGCTCACATTCTTCTCCTTTCATTCTTCCATGTCAGGGCCTGGGTGGTAAATGCAGTGCACTGCAAGCATTAACACAGAGAGTCACAGCTTACATTCTTCTCCTTTCATTCTTCCATGTCCGGGCCTGGGTGGTAAATGCAGTGCACTGCAAGCATTAACCCTGAGAGTCACAGCTTACATTCTTCTCCTTTCATTCTTCCATGTCGGGGTTTGGGGGGGTGAATGCAGTGCACTGCAAGCATTAACCCTGAGAGTCAGAGCTCACATTCTTCTCCTTTCATTCTTTCATGTCATGGCCTGGGTGGTGAATGCAGTGCACTGCAAGCAACAACCCTGAGAGTCAGAGCTCACATTCTTCTCCTTTCATTCTTCCATGTCAGGGCCTGGGTGGTAAATGCTGTGCACTGCAAGCATTAACCCTGAGAGTCACAGCTCACATTCTGATCCTTTCATTCTTCCATGTCAGGGCCTGGGTGGTAAATGCAGTGCACTGCAAGCATTAACCCTGAGAGTCACAGCTTACATTCGTCTCCTTTCATTCTTCCATGTCAGGGCCTGGGTGGAAAATGCAGTGCACTGCAAGCATTAACCCTGAGAGTCACAGCTTACATTCTTCTCCTTTCATTCTTCCATGTCAGGGTTTGGGGGGTGAATACAGTGCACTGCAAGCATTAACCCTGAGAGTCACAGCTCACATTCTTCTCCTTTCATTCTTCCATGTCGGGGCTTGGGGGGTGAATGCAGTGCACTGCAAGCATTAACACAGAGAGTCACAGCTTACATTCTTCTCCTTTCATTCTTCCATGTCAGGGCCTGGGTGGTAAATGCAGTGCACTCCAAGCATTAACCTTGAGAGTCACAGCTTACATTCTTCTCCTTTCATTCTTCCATGTCGGGGTTTGGGGGGTGAATGCAGTGCACTGCAAGCATTAACCCTGAGAGTCAGAGCTCACATTCTTCTCCTTTCATTCTTTCATGTCAGGGCCTGGGTGGTGAATGCAGTGCACTGCAAGCATTAACCCTGAGAGTCAGAGCTCACATTCTTCTCCTTTCATTCTTCCATGTCAGGGCCTGGGTGGTAAATGCTGTGCACTGCAAGAATTAACCCTGAGAGTCACAGCTCACATTCTGATCCTTTCATTCTTCCATGTCAGGGCCTGGGTGGTAAATGCAGTGCACTGCAAGCATTAACCCTGAGAGTCACAGCTTACATTCTTCTCCTTTCATTCTTCCATGTCAGGGCCTGGGTGGAAAATGCAGTGCACTGCAAGCATTAACCCTGAGAGTCACAGCTTACATTCTTCTCCTTTCATTCTTCCATGTCGGGGTTTGGGGGGTGAATGCAGTGCACTGCAAGCATTAACCCTAAGAGTCACAGCTCACATTCTTCTCCTTTCATTCTTCCATGTCGGGGCTTGGGGGGTGAATGCAGTGCACTGCAAGCATTAACACAGAGAGTCACAGCTTACATTCTTCTCCTTTCGTTCTTCCATGTCAGGGCATGGGTGGTAAATGCAGTGCACTGCAAGCATTAACCCTGAGAGTCACAGCTTACATTCTTCTCCTTTCATTCTTCCTTGTCGGGGTTTGGGGGGTGAATGCAGTGCACTGCAAGCATTAACCCTGAGAGTCAGAGCTCACATTCTTCTCCTTTCATTCTTTCATGTCAGAGCCTGGGTGGTGAATGCAGTGCACTGCAAGCATTAACCCTGAGAGTCAGAGCTCACATTCTTCTCCTTTCATTCTTCCATGTCAGGGCCTGGGTGGTAAATGCTGTGCACTGCAAGCATTAACCCTGAGAGTCACAGCTCACATTCTTTTCAGGATCCCCCACTGACCCAAGTCCTCACCACATCTTCAACAAAGCAGACTCCGTCATAGCTCCGCACCTCCGAGACGTCATCAACTGCTCCTTCAACTCCGCCACCTTCCCGGAAAGCTGGAAACACGCTGAACTCACCGCCCTTCTGAAAAAACCCACAGCGGACCCCACCGAACTCTAAAATTACCGCCCCATATCACTCCTTCCTTTCCCGGCCAAAGTCATCGAGAAAGCTGTCAACAATCAGCTCGCCGCTTTCCTCGAAGCCAACAAATCCCTCGACTCCTCACAATCTGGCTTCCGAGCAAAACACAGCACTGAGACCGCCCTCATCGCAGCAACAGACGACATTCGAACTCTACTGGACAACGGAGACACAGTCGCCCTCATCCTCCTCGACCTCTCTGCAGCTTTCGACACAGTCTGCCACAGCACCCTTTTACAACGCCTCAGAAACATTGGAATACAAGGAAAAGCACTGGAATGGATCACCTCGTTCCTCACCGGAAGAACACAGAAAATCCGCCTTCCACCATTCAAGTCCGAGGCCACTGAAGTCATCTGTGGCGTACCACAAGGTTCCTCACTCAGTCCCACCCTCTTCAACGTATACATGAGCCCCCTTGCGACCATCGCTCGCCAACACAACCTCAACATCATCTCCTACGCGGATGACACCCAATTGATCCTTTCTCTCACCAATGACCCCAGCACCGCCAAAACTAACCTACACGAAGGAATGAAAGAAGTTGCCGAATGGATGAAACACAGCCGTCTGAAACTCAACTCAGATAAAACAGAAGTCCTCATCTTAGGTACATCCCCCTCTGCATGGGACGACTCTTGGTGGCCGGAAGCCCTTGGAAAAGCACCCATCCCGACAGACCACGCACGGAACCTAGGCGTTATCCTGGATTCTTCACTCTCAATGAACAGACAAGTCAGCGCTGTATCCTCATCCTGCTTCAACATTCTTCGCATGCTCAAAAAAACATTTCGCTGGATCCCTACCGAAACCAGAAAAACAGTCACCCATGCTCTGGTCACGAGCCGACTGGACTACGGAAACACCCTCTACGCAGGTACCACCGCTAAACTCCAGAAGAAACTCCAACGAATCCAAAACGCCTCAGCCAGGATCATATTAGACATCCCGCGTAACGAACACATCTCCGGTCACCTGAAAGACCTCCACTGGCTACCCGTCAATAAGAGGATCACTTTCCGACTGCTAACCCACGCACACAAATCACTTTACGACATCGGACCAGAATGCCTCAACTCACGACTGTCCTTCTACACCCCCCCCCGCCAACTACGTTCTTCCAACCAAGCCCTCGCCACTGTACCTCGCATCAACAAGACCACCATGGGAGGCAGATCCTTCTCATACCTGGCAGCTAAAACATGGAACTCACTCCCCACTCACCTTCGCCTTACCCAGAACCACCTAGCATTCAGAAAGCAACTTAAAACATGGATATTTGACAAGTAATCCTCCTCCCCTCCCTAAGCGCCTTGAGACCCTATGGGTATGTAGTGCGCTATATAAATTCTTTGACTTGACTTGACTTGACTCCTTTCATTCTCCACGTCAGAGCTTGGGTGGTAAATGCAGTGCACTGCAAGCATTAACCCTGAGAGTCACAGCTCTCATTCTTCTCCTTTCATTCTTCCACATCAGGGCTTGGGTGGCAAATGCAGTGCACTGCAAGCATTAACCCTGAGAGTTGCAGCTCACATTCTTCTCCTTTCATTCTTCCATGTCAGGGACTGGGTGGTAAATGCAGTGCACTGCAAGCATTAACCCTGAGAGTCACAGCTCACATTCTTCTCCTTTCATTCTTTCATGTCAGGGCCTGGGTGGTGAATGCAGTGCACTGCAAGCATTAACCCTGAGAGTCACAGCTTACATTCTTCTCCTTTCATTCTTCCATGTCAGGGCCTGGGTGGAAAATGCAGTGCACTGCAAGCATTAACCCTGAGAGTCACAGCTTACATTCTTCTCCTTTCATTCTTCCATGTCAGGGCCTGGGTGGAAAATGCAGTGCACTGCAAGCATTAACCCTGAGAGTCACAGCTTACATTCTTCTCCTTTCATTCTTCCATGTCGGGGTTTGGGGGGTGAATGCAGTGCACTGCAAGCATTAACCCTGAGAGTCACAGCTCACATTCTTCTCCTTTCATTCTTCCATGTCGGGGCTTGGGGGGTGAATGCAGTGCACTGCAAGCATTAACACAGAGAGTCACAGTTACATTCTTCTCCTTTCATTCTTCCATGTCAGGGCCTGGGTGGTAAATGCAGTGCACTGCAAGCATTAACCCTGAGAGTCACAGCTTACATTCTTCTCCTTTCATTCTTCCATGTCGGGGTTTGGGGGGTGAATGCAGTGCACTGCAAGCATTAACCCTGAGAGTCAGAGCTCACATTCTTCTCCTTTCATTCTTTCATGTCAGGGCCTGGGTGGTGAATGCAGTGCACTGCAAGCATTAACCCTGAGAGTCAGAGCTCACATTCTTCTCCTTTCATTCTTCCATGTCAGGGCCTGGGTGGTAAATGCTGTGCACTGCAAGCATTAACCCTGAGAGTCATAGCTCTCATTCTTCTCCTTTCATTCTTCCACATCAGGGCTTGGGTGGCAAATGCAGTGCACTGCAAGCATTAACCCTGAGAGTTGCAGCTCACATTCTTCTCCTTTCATTCTTCCATGTCAGGGACTGGGTGGTAAATGCAGTGCACTGCAAGCATTAACCCTGAGAGTCACAGCTCACATTCTTCTCCTTTCATTCTTTCATGTCAGGGCCTGGGTGGTGAATGCAGTGCACTGCAAGCATTAACCCTGAGAGTCACAGCTCACATTCTTCTCCTTTCATTCTTCCATGTCAGGGCCTGGGTGGTAAATGCAGTGCACTGCAAGCATTAACCCTGAGAGTCACAGCTCACATTCTTCTCCTTTCATTCTTCCATGTCAGGGCCTGGGTGGTAAATGCAGTGCACTGCAAGCATTAACACAGAGAGTCGCAGCTCACATTCTTCTCCTTTCATTCTTCCGTCAGCTCTCACAGACGTCCAGATCTCCCGAGGCTCTGCCGGGAGCAACAACGCTACCTGGTGTGGCGCAACTTTGTGTGTTTTATCTTTAAAGACTGCTTTTAAAAACTTACTTCCTTCTGCCTTGGGGCCGCGCTCCAGACCTCGCGCACCCCTTGCCGCCACTTCTTCACCTTGACTCCCGCCGTCGGAGCACCTACGCTGATCGTTCCCTCCCCCCTCTGACGGGCAGGTCACTGGGGTGGGGACGGGCGTGGCCACCATCTTGGGCTGCTCGGTGGTTGGCGGGCCAGCTCCTCTGTCCCTCCCCCCCTGGCAATTTCCTTCGGACTCGGTGAGTCCCGCCCCAGCTCTCACGGACGTCCAGATCTCCCGAGGCTCTGCCGGGAGCAACAACGCTACCTGGTGTGGCGCAACTTTGTGTGTTTTAACTTTAAAGACTGCTTTTAAAAACTTACTTCCTTCTGCTTCGGGGCCGCGCTCCAGACCTCGCGCACCCCTTGCCGCCACTTCTTCACCTTGGCTCCCGCCGTCGGAGCACCTACGCTGATCGTTCCCTCCCCCCTCTGACGGGCAGGTCACTGGGGCGGGGACGGGCGTGGCCACCATCTTGGGCTGCTCGGTGGTTGGCGGGCCAGCTCCTCTGTCCCTCCCCCCCTGGCAATTTCCTTCGGACTCGGTGAGTCCCGCCCCAGCTCTCACGGACGTCCAGATCTCCCGGGGCTCTGCCGGGAGCAACAACGCTACCTGGTGTGGCGCAACTTTGTGTGTTTTAACTTTAAAGACTGCTTTTAAAAACTTACTTCCTTCTGCCTTGGGGCCGCGCTCCAGACCTCGCGCACCCCTTGCCGCCACTTCTTCACCTTGACTCCCGCCGTCGGAGCACCTACGCTGATCGTTCCCTCCCCCCTCTGACGGGCAGGTCACTGGGGTGGGGACGGGCGTGGCCACCATCTTGGGCTGCTCGGTGGTTGGCGGGCCAGCTCCTCTGTCCCTCCCCCCCTGGCAATTTCCTTCGGACTCGGTGAGTCCCGCCCCAGCTCTCACGGACGTCCAGATCTCCCGAGGCTCTGCCGGGAGCAACAACGCTACCTGGTGTGGCGCAACTTTGTGTGTTTTAACTTTAAAGACTGCTTTTAAAAACTTACTTCCTTCTGCCTTGGGGCCGCGCTCCAGACCTCGCGCACCCCTTGCCGCCACTTCTTCACCTTGGCTCCCGCCGTCGGAGCACCTACGCTGATCGTTCCCTCCCCCCTCTGACGGGCAGGTCACTGGGGCGGGGACGGGCGTGGCCACCATCTTGGGCTGCTCGGTGGTTGGCGGGCCAGCTCCTCTGTCCCTCCCCCCCTGGCAATTTCCTTCGGACTCGGTGAGTCCCGCCCCAGCTCTCACGGACGTCCAGATCTCCCGGGGCTCTGCCGGGAGCAACAACGCTACCTGGTGTGGCGCAACTTTGTGTGTTTTAACTTTAAAGACTGCTTTTAAAAACTTACTTCCTTCTGCCTTGGGGCCGCGCTACAGACCTCGCGCACCCCTTGCCGCCACTTCTTCACCTTGGCTCCCGCCGTCGGAGCACCTACGCTGATCGTTCCCTCCCCCCTCTGACGGGCAGGTCACTGGGGCGGGGACGGGCATGGCCACCATCTTGGGCTGCTCGGTGGTTGGCGGGCCAGCTCCTCTGTCCCTCCCCCCCTGCCACGCCCCTACAACATCCGGTGGCTTACTTTATGGCACTTCTTTCCGGGCCGCGCAGCGGGCGCGCCGAAGGCGCGCCGAAGTTGCGCCTAAGTTAAGCCCGTCTGCGCCCGTCCGCGACGGGCCCGGACCAGGGGCCACAGACCCTGCCCCCTCACAGGTATACACATCAGCGCAATTACTCTCTTGCTCTGCTGATGTGCCCCTAGACCACTCCCTCACGCAGCACCTCACTTCCTTAGGTATTTACACTTCCCATCCTAGCCGGCCCACTTCTTTGAGGCCTACCCCTTCCCTGTCCTCCCTGGATCCTATGCACTCTACCACTACACTGTCACCTTCTCACATTGCCTCTGCCTGCCTTCTCAATACTCGCTCTGCAGGCAAGCACCAACTGCAACTATTCAATCTCCTTACCTCAGATTCCCCTGATTTTCTGTTTTTAACAGAAACCTGGTTCTCAGAGGCTTCACTCCCTGATATCCTGGCCATCCTCCCCGACTCCTACTATGCCCTCCAGGCTGATCGCCCTGACGGCAGGACCGGAGGGGGTGTAGCCATGATTGTTCGGGCCAGTCTCCAATTCCAGCTTCTCTCTCAACCTTCTATAGCTGGAGTGGATTTTTTGGTTGCCCGTTCTACTAACCTTCCCGCCCCTCTGACAGTTGTCCTTGTGTACCGCCCCCCCCTGAACATGCCTTTGTTTGTGGCCTCCCTGCAGGAACTCCTCGCTACTTTGGTAGTTAACAACTCCTCGGTTCTCCTGCTGGGAGATTTCACTTATTGGCCTGGTGATCCGAGGGAGGACTTGGCGTCCAAGGACTTCACGGCCACCCTCCTGTGCCTTAATCTCCAGTCCCACGTCTCTGCTCCCACCCATATTCTTGGCCATACTCTGGACCAAGTCTGGTCATCTCAAGATATTGTTTCTCCCCCTAGCATCCTTCCCTGTACCTGGTCCGATCACTCTCTTATCAATTTCACTATTAATCTCGGCTCCCTTCACAAGCCCTCCCGCCCCAAGAACGTTTCTGCCCGCAACTGGAACCGCGTGGACCTCCCTTCCCTCTCTCTTGCCCTTGCATCTTCCCCTCCTGATCTTAATGGTCTTCCTCTTGATCTCCAGGCCACCGCAGTCAGCAATTGGCTAGCTTCTGGATGCGATCAAGTTGCCCCTCTGAAAATAGTCAAGTCTATTCGCCCACACGAGGCCCATAGATGGTTCAATTCTGAACTTAGGGCTTTTAAATTGGAACTTAGACGCTCTGAGCGTCTTTGGCGCCGCAGTTACTGTCCCGATCTTAAGGCCAAATACAAACGTCTCCTCAACGACTATAAAAAAGCCATTCTTGTGTCCAAGACAAAGTACTTCTCGGAGCAGGTAGCATTACCTGCCAACAAATCCAAAGAGATCTTTTCCTTGGTCTCTAATCTGGCTATCTCTGATTGTGCTTGCCCCAAGCTTATTCCCTCCCAGGCCCTCTGTTCCTCCCTAAACGACTTCTTTATTGAGAAGATCGTTAAAATTAAATCCAACATTCCAATCACCCTCTTCTCTCCTCCTCACCCTGCCCCTTCTGTGTCCAATTCCTCCTTCTCTTCCTTCCCACCTATCTCCTTGGATTCCTTCTTGGCTTTGCTTATTAAAGTCAAGTCTGGCTCCCCCTCCGTTTGTGCCCCTGCTCGCGTTCTGAGAACCCTCTTTACCTCTTGCCCTACCACTCCTCTCTCCCTTCTCAATGCTTCTCTTTCAACTGGCTTGGTCCCTTCTTCATTTAAATCTGCGATCGTTTTCCCCATCCTTAAAAAACCTGGTCTTGACTCTTCCCTCCCTTCCAATTTCCGACCTATTTCTATTCTTCCCTATCTTGCTAAAATTCTTGAAAGTTATGTCACCTCCTGTCTTTCCTCCTACATTGAGCAGAACCACCTCCTTGCTTCCCATCAGGCAGGCTTCCGCTCGGGCCACTCGACCGAGTCAGTGGTGCTTGCGGTTCTCGATGAGTTGAGGGCCAAGGCTGACACTAACTCTCCTCAAGCTTTGGTCCTCCTCGACCTGTCCGCTGCGTTTGACACGGTCGATCATACCATCCTTCTTGACCGTGTCAGCGCAGCGGGCATTCGGGGGCCCGCTCTCTTCTGGATCACGTCCTTTCTCACAGGACGCTCACAAGCTGTTCACCTCCCTGGTTTTTCTGCCCCCCCCTTCTGGTGTCCTGTGGGGTTCCTCCCTTTCCCCTCTTCTTTTTAATCTTTACATTCGTCCTCTTATTGTCTCTCTTCTCGATCTGGGGGTCTCTGTGTACAACTACGCAGATGACCTCCAGCTCGTTTTCGATCTTTCCTCTTCTTCTCATTCTCTATCTTTTTTTCGCTCTACTCTGGTTTTCATCTCGGGGTGGATGGGCGCCAATCACCTCAAGCTCAATCCAGACAAGACTGAGCTTGTCTTGACCGGCGGCTCGTCCAGCCCTTGGTCCTCTGCTTTTTGGCCCCCTATCTTTGGTCCCCCTCCCACCCCTGTCCCCTCTGTCAAAACACTGGGCATTAAGGTCAGCCATGACCTGTCTATGCACGGCCAGGTCAGCTCTGTAGTGTCTTCTTGCTTTCTTTCCCTCCGTCTTATTCGAAAAATCTCCTGTTTCTTTTCCCTTGATTCTCTTAAAATTATTATTTCGGCCCTCATCACTTCCCGCCTTGATTATAGAAACAGCTTGTTCGTGGGTATCCCTGCCTACGAAACCCGTCGCCTTCAAGCAATCCAAAATCAGGCTGCCAGACTTATTTTTCACCTTCCCAAAACTCACCATATCACCCCTGTTCTCAAATCCCTCCACTGGCTACCTGTTTTGCAACGTTCCTTGTTTAAACTAGGCTGCCTAGTCTTCTGGGCTGTTGATCGCTCTGCTCCAGCGTTCATCACTTCCCTGATTTCCTCTCACACCCCTGCCCGTACCCTCCGCTCATCTTCTTCGGCCCTCCTCACTGTTCCCCGTTTCCGCAAATCCTGCACTGGTGGAACCAGATTCTCTGTCCTTGCCCCCCGCTTCTGGAATTCCCTCCCTCTCTCCATTCGTTCTATCCCAATCTTTTCACACTTCCGTAAAGCGCTCAAAACATTCTTGTTTGCCCAGGCCTACCCCGCTTAACGTCCTCGGCCCTGTTTGTTCTGTTCAGTAGAGCTCAGCGCCAGGAAGCCGTTTGGCCACTGTGCGCTCTATAAATACCTTATTCATTCATTCATTCATTCATTCATTTCTTCATTCATTCCACATCAGGGTTAGGGTGGTAAATGCAGTGCACTGCAAGCATTAACCCCGAGAGTCACAGCTCACATTCTTCTCCTTTCATTCTTCCATGTCAGGGCCTGGGTGGAAAATGCAGTGCACTGCAAGCATTAACACAGAGAGTCACAGCTCACATTCTTCTCCTTTCATTCTTTCATGTCAGGGCCTGGGTGGTGAATGCAGTGCACTGCAAGCATTAACTCTGAGAGTCACAGCTCACATTCTTCTCCTTTCATTCTTCCATGTCAGGGCCTGGGTGGTAAATGCAGTGCACTGCAAGTATTAACACAGAGAGTCGCAGCTCTCATTCTGATCCTTTCATTCTTCCATGTCAGGGCCTGGGTGGTAAATGCAGTGCACTGCAAGTATTAACCCTGAGAGTCACAGCTCGCATTCTTCTCCTTTCATTCTTGCATGGCAGGGCCTGGGTGGTAAATGCAGTGCACTGCAAGCATTAACACAGAGAGTCGCAGCTCTCATTCTGATCCTTTCATTCTTCCATGTCAGGGCCTGGGTGGTAAATGCAGTGCACTGCAAGCATTAACCTGAGAGTCGCAGCTCACATTCTGATCCTTTCATTCTTCCTTGTCAGGGCCTGGGTGGTAAATGCAGTGCACTGCCAGCATTAACACAGAGAGTCACAGCTCTCATTCTTATCCTTTCATTCTTTCATGTCAGGGCCTGGGTGGTGAATGCAGTGCACTGCAAGCATTAACCTGAGAGTCACAGCTCTCATTCTGATCCTTTCATTCTTTAATGTCAGGGCCTGGGTGGTAAATGCAGTGCACTGCAAGCATTAACCTTGAGAGTCACAGCTCATATTCTTCTCCTTTCATTCTTTCATGTCAGGGCCTGGGTGGAAAATGCAGTGCACTGCAAGCATTAACACAGAGAGTCACAGCTCACATTCTTCTCCTTTCATTCTTTCATGTCAGGGCCTGGGTGGTAAATGCAGTGCACTGCAAGCATTAACCCTGAGAGTCACAGCTCACATTCATCTCCTTTCATTCTTTCATGTCAGAGCCTGGGTGGTGAATGCAGTGCACTGCAAGCATTAACCATGAGAGTCACAGCTCATATTCTCCTTTCATTCTTTCATGTCAGGGCCTGACTAGTAAATGCAGTGCACTGCAAGCATTAACCCTGAGAGTCACAGCTCATATTCTTCTCCTTTCATTCTTCCACATCAGGGCTTGGGTGGTAAATGCAGTGCACTGCAAGCATTAACACAGAGAGTCGCAGCTCACATTCTTCTCCTTTCATTCTTTCATGTCAGGGCCTGGGTGGTAAATGCAGTGCACTGCAAGCATTAACACAGAGAGTCACAGCTCACATTCTTCTCCTTTCATTCTTTCATGTCAGGGCCTGGGTGGTAAATGCAGTGCACTGCAAGCATTAACCCTGAGAGTCACAGCTCACATTCATCTCCTTTCATTCTTTCATGTCAGAGCCTGGGTGGCGAATGCAGTGCACTGCAAGCATTAACCATGAGAGTCACAGCTCATATTCTCCTTTCATTCTTTCATGTCAGGGCCTGGGTGGTGAATGCAGTGCACTGCAAGCATTAACACAGAGAGTCGCAGCTCATATTCTTCTCCTTTCATTCTTTCATGTCAGGGCCTGGGTGGAAAATGCAGTGCACTGCAAGCATTAACACAGAGAGTCACAGCTCTCATTCTGATCCTTTCATTCTTTAATGTCAGAGCCTGGGTGGTAAATGCAGTGCACTGCAAGCATTAACCCTGAGAGTCACAGCTCATATTCTTCTCCTTTCATTCTTTCATGTCAGGGCCTGGGTGGAAAATGCAGTGCACTGCAAGCATTAACACAGAGAGTCACAGCTCACATTCTTCTCCTTTCATTCTTTCATGTCAGGGCCTGGGTGGTAAATGCAGTGCACTGCAAGCATTAACCCTGAGAGTCACAGCTCACATTCATCTCCTTTCATTCTTTCATGTCAGAGCCTGGGTGGTGAATGCAGTGCACTGCAAGCATTAACCATGAGAGTCACAGCTCATATTCTCCTTTCATTCTTTCATGTCAGGGCCTGACTGGTAAATGCAGTGCACTGCAAGCATTAACCCTGAGAGTCACAGCTCATATTCTTCTCCTTTCATTCTTCCACATCAGGGCTTGGGTGGTAAATGCAGTGCACTGCAAGCATTAACACAGAGAGTCGCAGCTCACATTCTTCTCCTTTCATTCTTTCATGTCAGGGCCTGGGTGGTAAATGCAGTGCACTGCAAGCATTAACCCTGAGAGTCACAGCTCATATTCTTCTCCTTTCATTCTTTCATGTCAGGGCCTGGGTGGAAAATGCAGTGCACTGCAAGCATTAACACAGAGAGTCACAGCTCACATTCTTCTCCTTTCATTCTTTCATGTCAGGGCCTGGGTGGTAAATGCAGTGCACTGCAAGCATTAACCCTGAGAGTCACAGCTCACATTCATCTCCTTTCATTGTTTCATGTCAGAGCCTGGGTGGTGAATGCAGTGCACTGCAAGCATTAACCATGAGAGTCACAGCTCATATTCTCCTTTCATTCTTTCATGTCAGGGCCTGACTGGTAAATGCAGTGCACTGCAAGCATTAACCCTGAGAGTCAGAGCTCACATTCTTCTCCTTTCATTCTTTCATGTCAGAGCCTGGGTGGTGAATGCAGTGCACTGCAAGCATTAACCCTGAGAGTCACAGCTCATATTCTCCTTTCATTCTTTCATGTCAGGGCCTGGGTGGTGAATGCAGTGCACTGCAAGCATTAACACAGAGAGTCGCAGCTCTCATTCTGATCCCTTAACTTGTTCTACAGCTAATCGTCCCGATTGGGGAGGATGCCATCTCCACCCAATCCAGGTTCAGAAGCTGCATGTCTAGCATTGCCACCTGGATGAGGTAACATTTTCTACAGCTAAACTCATCTAAAACCGAAATGTGCTGTTTGGGAAGGCGGAGGACATTTGGTCCTCGGAATGGTGGCCCACTGAACTTGGGAACGCCCCCGTGCCAGGAGCTGTGCGAAGAACTTGGGCATCAAGATAGACAATAGACTATCCATGGAGGAACAGGTCAAGTCAGTTTCAGGGGCCTGCTTCGGCACCATGAGAATGCTTAGGAAGGTCTTTTCCATTCCTTTGTCTGCTAGAAAGACCCTCCTCCAGTCACTCCTGGTGAGCCGGCTGGATTATGGAAACTCGCTGCTGGTAGGAGCAAGGGAGGACCTTCTATCTCGACTCCAGGTAGTGCAGAACACCGCGGCCCGGCTTGCTCTCAACAAACCTGCTATTATTATTATTATTATTATTGCATTTATTGAGCGCACAGCTACCCGGAGGTTTCCCGGCGCTTGCCTTGGGAACCCGTCCTGGCTTTTCCCTGTGAGATAGCCCCTACAGGGCATCTCCAAGGTGAAAGCCAGGCATCCAGCCGCAGGGGGGCCGTTGTGGAGATTAAGCAAGCTTAATGCCCAGAGTTGCAGAGTGAGAACCCATGATTAGAGCAGGCACTGAAGCGAGAATTATCGAGTCCGTGGACATTTGAGCTCAAGACCCTGCCGCGTCGGGAATTGAACCCGCTAGAACTCACTCAGCTCCTCTGTTGCTCCAGCTACACTGGCTCCCGGTGAGCAAGAGAGCTATCTTTAAGATGCTCTGCGTAACCTTCAGATCTCTACTGGGAAAGGGACCGGCCTACCTCAGGAACAAAATCAGATGGTATAGGCCGGGCAGACAATTGAGATCCAGCAATTCCAACTTTCTGTGTACCCAGAAAATACGGAAGGCACGTATGGGAGGCAGGGCCTTCTCCTACCTGACAGCCAACTACTGGAACACTCTCCCACAAAATCTCAGGTCCTGCAGGGACCTAACCAATTTAAAAAAATTGTTGAAGACATGGCTCTTTTAAATTTACCCCCTCCTGAACTTTCTCCTGCAAAGCCCTGAGAGATCCTTTCGGGGATGATTCGCTTGCGCTCTACAAATCCACAAATATAAATATAATATAATATGTCAGGGCCTGGGTGGTGAATGCAGTGCACTGCAAGCAATAACACAGAGAGTTACAGCTCACATTCTTCTCCTTTCATTCTTCCATGTCAGGGCCCTGGTGGTAAATGCAGTGCACTGCAAGCATTAACCCTGAGAGTTGCAGCTCTCATTCTTCTCCTTTCATTCTTCCATGTCAGGGCCTGGCTGGTAAATGCAGTGCACTGCAAGCATTAACATAGAGAGTCGCAGCTCACATTCTTCTCCTTTCAGTCTTCCATGTCGGGGCTTGGGGGGTAAATGCAGTGCACTGCAAGTATTAACCCTGAGAGTCACAGCTCACATTCTGCTCCTTTCATTCTTCCATGTCAGGGCCTGGGTGGTAAATGCAGTGCACTGCAAGCATTAACACAGAGAGTCGCAGCTCACATTCTGCTCCTTTCATTTTTCTATGTCAGGGCCTGGGTGGTAAATGCAGTGCACTGCAAGCATTAACACAGAGAGTTGCAGCTCTCATTCTTCTCTTTTCATTCTTTCATGTCAGGGCCTGGGTGGTAATTGCAGTGCACTGCAAGCATTAACACAGAGAGTCGCAGCTCTCATTCTTCTCCTTTCATTCTTCCATGTCAGGGCCTGGGTGGTAAATGCTGTGCACTGCAAGCATTAACCCTGAGAGTCGCAGCTCTCATTCTGATCCTTTCACTTGTTCCTCGTCAGGGCTTGGGTGGTAAATGCAGTGCACTGCAAGCATTAACACAGAGAGTTACAGCTCTCATTCTTCTCCTTTCATTCTTCCATGTCAGGGCCTGGGTGGTAAATGCAGTGCACTGCAAGCATTAACACAGAGAGTCACAGCTCTCATTCTTCTCCTTTCATTCTTCCATGTCAGGGCCTGGGTGGTAAATGCAGTGCACTGCAAGCATTAACCCTGAGAGTCACAGCTCTCATTCTTCACCTTTCATGTTTCCATGTCAGGGCTTGGGTGGTAAATGCAGTGCACTTCAAGCATTAACCCTGAGAGTCACAGCTCACATTCTTCTCCTTTCATTCTTCCATGTCAGGGCCTGGGTGGTAAATGCAGTGCACTGCAAGCATTATCACAGAAAGTCACAGCTCTCATTCTGATCCTTTTACTTGTTCCGCATCAGGGCTTGGGTGGTAAATGTTGTGCACTGCAAGCAATATACCCAAGAGTGACAGCTCACATTCTTCTCCTTTCATTCTTCCATGCCAGGGCCTGGGTGGTAAATGCAGTGCACTGCAAGAATTAACCCTGAGAGTCGCAGCTCTCATTCTGATCCTTTTACTTGTTCCGCGTCAGGGCCTGGGTGGTAAATGCAGTGCACTGCAAGCATTAACACAGCGAGTCGCAGCTCTCATTCTGTTCCACACTTGTTCCGCATCAGGGCTTGGGTGGTAAATGTTGTGTACTGCAAGCAATATACCCGGGAGTGACAGTTCACATTCTTCTCCTTTCACTTTGCTTTTGGACACTGTTCTCTGGCCGCTGTCACTGAATCATTACTGTTGTAGAAAACAACCAAATACCACAATCAGTTGTGACTATTCACCAGTATGTGCTTGTTAAATTAGTTCTTCTTGCAGGGACTCAGTCCAAGTTTTTAGAGTTTATAGGTTTTATCACTAATCCCTAAAGTTAGCTGAAAATACCCTTCTTAGTCCAAGCATTGTTTCTAGAGCTGCTTTTGTTGCGGGGATTCTGCTCATGCACAGAACTATGCGCAGGAAACCAGGACCTCAGTGTATTGTGGTGTACCAAAAATCCACCTCAGTACCCAGAACCCCTATCCAACTAGCAACAGTGTCTCATTCATTCTCCGTACTACATCAAAGCTACCAATGAACAAGCGACTTTGGGACCTCTCAGGAATACTGGGAATCAAGAACACATTTTCGTTTTTATTCTCATAAATGTCCACAACGTGAGTAATCAGAGACACGGGATAGTTTAAAATGTTTATTTCAACTACGTGCTCTAAGATGCAGTATCTTTGCTAACATAAGTAAAAAGATGCATAAAATCAATACAATCAGCATTGTTACAATTCCATAAAATACGAAGAAAGGAAGCATATTAAAATGATAGTGGTACCAGGTCTATAGCGCATTGTGTACCACCCTCCCCTTGCTAGGTATTATAATAATAGAGGATCTCTAGGTTAAAACGGGGACCGCATACCTCAAAAGTCAGGTGAAGTGAATCACATCCCAGATCAGCACAGCTCTTTGTCGATTGAAAGGTTTTTTCCAAGTTCTAGTCTCATGCATGCAGTGCAATATTAAAAGCACCCGAGTTTCAGAAATGAGCAGCTGTGTTCGTGTTGTGTTTAGAGCGTGGGCCGATCAACCTGCATCAACAGCATACATTGTTATTTTAGCCTTGAACAGTTCGTGCAGACTTGAGGCGCAGTGTGAGTCTAGAGATATGAAAAACAGACCGTTCTCATGTGAAGGAAAATCAAGCTGTTTGTCTTTATAAAAACAGAGACATGTAGTGTCATGTGCAAAAGCAGTAAAATGGCATTTGAGCAAGTAACTCACTTATGCTAACATAGCAATGTGTGCAGGCAGAACCATATCCTCAATACACCCTCCCTTGATGGGGTCAGTGCACGAAAAGAAACATAAGAAGAATGCAGAGTTAAAGTTCATCCGAGAAAGAAATGAGTTCATTCTTGTCAAAGAAATGAAATTAAAAGAATGTCTATTAAAATAGAAAAAAAATGCAAGTGAGTGAAAGAAAAATAACACCACAGGGAGAAGCAAAAAACTTGAGTGATGCATCGCATGCTTTATCGTTGCCAATCTAATCCACCAGCGTGTATGCACAGAATGTCGCAACAGCCTCCAAAAGGAAGTCATTGTTAATGTCAGCAAAAAGTCCACTATTCAGTTTAGTAACGGAAATGAACATACAGGTTCTTCAATTGCAGGAGCCTCTAGCACGATCAGAGGACAACGTGCATTTACTTCAAGATAACTTCGTTCCTGGAAGTCATGCGCAGCCGTATATATGTCCCAATTTGCCAAAACTCTGTGTGCCGCTGCACAGACCATAATCCCGATTACAGAACAGGCCAACTCTTGAGCCACTAAGGAACTCATTAGATGCTCAAAATCTGGAGCAGGACACACCGTATTTGAGAGACAGAGTTCTAATGGCCATTCGAATTGGCAATCCAGGCAATGGAACACGGGCTGAGCGCAAGTAAAGTATGAAAAGCAAAATGATAATCCATATACCACGCCCAATGTGCCCAATGGCAGTGCTCCATAGTCTTCAAGCTTTCGATCATGAAGCTGCGTGAGCCTGGGTCGGCTGTCTCTTGACACAGACAGTGCATTCATTTTGAAGCAAGCAAATCAACAGCAGCAGACCAGCAGCCAAGGCGAGAATTAGAGGGAAGCCGCCAAAGATGCTGGAAAAAATAGAATGAAAAAATGCCAGTATCACACCAAATATAGTTTGGAATGAGGTCACAAGGCCAGAGCTAACAGTTTTAAAAAAGTGGGCCAGGCCTGAAGTGGTTGAGGCATTAAAGATAGTGTGGATTAAAGCACCAAAATGAAGAGGGAGATCCGTATTTAGAAGCATGTGTACTTCTGTACACGTTTTAGTAACATGAAGGAAAAATGTTTCATGAGAAGAAGTGAGAGAGACTTCTGTTTGAGACAATAAAGCTCTTATTCTGTTCAACTTGTTGAACTCTGCTTTCAGGGTCAGAATGGAAGGCCAAATCGAGATATCAAGCCGCCCATGCGGGGGCGGGAAAAGCAAATTTTTACAGCAAACTACTCGCTGTGAAACAGTGACAATGTACGTAAATCCAGCCAACATCCCGCAGCAAGCTTCATTATTTAAAAGTAAATAGCTACCGTTAGCTAATAGTGTGAATGTTGGTACGATAGCTGGCACAGGAATTCCATTCAAAATGGAAGCTAAATTCGGAGCCCCCACATTACACATGTCGTGCAATTGAACATTCTTGAATACAAGTGAATGATCCGGTGCGGAAGTGCACTCCTCCCCTTTTAAGTAAACCTCTTAGCCATCCCTCAGACATCTGTATGAGAAGGGCAGAAACCAAACTTCATGGAGATAAGCGGTACCAAGTGGTTCATATCTACCCAGGGCATGGTGTTTCATACATGAACTAAACTTAAACAGAGGAAAAGGCAATGTAATTAAACCATGGATGAGCCAAACAGCTGAATTAGATTCGGCTACAGAAAATGGTAATAGTTCTCATTTTTAAATATGCAATAGAGAATATGACGCATCCTTCATGGACATGAACTGTTGTTTTTCTGTTAAATTAAACGGTAAAAACACTGACAAAATATTAATGTAGTCCCAAGGCACTTTCCCAGATTTTAGAGTTTGTAAGGTCCACGCAAACTGCGTGATGAACCGCAATTCATTTTGACCATGGAACAAAACAGAAACATTATCTTGCACAATATGCACAACAGATGAAACAATATTATCCAAGGTGTAAATCCTGGAAGAGAGTGTGTTAATGCTATTATCAATGAGAGCAAGACCTTTTTCCAAATTAGCTTAGTCTATTGCTCTTAAACGGGAAGCAGCCTCAACCTGCGACAGTTTCCAAACTTCATAGTAAATAGAACATATATATATCTTTTAGATCTTCCACTCAGAGCACTTTCTAATTAGATTTGTCATTTAATTTAAAATAAAATGAGCTCGGGTTAGATCGATCAAAGTCAGTAAAATATGTGAATTTATTCAAAAGGGTATTTGAGCTGCCTTCTAAGGGAGTAGGACAATGTTCCCATTGGGTGTAATTAACCACATTTCTAAATGTATTAGCCTTATGCAGAAAGTAATGGCCATAGTGTTGGTAACAGAACAAGTCGGAGTAGTTTGTGGAGTCTAAATATAAATCCTCAGCATGAAAGGCAGCATAATAATTCAAATCAGAAAAGAGAGTTTCAATGGCTTGGACATCCCAATCATCAGAACGTATGTTTTGTTTCACAACATCCCCCATTGAAACACGAAGTACATTAGGAACATTAACCACCTCTGTGGGTCCATGAATTTGAAATTTTACAGCATCTCATACAATCCCATCTAGCACGGGCTAGGCTGTGATGTTGACAAAAGTCTGGTCTCTTTTCATGATGTGTGATGAGGAGTGTGGGGCCAAAGTTCCATCAATTAATATGATTTTTGATTGTTCAGTTATATTGTGTCCATTTACCAGACGGAAAAATACCATCACAAATCCAATCGACATGAACAAAAAATGGAGATGAGAACCAACCAGATGTAAATCCAAGGTGGAACCAAAAAATGTCTTTTAAACCAAGTAACAAAAATAGAAAACCTCAATGGTACACTCGATGTTATAGAGTCAGAGTCAAAGGAAAAATGTGACTGGTCAGCTAGACTTGTTTACACACCAGGCAATGACAAATCCGTAGGATATGTATACTCAGTATCTTCATGTGGATCGCCAGCTGGCGAATTTAATAATGGATTAGTGACTGTGGACATCTCTATAGCAAGGTCAGGGATGTTGGTGTCAGCAGAGGCCAAAACAGATTTTCTCAGCAGTGCTGGACAAGAGACAGCAGGAGTCATACTAAGAAGAATTGGCCACTTGTTGTAGTTTGACATTGTCAATGGAGTCGTACCTGTTTCCCTTGCGACCAGGAAGTGGTGGTGAAATGACTGTTCTTGTGCCCTGCATGCCAAGCACTAGAACGGGTGCATGATACGAGGGGCTGAACTCCTTCTTGTTCTCCACCTTCTCACAGACGAGGTCACCGACTCAGGGTAGCCAGCTAACTACCCAAATCTACCGGAATCTGTAGAGCAGATTCAGCTCCATATGTGGAAGGCAAGTGTTCCTTTGCAATACTGTCTCGAGTCTCTTGTAGGTTCTGTAACACAGCAGAATGATTATCTACGTCAAAGGGTACGGCTGTCGCCGCCATGTCTAGACCATCAAGGTCCGGGACAAACATTTTTATGCCAAAGAGTATTTCGTACGGAGTCTGCCCACCCAGAGATCTTCTAGGAAGATTATTTAGGGCATGTAGTACCTAAAACCATAGCTGTCAAAGATTGCTTTAAGTCGCGGTTCGATCGCCCGCTAACAGAATTGCCCTCAGGCCGGTATGGAGACAAAAATTTCACCTGCACCCCCAAAGACCCCATGGCTTTCTTGTATACCTTAGAGGTGAACGCTGGACCTGATCAGAATAGAAGGTGCCACATGCAAAAATTCCCACAAAGACATGCAAATCTCTGATGACAGTTCTAGCATCAGCACTCCTTTGTGGCCAAATGCAGAGAAAACGTGTGCATGAATCCACTGCAACTAAGATATACTTGTATGCAGTATCAGCATAAAAAGGTCAGCAGTGATCTAAATAAACACAGCCAAGTGGTCTATTAGATATGTACAGCTGAGTTTGTGGCGGCCATGCAGCAGTTGAAGGTTTAATCTGCTGACATACATAACAAGAATGGACATATTCACAAGTTTATTTATACAATCCACGCCACCAGTAACGCTGCTGTAAGATAGAGACATACGCTGAAACGTCGGCATGAACCGAGGCTATGCCTTCGTGAGCGACTGTTATCAAGGGTAGCCTGCGGTCCGCGTCGGGAATCAGCCTGTCACCAACGTTGTTAATTCTCACATAGGGAACTTTATCAGGACTTAAATGATAAGAGTATTTAGAGGGGAAACCCTTAGGGTAATTATCAACGATCTCTGTAGCAGCTATAGCTGCCAAGATGTCATCATCATTCTTACTGTTGGACCTTGTAACTGCTGCTACTACATATGTTGCGACTGCGGTCTTTGCTGCTTCACCAGCAAGACTTTTGCCAACAACGTGTACTCCTACACGCTGGTGACCAAGAGTATGAATTACATTTACGAGAGGCAGACGTTCTTTATTTCTGCGACTCAAACCCTTAGCACGTGTGCTTAATTGTGCCACCTTTGGAATCACGATAGTCATTCTGAGTCCAAAATAATACATTTTTATTGAAGGACTGAAAACAGTAATAAGAGTCACCCACAATTAAAGTAGTCACACGAGGGTCAGCAAACTTCAATGCAAACACTAGAACACAGTTTGAGAAAGGTATGTCAGGGCAAGCTTTGTTTTTTATAGTCTATTATGGAAAAATTCCAAACACACGATGGTTAATTTTTTTGTTTTAATAAAGGTGTTACTATATTCGTGATAGTACGTAGGAGAACAGCCAACACTTGTTTCACCCCTTACATGGCCATCCGGCCTGGCGCTTCCTCAGGGCGTTACGAATCAGGTTGAAGAAGTATATCTGGTCGTTCTTTTCTGTGGATAAATAGGGATTCCGTGATTTTGGTGTAATGCCGGTACGAGTCGTCTCGTGCGATTGGAATTTTTCCATAATAGACTATAAAATACAAAGCTTGCCCTAAAACACGTTTCTCAAATTTTGCTATAATAGGGGGTTAGGGCTTTCCCCATGCCGAGGTTAAGCTTGAAAAAAAAGAGGGACCATTGCTCAATAAATGGCTAATAAGGGATTGGAACCTTTTACCCCTCATTCTCACTAACCCAAGCACTGGAGCACGTAGCTCTGCCAACTGGGCAGTACAGTCACCTAATGTCTGCGTGTGCACAACATCAGACTTGAATTCTCCATTCACCATGGTACCAGACACGATTGCGCAGGCCACTGAATAAGAATGCTTAGATCCTATCGCTGGTTGCGCCGAACCGTCAGTGTTAATAATACAATGGTAATCCTCAAGCGTGAGCATGAACAGAGGAGCAGGATGAACAAACTCATACTGTAAGAACTCCTCAGTTTGCAATGAGGGGTCAAAGATAAATGTGACATTCGGAGATGTCAACGAAGTTGTCCATTGTATCCAATTAGGATATAAAACTTTAGAATTTGGTACACTGGCTTTCATCACTGCTTCAAATGCAGTATAAGGTGTAACAACCAACATATGTTTTCCTTGTGACTGCGCTCTCTCTTTTAGAAACGCCATCTGTACAGCTGTCAAGACTTTCTCGAAAGAAGAAAATCGCTTTTCCGCTGAAGTGTACAAGTGTGACTAGTAAGCGATAGGCACTGTGGCTCCTTCATTAAAAATCAAATACATGAAACCGACGGCACCAGGCAAAATTCTTATTACCAGGTTAGTGTGGTTATCATGAGTCAATAAGTACTTTGATTCAAGAAGATCAGACTGCAAAAATTGCATAATAGCTGAATGTTCAGGCAGCCAGCATGACTTGGTCAAAGTTAGTTGTATCAAAGCATATAGAGGTTTGATACCCTGGGCATAATCGGGAATATAAGAACGCCCGAAATTCAAAAATCCCGGCAAGGATTGTAGTTTTTTCAGAGTTGTAGGAGACCATAAACATGCGCATTTCTCCTGGAAGTGAGGTGCAAGACCTCTACCTTCATTGTTGAGCCCAGGAACAACACTGTGAACTCCGCAATGTCTGATTTGCAAAGATAAATTCATAACCGAAGTCCGCAAACATAATTATGATGCGGTCAATGCGACACAGATGCGGCCATAATTCGTCGTCCATTAGATAAGTATCATCAATGTACGAGTACGCAATACGATCAATGCCATCTAAGAAAGAGACGACACGTGCGGCAAAAACACCTGGGCTGTTTTTATAACCCATGGCCAATCTTTTAAATTGTTTTTATTTGCCGCCACAAGTGAACGCTGTCCATTGACTACTAACGGAGGACAGGTTATGACTAAAAAAGCCATTTGAAATGTCTCGTGTGATCTTAAATCTTTTTCGTATCAGACTGTTAACGAGTGCTGAACTGTGGGTGTTCTGTACCGCACATGTACGACAATGTGAATTTAAATGTTGATAATCCAAAACCAGAAAACACAAGAATATGTCTACACCCAATTAATTTCCAAAAACTTATTTCAGATCATAGGAGAAACACAAACTTATTGTCTATTTCGAAACAAAAAAATTAATTCTACTTTTGAAAGTTTCGCAAAAAAGGAAAAAACTGTACATTCAATACATTTAAATTCCAACATCTAATTATTTACAAACAAAATATTTACAATTCATATACCCAATTATCATACATTCCACCAAAAATTCACTATACAAACACAAACAATTGAAATTTTCAAAAAAGTTAATCTGAATTAATAAAGAATGAAGAGACAAAGTCAAAATGAAGGAGCACGTCTTAAAATAAGGATGACTTTTACAACCAGCCAGAGCTAGTTCAAATGCTTAGTGATATTGATTGCTCCCTCAGATGTGCCGACGCGTTTCTAGTCCGAGGAAACCAGTTCCCAGACTGTCAACAGGGCTTTGTCACTTTTCTGTGTAAAATGCAGAAAAACAATAACATTTTAATTATCTAGCGTGAAGCCTCTATTCTTCCTGGTATTGCACTAAACAATCTAAAATATGTACCTGGATGTTGGAATTTAAATGTATTGAATGTACAGATTTCTCCTTTTTTACGAAACTTTCAAAAGAAGAATGCATTTTTTTCCAAAATAGACATGTATAAATAAGTATACCGGGTCAAACGCAATACGTTTGTGTTTCTCCTATGATCTGAAATAAGTTTTTGGAAAATAATTGGGTGTAGACATATTCTTGTGTTTTCTAGTTTATTACGATCCAGTCTACCCCATACCCTACATGGACCGAACTCCTTTGTTTCACAAGGATAATCCAAAACCAGGCAGTACGACCCATCAGGTTTGGTAACAGTGAAATGAGGATTACTCATGGGTGACACACATGTCTCAATCACACCTTGATACTCTAATTGTTCAAGGATTTCCGCAACCGGGGCTTTAACAAATCGCCGCATGGGATAGCGGGGTAGTGGCTGTGGCATATACCGCAATGGAATCTTGTGTCTGGGAGAAAGTTTATCCCACCCGACTTGAGTATGGCACAACGCAGGTGCAAGCACCAGAGCACACTCTTCTGCAAAGTTCTGCGGACTGCTCCTTGGGCACGGTGTGCTGAATGCTGGGGAGGGTGACCTCCTCCCCTCTTGGAGCGGCCAAAATGAAAAGCGGGGCCAGTCTGACTCAGCTAACAGAATGTCATATGTAGAGGTCAGATGTTCCCAAAAAATCCCTTTTATTACACGTTGGATGTCACCTTCTATTAAAAGAACTATATCATATAGTCTGTCAGGGGGAGCCACCCTACTGTCAGCAGTTTCCATTGTGATAAAAGTGTCAGTTGCTTTCACCTTCAGATATGGACGCAGTGCTTGCCGCACTATTGTAACCTACATGAAGGAATGAAAGAAGTAGCCGAGTGGATGAAGCACAGCCGACTAAAACTGAACTCAGACAAAACAGAAGTCCTTATCCTAGGTACCTCCCCTTCCGCCTGGGATGACTCTTGGTGGCTAGAGGCCCTTGGAAAAGCACCCATCCCGACGGACCACGTACGGAACCTGGGCGTCAACCTGGATTCTTCACTCTCCATGTACAGACAAGTCAACGCCGTTTCATCATCCTGCTTCAATATTCTTCGCATGCTCAAAAAAACATTTCGCTGGATCCCCACCGAAACTAGAAAAACTGTCACCCACGCTCTGGTCACGAGCCGCCTGGACTACGGAAATACCCTATACGCCGGTACCACCGCAAAACTTCGGAAAAAACTCCAACGCATTCAGAACGCTTCAGCCAGACTCATACTAGACATCCCGCGTAAAGACCACATCTCTGGTCACCTGAAAAACCTCCACTGGCTCCCCGTCAATAAAAGGTTTACTTTCCGCCTCCTAACCCACGCTCACAAAGCACTCTACGAACTTGGACCCGATTGCCTTAACACACGACTCTCCTTCTACACCCCCTCCCGCCAGCTACGATCCTCCAACCAAGCCCTTGCTACTGTACCTCGCATCAACAAAACCACCATGGGAGGTAGATCCTTCTCCTACCTGGCAGCTAAAACCTGGAACTCACTTCCCACTCACATTCACCTCACTCAGAACCGCCTAGCATTCAGAAAGCAACTTAAAACTTGGATATTCGACAAGTAATTCCCCCACCCTTCTTCAAGCGCCTTGAGACCCTCTGGGTATGTAGTGCGCTATATAAATCATTTGACTTGACTTGACTTGACTTGGCTACGCTGTCGAGCAGTGTTAATGCCCATGTCAGGATCCGAAGCTGTGTTCTCACTATCCGTTGCATACCTTACAGTTATTGCAGCAACTTTCTTTTTCTGAAAATGAGGGTGTTAACGTGGCAAGTCTTCCTGCTTGCCTTTACCATCAGACGGGCGGGGCTGCTCACGTCCTTGTGGGGCACCCGACCCCTACCGTGTTCTCCTCTTCCAGCTTGCGCGCAATGTTTCCTGTGAAGAACGAGGAGAACGTTGCTCAGGAACCTGAAATCTATCAGGACACCTAATTCTTGCGTGGTCGCGCAAATTATAAATGCGCTCAGTAGACGCTGGTATCGGCGACGCCGGACGCGACCCCTGTTTCTATTGCTGCTTCCCCTGATTTTTATTCTTCCAATTCTGTTTTGGAAAATTTGGATGGTCGACTTTAGTAGACTTTGCCATCTGAGTCTGCGGTTGTGAGGAAAAAGACATTTTTTAGGTAGTCAGTGTGACCCCCCACTCGCACCCTAGCCATGCACCCATGTTCCATGTATGTCATGTAATTCCCTTTCCGTGCCTGCCATGAAGATGCATATGCATTTGCGTCCAACGTTAACATGTCAGTTATTCAGTCCCCCCAGAAAACCACGTTAATTTGGCTTTTAGGCCTATGGTGCCAACGTCTTTACATGGTGCACTTTTAAATATCGCAAAGCACACGTTCTTCACGTTTTTCTGGCTCAGTCGAGCCAGGCCCTTAATTGAGGCTCCGAGTCTCTTCTGTCTCTGAAAGCTGCAATTTAGGTATGCATCCCTGACCTCTACCTTACATCCTGCCCAGGCGAGCGGTGCCCGGCTCGGCCTGGCCTGCCTGCCAAGACGGTATTTTGCCTACAGTTATCTGCTCAGCCTCCACAAAAACACATTCCAGTCTAGTGAAATAGGTAAACATATTCCCGGCTGCAGAGCAAAGGGCCCTGCCTTCCTGTCTCCATGCAAGTGATTTACTGAACCCGTTACCATGGTAGGCCCATGGCCCCCGTACATTGCATGAAGAACCATATGCACGCACTAGCATTCAGGTATTGATTGGCCTCTGCCCGAGCGACCTTCTACTTCAGATAATACATCCTCTAAACACAAGATACCAGATATGCTATAGGCGCAGGTCGTTCTGACATCCCAGACACCAGTCTCCTCTACTAGTGCTAAAGTCAAGCCCCCAGCTCTCCCCAGCTACACGTCTACACCACGTCATGCTCAGTTGCGCGCGCATCCGTGGCAAAGGTTTCTGCTGACCCTGCAAGTTTTCTCTAAGCATACACCCACTTATGACACGTCTGTGACTCATCAAGTGCACGCCTACGTGTACGCCTTCTTACACGCCTCCTGTTACGCACATGTGCTCTTATCTCTCTCTTTTTACTTGTTACGCCTACTGTATTCATTTCAATTGTACAGTTTTACTATATATAATGTGTGATGTTAATAGAATGTTGAATATCCCTTCCTGAACCTTAGTGGTGATGGAACCCGATGTCCAGTGTCTCGAGATACTTAATTAAAGCCCGTATGACTCAGATACCACGGACTCTGCCTCTCATTTTATTGAGCTATCCTTATTGTCATTTAATGTATAGAAAAATAGTCCCGGTAATTTTATTTACCACATAATCTGGCGCCCGAATAGGGACCCCTCCCCTTCCCCACGCGCCGGCGATGTAACGCAGGCCCCTGACCCCTTCTACAGCCGTGACGGACTCCTGTGCACACCTGCGGGTTTTCCTGCTATCTCCCTCAGGCCCACGGAGGAGACGGAGACTGCGACCCGGCATCCAGACGAGGCGGTGAGGAATGCGGAGGATCCCGACCAGAGCCCCAAGCCGAGAGAGCAAGGTCCGAGGTATCCGGAGGCCCACCTGTTCCGAAGCGCATGCGTAGTAGTAGTAGCAGCCCGACGCCGTAGCAGTCCAGTCCAGTCCAGTGTCGAGTTTCCGAGGCCTTCAGTTTCTGCTTCCCGGTGAGTACCGTTGTTGGGAACGCATCTAGACGGGTTCATTAATTTGTGCCCGGTCAAGACGGGTCTGGGTACACAGACCCGGTCCAGACGTGTTCACTTAGGTGGATACGGTATGACGTGTCTCTTTATGGGACCGGTATGTCTGTACTGTTCTAGCAGTGCATCTAGTAATTCAGTATTCTAGTGTTGTATCTCGAGATTTTCAGAATTGTGTTTTTTTATGTACTAGATAGCATCTGTCCGAAAATGTTTTAATGTGTTTAATGTCGTGGTATGAATGATTGTTTGCAATTCATTACTGTGTTTATTGTGTTCACGTTCAAGTCAGTCCAAGCATGCCACTGTTCTCTAAATTACGTCAGATAGGAACCAGGAAAGGGATACTCGAAGAGGCAGTTCCCGTCCCGCCTAGGGACACTCCCGGACATTTTATGTACCATAAACATGGCTTAGATGCCATACTGTATTTAGACTTATGGGTTGATTATACCAAGGATCTGGAAGAGAAGTATAGATGGCCTGTCTCAGGGACATGGGATGCTGAATGCATAATGAGAGTAGAAGAAGCACTATGGAAAAAGAAAGCCAGACAATCTCAGAAAGATGCCATAGAATTATGGCGTAAAGAAGCGCATAGAAGAACAGAGAAAGAAATCAGGAAAGCAGAGAGAAGTAGAGAAGAATCCGAAAAAGCTAAAGAAAGAGAACTACTAGAAGAAGGTGAACGAGTTAAATTAGAACAATTAGACAGTCAAAGAAATGCCCTTATTACAGGTCTGTATCCTGTTCTCGCCGAGGGCCTACCTAAGGCGACCCCGGAAGTACCCCGTAACTTGCCGCCACCATTGGTCCCGACTAAACTCCGCCATAAACAGACCGCAGCGGACATTTTCCTTTCTTCCTACTTAGACAAAACTGTCCCAGAGTATGCAAATACAAATCCTCCTCCAAATATTCATCCTCACAACACTGTTCATGACACGATTCCCCCCATTGTTTCTTCCCCCACTGTCTCTCCTGTCACTAGTCCTGGCAATCCTTTTAATCTGCCTGCAACCCAGGGTCAACCTACATTACCTACACCTACTTTACCAGCTATACCACCACCAGCGACAACACAGCCAATAATAGTTGACGGTCACACTTCAGGAGGAGCAGTAGGAGGTATCCCTATCACTCCACCTCAAGTAAAACGAACAACACTAAGAGAAGCAGCATTACAACGCACACCAAAAGTAGCTACATACGCAGCCCTTAAACAGTACCTTACTGATTGCAGATATGATCCAGTACCAGGCGAAGACCAGATGATACTATATTCAATACGTATACGACGGGTTACAAACTATTTGACTATTTTACCAGATATGAGAGAACATTTAGATAACATATTCACGAGGCCATGGCACACAGGAAGGTGGAGACGCAAAATATGATCTTACAGTTTTTGATAAATTGTTTGATAAGGGAACAAGATCAGCCAGGTAAAAGCAAAGAAGAGATGAAAGTCCTGATAAAATGGAGTGACAACATAGCTGATGGTAAACATAGTAAACAAGGTTGTATAGAATCCATGTATAGAAAGATTCGTAAAGAAATTCTAGACATACACGCAAGGGAAAGAGCAGCGAGAGAAGCCGAGAAAGCGGAGGATGAAGTCTCAGAGGACAAAGATATAGAAACCGAGAACCCAGATAGAATAGCGTATGTAGGTAAGGCAAGACCTTTTGACAGACCCATACGCCCAGAATGCAAAAAAACGTTTTCTTTCTCCCATACCAGAACAATGTTCTCTTGAGCATCTATTCCAAGTCACTGATAAAGTACTGAAACAACGAATAGGTTACGGTGAACTTAGTACCATGCATGAACAGGAACTAGCACGGTCAGCAGTACAATGGGCTGGAAATACTGGCTTATATAAAGATGATTCAGTAGCGCAAACATTTTTGAATCTTTCCCCAGACGAACAGCGATTAGCTGGTATGTACATGATCCAGCATCTCATTACACTATATGAGAGTCAGCATTCTGATCCAGGTCCCCTATATAATATATTGGAAGAGTTACTCCTAGGTAGATGGAGAGGCCTAGGTACCGATTTAATTAATATCATTGTAGAACAACGACACAAATACAGAACTTTCCTGACTCCACATTTTGTTCCCGTTCCACCCCCAGTAAGGAAAACCTTTTACATAGACAGACAGAATCCCTTACGAGAAGTTCGTCCCGTCCGGAAGACAGACGGTGAGCATGAACGAGTATTTGTTTACACCCCCTTAACGAAAATAGAACTATTGGAAATGAAAAAATTAGTGCCCTGTCACGATAAAGATCCAGCAGGGTTCCACCGTGAATTAAAAGACATGCTCCGCATGGGGGAGTATACGTATCCCGATATTATTAAAATGTTAAAGGTACTGTTGCCAGCCAGCATTTACGAAAAACTGAAAGAAAAAGAGTGGGAGGTGGGAGAGAAAAAGATTGACTGGGCAGAATTAGAAGACGAAGACAAAAAACGAATCCCAGGTACTGGTCTTGGGGAAAAAGCCAAAGCATTACCCGAGTTGTTAATACAAGTTTTGCCAAGATTACTAACTACTAAAAAGGAGGACTGGGATGCGATCTCTGCCTGCAAACAGAAACAAGACGAAGACACTAGTGATTTTTATTCTAGATTCGAGAAATGTTTCATTATTAATAGCGGCCTGAAAACAAGTAGTGAATCCTACCCACATCTTTTTGTTACCAAATTAGTAGAGAATTCCTTACCACAAGTTAAAAATAGAGTACTGAAAGTCGAGAGTACATGGCAAGCAAATAGCCCTTCTCAAATGTTACAAATGTTACAGCATCACCAGAACCGAATTAGAGAGGAACACGAACAGAGACGTATTAAAGACACGAAAATGAAAGTACTAGTTGCTCAGTCTGTCCCAGCTGACGGTCAGAAGAAGGGTACGACACCGCCAGGTCATTCTGCAGCTCCTGTTAAAGGGAACTGCAATTATTGTAAACAGCCAGGTCACTATATAAACGAATGTACCGTTCTGAAATACAATATCGCTACAGGCAGGACGAAAGAAAGACCGCGTCCTCCTAGACAAGAACATGTTCCACAAAATATTCCACAGAATACGCAACCTTCACAGAATACACAACAGACAGTAGCTGTACCCCAACCCCAACCCATTGCTGCCACACACCATGTCACGCAACAAATGTACCAGTATGCACAGTCAGATTACCCCGATTATCAGCAGTACTCATGAAACAGCCTAGAGAGGGAGGTAGGCTTGCCCCTTATCGAGGTTCCTGTAGATCAAGAGGGTCCCTATGTACATAGTCAGGTATTAGGGAAAGACAGAAAATTTTTGATTGACACAGGGGCGAGCAGAACTACCATCAGTCATGACGAGGTTCCAGGGGCACCCCTCTCAGGCTCACAGAATGTTTCCCTGGGTTTTTCAGGAAAGCCTATTGTTAACGAAGTGTCAAAGCCAGTTTCCCTAGAAGTTGGTCCATTGTCCCGTACTACAGACTTGTTGCTTACGAAATCATGTCCTGAAAATCTGCTTGGTATAAAAACGTTGAAAGCACTAGGAGCAGTGATTTGTTGTTCTCCGGAAGGAGTGAGATTGTTTTTACGTGATTTTAAAGGACATTACGTTTTGAGAGATTTTGACCCCAGACTTCAAAATGTTCCACAGCATTTATGGGCACAAGGTCCGACTGATGTAGGTTGTATGCACATTACACCATATCGTGTTACACTCAAGCAAGGAGTTGTACTGCCCCGAATCCGACAATACAAATTACCACCTGAGGCTGTAGTAGCCTTACTGAAAATTATTGACGAGCTTATTGCACAAGGAGTGGTTATAGAAACCGACTCCAATGTATGTAATTCTCCGATCATTCCGATTCTTAAACGAACTGACCCAAATGCACCACCGGTCTACAGATTGGTGATCGACCTTCGAGAATTAAACAAATGCATAATACCCCAGTACCCAGTGGTCCCAGATATTTCTTCCTTATTGACTGCCATTGATTCTGAAGCAGCGTTCTTCACTGTCATCGATCTCAAGAACGCCTTCTTTAGTGTTCCCATTCATTCGGAAAGCCAGTATCTTTTCGGATTCTGTTTAAATGGCCGAAGCTTCAAATTTGCACGTGCTCCTCAAGGGTTCACGGAAAGTCCTAGTATTTACAGCCAAGCCCTGAAACGACAACTAGACAGTATTCACATGCCTACTGACACTGCCCTACTCCAGTATGTTGACGATCTGTTAATTACAGCACGGACCGAACGTGACTGCGAGCGTGCATCACTGACTGTCTTGTATTTCTTGGCCAAAAAGGGGCACAAGGTGTCCCCTTCTAAGTTGCAATTCTGTGCCCAGCAAGTGGTATACCTTGGACACTTGCTGTCCAAGTGGGGTAGACAGTTAACACCAGACCGCATCCAGTTAATTGCACATCTTCCACAACCCAAGACACAAAAGGAAGTACGGGTCTTCATTGGCCTCACTTCTTACTGCCGACAATGGATTCCTCAGTATGCATATCTAGCCAAACCTCTCATACAGTTGACAACACAGGAGGCAGCGACTTCGACTGTCCTCCCTTGGACTCAGGAACATACACTTGCTTTTGACGAATTGAAGAAAGCCCTATGTCAAGCACCTGTTTTAGCGACACCATGTTACAGCAAACCTTTTACACTTTTTGTCACTGAACGCGATGGCACAGCATTATCTGTTCTTACACAAGATCAAGCAGGAAAACACAAGCCTTGTGCTTATTTTTCTAGTACATTGGATCCAGTGGCCCAGGCTCTGCCTGCGTGCCTGAAATCAGTTGCAGCAACAGCTTTAGCAATCAGACAAAGCGACTCAATAGTGTTAGGACATCCCCTGACAGTACAGGTTCCACACTCCATGGAAGTTCTTCTGAACCGAACCCAGACACAACACCTGACCATAGCACGACTGACAGGCTATGAATTGACACTGTTTCAGCCACACATAGAGATCAGACGTTGCAACACTTTAAACCCTGCCACATTGTTACCTTCGAGCACAACTGACCCTACACCACATGACTGTGTGGAAGTCATTAACACTGTAACAAAACCCAGACAAGACTTGACAGACATTGCATTGCCTGACCCAGACCTGACACTTTACGTGGATGGTTCATGTATGAGAACAAGCACAGGAGAGTTAGTGGCCGCATATGCAGTGACCACTGAAACTGAAGTCATAGAAACACATCGTATTGACACATTGTCTGCCCAAGCAGCAGAGCTCATCGCTCTGACCCAAGCCTGCATACGAGCCAAGAACCTGAAAGTAAATATATACACAGATTCACAGTATGCATTCGGAGTCGTTCACGACTTCGGAGTCCTCTGGCAAGAAAGAGGTTTTCTGACCTCTCATGGAGCCAAGATACAACATGGTCCCCTCATTCAAGCTCTGTTAGATGCAATACACTTGCCTACAGCCATCGCCATCATGAAGTGCAAAGCACATACGAAAGTTACTGACATTATTTCCCAGGGTAACGACCTGGCTGATCGAACAGCTAAACTCACAGCTCAGACTCAAATTGACATACCGACTGACCCGACAAAGACTGAAGTATCATCACAGACACATTGTATGACAGTTAAGGATCCCACACTAGATGTACTCGACATACAGACACATGCCACTCCAGACGAAATCAAGAAATGGACAGAACAAGGAGGGATCCAGACAGATCAGGGATGGATGACGAAGGGAAGAGCCACATGGTTTCTCCCCGACTCTATGGTTCAAGTTATCATAAATACAGCACATAGTCCAGCACACTTAGGAGAAAAAGACATGTTAGACAGCATACAGAATATCTGGTCCAACAAGCACTTACGAGCAGCAGCAAAACAGAAAGTGCGTACCTGCATGATCTGTTGTCAGTTCAATCCAGGCAAGGGCATTCCCGTGGAACAAGGTGGATTCCATTCTCCTGACCACCCTTTCGAAGTCCTCCAGATGGATTATATCCAGATGGACCTATGTCGAGGATTCAAGTATGTCCTCGTAGTTGTATGTGCCCTTTCCAGAAGGACAGACGCGTACCCAGTCCCAGATTACACTGCCGTGACCACTGCCAAACAGTTGGTCCGTGAATTTTTCCCGCAATACGGCTTGCCCCATGTCGTGTACTCAGATAATGGGCAGCCATTCTCGTCCGAACTCATGAAACAGGTATCACTCCTGTTAGGTTACCAGTGGAAATTTCACTGCGTACGACACCCCGAAGCAGCTGGTCTCGTTGAGAGACATAATCAGACTCTGAAAACTCGATTAGCGAAGGTCTGTGCAGAAAAAGGTGTAGATTGGATGGTAGCCCTGCCGGTTGCCCTCTTTTACATGCGTATGGTAGCTCATTCCAGAACCGGAATATCTCCCTATGAGGTAGTCTTCGGCAGACCTCCAAACATGTGGGGTACGCCTATGCCGCGTAAGATCACTGATGTTGATAGTAACATGCTGACAGATTACCTGGCTTCCTTGATGTCTGCACTACTCTCTTGTCGTTCACAGGTCGCGGCTGCCTTCCCGGACAACACCCAGGTGAAACCGCATGAAATCGTTCCGGGTGACCTGGTCTGCATCAGGAATTTCGACCGCTCAAGCCCTCTGGAGCCCAGGTGGAGGGAACCGAAACTGGTGTTGATGACCACGAGGACCGCAGTTAAAGTAGAGGGAAGAAAAGGCTGGCTCCATTCCAGCCACATCAAGCGTTTTCATGGACTGTATCCAGAGACATTTCCCAAGGACTGCCCCGATACTGACTCTAAACTCCCTCTGTTAGAGAAAACTCCACAACAGGAGTACAAAGCCAAACTAATGTCTAGTAAGTCAGACAGCGTTTAATTGTTTAAGTCCCCCTCGGGTGAAGCGGTTAGACAGGTTTCTGACATGTATAAGATAGACCCAAGTAGTCAGAGAGATAGGCGAATCGAAAAGAGAGAAAAATATTGCAAAAACCTGCACAGTAGATGCATCATCACTTTAATCATTATGTTTGTTCTGAGTATATCGATTATATGCATAAGCTTGATGCTACATGTTTTCTTTCCTCCTCTTGGTTCACATGTACATACTTCCTCTAATGACACCGTAGAGCAGACTTTCAGTGGCCTGGCCCCTCACGAGCTGTCCTATCGTTTAGCAATGCGCGGCGGGATGCTTGGCTTGGCTTTCACCTTGTGGATACCCTGCTGGGGTTATCTCACAAGGGGAATACCAGGACGGGTTCCCTAAGCAAGCGCTTAGATACCGACCTCGGTCAGTGATTTGCGCTATATAAATACATGTACATTTACATTTACATTTACATGTACATACTTCCTCTAATGGCACCGTAGAGCACACCTTCAGTGACCTGCCCCCTCACGAGCTGTCCTATCGACTAGCAATGCGCAACAACACTTTCATTCGTATGTTACACCATACTCACCAGACCAGTAATGCCACGAATTGCTGGGTATGTCGCCGACTCCAACCTTATCAGAAATACAAGGGAGCTCTGCCCCTCTTTCCCTACCCGTTTACACATAATGGTTCGTGCGGAGCATGGTTTGCTTTAATGTCCTCCTTAGACAGTAATTCCAAAGTTTCCCAAGGCAATTGGATATGGGGGAACCTGAATACAGTCATGAATAAGGCATGTTTCCCAGACGCAGACGGTCTTCCCCAAAGGATAGGGACCGATCTAGAAAATGAAGTGTATGAATTAGGTAATTTTTCCCTCAATCTCGTGATTCTGAACGTCCAGTCCGAGACTAATTCGGACTTGCCGTTTATAACAGTTTTACCAGTAAAAGGCGAATTATGTGTTAGAAAGAATGGTTCAGTACATTTAGGACACAGTGATTGTAATACTGTGGTCGAATTCAGCGATAAAGGAAAGTCTACTTTCAAAGCCTCTCGCCATTCCTATTTTATTTGTGGTCAGACAGCTTATGTACATCTGCCCCTGGATTGGGATGGAACGTGTTATATCGCGTTCCTATTACCACCTGTTTTTCTAGCACCATCTAATTATCATCAAGATACCCACCTTGTACATGTCAGACACAAGAGAGACCTTCCTCCTGTTATCGATTATTTCGAGTCAGCATGGGATCAGTATAATGATTACATCAAAGGATACTTCTGGTTCGTGGGTCCTGCCCAGAATAGTAAAATAATACGCAGATTAACCAGAACTTTGGAAGCAGTAGTGAACGAGACTACTTTTGCTCTAGGTAACCTGACCAAAGAGCAGTCTGCTATGAGACTTGTTGTTCTTCAAAACCGCCTTGTTCTTGATGTCATCCTGGCTGATCGGGACGGGGCTTGTAGAGTGATCGGATCCAGTTGTTGCGTGTTTATTCCTAATAACGCGCCGTCAGTGTATAAAGCAATAACAAGCCTTCATGAAATAGCTCACCTGATACACCAGAATCCTGGCACCTGGACATGGTCCGGTTGGCTCTGGAGTGTGATATCCGCCTGGGGATGGAAAGTGTTGTCATTCCTAGGAATAATACTGCTTATTCTATTCAGTTGTTGTCTCTGTCGGCAATGTGGGCCAGCGATTTGCGGCTTGTGCGCCACAGCTTGTATTCCCCGTCCACGTTCACGAATGAAAAAAGATGAGCAAATTATGTTATATGAACAGATAGATGGTCTCATGAAGATAGACATATCCTAAAGGGTGAAGTAGGGGCCAAGGAGGGAATGAGGAAAAAGAAATTTTTTAGGTAGTCAGTGTGACCCCCCACTCGCACCCTAGCCATGCACCCATGTTCCATGTATGTCATGTAATTCCCTTTCCGTGCCTGCCAAGAAGACGCATATGCATTTGCGTCCAACGTTAACATGTCAGTTATTCAGTCCCCCCAGAAAACCACGTTAATTTGGCTTTTAGGCCTATGGTGCCAACGTCTTTACATGGTGCACTTTTAAATATCGCAAAGCACACGTTCTTTTTTTTTTTTTTTTTTTAATATTTTTATTGTTGCACACACTTTATACATTATAGAAATTTCCAGCATTAATACTTCATGCTTCATAGCTAAATAAACAGTTTTTACAAGATATACAAGTTTTTCGTTACACATTTCCACAAACAGTGTTTATGAGTTTCTTAGTTAAATACAATTAAAGCTTAAGTCCTTCTTGGATGTGCCTGAGACCCAATTCCTTCCTTCCAAATACTTATGGGTTGCCATATTCTTAGGCCTAATATTCTTCCCCTTTTCCCTTTACGTGCATAGATATTCTTCTCCATATTATACGCGTTCAGGAGATTAGCCAGCCAAGTTTGCAGTGTCGGTGGGTTTTTGTCAAGCCAAGCCCTTGCTAGGGTCAATCTATATACTGACATTGCGACAAACAGAAATTCCTGATGTATGTCAGCTCCTTCCAATCCCAAACCTAGGATTATTCTAGCTGGGCTAATTCCCTTTCCGTGCCTGCCATGAAGATGCATATGCATTTGCGTCCAACGTTAACATGTCAGTTATTCAGTCCCCCCAGAAAACCACGTTAAATTGGCTTTTAGGCCTATGGTGCCAACGTCTTTACATGGTGCACTTTTAAATATCGCAAAGCACACGTTCTTCACGTTTTTCTGGCTCAGTCGAGCCAGGCCCTTAATTGAGGCTCCGAGTCTCTTCTGTCTCTGAAAGCTGCAATTTAGGTATGCATCCCTGACCTCTACCTTACATCCTGCCCAGGCGAGCGGTGCCCGGCTCGGCCTGGCCTGCCTGCCAAGACGGTATTTTGCCTACAGTTATCTGCTCAGCCGCCGCAAAAACACATTCCAGTCTAGTGAAATAGGTAAACATATTCCCGGCTGCAGAGCAAAGGGCCCTGCCTTCCTGTCTCCATGCAAGTGATTTACTGAACCCGTTACCATGGTAGGCCCATGGTCCCCGTACATTGCATGAAGAACCATATGCACGCACTAGCATTCAGGTATTGAATGGCCTCTGCCCGAGCGACCTTTTACTTCAGATAATACATCCTCTAAACACAAGATACCAGATATGCTATAGGCGCAGGTCGTTCTGACATCCCAGACACCAGTCTCCTCTACTAGTGCTAAAGTCAAGCCCCCAGCTCTCCCCAGCTACACGTCTACACCACGTCATGCTCAGTTGCGCGCGCATCCGTGGCAAAGGTTTCTGCTGACCCTGCAAGTTTTCTCTAAGCATACACCCACTTATGACACGTCTGTGACTCATCAAGTGCACGCCTACGTGTACGCCTTCTTACATGCCTCCTGTTACGCACATGTGCTCTTATCTCTCTCTTTTTACTTGTTACGCCTACTGTATTCATTTCAATTGTACAGTTTTACTATATATAATGTGTGATGTTAATAGAATGTTGAATATCCCTTCCTGAACCTTAGTGGTGATGGAACCCGATGTCCAGTGTCTCGAGATACTTAATTAAAGCCCGTATGACTCAGATACCACGGACTCTGCCTCTCATTTTATTGAGCTATCCTTATTGTCATTTAATGTATAGAAAAATAGTCCCGGTAATTTTACTTACCACAGTTGAGTTGCCGTTTTAGCAAAAGGCTAAACACCCAAACTATTGCAGCCAATGGTCTTATAAGCCTCCGCAATAATTCACGGTAACGCTCGGGGTTTGTCGACGTCTTGGACAAGGCGCAAAGCATTCAACACCTGAAAGTTAACCTCATCTTCCTTTACATTACAAAAGATGAGATCAGTAACTACGTCAAACACTCCAATGAGCCTCATTCTCAACTCGACAGCCGCCGCCTCACTGTGCTCATCCGGAACATGCTTGATCACAGAGGGCAAGACATTCATAGACGGCGTGCAGAAACACTTCGCATATTCTGCTGCAAATACTTTACCCCAAATCTCACAATCTGTTACCTCTGGCAATAAGTCTTTCTGTAAACTAATTGTGAGAATAATGTGTTTTTCCACAGGAGTGGTATTAGGAAACACTGCTTCAAGTTGGTCAAATTTCTCAGCAAGCAAATAAGGCATATCGTACTTAGTTTGAGGGTGCTTGCCCATTACCGCATTAACCGAATTAACCATGACTGGACTAATCTACATCCCGGCCAGTCCAACTTGTTCCGCTGCAAGAAACATATTGAACTAAGCCCTATGTACCCCAACAAAAGAGGTATTACGTTGACACAAGTCGTCAATCAGGGCATTGAGATAACGTGGATATGGTGTGAACCCGGCTAAGACTGGTCAAGTGGCCCCAGGAATTGACAAGGGACCTAACCGAACCGGAGTTACGGTGTGGGGGAGGGTGCCATTAAACCAAACACGATGCTGCCATGCCGAAATTGGAATCTCTTGTGTTCTATATGGAGTATAGTTCACAGGAATCGCAGAGTGAGTGTATGTATGAATCCTATCCTCACCCGCATTTATTGCAGGAAACGTGACCCAAGAGTAGAAAAGCTCAAAGGGGAACGCCGAATCAGCACTCACCACAAAGATAACAGACATACCATTGTCTGGTACTCCAAACTGCGTCAGATGACGCCGGAGCGCTGCTCAACTATGCTGAGCTATGTCAATATCACCCATGAGGACATAGAGAAGAAAAACAATTTATATAAATTGCAGTACAACAAAGGGTAGTAATTCAAAATGTGAACCTTTTTATAAATCTCGTGCTTGAATTAACCTATAACACATTCGTGTAGGTAGGCTCATCCGTCACGCCTCTTAACCGGAAACGAGCACTAATCAAGAATTTGGGCGCCATGTTGCAGGAATTCTGCTCATGCACAGAACTATGCGCAGGAAACCAGGACCTCAGTGTATTGTGGTGTAAATCCACCTCAGTGCCCAGAACCCCTATCCGACTAGCAACAGTGTCTCATTCATTCTCCTTACTACAGCGAAGCTACCAATGAACAAGCAACTTTGGGACCTCTCAGAAATAGTGGGAATCAAGAACACTCTTTTGTTTTTATTCTCATAAATGTCCACAACGTGAGCAATCAGAGACACTGTATAGTTTAAAATGTTTATTTTAACTACGTGCTCTAAGATGCAGTATCTTTGCTAACATAAGTAAAAAGATGCATAAAATCAATACAATCAACATTGTTACAATTCCATAAAATACAAAGGGAGAAATCATATCATAATTATAGTGGAACCAGATCTATTGTGCCTTGTGTACCACCCTCCCCTTGCTAGGAGCTAGGTATTATAATAATAGAAGATCTCTAGGTTAAAACTGGGAACCCCATACCTTCAATGTCAGGTGAAGTGAATCACATCCCAGATCAGCACAGCTCTTTGTCGATTGAAAGGTTTTTTCCAAGTGCTAGACTCATGCATGCAGTGCAATATTAAAAGCACCTGAGTTTCAGAAATGAGCAGCTGTGTTTGTAGTGTGTCTAGAGCGTGGGCCGATCAACCTGCATCAACAGCACACATTGTTATTTTAGTTTCAAATGTATTTTTATTGAATACGTCAACAAGCATATAACGAGACATCTCAGTCAGAAGTTCAGGCAAGTGGCATACACATCGGGCGGGACAGACAAGCATGTCTTCCCTATCATGAAGGAAAATGCAATATAAGTATGTCAGGAGAGCAATGTGACATCGTAAGTGCGGTAAAACTGTTAAGCAGTCAAATAACATAAAAAGAACGACAACAACCAGGAACTCCCCGCCCCCTCCCCCAGACCCTTTCCCCCCACCCCGACCAGTGTGCCCCGAAATGGTAGTAGAATTGTCAATGCGCCAGGGACGAACCGTGGGGCCGTCCGGTGGTTCACCGAGGGTCGTCAGTGGTGTTAGTGAGACGTAGGAGTCGAAGATACCTAGGGCATGTAATTTCATTGAACTCGTTGTGTAGTGTAGTTCCTAGTTTCCCACTAGGCCCTGCGCATTGGAATAACATAAACAGTAGTATCGACGTGGAACTGCGGATATTCCAGGCCTCCACTGACTATGCTAAACTTAATTGGGTGTGTTACCAACTAGCTCAGAGGTCACTGGAAACTTTCTTCTCTGCATGGGAAGTGATCAGCTTCCCTGGCACAGACAAGAAGGGATTCAGTTTTCCAACAACCGTGCAACATGACAACTTTGCTCCTCAGATCAAGAGTCAATCTCTAGGGTCGTGTGAAACAATAGACAGGTATTTCACTCAGTCAGGTTAGTGCAGTTTACTTTCACGATATGTAGAGAATAGAGAGACGGGCGTTTGTCAATAAAGGGTTAACATTTATTGAACAGTCTTTCTTCTCGTACAAGAGAAATGTATTGCCACAATTGCAAGACATGTTATTATAAAAAGTACGTACAGTAAGATAAGTATTGCGAAATAATACTGTAAAAGCATTGATATGGTTTCTTAGCCATACAATGGTTTAAAAGTAATAAAACATATATACATTCATATATACATTAGGCTAACATACTCAACTGGTGCTTCTAGCTACGCCTACCCCAGTGTGCCTGACCTAAGCCTAACACGTGGAAGGGGAGTAAGTAAGTAGCTTTAAGTTAAGTTGGTTTTGCCAAGGTTTGCTTCAAGAATTCTCTTCTAAGGGTTTAGTCAACACCATACCTCTTAATAGAATGATGGAGGTCTGGTATCTCCTTCAGGAGGAACTCGGTATCCCAGTCACCCGCGAGGGCAGACTAGAAACGCTGGAGCTGGATTTCTCTGCAGGAGAAAGGCAGCGTCTCTTCTCAGCGCGTCGAGGAGGAGGCGGGGGGACAGCGTCCGCGGCAGCTGGAATCTGCTGGGCTCTTCGCAGAGGGACGGCTGTTCAGCTCCTAAGCTCACCACACCATCGTTCGATCTTTAGCAGCGATAATGGTATCTGTAGCTTCACCACCAAAGGGACAGCAGCAGTATCAGCGTACTGCATACAGCATACAACAGCAATGGGACACCAGCAATTGCTTAAGGCAACGTTGGTAGTATTTATACCTGACAGGTGCCTGGTTTGACGCAAGTTTGCTGGACATAAGAATTCAATTAAAGATGTCACTAGGAAGTGATAGCTATCAGTTGCTCATTAGAGTTCCATTACTAATCAAAACACAGCAAGCGGGGATTTCCAGGTTTGCTGAGTTTTTATCTTGTTGAAGAACTCGGAGTGTTAATCTAGGAATATCAGATAGTGACTTCTGCTCTGTCATTGCACTAATTGGTTGCAAAGGAAGTGGCAGAGAACTATTCTGGAATGTGGCTCTGTTCGTGTGAGGCCAGAGATGACTTTCTGAATATCGCACTTGAGCGGTTATGCCAATATAGGGAACAAATGGATTTATAGCCGAATAGGGGCATAAGGTTACAGTATCGATCAGGAACCTAGATAAACACGCAACACCCACTCCACGTTTTCATGTCCATCAAATTACTAAAACTAGAGCAATTGGATGCATGTGTAACATTGCCCACCCCAAAATACATAAATGCATTCGAAATAGGCGTATATTGTAATACGTGAAATTTAGGTACTGTACGTTTTTGAAGCATAGAAATCATTCAAAAATTATTGCATATGAATTCAATGAACGACTATGCAAAAAGAATTACACATGAAGTATCTCTGAACAGAAGAAGGGCGAGATAAATCATCACATATAAATGCATTGCAATAAATGTGCTAGAGGCTGATGTAAGTTATTATGTCTCTAGATGTGTTTTAGAAATAGAAGTGTGAAGCTTCTGTTCTCTAAGAATAGTTTTTACGTTAAGCAAAGAATTGTTCGTGCCAAAAAAAGGTCAATATTAAAAAATGTCCAATTCAGAAGAATTAATGCTTGAACGGGGAAATAGAGTTCCAACGCTTTTAACAGTTTTTGTTGTTCAAAACTGAAGGCCGAATTCAGAGTTCATGGGAACGCTGTGTGTCGGAAAGCTTCTCGAAAGTTATTGTTTCTGTACGGGTGAGAACATCGTATCAGACAGGCTCTCAAAGAATTGGTCTACAAAATCAGGTGACAGTTCAACCAAATTCGATAGCGCTGTAACTTGGCAGGTGTGAGAATGATTGCTGTCATCATAGTCAGGAGCAGCAATGCTCACAGATGGTCGTACCTGGGTGATGTTGCTTTTGTCACTCGCTCCACTGTTACCACCTAGTCATAGCACAGGAGTCTCAACGAATGCCGTCATCAGGATTGGTAGCCGCTGGGGACAACACAATGCGTGAGCCGTTATTGGACTGAGCAAAGTATCGACGTCCATTGGTACTGCTGATGGAAGTGAAAGACAGATGTCCAACACGCATTCATCGCCGCATAGCATACATCGAAGTACCGGTAAGATACAGTTCTGCCATATAGGTCTGTATGAAAGGAACCAGGTCATGTTTAGATCTCTCAGCCTGGCCAATCCGAGGACGTTAGTTATCCTGTCCCGGTAGCGCATTGCTAGGATTGTCTCTTCCATTCCCATGGGAGCTATGTCTGAGTTTCGGCTTGCCATAGCGAAGCAGGAGGGTCAAAAATAAAATCCTTGCTACAAGTCCCAAAAATAATGGTATGCCCCCAAAAACAGAGTGAACAAAATTAGGAACGATTCTCAAAATTGCCTGAAAAGGTGTTAGCAGTCCCGTAAAAATCGACTTAAATATGCCTGGGATGCCTGTGGCACTAGACATGTTAAGGAGTTGGCTAAGCATTTGTACGAAATGCACGGGCAATTTGTTGATAAAAGTTCATGAACTTCAGTAGCTGTCCTTGCAACTAGAAGATCATACGTCTCTTTTGATGACGTTATAGGCACTGTTGTCTGCAAAAGCACAGACTTCATTTTGCTTAAAGTATCAATTCGTATAGAATAGAGATTCAGACGAGGCCAGATGGGAGTCACTGTGTCTGCAGGCCCACTCCGGAACAATGCCTGCGTACAGCATTTGACCATGGATGTTACGCTTACTAGATAACTTTTCCCTGGCACAAGGCCACAACATCTGTGATCCGTTCTAAGAATGTAACTCCCGTTTGCAAGTTGCATAAAGAAGGGCTCTATCTGAGTTGCAGGTGTGACTAGCTGGTGGCATGAAAGGTTGTTAGAATTTCCATCACAAGCTCCGTGTAAATTAATACCCTGGCACAAAAGTATACCGCTTAGTGAATGTTTACAGTTTTCACCACTAAGAAATACATTTTTGTCGCTGTCACTATAGCAAGAATGTGTGTATGGTAATTTCCATTCTGACTTTACATATCCTTTACCCAATCGTTCATACTGGCCAGCAGGTATGTACTCAAGGCACTTTTTAAATCGGAAAGTTGTTATCGGAATAGTGATAATTCCGTGTATTATCCATTCAATGACAGACTCTCTGACATTGTCAATGGTAATCTCTCAAGTTTTTCGATGCTCAGGATTGTATAGTCTGCTCCTTTCTGTGCCAAACTGATCTGTTTATCAGTAAGGTTAAAGATGGAAAATAATGACGTTGTGTTGATTAAACGCCAAGGCACATAGCCTGAACGAAGATTTTGCAGCGTCCAGCCTAATTCTATAATAGAACGTAATTGAGATTGGCCATGTTGTAACATTAGCAAGTCTCTGTCTATCACATCAAAGGCAGAGGATACAATATTGTCCAACGAATATATTCTGGAGGACAGAGTCATTAACCCATTGTCCACTACAGAAAGTGATTTTTCCAAATTAATACGATCAATTTCTCGTATTTTTTCTGCTGTTTCAATTTGTTTGACTTTCCAAGCCTCGTTGTACGCAGCATAGATACTGGTCGCTATGAAACGCTTTTGACGCTATTTGCGTGGTCCAAGAATGAAATTGCGCAAATCAGCACCATCTTTTAGTAAAGACAAGTGTTGCTTAATTTCAGCCAGTGTGGATGTTGTTAGCCATTCAAGGCAGAGTTTCCCTACACTGTATGTTGTTATTATCCCTGGATGTTGTCTCTGGGAGTATCTCGGGTCTAGTCTGGTCATTTTTAACCCCTGTGTTTTGTTCAGGAATCTATCTTGACAGTTGTTTGTGTCAGTAGGCCAGATTAACCACTTTTTCCAATCAGGATGTGTTCTGTTAAAATGTAAAATTTGTGACACGTCTAACTCAATATCTGTAGTTGTATTTTCAGGTATTGGCTTTGGAATAGACGGTTTTTTAAGCTCTTTGATCTTAGCTAGGCCAAGACAGGATGTTTGGTGTATTGTGTCATTTAAAAACAACATTTGTTCTGGTATCATGCAGGTTCTGAATAGTGCTTCAAGGCCTTGTACCTGCCAATCTTTTGTACCCCAAATTGTTTTCGTTTCAATGTTATTTTTCCAATAATCAAAAACAAATGTCATCATTTTGTCATAAAATGTTTCTGAATATATCAATTTAGAATTTGTCAGCATTGTTTTCATTCCTGTTTTATCTAACAGTTTGTAATAAAACGTTTCTGCATTACTGGTGTTAAACCCTGTGAAGTATTTGAATTTCTCAAAAAATGCTTTAGAACTGCTTTTAGGTGGCGTAGCACAATGTTCCCATTGATTATACATAAAAACATTTCTAGGCTGTGCAGATTTATGCAAATAGTGATCACCATAGTGTGTGTAACAGAATAACTGCTCATAACTAGATGAACCTTGTAAATAATCATGATCTGTGAATCTAGCTGACATTACTAAATCAGACATCATGTCATTAATACTGTTAAAGTCCCAATCATCAGAGAATGTACTAGGTTTTACAAAGTCACTTAAGGAAACCTTCAGTTGATGAGGATACTTCAGGATTTCGACCGGACCATATATCTCATAGTCTGTTTTCTCCCATACTACCCCACCAGGTATTGGAATGGCTGTGACGTTTACTGTTGACAGTTCTCTTTTCTTCACATGGGATGATCTGTGTGGTTTCAGGACTAGGTTGATGTTCTGACTTGCTGTGTCCATTGTACTGTATTTTCCCTCAATGAATTTTCCCAAACAAAGTACCATGATGAGCCAAAGTAGGAGGAAAAATACACCTAGACCGAACCAGAACTCTAGCCAAGGGGAAATAAGGTAGATTTCCTTCAGTTGATGAAAGAGTTCCGTTGCTTTTTCTTTAAAAGTCTTTTTTGTTTCAGGCATCACTTCGGGGTCGTTTTGATCTTCAGAGAAGTTGTCGAAGTTGATGAAATAACCAGAGGCATTTCTGTCAATTGATGGGATTGTTCTTTCAATCTGTCTTTCGGTAGCATTTTCTGATGCCACATTAGTGTAGACTGGTGTTGTTTCTTGACGAACTGTTTCAATCTGTGTCTCAAGAGGCACGAGTTCCATGGCATTATTGCATAGTCCTTCATTGTGCACTGCAGGCTGATCGAATGTGATTAGTCTTTCAGTTTGAACCTCTTGGATTGTTGCAAGTTTGGGTATTCTGTTGTTTCTTGGGAGTCCACTGGGCCTACTGTTGATTATAGGCCACATGCTTGTGGTTTTACCAGATCGATAGACACAACTCTGTTCTCCTTTTTACCAGCAAGGGGCGGTAGTACTACTGATCTTGTTCCGGTGACTGCCAAGACAGGTACTGCTTTTCTGTAAGAAGGCCCAAATTCCTTCTTCACCGCGATCTTTTCTCTGACTAGATCCCCAATCTTTGGAATCCAGACAGGCCTTGCTGGGGCTGTTGCTGGTGGTGCCTCGTCAGTGGTAGATGGCTGTTGCTTTAACTTTATGTTGCTTAAGGATTTTCTTGTTTCATTCAGTTCCTGTAAAACAGCCAAACGATCCTTTACATCAAAGTCTGTTGTTTTTTCTTGTACCACTGACATTTGACTATCGAGGTCCTGAATGTTCATTCTAATTCCGAACAATAGTTCGTATGGGCTGAAACCTTTTAGAGAATTTCTTGGCAAGTTATTAAGACTAGTCTGGACACTTATTAAATGTTTGACCCACCCAGCGCCTGAACCTAATACCTTCGCTGTTATAGATTGCTTTATGTCACGGTTTTTTCTTTCTACCACACTATTCCCTTCGAGGTGCGACGGACAAAAATACCGCAACCCAATTCCCATGCTGGCCATGGCCTCCTTATAGGCTCGAGAGCTGAAAGCAGGACCCTGGTCAGAATGGAACGTGGTAATTGCGTGTGTGCCGATAAAGACTTGCAAATCTTTTATAACCGTTCTAGCGTCAGCCGAGCGCTGGGGCCACATCCATATGAACCTCGTACAGGAATCAACTGCTACCATGATATATCTATAGTTGCCGTCCCTTTGTAGGGGACCACAGTGGTCCAGGTAAACACATGCAAATGGTTTATCCGAGATAAGAAGGGGTGTCTGCGCTGGTCGTTTTACTGATGATACTTTTATCCTTTGGCATATATCGCATTCTAATACATACTTTATAGTTTGTATTCTCAAGCGAGGCCACCAATATCTCTGTTTTAATAGTGATATTGTTGCGGACACGCCAGCGTGTGCAGAGGCAAGCCCTTCGTGTGCCGCTTTGATTAGTCCTAACCTGTGTTTCCTGTTTGGAATTACCCTATCCCCCACTCCAGGGATTCGAGCAAAAGGAACATTATTCGTATCTGTTGAATATAAGTACTTTTCTGGAAAGCCTTTTGGGAGTGTTTTCTTATCATTTTTTACTGACGCACTGACAGCTTGTAGAATATCGCTGTCTATTTTTGTTTGTGACCGAGTTATCGCAGCTACGGAAGCCGTTTGCACAGCTGCCTTCGCGGCTTCATCAGCCAATGAATTCCCTGCAACGTGAACGCCATCACGTTGATGACTCAGTGTATGTATCACGTGAGTCTTTTGTAGTTCTTTCTGTAAAAGAACTACCTGTTCCCAAAGCATTTTATGCTTTATTGTGCCACCTTTTGCATCTTTGAAACCATTTTCCACCCAATTCTGCAAGTATTCATTATAAGATTGTACGCAATAAAAAGAATCGCACACTATTAGTGTGGGGGATTCGCGATCGGTATTTTCTAGCGCCATCTTAAATGCTACTAATTCAGCTCGTTTAGTCGAGCAATCTCCTAGAGATTGTGTTTTGGTGACCAATGGTCTAAATTTACCTTTGTGCCAGCGACCTTTAACAATCGCGCACGCAGCACTGTAAGCTTGCTTACCCCCAACTGCGGGTTGTGCTGATCCGTCAGTATATATAATACTTCCGTATTCTTCGAGAGGCAGGATTTCAATTGGCAGAGGACATTCATATTCATATTGTAAAAATTCCTGTGTTTTTAAGTTAGGATCAAATTCATAAACTACGTCTGTTGCAGCAAGAGAATTAACCCACTGAATCCATCTCGGATGCAAAGCTTTAGCATTAGGAATGCTTGCTTTAGTTACCGCTTCTAAAGCCGGTATAGGTGTTACGATTATTATTCGTTTACCTTGTGCTAGGGGCCTTTCTTTTGCTACAGCAGTCTGAACCGCAGTTAGAATTTTCTCCGTTGAACTGAATTTTATTTCAGCCTTTGTGTACAAATGTGATTTGTATGCTATTGGTACCTTTTCTCCCTCATTAGAGGTTAGGTACGTGAATCCGCATCTTCCTGGGATGACTCGGATTACAAGATCACGTGTGTTGTCACGTGTATCTAATTTTGTTTTAGCTAACATGTCTGTTTGCAGTGATCTCAAAATTTGTGTGTGTTTTTGAGTCCAATTGATTTGTTTAAAATCAGGTTTAATTAGTTCGTAGAGCGGTTTAACCCTCTCTGCGTAATTTAGAATGTAAGTTCTTCCGAAATTCAGAAAACCTAGAATGGATTGTAAATTCTTCAGCGTTTTTGGAGCTTGGAGTACAGCGCACTTCTCTAAGAAGTTGTCCGCTAGGCTTTTCCCTTCACTTGATAATTCGTACCCTAAAAATAGTACTGTCAGATGGGCAATTCAAGACTTTTTTAAAGTTGAATTTGTAACCCTCTGCTGCGAACCCAAGTATAATGGTTTTCACTCTTTTCAAGTGAGTATCCAAGTCATCGTCTGTGAGATAGATATCATCTACGTAAGATAATGCTTCATCATCATATATTTGTAGTAACTCTGTTACTCTAGCTGAGAATAGTCCTGGGCTGTTCTTGAACCCCTGTGGGAGTCGACAGAATTTTTCTGTGACCCAAATGCTGAGAAAGCGGTCAAATATCTGCTTTCTGGTGCAATGTTTTTACAAAAGAAACCATTAGATATGTCTAATGTCGTTTTATATTTTTTCCTAACTATGTTATTCATTAGGGCTGCACTATGCGAGTTTTGTACTGCAAATGTTTTACAACATGTATTAAGGTGTCTGTAGTCCAAAACTAGACGATATGAATTGTCTGGCTTGGAGACAGGAAACAAAGGATTGTTCATTTGAGAGGTGCATGTTTCAATCACCCCCTGGTATTCAAGTTGATCTAAGATCTCCCTGACTTGTTTTTTAGCTTCTTACTTAATGGGATACTGCCGTTGGGCAGTTGGTTCACTTTTTAATTGGATTTTGTGAGGAGTTGAGTCCTCATCCCATCCTACATGATTTTTATATAATACAGGTGCCTGGGCCACTGCCCATTTCCTTGCATATGTATCTTTTTTATGAATCGGAATGTGATTCGAGAAGGCAGGCATAATCACTTCTTCGCCACGAGGGCACTCCCTGACAAACTCTGGGGGCCAATCTTTTTCAGCTAACAGAATATCATAGCCTTTTGAGCGTTTATCCCAAAATAGACCCTTTATTTTCCTAGTCTTATCACCCTCTATACGCAATGTTATTTCGTATATCTTATGGGGCTCACTAAGTCTGGTGTCGGCAGTTTCAGCCTGAATGTATTCATTCGTGTCCACTGTCTCCAGATGACTCATCAAGATCTTGCGCGCTATACTGATTTCTGCTGCACTGTCCAACATTGTCAATGCCCACTCCCCGTTTTTCAACTGTGTCCTCAGTATTCTCGGCATGGTTGATTACTCTAATACTGGCTACCTTCTTTTTAGGAAATTGTGATTTCTTATTTTGAGCAGGTTCCTTGTCTTTGGACTTGGTGTGCTCTCCTGGGTCTGACCGTCCTCTTCTTTCCAAATTCTGTGGAAAAGATCGAGAGGGACGTGTATCAATACTTTGATATCTATCAGGTTTTTTCAGATTATCCCTATTTCTAAGGTTATATCTTTTCTCAGAGGGCTCCCTCTGGGGAGACTGGTGTTCTCGAGTCGGAGTTCTTTCCCTCCGTCGAGGAGACCTTCCTCTGGACTGGAAAACTTTTTCCGTGGGAGTGGATTGTTTATTTCCATCCCAGCTCTTTTTAGGAGTGTTTAAATTATTTTTCATAAATATTTTTTCAGGATTTTCGAGCAGTTGGGGCTTAACTGGTTTCCCACCCAAGCTGTCTCTACCTAATTCTTCATAGCATTTTTCTATGATTTTTGCAAGCTCAAATGGCTGATCTTTTATATCTGTTTCCTTCAACTTCTGGCGGATCGCCACAGATGCTGTTTCTCCTTTTATGTTGGCTAATAATATAGCCGAGACCTGCTTGAAGTCTTTCAGTAATTTCATACCTTGAGTTAAAGCGGGCTCTGGACCGTATTCATTTTGAATCTGTTTTAGAACTTCTGGTATTACCGCCATAGACGGAACACCGTGTGTTTTTGTGTAAATGGAAGCAAAGACTGTACCCCAAGTGTCGCAGTCCTCCGCATGTGGTGCGATTCCCATAGGAAGGCAGATGGTCAAGATTCTGTGTTTCTCTATAGGGGTAGTATCAGGAAATACTGCCTCTATCTGAGTGATTTTCTTTGCTAACCAGAAAGGAATTTGTTCCCGTTTTACGGGTGTTTTACCAAGACATGACTGTATGTTCTGTGGTGTGATTTTATTAGTGTTCCCCTGATGAGGGGTCAGCTGTGGTACATTAACAGCTGGCTGGACTGTTGCAGTCCGCATTACATATTGGACTAATTGCCTATGTATTTTTATTAGTGTTTTTTAGCTGTACTAACAGCTCTTCTCTAGACATTTTTGCAATGTCAGGATGTGGTGTGTAGCTGGCTAGAACCGGCCACGTTGCTCCTGGTCTACCTAGTGGACCGAGCCTAGTTATGTGATCATTATGTTTTAGGGAGCCATTAAACCAGAGCAGGTGCTCTTGAAATTTAAGTGGAATTTCAATCTCCTCGAAAGGAGCGTACTCTTCCGGAGGTTCCTCTATTTTGTAATAGTGAAACTCTTTTGTTGTAGCGTTTGCCGCTGGAAAGTTTATCCATGAATAGAATACCTCTGTCTGCCGATATTCGTGAGCCTCTATCACGAAAATTACTGTACCACCTTGTGGTGTCAGTCCGTTTTCTATAAGTTTTAAAATTATAGATTTTCTTAAGTGGACCGGGATGATATTAGCATCCGGGTCTGTCTGTAGGAGACTCGAGTCCTCCTCTATTAGTAGGGCTGCCAGTCTAACTGCTTCCCTTTCTTCTTCACTGTCTGACATTCTATACATGCAGGCTTTGCAGAGTTGGTCTCCAAGGAAACAAAGATTAGGTGCACAATATTTTGGAACACTGTATCCTTCAACGTTGAATAAACCAGAGCTTTACATAGGAATCTCTTCCTACTGAGTTCGGGCGGATTTTAACCTTTCACCCACTCCAGACGTCTATTGGAGTATTTACGGGAGAAAGGGGTCTGTGTGAAATATGCACGACTGAGTTACTCTAACGTCTTGCGTTAGTTTATCGCCTTACCAAACGTTGGGCGCCATGTAGTGTAGTTCCTAGTTTCCCACTAGGCCCTGCGCATTGGAATAACATAAACAGTAGTATCGACGTGGAACTGCGGATATTCCAGGCCTCCACTGACTATGCTAAACTTAATTGGGTGTGTTACCAACTAGCTCAGAGGTCACTGGAAACTTTCTTCTCTGCATGGGAAGTGATCAGCTTCCCTGGCACAGACAAGAAGGGATTCAGTTTTCCAACAACCGTGCAACATGACAACTTTGCTCCTCAGATCAAGAGTCAATCTCTAGGGTCGTGTGAAACAATAGACAGGTATTTCACTCAGTCAGGTTAGTGCAGTTTACTTTCACGATATGTAGAGAATAGAGGGACGGGCGTTTGTCAATAAAGGGTTAACATTTATTGAACAGTCTTTCTTCTCGTACAAGAGAAATGTATTGCCACAATTGCAAGACTTGTTATTATAAAAAGTACGAACATACTTAGCTGGTGCTTCTAACTATGCCTACCCCAGTGTGCCTGACCTAAGCCTAACACGTGGAAGGGGAGTAAGTAAGTAGCTTTAAGTTAAGTTGGTTTTGCCAAGGTTTCCTTCAAGAATTCTCTTCTAAGGGTTTAGTCAACACCATACCTCTGAATAGAATGATGGAGGTCTGGTATCTCCTTCAGGAGGAACTCGGTATCCCAGTCACCCGCGAGGGCAGACTAGAAACGCTGGAGCTGGATTTCTCTGCAGGAGAAAGGCAGCGTCTCTTCTCAGCGCGTCGAGGAGGAGGCGGGGGGACAGCGTCCGCGGCAGCTGGAATCTGCTGGGCTCTTCGCAGAGGGACGGCTGTCCAGCTCCTAAGCTCACCACACCATTGTTCGCGCTTTAGCAGCGATAATGGTATCAGTAGCTTCACCACCAAAGGGACAGCAGCAGCATCAGCGTACTGCATACAGCATACAACAGCAATGGGACACCAGCAATTGCTTAAGGCAACGTTGGTAGTATTTATACCTGACAGGTGCCTGGTTTGACGCAAGTTTGCTGGACATAAGACGTCAATTAAAGATGTCACTAGGAAGTGATAGCTATCAGTTGCTCATTAGAGTTCCATTACTAATCAAAACACAGCAAGCGGGGATTTCCAGGTTTGCTGAGTTTTTATCTTGTTGAAGAACTCGGAGTGTTAATCTAGGAATATCAGATAGTGCCTTCTGCTCTGTCATTGCACTAATTGGTTGCAAAGGAAGTGGCAGAGAACTATTCTGGAATGTGGCTCTGTTCGTGTGAGGCCAGAGATGACTTTCTGAATTTCGCACTTGAACGGTTATGCCAATATAGGGAACAAATGGATTTATAGCCGAATAGGGGCATAAGGTTACAGTATCGATCAGGAACCTAGATAAACACGCAACAGTTGGAGAGGAGATTCAGTAAAGGAAGCCATGTCTTCCGAAAGGCTTCGGTAGAATTAGTGAGTGTAGCATGGATGCGCTCCATCCCAAGAGTGAACCAAAGCTTATGCAGCCAGCCTGTGTGCGTAGGTGTAGTTGTGGATCCCCACAGTGATAAAATGTGTTGCGTAGCCGCTTGCATGGCGATGCCCATTTGCCGGCCTCGCAACGACCTTAATGGGAAAGTTAATGCATTAGGTAGACCCAGCAGAGCGTATGCAGGAAATCTCGGGACTTCAGTCTCGAATGTAGAGTCAATATCATCCAAAACAAGTTTCCAGAAGTCCCCGAGACCCACGCATTCCCAAAGTATGTGGGTCAGAGTGCCCCGTTCCCCGCACCCTCGCCAGCAAAGCTCGCTACGCGCCGGGTTTCCCTTATGCAACCGAGCCGGGGTGAGGTGCCAGTACAATGCTAATTTCACTGCTGTTTCCCTTGCTGTGGTGTTGCGAGTGGTGTGTGAGGCTCTGTAATAGATGTGTCCCCATTTCTTGGGTGTCAGGGCTCTACCCAATTCAGCCTCTCAGCGCCTCTGGCTTGGCGTTTTGACCGGGGTGCGCGTCGGCGTGAGCATTTGGTATAGGTCAGAGATGAGGTGTGTATCCGTATCCTTAGTTAGCAGCCATTTTTCGAAAGTCGACATGGGGCGGCCCACCAGTGCAGCGATATCGGGGTCAGTGAGCCAGTGACGAAGTTGGAGGTACTGGAAAAGATGAGGCTTCTCTATGCCATACCCTTGTTTGATATCCGCAAAGGGAAGAAATCCCTGCAGGTCAAAGAGGTCACCAGCGGCCCGGCACGCCGTGCCACTCCACTGGGGGAATGTGTTCGCACCGACTCCCGGAGGGAAGTCGGGATTATCGAAAATGGGAGTGAATGGGGAGGGAAAGGAGGTCAGCTCGTGTTTGCGCGCCACCTTATCCCACACCCGCAGAGTTGTGCGCGTGATAGGTGACCGTAGCATGTATTTCGGTCTATGCTGCTTAGCGAGGAACGGAACCCTCCAGAGTGGTGTCTGTGCCATGGCCCTATCTTGGAAGAGCCATCTCTTCTCTGATTCAGGTCGGTACCATTCTACCAGGTATCGAAGTTGAGATGCATAGAAATACCTCATGAGGTTTGGGACACCCAGGCCACCCTCGTCCAGGCTCCTATAACACATTGTTATTTTAACCTTGAACACTTTGTGCAGACTTGAGGTCGCAGCGCGAGTCTAGAGATATGAAAAACAGACCATTCTCATGTGAAGGAAAAGCAAGCAGTTTGTCTTTATAAAAACAGAGACATGTAGTGACATGTGCAAAAGCAGCAATATGGCGTTCTCGCAACTAACTCACTTATGCTAATATAGCAATGTGTGCAGGCAGAATCATATTCATCCCTACACTTTTACAGGTAGCATGAACAGGAACACTTGGATGTTTTTCTTTGTAACTCTTCATCGCCAAATACAAACCACCAGTGTTTCTTTTCTTTTATTCCAAATTGAGCTAGTCTCCCAGTGGATTTCCTGTTAAATTACGTTGTTTTTTCTATGTGTACAGAAGTGAACAATCACTGGGAACAGACACTTTCAATATTCTACAAATCTTTGATTTTTTTCTTTTCTTCTAGTCGAGTCTTCATTTATCTGGTATTTGAATAACCCACATAATTATATACTTGTTCCTGTAATTCCTTCATCTCACAATAACTGCACTGTTCTGCTCTTGTCTATGTCCTCAGATAAGTCAATAATATTGTTATTGTTCTTAAGTTCTTTTTGAATTCACTGTATCACTAGGATTATTTCTAAGTGAGTTAAATGAAGGCGTGTGTTCGCTGAGGCTATGTAGGATCAGAAATTGACAAAAGCTCGTCACACTTTTAGTGCAATTGTAAGGTTTACCCCAGGTGTGTTCGCAATTGGCAAAATCACTTCTGACATTCATTGCAATGCTCATTTTTACTCTGTGTGTGTGAGTTGATGTATCTGTAGGTTTTATAACTGACAGAAGATATTCACACATTCACTGCACATGAAAGGATTTTTCTCTGTGAGCATTAACTGATGAATCCTTAATGCAAAAGATTTCCTACAGGTACTTCTACACTCACTACAGTTGTACGGTATTTACAGAGTGTGTGCAAGCTGATGTCTACATAGGCTTGATAATTGACTACATTTCTTCACACATTCATTGCACTTGAAGGCTTTTCTTCTGCGTTTGTTTGCTGATGCCTGTTTAGGATTGATAATGGACTTCAGCTTTTCAAGCATTCATGGCATTTAAAAGATTTGTTTCCCCTTTGTGAGCTCGCTGATGATTTCTTAATGCTGAAGAGTAAGTAAAACTACTGCCACATTCACTGCAATGGTAGGGTTTTTCCCCAGTGTGTATTCGCTGATGTCTCTGGAGGTTTGATTATAACCTAAAACTACTTCCACATTCACTGCAATTGTATGGTTTTTTCTCAGTGTGCATTCGCTGATGTCTCTGGAGGTTTGTTAACTGACTGAAGCTCTTTATACATTCACTGCACTGGTACAGTTTTTCCCCTGTGTGTGTTTTCTGATGTGTGTGGAGGTGTGATAGTACTCTAAAACTACTTCCACATTCACTGCAATTGTATGGTTTTTCCCCAGTGTGTATTCGCTGATGTCTCTGGAGGTTTGTTAACTGACTGAAGTTCTTTACACATTCACTGCACTGGTATGGTTTTTCCCCTGTGTGCATTCTCTGATGTCTATGGAGGTTTGATTGTACCCTAAAACTACTTCCACATTCACTGCAATTGTATGGTTTTTCCCCAGTGTGTATTCGCTGATGTCTCTGGAGGGCTGTTAACTGATTGAAGTTCTTTACACATTCACTGCACTGGTATGGTTTTTCCCCTGTGTGCATTCTCTGATGTCTATGGAGGTTTGATAATTGATTGAAGCTCTTTACACATTCCTTGCAATGGTATGGTTTTTCCCCTGTGTGGGTTCGCTGTTGTTTTTGGAGTTCTTGTAACCGACAGAAGCTCTTTACACATTCACTGCAATGGTATGGTTTTTCCCCTATGTGTATTTTCTGATGTGTGTAGAGGTTTGAAATTTGACTGAAGCTCTTTTTACATTTGTTGCAATGGTATGGTTTTTCTCCTGTGTGTATTCTCTGATGTGTGTGGAGGTTTGAAATTTGACTGAAGCTCTTTACAAATTCATTGCAATGGTATGGTTTTTCCCCTGTTTGTATTCGCTGATGCTCTTTTATGGTTTCTAGTTGGCTAAAGTTCTTGACATATTCAGTGGAATTGCACGATTTTTCTCCTGACCGTGTTTCCTGAAGGGTCAGCAGAGTTAATAAACCACTTGCGTTATTTTCACATTCCCTGTATGTGTGATATTTCCGATTTAACAATAAAGTACAAGACTCACTAAATACCTGCCACATTCCTAATATCAGTTAAGGCTTCCTTGTGGGTGATTGCATCTTCAGATTGGATAATGGCTTCCCATGCTTGCGGGTAAAGCTTAATCTTCCTTCCAGTAGGTGCAAATTGGGACAATACTCTGTACTTTAGAGAGCAGATCTCCGCTTTCCTTTAGCCTTCAGTTGTTAGGTTCCACTTCGTTGTGCTTTTCCCTGGTGCCTGTGGTTTGGCTAGAAAGAGTTAACAATACACCTAGAGCAGTGAATGCTGGTCTGGTGCCAGTTTAGATAGAGAAGCACTGCTCTAGCCACATCATGATGGTGAAGCGACTCGTAATGTGTACAGCTACTCCAAAGAGTGTCATGGGGCCAAGCACAGGTCAGAAAAGAAAGTAAATCCGGTTGTTTCAAACATGGACAAAAAGCCAAGTTTTCAACCTATTTTTAAACATTATCATGTTGCTAACAGCTCAAAGCTGAAGAGGGAGTTTGTTCCAAGCTATGGATCCCAAATAGACACGAGACCTTCCTCCAACTCTCATACCGGTCTCTTGATCAAAGCTGGTCAGCAGGTGGTTTGTCAGTTTTGTTGTCTTGGTTTTGTTGAGGTCATTTCTTCATCTTGGGGTGTCGAGGTGCGGAGCTCAGACTCGTACACTCACTGAATTGCCTTTGACTGCGTCTTCCTGGATCTGTCCTCTGCCTCTGATTGCACTGATGTTTTTGGAGCTCCTTATTTTTGACAATTTGTGCTGGTTTGATGTGTTATCTTCATTATTCATAATCATTTAAGACTTATTTTCTGTTGGATGTAAAGAAATGCAATATTACTAAATGTAAATGTAAAGAATGTGAATACACAATATTTAACCAGCTGTAGAAAACATCTCTTGTCTACCATATTTGAAATTTAGTAAGGAACATTTTACCATACATGGATATTTCATTAAAACTGTGGTTGAACATGTCACATTGTACTTACTTCTGAAAAGGCAGTGATTTACCATTATTCATAGAGTAACTTACTAAAGAAAGGGCAGCTACAGAGCACTCATGTGCTACAGGTAGAGTTTTAGGTAGATATACATGGACAAGATTTCATTTAAACAGAACAGATTGTGGAAAAAGAGAGGAATCAGGAAGCGCTGCTGTTAATTCAGTTTCAGAAAGAAGCTACCAAAGGTAGCTCTTCAGAAAGTGTATAACAAAGGTAACTCTTCAGGAAGTATTTAACCAAGGTAACTCTTCAGGAAGTGTATGACAAATGTAACTCTTTAGGAAGTGTATAACAAAGGTAACTCTTCAGGAAGTATACATGACAAAGGTAGCTCTTTAGGAAGTATATATATATATATAAAATCTTTATTCGGCTTATTCACAGTGGAAAAACCATAAAAGTACACAAAATGTCAAACACAGTAAAAATACACATGTTACATATGTTTCTGATAAAATTCATTTCATAGTTAAAAAGAGAAAAGTTAATCGAAAATATGCAAAGTACCGCTTATGCTCAGACTGGCAAGGTTTTTAGAGATTCTTTCTGTGTTTCGTAATACACTTTAAAAAACTACTAATAAAATAACAGACATTTGGTGTTTCCAACATTTGCAGTCTTAAAAGGGCAGGTCTGCACTGTCTCAATCCCCAGGATTTTAGTATCGGTAGGAGCCAGGTCTTTCTGTGGGCTTGGTGGTATTTACAAAGCAGGATCACATGCAAGTTCGACTGCATTGATATACCATCACAAGGACAAGGCGGGAGTATAGCATCCCAACAGTTTTGTGACGGAAAGGTGACCATTCTAAAAAATATATTTAGCCTAAATCTTGTGATGAGCATTCTCTCGTAAGTTGGTATTTGAAGTTCTAAGTACGGGTGAATGACAAAGGCTACCTGGATCATGTTTGAATGGATCACTGCCGTTTTTGTGGAGTTGGATGCGAGTCTTAGCGACTCCAGATGGGATAATGCTTGGCGTTTAAGATCTTTTTTTGGAATGTCCGTTATGGATGTCGGGTCTAAATAGTAGTTCTCAAGGCCTAAATCAGTAAAAAAGTTCCTAACATATAAAAGCCACTTTATTTTTGCAGAGTTGTCCATGATCATTGAGTCTGTGATAATGGCTTGAGTCAGAGCGTTTTTATTTGATTTCCAGATGCGGCGCCACAACATCAGAGGTTCAATTTTAATTAAATCCTCTAAATAGGGTATGGCTAATTCTAGGTGCATCGCGTAGATTGAGGTGCCTTTGGGGGTAGCTAGCAAGAATCTTAAGAAGGTGTTTTCCGCCCTTTGAATAGAGCTGACATCAGTATACCCCCAGACACCTGCGCCATATGTTGCTATTGCCTGGCATTTGGCGTTATAAATCTTAAGGAGCTCTACTGGTGGTCTCTTGCCTAATTTCTGAGAGAAAGTTATTAGTGCTGCAATTGATCTCCTAAATAAAAGTGCCCTTGTGCTCACTGCTTGCTTCCAACAGAGCTGGTCGTCTATCATAACCCCCAAGTAGGGATAGTGGGGGGTGGGTTCAAGCTTTTGGTTATTGAGGACTATAGGATAGGTTCTTTTTTGGTGTCTGCCAACTGTCATTACGAACGTTTTTTTTACGTTCACCTTTAAGTCTAAGTTGCCCATGAAGGACGTGTATCTGTTCACTGCTTTCTGGAGTTCTTTGGGTGTTCGTGCTAGGATGACGGCGTCGTCCGCGTAGAGCAGGGCTGGGATCAGGCGGCGGTTTATGCGTGGGAGGTCCTGGGCCCCCCTCAACATCTCCTCCTCCAAACCGTTGGTGTAGAGTGAGAAGAGGAAGGGGGCCAGGACACATCCCTGCCTGACCCCACGCCCTACGCTAAACGGAGACGTCAACTCACCATTGACGCCGAAGCGTACTCTGGCTGTAGCCCCAGTGTAAAGCTCTTTGAGAAAATCTAAAAGGGGTGGATCTACTCCCAGTTGTGCTAAGACCCTCCACAGCTTCCTATGTGAAACACAGTCGAAAGCTGCGGAGAGGTCGACAAAGACCATATATATCTTAGTAGGGGTGGCCTGTGTATATTTTCCCATTATTAGGGTAAGATTGAGGACCTGCTCTAGGGTACCAAAACCTTCTCGGAATCCGAATTGGATATCCGAAATTATGCCCCGGTCCTCGGTCCACTGCTGGAGACGCTCTAAAATCACTCTCCCCACTACTTTCCCGAGCGAATCCAGCAGTGAAATAGGCCGGTAGCATTTTACATCTTGTCGGTCCCCCTTTTTAAAAATGGGAACCATTATTGATTTTGTCCAAGATGTTAAGATTCCCTCACTTGCTGCTGCTGTACATACTCTAGTTAAGATGGGGGCCCAGAGGTCTTGATTACTTTTAAAAAGGTCCACCGGGACTCCGTCGGGTCCTGGTGCCTTGCCTGTTTTGCTATTCTGCAAAGCCTCTATAAGGTCTGAAATGTCAAAAGGGACCAGAATAGGGTAATTTACCTTAGGGAGAGGGGATTCTGTTGGAAGGGTGTTCTTAAAGATTTCCTCAAAGTGAGAAACCCAGGTATTTTCGTCGATGGCGACTTCTATTTTTGGGGTATCTCTTTCTGTGAGATATGGGGTTCTGACCGTGCGCCAGAAAAGCTCGCTGTTTTTTGAGACTGCGCCATGATGGAGATCATCCCATAGCTTTTGCTTTAGTTGGGCAGTTCTCAGCTTTCTTTCCCCTGTGTATTGGCGCCTGAGCAGCTGGATCTGAGCCGCATCGCGTGGGTTATTTTTGAGTGCGGATTTCAACTTTGATAGGGCCGCTGTGCAGTTGTGATTAAACCACTTTGGTTTTGTGGGGCGGTTTATTTTAGGTTTTGTGGTGAGCAGGTCTTTTATAACGTCTAATATTAGGTTAAAATTTCTCAAGACTTCTTTGTGGCTAGTTGCGGGATCCAGACATTTCATTATATTTGGATAGGACCGCGTTATTAATTTTTTCATTATGTCAGATGGGTTAATTTTAGCCCATCTGATTGTTATTCCATTACGTTTACTAACCTCAATCTTGTTCTGCCTGAGAGTGGTCGCCATGTCCGATTTATGGGAAGGGTTGACAGGCATGGATATTGTTATTATTAGGGCTGCGTGATCGCTAAAGGGAGTGACAATGACTTCAAAGTCTTTAAGTTTCGACATTAGGGTTTGGGAAAGAAATATGAAATCTACTGTTGTCTTATGTCCTCTACCCACATAGGTCGGTATAAATTCATTTGGGTCTGCTTTTACGTGATTGGCAATCTGGAGATCCAGATCTGATAGGGCGATGTTAATTATATTTCCCAGTTTAGAGTGTGTGAGGTGTGCTAGTGGAACATTAAAATCGTCCACAATCCCACAACACAGTAAATTGGGAGTTGTGCAGGGGTGAAGATTAAAATCGCCTCCCCAAATTAAGTGGGTTGTTTTGTTTGCAGGGCTCTGATGGAGTGCTTGTTTCAATTTATCGGTTATGGTAGTGAGGAGAATTATAAAGTTTTCTTCCGATAAATTATTATATATATTGGTCAGGATAATGATGTCTTTATTGGGAAGGGTAAGCGATAGGATTTGGTGATTGGCGTCCTGAGAAAGTGTGGCCACTTTATTGAGAGGTAGGGAATTTGAGATGTAGATTGCTAACCCTCCTTTTGGTCTGTTCATTGTGCTGGTTAGGGCTGGAACATTGTAAGTTTTATAGCCTTGTAGATGATGTTCTTCTACAGACCATGTCTCCTGGAGACAAATTATTTGGTATGGGGCTAAAAACTTCTGCGCAGAGGCATCCTCGATTTTACTTCGGAGGCCCGCGATGTTCCAAAAAGAGGCTATGAAAAATGAAGGGTCATCGGCAAATTCTGCTTCTGGGGTTCTCGTGTCCTTGTTACTGGTAAGTGAGGCGATGGTATTGGGCTGCAAAGGGGGAGATAATTGGATGTCAATGGGAGGGATTTCTATTGATGGTCAGTCGACCATTTCTAGGCCACTAAACCTATTGCTTAGTGGGATAAGTATATATGACAAAGGTAACTCCAGACACCTTTTTCCACACGGCTTTCCTGTTCACACTGGATCAGCTCCAATGTCAACTCCCGTCTTTACCTAGCAGCTTATTAAGAGTCTTTCTATAAGTGCGACGGTCCTCATGATCGCGGTACTCGCGGTTGCAGTCCAACTGCCACCATCCAGGCGAACTGACCGCCATAATGTGAGTGTGGTGGTGGGACCCTAGGATCCTGCTGTGGAAGCGGTCTGCAAACACCCCGAATATGTTGGCAGTGCCGATTCCGACATCGCCGATCATATTACGGTCTGCATATCCACCGTCCTTTTCCCTGGCGGGACCCCGGCATGAAAAGGATAAAGGACATGCAGGTAAGGGGGCCCTCACAGGGCCCAGGCCGATTCTGCTCTTGGGGTTGCATGCGGGGGGGCACATGTTGTGCCACCCTATGGAATTGCGCCCTTGTTCCTGCACAGTGTGGCATGCATGACATGGTGCAGGAACGTGCTGCAGGCACTCTTAAGGTGGTGGTATGCTGTTTAATCAATCAGTAGTACTACCGCCTCTTGCTGGTAAAAAGGAGAACCGAGTTGTATCAATCGACCTGGTAAAACCACAATCATGTGGCCTATAATCAACAGTAGGTCAAGTGGACTCCCAAGAAACAACAGAATACTCAAATTTGCAACAATCCAAGAGGTTCAAACTGAAAGACTAATCACATTTGATAAACCTGCAGTGCACAGAGAGGGACTATGCAATAATGCCATGGAACTCGTGCCTCTTGAAACACAGATTGAAACAGTTCGTCATGAAACACCAGTCTACAATGATGTAGCATCAGAATGTGCTAATGAAAGACAAATTGAGAAACAAATTCCAACAATTGACAGACCTGCCTCTGGCTACTTCATCAACTTCGCTACCTTTTCTGAAGATCAAAACGATCCTGAAGTGAGACCAGAAACAAAGACTTTTAAAGAAAAAGAAACAGAACTCTTTCATCAACTAAAGGAAACTTACCTTATTTCTCCATGGTTAGAGTTTTGTTTTGGGCTAGGTGTATTTTTTCTCCTGCTTTGGCTCATCATACTTTGTTTGGGAAAATTCATTGAAGGGAAATACAGTTCAATGGACACAGCAAGTCAGAACATCAACTTAGTCCTGAAACCACACAAATCATCTCACGTGAAGAAAAGAGGACTATCATCAGTAAATGTCACAGCCTTTCCAATACCCGCAGGGTAGTATGGGACAAGACTGACTATGAAGTATATGGCCCGGTCGAGATCTTGAAGTATCCTCACCAATTCAAGGTTTCCTTAAGTGACTTTGTAAAACCAAGTACATTCTCTGATGATTGGGATTTTGAAAGTATAAATAATATGATGTCGAATTTAGTGTTGTCAGCAAGATTTACAGAACATGATTATTTACAAGGTTCGTCTAATTATGAACAGAGGTACTGCTTTTCACATTATGCAGACCGCTACTTACATAAATCTGCACAACCTAGAAATGTTTTTAAATATAACCAATGGGAACATTGTGCTACTCCACCTAAAAGCAGTTCAAAAACGTTTTTTGAGAAATTCCAATACTTCTCAGGGTTTAATACAAGTAATGCAGAAACGTTTTATTATAAACTGTTGGATAAAACAGGGTTGAAAACAATGCTGACAAATACTAAATTGATATATTCAGAAGCATTTTATGAAAAAATGATGACATTTGGTTTTGATTTCTGGAAAAACAACATTGAAACAAAAACAATCTGGGGTACAAAAGATTGGCAGGTACAAGGCCTAGAAGCATTATTTCGAGCCTGCATGATCCCAGAACAAATAATGTTCTTAAATGACACAATTCACCAAACAACCTGTCTTGGCCTAGCTAAGATTAAAGACCTTAACAAACCGTCTATTCCAAAGCCAATACCTGATAATGCAACAACAGAAGTTGAAATAGACGTATCTAACATTTTACATCTAAACAGAACGCATCCTGATTGGAAAAAGTGGTTAATCTTGCCTACTGACACGAATAACTGTCAAGATAGATTCCTGAACAAAACACAGGGGTTAAAAATGACCAGACCCTAGATACTCCCAGAGACAACATCCAGGGATAGTAACAACATACAGTGTAGGGAAACTGTGCCTTGAATGGCTAGAATCATCCACACCGGCAGAAATTAAGCAACACTTAACTTTACTTAAAGATGGTGCTGACTTGCGTGATTTCATTATGGGACCACGCAAACAGCGTCAAAAACGCTTCATAGCGGCCAGCATATATGCGGCATACAACGAGGCTTGGTAAGAAACTCAAATTGAAACAGCTGAAAAAATACGAGAAATTGTTCGTATTAATTTGGAAAAATCACTTTCTGTTGTGGACAATGGGTTAATGTCTCTGTCCTCCAGAATATATTCACTGGACAGTATTGTATCATCTGCCATCGATATAATAGATAAAGACTTGCTAATGTTACAACATGGCCAGTCGCAATTGCGTTCTATTGTACAGCTAGGCTGACGCTGCAAAATCTTCGTTCAGGCTATGAGCCATGGCGTTTAATCAACACAACTTCATTGTTTTCCATCTTTAACCTTACTGATAAACAAATCAGCTTGGCACAGAAAGGAGCAGACTATACAATCCTGAGCATCAAAAAACTTGAGCGATTACCATTGACAATGTCAGAAAGACCTGTCATTGAATAGATAATACACGGGATTATTCCGATAACAACTTTCCAATTTAAAAATTGCCTTGAGTATATACCGACTGGCCAGTATGAAGGATTGGGTAAAGGGTACATTAATTCAGCATGGAAATTACCATATACACACACATGCTATAGTGACAGCAACAAAAATGTATTTCTTAGTGGTGAAAATTGCAAACATTCACTAAGCGGTATACTTTTGTGCCAGGGTATTAATTTACACGAGGCCTGTGAAGGAACTTCAAACAACCTTTCATGCCACCAACATGTCACACCTGCAATGCAGATAGAGCCCTTCTTTAGGCAGCTTTCTAACGGGAGTTACATTCTAATAACGGATCACAGCTGTTGTGGCTTGGTGCCAGGGAAAGCATATCTCGTAAGCGTAACTTCCATGGTCACTTGCTGTATGCAAGCATTGTTTACAAACGGCCCTGGAGATTCCGAGAAGCCGATTTGGCCTCTTTTGAATGTCTCTTCTATACGAATTGATACTTTAAGCAGAATGAAGTCTGTGCTTTTACAGACAACAGTGCCCATAACGTCATCTAAAGAGACGTATGATCTACAAGTTGCAAGGACAACATCAGAGATACATGACCTTTTATCAACTAATTGCCCCGTGCATTTCACAGAAATGCTTAGCCAAATTCTAAATATGTCAGATGCCGTAGGTATCTCAAACATATTTAAGAAGATTTTTTCGGGACTGTTAACGCCATTCAAAGCAAACCTGGGAATTATTCCCAATTTTGTCCATTCAGTCTTTGGCGGCATAACCCTAACTTTGGGACTTGTAGCAGGCATTTTAATTTTGACCCTCCTGCTCCGATATGGCAAGCCAAAGCACAGGCATGACTCCGGCAAGGATGGAAGAAACGATCCTAGCCGTACGCTACCGGGACCGCATAACTAGAGTCCTTGGATTGGCCAGGCTGAGAGATCTGAACATGACCTGGTTTCTTTCATTCTGACCTACATGGCAGACCTGCATTTTACCTGTGCTTCGATGTATGCTATGCGGAGAAGAATGCGTGTTAGACACCTGTCTTGCACTACCATCAGCAGTACCAATGGATATCGATACTTTGCTTAAGTCCTGTAACGGCTCATGCATCAGGTTGTCCCCAGCGGTTACCAATCCTGATGACGGCATTCGTTGAGACTCCTGTGCTACGACTAGGTGGCGGCAGTGAAGCGATACACGAAAGCAACATCACCCAGGTACGGCTTTCTGTGAGCATTGCTGATTCAAACATCGATGATAGCAATTATTCTCACACCTGCCAAGTTACATCATTATCGAACTTGGTCGAACTGTCATCTGGATATGTACACCTATTCTTTAAGAGACTGTCTGATATGATGTTCTCCCCTGAACAGCAACAATGAATTTTTGGAAACACATTCCGGCGCACAGCGTTCCCATGAACTCTGAATTTGGCCTTCAGTTTTGAGCAACAAAAACTACTAAAAAGCGTTTGGACCTCTATTCCCCCGTTCACCATGAAAAAATTTTTATTGAGCATTTTTCAAAATATTTACCTTTTTTTTTCCTGGCACGAATACCTTTGCATAAAGTAGAACTATTCATAAAGAACAGAACTTCTATTTTTAGTAACTCTAGAGACAAAATAACTTTTCCTCAGTGTGAGAAGTTGGCCTGATATGCAGTGCTCACTATTCTAGTGATCACTATGCATCAGTCCAAACGACCCTTATGGTGATTGGTTGTAAGTCAACCTTAGACCAGCTATCCTAGTAGCGTGGATACGAGCAGTCTTCGGGCTAAACTCTAGAGGGCGTGTTAAGCCAGCTGTTATACCATCACATATACCCCTTGAACACCAAGTGAAAGGACACCACACAAGTGTTATGAAAATAAACAGTGTATTTATTTTAAGTCACAACAGCCCTGTACTCTTTATGAGGACAGGGTACTAAGCACACAACAAAACTCTTAGGAAAATACTTCAAGTGCACAATCTACACAAATGCCCGAGGGCACGGAAAGTTAGTGTTCTCGGGTGAACCCGAAAAGGTAAGTCGAAAACGACAGTGACTCTGGACCCTTAGATAATGAGGCTATGCTGGGGCACCGAAATGCCGAAGTTACCTAGCCCAGGGGCTGCGGCTGCATAGGTCTTTACAGACGTCGGAAATCCTCGCTGACGAACCAGGAGCCTGAAGAAAGGAGTTGCTGGCAGGCGACCAGTGAAGAGAGTTCGAAGAGATCCAAGCCTGGATCGAAGATGGATGATACCTGAAAGCAGAGGGGACCAAGTTCGTAACTACTAGCCAGTAGTCAGAGGGCACCAGGAGGGCGCCGGATGGTAGTCACCTCGACTAGGTGAGTGGGCGACGCTAGGCTCTGCAGTCTCACGGACCAGGAGGCGTTGTCGGCGACCAGGATGGAGGTGCGAGCTGTCCCACGATGGTTGATGCTGTCGGCGTCGCTGGGCCCAGGATTGGGGCAACAAGCCTTGGCAAATTCAGGGCCACATGGTGGACCTATAATGGCGTCTTGAGTGGACCAGGAGGGTCCGGGGTGCTCCTCTTTCAGGAGGGAGCAAGGGCCAGTCTGGAGCAACCAGACCAGCAGTGTTGTTGTCGTACGTCGTCGAGAAGGCCACAAGCCAGCGGGCTAGTAGCCAGACAACGTGATGAGCAGCAAAAAGCAGAAGGGCCCCACGCAGATCGTGGAGATGCTGGGAGGCTGGACTTCGGTGCTGGAGTTGCTCAGGGTCGGGGCTTCTCGGACCCCAAAGCACTCACCAGAGGATCCCTCGGCGGTCGTGCTGAATAGAAGTCGTGCAGTTCTGATGATGGCCGGTCCCTCGAGGTCTCGTCGCACCCACGGATCTCAGCTGAGCTGACGATGTGGGTAGAGGTCAGAGGTGCCAGGGAAGCCGGGTCTCGTCGAGCTGGGCAGTCGGATTCCGGAGGAGTGACGTGCAGCAAACCGCAGAGTTCTTAGATGGTGCCTGCGGATGCAGAGTGACTACTCCTTAGTCACAAGGGAGAAATCTTGAGAAGAGTCGAGAGTTCCTTTCGTAGAAAGTAGTTTCTTGATTCAAAGATGATCTAATTTGAAAGGGTCCCCGCTCCTGCCTTTATCCTAAAGAAAGGGGTGTGTACGCGACTAGGTCCTGCCCTAGGGGTGGGACCAGGAAGGGGGGTGGTTACACCCCTCTCCCATGCCGGACTTTCCCCAGTTCAGGGGCTGGTGTGCCCCTGGAACTGGTTCTAGCCGGCAGATGCGTAGTGAGCACCGGGGTGCCACTCCGCAGTCACCTTCCTGTAAAGCCCTGCCTACCCAGGATACACAAAACTCTGTCTGGGATGGTGCAAGCACCTCCCCGGACAGGAAACCCTTTGTCCAAGCTCTCCTCGCTGGAAGGACTCCCAGCAGCAGGAGGTCAGACTCGTGTCTGTGGTGGCAGCATCCATTTTGTGGAGCTGAGGCTTCAGTTAACTTTAACCGGGGTTCACAGTTACGTACATGTCGTGTCCCTCTAGAAGGGTGGAATGCTAACCCCGTTGCCAGAATTGGCGAGGGGGTAGTATCCCAATTCGTATGACACCTTACTCAACATGTTTTGATAACGCGATACCAAAGATAGCATTTAACCGCGAGGATTATAATGCACTTAAGAGTATATGGTATGAGTTATCATGGAACAGCTATTAGGACTTGGTTCCGCAAGCTGCAAACGAGCTCAGCTCATGCCAGAGCACCATCTCACACGATTCCAAGCACTCTGCCTTCAGGATTGTCAAGGCCTGCCATAGGAGTGACTGATAGGAATCTGTGTGTCCATTTTGGGGTTAGATATAGGTATACTATATCTAAAGCAAAGGGTGATTACACTACCTCGCCCCAGCTGTCGTGCAGCCAGTTGTGTCAGATTTAGATGGCCATCCAGGGGTGGCATAATACATGCTTCAGCCCCTGGTAGGCCCTGGGTACACCGATGCCCTGAGTTACAGGGTCTGATAAGGTGGCCCAGTTCCAATTGGAAATGTACCTAAGGTACATGGAATCCATTTTAGAGAGAGAGCAGTAGGCCTGGGGTCCTGATTGGCAGGGCCCCAGGTCAACTAAGTCAGAAAACCAGCAAAACACCAGGCAACCCCCCCCAAAAGAAAGGAGATAAGGCTATCCTTGACCAGGTAAGCCTATATTGCCTGAGTGGCCATATGAGGTGGTACATGCACTGGCATGGTTACCCCCTGTATCATGGTCCACTAAGCAACCCCTCACCCTAAGGGTATCTGAGGGTCTCCACCATAGGGAATCACTACCTGTGGTGTGCTTTGGCAAAGTAAAAGGCTGGTGTGGGAATGAAGTACTGAAGTGAGACTCCACTACTGTTGGGCTCAACTTCCTCCAATCACTATCCACCATGTGTGCCTTTCTTTCCAGTACTGAGTTGCTATGAGCTCTCAGGGTCAGCCTCTGGCTACCTAAAGCTGGAGGCTGAGTCCCTCTGTTTGGCTTACTGGAGGGACAGGTCAGGTTTGGGGTTTTTAGGCCCCAGGTTTGACTGTGCCCAGCAGTGTCCAGCTGTGGGAGTTCCCTAACTAAGTTTAAGGGGGATCCCTAAGGAGTGTGTTTTATTTTCACTTGGCTAGGACTACTAGCTTCAGTGATCCTAACCTGCTGATTGGGAAATTATTTTGGACAGGGGGCCCTTTGGGGTCCACCACTGGCCTCCCTGACCTCTACAGCCCTGGGCTGATGGAGGCAGGGTTGAGAGGGGCAGGCTACCTGCTCCAGACTGGGTCCCACTTGGGAAGGGTCCACTGCCATCAGGGGCTCTGCCAGGCTAGGCCTGGCTACCTCTGGGGCAGCTCCTTCACCAGGGGTAGAGTCAGTTCCCTGAGGAGGCTGGCTCTCACCTAGTGTCTGGGAGGGGGAAGACTTTTCTTCCTCCTCAATGCTCTCAGTTTGAGTGGAGTGATCCATTGTTTCAGGCTTCACAACACTATTATCTGTCTGAGTTTGAGCTGTGGCCATCACAACTCCACCAACCTTTTCAGGAAGGGACTCAGTTTGGGTTTGGGCTGTGGCCATCACAGCCTTGCCAACCTGTTCAGGGAGGACATCTTGGACTGGAGCTGTGGCTACCACTGCCCCACTAACCTTACCATGGAGGTTTAACATTTTAAAATGGGTTTCTTGCTCTACCTAAGCCCAGGCTGAGGTCTCTAAATCATTCCCCAGTAGGCAATCTACAGGCAAGTTTGGTGACACTGCCACTCTCTTGTGACCAGTGACACCTCCCCAGCTGAGATTTACCACTGCTATGGGATGATCTCTCTGCACTCCATCAATGTTCACTACCTGGTATGTGGCACCAGGCATAAGTTGCCTTGAGGGGACTAGGCTCTCAGCCACCGTGGTGATGCTAGCCCCTGTGTCTCTGTAGGCTTCAACTTTTGAACCATTGATGAGGGGCTCCTGTCTGTACCTGCCCAACGTGTTGGGACAGGTTGTGAAGTTGGCAAACCCCATGCCAGTCTCACAGATAAGAGTATCTAAGTTAGGGGACCTGGTTAGGCCAGAGGCCCCAGGTACTCCCAAAGAAAATGCACCCAGATTCTTGGGGGCACTCCCACCACCTGGGGGATTACTACTAGTAGTAACAGGAGGCTGGGAAGCTTTATTTGGGGGTATGTTCTCCTTATTGTTGTTGGCCTTGGGACAACTGTTGTCACTTTTGTAATGGCCTACCTGTTTGCAGGTATGGCAATAAGGTTTCTTTTGGGTTTTGGGAGAAGTTTGGGACCCACCCTTTTCAGAGGAACTTTGGGGCCCTGTGGTTTGATCAGAAGATTTATTCCCACCCTTCTCTTGAGGCTTGGTTGATTCCTTCTTTTGGTCACCACCCTGGTTCTTAGGCTTGACCCTGGTTCTGACCCATTTTTCTGCACTCTTACCCAATTCTTGTGGAGAGGTTGTCTTGACAGGGTTTTTGGCCCTAGTGGGCAGTGATATAGACTTTAATCTTGCTCACATCTAGGATAGGTATTCTTAGCTTGTGTTGGCCCTTTTAAGCCCTTTCTTCCAGACCTAGAAGAGGCCATCTATTGCCTATTGGCTTTGGCCTGTCATTATTTCTTATAGTAGAGGTTGGATCCTGTGGTCCTGACTTTATATTACACATTGATATGGTTTATGTAGGTACTCTGACAGAGCTAAGGGTTATTTCATCCTTCTCAGGCGTACAGGCCCAGAACTAGAGGGACTCCATCTTGTTGGAGCCGAGAGGCTTCAGGGGTAAAGGTAATGTTTATAGTTAAGGCTGTTGTGTGCTAGAGGAAAAACCAGTCAGGACTGCTTCTTGTCCGAGGAATGTGTTTTTCTCTTGGGCCCAGACGTAACAAGCAGCTGGCCACTGCGGTTGCGTAAAGAGCTCTGGAGCTGGCACAGGAATTCGGTGGGAGGCAGCCCTTTGTTGGAAATTTCCATGAGGGGAGAGGAATCCATATTAGCGAACTGCAGGAGAGGAGGAGTGGCCAGTTCAGCTTGGAGTCAGAGCAGTGTGGTTCTTGCAGAGGAGAGAACAGGATGTCTGCTGGAGCTGCAGAATGCAGTGCAGTTCTGGAATGAAGAAAGAAGGCAGATGATTGCTGAAGCTGAAGAGAGAGAGCAGTGCAGAGAGCATCAAAGAAGGCTGTCAGCTGGAGCAATTGAACGAGAGGCGTGGTGATGTGGTGATGGAGGGAGAGACAGAGAGAGCGAGCCCTGATCCCACCAGAGACAGAGAGAGAGCCCTGATCCCACCAGAGTCAGAGAGAAATCTTCCTTCTAATAGGTGAGGTAGTCTGAACTAGTCCCCTTTACAATTACACCTTAATCTTGTTCTTATTCCCTAGGCTATTGTATGTCTAATCCTTTACCTTTCAGCGGTGTGTTAAAAGTTCCTGTTACCCCGCAGATAAATTGTATGTCTAATCCTTTTCTTTCAGCGGTGTGTTAAAACTACTGTTAGTCATAGAGACTCCATAGATTTATGTATGTGTATTTTATCATTGTTAAAATAAAACACCCCATTTCTTAGTGAACTAGTGTGGTGTATATCTTTTGTCCCCATACAGTGGAGGTAACCTTGTTTCCTAGTCAGGTATTACTGTTTGAACAGATGTTACCCCTGATCAGGTAAGTAATAGTGAATAATTAGGGAGATAGGAGACCTGCAACTAAGGGATAAAGTTTATACTCCATCCCATAATATTATTGTAGTAGCAAGCCCTTAGTGAATAGAGAGAGAGACTTCCCAACATAGAGAGACAGAGAGCTGAAGGTATTCATAGGAAAGTGGTCGTCATTGGTAAGTGGCGTTAATGAGAGCATCAGGGAGGACACTGGTGTGTAATGAGATCGCCTCTAGGGAAAGTGGCGTTAATGAGAGCACCGGGGGGATACGGTGCGTAGGTTCGCCAGATTGTGAACCGTGTGTAAATGAGAGCACTGGGGCTGCAGACCCATGTGTGTATACCCACAGGATTGTGGCATGTTAATGAGAGCGCCAGGGAGGACACTGGTGTGTAATGAGATCGTCTCTAGAGAAAGAGGCGTTAATGAGAGCACTGACTGAGGTTAGTGTGTAATGGTAGATAATCAGAACTGCCCCAGGGTAGATTAGTCTGGACCCATGAGGTCGCGAGACTATGAGGTATGAGTGTGTTGTAGGGCAGGGAAGTCCTTAGTAATCAGTGAGTATTCTTGGTATCCCTATAGATTTAGTGGTGTTTCTGATAACATGAGCTTGTATATTGCGAGTTCCCCATCCTCAGGTAGGTACCCAGGTGCCTGGATAGATGGTCCTGAGGAGGGAGATGGTTACGTTCCGGCTGGGTTAGAGGGGCCCCTAGGGGCTGGTCCCATCTGGTCCAAATATCCGGTCGGTACATCTGGCGTAGTCGGCTGCTTACGAATCCTGTGTGACCTGGCCATGTGCTTGGATAGTTTCCCATGTGTTGTGAGGGAGTGCCCTGATCGCCAGTTCCATCTGGCGTAATCTTGCAGTTTATGTAGCCTGTGTGACCTATGGGCTTGAACAGTTGCAGTGTGAGGAGATTGTACTACATCATGGCATTTGGCTTATTTAGGGTGGAAGAAATGGTTTTTATTTTGGTGTTTGAACTGTCAGGGTTGAAGGATGACATTACACGAGGGAGCCAGTAACATCTTTGTGATGGTCCAATTGTATAAATGTGTGTGAAAAATGTTTTTAAATTGCCCATTAAATTGCTTGCTGCGTCTGCTTATGCTGTGCAATGTGAAATGTGTTCAATGTAATATGACTTGTGGAGTTCTTCTTGTAAATATGGCTTGTGTATAGCGCCATGTAATTGTAGCTTGTGAGGAGCATGTTCTCATTTTGACTTGCTGTGTTCCTTGTGAATTGCGCCTTGGATATATTACTTGTGAGGAGCATTTCATTTTTTGAACTTGTTGACTTTCTTGTACATATGGCTTGAGAATAGCGCCATGTGGTTATGGCTTGGATAGAGCATGTTATTGTTGCGTTAGGTAGGAGAGAGCAGGTTCTCTTTCAAATGCTTGGGGGATAACGTTTTGTAGATGTGTGCACATGTTATGTGAAAACGTGGAGTGATAAGTTCTTGAATTTTCCATGTACTGCAGTCATTGGGGAATGGTTGTGCTTGAGCTACCAAAGGGTTAATATCTTGAATTGAGATGGCAGTATTTATTTTAACATGCTGTTTAACATGCATGGTTATTTGAGCTGACTCTAAAAGTCAGTGAGTGTTTTGATGATTGATGGTTTGATTTGACTTTTATTGGTTTCTGGGTCTGCCTATGTGCTTTGTCAGCTTCTTGACGGAAAGGTAACTGTTAGACCTGGCACCTTGGCGTGAGTCTCCCTTCCACTTTTTGCTGATGTGCCTCCGATGTTTTGCTGGTTTTCCGATACTCAGGGCACTGCGCCACGGCTGATCCGTGCCGCAGTGCAAGTGCTCCCTACTGTAAAGTGTATATACGATTGGTATCCATGATTGGTGCATTGGATTTACTGTTAGTCCCTAGTAAAGGGCACGAGAGAGTGCCGGGGCTTGTAGATGCCAATACTGCTGGTGGGCCTGCAGCGCTGGTTGCGCCACCCACCGAAGCAGCCGTAAAGATGTGTCTGGGAACTGCGACCGCAGAACCCGCGTGCGGTCTCGTACTGTCACGCTAGCTGGGCAAGTGTCCCCACTTGCCCGCACCGACCCTTCCCTTGACTGCATATTAGTCACCCCTATGGTAGGCCTGCGGGCAGGGTGCGTTGTAGGTGTAAGGTAGGACAAGCCCTGATGTGCGTGGCATGTCCTGGTAGTGACTTACAACGAAGACCGTATTTCACTACGGAAGGCTACCTGCTCCATTAGGCCAGACTGAGCTGCGAGGATTATTACACCCTATAATCCCCGCAGGCTCAAGGAGCATGGTAGGGAGTCATGTTTAGTATGCCTGGACTCAGGATGATGAGATATTTCTTGTAGGCAAGTTTATTTCAATATCCTGGGTTTGCAAATGCTACTTTTAGAAAGTTAGCATTTGCTTGCCTAACCATTTCAGTTGCCTCTGCCAGTATGTGTATCCGACTGTCTGGGATGTGTGAGTGACAGGGCTGGAGGGATGACAGGTGGTGAATGCGCAGATTACACCTTAGTGGGAGGTAGGAGTGCCTCTTGACTCGAACTGTCACTGTGCTCGGCCACCACAATGCTGGCTCCACCCTCCTGGGGAGCGGCGGATGACTCTGCCGGCACCTGGCCCGGGAAGGGCGAAGCCCCCATCAACAAGGTACTCTGGCCACCCCTGTCAGGACAATGCTGGCTCCACCTCCTGTGGGGCGTCTGATGCGCCTGCCCCTCACACTGAAAGCAGGAGCCGGAGTACACCCGCCGGGGTACTCCAGAACTGAGAGTGGCTATGCAAAGGCCCCCCTGGCCTGCGAGAACAAAGGAATTGGCCTATAAAAGACGGAGCCCTGCTCCTTGAAAATTAGATCCAGTTTGGGCCACAGAACGACTCTGCCCTACGAGAAGGACCGCGAGAAGACAAGGAAGGGTGCTGACTCTTGCCTGTGTCTGGTGCCTTGCTGCTGAAGGAGAGGAAGACAAAACGACTACGAAAAGACTTTTGTGCTACTTTGTGCCAAACTCTGCCAAGAGATCTCCAAGGGCTTGGAATTGAACTTGCCCCCTGACCAGCGTCCCAAGACCAGTGGATGCTAACCCCCTTGGAAGAAAGCGACTGCGGGTGCTGACCATCGCCGCAGCACCGACAAAGAGGAAGCTCCTCTAAGGCATCCACACCCTCCCGACCACCGTGACCAGGGCCCAAAGCAACAGCGGAAGCACAGTGAGGACCAGCCGCCGCTGGCCCGAACATCGTGACCACAACTGCGCTGGGAGCCCGAGAGCAAAGTAAAGGAGGGCCCGTCCGGTCCGAGCTATCGAGGCGACTGCATAGCGAGCCATCCCTCACCTGCAAGGACAGACCATTGCCCTACGAGAATCCACAAGGTCGGTAGCCTGCCCGACAGCCCAGCTGTGAGCCCACAGCTGCATCGACATTTGGCTGGGTACGTCCTGCACTTGGGGACCGTACTGCCACTTGTCACCGCCGCACAGCCGCCGTCTCCAAGGTCGGAGCAGACGACGAAGAGAGGACCGTGCCGCCACAGAGCACCGCTGCCCCGGACGACCAGTGACCTGCTCGGCCGAAGAGCCGCAACGATCAGCGACACCGGGAAGGCAACGCGACGTGGGACAGATCCCCTGGAAGCCGCTGGCTCCACAAAGAACTTTGTTTAACGCCGGCCTACGGGCCTCACAAGAACTACGATAAGAACTGTGGTAACCTAAAGCTAATATCCTGCAACCGTATCCATAAAGTTATTGACTGTATTCACAAGCCTGCGTAAAGTCTATATAAAGAGATATATTTTTACAAGAATACAGTCTGGTCTCGTTGTGTGGTGGGTTGGTTGTGAAGGTGTACTGTTGCAAGTGTTTAACCCTATGTGCCCCAAAGATTAGCCTACGACTGCTTAAGCCACACTACCTAGAGGGTAAGCAGAGGTTGTCTGGAAGGTAACCCTCAGCCCTGACGAGGAAGAGAGAGTCCCTGCTTGTCGCTAGTGTTGCACTGCGCCAACTAGAGCCTCCCCCTTCCTACATTGGTGGCAGCGGTGGGATTTTCGAATTTACACTTGCGATAGTTATACCTGAGCTTCTGACCGCTACACAAGGATTACGGTACAGTTACTAAACCACAGACTTTTGCCTTTTGAAAGAAGATTCCGAGTGCCGAAACCATGCCGGGCACAAAGAGCCTGGATGGAGCGGAGTCCACGACCTCCGAGGTCTTGGAGATAGAGTGGGACGCCGCGAAGCTGGACAAATACTCAAAGATGGAGCTGAAGTTTTTTTGTAGGAAACTAAAGGTTCCGCACGCTGGTTGCAAAAACAAGCCGGAGCTCTACAAGGCCCTGAAAGCCTGGGTGGAGTCCAGAAAGACCCCGGAAGAGCAAGACGTCCTCGCCGAGCAGAATGCAACAGAGGAGCAGAATGCAACGGAGGAGCAGAATGCACTTGGGGATCTGATCGATCTCGAGCGACAAGACAGCGAGCACAGCTTGGGTAAAGGCCTGTCGCCAGAGGAGCTGGCGGACAGGAAGGAAACCCGGAATCACGAAAGGAAATTGGCAGAATTGAAAATCCAGCTGGAGCTGGAAACAAAAAGAATGGCGCTGGAAGAACGAAAGCACCAAATGAACTACGAAATCAAGATGAGGGAGATGAGTCTCAAAGAGAGAGACTTGGATCGGCCTCCCTCTGGTGGCAGCACATCGCCAGTGCAGGTAGAGTCAAGAGTGCATATCCCGAAGGACGTAGTCAAGGAGTTCTTTAAGGGGGATGACATAGGACAATGGTTTAGGGCATATGAGGTAGCCATGTCCTCCCACCGGGTCCCTGAAAAGGATTGGGGAGCGGGGTTGTGGGGAAGGTTCCTTAGCGAAGGGAGAGATACCTTGCTAGATTTGCCCGTTGAGAATCAGAGGTCCTATATCCACATGAAAGAAGCTTTGTTGAACAGGTACGGGCTTACCCCTGAAATGTATAGACAGAAGTTTAGGGGATGTACTAAGCGGCCTGGGAATACGTATGTGGAGTATGTGACTTACTTTTGCAGAGCACTGGATGGTTGGGTGAAAGGTAACAAAGTGAATGATTTTCAAGGTCTCTTTGATTTAATTGCATGGGAGCACTTGTCTGATCACTGTTTTCCTGAGTTACGCCAACACCTGATCGATAGCAAGCTGTCCAACCCGAGGAAGCTTGCTGAGGAGGCGGACCGCTGGCTCAGCACCAGGGTCCACAAGGGTCCCGTGGGAGATTCCGCCAAGAGTGGGCAGGGTCCCCAGCAGAAGAGTGGGGGGGACAAGGGGGGAAAACAGAAAGGGTTCCAAAAAGGCCCCCAAAGTAGTTCCCAAGGGAATCCGCAGCAGGGTTCTCAGCCTCCCCCACCCCCGAAGCAGAATGGGGCCCGACAGGTAAACCTGTTCCAAAGGGGCCCTTCAATTGTTTCAAATGTGGCGAGCCTGGGCACATATCCAGTGACCCCAAGTGTCGCCTATTTGGAAAACCCGCACCCACTGGTGCTCCGCCCCGACAAGTGACTAGCGTTCACCTGGGAGAAGAAATGATGGTCCCGGGGGGTGGAGATCCCGTTCACATGACCCTGGTCTCGTTAGGAGACAGCGAGATGATCCCTACGAACTACCTGCCCTCTAACACTAAAAAATATGGGCAGGTGGTGATCATCAATGGTAAGGAAGCCGAGGCTCTTAGAGACACAGGAGCCAGTGTGACTGCAGTGAGGCAGCACCTGGTGTCTCAAGAGCAGGTTGTACCCCATGCCTACTGTAGGGTTATCAATGCTGATAATTCCGAGAGCCAGTGTCCGATGGCTCAAGTTCCCTTCGAGTGGGGGGGGGTCTCTGGTACTCTGCAGGTCTGTGTGAGAAAAACCATGCCTGTTGACTGTTTGCTAGGGAACGACTTGGAGCACTCCCCTTGGGAAAAGGTGGAGAAAACGACTCACCTGCGGATGGTGGGTCTGCCTGACTGGGCGTGCGTGACCACACGGTCTATGGCAGCCAGTAAGGGTGATCGAGAGGTCCTGGGGCCTGACGGAGAGGTCCAGGAACCGGCCTTAGGGAGAAGGCGCAGGGGGCGCGGGAAACCGGCCCCGGAAGTTCCTACGGTCCAGGAGGAGGCAGACCTTGAGGGGGATGCCCTGGAGCCTACAGGGGAACAGATCGCTGAACTGGGGGACCTGCCTGAGCTGACCCATTGGCAGCAAGAAGGAGGACCCTCCAGGGAGGAATTCTGCAGGGAGCAGAAAGAATGCCCTTCTCTCATAGGTATGCGGCAGCAGGCTGCAGACCAGGCCAATGGTGTTCAGGCCAAAACACATTACGTGTACTGGGAGAACGACCTCCTGTATTCGGAGCCTAAGGCTGCTGAACCTGGGTCAGCCCGTGTGCTGGTGGTACCCCAGAAGTTCAGAGCCTTCCTACTGGGTCTGGCTCATGATGTGCCTTTAGCAGGACATTTGGGGATGGACAAGACCTATGACAGGCTTGTCACCCACTTTTACTGGCCCCAAATGCATAAGAGTTCAGATGCCTATTGCAGAACCTGTCCGACTTGCCAGGCAAGTGGGAAGACGGGAGGGAAGAACAAGGCTCCCCTCCAACCCTTCCCTGTGGTCGGTACGCCATTCCAGCGAGTGGGTATTGACATCGTTGGGCCTCTGGACCCCAAGACAGCCATGGGCAACAGGTTCATCCTGGTCTTGGTGGACCATGCCACCCGGTACCCTGAAGCCATACCTCTGAGGACAGTGACGGCTCCCGTGGTGGGGCGTGCACTGATGGGAATTTTCTCACGAGTAGGATTCCCTCTAGAGGTAGTGAGCGACAGGGGGACCAATTTCATATCGAAATATATGAAATCCCTTTGGCAGGAGTGTGGCGTAACGTACAAGTTCACCACACCCTACCATCCCCAAGGTAACGGGTTGGTTGAAAGATTCAACCGAACCCTCAAAGGCATGATCATGGGCCTGGAAGGCCCGATGAGGCGTAAGTGGGACGTCCTCTTACCATGCCTACTGTTTGCATATCGCGAGGTACCACAGAAGTCCCTAGGGTTCAGCCCCTTTGAACTGCTGTACGGTCACCCCGTGAGAGGACCACTGAGTTTGGTAAAGGAAGGCTGGGAGCAATCTCCCAGGAAACCTCCCCAGAATGTATATAGCTACATGCTGGCCTTCAGAAACCAAACCAGGCGCTTCAGACAACTTGCCGAGGCAAATCTGGAAGCGAGCCAGGAGGAAATGAAGCGGTGGTACGATCAGAATGCCACTCTGGTCGAGCTTCAGCCTGGACAAGAGGTGTATGTCTTAGCCCCGGTGGAGCCCTGTGCCCTTCAAGATAAGTGGACAGGACCATTCGAGGTTGTGGAGCGGAAGAGCCCCGTGACATACTTGGTGGACATGAAGACGGCCAGGAACCCTTTGCGGGTCCTACATGTCAACCGCCTCAAGCCCCACTTGCGAAGGTCCGAAGTGGGCATGTTGTTGGCAACCGATGACGGAATGGAAGAGGAGTCAGAGCCTCTACCGGACCTCTTGGTGGCCTGTGAGAAGGATGGGTCAGTGGATGGAGTTAACCTCTCACCCTCCCTGACCGCCGAACAACAGGAGGATTGCCGCCAGTTGCTGGGGCAGTTTCCAGACCTGTTTTCCCTGGTTCCGAGTGTCACAGATTGGTGCGTCCATGATGTGGACACTGGAGACAGCTTACCGGTGAAGCATAAGGCTTACCGGGTAACTGACAGGGTACGGGCCTGCATCAAGGAGGAAGTCTCCAAGATGCTTGCCCTCGGAGTGGTTGAGTCTTCCAGCAGTCCTTGGTCCAGCCCCGTGGTCTTGGTTCCGAAGGCTGCTGCGCCGGGAGCCACACCCGAACTCCGGTTCTGTGTGGACTACAGAGGACTCAATTCAGTCACGAAGACTGACGCGCACCCCATCCCCAGAGCTTACGAGCTCATTGATCGGCTGGGGGCTGCCCGGTTTCTCAGCACGTTTGATTTGACGTCTGGGTACTGGCAGATCGCCTTGACCGATGGGGCAAAGGAGAGGTCGGCATTCTCTACACCAGATGGGCATTTCCAGTTCCGGGTTATGCCATTTGGAATGAAGAATGCCCCTGCCACCTTTCAGAGATTGGTCAACCAGGTGTTGGCTGGACTGGACGAGTTCAGTGCCGCCTACCTGGATGACATCGCGGTGTTCAGCGGCACCTGGCCCGAACACCTGCGACACCTCTGGGAAGTGTTGATGGCCCTGCGCAGAGCAGGCCTCACAATCAAGGCAAGCAAGTGCCAGATTGGGCAGGGTTCAGTGGTGTACTTGGGACACCAAGTTGGGAGTGGCAAGGTAGCCCCCTTGCAGCCCAAAATCGAAACCATCCTGGCTTGGGAACCCCCCAAGACCCAGACTGCAGTGAGAGCCTTCCTGGGGCTCACTGGGTATTACAGGAGGTTTGTCAAGGGCTATGGCACGATCGTGACCCCCTTGACAGAGCTGACTTCGAAAAAGCAGCCCAGGAATGTGATTTGGACTGACACCTGTCAGAAAGCTTTCGACACCCTGAAGACTGCCATGTGCACGGCGCCCGTGCTCCTGGCCCCTGATTTCTCCAAAGAGTTCATTGTGCAAACAGACGCTTCAGAGCATGGTGTAGGGGCTGTTCTTTCACAGATGACTGAGGAGGGCTTTGACCAACCCGTAGCCTTCATAAGTCGGAGGTTACTTCCACGGGAAAGTAGGTGGAGTGCAATAGAGCGTGAAGCATTTGCTGTGGTCTGGGCGCTGAAGAAGCTAAGACCCTACTTGTTTGGGTCTCACTTCCGAGTTCAGACGGACCACAGGCCCCTCAGATGGTTGATGCAAATGAGGGGTGAGAACCCGAAACTGTTGAGGTGGTCCATTTCTCTACAGAGTATGGACTTTACGGTGGAACACCGCCCTGGCACCGATCACGCCAACGCTGACGGTCTGTCCAGATTTTTCCGCCTTAGTGATGTGGAACTCCCTGGGGAAGGGTAGTTCCCCCCACATTTCAGCTGGAGGGGACACATGTTAGACCTGGCACCTTGGCGTGAGTCTCCCTTCCACTTTTTGCTGATGTGCCTCCGATGTTTTGCTGGTTTTCCGATACTCAGGGCACTGCGCCACGGCTGATCCGTGCCGCAGTGCAAGTGCTCCCTACTGTAAAGTGTATATACGATTGGTATCCATGATTGGTGCATTGGATTTACTGTTAGTCCCTAGTAAAGGGCACGAGAGAGTGCCGGGGCTTGTAGATGCCAATACTGCTGGTGGGCCTGCAGCGCTGGTTGCGCCACCCACCGAAGCAGCCGTAAAGATGTGTCTGGGAACTGCGACCGCAGAACCCGCGTGCGGTCTCGTACTGTCACGCTAGCTGGGCAAGTGTCCCCACTTGCCCGCACCGACCCTTCCCTTGACTGCATATTAGTCACCCCTATGGTAGGCCTGCGGGCAGGGTGCGTTGTAGGTGTAAGGTAGGACAAGCCCTGATGTGCGTGGCATGTCCTGGTAGTGACTTACAACGAAGACCGTATTTCACTACGGAAGGCTACCTGCTCCATTAGGCCAGACTGAGCTGCGAGGATTATTACACCCTATAATCCCCGCAGGCTCAAGGAGCATGGTAGGGAGTCATGTTTAGTATGCCTGGACTCAGGATGATGAGATATTTCTTGTAGGCAAGTTTATTTCAATATCCTGGGTTTGCAAATGCTACTTTTAGAAAGTTAGCATTTGCTTGCCTAACCATTTCAGTTGCCTCTGCCAGTATGTGTATCCGACTGTCTGGGATGTGTGAGTGACAGGGCTGGAGGGATGACAGGTGGTGAATGCGCAGATTACACCTTAGTGGGAGGTAGGAGTGCCTCTTGACTCGAACTGTCACTGTGCTCGGCCACCACAATGCTGGCACCACCCTCCTGGGGAGCGGCGGATGACTCTGCCGGCACCTGGCCCGGGAAGGGCGAAGCCCCCATCAACAAGGTACTCTGGCCACCCCTGTCAGGACAATGCTGGCTCCACCTCCTGTGGGGCGTCTGATGCGCCTGCCCCTCACACTGAAAGCAGGAGCCGGAGTACACCCGCCGGGGTACTCCAGAACTGAGAGTGGCTATGCAAAGGCCCCCCTGGCCTGCGAGAACAAAGGAATTGGCCTATAAAAGACGGAGCCCTGCTCCTTGAAAATTAGATCCAGTTTGGGCCACAGAACGACTCTGCCCTACGAGAAGGACCGCGAGAAGACAAGGAAGGGTGCTGACTCTTGCCTGTGTCTGGTGCCTTGCTGCTGAAGGAGAGGAAGACAAAACGACTACGAAAAGACTTTTGTGCTACTTTGTGCCAAACTCTGCCAAGAGATCTCCAAGGGCTTGGAATTGAACTTGCCCCCTGACCAGCGTCCCAGGACCAGTGGATGCTAACCCCCTTGGAAGAAAGCGACTGCGGGTGCTGACCATCGCCGCAGCACCGACAAAGAGGAAGCTCCTCTAAGGCATCCACACCCTCCCGACCACCGTGACCGGGACCCAAAGCAACAGCGGAAGCACAGTGAGGACCAGCCGCCGCTGGCCCGAACATCGTGACCACAACTGCGCTGGGAGCCCAAGAGCAAAGTAAAGGAGGGCCCGTCCGGTCCGAGCTATCGAGGCGACTGCATAGCGAGCCGTCCCTCACCTGCAAGGACAGACCATTGCCCTACGAGAATCCACAAGGTCGGTAGCCTGCCCGACAGCCCAGCTGTGAGCCCACAGCTGCATCGACATTTGGCTGGGTACGTCCTGCACTTGGGGACCGTACTGCCACTTGTCACCGCCGCACAGCCGCCGTCTCCAAGGTCGGAGCAGACGACGAAGAGAGGACCGTGCCGCCACAGAGCACCGCTGCCCCGGACGACCAGTGACCTGCTCGGCCGAAGAGCCGCAACGATCAGCGACACCGGGAAGGCAACGCGACGTGGGACAGATCCCCTGGAAGCCGCTGGCTCCACAAAGAACTTTGTTTAACGCCGGCCTACGGGCCTCACAAGAACTACGATAAGAACTGTGGTAACCTAAAGCTAATATCCTGCAACCGTATCCATAAAGTTATTGACTGTATTCACAAGCCTGCGTAAAGTCTATATAAAGAGATATATTTTTACAAGAATACAGTCTGGTCTCGTCGTGTGGTGGGTTGGTTGTGAAGGTGTACTGTTGCAAGTGTTTAACCCTATGTGCCCCAAAGATTAGCCTACGACTGCTTAAGCCACACTACCTAGAGGGTAAGCAGAGGTTGTCTGGAAGGTAACCCTCAGCCCTGACGAGGAAGAGAGAGTCCCTGCTTGTCGCTAGTGTTGCACTGCGCCAACTAGAGCCTCCCCCTTCCTACAGTAACATCTTGTGCTGAGCGTAGGGCTCTGTTCATTTAACATTCTTTTTGAATTGCGTCTACGAATTTGTGTGGGTTTGCCTTGGAACTTGTTGGACAGGCCACATGAAGGGCCGCTCTCCCCCGGCCCAGCCAGGCCCGAGTCCAGTCACGCAAGTACCACACACCACCATTGCCCGTCCTCCGTCCCCTCAGGGACCCCGGCCCTCGAGCATGCCGACCTCGTGGGTCCGATCCACTGCTGGCCCACGCGCCCAACCTGGGGCACCATCTTGGACACTCCACCACGAGGCCGCCTGGCCCCCGATCGACCTCGACCCTGGGCCTGGCCCGGCCTCAGACATTCCGGCACCACCCTCCACCCAGGAGGTGAGCGGGCTACTTGGCGAGTCAATGGGAGAAAGAGGTGTCGATGGCTCTCCCCCGCCAAGGGCCGCTCGCCCATCGCCTCCCCGGGCGCTGGCTCCACCCCCCTGCTGGGTGTCTGGACTCCCTCATCCCGGACCTCCCGACCTCCAAGTGCGAGGGTCCGGACATCAAAGTACACCAGCCCTATAACTGGGGCAGCTCCAGAGCAGGAAGGCAGTTGTATCTTGGAGTCGAGAGACGTAAAGAGGAACTCATCCTGGACGGACTACTGGCGCTGCCGTAGCTCTGTCCTGTGCACCATCGTCCTGCCTGTTGGCGCTGCCACAGCCGTCGTAACCTTCATCCTTCATCGTCGTCGGGATCTGCTGGCGTGGCCGCGGACCGTTGTAACCGTCATCCTTCACCGGGACCTGCAGGCTCCGCCGCGGACCGTCGTCTTTCCTTCGTCCATCTCGGGACCTGCCTGGCTCCGCCGCGGCCCGATCATCTAGAACGCCGAGCTCGAGGATTGAGAGCTATTTTGTACTCATTGGTAACTAAGACTGTCCCGCTACCCCCTTTTCTCAGCCAAAGACTAGAATCGAGGGGACCCCTGAGTCCAGACCTCCTTGTATCATACCATCGTAACCTAAGAATTGCATATAAAGTTTCGTTAACCTTCAGTCTTGTGTGGTGTCCGTCTGTGGGGGGGGAAGTTACTTGTCTGTACAGTCGTTGGAGACGGCGCTCCCCGGAGACCTCTCCCCGTAATCTCGGCCGACCCTCCCGGTCCGTCTAACATTGGTGGCCAGCGGCGCGATCCGAATCACCGCATAACGTACAGAGAGTAGCTCACCCCACAACGAACCACAATGACAACTAAAGAAAGCGGATCAACCGAGAAGTTCCAAATGGAAAAACTAGAGGAGTACAGCCATCGTGAACTAAAGCAGTTCTGCATCGAACTAGGTATCGCTACCACCGGACTAAGCACCAAGGACGATTTTAAGCATGCCCTAGAATCTTGGGCAGAGACCGGGGATGCCGAAGCCCCTGAGCAAAGCACCGCGAAAAAAACCACCACGGCCCCTGAAGGGCAAAGAACAGGTCTCTCGCAAGACGAGATCCAGGAAAGAGAAAAAACCCGACTACACGAGCTAGAAATGGCCCGACTCAAGATGGACGTAGAACTCAAGTTGGCCGAACAAAAAATCAACTTAGAGCACCTACGTCTCCGAGAAGAAAGAGAGGAGAAACAGAGACAAAGAGAGCTCGAGGAAAAGAAACTGGCGTATGAGCACGAACGGAACCTAGCCGAGATCAACCTGCGCAAGCAGAATAAAGAGTTAGGGGTGCCCGAGAGACCCCACACCCCAGGGACCACGGAGAAAAAGGTACACATCCCCAAGGATGTTGTCCGAGAATATTTCCGAGAGGACGACATCCAGCAATGGTTTAAGGCCTATGAAATCGCTATGACTGCGCACCGGATCGATAGAAACGATTGGGGAGCCGGTCTATGGGGCAGATTCCTCAATGAGGGCCGCGATACCCTGCTACAGCTCCCAGACCACCAGATGACCTCCTACGACCATATGAAAGCGGCACTCCTCACCCGCTATGGCCTCACGCCCGAGATGTACCGTCAGAGGTTCCGAGACTGCACACGCATCCCGGGTACGACTTGGGTGGACTATGTAACATACTTTAGCCGAGCTTTCGAAGGCTGGATCAGAGGAAACAACGTCACGACCTACGAACAACTGTTCAATCTGATGGTATGGGAGCATCTGTCCAACAATTGCTTCATTGAACTACGCCAACACCTCCTCGACAGCAAGTTAACCGATCCCCGGCAGCTCGCAGCCGAAGCTGACCGGTGGGAGATCACCAGAGTGGGCCGGAATGGGTCCTACGAGCAGAACAGGAACAACAATGGTCACCACCGACCCAGAGGAGGAGGAGGGGGCCAAGGACGAGGAAGAGACAACACTCCGGCCGCCCCCGCTGCCAGCACCACCCCCCCGGCCAACCGGGGCAGCACCCCGGCGCGACCGGGGTACAGAGCCAATGTCACGTGTCACCGATGCCAACGAGTCGGCCACTATGCAAACGACCCAAGCTGCCCGCAGTACCAGAGTCCAAAACCCCGCCAAGTGGCCGCCGCGGCCCTAGGGGAAGAACAGATCTCCGAGGAACAGGAAACAGACGAACAAGAGCATCAAGAGTGGGAGCCAGCCGCCATGACTCTCGCGTGCTTAGGGGGAAAAGACATGGTCCCGCGGGTCCCCCTACCCGCTAACACCCAGAAGTACAGCCAATGGGTGAGCATCAATGGACGACGGGCCGAAGCCCTTCGGGACACCGGGGCCAGTGTAACAGCCGTCCGCTGTCACCTGGTGACCCCAGAACAGTATCTACCGAACATTCTCTGCCCTGTGCGATCAGCCGACAACTCGGAAAGTCTGTGTCGGATGGCCTGCGTCCCCTTCGAGTGGGGAGGGGTCTCCGGCATGTTGAAGGTAACGGTCCGAGACGACGCCCCCGTGGACTGCCTCCTCGGAAACGACCTGGAGAGCTCCCCGTGGGCAGCCGTGGAGCGAAGAGAACACTTGGGGATGTTAGGCGTCCCGGACTGGGCGTGCGTCACCACCCGGTCCATGGCCGCCCGTGCCAACCATCACCCGGAAGAACCAGAATGGCCGGCGCCACCGCCTCCGGTCGCCCCAGCCGTGACCACCGACCATGACACCCCCCTCGAACCTGCTCAACCTTCCGACCTCGCTAACCTTGACCAGTGGGCCCAAGAGGGGGGGCCCACACAAGAACAATTTCGCCAGGAACAGAAGACCTGTCCCTCCCTCGAGGGACTCCGCCAGCAAGCGCTCGCCCAAAGCGCAGGGGATACCTCCGGAACTCATTGGGTCTACTGGGACAATGATCTGTTGTACAGCGAGCAAAGAATCTCCGAGCTGGGGGCCAACCGAGTACTAGTAGTGCCCCTCCGCTTTAGAGACTTTCTGCTAAACCTGGCCCACGGTGTCCCCCTGGCAGGGCACCTGGGACAAGATAAAACCTACAGTCGCCTAGTGACCCACTTCTTCTGGCCCAAAATGAGAAACGATGTGCACCAGCATTGCCGAGCTTGCCCCACGTGCCAAGCCAGTGGGAAGAGCGGCCGCAAACTAAAGGCCCCCTTGCAACCTTTTCCAGTAGTCACGACCCCATTTGAGAGGGTCGGAATAGACATTGTGGGACAAGGCCATCGCTTCATCCTGGTGCTAGTGGACCACGCCACCCGCTACCCTGAGGCTGTTCCTCTCCGGACCGTGACAGCCCCAGTAGTCGGCCGGGCTCTGATGGGGATCTTCTCCCGTGTGGGGTTCCCCCGAGAAGTCGTCAGCGACAGAGGCACGAACTTTATCTCTAAATACATGAAATCCCTCTGGCAACAGTGTGGGGTCACCTACCGATTCACGACCCCCTATCACCCCCAAGGGAACGGACTTGTTGAGCGGTTCAACCGCACGCTAAAAGGGATGATCGGGGGATTGGAAGAGCCCCTCCGTCGCCAGTGGGATGTGCTGCTGCCGTGCCTCCTCTTCGCCTACCGAGAGGTCCCACAGAAATCCCTAGGCTTCAGCCCATTTGAACTGCTATACGGGCACCCAGTGCGGGGGCCGCTCAGCCTGATCAAAGAGGGCTGGGAGATGCCTCCGGCCAAGAACCCTCCAGATGTCTTCCGGTACCTCCTCACCCTCCGCAACCAGTCCCGGCGGTTCAGAGAACTAGCAAAAGCCAACCTAGAGGCCAGTCAAGAGGACATGAAAAAATGGTATGACCAGAACGCCTCATCCATTGAATTCGAACCTGGGCAACAGGTATGGGTAATGTCCCCCACGGAGCCATGCGCTCTCCAAGACAAATGGACGGGGCCCTTCAAGGTAATCGAGCGCAAGGGTCCTGCCACCTATCTCATCGATATGGAATCCTCCCGGAACCCACTCCGGGTCCTCCACGCCAACAGACTGAAACCCCACTTTGTACGAACAGAACTCAGCCTCCTGATGGCCACAGACAATGGGGTTGAAGAAGACTCCGAGCCTCTCCCTGACCTCCTGCGGACTCAGGAGCAAGACGGCTCCGTGGATGGGGTCCGACTCTCGGAGACCCTCACCAGAGAGCAACGCCAAGAGTGCCAAGCCCTCCTGTCACAGTTCGCCAGTCTGTTCTCCCTCACCCCAGGTGTCACTTCCTGGTGTGTGCACGATGTGGACACCGGAGACAGCCCCCCTATCCGCCACCGGGCCTACCGCGTACCTGATCGGGTACGGGCCTGCATCCAGGCGGAAGTGGCCAAGATGCTCACGCTCGGGGTCATCGAGCCCTCAGACAGTCCATGGGCCAGCCCGGTCGTACTGGTCCCCAAAGCAGCTGCCCCCGGAACCACACCAGAACTCCGGTTCTGCGTCGACTACCGGGGCCTGAATGAAGTCACCAGAACAGACGCACATCCCATCCCCCGGGCAGATGAACTGGTCGACCGAATGGGAGCTGCCCGCTACCTCAGCATCTTCGACCTGACAGCAGGTTATTGGCAGATCGGCCTCACACCCCGAGCACAAGAACGTTCTGCCTTCTCCACCCCCGATGGCCATTACCATTTTTCGGTCATGCCCTTCGGCATGAAGAATGCCCCAGCGACTTTCCAATGGCTCGTCAATCAGGTCCTGGCGGGGCTCGAAGGGTTCAGCGCCGCCTACCTAGACGACATCGCTGTGTACAGCCACCATTGGACCGAGCACCTCCACCACCTCCGAGCAGTGCTACAAGCCCTTCAGCGAGCTGGCCTCACGATCAAGGCCAGCAAGTGTCAAATTGGGCAAGGGTCTGTAACCTACCTCGGACACCAGGTGGGAAGCGGCCTAGTGGCCCCCCTACAGCTGAAAATTGCCGCCATCCAGGACTGGCAGCCCCCCATCACCCAAACCGAGGTACGAGCCTTCCTGGGCCTCACGGGCTATTACCGACGGTTTGTGAAAGACTATGGTACCATCGTGGGGCCCCTCACAGAACTAACGTCCAAGAATCAGCCCAAGAAAGTCAACTGGACCCCAGAGTGTCAAACTGCCTTCGAACAGTTGAAAGCAGCCATGTGTTCCGCCCCTGTGCTCCAGGCCCCAGACTACAGCCGGGAATTCGTCGTTCAGACGGACGCCTCCGACCAAGGAATTGGGGCGGTCCTGTCTCAAGTGAACACAGAAGGCCTTGATCAACCGGTGGCCTTCATCAGCCGGAGACTCCTACCACGGGAGCAACGCTGGAGCACCATAGAGAGGGAGGCCTTCGCTGTGGTATGGGCCCTCAAGAAGCTCCGGCCCTACCTTTTTGGCACCCACTTTCGGGTGCAGACCGACCACCGACCCCTGCAGTGGCTGATGCACATGCGGGGGGAAAACCCAAAGTTGCTACGTTGGTCCATCTCCCTACAGGGGATGGACTTCACTGTTGAACACCGGCCTGGGCCAGATCACGCCAACGCGGACGGCCTGTCCCGGTTTTTCCGCCTCGACGAGGAGAGTCCCCAAGAAGATGGGTAACTCTCCCCGCCTTCAGCTGGGGGGGACGCATGTTGGACAGGCCACATGAAGGGCCGCTCTCCCCCGGCCCAGCCAGGCCCGAGTCCAGTCACGCAAGTACCACACACCACCATTGCCCGTCCTCCGTCCCCTCAGGGACCCCGGCCCTCGAGCATGCCGACCTCGTGGGTCCGATCCACTGCTGGCCCACGCGCCCAACCTGGGGCACCATCTTGGACACTCCACCACGAGGCCGCCTGGCCCCCGATCGACCTCGACCCTGGGCCTGGCCCGGCCTCAGACATTCCGGCACCACCCTCCACCCAGGAGGTGAGCGGGCTACTTGGCGAGTCAATGGGAGAAAGAGGTGTCGATGGCTCTCCCCCGCCAAGGGCCGCTCGCCCATCGCCTCCCCGGGCGCTGGCTCCACCCCCCTGCTGGGTGTCTGGACTCCCTCATCCCGGACCTCCCGACCTCCAAGTGCGAGGGTCCGGACATCAAAGTACACCAGCCCTATAACTGGGGCAGCTCCAGAGCAGGAAGGCAGTTGTATCTTGGAGTCGAGAGACGTAAAGAGGAACTCATCCTGGACGGACTACTGGCGCTGCCGTAGCTCTGTCCTGTGCACCATCGTCCTGCCTGTTGGCGCTGCCACAGCCGTCGTAACCTTCATCCTTCATCGTCGTCGGGATCTGCTGGCGTGGCCGCGGACCGTTGTAACCGTCATCCTTCACCGGGACCTGCAGGCTCCGCCGCGGACCGTCGTCTTTCCTTCGTCCATCTCGGGACCTGCCTGGCTCCGCCGCGGCCCGATCATCTAGAACGCCGAGCTCGAGGATTGAGAGCTATTTTGTACTCATTGGTAACTAAGACTGTCCCGCTACCCCCTTTTCTCAGCCAAAGACTAGAATCGAGGGGACCCCTGAGTCCAGACCTCCTTGTATCATACCATCGTAACCTAAGAATTGCATATAAAGTTTCGTTAACCTTCAGTCTTGTGTGGTGTCCGTCTGTGGGGGGGGGAAGTTACTTGTCTGTACAGTCGTTGGAGACGGCTCTCCCCGGAGACCTCTCCCCGTAATCTCGGCCGACCCTCCCGGTCCGTCTAACAGAACTGATGATTTCATGTGTCTGGCCCTTAGAGGTCGGTAAGTTATAAATCAACCAGTCGGATTGAGATAAGGGTTTGCACGGAGAGAGCAGTGTTCTTTTAAATGTGCTACTTAATATGCATCAACAGACGTGCGGAGAATTATTTTTGAATGCATGATTTAAAATGAGTGAAATATTAGAAGATGGCCCAGTTGGTGTGCGCGCGCTATGGAGCTGTTTTCATTATTATTTCGTAGGGGGTTTCCAACTAGAAAGGAATGTGCTGGCCGGTGTTTTGCAATGATCACAGGTTGAGAATAATCAATCATGCCCAACAGTGCACAGTAAAATGTGCTTTAATTAGTGAAATGCAACCGTGTGCTTTTATAAAAAATGTTCTAGAAAATATAAATGTGTATTTCCCTGATGCAAGCTGAACCTTTTTTCAAATGTAGATGTTTTAATATGCAGCAGACCAGCATATGTAAGTTAACCCACTCAGTTAGAAAATAAATGGCTGTTTGATAATATATTAATTTGGCCCTTTTACTAGGTTAAATTGAAAGGCTTGCACGATAAATTATGCTGCAATGCAAATTTTTTTTTTTTTTTTTAATTTTTAAAACCTTTATTGTAAGAAAGCACACAGCTATTCAGCCTAACATCCCGGAGGCAAGGCAGCAAAGTATCAGAACGGTCATAGTGCCTAGCGATTCATGTCAGAACAATGCAGGTTGTTTTTTATTTTTTCACACAGAAACTTAAACGAAGCGCCCGAGGGCGCGGAAAAGGCAATGGAGGAAAAGAAGACCACGAGTCGGTAGGAGGCGGCAGGGGCTAGAGAAGTCGTAGAAAGAACTGAGACAGAATGTAGCAAAAGCGGGGGGGGGGGAGGAAGAACAGGAGAATCAATACAAGAGTAACATAGCTGTAGTCAACGTCTATGGCGACAAGCGTTCATCCCGTGGCAACGGTGCAGGTGGTAGACACAAATCCCCTCTATAGGCATTCCAGGCACCCCATACCTTGTTCCACGTCTGAGGCCGCCCCCTGGCAGTATACACAGTCTTTTCGCGCAACATACACCAGTCCATGTTGGCCTTCCATTGTACCACCAGGGGGGCCACATCAGAACCCCACCTCTGTGCTATGTCCCGCTTAGCGACCATATTGCCCAGTGTGGCCCAGCGGGTCTGCGCCGTATCATAGTCAATAGGCTCCCAAACATTCAGGAGGCACCTACGCGCCTCCGCAGCTAACTCCACTCCAGTCACCTCCCGCATCACTCTATGGATCCTCTCCCAGTAAGGGGCAATAACGGGGCACTCCCACAATATATGCAGAAAGGTGGCAAGGGCTCCGCAGCCACGACGACAGAGGCCATCCGGCGAGAAGCCCATGTGCACAAGCCTGGGGCCGGTGACATACACTCGGTGGAGAATTTTAAACTGGACCAATCTCAGACGTGAGGAAATGGCTACCTCCTTAGGGGAGGACACAGCACTCTGCCAGTCCTCATCATCCAGTTCCAGCCCATCGGCCACCCACTGCTCTCGCAAGCGCTGGAGGAGGTCCACCTGAACATTGATCAGCTTCTTGTAGGACAGAGAGATGGCGCTATCCGGCATATGCCCGTCCAACACCCTGTCCTCCAAAGGCGAGCTCTCGGGGATGTCACCCTCCTCCGGCCTGGCAGCAGCTATTGCGTGTTGCAGCTGGGCGTAGCGGAAAAACTCCGTACCACTCAATTTATATTCCGCCTGCAGCTGCGGGAAAGTCTTGACCACCCCCCTGGAGAGCATGTCCTCAACCCTTGAGATGCCTATGAGATCCCACTTCTCAAAGCCCTTGGTGTGCCAAAGCTTGCCCAAAATGTCGAAATCAAAGAGAGGGGTAAATCTCGTCAGTCTGCCCTGCCAGCCCTGTATCTTAGTGACCGTTCGCCACGTATGGACCGCCGCCTTGGTCGGGCCTGTGAGGTTCCGATCAAAGGATCTAGAATATAGGGCGCGGTAGTAATTGCCTCCGTGTAAAAGCCAGCGGTCCATGGCATAACCAGGGTTGTCCACGGGACCGTAAAAACCATGATTGATGGCGGTAAGTTGAGAGGCCCAGTAGTATCTCCGCACGTCCGGTAACGCAATGCCCCCATCATACCATGGCATGGTAAGCTTCCGGACAGCGACACGGGGTCGTCCATCCCAAATGCAATGCAAAATTACATGTTGCCCCTGGTTGGAAAAAAAAACAATGGTGAAATGTGTCTGCATTTTATGTTGTTTTAATATTATTTCCCTTTCAACAGCTGACAGTATATATTGTGATTTCGTTTATTTTATTTATTTTTTGGATGCTAGTGTGTATAGTTAGGGTGGAGCAGAATATATTGTTCTATTTTGACTAAAAATGATAACTATGACACACTACCATCTTAATGCATTGCTATGTGTCCCTTACATTAGTTTAATTTGCATTTAGTTTCAAGGCTCGCCTATGTACTTTGACAAGCTGTTGATAGAAAGGTAATACCTTGCACGGTAAAAGCAGTGTTCATTAAACATGCTGCCTGATATATATATGTGCAGAGAAATATTAAACCCAACAGTCCATGATAATTCGTTTTTTCAAATGCAAAATGCATAGTCTTGTGTGCAGAAGCAAATTGCCCCTTTTTGTGTGTTGATCTGCATGCTAAATAAATGCCCATGTTTCAAATGTCTTGCCTTCTAGCTGAATTAGTTAGACAAAAGTGTTTTTTTTAAAAGTGGAGCTTTTAAGTAGCAGTACATTGTAACAGAATTATTTTTAAAATGCTAGCATATGACTGTGTTACAGATTAATTTGCTTTTTACCACATTTGAATTTGCTTTCGTTAGTTAGAGAATACAGGTTCTGGCCTGGGAACGGCTTACAAAGAATGTGTTTTTCGACCTTGAAGTTAGCCTGGCTCTCAGACAGCTGTTTTGTGAAGGGAGGGTTTTTTTTTCCCCTCTAGAAGCTCCGAGTACTGCCTGTCTTGTTATTATTGGCCAACATCCAATTTTGTTCCGCGCAAGAAATGTTTATGTAAGGGAGGGGTCAACTCGCTCTTCCTTGCTGTCGGCGCAGACAGCTTCATTGCCTCCAGATAAGGGATCCTTGTACATGCAGAGTAGTTGGCAGACTCTTGGCCCTTGGAGTTAGTTAGATACAGTAGGCCTGGGTAGGCTTCCCTGATTAGAGACTAGAGATGCTTGGACCGAGTGCTTGGCAGCAGTCTTGCTCCTGCAATGAGATCAGCACTTGGCAGTGATTCAAATTACTTCACACTGTAGCCTGGCTTCTGCGTATTTTTTGGAGCAGATTCAAAACTCTGAGCACGAACATCTTTCTGAAGGGAGGGGCTGTCTCACAGAGGATTAGGGTATTATTAGGCCCCAGCCCTTCTGGCTGTGTTTGAAAAAATTAGATTTTGCCCAAACAAATTTAAAAGTATATGATTTTAATTATTTCTTGACTTCAGAATAATGTTTTTAATTAATTAGGATATTTCTCGCAACAATAAAAAGCACTTGGGGTGCTTTTTAAATGGAAAATTTTATCTTGCTAGATTATTGATACTGGTTTTCTCGTTCTAGGTTGCTGGGTTGTGGTGTTTGGTGCGTGCGTCGGCCCACCCCCCTCCCACTCCCTTTATTATTTTACTTTTTTATTTTCATTTTTTTATGTTAGTTTGTTATTTTTGGAAGATGGAACCAGACCAGACCGGATTGGTGGTTGATGAACGGCGGAAGAAGTGCTTCCTTGGTACCGGATACAGATGAAGATGCAGGGTGGTGACCTACACTGATGTCCCAAAATTGACTGCCTTGAACCTCAATATTATAACATTGGACTTACAACCTGCAATTGGCTGAGCTCGTCATGAGCATGGAAGGGGTTCTATGTTGACTGCCTCAGCGGTCAGGTTTAAACCCCATACAATATTTTTGGATATATTTTTGACAAAGCCAATAGTACAATTTTTTATTCTGAAAGAACCCATCATGATACGATTTCCCGCAAAAGGATTTTGTTATGTAATTCCTTGGCCTGCATTATTCCCATGTTTTTCTTTGCAATCACCACGAACAGGCCCCACATAAACAGATTATAGTCCTGTTCATGTTTTAATGTTTATGAAGTGTCACATGATTGAACTTTTTTTTAAATTCTGCTCTTAGTATGCTGTACTATTTTACAATGGTTTATCTTTCACCTATTATAGTTTTCCTGTTTTCTGCAAAACAGTCTTGCCTATGGAGGAACGGAAAAAAAAATGGTGGTGCACACATGTGTTCCACAGTGTGATATAATGAAGAACCTAGGTGCTAACTGTTTTGTGCTTTTATGTATGCACCACGTTTTGATAAATATACCTAATATGCATAGTGCTATACCAGCTATTTTGTAGGAATGGGGTTGTCTTTATTTTCCTGTTATTACACTTTCACTTTGATTGATCCAAGGGTGGTTACCCTAGACTTTCAGTTGTCCTGGGAGGTGTGTCTTTTAGTATGATTATGTCCTACATCTATTAGTAATGTTTGCCCAGACCTTGAGAACAGTTTGTCATGTTTCTTTCTCAGATTTCACCAAATTTTTTCCTTAAATTGACCAATGTCAGTAGGCCTCATTTAGGCCCATTGTTATTTTTATCCCACAAACAAGGCCCTACACCAATAGATTTCATGAGTTATCATTAGCTTAAGTTGACCATAGTAGGTAGGCCTCATTTAGGCCCTTTTGTTGTTTTATCATTAGAAGTTGAAACACATTTAGTTCTTAAGTTCTTAAGTTGTCCGAAGTAGGTAGGCCCCATTTAGGCCCCTTGCTGTTTTCATTCAACAAATAAGTCCCTACATCACTAGATTTCACCAGTTATCACTAGAAGTTGAGGCACATTTAGTTTGAGGATGCTTTGGTTAGTTTCTGTTGTTATCAGATCAAATTTTGGATATGTTTCAGCATTCAGGTCGAGGGTGCTTTGATTTGTTTTCAGTTGGTTGTTAGATTTGTATTCCCTACATTAAGTTTCAGGTGGAATTTCCTTAAGTTGTCATTCATTTTAGAGAGTTTTTTGGTTTTTGATTTGTTGATAGATTATGTTGATGTTTGTTTATATGGATGTTGTTGTTTATAGATGTTCGCAAAATAAAGTCTAAGGGTGGAATGTCTTGACAGGGTTTTTGGCCCTAGTGGGCAGTGATATAGACTTTAATCTTGCTCACATCTAGGATAGGTATTCTTAGCTTGTGTTGGCCCTTTTAAGCCCTTTCTTCCAGACCTAGAAGAGGCCATCTATTGCCTATTGGCTTTGGCCTGTCATTATTTCTTATAGTAGAGGTTGGATCCTGTGGTCCTGACTTTATATTACACATTGGTATGGTTTATGTAGGTACTCTGACAGAGCTAAGGGTTATTTCATCCTTCTCAGGTGTACAGGCCCAGAACTAGAGGGACTCCATCTTGATGGAGCTGAGAGGCTTCAGGGGTAAAGGTAATGTTTATAGTTAAGGCTGTTGTGTGCTAGAGGAAAAACTAGTCAGGACTGCTTCTTATCCGAGGAATGTGTTTTTCTCTTGGGCCCAGACGTAACAAGCAGCTGCCCACTGCGGTTGCGTAAAGAGCTCTGGAGCTGGCACAGGAATTCGGTGGGAGGCAGCCCTTTGTTGGAAATTTCCATGAGGGGAGAGGAATCCATATTAGCTAACTGCAGGAGAGGAGGAGTGGTCAGTTCAGCTTGGAGTCAGAGCAGTGTGGTTCTTGCAGAGGAGAGAACAGGATGTCTGCTGGAGCTGCAGAATGCAGTGCAGTTCTGGAATGAAGAAAGAAGGCAGATGATTGCTGAAGCTGAAGAGAGAGAGCAGTGCAGAGAGCATCAAAGAAGGCTGTCAGCTGGAGAAATTGAACCAGAGGCGTGGTGATGTGGTGATGGAGGGAGAGACAGAGAGAGCGAGCCCTGATCCCACCAGAGACAGAGAGAGAGCCCTGATCCCACCAGAGTCAGAGAGAAATCTTCCTTCTAATAGGTGAGGTAGTCTGAACTAGTCCCCTTTACAATTACACCTTAATCTTGTTCTTATTCCATAGGCTGTTGTATGTCTAATCCTTTCCCTTTCAGCGGTGTGTTAAAAGTTCCTGTTACCCCGCAGATAAATTGTATGTCTAATCCTTTTCTTTCAGCGGTGTGTTAAAACTACTGTTAGTCATAGAGACTCCATAGATTTATGTATGTGTATTTTATCATTGTTAAAATAAAACACCCCATTTCTTAGTGAACTAGTGTGGTGTATATCTTTTGTCCCCATACAGTGGAGGTAACCTTGTTTCCTAGTCAGGTATTACTGTTTGAACAGATGTTACCCCTGATCAGGTAAGTAATAGTGAATAATTAGGGAGATAGGAGACCTGCAACTAAGGGATAAAGTTTATACTCCATCCCATAATATTATTGTAGTAGCAAGCCCTTAGTGAATAGAGAGAGAGACTTCCCAACATAGAGAGACAGAGAGCTGAAGGTATTCATAGGAAAGTGGTCGTCATCGGTAAGTGGCGTTAATGAGAGCATCAGGGAGGACACTGGTGTGTAATGAGATCGCCTCTAGGGAAAGTGGCGTTAATGAGAGCACCGGGGGGATACGGTGCGTAGGTTCGCCAGATTGTGAACCGTGTGTAAATGAGAGCACTGGGGCTGCAGACCCATGTGTGTATACCCACAGGATTGTGGCATGTTAATGAGAGCGCCAGGGAGGACACTGGTGTGTAATGAGATTGTCTCTAGAGAAAGAGGCGTTAATGAGAGCACTGACTGAGGTTAGTGTGTAATGGTAGATAATCAGAACTGCCCCAGGGTAGATTAGTCTGGACCCATGAGGTCGCGAGACTATGAGGTATGAGTGTGGTGTAGGGCAGGGATGTCCTTAGTAATCAGTGAGTATTCTTAGTATCCCTATAGATTTAGTGGTGTTTCTGATAATATGAGCTTGCATATTGCGAGTTCCCCATCCTCAGGTAGGTACCCAGGTGCCTGGATAGATGGTCCTGAGGAGGGAGATGGTTACGTTCCGGCTGGGTTAGAGGGGCCCCTAGGGGCTGGTCCCGTCTGGTCCAAAAATCCGGTCGGTACAGAGGTCAGATCAGAGTCTACCAGGTGTTGGTGTAATAACTGGTTCTGATAATTACTTAAGATTTGCTCTCTCATAATTAGATTGTATAATCCTTTAAAATCAGTAACCTTACTTCCCAGTAGCCAGCCTTCAAAAGCCTTAGTGGCACAATCAACAAAGTCAGTCCAATCCTGAGACTGAGTTTTCTGGGTATCTCTGAACATCAACCTGTACTGTTCAGTGGTTAAACCAAACCCATCAACCAGTGTATTCTTCAGGACTTGGTAATTGTTAGCATCCTCAGTTCTACTAGTGAGGAGCTTATCTCTACCTTTGCCTTCAAAGGAGAGCCACAAGATAGCTGCCCACTGACTCTGGGGGACACACTGTACAGTGCAAGCCCTCTCCAAAGCAGTCATCCATTTGTGGATGTCATCCCCTTGCTTAAAGGGGGGCACTATCTTACTCAGGTGCCTAGTATCTAAACTCCTGTTTTCCCTTGGGGGAATGCTGCCACCAGTGGAATCTAGTCCACTTAATTTTTGCTCTCTAGCGAAGGCAAGTCTTTCTTTGGCCAGGGCAAGTTCTTCCCTTTCAATCCTCAGATTGACTTCCCTCACTTTGGCTTCATACACTCTCCTCTGAGGGGATGTCATCCCTCTTTGAGAAGAGCCCTGAGAGCCATTGGTTCGAACGGATCTGTTAGAGCCTCTCGATAGAGACCTAACACGTCCATTCCCAATGTTAAGCTGGCCTTAGAGGGGCCCCAGGGTCTCCTAGTACCATTCTCGTGCCTGCTTAAGTTGTCCCTAGTTAGCTGGCTAACTACTTCTGGACCTTTGTCTGCCTCATCCTCAGATGGCTCTAGATCCTCATCCTCCTCTTCACCTTCTGCAGAGAGATGGATAAGGTCAGGGTCACCCAAGGTTCCCTCTAGGGGAGGCATGTTCCCATCTGGATGAGAAGGTTCTGTGTTACCAGCCCTCCTAGCATCATAAGTCTCTAAGAGACCAATCAGAAAAAGAATGTTAGGGTTTGCACACTGTTTTAGCTTCCTGGATGTACAGAATTGTCGCATCTCTTGGAAGCTAAGTGCAGCATATCTGGACATGACCTGTGGAGGGTCGACTGACACAAGGGGAGACTCAGAGTTTCCTCCTTTGTCTGACATGCTGCTTTTAGTGTGGTGTAAGTGATGCACCTACCTACACTATATGTTTACCTACTGATCCCTTGCTAAGAGTTGTAGCCAAGGTGTGCTAAGCCTTGAGGAGCTACAACAGCTGGTTCAGTAGAACTCAGAGTATTCTAAGCTAAGTTATATGTACCTGGAGTACTTGTGTGATCTTTCACAAGATATCCTTAGGATATGTGTGGTAAAACAACAGCAAGCTCAAATCCCAACCGCTGCTCACCAATGTGAGAAGTTGGCCTGATATGCAGTGCTCACTATTCTAGTGATCACTATGCATCAGTCCAAACAACCCTTATGGTGATTGGTTGTAAGTCAACCTTAGACCAGCTATCCTAGTAGCGTGGATACGAGCAGTCTTCGGGCTAAACTCTAGAGGGCGTGTTAAGCCAGCTGTTATACCATCACATATACCCCTTGAACACCAAGTGAAAGGACACCACACAAGTGTTATGAAAATAAACAGTGTATTTATTTTAAGTCACAACATCCCTGTACTCTTTATGAGGACAGGGTACTAAGCACACAACAAAACTCTTAGGAAAATACTTCAAGTGCACAATCTACACAAATGCCCGAGGGCACGGAAAGTTAGTGTTCTCGGGCGAACCCGAAAAGGTAAGTCGAAAACGACAGTGACTCTGGACCCTTAGATAATGAGGCTATGCTGGGGCACCGAAATGCCGAAGTTACCTAGCCCAGGGGCTGCGGCTGCATAGGTCTTTACAGACGTCGGGAATCCTCGCTGACAAACCAGGAGCCTGAAGAAAGGAGTTGCTGGCAGGCGACCAGTGAAGAGAGTTCGAAGAGATCCAAGCCTGGATCAAAGATGGATGATACCTGAAAGCAGAGGGGACCAAGTTCGTAACTACTAGCCAGTAGTCAGAGGGCACCAGGAGGGCGCCGGATGGTAGTCACCTCGACTAGGTGAGTGGGCGACGCTAGGCTCTGCAGTCTCACGGACCAGGAGGCGTTGTCGGCGACCAGGATGGAGGTGCGAGCTGTCCCACGATGGTTGATGCTGAAGGCGTTGATGGGCCCAGGATTGGGGCAACAAGCCTTGGCAAATTCAGGGCAACGTGGTGGACCTAAAATGGCATCTTGAGTGGACCAGGAGGGTCCGGGGTGCTCCTCTTTCAGGAGGGAGCAAGGGCCAGTCTGGAGCAACCAGACTAGCAGCGTTGTTGTCGTACTTCGTCGAGAAGGCCACAAGCCAGCGGGCTAGTAGCCAGACAACGTGATGAGCAGCAAAAAGCAGCACGGCCCCACGCAGATCGTGGAGATGCTGGGAGGCTGGACTTCGGTGCTGGAGTTGCTCAGGGTCGGGGCTTCTCGGACCCCAAAGCACTCACCAGAGGATCCCTCGGCGGTCGTGCTGGATAGAAGTCGTGCAGTTCTGATGATGGCCGGTCCCTCAAGGTCTCGTCGCACCCACGGATCTCAGCTGAGCTGACGATGTGGGTAGAGGTCAGAGGTGCCAGGGAAGCCGGGTCTCGTCGAGCTGGGCAGTCGGATTCCGGAGGAATGACGTGCAGCAAACCGCAGAGTTCTTAGATGGTACCTGCGGATGCAGGGTGACTACTCCTTAGTCACAAGGGAGAAATCTTAAGAAGAGTCGAGAGTTCCTTTCGTAGAAAGTAGTTCTTGATTCAAAGATGATCTAATTTGGAAGGGTCCCCGCTCCTGCCTTCATCCTAAAGAAAGGGGTGGGTACGTGACTAGGTCCTGCCCTAGGGGTGGGACTAGGAAGGGGGGTGGTTACACCCCTCTCCCATGCCGGACTTTCCTCAGGTCAGGGGCTGGTGTGCCCCTGGAACTGGTTCTAGCCGGCTGATGCGTAGTGAGCACCGGGGTGCCACTCCGCAGTCACCTTCCTGTAAAGCCCTGCCTACCCAGGATACACAAAACCCTGTCTGGGATGGTGCGAGCACCGCCCCGGACAGGAAACCCTTTGTCCAAGCTCTCCTCGCTGGAAGGACTCCCAGAAGCAGGAGGTCAGACTCGTGTCTGTGGTGGCAGCATCCATTTTGTGGAGCTGAGGCTTCAGTTAACTTTAACCGGGGTTCACAGTTACATACATGTCGTGTCCCTCTAGAAGGGTGGAATGCTAACCCCGTCACCAGAATTGGCGAGGGGGTAGTATCCCAATTCGTACGACACCTTACTCGACATGTTTTGATAACGCGATACCAAAGATAGCATTTAACCGCGAGGATTATAATGCACTTAACAGTATATGGTATGCGTTATCATGGTACAGCTATTAGGACTTGGTTCTGCAAGCTGCAAACGGGCTCAGCTCATGCCAGAGCACCATCTCACACGATTCCAAGCACTCTGCCTTCAGGATTGTCAAGGCCTGCCATAGGAGTGACTGATAGGAATCCGTGTGTCCATTTTGGGGTTAGATATAGGTATACTATATCTAAAGCAAAGGGTGATTACACCACCTCGCCCCAGCTGTCGTGCAGCCAGTTGTGTCAGATTTAGATGGCCATCCAGGGGTGGCATAATAAATGCTTCAGCCCCTGGTAGGCCCTGGGTACACCGATGCCCTAGTTACAGGGTCTGAAAGGTGGCCCAGTTCCAATTGGAAATGTACCTAAGGTACATGGAATCCATTTTAGAGAGAGAGCAGTAGGCCTGGAGTTCTGATTGGCAGGGCCCCAGGTCAACTAAGTCGGAAAACCAGCAAAACACCAGGCAAAAAAGTTGGGGGTAACCATAGTCAGGTATCTACCTTCCTACACTCAGCCTCTAGCACATTTTACAACAAATGCATTTATATGTGATGAAATAGTCTCGCCCTTCATTTCTGTATTAAGAGACATTTCATGTGTAATTTTTTCGCAAAAATCGTTCGACTGATTACATATGCTATCATTTTTTGAATGATTTCTATGCTTAAAAACGTACAGTACCTATATTTTCATGTATTTCAAATACGCCATTTCAAATGCTATATGTATTTTGGGGTGGGAAGTATTACACGCACATCTTATTGCTTTAGTTTTTAGTAATTTGATGGACATAAATTCGTGGAGTGGGTGTCGTGTTCTATTTAGGACCCCGATCAATATTGTGATCTTATGCCCCTATACGGCTATAATCCATCCATACCCCTATAATGGCATAAACGATCAGAGCTATATTTCAGAAACTTGTCTCTGCAGCTCGTTACAGTATATGACACAGCAGAAGCCACTATCTTAGATTCCTAGATTACACACCGAGTTCTTTCAACAGATAAAACCCCCAGCAACCTGGGAAAGCCCCGCTTGCTATGTTTTGATTAGTAATAGAACTCTAATGAGCACTGTAAGAACGACCAGTTCTTAGTGACATCTTTATTGACGTCTATTGTCCAAAAACTTACGTCAAACAAGGCACCTTCCAGGTATAAATAATACCAACGTTGCCTTAAGCAAACACAGCGGTGGTGGTGAATATAGGAGCAGAACAGCTGTCCCTTGCAGAGCCCAGCAGATACGAGAAGCCCACAGACGCTGCCCCTCCTCCTCCTTGACGCGCTGAGAAAGACGCTGTCTTTTCTCCTGCCGAGAAAATCCAGCTCCGGCGTTTCCAGCCTACCCTTACGGGTAACTGGGATATCGAGCCCTGAGAGGAGATACAAGACCTCCAACATTCTATTCCAGAGGTACAGTGTTGACTAAACCCTTAGAGAGAATTCTTGAAGCAAACCCTCTGGCAAACCAACTTAACTTAAACTGCCACTTACTTACTCCCTCCCAAGTATTAGGCTTAGGTCAGGTACACTGGGGTAGGCGTAGTTAGAAGCACCAGTTGAGGATGTTAGCTAAATGTATATATGAATGTATCTATTTTATTCATTTTAACCATTGTATGGCTAAGAAACCATATCAATGCTTTTACAGTATTATTTCGCAATCCTCCTTTTACTGTACGCACTTTTTATAATAACAAGTCTTGCAATTGTGGCAATTCATTTCTCTTGTATGAGAAGAAAGACCGGTCAATAAATAATACCTTTTATTGAAAACGCCCGTCTCTCTATTCTCTGCATCCTGGTGAAAGTAATTCTTGCACAACTGACTGAGTGAAATAGCGGTCTATTGTTTCACACGACTAGAGATTGACTCTTATTCTGAGGAGCAAAGTTGTCATGTTTATGCGGTTGTCGGAAGCTGAATCCCTTCTTGTCTGAGCCAGGGAAGCTGATCACTTCCTATTCGGTCAAGAAAGTTTCCAGTGACCTCTGAGCTAGTTGGTACAAACCCAATTAAGTCTAACATAGTCAGTAGAGACCTGGAAGACCGCACTTCTACGTCTACACTGCTGTTTATGTTATTCCAATGCGCAGGGCCTATAGGGAAAATAGGAACTACACTACAATTTTGGGGTCCTTCCTAACCTAGGGACAGGACCAAGCAGAATCCTTGAACACAAACAGCACACGATGCTGAAATGATTTGGTGGTGGTCCCATCCTCCTAGGACCACCCCAAGCACAGGTATGGGCAAAAATACAATCCCAACCAAAAGGCCCTGCAAAGCATTATGGGACGAAATTCTAAAGTGCAGTGAATATTATTGTATCCAATATCAAAACCCTCCTCAGGGGCAGGCTCTCAGGCTCAGCAGAGAGCTAATACAATAATATTCACTAAACTCTAGAATCTTGCCCCATAATGCCCCGCTTTAAGCAAGCAAGAGCATTTTTTTCTGCTCTTGCTTGCTTTATCAAAAATAACATCGCCTTTCACGAGTTCGTGACCGATAGACAACCCGATTGGGTGTTTGTGACTGAAACGTGGGCCTCTGACTCGTCAGGCCATGATTTACTGCTGGCGATTCCTGATGGCTTCAAGTTGTATAGACAGGATAGAATTAGACGTAGGGGGGGGGGGGGAGGGCTGGCCATTCTTTGTAAAGCTTCTCTGTCCTGTACTATAAAAGCTCTGTCTGAGGCCTCGGACCCTTTTGAGGCACTGTACTTTTCTATTCTCTGTTCTCCCTCGGTTTCTTTCACCGTAATCCTCATCTATAGACCGCCTGGTCCTAGAGCCAGTTTCAGTGGTGAGCTCCTGAGAATTTTGGAACCCTATTTTGGTAAACCCCACCTCACCATTCTAGGTGATCTTAATTTCCATTTGGATGATCTGGGGGCCAAAGACACTGCTATGCTGGTGGACTCATTGGGAGCATGTGAGTTTACTCAATTGGTGCACAGCCCAACCCATCGGGCGGGTCACATTTTAGATGGTGTGTTCACTAATGACCCTAGACTCTCAGCTGGTACCCCTGTGCCTTTGGTCTGGTCAGACCATTTGGCAGTGCCTCTTGAATTAGCATCCTCCCCTGCAGAGATGCCTATGCCGGGTGCTACTAATAGAGGTCCCAAATGGAGCTATAGGAATATTACTAACGGAGCCCTTGCTCCCTATATACGAGCTAGCGGGCACTCTTCTTCGAGAGAAGCTGGTGAGGCGGCCCAAGAGCTTGCTAACTACATCATTAAAGCTGTTGATGAGCTAGCCCCCGCATCTCTTCGATATTCAGCGCGTAAACCTTCAGCCCCCTGGTTCACGGAGCCGTTAAGACTTCTGAGACAGAGTTGCAGGAGACAGGAGAGAAGATGAAGAAAAGCCTGGGACCCTACTGAAAGAGAGGCACACAAACGCCTGTTACGAGAATATAAGGCTAGAGTAATTAAGGAGAAACAGGAGTTTTTCTCCAATCTCACTACATCCCTCACTTCGCCTAGTGAACTCTTTAAGATTGTGGACTCTCTATGTTCCCTTCAAGTGCCTGATCCAGTTGTTGGCTCACAGGAGTTGTGCAACAAAATCTCAGAGTTCTTCCATAAAAAAATCGAGGATATCTATCTCGGTCTGGAAACTCAGAGGAACACTTTGGGGGATCTTTCCTCCCTAACCCTAGCCAATTTAGAGTCCTGGCCGAGAGACCCCACCAAGACCCTCACTCATTTTCCGCCGCTCTCCCTTGATGGGCTTGATCTCCTGTTAGACAGGACAAAGTCGGCTTCCCCTCTGGACCCCTGTCCTTTGAAAGTTCTGAAGGAATGTAGGGACACTCTTCTGCCGCCTCTTCTCGAGGTGATGAATGGTGCCATGGCTCAGGGTACCTTTCCTTCGGTCTAGAAAAAGGCGATAGTGAAGCCCCTTCTTAAAAAACCCACCTTGGACCCCGAACAGCTTAAAAACTTCAGACTCATATCTTTGCTACCTGCCCCAGCAAAAATGCTCGAATCACACCTGAATTTTCATCTATCCACTTTCCTGGATTCTTCGGGGTTCTTAGATAGCTCCCAGCATGGATTCAGAAAATCCCATAGTACTGAATCGGCACTTACTATGGTGGTGAATAACATTCGCCTGAAGGTGGATCTGGGCCAAACCACTGTGCTGGTCTTACTTGACCTCACAGCAGCGTTTGATACCCTGTCTCCCTCCACTTTAATATCTCGTCTGAGGGAGGCAGGGATAGCGGGGTCAGCCTTGAGCCTCCTGCACTCTTTTCTACATCTAAGAGAGCAGAGAGTCATGCTCGGAGAGTTCCTCTCCCCTGCTAAATCCTTGCAATATGGGGTGCCACAGGGGTCGGCCTTGAGTCCGACCCTATTCAACATCTATGTGGCCCCTCTTGGCAGGTTAGTAAAATCGCAGGGGATGGAGGTGGTGCCATACGCCGATGACACCCAAATCATGGTGTCCCTGGCTCACTCTGTTACTACATCCGTGGCCAACTTTAGGACTTGTATGCAGACAGTCGCGGAGTGGATGATCCAAAACTCCCTAAAGTTGAACTGCGATAAAACAGAGATCCTGGTCTTTGGCAAAGACCATGACATCTGGTCTAGCGTGTGGTGGCCTCCCTCCCTAGGAATCTGCCCCTCTCCCTCCCAATCGGCCAGGAATCTCGGCGTTATATTTGACACCTCGCTGTCCATGACTCTCCAGGTCAACAGAACGGTGACCACTTGCTGGGGGGTCATCAAGATCCTTAAAAGAATCCTGCACTATCTGTCTCCCCAAGCACGTAAGCAGACGGTGGTTGCATTAGTGGGTTCCAGGTTGGACTACTGCAATCCACTGTATGCAGATTCTAACAAGGGCCTCATCCAGCGCCTTCAGGTCGTGCAGAACGCGGCCGCGAGATTCGTTCTGGCTCTACCTAATGCTTCCTCTGCTACAATGGCCAGGAAGAGCCTGCACTGGCTTCCCATTCAACAGAGGATCTCATTTAAGCTCTTGTGCCTGGCTTATAGAGCTCTTGTGGCTGGTCCTTTGGATCCTTTGGGCTCTCTTCTAACCCGCCATGTTCCCAGCAGGACTCTCCGATCCTCGGAGATAAATCTGCTTGTAGTTCCCCGCGCGAGGAAGATCAGATGGGGCATCAGAGCATTTTCCATCGTTGCCCCTCGGTTATGGAATGCCCTCCCATTGGAGATTAAGGCCCAACCGTCTCTGTCCCTCTTTAAAAACGCGCTCAAAACTTGGTGCTTTATCAAGGCCTACAAGTAAGAGATTATATTTGTTCCAGCTAGCTTTTTTTGGTTAGGCGCCTTGACGCCCATTGGGCTTAGTAGCGATATACAAATCAGATTTCATTTCATTTCAGAAGTGGAACACAGTTTGCTGTGGCTTGGCCAGAGCGGTATAGCTCCCGCCAAGCCACAATAAACAGCTATGCCCCAGGGGTGGGCACTCCGGGAAATAGCAGGAGTCTGGCCTGGGGAGCCCAGGGCCATTATTGGCTGCATATTCTTCATATTTTCCCCAGGGCTGCAGAGGGGCCATATGTCCCCTGCAATACATTTAACAAAAAAGAGGTGGCAGTCCCTGGGGTTGCAGGGGGGGTCTGTGTGGCCCCCACACATCAAATAAAATTAGAGCCCTTGAGAAGTGCTCCCTGGGTCTCCGGGAAGACCACGCTGGCCCCCGCTCCCAAATTGACAAAAGGCCCAGGGAGGTGGCAGGGGTTCTGTGTGCCCCCCGCATTATTTAAAATTAAAGCCCTGAGAAGGTGGCAGCCCCCAGGGTGGAGGAAGGGGGGTCCGCGCGACCCACGCTTTGTGTAAAGAGAAAGCCCCAGGGAGGTGGCGGACACCGGGGCAGGTGGGGAGTCAAAGAGCCCCCAATTATAATTAAATAAGCACCAGGGAGGTGATGGCTCCTGGGCAGTGAGGGAGGCTGTACAGGGCTCGACAAATCCACTCGCTCGCTCACATGGGAGAGGGAGAATTGATTAGGACGAGCTATTTTTAGGTCCCAGTCGCCCTTTCTGATGAGTAGGAAGACAAACTAACTTTTGTACTCTGTCTTTGAAAACGGAGCAAAAGTGACAAGATAACAAGATTTAAAGGCATTTTTATTGCTCACAAAGACCCTCGCTACCTCCCACATCTATCCTGTAATATATCCTGATCTTCATCATTGAATTCATATAGACGAACCACGGGGGAGGTGAATCCTGCAGTCAGATTCTAAAGCGGACACCGGGAACCGAAGATGCAACGTTCTGAAGATCACGGCCTACACCGTAGTGGTGCCCGGGGCGCGAGTTGGCATGATGCCCGTGCAGTAATTGATCAACATCGGCCTGAGGAGGGACGGGCTGGCGGTCCGATTGACTTTCACTTTCGTTTTCGGGGATCTCACCAGATGATGTCCCCCTGGGCTGGAGGCTACTGTTATACATGGCATGTTATATTCCTTCATCTGACTGCAATATAGGACATAGGCCTGGCCGTTCCTCTCTGGCTGCAGCTGTTCCTTTTGTCTTAAAAACTTGGTGCCGCCATATCTCCTCGAGTTTCGATTCATTCGCGATGGCAAGCAAAACTGATGGAGACAAGGTAAAGGCTAAGACCACGCGACGAGGTGGATATACCCAGTCCAACAACATGGATCGGTACGCCCAAACAAAGGGATCCCCTAGTGGACCGGGTAAAACGATGGAAGATGCTGGGGGAGCTCAAGCCTCGATAACGGAACTAACTTTGCAAGACGTGATGGCCGCCATTGAAGGGAGTAAAGTCTCTATCGGACAGCAAATGGATATTCTCGCTCATAAGTTGGACACAGTGGCTATAGATGTCAATCTGATTCGAACTGATTTATCCAAAATGAACAAGAAGGTTAAATCTTTGGACATCAAGACCGCTAGCTTGACGGGGGATGTCACTGACTTACAGACCGAGGTCCGCAACTTGCGAACCTTCCAACAAACTCTTCGCCCGTCGTCTGGAGGATTTTGAGGGAAGAGCTAGGCGTAATAACGTCTGCATTATCGGGGTCCCGGAGAAAGCGGATCTTTTTGTGGAAAACCTCGTAGTCTCCCAACTTGCACCTAAAAGATTGAGCACGTTTTTTACTGTCGAGCGGGCCCACAGAGTTCCGGGTAGAAAGCCAAAGCTGGGAGCCCCACCGCGGCCTATTATTGCCAGGATCTTTAACTTCAGAGATCGAGATGCAATTCTGCAGGCCTCGTGGATGAGTGGGACCACGAAATTTGAAAATACCTCGGTGAGTTTCTACCCGGACTTTACCCTGGCGGTCCAGAAACAGAGACTAAGTTTCATGGGTGTCAAAAGGAGGCGGCGAGACTTGGGCCTGAAATACGCGATGCTCTTCCCGGCCAAACTGAGGATCGAACTTGAGGAGCGGACATACTTTTTTGATCGTCCTGAGGTTGTGGTGGACTGGCTGGACACTTTGCCCAATAAGCGTGGACAGGATGAGCGGACTGGAGGAGCGGAGGGCGGATCGGAGGAACAGGAGTAGGCGCTCGGCCTTGATCCTCGATCGTGCTGGCCTCAGACAGCGGTTTGCTATATATGCTGCTTGAACTATACTGACAATGTGACAATTGGGGGGGGTGGTAGGGGTGATGGCGGGTCTTCTCCTCCTCTGTTTTACTTTTTGTAGTTAGTTCGATGCTAGGGCGACAGGCACACTGCAAGTTGGGGTGACTTTTTAGGTTCATGCAGGGGTGCAGGGTGGGGGGGGGTTGTAATGGGTAATGGTTGGGGGGTGGGTGGTTTCTGGTTTGTGTATTTTTTTTTTTTTTCGAGGCAATGTATTGTGTTATCGATTGATGGGAGTGCCGAGTTCTGGAGAGGGATGGATTTGTCTGTATTATCGGGATGGGGGTAGGGGACTGAAACTACTTAGTTGGAACGTGAATGGGTTGGGGGATAGGATAAAACATGGGGTTGTGTTGTAAATGTTGAAACGTTTATCCCCTGATGTGATACTCCTCCAAGAGACGCACTTAATAGGTAACACTTGTCAGGCCATGAATAGGAGGGGTTATCGTCTCCAGTCATGCCAGTTTTACCTCTGGATCTACAGGGGTGGGCATTCTAATGAAGAGTTCCCTCCCGTTTGAAATCGACGAAACGGTTCTGGATGACAGAGGGCGCTATGTGGCTGTTACTGGTAGGTGGGAGGGTCGCACCCACTCCTTGGTATCTGTTTATATTTCCCCGGGCCTGCAATCGACTACCTTTGCTGATCTTGGGCGACTCATCCTTTCCCTCCCAGAGGGGACTCTGGTATTGGGTGGTGACTTCAATGCAGTGGTCTCCAGTAAAGAGGATCGACATCCACCTAGGGACCTCAGGAGTGCTAAGACTTGGCTCCGCAGTTTTATAGACAGACTAGGCTTGGTAGACTGCTGGCGGCTATTAATTCCCTCCCAGCGTCAATACACCTTTCATTCAGGCGCACATGGTAGCCATTCCAGGATTGATTATGTACTGATGCCCGCGGCTCAAGCCCTTGCGGTTACCGAGGTTAGACATCTGGCGCGGGGTATATTCGACCACTCCCCAGTATGGATTCAGATGGAGCTGCATGCGTGTGTTGAGGGTAGGGTAGCCCCGATCAACCCCTGGTATTTTCGGGATCCTAAGACCCGAGCCGCACTTGTAAAGTCTCTTGACCAGTATTTTATGAAAAATTAGGGGTCTGTGTCTTCTGCCATGCCCCTTTGGGAGGCTTTTAAAACAGTCATTAGAGGCCAGGCTTTGTCTTTAATCGCGGGTGTGAAGAAACGTAGGAATGAGGAAGTCGTACAGATTGAGTCGGAGATTGTGGATCTGGAGAGTGACCTCGAGCGGGGATGTACACATGAGAAGCTACATGTCTTGCATCTTAAGCAATTGGAATACAAAGCGTTGGTCACGGTTGCAGAGAAAATCATGAATAGGGAGCAGCAGGGTTGATTGTATGATGTTGGTGACAAAGCGGGTAAACTAATATCATGGCTTGATAAGAGAGATAGGGCGAATCGTGTTGTTCCGGAGATTGAGAAAATGAGTGGTGAGCGGGTGGCCGACCCTGGCGAGATCGCCCAGTGTTTCGCGGAGCACTTCCAAGCAGTCTATTCCCCTTTGTCAGAGCGGCTGGAAGAGGATTTGCATTTGTTATTGCGTGATATTGCGTTGCCGCGCTTGTCTTTGCGGTCGGGGAAGGCTATGGGTACCAACGGTCTCCTAATTGAACTTTACAAATTGCGTCCTGACAAGGTGGCTCCCTATATACGTGATATGTTTGTGGAATCGCGTGAGAGAGGCTCCCTTCCCAGTGATCAGCGTCTGGCTACCATAGTTGTGATCCACAAGGAAGGAAAACCGAGGGATAAGTGTGCTTCCTATAGGCCAATATCTCTTTTAAATGCAGAACTTAAAATTCTCACAAAAGTTTTGGCCAATCGATTAATAACTGTGATTAGCGATCTGATCCATCCAGATCAATCGGGTTTCATTCCGCACAGAAATACGGCCCTAAATCTCAGGCGGTTGCATGGTGTTCTCACGAGGGCGACGACGTAACGTGAGCCAGCCATCGTGGCCTCACTAGACGCCACGATGGCGTTCGATACTGTGGAATGGCCATATTTGTGGGCTGCCCTTGCTAAAATCGGATTTGGTCCAGGCTTTATCAGCTGGGTGCGACTGCTCTATGAGGGACCCCTCGCACAGATTGTTGTTAACGGACGGGTTTTGAAGCCATTCTGTTTGGGGATTGGTACGAGGCAGGGTTGTCCCTTGTCGCCGCTACTATTTGCCCTGGCCCTTTAGCCCCTTGCTGCATGGATATGGTTGGAGCCTTTGATGAAGGGTATTCGGTGGTACCCTGACTTCGAGGATCGTATCTTGCTCTACGCGGATGATATCCTGCTTTATCTTCGTGTATCAAGAGGGAGAGAGAGGACCAGAAAGCTAGTCCAAATCCCCAAAGTTATATGAAGTAAATCAAAAAAAGACTAGCTTAAAGGGGAGGGAGTTTTTTGTTACCAGAAATTATTAATTTTGGTTAAAGGACTCAAGTATGTTTTGTCAGGGGTTAGTGGCACCATGTGGGTGTGCTCATGAAGCCCTCACCCACCAACCTAGTTGGTGGCATGCTTCATCATCGGGCCTACCCAGTGACACCTAACGTGTCCCGGGTGTGCTTCAACGCCTGATTACAGCGGAGCAGGTATGTAACTGAGTGTGCGGTGAAGACTGTTATGATAAATGAGATTAAAACGGCTTGGCCGTGGTCCCAAAACCCCCCTCCCCTTTAAGCTAGTCTTTTTTTGATTTACTTCATCCTGCTTTATCTAACATCTCCCCGGAAATCGCTGATAGTTCTCTTCGATGTGCTGACCTCCTTTGGTAAGAATTCTGGTTTGGTTATAAATTGGACCAAATCTTGTCTTTATGTACTGTGGGGTGAGGTCCCTCCTCTCCCACGTGCTTGTCCCATCCAGGTGAAGTCTTCGGGGTTCAGGTATCTTGGAATTTACATATCGTTGGACCCGGTGACTCGTTATAAGCATAATTTGATCCCCCCATTTAATAGGTTGAAATTGAACGTGGAGGGCTGGCGTAAGCTCCCGCTTTCGCCGCTCGGCCGACTGCGCTCTTCAAAATGATGTCTCTGCCACAGTTCCTCTATACACTCCAAAATACCCTTGAAAGAAATCCGGCTAGTTATTTTTGTGCAGTGGAGGGCCTCCAGAGGAAGTTGATTTGGGATGGTAGACCCCGTATTGCGCTTGCGAAGCTGACACTCCCTTGGTACGATGGGGGTATTGCTCTCCCTGACATTAAGCAGTATTATTGGGCGTCTCAACTGAGTGCTATTAATCATGGCATGTATGGTCCATCTAACCCCGTGTTCACTATGGATAGGTGGTTGTTGCCTGGGGGTGATTATAATAGAGCTCTTTACTCAAGGTCAGCTGGTAGGGATCTGTCGGGCCCCGCGAAGACCGCTGTGCGTCTGTGGTATGATGCAAATAATGCGATGGGATGGAAAGACCGCATGACGTTGGCTACCCTGCTTTTCGCCTCTGATAGACTTGGCAACTTGTGGAAGACCAAGGGGTTTGAGAAGTGGGACCTGATAGGGATCAGTAAGGTGGACGACCTCTGGGTGAAGGACCGTATCAAATCATTTGAGGCACTGAAGACAGAGTTCCAATTGAATGATAGGGAACACTTTCGATATCTTCAGATCCGCCATGCCTTGAAGGCTGTTTTTTCAGAGGGTGAGAAGATCCCAGAGTCGTCCCCGCTCGAGGATAGGGTGCTGGACGGTCATGTGCCGGACAGTACTATCTCCTTGATCTATAAAAAACTAATAAACAATAGGGCGGACCTACTGGTTCAGCTCCAGAACTTATGGACCCGAGATGGCTTAGAATTGGACGACGAGGACTGGCAGTCGGCGATCTCTTCTCCTAAGGAGGTTGCGATTCCATCCCGTCTCAGGTTAGTACAGCTTAAGATACTCCACAGGACCTACGTTACAGGCCCCCGTCTGGTTAGAATGGGATTTCCAGAAGATGGTTTGTGTAAGAGGGGTTGCGGGCTCGTTGGGACATTTCTCCACATTCTCTGGGAGTGCCGCGATGTAAATGTTTTCTGGAATGAGGTGCATAAAATTATGGAGGAGGCCACAGGTATTGCTCTTTTGCCCGAAGCCATGCGCTGTTTATTGAACGTATAGGAGCCAACAGATTACAATGCTGCCCAGATCCAGTGGGCGACCCTTGGTAATATGATCGCTAAAAGAGACATAGCACAACTATCGGGGTCCCAGAGGCCACCTACAGTTGAAGCATGGAGGGAGAATATGGATTGGGCGATGTTTAGGGAGAAAACTGTTTACGTGGCCCGGGGGCGACCCCGGAAGTGGAACAAGATATTGGGTCCCTGGAACAGTTACAGTGGTGGCATCTGCACTCCCCCGTGACAACAAACGCTGATGTTTCATTCTCCCCTTCTCCCCACGTTCCTACCGAAGTATCATCTTAATTACGCATGGACTTGTTTCTCCCTGTTTTCCCCCCCATCCCATTGCTGATTGCATATGATTTAGTATACCCTGTTCCTCCCTCCTTGAATTGGAATTCTGTAAATGTTCCTTATTGCCTTGTTTGTTTATAATTTTCAATAAAATGAAACAAACAAAAAAATGTGGTGGACGCCCACATTCGATTTTGATGGCAATCCACCAAATGTTTACAAAGTCGGAGTTTGTTTCTGAAAAGCAAACTGGGAGATTTTTCACAGGGAGTGTGGATCAATATTTTCTTTTCTGTTCATCGCTACCAGGTTTTACCTGGACTTGACTAACAAAAACAAGCATTTGCAATGCAACAGGTTTGGCATTTTCAAGAGTTAGAGCTATGGGCATTGCAAATAGCAAAGTATTTGACCTAACTATAACATGTGAGGTTTGGTTTGATTATGTGTTTTTAAAAATAATACATGTAAACTTAAGCGTATTTAAGGTAAAATAAAAAGTAAATGTTAAATGAAAATAGAATCAAAAGGTATTTAACTATTAAGCACATGTAAGAAATGGAAAACAGTCCAAAGTAGATATATTATAATATGTTATCAGATGATCCTGTGCCAGTTACTTTGTCTTTACCGACCGCTGTTCTTCCTGCGTTTGTGAACGGGTGGTAGGTGTGAAAATCTCTTTGTGGCGAGCCCAGCAGGATAAAACAAAAGCATTGCCGCTAACTTCAATATGAAGCGGTGCGTGCAGAAAAGGAAGGCGTGGCCGCTGCTACGAATGTATGTGAAGAAGTGAATGAGATGTGTGGCACACACAAGTCATATGTCATAATTAACCACCACATGTTAAACATACCTACAGATGGTATATGCATGTATATATACTCAAATGTACACAATAACATTAAACAAATGAAAATATGTATGCACTCTACTAATCTATAATAGCATACGGGAGGGCAAGGGTGATAAAGCGGGCAGTCCTGTTCAGAACACTGCTAGCTGGTGACTGCCTGTCTGCATCCTTCTGTGTACCTGCTTCTACCTGGGGGTGAGGTGCCTGTTTTGCAGCACTAAACACACACCGCGTACCACACACACATCTGTGTTACACAGTTTACTCCACGTTCAACATTGCGTCATTTGGGATAGCCAGAAACCGGTCCTTGGATGCTTGATTCCGGTCTGGGAAAGACATGGCTTGGTAGTTCGGACTGGACTGTTCCCATGAGGCACAGGGTCAGAGCTGATTTGCATATAGCCAGTGTCTAACCCAGGGTGGTGTGGAGTGCAAAAAACGATGGATTTAGGCCCAGATCCTTGTACTGGGGTGAATGTATGACATTGTTCTACATTCTGTCCATCAACTGTGTTTTTTGCAATTTTCACGTTGAGAATATGCTGGCAATGATAAAGTTATGGTGCAGAGCTATCATCATGTCCTATCACTGCCTCCTTGATGAAAAACAGGTCAACTTTAAACTCCTCTGTGTCAATCATCAGACGTCTTACAAAGTACAAAGGTGGTTTGTAAGACGTGTTAGTGCCCGCACAATACTCCAAAACAAGTCTAAGACCCATCGCCTGTGTCCTAAATGATATTCCTCACTTCCAGAGGGCTGGATAGGGGTGGAAACCTTCAGTGAACTGAGGTATTACCTATTGCCCTTGCTTACAGAGGGTTGGATGAGGGTGAAGGACCTTCAGTGATATGAGGTTTCAACTATTGCCCTCGCTTCCAGAGGGCTGGATGGGGGTGAAGGACCTTCAGTGATATGAGGTTTCAACTATTGTCCTCTCTTCCAGAGGGCTGGATGAGGGTGAAGGACCTTCAGTGATATGAGGTTTCAACTATTGTCCTCGCTTGCAGAGGGTTGGATGAGGGTGGAGGACCTTCAGTGATTTGAGGTTTCACCTATTGTCCTCGCTTACAGAGGGCTGGATGAGAGTGGAGGACCTTCAGTGATATGAGGTTTCAACTATTGTCCTCGCTTACAGAGGGTTGGATGAGGGTGGAGGACCTTCAGTGATATGAGGTTTCACCTATTGTCCTCGCTTACAGAGGGTTGGATGAGGGTGGAGGACCTTCAGCCAGTGCAGGTATCACAAACTGAATTTCTTCTTTTTGTCCCTCGACTCAACCCTTCCCTCAGTAAAGTCATAGTGGCTTCAGGAACGACTTGACAACATACTTATTCCGCTGATGTGATGTTCTGTTAACTTGTACTTTGTCTGCCTGTTTTAATTCTATCAGTCTATTCTTGGTTCCCCAGTGCCATGATCACTGTGTCAAACGTACGCTCTGCTGGTAACATGTTACTACAGCTCCAGGGCCCTTGATCAAGTTTGTTGTTGCTTTGGTGACGGTGGCCAGCTGGGCTTGAAGGATCGTGTGGTTTGTGGGTCTCTCACTGCTTTGAGGCCACCGCCAGCAAGGACTTCTGTCAGCGGTGCCTTGTGCAGATCTTCCTTCCAGGCAGTTCAAAGGTCGGGTGAGGTACAACTGGCCTAGGTCAACTTCTTTATTGTAATTCTACTGGTCAAGCCACAGGGCTCAAGCTGTGAGATGAAGGACAATCTGGATTTTCTTAGCTCCGTGGAAAATTGAGGCAGTTTTACCGCATTCACCACATACTGCAAGACTACAAGAGCTGAAGCCAGAAATACAATTCCAAGGATGAATCCAACCACTCTTTCTATACATCCCCTTGAAAATGGCAACTAGTGAACATACTGACTGTACCAGCACAGTGCAGAGAGCTTTTCAAGAACCTCCAGGTACATTGATTTTCTCTATCTGTTGTAACAGATTATTTTGATCCTTGGTAACATTAATGCTCTTTGGACAAGGTCATATATTTTGCAATAAGGAATCGAAGTAATCCTGCCCAGACACACACCCTCAAGTCAATATTGCATGAAGCTTGGCGGTCTTAGTCCTCAGCAAGCCCTCTGCAAATTGCTGACATTTTCTTAGACCTCCTGGACAGCTGTGCTAACACAAAGACCAATTAAACACCCTCCAGGAGCTACCAATCGATCTACCAGCACTTAGTAGTCCAATCCAGACTCCAATCTTTAAAACCATCTACCAGCATCCAGGCTCAAATCTTTCAACGTTCTCTGTTACCATTTTTGGAACTGCCTGTCTCTGAGATTCGTGGAAGCTTCACGCTCAAAGTTAGTTCGTAAAATCCCAATAGACTGGAAGACAAGAACAAATAATGACACACCACACAGAACTGTATATTATTCAACCATTTTTTCATACCTTGTACCATTGTCTTACTTCTGTTGTTTCAACATGGACGTTTTGCTGTCTGTTTATCACAACAGCTCCTTTATTTAAAACCTCACTTACCAGTTTGTTTTACATCATACCTACCTAGCTGTTACTATGTTAAACTGGCCCTTTTCCGCAATTTTTTTTCGCTTTTCGCCCCCCTGATTTAAGAATGTCTTCCCCATGGTAAAGGTTACTGTATAGGCCATGTGTGGTGTGAGACGCCATGTTAATGTGATAATGTGATGCAATGGTGTGCACGTATTTTCCTCCATTGTGTAAAATGTACCCTGATGAACTGTTGCATTTAAGATGGAGGCCATGGCTGTGCGTTGTGCCACCTGACTGCAGTAGGTTAGCAGTCTAGTCGTTAGGTACCAAGCCATCCCTGCTTTTGGAGGCAAAGCCTGGCATCCAGGGTGCTCTACTCCTTCCCCGGAGCCAGTTTAAACCAGTTTGCCTGAGAATTCTAGAAGGTTCTGTAGGTGGGGTGAGGGGGTTATAAATAAGGGGGACGTGCCACCATGTGCAGAGACAGAGCTGGGACAGGAACGTGAGGGGACCTGCTGCCAGGGGAGACCGCCACTTGGGCCTGTGTGCTGGACCCTGCAGCCATCTATCACCCCTCTACTGTCCCCAGGGCTAGTGGAGCCTCACTTCAGGAGTTCAGGCTGCTGTACAGGTGGAGGGCCACGCTGCAGTGGAGGATTGTGTCAGCCTACCGCCCTGTTTTGATGAAGCCCCCACTGGCTGTTGACCTGGCCTAGTAGTGCCTACTGCTCTGTCACCCGGCCCCATGAAGAAGGAGGGCCCTCCTAGGTCTCTGAAGTGCCGCGACCCTGCGCCACGCAAGCGCCTAGAATGGAAGGAGCATCTTGGACCCTAACCCCAGGAGGTGAGGAGAGTTAACCTGGGGCTTGCTGCTGGGACTGTCTGTCCCACCTTGTGCTACAATCCTAAAGCGCCGTGCCTAGAAGAAGCGCTGTGGGCCGGTAGATTTGCTGCCTGTGGTGCACCTGTCAAGCACTATACTGCCTGGGACTGCAAGAAGCATTGAGCCACCAAGCGCTGGGGCTGGAGAGGCTTTTTTCCCCCTAAGCGCCACAATCCTAAGCCCAGTATGTATGGAAGCGCTATTATTTCCCAGAACGCCGTGACCGGGACTGCCTTGCTGCCCTTCTAAGCGATGTTGCCCCCTTCATAGCGCTGTGCCCAAGTCGCGCTGCAGGCCTTAGTCACCGCCGCAGCCCGGGGCCAGAAAGAACTGTGGGCTCAAAAGCGCTGCGGGTGCCTACCCCGAGTGTGGCGCGATCAACTACCCCCGCTTCATAAATAATTCATCAGCGGGTGCCTACCCCGCACTGGTTCCGAAGCCGAACTCACAACCGCAGCCCCTTGGGCCGTCTGAAGAAGCGCCGTTCCTGGGATCACCGCCGCGACCTCGGGTCGCTGATCAAGAGAGTGCAGCTAGTGACTGGACCCTCGCGGCGGCCCCCGGAGCCAGGAGAGGGCCGCCGCAGCATTGAGGAAGCCGTGCTGGGCCTCGCAGCAGCTGGGACGGGCAGCATCACTTGGCTGGGAGCGCTGGTCACGTCACCGGCTGCACCCCCCAGCCGCCGCACACAGATTGGTGGGGCCCCGTGAGGGAGGGGGAACTTGGGTGAAGCCGGAAGTGAGCAGCGACGTTGCGGGGCTCCCGGAGTTTCAAGGGAGCCCCGTGGAGAGCGAACGGAGCGGGAGCCCACCCCGCCGGTCTGTGCCCCACAAGAGGAAACTGCAAGGAACGAGCCAAAGTGCTGTTGGGGCCCCCGCAGTGGATGGAGAGCCCTTAGTGCTGCCGTGAGTCCAGCACTGTGCTGCAGGGGCCTGAGTGAGGCCTCGTGGGCCCCGTATGGCCCGCATAGATCCCAGGAGCTGCCCGGGGCTCTCATGCTCCGAGGAGAGCCCTGCAGAGCCCCCCAAGAACATCAGGAGCCCGGTGAGTGGGGGCTCCATTAGACTGTGGTAGGGGGGGTGTCGGGGCACAGGGTTGGTGCCCACCCTCGGGGACCATCATGTATTCAGGGAGCCCCAGAAGAGGGACTCCCTCGCGCCACCCACACAGGACTGCCTTTGCACCTCTGCCCCGCTGGACAGAGGGTAGTGGCAGCGATTGCGGCATTAATAATTTAAGGGCCACCCCATGTAGGATGCCTGACCTGTTAGGAAGGGGGCTATGTTGGAAATGCCTCAATGCTTTACGCCCCGGGATAGGGTTGTGCCTGCAGTAAAGAGTTTGCCTGATCCCATGCCGAAAGAGGAGGTCAGGCTATGAAGTGTATTTGCAGAAGGTCCTGCCTAAGGTTTTGATGCCTAGGGTTTCCCTGTTACCACTGATGTACCTAATGTGCTTTTCTTAAGGGTGATACAAAAGGGGGTGGTGATGGACGGAGCATCTGAACCAATCAAACACTCACACCCAGTCAACAGATCTGGATTTAATCTATCACCGTTCTTTAGCCCACTCTGCCACCCCAGTTCAGACATGGCCATATTTCTTAAGGGTGAAGCCAGATGTTAAGTTGGTGCCCCATGTTAAAGGTGATTCTGCCTGCCTAGGCCAGATGGTAGTATTGCGTGCCTGTTGTTCCCTTTTGCAGGAGGTGCTAATACAAGTCAAGCTGGGTTTATGCCTAATGTTTTATTTTACGCTTACAGCCTACTGCTTCCATCTAATTACCGCCCCATTTCCCTTCTCCCAGCATTAGCCAAGGTCTGTGAGAAGGTAGCTTTTAGACAGCTAGAAAAATTTGTGGAGTCCTCGGGTGCCTTGCATCCCGCACAATCTAGCTTCCGAACATCTTTCAGCACTGAGACTGCGCTCGTGGAGGTCACCGAGGACATTAAAGAATGTCTGGATGGGGGAGGCAGAGCGGCACTGATTTTTTTGGCCTCGTTCGACACGGTACCCCATCTTCAGCTGCTCTCCAGGTTGTCGGATAGAGGCATCACAGGCGCTGCCCTAAGCTGGGTCGAATCATTTCTTAATGACCTTTCCAGCAAGTGTGGATGCCGCCCTTCCACTCCTCAGATAACAAAGTAGAAACAGGGGTCTTGCAGGGGTCGACTTTGAGCCCCTTGCTTTTCAATGTTTATCTGACCCCCCTTATCTACCTAGCAGAGAGGTTGGGTGCCAAAATTATGGCCTACGCCGATGACACCCAACTCCTCTTTACCTGGAAAGGCAGTGACCTACGCACTGATGAAGCCCAACATTGTCTGTCCTCAGTATTTGCTTGGCTTGCCCAGGCCAGCCTCAAATGCAATGAGGATAAATCCGAAATACTTCTCTATGTCCAATTTCTGGTGACCTTTAAGGAATCACTATGGCCCAATGAATTCCCCTGCCCCAAGGGCGACTGAGGGGTAGCAAAGAACCTTGGGATTTGGTTTGGGGCTGACTTGTGCTGCCGCGAGCAAATCACGAGACTGGCGTGTTCATGCTCCCTTGTGCCACCCACATAGGACTGCCTTCGCACCACTGCCCCGCTGGACAGAGGGTAATGGCAGCGAATGGGGGCATTAATAATTTAAGGGCCACCCCATGTAGGACGCCCGACCTGTTAGGAAGGGGGCTATGTTGGCAATGCCTCAATGATTTACGCCCCGGGATAGGGTTGTGCCTGCACTAAAGAGTTTACCTGATACCATGCTGAAAGAGGAGGTCAGGCTATGACGTTTATTTGCAGAAGGTCCTGCCTAAGGTTTTGATGCCTAGGGTTTCCCTTTTACCACTGATGTACCTAATGTGCTTTTCTTAAGGGTGATGCCAGATGTTAAGTTGATGCCCCATGTTAAAGGTGATTCTGCCTGCCTAGGCCAGATGGTAGTATTGCGTGCCTGTTGTTCCCTTTTGCAGGAGGTGCTAATACAAGTCAAGCTGGGTTTATTCCTAATGTTTTATTTTATATTTACAGCCTACTGCTAAGGTGATGCCAAGGATTAATGCCTGTGTTTGCCCTGCAAGACTGACCCTATGTTTCATGCCAATTGATAACATTCTTTTTATTTTAGCCTGGAAACTAATGGACTCACCCTTTTCTTGCTTTGCCCATTTCCCCCCGCAAATAATCCCCAGGTATCCATTGCCCTGGCGCACGTTGGCGCCCTATTGTGATTACTGTGCATTACTGAGTTTTACCTTTGCAGGTTGGACCTAATACAAAAGTTATTATTTTTCCAACCAGAAGCGGTGTCGTGTCTCTTTTGTGGTGTCCCTGGTGTGTCATCTGTGCGTACTGCGGGGATGCTTCACACATGTCCTCAGGAGTTTGGCCTGCCCGCTCTGCTCCATGCTACCCCCGTAGAATTGGTAACCCCATTTCTAACTTACTATTTCTGACCTAAAGAAATCTCTGTTAGGCATGTTGTGCTGCCTGTTTCTACATAAATAGTTAATGGACTACTGCGGCAGGAACTGTGCAGTATCCCTGCAGTAATATACACTTTATTGGGAGCGGGTCGAGCAGATTTGCCTCCCCCCCTTTTTCCTCCTCCTCAGCTGGTCACCACTGGAGTCCCGCAGGGTTCCTCCCTTAGCTCGCTCCTCTTTAAAATTTATGTTACGCCACTGATATATCTGGCAGAGGAGCTTGGGGCTGAGGTGATGGCCTATGCGGGCGATACGCAGCTGCTGTTTACCTGGGATTAAACATCAGACTCCGTTTCAGCAGCGCAACAGTGCCTAGTTTCCATCTTTAAATGGCTGGCCGATGCATAGCTTACGTGCAACCAACAAAAAACTGAGTTCTTGCTTTATAGCAAGTTTCCTGCTGACTTCCGCGAGCAGCTGTGGCACCTGACTCCCCGCTTCCCCTCTCATCGAGACAGGCCACCAAAAATCTGGGAGTGTGGTTTGACGAGGGTCTTTCTTTTACAACTCACATCAAGAAACTGGAAGGATGTTGTTTCGGCCTCCTTAAGACTCTGAGTACTTTCTTTCCGTTCTCCCTCAAGCGGCAGGAGAAACTGTTACATGTGCCCTGATTGTGTACTAGAAGAATCTGATGTATACCGTGCAATAACACAGGCCAGGTGAGGAAATATAAATTTTTGGTCAAGTTATGTTCCCTTACGTGTACCCCACCGTCTCCATGTACCAGCTTAAAGTGCATGTAACTTCCCTCCTGTACCAGCTATGAAGACGCAAATACATTTGCGTCCAACGTTAACATGTCCTCTTTCAGACCCACCCTGAATGGGTTGGATAGTCCGTTTCTAAGTATGCCATGCCAACGTCTTTTTGTGGTGTACTTTACACGTTTTTCAGCTCTGGCGAAGTAGGCCCTGAATTCTGCCATCGAGCCTTTTTTCTGCTTCTGACTCTGAAAGCCTCAGCCCAGGCTGTCTCTGTACCCGTGACCTCTGCCTTACTTCCTGCGCGGCTCACCGCGTTTAGCTCAGCCTGCTGCCTGCCAAGACTGAATTCAACCTTCGAATTATCTGTTCCGCTCTTCGAAAATGCATTCCTGCCTACTAGTTTAAGTAAACATCCCCCCAGCTGCAGAGCAAAGGGCCCGGCCTTACTGTCTCCGTGCAAGTAATTCATAGCCTCTGTTACCATGGCAGGCCCATGCCCCTCGCATCTCATACAGACACTTAGGCGCTTATACACGCACTCACAGTCAGTATAGAATAGCTTCTGCCCCAGAGACCTTTTCCGTCCAGATAATATGGTTCCCAAACATCAGATATCAGATATGATAGAGGTACGAGTTGATCTGACATGCCAGACTTCTGTCTCTTTCCGCCATTGTAAATGTCAAGTCCCCTGCACCCTCCAGTTTCACGTCAATCACACGTCATGCAGCTGCGCGCGTATCCAGGCCTCAGATTTCCGCTGACATTGCAAGATTCTGCTTTTGTTGCCACCCACATATGACACTTACATGTGACGTTTCTAGCACACACCTCTATGTTCACGCCTAGTTCACGCCTTCTAATTACGTATCAATACCACGTGTGTGTTTTATCTTGTCTTCTCTCAGCTGTTACGCCTACTGTATTGGTTTCTATAATGTAACTTAAGTATATAAGCTATGTATTGTCAATAAAATATGGCTCTATCCCTTCCTACACCCTAGTGGTGGTAGGAACCCGATATCCGGTCAGACCATTCCTTTTTAAGGAATAAAACCCCTAAGAACTCTAACACCACGGACTCTGCGTCTTTCTTTCCGATTGAGTTATTATTGATTAAGTACTTACCTGCATAGAAATTAAGACGGTAAATCAAATATTTACCACATCATTATGGCGCCCGAACAGGGACCCCTCCCCCACCCCACGCGCCGGTTGGTGCGTTGCAAGCTCTGTCCCCTGCCATCAGTTAGAAGGAACTACGCGTACTGGCAGGATTTCCTGTATCTCCCTCTGGCCCACGGAGGTGACGAAGACTGCAATCAGCACCCAGACGAGGCGGTGAGGAGTGCGGAGGATCCCGACCAGAGCCTAGCCGAAAGAAGCAAGGTCCGAGGTGTCAAGAGGCCCACCAGTTTCCGAAGTATCCACGTGTCGAGTCGAGTCGAGTCCGGTCCAGTCCAGTCGAGTTTTCCGAGGCCTTCTGTTTCCGTGCTTCCCGGTGAGTACCATTGCTGGGACGTATCTAGACGGGTGCATTATTATGTATCCGGTAAAGACGGGTTTGGGTACACAAATCCGGTCTGCACTGTTTTAGACAGTGTATCTGTACTGTTTAGCAGTATATCCGATATTCAAGTTCTTGCACTGTTCTCAGCAGTGTATCTGTGCTGTTTAGCAGTACATCCAGTATAGGGGGTAGTCATATATGTTTCAAATGTCTTTCATGTGATTAATGTCGTGGTATGAGTGATTGTTTTTTTTTGTGCATTATTGTGTTCTTGTGTAACTAATTGTGTCTAGAGTTAAGCAGCAAGGATTGAGCATTCAGTACTAAGTAAACAAGATGCCGTTTTTCAATAAGTTAAAACAGATAGGAACTAGGAAAGGGATACTAGAGAAAGAAATTCCTATCCCCCCTAGGGACACTCCTGGAAATTTCATGTACCATAAACATGGCATAGATGCCATATTGTATCTAGATTTATGGGCCGATTATACTAAGCATCTAGACGAAAGACACAGATGGCCCGTTACAGGAACATGGGATGCCGAGTGCATCATGAAGGTAGAAGAAGCACTATGGAAAAAGAAAGCTAGACAATCGCAGAAAGACGCCATAGAATTTTGGCGTAAAGAATCACATAAACGCGCTGAGAAAGCACTCCGTAGAGAAGACAGACATAGAGAAGAGTCAGATAAAGCCCGAGAAAACGAATTAGTTACTGAAGGGATCCGAGTAAAATCAGAACAAGTAGACCGCGCACGAAACAATCTTGTAAATGGCATGTATCTTGTGGCCGAGGGTTCGCCTGAGACCACTTCAGAAATGCCGAAAAATCTGCCGCCACCATTGGTTCCAACTAAAGTAACTCACAGGACCACTAAAGAAATATTTCTGAATTCCTATCTAGAGGATGTAGCATCCGCTTACACCAATCCACCTGCCCGCGTCCCGCCTACTGACGGTGACGGAGGTGGCAACCCACCTCCAGACCATATCCCGCCATTACCGCAACAAGGTTCCCCCGTCCGACAGACTGTTCCTCCACCTCCACCACTTCCCACACCTAAGATTAATATACCAAATCCGTTAGCGCCTGATCCTACTAAAAGACAAGTTCAAGTACAGATACAGACTCCACAGAGAGACAATGCTCAAGGCTCAGCCTCAGGAGGTGCGATGGGGGGTTACCAGACCCCGCCAGCAACACACAGATTACACCTTAGGGACATGCAGAAGCCCTTTACATTCCAATCACCCCGTCTCGACCCACTCAAAGAACCGCTTCAAGTTTGCAGATACGATCCAGTACCCGGTAAAGACGATAGGATGTTTATAGCATCACTACGCTTACGACAAGCCACAGATTACCTACTGTTTTTCTCAGGAATGAAAGAGTACCTAGATAGAATATATCATTTTGTCCGGACTGGGGAAGATCCTGAAAGTATTAAGGAGGCCATGGCACATCAGAAAGTTGACACTCAAGCATATATACTACGTTTTTTCATAAATTGCTTAATAAGAGAACGAGACAGGCCTGAGACAGAACAGGATGAAATGGAAGCACTAAACAAGTGGGGTCAAAATATATCCGAGGGAAGACATGATAAAGGGGGTTGCATAGCTAGTATGTACAAGAGAATAAGAAAAGCAGTAATAGACATACACGAAAAAGAAAGAGAAAAAGAGAATGCTTCCTCTGAGGAGGAGGAAGAACCTGAAGAACCAGAAAAGACTACAGATACGATAGCGTATGTAGGTAAGGGAACTTATCTTAGGAAAGGCATTCGTCCAGAAAGCAAGAGAGTTTTCCTCTCTGGCATAACAAAACCGAATTCTCCTGAACATCAGTTTCAAGAGACTGATAAAATGCTTCGAGAACGAATGGGGTACCATGTACTCAATTCTATGGATGAACAAGAACTAGCCCGGTCAGCAGTACTATGGGCTGACAATCCGAACATATACAATGATGACACAGTAGCGCAGACATTCTTGAACCTGCCCCCAGACGAGCAGAAACTAGCAGGTGTATACATGATTCAGCACCTCCTCACGTTATACAGAAATCAACATTCTGATCCAGGTCCCTTACACGATACATTAGAAGCCCTACTCATGGATAGATGGAGAGGCCTAAGTACTAAGTTAATTCAAATAATTCTAGAACAACGGCACAGATATAACACCTTTTTAAGCTCACAATACGTTCCCGCTCCGCCCCCAGAAAGAAAAATGTATCATATGGAGCGTCTGCATGGTATTGAAAGTCAGAACCCATTACGAGAAGTACACCCAGTCATGGGTACCGATAATACCCTGAAACGTGTGTATGTACACACACCTCTGACTAAGTTAGAACTATTGGAAATGAAGAAACTAGTACCCTGTCACGATAAAGACCCTGCAGGTTTTCACAGAGAACTTAAAGACATGTTACTGATGGGAGATTACACATATGCAGATATCATGAAAATGTTAAAGGTACTGCTGCCCACAGGCATCTACGAGAAACTCAAGGAAAGAGAATGGGAGGTGGGAGAGAAAAAGATTGTATGGGCAGAAATAGAAGACGAGGAAAAACTTCGTACCCCAGGGCTAGGCCTTGGGGAGAAAACTAAAGCATTACCAGGTTTAATAGTACAGGTTCTGCCAAGATTACTGACAACTAGAAAGGAACACTGGGACGCAATTTCGGCCTGTAAACAGAAACACGATGAAGATACTAGTGACTTCTATTCAAGATTCGAGAAATGTTTTATCATTAATAGTGGCCTTAAACCAAGTACCGAGTCGTACCCGCATCTTTTTGTATCAAAATTAGTCGAGAATTCCCTGCCATTAGTTAAGAACCGCGTATACAAGGTTGAAAGTACTTGGCAAGCAAATACGCCATCCCAGATGTTACAGATGTTACAATACCATCAGAACAGAATTAGAGAAGAACAGGATCATGAACAGAAACGCATGAAAGACACGAAAATGAAGATGTTAGTGGCCCAGTCGGTTCCAGCCGACGGCCAGAGAAAGGGTACGACCCAGACAGGTCACGCCGCAGCTCCCGTTAAAGGGACATGCAACTATTGCAAGCAGCCAGGTCACTACGTACATGAATGCCCAGTCCTGAAACATAATATAGCAACAGGTAAAACTAAAGAAAGACCGCATCCGCCTAGACAAGACCAGGGTCAGCAACAGACTTCACAGAATATACAGCCCATGCAGAATACACAGCCTATGCATGTTTCACCACATGCAGCACAGACAGTAGCGGTACCACAGAGACAGTCACAATCACAGCCACAGCCCATTGCCGCGACTCAGCAAGTTTCACAACAGATGTACCAGTATGCCCAATCTGATTACCCCGATTATCCACGATACACATGAAATAGCCTAGAGAGGGAAGGTGGCTTGCCTCTTATTGAGATTCCTGTAGATCAAGAGGGTCCTTATGTACACAGTCAAGTATTGGGAAAAGACAGAAAGTTTTTAATTGACACAGGGGCAAGTCGCACAACAATCAGCCATGATGAAGTCCCAGGGGCACCCCTCTCAGGCTCACAGAATGTTTCCCTTGGTTTTTCAGGACAGCCTATTGTAAATGAGGTATCGAAACCCGTCCCCCTGGCTTTGGGTCCATTATCACGTGTTACAGACTTGTTACTCACGAAATCATGTCCAGAAAATCTGTTAGGAATAAAAACATTGAAGGCTCTAGGAGCTGTGATATGTTGCTCTCCGGAAGGAGTCAGACTTTTCTTGAGAGACTTTAAGGGTCATTATGTGTTACGAGAGTTTGATGTCAGATTGAAAAATGTACCGGATCACTTATGGGCAAAAGGCCCAACTGACGTAGGTTGTATGCACATTACACCATACCGTGTTACACTCAAACCAGGTGTTGTTCTACCCAGAATCAGGCAATACAAGTTACCACCCGATGCTGTAGTGGCATTACTGGAAATCATTGAAGAGCTCATTGCCCAAGGAGTGGTCGTAGAGACCGACTCCAATACCTGTAATTCCCCCATCATTCCGATTCTTAAACGTACTGATCCCAATGCACCGCCAGTATATAGGCTGGTGATTGATTTACGAGAACTGAATAAATGTATTGTACCACAGTACCCTGTGGTTCCCGACATCTCATCGCTATTAACTGCCATTGATTCAGAAGCAACGTTCTTTACTGTAATTGATCTCAAGAACGCCTTCTTCAGTGTACCTATTGACCCAGAGAGCCAATATCTCTTCGGATTCAGTTTAAATGGACGAAGTTTCAAATTTTCACGCGCACCTCAAGGATTCACAGAAAGCCCCAGCATCTATAGCCAAGCACTGAAAAGACAACTTGATTGTATAATAATGCCAGTTAATACCGCTTTACTGCAATACGTCGATGATCTGCTGATCACCGCACGAAGTGAACCCGAATGTGAACAAGCATCACTGACAGTCTTACATTTTCTGGCCGACAAGGGACACAAGGTGTCTCCTTCGAAGCTACAATTCTGTGTTCAGCAAGTTGTGTACTTGGGTCACTTGCTGTCCAAAGTGGGGAGACAGCTCACTCCTGACCGTATTCAGTTAATTGTAAATATGCCACAACCCCAGACACAAAAGGAAGTGCGAGCCTTTATAGGCCTCACCTCGTACTGCAGACAATGGATTCCCCAGTATGCATTTCTAGCCAAACCACTCATTCAGTTAACAACACAGGAGGCAGCAACTTCGACTGCCCTTCCTTGGACTCAGGAACATACACAGGCTTTTGAAGAATTAAAGAAAGCTTTATGCCAAGCACCAGTTTTAGCGACACCATGTTACAGCAAACCTTTTACACTTTTTGTTACAGAACGTGATGGTACAGCGTTGTCTGTCCTCACTCAAGACCAAGCAGGTTCACATAAGCCTTGCGCTTATTTTTCAAGTACATTGGATTCAGTAGCCCAGGCACTCCCTGCGTGCTTGAAGTCAGTAGCAGCGACAGCCTTAGCAATCAGACAGAGCGACTCATTTGTCTTAGGACATCCATTAACAGTACAAGTTCCACATTCTGTAGAGGTTCTTTTAAACAGAACCCAGACTCAGCACTTGACTATAGCACGACTGACAGGTTATGAATTGACGCTATTCCAGCCACACATAGAAATCCGACGCTGTAGCATCCTGAATCCCGCAACATTGTTACCTTCGATTATGACAGATCCAGCCCCACATGATTGTATAGAGATCATTAATGCAGTGACAAAGCCTCGACGAGACTTAACAGATGTCCCACTGACAAATCCAGACCTGACACTTTACGTGGACGGTTCATGCATGAGAACAAGTACAGGAGAGTTGGTGGCCGCATATGCAGTGACCACTGAAACTGAAGTTAAAGAAACACATTGTATTGACACACTGTCTGCTCAAGCGGCGGAGCTCATCGCTCTGACCCGAGCTTGTATACTAGCCAAGAACAGAAATGTTAACATATACACTGATTCCCGTTATGCGTTCGGAGTTGTACACGACTTCGGAATGTTATGGCAAGAACGAGGTTTCTTGACCTCTCATGGCGCCAAGATCCAACACGGTCCCCTCATTCAAGCACTGTTAGAAGCAATACATCTGCCCTCGGGCATTTCCGTCATGAAGTGTAAAGCACATACAAAAGTTACAGATTCTGTTTCCCAGGGTAATGACCTGGCAGACCAGACAGCAAAACATACAGCATTGACTCACACTCAGACTACTGATGTGACAAAGACAATAGTACCGACACAGTGTATGTCAGTCAGGGTTCCCACCCTAGATGTAATCGATATCCAGACACATGCCACTTCAGATGAAATAAAGAAATGGACTGAACTAGGAGGGATTCAGACAGATCAAGGATGGGTCACGAAGGGAAAATCTACATGGTTTCTCCCTGACTCAATGGTTCAAATCATGATAAATACAGCACATAGTCCGGCACATCTAGGAGAGAAAGCGATGTTAGACAGTTTACAGAATCTCTGGTACAACAAACACTTACGAGCAGCAGCGAAACAGAAAGTGCGTACTTGCATGATCTGTTGTCAGTTCAATCCAGGTAAAAGCGTTCCTGTAGAGCAAGGTGGATTCCATCCTCCCGATCACCCTTTTGAAGTCCTCCAGATGGATTATATCCAGATGGACCATTGTCGGGGATTCAAATATGTCCTCGTAGTTGTGCACTTTCCCGTTGGACTGAAGCATATCCAGTCTCAGATTACACTGCCCCGACCACTGCCAGGCAGCTGGTTCGAGAATTCTTCCCATGGTACGGCCTGCCTCGGGTCGTGTACTCAGATAATGGACAGCCGTTCTCATCCGAACTCATGAAACATGTTTCCCTTCTGCTAGGATATCAGTGGAGATTCCATTGTGTCCGACATCCCGAAGCCGCTGGCCTTGTAGAAAGGCATAATCAGACACTAAAGACCCGCCTTGCCAAAGTTTGTAAAGAGAAAGGGGTCGACTGGATAGTCGCCCTGCCAGTTGCATTGTTTTACATGAGAATGGTTGCCCATTCGAGATCAGGACTATCCCCGTATGAAGTGGTCTTTGGCAGACCACCGAATATGTGGGGGACGCCCATGCCTAAGAAAATTACTGATGTCGATTGTAATATGCTGACAGATTACCTTGCCTCCTTGATGTCTGCACTCCAATCATGTCGTTCACAGGTTGCTGCAGCCTTTCCTGACAACACGGATGTAAAGCCACACGATGTCCGACCAGGGGATACCGTCCTAATTAGGAACTTTGACAGGAAAAGTCCGCTGGAGCCCCGATGGAAAGAGCCGAAGACCGTCCTTCTTACCACGAGGACCGCGATCAAGGTGGAAGGCAGAAAGGGGTGGATCCACACGAGTCATATTAAAAAGTGTAACGAACTGAAACCAGAACCAGACTCGTCCACCCCCTCCAAAGACTGTATCGAACCTAGTGACTTTAAAGTTCCCGAACGAGAGAAAACTCCCCAAGAGGAGTACAGACTGAAACTTCGATCTAGCAAGTCAGACAGTTTAATTGTTTAAGTCCTCCCCTAGGTGAATCGGTTAAATAGTTTCTGACATGTATCCCCTAGATCGAGATAGAGAGAGAGAGAGACAATTCAAGAAATGTGCATACTGCAAATCACTCCGCAGTCACTGTATAGTGACATTATTGATTATGTTTTTTCTAAGTCTTCTGATTATTGTAGCGAGTATATTGCTTCCTATATATTACCCTATCTTCAAGCGTGAACAATCTGCTTACAATGTTTCTGCTGAACATTCTTTTAGTACATTACCGCCTCACGAACTGTCTTACAGACTTGCGCTGCGCAACAACACATTCATCAGTATGTTACATCACTCCCATCAGACCAGCAATGCTACAAACTGTTGGATATGTGGCCGACTCCCTCCCCATCAGAAATACAAGGGAGTTCTGCCTCTCTTTCCGTACCCGTTCACTCACAATGGCTCCTGTGGTGCATGGAGTAGATTGATCAATTCTTTAGATTCTGATATTGCTGTTACCAGCGAGGGGGGCTGGATTTGGGGAAACCTGAATTCAGTTCTGTTCGACGTCTGTTACCCTGACAAAAATGGACGATCCGTTAGAATAGGAACTGATCTAGAAAACGAAGTATATGGATTAGGTAATTACACAGTTAACCTCATGATTCTTACTATTGAGTCCGAAGCTGCACCCATTCTCCCCGCTATGTCAGTATTACCAGTCACTGGTCATCTTTGTGTTAGAAAGAAGGGTTCAGTACACTCAGGTCATAGTAAATGTACTACTGTGGTCGAATTCACTGATGAGGGTAGGTCCTCATTTCGAGCTACACGTCATTCCTACTTTGTTTGTGGCCATACCGCATACATACGCTTACCTCCAGATTGGGATGGTACCTGTTACATTGCCTTCCTTCTGCCCCCTGTTTTCCTGGCTCCTCCTGATTATCATAGAAATACGAATCTAGGAAAAAATAGATTCCGAAGAGACCTCCCGATTGTCGACTATACTGAAACGGCATGGGAGCAATACACAGATTTCAATAAAGGATTCTTTTTCTTCACAGGTCCCGTCCAAAACAGTAAACTAATACGTAGATTAACTAGAACACTTGAAGCAGTAGTACATGAAACTGCCTCCGCCCTAGGTAACTTAACAGAGGATCAGAATCCAGGCACCTGGACTTGGTCCGGTTGGTTCTGGACAACGTTGACAGCTTGGGGATGGAAGATCCTATCCTTCCTAGGCATTGGCCTTGTCATAGTATTCAGTTGCTGCCTGTGCCTACAGTGTGGGCCAGCGATTTGTGGACTGTGCGCCACATCGTGCATTGGACATTCCAGTTTTCTCTCAAACCGACAAAGGAAGAAAGACGAGCAAATGATGTTACAAGAACAGACTGATCGATTCATGAGGATCGATATATCATGAAGGGTCCGTAGGGAACAAGGAGGGAATGAGGAAATATAAATTTTTGGTCAAGTTATGTTCCCTTACGTGTACCCCACCGTCTCCATGTACCAGCTTAAAGTGCATGTAACTTCCCTCCTGTACCAGCTATGAAGACGCAAATACATTTGCGTCCAACGTTAACATGTCCTCTTTCAGACCCACCCTGAATGGGTTGGATAGTCCGTTTCTAAGTATGCCATGCCAACGTCTTTTTGTGGTGTACTTTACACGTTTTTCAGCTCTGGCGAAGTAGGCCCTGAATTCTGCCATCGAGCCTTTTTTCTGCTTCTGACTCTGAAAGCCTCAGCCCAGGCTGTCTCTGTACCCGTGACCTCTGCCTTACTTCCTGCGCGGCTCACCGCGTTTAGCTCAGCCTGCTGCCTGCCAAGACTGAATTCAACCTTCGAATTATCTGTTCCGCTCTTCGAAAATGCATTCCTGCCTACTAGTTTAAGTAAACATCCCCCCAGCTGCAGAGCAAAGGGCCCGGCCTTACTGTCTCCGTGCAAGTAATTCATAGCCTCTGTTACCATGGCAGGCCCATGCCCCTCGCATCTCATACAGACACTTAGGCGCTTATACACGCACTCACAGTCAGTATAGAATAGCTTCTGCCCCAGAGACCTTTTCCGTCCAGATAATATGGTTCCCAAACATCAGATATCAGATATGATAGAGGTACGAGTTGATCTGACATGCCAGACTTCTGTCTCTTTCCGCCATTGTAAATGTCAAGTCCCCTGCACCCTCCAGTTTCACGTCAATCACACGTCATGCAGCTGCGCGCGTATCCAGGCCTCAGATTTCCGCTGACATTGCAAGATTCTGCTTTTGTTGCCACCCACATATGACACTTACATGTGACGTTTCTAGCACACACCTCTATGTTCACGCCTAGTTCACGCCTTCTAATTACGTATCAATACCACGTGTGTGTTTTATCTTGTCTTCTCTCAGCTGTTACGCCTACTGTATTGGTTTCTATAATGTAACTTAAGTATATAAGCTATGTATTGTCAATAAAATATGGCTCTATCCCTTCCTACACCCTAGTGGTGGTAGGAACCCGATATCCGGTCAGACCATTCCTTTTTAAGGAATAAAACCCCTAAGAACTCTAACACCACGGACTCTGCGTCTTTCTTTCCGATTGAGTTATTATTGATTAAGTACTTACCTGCATAGAAATTAAGACGGTAAATCAAATATTTACCACACAGGCACTAGGGAAATCTGAAGCAAACAATGCAATAACAAGGGCCAGGCACTAGGAAAAAGTGACGCAAAAAATGCAATAACACAGGTCAGGAACTAGGAGAATCTGATGGACACAATGCAATAACACAGACCAGGCACTAGGATAACCTGATGCAAACAAGGCAAAAACACAGGCCAGGCACTAGGGGAATCTTATGAAAACGTTGCAATAACACAGGCAGTGTACTAGGAGAATCTGATCCAAACTATGGAATAACACAGGCCAGGCACTAAGATAATGTGAAAGAAACAATGCTATAACACAGGCCAGGCACTAGCAGAATGTGACACAAACAATGCAATAACACAGGCCAGGCACTAGGAGAATCTGACACAAACAATGCAATAACACAGCCCAGGCACTAGGAGAGTCTGAGCAAACAATGCAATAACACTGGTCAGGCACTAGGAGAATCTGACGCTTGAATCCAGTGGCAAAGTGAGCAAGGGACTCACGTCTGAGCATACCCTGCCACACTTATGGTGGCCAAAAGCGGTACAAAAGGGGGGTAGTGATGGACGGAGCATCTGAATTAATCAAACACTCACACCCAGTCAAAAGATCTGGGTTTAGTCCATCACAGTTCTTAAGCCCACTCTGCCACCCCAGTTCAGACATGGCTATATGCAAATCAGTCTGACCCTGTGCCCCATGGGAACAGTCCAGCCCGAACTGCCAAGCCATGTCTTCCCTGGACCGGAAACAAGCTTCTGAGGACCGGTTTCTGGCATTCCAGCCGTCTTCAGCCAGGCTTGCTTGAATCCAGTGGCAAAGTGAGCAAGGGACTCACGTCTGAGCATACCCTGCCACACTTATAGCAGCCAAAAGCGGTACAAAAGGGGGTGGTGATGGACGGAGCATCTGAATCAATCAAACACTCACACTCAGTAAAAAGATCTGGGTTTAATCCATCACCGTTCATTAGCCCACTCTGCCACCCCAGTTCAGACATGGCCATATGCAAATCAGTCTGACCCTGTGCCTCATGTGAACATTCCAGCCCGAACTGCCAAGCCATGTCTTCCCTGGACCGGAAACAAGCTTCCTAGGACCGGTTTCCGGCATTTGAGGGGTTCCATGGGTGGAGAGTGGGTGTTACCACGCATCGCCTCATAGGTTTTGGTGCATTCCCAGATTCACCAACACAAATGACCGGGTCCTTCTAGGCCTTTTCGTATTTTTCGTATTTCAAAAAGACTTAACCATTTGTTTATCTCCCCTTGCTTAATGATGTTAGGGGTAGAGAGTACACTATTTAATGGCCACTTTAAAAAAGAAGGTGCCCCTTCTTGCACAAAAACAATCCGGTTCACAACGCACGCACGCTTGCACCATGGTAAAATAGGATTGAAGAGCAAGGGCAACCCTGGCGTGTCCCTCTCTTAATCACTATTTTATCAGACCTTTCCCCCATGACCATAACACAAGCCACCAGATCAAGGTACATAGCCTTAATTGCCATCAAAAAGTTTTTACCAAAGCCTCTACTAACCAAAATCCCCCAGAGAAAGTCCCATACCACTCGGTCGAAGGCTTTCTCAGCGTCAAGGAGGATCATGGCCATCTCCCCCCCCCCCCCCCCGTAGCATCATGGGCATCAAATAGCGCAATTGCTCTTCTAGTGTGTTCTGTAGTACCTCTCCCAGGTATAAACCCATGCTGCCACAGGGAAACGAGACGCCCAATGATCCCCCCCAACCTGCCAGCCCAGATCTTAGAATATAGTTTGGTGTCAGCATTAATTAGCGATATTGGTTGGTAAGACCCCGGCAATTCCTTGGGTTTCCCCTTCTTGTGGAAGATAACGATGTTAGTCTCCTTCCAGGACTGGGGTATTATTCCTGACCACAAAATACCATTGAATAGATCTAATAAAATTGGTGCGATCTCCTTTTCTAAACATTTATAAACCTCGAGGGGGATTCCGTCAGGTCCTGCTGCCTTACCTGAGGCTAATTCCTGTAAGGTCTTAGTTAATTCTGGCATATTAGGTCTCTATCAAGATCTTCTCTAGTTTGAGTGTCTAGAGACGGCCCACCATCTGCATAGCCAGAATCTAAACCATGCTCACCCATGGAGCCCTCTTCATTATACAGATTTTGATAAAAAATCTGAAAGACTCTTAAAATGTCTTTAGGCTCTGTATACTCCTTATTTTCGTCCTGTATTTGTGAGATTAAATTCTTAGTCCTCTTTTGCCTTATCTGCAGAGCAAGTGCCTTACCCGCCTGTTCTCCTGTTTCATAGCGTCTTGCCTTGGTGACCTGATACTCACTAGTTTCTTTCTGAGTGACTATTTTCTGCAAGTCCGCTTTAATAACAGTTATTCTTTTTAGACTCTCCCGTCCCTGACCTATGTCCTTAATATGCTGTTCTTCCGCTACCACTAGCATATCTGTAAGCTTCTCGATCTCCCTCTTATCGTCTATCCTAATCCTAGCGGAGCAACTTATCGCCTCTCCTCGTAGAGTGGGCTTAAAGGCATCCCACAAGTTATTCCGAGATGCACTATACCTATTAATATCATACAACTCCACAGCCCATTTTTTAAGATGTTCGACAAATCTGGTATATAATAATAATTTTCTCTCAAAAGACCAGCTAGTTCGTTTCCTTTCCATTTTTGGCATATCATAGTACAATACTAGAGGATTGTGGTCTGATATTGATTTTGGGAGTTTCTTGATTCGCACCTTATTCAACTCCGTGGAGGAAATTAAAAAGTAGACTAGTTTGGTATATTTCAGATTGGGGCAAGAAAAATAGGTGTAGCCTGGATCTAAGGGTTCCCTTACCGCCCACACATCTTTAAGACCATGTGACTTCATAAGGGAATCGAGAGCTCGGAACACTTTGGGTTTCCGCCCAGAGTAATCATCTGCTTTGTTCCAGTCTACTGAAATATTTAAATCCCCACAAACCATTATGGGTGTTGGCCAATTAGCTAGTTCCCCTTCCAAACAATCAAAGATTTCCGGGTCGTCCTGATTTGAGCCATATATCAGACATATTGTACAGCCTAAATTAAGTTCAACTATCACCCATCTCCCTGCGCTGTCAGCCTTGTAATGTTTTGCTCCTCCTACTATAGGTTTAGCTTAAATGGCCACTCCTCTGATTGTTGACGTTTGAGATGAACAAGCTAAGATTTCAAGCCCCCTGAATTTCATCAAATTTCTTTTTGCCCAGGGAAGGTGGGTCTCCTGTATGCAAAAAATATCAACATTTTTAAACTTAGAAAAATGCTCCACCCTTTGATGATTTCTCGCATCATTCACGCCACCTACATTAGCTGTACAAATTTTAATGCTTGACATGTTTTTGTATTAAGCTTCCCTGCTGAATTTTAATGGTAACAATTTTTACCTTGATACACCTTATTTTCTCTTTTTTAGATTTTTCTCCCAACCCCTTGCACTCCCTCCCCCCTGGCTGCCCAGCAGGCCCCACCACCCAACTCACCCACCTTCCCCCCACCCTCTCCCTACATCCCTGCTCATAGCTAGTGAGGCTCTCAGACCAAGTCTGTGCGTGTGATGGTCACAGTGAGAGCAGTGAAGCTCTTGATATTATATTATAATCTGACTCAACATTCTGTTACCCCCTTGGGACATTTTATTTTAAATAGACACCCAGACTACAAATTCACCTGAACCTTCACCAATATTTCCATAATGCTAGAGACAGAGACGTACACCACATATATCCAGAACTGTTCTATTTCCCATAAGAGTCCAGATACTCTCTAGCTTTAATCTCAGAAGTAAAGTACATAGTTCTCCCCTCATTTATGACTTTCAGTTGGGCTGGAATAATTAGATAGGCCTGCATTTTCTTCTGCTGAAATGGGTTAATCAGTTGCCTGAGTCTCCAGCGTCTCTCCACTGTTATATGGCAAAAATCCGGGCGAACGAAGAACGAGATCCTATCCACGTTCCTCTTGGCATCCGGTCTTGCCTTCTCCGCAATTGCCTGCCTCAGCACAAAATTACCCAAGAAGATTAGGATAGCTCTAGGTTTGTCCCCTTCTTTGGTGCCTTTTTTGATCTTAAACAGAGTGCAGTGAGCTCTCTGGATCTCTGCTGCCCAAGTCCAGTTAGAAAGCTCTGGGAATGCTTGTTCAAATATTTTGATGATGTAAGCTCTAGCATCAGATCCTTCCACCCCTTCAGGAACCCCGAGAACCCGGAGGTTGTTCCGTCTCATCCTGTTTTCAATGTCTTCCAGTTTCCATTGAATATCAATAACTTGTGCATTTTGGGCTTCGACCTTGTTGACTGCGGCTGCTGCCTCTGCCTCCGTAGATACAACTCTATCCTCCAGATTAGTTACCCGATCTCCCAGATTAATACAGGCCTTAGAGAACTTCCTAACAGGCCCCTGGATTTTCTTCACGGCTGCTTGGGATTTTCGACTGTCCTGCCGGGCTTCCTCTCTGTGAGCCAGGATCTCGCTGTGGATAGTCTCTAATAGCGACATTTGTGCAGTACCTCCCCCCGGGCTCCCCTGCAGGGGCAACGCTGAGGAATGGTCCCAACTGAGCTCACTCTGAGGGAACTCACGCTTTTTTGGTGGTTTAACTGCTGTTACGGGGGAGCCGGGCTCGAGATCACTTTCTGCATCTGGATCTGAGACCACATTGGAACCAAGATCCTCATCTTCATCGTCCTCTGACCACTCCCCCCCTCCGACACTGAGAAGAAGCATTCACTCGGAACCTTTTCGTTTTCTTTCCCCTTCTCAGCTTCCCCACTGGCCGCAAGATTCTCCTTTATAGGTGCGCCATCATTTGGTCCCTCTTGATCTTCTGCCGTATTCACGACATCACCCTGAACCGCTGGGCTCCTTTGGGAGTTACATATAGCTGACCCGGCGTTAGAGACCCCTGGCTCACCCATTATGATACTGCTATTAGTCTCTTTCCTTTTCCCCATGGCCTCACTCTCGCATTTGCCTGGAATATCAGGCTCAGGGTCAGGGTCAGGTTCAGGCTTAAGCTTTGGTTCGGACTCATTCAAATCATCCCCTTTCCTCAAACTTAATCCTATAGTATTCTGGAGGGGGAGAGGATCAGTCAAATCAGTTACATCTGGGAGAATCACGGAGTCTGTATCATCTATCACTGGTTCAGGCTCACTCCCCTCCTTTGGTGGTATTATAGTTTTTGTCCCATTCTCTCTGCCAGCCTTTGTAAATATGTCGGCGATTGGGGCCATAGCTGTAGCTGTTGCCTGTCTTGTTCTGCCCGCCACCTGCTTTCTTACCGGAGCGCGGTTTTGGTTCCAGACTTTTTTTTCTTTTCTTTCTCAGTGGCAGATTTTCCTCCTGTGTTGACCTTTGGAGCCATTGCAGATTGCCTCTTTCCTGCCCAAAGCCTCCTTGCGCCAAGCTCCTCGTCCCGACCAGCGAGCCTCGACGATCTAGCCTCGAACTCCGCTCTGCTCCGCGGCACCCGCGAAGCTTCGCTCGAGCCTTGCCCTCTTGCTCTCCAACTGGAGCACAGTGAGAGAGCCGCCCGCGTCAACTCGTGGAGCAGCCGTACCGCCGAGCCGCGACAGGTGAGCGGTAGAATCATCCAAAAAGTTTTCCAAAATTTCTGCCGCATTTATTGTATGTATTTTAGATTCCGCATCTGAAGATTCATGCGATATAGACAGCCATCGCCGTATGTCTCTGTTGGGGCAATTCGTACGAGCTTCACTGCTCTGCTGCTTCGGCTGCAACTAAGCAGCCGCCATCTTGCCCCTAAGAGCTTCACTGCTCTGCTGCTTCCTTTTTTTTAATTTATATTTTTAAGTTTGAGTTTATTGAAAATGAGAGAAAACATGAACAAAAGCAGGAATGAAAAAACAATCAATATAATTGTTCATAAAGTTATACAATAACGGTAAAGAATATGGAGTGGCATATAATAAATATAAATAAAGAAAACAATGAAAATATCCAAACTCATGCATATAGAGTGATAAAGCAAGCATAATAAATTACAGAAAACAGAACAAATTGAAAATAGCAGGGAAAATAGCAATAAAGGGAACATTAATATGGCTGAGATACCCGCCACCCCCTCTCAACACAATCCCCAAGAATGGGAATACGGAAACGGTTCTGAACTTTTGGAAGGCGGGAGGGAGTTACCCTCCCGGCCGTATTTATTAAAATATGAAACAAAATTAAAACATTAAAATAACAGTTTCATATCATGTACAATTTCATTTCCACATTACGATGTTCTTGGCTGACCTTAACACATCTCTAATACAAAGGTTCTCCTAGCCGATACTAAACATCCTACAAATGCATTTTCTCAAAATTGAAATTGTACATCCTAACATTACGGGCCAACGGCAAGGTCGTAACCGGTGTCAGATCCCTAAACCAGAACTCCCCCCTCACTTGTGAGGGGCGGTCGCACAGAGGACTGCACCTTTGTGCCTATTTCCAATTTCCCTTGTCTTGACGGGGGCCCCAGGTTAACTCGGCGCCATCTTAACGGTCGTCCGAGGACTCGTGTGAGGTGTCTAGAAGGTAGCGTAGACCCCCCTCCCACCCCACACAACTTACCACATCTGCCGTCGCAGATGTCCTGGCCCCGGGAAATTCCCAGGAGGGGCCCGTAGCCCCTCCTACCCAGGGAGGGGCCTTGGCCGCCTTCCCTTTCGGCGTCCCATCCTTAGAGGGGACCGCCTCCCCGTTGAGGGGCCAATGGCCCCCCCCCCCCGGGCGCTCCCATCCGTAATGGGTGACGCCCCCCCCCTAGGGATCTTCCAATTACTGCTCACCGATCATGACCCTACCGCCCGACCAAAAAATAAATACGACAATCTAAGACTAAAGAGGAGAAAAGACAATTATACTTTAAGCAATTCAAAGTATAAACTCTACAGAACATCACTGACCAATCCTGGTGCAATTACTTTGTTTAATAACATGCTGAAAAGAAAATTATCCACTTTATTGCATACCAAATCACAAACTTTATTCAGAACAACCTGTAAGAAAAACAATTACCACGTCACATGACTTTATTTCAAAACAACTCGCTGTCCTCAGGGGCTGGTGGGTGGGTCAAAATTGGCTCTTCGTTCCGTCTCGAGCTCACGTGCAATGGGGAGGTGCAGCTTCAGAGCACAGGAACAAGAGGATGCTTCCTTGGCTTGTCGCTCCTTTTATCCTTCTTCGGGCGGGCGTGGACCCACCTCAATCCGCCTCCGGGGGCGTGGCTGGTGGTTTCAGTGTCTAGGACAACCCACTCTTGGGCGGGAAAAGGCGCGCCCCGGCTACGCCGCTTCGGGCATACCAGCCGAGACTCGCCTCCCGCCCAAGATGGCTTCCCGGGGGGATCGGGGCACTCCACCATACGTTCGGGGAGACCGAGTGGTCGCCCCTTTCCATATGGCTGAGATACCCGCCACCCCCTCTCAACACAATCCCCAAGATTGGGAATACGGAAACGGTTCTGAACTTTTGGAAGGTGGGAGGGAGTTACCCTCCCGGCCGTATTTATTAAAATATGAAACAAAATTAAAACATTAAAATAACAGTTTCATATCATGTACAATTCCATTTCCACATTACGATGTTCTTGGCTGACCTTAACACATCTCTAATACAAAGGTTCTCCTAGCCGATACTAAACATCCTGCAAATGCCACCCCACACAACTTACCACATCTGCCGTCGCAGATGTCCTGGCCCCGGGAAATTCCCAGGAGGGGCCCGTAGCCCCTCCTACCAGGGAGGGGCCTTGGCCGCCTTCCCTTTCGGCGTCCCATCCTTAGAGGGGACCGCCTCCCCGTTGAGGGGCCAATGGCCACCTCCCCCCGGGCGCTCCCATCCGTAATGGGTGACGCCCCACCCCTAGGGATCTTCCAATTACTGCTCACCGATCATGACCTTACCGCCACAGGCCGGATAGTTGACCGGCTATCCGGACCCCCCCACAAAACTCCTACCTAAAGGTCATGCTGTAAACTCTTTAACCAGGCTACGAGGTCTCCTATGAGTAAAGAATTCCCCGCCCGGGACAAATGGACCCCATCCTCTAGATACATATGGTCCCCCCTGATACATCCATGCGGAATCGAATGCAACGTATTTGTACGAAACAGTCTACCAAGCTTGTTATTCACTTTCTTTACCGAATGATTTATAGCAGACACAGAATTAGCCCCTCGCCACACCTTCCGGGGAATCATATGGGACCAAGCAATCGTGCAACCCGGAACCCTTCTCGCCAACCAACTTACAGTGGATAACATCAATTCGAGAAGTACTCGACGACCAGTGGTCACCAAATCATTGCCCCAAGATGCACTATGATTATAGATGGCGGTGACCTTGTCCGTACTAATAAACCCTCCATGAAAGTTTGAAACTGGTCAATACAGAGCCCGCCCCTTCCGTAGAAGGTCACCCTGTACCCGTATTCCCCAGCCATGTGAATCATGTCACCTGCTTTGAATACGTCCGCGGCACGCCTCACGTATGAGTGGCCCACGACCCACACCACTCTCTCCTCAGCCGGTGATCTTTGACCGCTGGTTCCCAGGTGTCGGGTCGACTGCACAGTCCGCCCCGCCTCATAAGCTTGCGAAACTGTAAACCAAACAAAAACAAGAAGTGTAAGTGCATGATATCAGCTTCACAACATGTGCAACCGCACATACCTTTTGTAACAATTCGAGGACCAACGCCCCAACTGTTTTACTTTTTCCACACTCAGACCCCTGGCTGTAGCCTCTGTAGCAGCCCCTATCCAGAAGGAATGGGTCCCAAACTCGCATGGGTTCAAGCCCGCGGCTGTAATTGCCATTGCAAGCACCCGCTGGAACTGAAACCTCGTCAGTGGGGTGGCGTCGGCGTGCCTCAGCAAGGTCCCCCCCCATGATGCCGCCCTTTGCGCCAAATACTCCTCAACGCATGCAACCGGGCACATGGTAGATCCGGGAATCCGCTGGACCACTACACTGTCTCCGATCGCACCCTGATCGGTCTTGGACCTGGAAAACGAGACAATCATCGTCTCCCCCTTAATTTGAATGTGCTCTCGGCACAGACCTCCCCCCGTATCCTGCTTGTTCTTTGCTACCAGTTCGCTAACCCGCATAGCCCCATGGAATGCTAATGCAAAAGCGGCCCGGAATAGCACTGTCTCTGACTGAGATGAACATGTTGCAGGGAGTACGGACAGTAACAGGGCCAACCTTTCCAGACCTATCGGGTGCCTTTAATCCACTCTGCGACCCTCAAGGCGTTGCCACCCACGCAGCGCTTTCTGTACCACAAAAGACGCTGTGGGGTCCTGGATACCATGAGCCCGTGCCATAAAAGAAATGGCGGCCCGGTGTCTCTGGGCGGTAGCTACCGATTTGCCTGCCTGATGTAATGACAACAAAAATTTCAGGACATACTCTTCCTGGCCCCAAAGCTCCCCCCTAGCAGAACCCAAAAAGACCAATAGGAACGGAACGCCCCTTCGTATGCCTTCCTTGTCCTGGGTGCTAAACTCTCTCCCACGAGGTTTTGTAGTTCGGGGCACCGAGAGACCAGAGAGCTTCGGGAAATGGTGCCGCCACCGGGTCCGCTGTGGGCAGAAAACCCCAGAAGGCCTGCATACGGAAACGAGAAAGCGCATCAGCTGCCTGATTCAGCACCCCTGGCACATGTCTTGCCCTAAAAAGCACGTTCAATTGCATACATAGCAAGACAATTTCCTTAAGCAATCTCAAAATCCATTTGCATCGTGCTGCCTGACTATTGATACACTCAACCACGGTCATGTTATCAGACCAGAACACCACAGAGTGATCCCGAAACCCCTCAGGGCATGTTTTCAAGGCCACCAGAATAGGGAACAATTCGAGAAACGCAATGTTACCTGTAAGCCCACTCTCATGCCACCATGACGGCCATGTTTGGGCTGACCAGTGATTACCAAATATGGCGCCAAAGCCCATACTCCCTGCCGAGTCTGTCCACAACCCCAGCTCCTCGGAGGACACCACCGGTTTGTTCCAAACAACACGCCCATTGAAATCCGCCAGGAATGCCAACCATATGCGCATGTCCTGGCGAACCTCTGCTGAGAGCCTTGTGCGGTGATGCCCTTCTTTAAGGCCGACCATGGCTTGTGCAATCGAGCGGGAAAAAGGGCGAGCCATTGGTATCACTCTAAGGGCAAAATTCAGCTGACCCACAGTCTGTTGTAATTGATGCAAATTTACCTTCGTCTCGCTAATACATGTTTCGAGCGAGGCCTTGAATTTTATTACCTTCTCTTTGGGCAACCGGAAGCAACCCTCTTCGGAATCGAGCTCTATTCCAAGAAACTCGAGCGAAGTAGACGGCCCCACAGTCTTTCCTGGCGCCAATGGCACACCAAAATGTCTCATGAGATCACAAAATTCATTCAAAGCCTGTGCACATTCCGAGTCCCCGGCTGCCCCCAGGAACAGAAAATCGTCAAGATAATGCATAACATGCTTAAACCCCGTTATTCTTGTGTACGCCCATTGAAGAAAACGACTGAATTTCTCAAAATACGCACAAGATATGGAGCATCCCATTGGCATACATTTATCCATGTAATAGCGTCCCTGAAACATGAAACCAAGGAGACGCTGGTCGTCTGGGTGTACCGGGAGCAACCGGAACGCTGACTCGATGTCCGATTTGGCCATCAGCGCTCCGGGCCACAGGCGAATCAACATGGCGACGGCCTCATCAAAAGATGCGTACCGCACCGAACAAACTCCCGGGTCAATCGCATCGTTCACCGAGAGACCCCTCGGAGCTGACAAGTTATGTATCAACCTAAATTCGCCTGGGTCCTTCTTGGGGACTACTCCCAGGGGTGAACAAACAAAATTAGGAACTGGCGGTATGTCATATGGTCCGGCAACCCGACCCCGGGTCACCTCTTTCCCAATCTTTGCTTGTACCACGGTTGTATTCTGTAGAACCGACAGTTGGTTCCTACATTGTGTTTTACCCTGAAAATCCCCCGCCGGGATGCGGAAACCATACGAAAAACCATCTCGCAACACCCCAGCGGAGCTATGATCCGGGTATTTATTGAGCCAAGGAATCATTGCCATGGTATCAACCGGGGTAGGTAGAGGCGCCCCTCGGACTATTTCAGACCTGTTTGGCGCCCCCTCTACTTCCCGTGTCACCAGTCTTGGCTCTGCACATGGTCTCGGGATGCGAGGACTGCCCGCACCCTGTACATTCATGCCTAAACTTGCATGACCCCTGGGGCCTTGTACACTTGCCTCTGTTAAAACTCCAGCATACCCCTTTTTTTCCTGTGTTGCCATTAGACCTTGAGTGCTGATCGTTGCCTGATCCCGCCCGAAAGGGCGCCCCAGACGAGTGGCGGGAAAACTCGCCCCCGTTCCCCCCCAACAATGGCGACTTTGCCATGCCTGATTTCTCCATTTTCTGCCAGGAAATGGAGTCGAAACAATCCCACGTCAGAGATGTGTCGAACTCCTTGGCCTTACGGAATATGTTATCGTAACAAAACCACTGATTACCCTCATATGTCTGAGAAAACTCCATGATACGTGTCTGATACACGGGTAGCTCCGCCAACAGTTCGGGCCTTCGTTCCCCCATAATTGCAGTGAATATCCCAAACGCTCTGCCCCAATTACCTATCGTTTCATCAACTCTGAAAGCGGCCATCTTAGCGCGCCAAACACTAGGGTGCAGAAACTCCTTTTGAATTTTCACATTCTCAATCTCATAATGATCCGTTAATAAAGAAAACATGTTTATATATTTATCAGCCCATATCCTCTCTTTGACTTCCATCGGGATATGCTGAGCTACTTTTTCCCTTCTCGAGGGTACCGACCCCTCCCCCGCCATCGGCAATAGCTGCTTACCTGGACCGGTAGCTGTGACCGTAGTCGCTGCCGAACTCACGCCCGCTGCGGGTTGTTCTACTGGAGCCTGCGGGGGAACAAAAGGACATGTTGCCTTCGCAGCCTCTCTTGATTGCCGCAACTGCTTCATCACTGCCCTGGCATCATCAGCCGTGGCCCCCTCGCTATCTTTTCCCAACCATGCTGCCAACTGTGCAGCCAGTTCAGGAGGCATATCCTCCCCATTCACGGGGGTGACTACAACCGGAATTGGTTGCCCCTCGTTCGGGACCGGGATCGGGGCCTCAGTCGGTGCATCTGGGTGCGCCGGCGGCGCCTCGGGAACCGGGGCCTCCCCCCCTGATGCTCCCTTCTTGGCCCTTCTACCTCTCCCGTTAGGGACTACTCCTGGCTATGCTGGTCCGACGACTCGCTTAGGTCCCCCCACACCATTCATTGCCGCCATCTGCTTCTTCATCTCAGCCATGTCTTTCACCAGCATGCGGAGCATCTGATCAGTACCGACCCGCTTTCCGACCTTCTTGCCCGGCATCGTCCAACGCTGATTTTCTGAAAGAACAAAGACAAAATTAAATCCTTCAAAATTGGCTCTTCGTTCCGTCTCGAGCTCACGTGCAACGGGGAGGTGCAGCTTCAGAGCACAGGAACAAGAGGATGCTTCCTTGGCTTGTCGCTCCTTTCATCCTTCTTCGGGCGGGTGTGGACCCACCTCAATCCGCCTCCGGGGGCGTGGCTGGCGGTTTCAGTGTCTAGGACAACCCACTCTTGGGCGGGAAAAGGCGCGCCCCGGCTACGCCGCTTCGGGCATACCAGCCGAGACTCGCCTCCCGCCCAAGATGGCTTCCCGGGGGGATCGGGGCACTCCACCATACGTTCGGGGGGGACCGAGTGGTCGCCCCTTTCCATAAGTATTGGTGATTTTAAAAGCGATGGGGGAAATTAAGGTGGTTTGCGTACCTCTGTAGAATTAACATCATGGGTTTTGGAGGAAGGGGCAGAGGAGGAAAGATAAGCTACTAGAGGAAGCCAAAGGAGATCTCATTTAATTGCTAAGGAAACAGGAGAAACATAATTAGTGTCTAAACGATGGTGGAAACACACCCGTTCCACCATGACCTAAAAGAAACATTAGTGGCTTGTTTCCAATTAGAGGTAATGTGATGAAAAGCAATAGCTATCAAAAGATCAATGAGAGAGTAGTGTTGGTGAGAATGGGGGTGTGCAGGAGATAGAGAGCCTAAAGAAATGTGAGGTAGAGAAAAAGGAATCCGGAACTGAAAGATGCGTTGAATTTGAAGCCAAACTAGTTTCCAAAATTGGAGAATGGAAGGACATTCAAATAGCATGTGTTTTAAATTTGCAAGTGGACAGGGACATGACCAGCAAGTAGAGGGGGTGTCAGTGGAGAAGGTGGACAAAACAGAAGGAGTGAAAAGAGTACGGGTGTAAATAAAATATAGAGTTTGAGTTGTATTGGCAGCTCTAAAGGTCTTATGAATCTTAGACCAAATTTTTTCCCGTAAGACAATTGACCATTCTAAGGAGAAGTCACGTTCCCAAGCCAATTCAATTTTAGATTTGCGCCTGTCAGCAGATAATTGAGCAGAGTTATAAAGAAACGATGCGGAGGGAGAGGAGGCAAGTGCCAGAGAAATGGGACGAAAAGCGGCAGGAATGGGGTTGGAAATCGGTAAGGAAGCAAGATAAGACGTAAGAAAGGGAAGCAGCGTGTTGTATTGAGATAGGGAGCTAGATGGTAAGGAAAATAGAGATTAAAGATCTGGAAAAGAAAGGGGAGTATGATTGTGAGAGAGAAGTTGAGAGATCCAGCGAAGGCCATGTGAGTGACAAGATTTCCAAAAGAAAGAGCGGTTACGGATCTTGAGTTGTTTATTATGCCAGATGGGTTGGTCAAGAGTGGAAGAGATAGAAGGATACCATGAGGACAAATAAGGGAGAAGGAGATTGCGAGAATGAGAGATGATGGGATTACGAAAGCGAGTCAGAGAAGATGTGAAAGATAAAATTTCACGAAAATCAAAGGAGAGATAAAGGAAGACTCAATCTTTAACCAGAGAGGGGGATAAAGAGGAAGATCGGTGGAAAGCCAACGAGCCGTTGGTTTGAGAGAAAAAGCACAATGATATGCCTTGAAATCAGAGAAGCGAACTCCAGACTGAGATTTATCCTTCTTGAAAAGGGCGAGAGAAGGGCTGGGTCGTTTACCATTCCACAGGAACTTTAGTAGGATAGAATCAATTTTCTTGAAATAATAATAAGGAATACGGATTGGTATCATAGAGATAATGTATAGTGGAAGGTGTGAGAGCATCATTTTAATGGAATTCAAGCGTCCCCACCAAGACAGTAAAAGTGGGTGCCAACGAGTGATGGCGTCATCAAATTTCTTGGAAACATAATCAAAATTTATTTTCAGAATATCAGATAAAAGAGGAGCAAACCAAACTTCCAAATATTTAACTTTGGAGGATTTCCACGAAAAACCAGAAGAATCAAAAAGATGTTTTTGGCAGAGAGAATATAAAGGAAGAATTTCGCATTTGTCTACATTAAGGCGATAGCCAGAAACAGCGGAGAAAGAAGAAACTTGTTGAAGAAAAGAGGGAAGAGAAGAGCTAGGATCCGAACAGTAAAAAAGAATATCATCGGCATAAACCGAAAGTTTAACTTGTTGAGAGTCAAAGTGGAAACCAGAAATTGAATCATCCTGACGAATTTTAGTAAGAAAAGGTTCTAAAGCCAAAAAAAATAATAAGGGGGAAAGAGGGCAACCTTGTCGGACGCCTCTTTGAAGGTTGAAATAATCTGAAACTACGCCGTTGACAAAAATAGACGCTTGAGGGCCAGAATAAAGTAGAGAAATAAAAGAGAGAAATTTGGGTGGAAAACCAGCCCAAGAGAGAGCGCGAAACATAAAATCCCAACGAATCCTGTCAAAGGCTTTCTCGGCGTCTAGTGAAATAGCAGCTAGGGGAAGATCAAGAGAGGGGGCTTTACTGAGAATATCAAAGAGGACAAGTGTCCCTTAACGAAACCAGACTGCTCACGACCAATTAAGTCGGGTAGGAAAGGTTCCATGCGAAGAGCTAAAATCTTTGCTAACATTTTATAGTCGGTGTTGACTAAAGAGATGGGCCTGTAATTCTTACGGAGAGAATGATCCTTATCCTCCTTAGGAATTAGGCATATTAAGGCTTTTTGAAAAGAACCACTTGAAAGGCCATAGACAAGAAAAGATTGAAATAACAGTAAACGTTTTGGTAGAAGGAGAGAGGCAAAGTGATTTAAAATTCAATGGTAAACCCATCTGGGCCGGGCGGCTTTACCATGGTGCAATTTTGAGACAGCATGGGAGATTTCCGATAATGAGATGTCAGCATTTAAAGATCCAAATTCTACATGGGATGAAGGAGGAGGAGGGATAGATTGGAAATAAGAAAGTAGGTCGGCTGAGTCAGGAAATGATTCTGGGGTGTAAAGAGTTTTGTAGAAAGTCACACATTCATTAAGAATATCCTTATCCTTAAGTAAAGAGTCACCAGCTGATGTTTTGATCATTTCAATTTTTGTTCTTTCCTTTCGAATTTTTAGATAGTTAGCAAGTAACTTCCCCATTTTATTTTGGCCACCGTAATAACGTGAATTACACTCCAGTAGTAACGTGGAAACCACATAAGCGGTAAATTTAATAAAGGAAATTTTGGCATCGATAATATCTTTAAGGGAGGATTCAGAATTCAAGGAGTGGTAGGTAAGCTCTAAGTGTTTGATATGAGAGAGTAATTGAGTAGACTTAGCTTCGTTGAGTTTTTTCTTTTGCGAAACAAAATTAATTATAAAACCTCTAGAGGCTGCCTTAAATGAGTCCCAAACCATGACATAAGAGGAATCGGGGGAATGATTAAGTAAAAAGAACTCAGAGGTGAACTTAGTTAATTCTGTGCAAAAAGTGGGGTCAAGGAGTAAGGAGTTGTTGAATCTCCATCTACCGGAGTGTGGGGAGAAGGGAATGCGGTCAATATCAAGAAGTACAGGAGCATGATCTGATATCAAGATGGAGCCAATATCAGAGTGAATGGCGTGTTGAGTCAAGGCTTTGCTAAGAAACATGTAATCAATTCGGGATTGAGAATTATGAGAAGGGGAATAAAAACTGTACTCCCTAAGATCGGGGTTGCACAACCTCCATAAGTCTACTAATGCATTATTTTGAATAGTTTTGGTGAATTGGGAGTGCATTCTAGAAGGTGAGAATTTAACTTTGGAATGACGGTCAAGGATAGGGTCAACAATTTGATTGCAATCATCATCAAAAATAATATAATCATCTTTTAAAGTAGACAATTTATCTGAGATAGGCCAAAAAAGCTTGTCAACGCCTGTAGGAGCATAAACATTAAAAAACACAATGGGAATGTTATCAATAAGTACTTTAAAAAATATCCAACAACCATTAGTGTCACATTCTTGAGAAATCACAGGAGACATTTAACTTTTTATGAAATAAAATCAGAACACCATTTTTCTTATCATTAGTAGGAGAAAAGAAAACATGTCCTACCCAACAACGTTTAACTTTGAAAGCCTCAGCCTCTGAGAGATGGGATTCCTGAATAAGAGCAACATCTGCTTTAAGTCTGGCAAGATGTGATAATACCCGTTGCCTTTTAATCGGATTATTCAATCCCTTAACATTCCAGGTAACAACACGGAATTAAAAAACTGTGAGGAAGTATAAAGCAATAGCACGCTTACTGAAACTATAGAAAATGAGAAGTAGAAAATGAAAAAGAGAAGAAAAGAGAAAAAGCTAGGCACCAAAGAGAAGAGGAGAAGGTAAAGAGAAAGAGAAGAGGAAAAGGTTAGGAAAGGAGAAGAGAGAAAGGATAAAGAGATAAAGAAGAAAAGGACAAAGAACGTAAAGACAGTACATGTCCATAACAGATGACTGAGAAACATAATTACGGGTACAAACGAGGAGGAGAGGGGGATGACGGCGTGAAAAGACGACAACGATAACAGCAAGAGCAACAACCTAACCTCCGCTAACATGGTGGCGTAAAGACAGTAGACAGGACTAGTGGGGAATCGTCAGGATATGATGATTGAGGGGGAATCTGTGAGAGGTAGAAAAACATAGCAATGAGAAAGATCAACAAGGACAAACATTAAGATAAAGTAAGAGTACACATAGGGTAATAATAAAGGGTAGAACACGCGGTTAGAAATAGACAACAAAATATAAAAATGGGGTACACAAGACTATAGAAGTATCAGGATCAATCAGGTGTTATTGGAAGTGTCCATAACATCGCTCCATGACGACATACAAATTCTTGTAGTACTGCAGGATCCTCAAATGTAGTAGTCTTTTCCTTGTAGGTGACTTTGAAAAGGCATGGGTGAAGGAGACCATATCTGGCATTAAGTGCTCTCAACTGTGGACGCATATCAAGAAATCTCTTCCGACGGTCAGCAGTAACCGTAGCAACATCTTGCGACAGATAGAGACGATTACCCTCCCAAACAATTTGTATCTTGATCTTAGTGGCTGAAAGAACCTGTAGGAGATCAGTGTACTGTAAAAACAGCTTGATGACGCCTCAATTCTTGGAGGAGACTTTGGGACCCAGCCGATGTGCTCTCTGTATATTGATTGAAGGTAAGGCAGGTGCGTCTAAAATGTTTGGAAGGAAGGATTGGAAGAAGGCGGTAGGATTAGATCCCTCTGAAAGTTCAGGAAGACCATAAAGACGTAGATTGTTTCTACGATTCCTGTTTTCCAAATCCTCTGTCTGTCTTTTGAGCTGAAGAATTTCAGAGTCCAGGGAAGAAATCTGGGAGCAGGAACTTTGTAGAGATTCTGTGGATTGCTCAAGAATTAAGACACAAGAGTCCAATGACGACGATTTGTCGTGCATAACTTGTAAAGTTTTAGTTGTCATCTCCATAAATGGTCTAAGAGCTCGTAGCTCCTCTAGAATAAGATCCATAGAGGAAGATGTATGATCAGGAGAGGGAGGGAGGGTCTTTCTTGAGGTGCTTAGAGGTAGCTGAAGCTGTCAATAGCAGAATTGTGAGACTTAGAAATAGCACCTGAATTAATCTCAGATTTAGACATTGCGCCCTCTTCCATATCCTGTGACGGAGAGTCAGAGTCTGAGTGAGTAGGTACTTTGGCAATTGAAGAGAGTTTCAGGTTACGAAGTTTCCCCATATAGGAGTAACAGAGAACTGATATTGAGCAAGACGTTGGTCACCAAGAGTTAGAACCAGTGAAAGAAAGTCACCAGAAAAGTCATTTGATTAGTGTCGAGGTCATGAAACATTTAAAGGCACAGGCAGAGTGTCTGAGGGAAAAAAAACTCAGCTGAGAGAAAAGAAAAACAGACACAAAATTTGGGAATGATGTGATATCATAGCGCTCATGTGAAGAATGCACTCCACTGAGGAGAGAAAAGGAGGGAGAGTGGCGGCTGAAATGTGGAGAAAATGAAAAGCAGCTGCCAACAGTATAAATGCACTAAAACACTGGTGCACATGAGATCATTGGCTCACCTCACAATGAAGACAGAGAATGAGCGATTAGCAGTCCAAAAATTGAAGCACAGAAATTAGCAGACAGAGCCAAGAGGATCAAGTGCAGAAACGCTGTGGTGTCATTTAAAATGGCGGATGGGAGCCAGAGATCCGTGGCATAATCGACAAGAGCACCAAGAAAGCTGCAAAAGCCATTACAAGTCAGGGGGAGTTGGGCTCACCTCATTTCAGGAGTAGAAATGTAGCGGTGCGACAATTCAGAGAATAAACCAGTGGAAAGGAAGTTGCAGCATCCCAAAGCGCAATTCGCACTTCTCAACAAACAAAATGGCGTCCGGGACTTGAGAAAACGAGTCGCAGACGAAAATTGATAAAAAAAAGCAGTAGAGAGCATCCAATATGAGGGCGCTAGGCTCACCTCATGTCCAACAGCAAGCGGCAGCGTTTCCGAGTCGAAAACTGCCTGGTGAGATAAGAAAAAGCATCGAGGAGCAGAGGTCGGGAGAGGAGCTACGCCGCCTTCTCAGGCGAAGCCGAAGCCACGCCCCATCCTCAGACATTATTAACGTCAAATGTTAGGTGACATCACTTCCTGTAGGGCCATTCAAAGCTTTGTGTAGCACATACATGAGCACTCAGCTGGAATGTGGTGTTTGAATGCCTGGTTGCTATTGGATAATACTCTTGTGAAACATCTGTGGGATAATATCATAGATTATTTTGACATTATTGCGGGCTCTATCTCCTCAGGAGTTAAAGTTTGGGAAGCATTCAAGGTAGTGCCTAGAGGATATACCATGGCTCAGATTAGGTGTAAGCTTAAAAATTAGAAAAGGGAGTGTTAGAGCTGGCACCCTTATTTAACAACAAGGGGTGGTGATGGACAGAGTTTCTGAATTAAGCAGAATACTCTCACCCAGTCAAGAGATCAGGGCTAGATCCAACACCGTTTTTTAGCTCACTGCACCATCCCAGCTCAGAACCTGGCTATATGCAAATTAGTCTGTTCCTGTCCCAGTGCATGATGGGGACAGGGCAAACCAAACTACCAAGCCAATTATTACACTGGGAAGGAAACAAGCTACCGGGGACCGGTTTCTGGCATTTCAGCCGTCTTCGGCCCGGCTTGCTTGAATCCTGATGGTGCAATGAGCATAGGGCTCACATCTGAGTATACCCTTCCACGCTTAGGGTGGACAAAATATTTAACAACAAGGGGTGGTGATGGACAGAGTTTCTGAATAAGCAGAATACTCTGACCCAGTCAAGAGATCAGGGCTAGATCCAACACCGTTTTTTAGCTCAATGCACCATCCCAGCTCAGAACCTGGCTATATGCAAATTAGTCTGTTCCTGTCCCAGTGCATGATGGGAACAGGGCAAACCAAACTATCAAGCCAATTCTTACACTGGGAAGGAAAAAAGCTACTGGGGACCGGTTTCTGGCATTTCAGCCGTCGTCGGCCCGGCTTGCTTGAATCCTGATGGTGCAATGAGCAAGGGACTCACATCTGAGTATACCCTTCCACGCTTAGGGTGGACAAAATATTTAACAACAAGGGGTGGTGATGGACAGAGTTTCTGAATTAAGCAGAATACTCTCACCCAGTCAAGAGATCAGGGCTAGATCCAACACCGTTTTTCAGCTCACTGCACCATCCCAGCTCAGAACCTGGCTATATGCAAATTAGTCTGTTCCTGTCCCAGTGCATGATGGGAACAGGGCAAACCAAACTACCAAGCCAATTCTTACACTGGGAAGGAAACAAGCTACCGGGGACCGGTTTCTGGCATTTCAGCCGTCGTTGGCCCGGCTTGCTTGAATCCTGATGGTGCAATGAGCAAGGGACTCACATCTGAGTATATCCTGAGTATATCCTGCACCATCAGGATTCAAGCAAGCCGGTCCGACGACGGCTGAAATGCCAGAAACCGGTCCCCGGTAGCTTGTCTCCTTTCTGGTGAATAATTGGCTTGGTAGTTTAGTCTGCCCTGTTCCCATGATGCACGGGGCCAGGGACAGACTGATTTGCATATAGCCAGGTTCTGAGCTGGGATGGTGCAGTGAGCTAAATAACGGTGATGGATCAAGCCCTGATCTTTGGACTGGGTAAGAGTGGTCTGCTTAATTCAGACACTCTGTTCATCACCACCCCCTTTTCTGAATCGTTTTTGGCCACTATAGGTGTGGCATGGTATACTCAGACACGAGTCCCTTGCTCACTGCACCATCAGGATTCAAGCAAGCCGGGCCGACGACGGCTGAAATGCCAGAAACCGATCCCCGGTAGCTTGTCTCCTTTCTGGTGAAGAATTGGCTTGGTAGTTTAGTCTGCCTTGTTCCCATGATGCACTGGGCCAGGGACAGACTGATTTGCATATAGCCAGGTTCTGAGCTGGGATGGTGCAGTGAGCTAAATAACGGTGATGGATCAAGCCCTTATCTTTGGACTGGGTAAGAGTGGTCTGCTTAATTCAGACACTCTGTTCATCACCACCCCCTTTTCTGAATCAGAGCTGGCACCCTTGGCATGGGTCTCCATTTCATTTTTTGTTTTTGCCTCCTGTGTTTTAATGAGTGTTGGATTTCATTTTTGCTGGTGTGGATGCTTTGGGTACTTTGCCACTGCTGTTCAGTGCCAAAGTGCAAGTGCTCCCTCAGTAAATTGTTCTCATGGATTAGTGTTTCCATATTTGGTTTACTGTTGAGTCCCTAGTACAGTGCACTGTGTGTGCCCAGGGTCATAAAACCAAATGCTGCTAGTGGGCTTGCAGCACTGATTGTGCTACCCGCACATGCAGCCTTGCAAAAGGGTCTCAGGCCTGCCATTGCAGTGGCTGTGTGCAGTTTAGTACTGCCATGTCGACCTGGCAAGTGCACCCACTTGCCAGGCCCTAACATTTCTTCTTCTTACATGTGAGTCACCCCTAAGGTAGGCCCAAGGTACCCCTGTGGGCAGAGTGCAGTGTATGTGAAAGGGAGGACATGACCTGATGTGTGTGGCATGTTCGGATGGTGAAATACTGCCAGTTTTTCACTATTCAAATGCTATATGTCCTATAGGATAGAATGGGGAGTTTACTTATAACACTTTAAAAGTATAGCCACCCATGTAAACAAGATTGGAAAATAGAGTTTGGTACGCCTGTACTCAGAATAAAGAGATGCATCTTTTAGTAAGAATGCTTTTTATATACTGGGTTTGAAAATATCACTTTTAGAAAGTGGATATTTTCTTGCTTAGCCATCCAGTGTGCGGCTGCTAGGTTTGTGTATTGACTGTCTAGCGTTGGAGTGACAGTGGCTAGGGATGTGTATTCTGTTCAGACAGCCACTTGGAGGGGTTGGGGGGTGAGGTGTGTCCTGCCTTTCCAGGGTGAGTCAGGGCTAGGCTGAATAGACCTGGGCTCCATTCAGAGTAGAGGGAGGAGATTCCTTTCACATCTAAATGGGCCTGGTCTGCCTTGGACGATGCTGTCTCTACCTCCTGCCAAGAAGCTGCATCAGAGAGGACAGAATTGGTTTGGGCTGGGCAGTTTTTTGCCACCAGAGAACAAAGGATTTTGTGTTATAAGAAGTGGGGCCCATATCCCATTCTTTTAGATCATTTCTGGAACTCAAGAGGAACCTCTGCCAAGGAGAAGAGCTGAGATTATTGAGGGAGAAGTACTGCCCCTTTGCTGTGAGCTGTCTGGGGTTAGTCTGCAGTAGCAGTTTCTGCCAAGGCTAGGATAAAGACTTTGCTGTGTGCTGTGTCTTCTGCTTGAGGAAGATCTCCAAGGGCTTGAAGCAGAGCTTGCCTCCTGTTTTGAAGTCTCAGGGATACAAAGATTTCACCACCAGTTCACCTGAACTTCCTTGCTGGGAGTTCTGAACTGCCAAGAGGAACCTGTGGCTGTATTAGGCCTCTGGAGGTTGTTTTGCCGATGGTAGCTGGAAAAGTAATGCAACTTCAAGAAACGTGACGCATCCGCACCTGTTTCCGATGCATCGTTGAAGAAACCAACAGACCGGCTGCCCACGACTTGAGAAAGCACCGCACACCAAACTCCATGAACCGATCTCTGAAATCAGAGATAACCACACCGATTCCGAAGCAGGTCATGCTGGTTGCCTGCCCAAACCAAAGCATAATGGGACCGCGGCTGAAGAAAGCAACGCAGTGTTGTTGCCGCTGCCACTATGAGAACTGATGCATCCCCGATCCTCGGGCATCGCATCTGGTCCTCCCCTTCAGTAAGGAACCAGCGCATCATCGCCCCTGCTTGGCAGTAAGGCAGCAGTGCATCACCTCCCCTGGAGTAAGAAACCGACTCATCACCTTGCCTGGGCATAAGGAACCGACGCTTCACCTTACCTGCAACAGTTTTTGTTTGTGCGCGTAAAGCACCAAAAGTACTTTATGTGAAGAGTGTTGCATCTGCAATTTGCTTTGATCTTTTTCTATCTTTTGAAAGTCATATTTTTATTACTGTATTGTGGATTTGTGTTATTTAGGTCTTGTTTGGTTTCGATAAAGATTACTTATTTTCCTAAACTGGTGTGGTGTCCATTTGTAGTATTTTCACTGTATTACTGTATGTGTGCACAAATGCTTTACACACTGACTCTGAGATAAGCCTGTCTGCTCATGCCAAGTGACTAAGGGGGTGAGCAGGAATTATTTTAGAGGTTTATCCCCCTTACCCTGACCAGGAAGAAGGGTTCCTACTTGGACTAAGGTGCAAACCATTGCCAACTAGAGACCCCCATTTCTAAGAGGGAGATTACTGACCTAGACCATATTAGTCCGCTAGGAAAGAGGAAGGTGAATGCACATCATACCGACACCGCTCAACTGCTTCAACATCCCTGAACCACACAAAACTAGAAAATCCACATTTTTGGATGGACAGGTTAGTTATATTCACAAAGCAGAATATATGAGCACCTCTCCTTAGATTGCCTGATCTCTCTGCGCTGCTCGATGCCGCTCCTTGGATTCCCTACTCCCTCTACGCTTCTCAATGCCACTTTTTGAATTTCCCACTTCCTCTGCGCTGCTCGATGCCGCTCCTTGGATTCTCCACTCCCTCTGCGCTGCTCGATGCCGCTCCTTGGATTCCTTACTCCCTCTATGCTTCTCCATGCCACTTTTTGAATTTCCCACTCCCTCTGCGCTGCTCGATGCCGCTCCTTGGATTCCCTACTCCCTCTGCGCTGCTCGATGCCGCTCCTTGGATTCCCTGCTCCCTCTATGCTTCTCAATGCCACTTTTTGAATTTCCCACTCCCTCTGCGCTGCTCGATGCCGCTCCTTGGATTCCCTACTCCCTCTGCGCTGCTCGATGCGGCTCCTTGGATTCCCTACTCCCTCTGCGCTGCTCGATGCCGCTCCTTGGATTCCTTACTCCCTCTACGCTTCTCCATGCCACTTTTTGAATTTCCCACTCCCTCTGCGCTGCTCGATGCCGCTCCTTGGATTCCCTACTCCCTCTACGCTTATCATTGCCACTTTTTGGATTTCCCACTTCCTCTGCGCTGCTTGATGCTGCTCCTTGGATTCCCTACTCCCTCTGCGCTGCTCAATGCCGCTCCTTGGATTCCCTACTCCCTCTGCGCTGCTCGATGCCACTCCTTGGATTCCCTACTCCCTCTGCGCTGCTCGATGCCGCTCCTTGGATTCCCTACTCCCTCTGCGCTGCTCAATGCCGCTCCTTGGATTCCCTACTCCCTCTGCGCTGCTCAATGCCGCTCCTTGGATTCCCTAGTCCCTAAGAGCTACTTGATGCTGCTCCTTGAAAACCTACTCCCTCTGCACTGTTTGATGCAGCTCCTTTGATTCCGTGCAACCTCTGCGCACTTGATGCGGCACCTTGGATTCCCTACTCTCTCTACGATTCTCAATGCCACTTTTTGGATTTCCCACTCCCTCTGCGCTGCTCGATGACGCTCCTTGGATTCCCTACTCCCTCTGCGCTGCTCGATGCCGCTCCTTGGATTCCCTACTCCCTCTGCGCTGCTCGATGCCACTCCTTGGATTCCCTACTCCCTCTGCGCTGCTCGATGCCGCTCCTTGGATTCCCTACTCCCTCTGCACTGCTCAATGCCGCTCCTTGGATTCCCTACTCCCTCTGCGCTGCTTGATGCCACTCCTTGGATTCCCTACTCCCTCTGCGCTGCTCGATGCCGCTCCTTGGATTCCCTACTCCCTCTGCGCTGCTCAATGCCGCTCCTTGGATTCCCTACTCCCTCTGCGCTGCTCAATGCTGCTCCTTGGATTCCCTAGTCCCTAAGAGCTACTTGATGCTGCTCCTTGAAAACCTACTCCTTCTGCACTGTTTGATGCAGCTCCTTTGATTCCGTGCAACCTCTGCGCACTTGATGCGGCACCTTGGATTCCCTACTCTCTCTACGCTTCTCAATGCCACTTTTTGGATTTCCCACTCCCTCTGCGCTGCTCGATGCCGCTCCTTGGATTCCCTACTCCCTCTGCGCTGCTCGATGCCGCTCCTTGGATTCCCTACTCCCTCTGCGCTGCTCGATGCCACTCCTTGGATTCCCTACTCCCTCTGCGCTGCTCGATGCCGCTCCTTGGATTCCCTACTCCCTCTGCGCTGCTCAATGCCGCTCCTTGGATTCCCTACTCCCTCTGCGCTGCTTGATGCCACTCCTTGGATTCCCTACTCCCTCTGCGCTGCTCGATGCCGCTCCTTGGATTCCCTACTCCCTCTGCGCTGCTCAATGCCGCTCCTTGGATTCCCTACTCCCTCTGCGCTGCTCAATGCTGCTGCTTGGATTCCCTAGTCCCTAAGAGCTACTTGATGCTGCTCCTTGAAAACCTACTCCCTCTGCACTGTTTGATGCAGCTCCTTTGATTCCGTGCAACCTCTGCGCACTTGATGCGGCACCTTGGATTCCCTACTCTCTCTACGCTTCTCAATGCCACTTTTTGGATTTCCCACTCCCTCTGCGCTGCTCGATGCCGCTCCTTGGATTCCCTACTCCCTCTGCGCTGCTCGATGACGCTCCTTGGATTCCCAACTCCCTCTGCGCACTTGATGCAGCACCTTGGATTCCCTACTCCCTCTGCGCTGCTCGATGACGCTCCTTGGATTCCCTACTCCCTCTGTGCACTTGATGCAGCACCTTGGATTCCCTACTCCCTCTACGTTTCTCATTGCCACTTTTTGGATTTCCCACTCCCTCTGCGCTGCTCGATGCCGCTCCTTGGATTCCCTACTCCCTCTGCGCTGCTCGATGACGCTCCTTGGATTCCCTACTCCCTCTGCGCACTTGATGCAGCACCTTGGATTCCCTACTCTCTCTACGCTTCTCATTGCCACTTTTTGGATTTCCCACTCCCTCTGCACTGCTCGATGCTGCTCCTTTACTACTCCTTCAATTCACCTCTACTTCTGTAACCCTTTGTATAGCTAAAATCACTGCCTGGCTTAAATCATCGCAAGGGATGAAGGATTATTGATTGCAATGGACTGAAACCAAGCCAGTTCAGCTCACCAGTGACCTGGCCAGAGCAACACCAAGAAAATGACAGTGGCTTGGAGCAGAGGCCCCATTGAGCTCCCTGTGACACAGGACCTGAGAGCAATGCATGTTTGCAACGTACAAGCCTCACGTGAGGTCTCCTGACCTCTAAGCGAGTTTCTGTTAAACTGGGCTAGAAAACTTAAATCAATCAAAGAAGAATAAACACAGGCACTGGTTTCTGGAGAATATTTTTTTCACTTATAACCCTAACATAAGTAAAAGACACACATCAGTGACTATTAAAACAAATATGTTAGCAAGGAAGGGTGGAGGATACCGCCCTTTATGGGTGTGAGCACATTTCCAATGACTTCTTTCGTCTATTCAAATTATTCTCTTTAAATCAACAGTTCCACACTTTCTCATGTTCTTTAAGGAGTATTATTTATTTTATAATTCCTTATTCTTCTTTAATCATTTACATATTTTGTTTTCATTTCATATTTACTTCACGAATTCCACATATTCCTTATGCATTTCAGGCCATATGTGACCCTTCCACGGGGGTCTTTAAGCAGAAAGAAAAGGAAACTTAGGCTATCCTTATATACAGTGTAAGCTCTAACAGTTCTAAAAAATAAATGCATGATTCAGATATATTGGTTACACAATCTATGATGAACTAAATATTTGTTGCCACGTTCTTTATAAATAGCTGTACAATCATAATAGCCAAACTGCTGCCAATGTTTCGATGAATACTATGGTGGGCAGGTCACTGCTCCGTTATCAGTGCATGAAGCAGGATACATTGAAATGAACTTTTGCGTTTGTCTGATTCTGCCTTTAAGCGTTATATAACAGGCCATAATAATTATATTTCATGCCAAACTTAATAAGCTGATACGATATGCGTTCACTTACGATTGTGGACATTAAATTAGATTAAATTCTTTAAAACTGTAAATGTACGTGACTCCCCGAAGCCGCGATCACGTGACAAAGCGGCAACTAATGGTACGAGTTAGTTCAAATAGCCCAACACACTAGAATCCCTTAATGATACCGATTGGCTATTGAGACGACGACCGATTTTGAATCTATCAAGACTTTCTTCACCGTCCACAATCGGAAGTGAACGCATATCGTATCGGCTTATTAAGTTTGGAATGAAATATAATTAATATGGTCTGCTATAACGCTTAAAGGCAGAATTAGACAATCACAGAATTTTATTTTTTATTTATTTATTTATGAAGTTTTCTATAGCGCTGTCAAGACCCAGAGGTAACAGAGCGCTTTACAATAGATCATTCTTTTTCAAATACAATGGTTCAGTTTTTGGCCTGATTAGGTCCAGGAGGACAAGTGTGGTTAGCGAGTATTCAATAAACGCTAAGGAGCAAAAGCTGTAGGTATAGGTAGCAAAGGTTATTTATTTTGATCTTTTCTTTTTTGAATATACATAAATGCTTGTACTTATACTGTATTTTCAGGTGCTCAGGTGAATAGTATGGTGCAGGACGTGACAAAAGTGAACAAAGTGAACGGACTGTCACACAACAACAAACAAGGTTAAAAAAAACAATTATATACAATAGAGAGAGTAAAAATCCTTGGGTATGTCAACGGCGTTTCGATCTATGTAACTTTAGATCATCATCAGGACTGATGAGCTTCCTGAAACTTGCCAAGGCATTTTCAGACAAGGGTGATATTTGTATACTTTAGTTGAAGGTTGCTTTCTGGAGAGAATATAGTGGTTAAAGAAAATGTTCTCTCAATTAGATGATCCAGGTAGCGCTCTGTCACTTTAATTTAGACGAGGGTCCTACATGGATTGAATGTTTTAGCAGGGCGAGGGAAATTATTTGTTCCTTGTCCTCGCTATGGAAAGTTCAATTACCGGCGCCTAAAAAGTTCAATTTCGGCGTTGTTTGAAGCAGGTAGGGGGTCTGCTAAAGCGCGTTCGTCGCTATGCATTTAATGGGTTTGGCGCCTGGAAATTAGTTTTGGCGCGGTCGCGGGGCAGGTTGGGGGCCCGAGTCTCTCACCAGCCGTTACAATAGATCATAGCATATAATAAACAACGACGACAAAAGCATGACATATGAAGGGTTTTCGACAATATGCGAGTGTCACAGTGAGCGCTGCATATGTGTACTGCAGAGCTACTTTGGTTTCAAGGGCTCAATACATTTTACAGAGTCGCATGTAATCCCCAAAGGTATGATATAGGAAAGATATTGACAGTCCACGAGAAAAAAAAAAAGTAGGAGCTGTATAAATGTACTGCAGAACTTCTTTGGTATCAGGGTTCCATGCGAGCACAAAGTTTTGGTGTTGCAATCCGTTACATCTTATCCACAGCCTAGAGACCGGATGAGGAACAGGGATTTGAGTTGGTTTTTTAATTCAACAAAGGACGGTATGGTTCTGATGTGCGTGGGGATGGAGTTCTAAATTTTAGGGGCGTTTCCCGTGAAAGAGCAGTCCGCTGTTCTTTTCTTATTGCTTTTAGGTATGATAAGCAGCAGGGAGTTAGAGGTTCTCAGGTTTCTGGCTTGACCAGCTTTTTTGAGTTTTTTTGCCAGGTATTCGGGTTTGCCGGTATGGAGGGCTTTGTGGGTGAGGCAGGCCATCCTGAAGCTACTTCGCATTTCTACTGGTAACCATTTGAGTTCTTTGAGTGCCGGGGAGATGTGATCAGATCTTTTGATGCCGGTGATCATTCTGGCTGCTGCATGTAATGTTCTTTTGATCGGTGCCAGGTGTGATTTAGGAATACCTGTTAGATTTGCGTTCCCATAGTCCAGTCTTGACAGTACCAGGGATTGAGTGGCCAGTTTGAGATCCTTGTTATGAATGTAGGGTTTGATTTTGTTCAGAAGTTTGAGGTTAAAGAATGCGCTTTTGGCAGAGCTCTTAATGTGTTTTACCATGTTTAGTTTGGGGTCTATGATGATGCCAAGAGATTTAACAGAGTCTGCTAGGGTAAGATTCCCTTTGAGCGCATCGATTGCCTTTAGCCATTCAGTGATTTGAGGGTTGTCGTTCTTGTTCGAGATGAGGAGTGTCTCGGTCTTGTCTGGATTTAGTTTCAGATGGTTGTTTGTTAGCCATTCTTGGACATCTTTCAGGACATCATTTAGTCTTTGGATGTCAGTGAGGGAGGAGGTTTCCAGGTAGATCTGCGTGTCGTTCACGTAGAGGTGGAAGTGGATGTTGGTTTTATTGAGTAGTTTGGCGAGCCGTTCCATATAGATGTTAAAAAGCTGTGGCGAGAGCACCGATCCTTGGGGGACGCCCCTGTTAACTTGCTGGGTTTCGGAGGTGAAGTTCTTGATTTTTATTAATTGGGTGTGGTTGTGTATAAAGGAGGACAACCACTTGAGAATTACCTCGCCGAGGCCAGCTCTTTCTTGGAGAACCTTGATGAGGAGTTTGTGGTTCACTGTGTCAAATGCTGCCGAGAGGTGAAGGAGAATGAGGAGGCAGCATTTGTCTGAGTCTAGAGAACCATGGATGTCATCTATGATGTTCAGCATCGCCGTTTCTGTGCTGCAGCCTTTTCTGAAGCCAGACTGGTGGGGGTCTAGAAGGTTGATGTTGTCCAGGTGCTGCGTCAGTTGATGAAGAACGCAGCGTTCAAGTATTTTTGAGAACCGGGGGAGGTTGGATATAGGTCTGAAATTATTCAGATCTGTCGAGTCAAGACTGGGTTTTTTCAGCAGGGGGGTGACTTGTCCCATTTTTTAACAATCAGGGACCACTCCATTTTTTAAGGAGCTGTTTATGATTTTGCCCCAAATAGGTGCAAAAGCATGTTTTAATTTCTTTTTTTTTTTTTTTAAATATATTTTATTTTACCTTTCAAAAATCCCACATTTCAAAAAAAAAGAATACAGCATTTTGCTCATACATTTGTTCGTCTTGCAATATAGCCAGATAAATTTTAAATTGAAACTATTTAACCGCTAAAGGGTGAGGCCAAGACAACATATATCATATATCAAATTATATAACAAACACAGTCATAAAACATCAACAAATTCCTGTTCTCCATTTCTCTATTCCTGTTCCTATTCCTATTCTCCATTTCTCCAAAGGTCCCCATATCTTAATACCTCGCGCTCTCCCACTCCTACCCTTCCTTGCATATATGTATTTCTCTAAATTATGTGTGGCGATGAGATTTGATAACCATGTTTGCAGGGTTGGGGGATTCTTATCTAACCATACCCTGGCTAGCATTAATCTAAAGACAGCCGCTGCCATAAACAAAAACATTGCATCACCTGGATCCGAATATTCATTTTCTACGTCCACGCCCAGCATGATTAAGCCTACAGAAAAAGTTAACCTGATCTTTAATGAGTTGGTTAGAAAATTTTCGACATCCTTAATTAATGTATATAATTGGGGACATGTAGCAAACATGTGGACAATATCTGCCTCAGTGGAATTGCACCTGGGGCACGTAGTACCCTCAGTACCCCCCCACTTCGCGATCCTGGCTGGGGTGTGGTATAGCGAAAATAGCGTTTTGTAGTGTTGGGATTGCAAGGGGGCGGAGCATAGGATAGACGACCTAGCTCCAGTGAATCGTTAAATGATTCAGGTGTAGCCTCTATCCTTTCCCCCCATTTGGCCCTATGTTTATCTAGATCATCCGGTCTATTTTTTGCCAATGCAGCATATATTAGCCTAGTGGAATATTCCTCCCCCGTAATTAGCCCTTCCATCAGCTCTGTTGGGTGAAAGCCCAATGGCCCTCCTTGTTTATTCCTAAGGAAGCTCCTGATCTGAAGATACTTAAAGAAGTCCCTTCTGTTTATTTTATATGTTTTAATCAATTCCTCAAATTGTATTATACCCTCTGAGTTAACTAAATCCCCGATTTGATGTATCCCTTTGCCCTCCCATTCCGCCATTAATAAATCAGAAAAGATTTCTTCAGGGAAGGATTTGTTTTTATAGACTCTAGTGTACCTATTAAATCTGCCCATGCCAGTCTTTTTAAAAAAAATGCTCCAGATTTTAAGTGCTGCCCTTTGAGTCTTATATGTCTGCCTTCTAAGATACCCCAAATCCGTATAATACAGGAATCCGTTGACAGTATTTTGTCCTAATATCATTGTATAGGTTTCAATTGACATATTAATGGGCTTTGACACCCCACCACCTCCTCCAATTAATCCCTGCATGTACTGGAGTGCAGCAGCCAAAAAGTACAATCTAAAATCTGGTGCGCCCCACCCCCCTCTATCCCTTGGCAGGGAAATAAATTTATAAGCCCTACGAGTTTTTCCTCTTGCCCAGATAAACCTGTTGGCCAGACTTTCCAACCTATTAAACCATTTGTTCTCAAAAATCAGAGGTATTGACCTGAATAAATACAAAAATTTAGGCAGGACCATCATTTTCAACACATTTGTGGATCCGACCAAAGAAAGATGTAAATTACTTAAACCTTTCCAGGTCTTTTTTAACCTTCGTAAGCAATGGTTCCATGTTGCACTCTACTAGTTCCTCCAATTTTACAGATACATCAATCCCTAGATAAGTTGCATTGCTAACCACCCTACTATCTAGACTTGATGCAAACCTGTTCAGAATAATCTGGGTTTTAGTTTTATTCAGGCTGTACCCTGAAATCATCCCAAACTCATGCGCTTCTGCCTCTACTCCAACCATGGCTATATCCGGATTTGGAGTCAATATAGCCACGTCGTCAGCATAGGCAAGGATTTTCACAGTGCAGCCATTGAATGACATAGGTTGAATAACACAGTTTCCCTCTAATTTACGTAATAATGGCTCTATGTACAGAGCAAACAATAATGGAGAAGACGGGCAACCCTGACGAGTCCCCCGTTGTACATGTACTAAATCCGAATGCCCTCCGTTTACTCTGATTTTAACCACTGGGTCTCTGTATAAAGCTTGCATAGCTCGTATGTAGCCTGAGCCAATACCGCACCACTTCATAGTTTCCCATAGATAATCCCAGGCGACCCTATCGAAGGCCTTCTCGGCGTCTAAAAACAGTGCTGAAATAGGGTCGCCTGTGACATCTGCAACATCGATCATAGTGATCAGTGTCCTAATATGCTGAGTGGTACCCTTCCCGGGTATAAAACCATGCTGTGATGGGCTCACCAAATGTTCAATACAACCTGCTAATCTCTTTGCCAACATCTTAGAATAAACCTTGCTATCTGAATTCATCAATGTGATGGGTCTATAGGATCCAGGAAGGGTTGCGGGCTTCCCTTTTTTAGCAATAACAATTAAATCTGCCCCCCCGCCAAGAATCTGGTGATAGCCCTCCTTGTTGTACATATACCATAACTTCAAACATATAAATCAGCAAACAGTCACGGAATACTTTATAAAATTCAACCGGAATTTGATCAGGTCCGGCTGCCTTTCCTGATGGTAGGCTATTTAATGCATCTATAAATTCCTCCAGACCTAAGGTAGAGTCTAGCATTTCACCTTCTTCTTTTGTGACAGAGGGTGAGCGCACACCTCCAAGATACTTCCTAACTTCCTCTATGTCCTCTGTGTTACCCTGTGTATACAATTTTTCATAAAATCCTCTAAAAACCTCTCTTATCTCATCTGAGCCTGTAACAGTGACACCCATTGGATCTAGTATCTCTTTTATTTCTGCATCCGCCCTTTGCTGCCTAACTTTAACCGCAAGTATATGGCCCACCTTCTCACTACATTCATATAATTCTTCTTTCTTAGCCAAGTATTTTTCAGCAGACCTTTTCGAGAGACTTTCTACCGCGTCCGCCTTTAGTGCTACTATTGTTAATAATATATTTTCCAAGCTGGACTTAGATCTTACTGCAGCAACTAGTTTTCCTTCTTCTATGATCAGCTTTTGCCGAAAAGTTTCATTCCTTAACCTCTCTTTCTTACGTCTGGTCAACACATAGCTTAATGTTTCTCCTCTGATGCCTGCTTTAAAACAATCCCATGTTTGCCCTACTGAGGCTGTTCCGTGATTGATCTCCCAGAAGGATCTAATCCACCCTTCCATGTGTTTCCTATACTCGAGGTCTTGGAGAAGGCTCCTCTCAAACGTCCATGTAGATCTCTTGTTCTGTACTTGTGGGACCCTAACTTCCAATATTAGCGGGCTATGATCAGAAATAATCCTTGGCTGCTTTTCAATCTGGGTCTCCGCAATCAAAGACCTTGAGACTAAAAAATAATCTAATCTCACCAACACTTGATGGGGTGCCGAATAAAAAGTGCTACCATCTAACAGTGGGTGTTGCATTATCCAGGGATCTGCCAAAAGATTATTTTTAATCATATTGGCGATAGCCCTATTTACTTTTCTCTTTCTGCCATTATACACCATTCCTGCACTCATAAATGAACTTGTAGGGTCGTGCATGTTAAAATCACCACAACATATTACTGGTTCGGGCCACTGTGCTAACTCTACATCTAAAAACTGCCATATCTCCGGATCATCCTCAGTGGAACCATACACATTTACTAATGTTGCATTGAGCCCTTTAACACTTACTTCCGCGATAGCCCATCTCCCCCACTGGTCTTCTTTCTTTCTTTTAGCTATCACATCTCTTCTTCTCCCCAGAATAGCAACTCCTCTTGTCCTAGATCCTTGCCTACTAGCTGCAAGTACATCAAAGCCCAAATTATTCATTAAGTAGATCTGCTTTTCCTCTATATGCGTTTCTTGTAAGCATACTAGATCCACTTGTAACGTTCTTATATAAGCTGCTACATTCGCCCTTTTTCTTGGATCATTGAGCCCACACACATTTATAGAAACTATCTTACATGACATTGTGTATTGAAAAAAGAGACATCTCTTCCTAGCCCAGCTGTTTCTTTAATCCTTCTCCCCCCCCTTCCGACCTTTCTTGCTCCTTTTTTACTCAAAAATATAATCAATGAACAAAATAAATAATCCATGTGTGCTAACCGCCGTGCCCAAACCATACCTTTCATCTGTTTTTTGAATTCCCCCTCACCTCTCCCCCCCCTCCCCTGTCTTTCCCTCCCTACCCCCTCCTTGCAGGCAAATAGGTCAGCAATGACCTATGTGTGGCCGCTTCTTGATTGTGTTAGTCGCCCCCCTCTCCCATCATCTCCTGTGTGCCCCCCCCTCTCTTTAACATAATACCTTTTCTCTTAGTGGCCCTCTTTTTTCGCCCTTTCTAGATTCTGGATAAACTCCTGCGCTTTTATTTCCGACATAAACATCCTGACCTTGCCCTTTGTGACCACTTTCAACCTGGCTGGGAATAACAAATATGCCTCTGATCCTAAAGCCTGAAACTCTGAGATCAGTTTCCTGAGTCTCCACCTCCTTTCTACTGTTACGTGACAAAAGTCAGGCCTAGTAAAAAATGTAACACCCTCCACCGTTCTTTTACTGTCTGGCCTGGCTTTTTGGATGATTTCCTCTCGGAGTAGAAAGTTTCCAATGTACACTAATATTGCTCGGGGGAGTGGTGCTTTGGACCCCCCTTCAGCTCCGAATACCCTTCGCTGGACAAAGGGGAACCTATGCACCCTCTGTATCTCTGCCTCCCACTGCCACTGTGACTCAGGGAAAGCACCCCTTAGTAACTTGACCACAAAACCCCTAGGGTCTTGCCCTTCAAGCCCTTCCGCCACTCCCAAAATGCGAACGTTATTGCGACGTTGGCGATTTTCAAAATCCTCCATCTTCCAAAGGATATCATCCGCCTTCTTTTCCTGTTGTGTTTTAAATTCACTAAAGCTGCGAAAGTCATCCTCCATCCTGCCTGTTCTCTCCTCAACCTCGGAAACTCTCCCTGCCAGACCTTCATAAAGTTTGTTTGTCTTCCTAAGCGTCGCTTGAATTTTCTTGAAGTCTTGTCTTGTTTTTCGACTTGTGGATCTTGCCTCGGATTGTATTTGTTTCAGCATATTAAATACTCTTCCTAACGCATCATCTTGATTTGGACCTGTTTCTAGTTCTTCTCGGTACGTCTGTGATGTTGCCGAATAATCCCAGTCCAGTTTCCTGTCAGCACCTCTTGCGGGCGATCTCTCGTTTCTACGGCGCCTTATCTGATTCTTTTTTAATGTAGACTCCTTGTCTATGTCAGTTTCAGAAGAGGTAGAGGCCGTCCATGAATCATCCTCCTCTTCATCTTCATCCTCCTTCTCCGCCTCCTCCTCTTCGTCGTCTAAATCTGATATCTCCCCCTCCTGCTGAACTGAATCAGAATCCTCCTCTACTGAGAAGAAGCGCTCCCCCTCAAATGTACATACCTCTTCCTTCTCTTTAGGGTAGCCGGGTGCTGTCTTTTCTGCCACCAAGCTAGCTGTACTTCCCCATGTAGGGTTAGGAGATTTGGCCATTAGTTCTGCCTCTACCTGCATGATTGCTTGTAGCATGTCAGCATTCTCTTGTCCTTTCAGCCCTTTTGCCTCTCCCTTACCATTTTCGTTGTTCACAGCAGTCTTTTCCGCAAGGGCTCCCTTCTGAGGCATCTCCTTCACTCCTTTTCCAGTGCCTGTAACAGCCCTCTGTCCCGCAATCCCATCTGCTACCTCCTGCTCGTTTTTGCTGGTATCTTGCTCGAGGTTTGCAGAGAGCGGAGAAGTCAGGCCGACTGGTTGCTTGGCAACCGCTGTCTCGGCGTCCATCACGCTCTCAGTTCCCGCTGCTGCCTCAGCGTCCTCGAGGACGCAGTGTTGACTTAATTCGGAATCGAGCGCTGCTTCTGTAACGCCGGGGGCTCCTGGACTCCTGCCGGTGATTCCGCTATCCAAGTTACCTGGGCGAGTGAACGACTCTGGTAAGGTGGGCTGCCTGAGAGGGGTCGCCTTGTTTTTGTTCTTTAGAGTTGCTGGTTTTTCTATAACTTTGATGCGCTCTTTCGCTGTGGCGCTCTCCTCTCTGCCCATCTGTTTTCCTTTCGCCTTAGTTTTCTTTTTACTAGCGGGCTCTATTACCTTCCTTATAGCGCCTGGATTCTTTGCTGGTAACATCGTTTTCAGCGTGATGGATGTCTCTGGAACAGCAGGAGTTTGATTCCTTGTCTCATTACTGTCATTTACTTTCCTCTTGTCGATCTTGTCGACTTTTGTAGGCTTTGGCGGCATTTTGATGGATATTAAAACGCTCCAGTCCTTGATCTCTAGAGCTGCAATATCCACTGCTCGCTTAATTAAGCTGCCTGTAAGAGCTCCAAATTTCCGCGACAGTTTCCTTGTCAGCCTACCGATTTCGGCCGCCACCCAGTCTCCGAAGCCTCCAAGGTGGCTAGTGTTTATCTGTGCCGTCGTTCGTAGGATCCGCTTCCCAACCTTACTCATGCGAGCAAAGTCAAGGGCAGAGTCGAGAGCCATCCGGGGGGGGCTAGCGCTGTCATTCTAGCGCCATCTATCTCATGTTAGTATGTCCAGATGGGAGAGAGGTTTCTGGTGCGACTGCTCACCACAACCCACCCGCGGCCATCTTGCCTCCGTGAGCATGTTTTAATTTCTTGATTAGTAGGGGAGGAATAGGATCGGAGATGTGGGCTGATGGTTTGGAGGACGCGATCAGCGAGATTATCTCTGTTTCAAGTACGGGACGAAAGTTGAGCCAGGGGGTGGGAGAAGAGCCAGGAGCGAGGGCAGGGGATACAGCCGAGCTGCTCATCTTAGGGAGTGATTCATTTATGTCTAGTGATAGTTCGATTCTTGCTATCTTATCGTTGAAGAAATGAACAAAGTTATCACAGAGTTCTTTGGACGGCTGAACAGAAGAGGACACTGGTTTGGAGGTTTGTTGTCTGATGATGCTATAGAGTTCCTTCGGTTTGTTTTTGGCCTTGTCTAGTGCCTTCCGGAAGAAGTTGGATTTCTTATTTTTGATGTGTTTGTTGTACTTCCTGCGGGCTGATTTCAGTTGGTCACAACGGATGGCAGTTGGGTTATTTCTCTTTTTTCTTTCTTTGGCTCTTAGGATTCTCCTTTCTGTGTTAAGGTCATCATTGAACCACGTTCTAGAAGGAGTGGTTCTGCTTCTTTTGAGCATTAGTGGAGATAGCTTGTCGAGAATGGATCCTAGCTCGGAATTGTACCGATCCATGAGATCTTTGGTGGAGAGGTGGGTTTTGTTGCCCGTGAGGAGTGAGCTTAACTAGGCTGCCAGGGTATCCAGGGGTACATGGGAGATGTTTCTCATCCATTTTGGGGGGTCATGTGGAGGTTGGTTGGAGATAGTGGGGTTATAAATATGAAAAAGGATCATGTGGTGGTCTGACCAGTCGACGGGAAGTATGTGGTTGATCGTGATAGAGTTCTTTCGCGAAATGATGGCATCCAATGTGGCTTCTTTGTAATGAGTTTCCTCAGTGCAGTGTTGTTTAAGGTTGTTATCCTCGAGGAGGCTAGTTAGCGATTGGATTAGCGGGTTATGAGTCTCGTTCCATCGTTGATTCAGGTCCCCAAGAATTAGACTATTGGAGTCGCTGAGTGCACCTTGTGTTATCAGGTCGAATAGTTGTTCTCCAAATGCGTTGTTTCTGCCTGGGGGATGGTAGAGCAGGTGACATGTTAGTGAGTCATTGTCTTTGGTCTTGAGGATGGCGGATAGGCATTCAAAGGAATTGTAGTCGAACGCGGTGGTTTCTGAGATAGCCAAACTATCCGTGCGGATGATAGCTACCCCTCCTCCTCGCTGCTTAATCCTGTCTTTGGTGATGAGGGAGAAGCCAGGTGGTACGAGCATGTCTAGACAGGGAGAAGATGACTTATTTAACCAGGTCTCCGTGAGGAACGCAATGTCAATATCATGAGTGAGGATAGCCTCGGCTAGTTCTGTTGCGTGTAGTGAGGCCGATCTGCAGTTGATTAGTAGGCAGTTGGTGAAAGGTATCTGATTTCTGGTAGTTCTATCTTTGGTCGCCCTCAGTATGGCGGTCAGGATAGGGTGTCTCAATGGTTTGGAGCAGGGAGGGTCTTTCCGGTGTCCTGTGATCACTTGAATTTTGGATTTAGGAGAGTCTGAGGCGGGAATGTGGTATGCAGCAGCAAGAAGGGCTGCTTCACAGTCTGACATTGGTGCTTTTGTTCTGGAGGGCCTTGAGATCAGGAGTTTTGTGTCTAATAATGTATGGATCTTGGTCTTAGGGAAGGGGGCTGTTTTTGGGTCCTTAAGTGCATATGGTTCCGGGCCCAAGTCGGGGGGGGCTGTGTAGCAGAGTACTAGTGGATTCTGCGAGCCCAGGGGGGCGGTTGGTGCTGACGGGGTGGGGAGACCTGGGTGGGAGTTTCATGTGTTTATGGGCTAAACCTAGGTTGGAGAGGATTTCCGTTAGGCCCTGGGAGATTGCGTCTATCTGGCTTTCCAGAGCCACGAGACGCTGTGGTACGGAATCGAGGGAGGAGTTGGGGGCATCTAGAGTTTTGTCATTCAGGTTGAGGAGATGAGGTCTTTTTATGGTGGAACAAGTCGGGTTGTCCTTTTTAGGGAAAGAGGGAGAGGTCGGAGATAGAGGAGGGGACAGGACAGTGAGAGGTTTTGAGTGTCTGAGAGCTGGGATGGGGCTCATAAGGAGGGTGGTCTCTGTTGGCATATCGAATCTGTGGGTGTATCGTTATCGGTACAGGGCTGAGGGATATGATATGTGTGGGAAGTAGGATGGTTGGCATGGGGAATAGAGGATGTAGTTAGAGTTTTCTGTTGTGGTCGGTTGGCTGTGAGCGTGCATTGGAAGGTGGCGGGGAGAGGAGGAGCGTGAAAGGCCGAGTCGGTATCGCGGAAGGGAGGGACAAAGGCTTCTCTGTAGGTAGTGGATGTGGGTGAGGTGCGGATAGGGGTGGGGTGCAGTAGGGATGGGAGGACTGATCTTAATGTGGGAAATAAGAATTCGAAGGCTTCAAGGTTCTTATTGTTAGCCTGAATGAGGACTGTGCTGTTTGAGTAGATGGTCACGGAAGTGTACCCTCTTCCAACTGAGCTCATAGAGAGTATAGAGGTTAGTTTGCAACTGTGGGAAGTGGATGTGGTTTTGGCGACATGCAGTTGCCTTCTGATCAAGGAGATCCAGTCTTCCGGTCTCTCAGTGTGGAATATCAAGTCCATCTTAGTCGGGCCATTGGAGGCCGAGTGGTAGATGTCTGTGATTAGGGTTTCTTTGTGTTGGCGGATAAGTTTCTGCTTGAAGAGGCGTCTCGTTTTTGTGGAGAGGTGAGGGGGGAAGGAGATGGTGAAGGAGTTCCGGTTCTGGGGTATTAAGTGGGGGGTTAGGTCTTGGGTGGGAGGCGAGTCACGAGCCATCGTGATGGTATAGTGACCGGCGGGGTGCACATGTGGGGGGAGTTGACGGGATAGGAACAGGGAGTGACAGGATGAGACGGGGGCTGCTAGGGGTGGAGGGAGAGAGTAGAGTTCCAATCTCCAGGCTGAGCGCCGGCGCGGCTCACCTGTATCTGAGCTGCAGAGTCCTGTGGATCTGTATAACTGGGATCCGGGGGGTGGACAGTCCTTATTAGTCCGCCATTAAAGATCGGGTGCGGGAGAGTGACGGTGTAGTTCTTAGGAAGGGGCTGCTGGGTGGCCGGAGAAGGTAAGAGCCAGGTCGCCAGGGATTAGCGCCGGCGCAGCTCACCTGCTCCTGTGAGGCGGGCCCCAGCGGAGGTCAATCTAGGGTGCTCCAGTGAGGCTTCGGTCGAGTGGAAGATGATCCAGGCGGCTCCAGTGAGGTTCCGAACAGGAAAAGTTCATGCGATCCTCCATTTTGAGGCCAGGCATGGGGGTGTGGAGCTGCAGGACTTGGGCAGCTTAGGGAAAGTGCAGTGGAGGACAGTAGCGTAAGTGGCTCCAGGGAGGCTCTGGTGAGACTCAGGTAGGCTCCGGTCAGGTAGAGGTTGAACCAGGCGGCTCCAGTGAGGCTCCGATCAGGAGGAGTCCTCACGATCTGCCATGTTGAGGCCAGGCAGGGGGAGCCGAGCTGGGAGACACCAGGAGTCTTAAGGGCAGTGCTGTGTGAGCGGCGGCTCACCGCGGAGGACACTCTCGGGTGCTCAGGTATGACTTTGGATGAGTATGGGACGGCCCAGGTGGCTCTAGTGAGGCTCCGATCAGAAGGAGTCCTCACAATCCGCCATTTTGAGGTCAGGCATGGAGGAATCGAGCTGCGAGATTCGAGCAGTATGATGGAGTTTTGCCGTGTGTGGCGGACGATTCAGAAAAGGGGGTGGTGATGAACAGAGTGTCTGAATTAAGCAGACCACTCTTACCCAGTCCAAAGATCAGGGCTTGATCCATCACCGTTATTTATCTCACTGCACCATCCCAGTTCAGAACCTGGCTATATGCAAATCAGTCTGTCCCTGGCCCAGTGCATCATGGGAACAGGGCAGACTAAACTACCAAGCCAATTCTTCACCAGAAAGGAGACAAGCTACCGGGGACCGGTTTCTGGCATTTCAGCCATCATCGGCCCAGCTTGCTTGAATCCTGATGGTGCAGTGAGAAAGGGACTCATGTCTGAGTATACCCTGCCACACCTATAGTGGCCAAAAACGATTCAGAAAAGGGGGCGGACAGCAGCGCAGGTTGATCCAGGGTAGCTCCGGTGTCGTTCTTGTCACGGCGTGGCGTTTCAGGCGGCTGTAGTGAGGCTCCGATCAGGCGGAGTCCTAACGATCCGCCATTTTGGGTCCAGGCAAGGCGGAGCCGAGCTGTGCGCCGTCGGCAGCTTGGGGGAAGAGAATCCGTCTATGTGGATTTCCTTGGACTGGATCTCTTGGTGGTGTCGAGGAGCCGGGAGAGGTCAGGGCGGCTCCGGTATGCAGAGGCTCCAATCCGGTGATGTCCTGGGGTCGCGTGAGAACAGGCGAGTGTTGATCCCCAGAGGGGGAGAACCAGCGAGCAGACCCTGTTCTCCGTGCGCGAGTCAGGCGGCACTTCTTGAGGTCGTGGTATTCGTTACGAGGCCAGGAGCTGAGCGGTGGGCATCGTAGGAGTGGGCCAGCTGGGGGGGCACTGCTAGGGTAGTAATAGTTATTTTTCGTGTCCGTGCCTGGAGCTAGAATTCGGACTTCTTGACCTAGCGGCCATCTTGACAAAAGTTAATTTCAATGTATCCTGCTTCATGCACTGATAACGTAGCAGTGACCTACCCACCATAGTATTCATCGAAACATTGGCAGCATTTTGCCTATTATGATTGTACAGCTATTTATGAAGAACGTGGCAACAAACATATAGATCCTCATAGGTGTGTAACCAATATATCTGAATCATGCATTTATTTTTTGGAACTGTTAGAGCTTACACTGTATATAAGGCTAGCCTAAGTTTCCTGTTCTTTCCGCTTATAGACCCCCTAGGAAGGGTCCCATATAGCCTGAAATGCATAGGGAATATGTGGAATTTGTGAAGAAAATATGAAATGAAAACAAAATATGTAAATGATTAAAGAAGAAGAAGGAATTATGCAATAAATAATACTCCTTAAAGAACACGAGAAAGTGTGGAACTGTTGATTTCAAGAGAATAATTTGAATAGACGAAAGAATTCATTGGAAATGTGCTCACACCTATATAGGGCGGTATCCTCCACCCTTCCTTGCTAACATTGAAAAAAGAGTGTTTCAAGACAAAACACTGGGAAGTAGATGCACAAAAATCAAAAAGAAAAATTGGAATTTCAATAATAAATCAAGTGCCCCGACGGACTTAAGTCACATATTAAAACAAATAAGCATATATATGGGAGTACAAAGTCAAACACAATTTGCAACCCCAGTAAAAACAGCCCTACAATGAGGAGTATATGTTAAATAAAACACAGCCTGGCTGGAAGAGCGGAGAACAACTATCACTGCAGATTAGAGCCTGTAGACTAAACTAAACCTCCATGAAAGCCTAGCCACCCTCCTCGATAATCACTCCAGGAGGGTTTTCATATACCATATCACCATGGTGCCATGGTGTTTTAATAGACAAGGGGGTGGGTAAACTGTTTGATGATAGTTCTCTATGGTGTAAACTCCTGGACGGAGGGTAACTTCTCTACAACTAACCATGACAGGAAGTGTTTGCCCACTCCTTTCCTCTTGGACTCCATGTTGTTTTCTCAGTGGAAAGACATTTTGCAGCCCTAAAATAGCCCAATGAACACCGGACATTCATTCTGTTTTATTCTGTGGGACTTGTAAAGTGTGTGGTTACCCAAAGGCCTCCCAGCTCTAAAACAGTCTATAGTATCAACAGTTCACCTAAACTACGGAAAAGATAGGTCTTCAAGGCCCTATGGCTGGAAAGTTTATTGGGGAGCTGATGCAGTTCAGTGGGAAGAGTATTCCAAAGTGTGTAGGCCACATGTGAGAAAGAACGGCCACTTAAAGGCTGAACTTAGAAACAGCAGTGTTCAGGGACTCAGTTCAGTGCACACGCTATTAGTTTGTTACTCTCAACATTCCCATTAACCCTTTCACTGCTAGGCACCACGTGCTATTTCGGGTAGTTTGAGCTCAGTCCTCCATAACGTTTTGTCCACATAAGCCCAATTTGCATTATTTTTTCCAACATTCTAGGGATTCTAAAGGTACCCCGGGTTTGTAGATTCCCTGGATGGGAGTGAGAAATTAGCCAAAATAAAGCTACATTTTGGTTATTGGGGGAAAAGGGAATAAAGTGCTGCAGATGAAAGTGTCAGGTTTTTTTTGCATGCAAATAGCATCAACAAAGGGTTTGCGGTGCTAAAATCATCATCTTCCTAGCTTTCAGAGACAGGCAGACTTGAATCAGAAAGTGGATCATGGCAGAACCCAGAATCGATGTACAAAGGTTTGGGGCCCTCTCCGCGAGACAGGCCATGGCGTCTAAGGCCATCCAAGTAGCTGGTAGAATAGAAGACATTTTGATTGCTGTGGATTGTGTCAGGCTCACCTGAGGTCTCCGCAGGGACAGGAGGCAGGAGTCGGATGAATAAATCCCAACTTCCCTCTACCACTTGCCCGCCCAACAAAGTCAAAGCAGTGCCAGTGAATAGGGGGAAGAGGGGAGACAAGAGAAGGAGAGACAGGGCAAGTCCAGCACACGTTCAACACATCGAAAGCTCCACCGGGATCCGGAAGAATTCTTGCGAACAGAAAGTTACATTAGCAGTTGGATAATAGGCTATGATCAAGCATACAGAACTAATGGTCGGTTAAATATTTTACCTGGAAATCTCCCCTCTTCCGCTTGTGTCCACAGTTAAAAATGAAAAGAATAGGACAACAGGCGCAATGTTCCTAACCATAGACAAAGATAATGTTAACACCTAATCACACCAAATCACCATAGGATACTTATGTAGTATAGTAGTTGCGTATTTTACCCCCTAAAATATAATGCATGGTGGCTTAAAAAGAAAGTATGTATTCTATGGGTTGTTAACAGCACAACCTTCCTAATGACCAACATAAATATAATATGCAGCCACCTAAAAATGTAGCCAGCCGGTCTGTATAGCGCTCAAAGAAGGAGTATAAATGACTGCCAACTCCTATTAACTGTGGGCTCCCTAAATTAGCAGCTATGTGCTCCTTGTCTCCCGAGCCGAGGTAGCTGTCCATATGACACACATACAACACAACACAAATATTGCAAAATAATGTGTGAGGACACTGTGCACGAGTCAAGAAAATAAGGAAAATGCAGATGCCAAAACGCCACAGAAAAGAGCCCCTACACAACAATCATTATCACAAAAAACCTCCTGGAGCGTTTGCCAGGGGTCGGGGGGTTCAGAGAGGAAGAAAACCGGAGTATGTCCTCCCTAGAAATATATTTGCACAAAAGATACTCCAATCACACTATGATATAGCGTGTTGCCAAATAGTGTGTAGTCTAAAGTAAAAGATGTCTGTAGTGGTATGGATTACGCACTTTCCTACCTAGGGTATGATGATCATACTAGTTATGACCGTGTTTGTTAGGGGGGAAAAAAACTAGTTCTTATTAGTTACCCTCACACACCCTAGTGGTGTCATGCTTCATCATCGGGTCACCACGGCCCCTAAAAGTCGAGGTGGGCTCAACCACAGTGTTGGGTAGCTCTTTAGATAGATGAAGGACGGGGGACTTAAAGATAAAATACCTGGAGCTGACCCCTGGTTTCCCTTTATTCTTGGGTCAGATCCGGTTGTTAAAAATAGATAAAACGGGTCTCTTCTGGATTTTAATGGTCCTAAGACCCTAGTGCCGACATGTTTCAGTCCAGGTGGACCGATAGGTCCAGGACTTTCTTCAGGGCAGTTGAAAAAATCCCCCTTTATGTATGGGAAATTACAGGATGGAGGTCCCTATCCTATTCGTGTTAAGAGGGAAGAGTAGCTTCTCCTCATGAGTGTGTGTCTGCGAGCCGGGGACCGGGATATTGCTAGATGCAGCAGACGGGTGAGACCTCTAACTGAGACCACACCACCCATCCCGGTCCGTTGAGACGCACGAAGCCCCCAAAGTTTGGATGGAGCCTGGCAATACCAAGACATTTTAACACTCATGAGTAGAAGCTACTCTTCCCTCTTAACACGAATAGGATAGGGACCTCCATCCTGTAATTTCCAGAAGAGACCCGTTTTATCTATTTTTAACATGCAAAGATTCAACTCTTGGTGTGAGAAGTCACTGTAAAGAACATGATAACATGGGTCCCCTTTTTATTAAGTAGGTAACAATCATAAACTCCAGTAGAGCATGCAGTGAGGGTTAACTTCCTCCAGAGAAGAAAAGGGACAGGAAGGGATGTCACAGTTATATAGACACAAAGGACTGGTATATGATTGGACAACGGTTGTTATGGAGACACTTTCTCTGTTGGTTCATGGGAAATGTAGTTAAGGCTGTTTTTCATTAAGATGCTCTTTAAAGGCTGCTGGATTAATAAAGTAACAAAAGATATGCATAATTGCCACCTCTGTGTACTTAGAATCTAAACTTTCCTTTTCGTTAGCTCTCAAAGTTTGAATTTACTGTAGAAACTGCTTTCAGCTTTTCACTTCAATTCCATCAAGATGAAGTTCAGCTGTGCCACACTTTTGAAATAATTTCAGAATGTCAGCACTCTAGCTACTCATTAGAACACTGTGGTAAAGCTGCTGATCACCAGGGAGTGAACTGGCAGTCGGCTGCTGGCGTTGAAAGTGCATGTTTCAGTCTGCATGCCAAACAGTATTAATGAAATAGAAGACGATATTTGAGAGCTCATTTAAAACGTTTGCTAATTCTGCTTTCTACAGCAGAAACCATAAATTTTTATTAAATGTTTTACCAGTTTGATGCAATCAAGATGTCTTCAGATGTGCCGCACTTTTGTCATAAGTAAGACTGTTAGTGCTCTAGTTGTTCTTTAGAACACTCTGGAAGGCTGCAGTAGAACACTGCGTATCAGCTGACATTCGCTACTCATGCTGGAAGTACACGATTTACTGAAAATGTCAGACTTTTTACAGGGAACATGCTCTCATTTTAGCTTTTGGAGCACCTTCTATAACCCCTGTGAGAAAATCACGAGAGAACTGTTTTCTCTTCAACATGATTAAAATCAGGTTAGAACAGCTTAGAACAGACAACAAATGATTTATATTGTAACTGCTAGCAGCCTTTAATTTCACAGGGTAAAATCACCTTAAAACAGACCATTTCTAAAATTAGTGTGGTACCATCCACAAATAATTTATATTGTAACTGTTACCATCTTTTCATTTCAATTGGTTCCATGTCCAAGAGTCCTGTAACGGCTGCCACGGAGTGTGATCCCACCTGGCTGCTTGCCATTGGTTTAATCCTCCATCACTCTTCTTTGTTGGCTTCTGATTGGTTGGCACTCCTGTAACATCTCTTCCGGTTTTCTCTCAGGAGCACCGGCTAACTACAGTTTGGTTACGCTGTAGTTGTATATATGCTCCTTTATGTACTTCTTCTTTTATTTCAACATGTGCATAACTTTTCTCCACACGGGCGCCACGCTTCATGTTTCAGCAGGGCGCCCATTTCTACTTATTTTTTTTATTGCTACGGTTCAGAAATTGCCTTTGTGTAAGGCCGTCATTCCCGTTGCTAATCTCATCAAATGGTAACTTGATGGTTCAGCAATAAATAACAGTGTTATGTAAGCAAAACAAGGCAAGTTATCATGAGAAAATAGTTATTTTGGGTGCAGCCTGGCAACAAGAAATTTGATTTTAGCGATAATAAAGCATTTTTGAAAATGTGTTTATTTGTTTTGTACTAGTCTTAGTCACCGCCTCTTCAGAGGTCATAGAGGCTGGTGGTGCCGGTGTAGGATGGAAGAGGTGAGCAGGAGCCTGCTGCCGGTGCTGCTAGCTCAAGAAGCACTGGCGGCGCTAAAGCATTCACCGCACAGAGCTGTATGAAGCAGACCGAGACAAAAGCAGCACAAAGCCGGCATTCCGTCATTTTCAGCTCCCCCTCTACCCCCTTTCTTGCATGTGGGCAGAACACCAAAATCCAACGCCCTTGCACTTCAGGTACAGTAACACAAACGCAATGTACCGTGCAAACACTAGTAATCTGTACACACGCTTTCTTGCACACAGTTGCCTATTTAGTGCCACACACAACCATGCAGTCATTCATACCCAGGCCTCTCTCATACAAATCATCACGTGTTTCCTTTTACACTCCCATCACCATAGCAGCTAAAGTTGTGGCCACAAAACAACACAAGAGAAACAGCTGAGGTGGTTTCACATGATAGAGCCACATGCACGGCGGGTGAGGGGGAAGGGGATGGGAGAGGGAGAGGGGTTTGTTCACTTATTAGTTGTTTAGATAGATATGTGTGTAGATGAGAAGAGACAACCGAGAAGCTTATCTTCGATATAAAGACTTTGAATGTAAAGTTGCGGGAGTTGTTCGGAATTTGGAGGGTGGTTGCCCTTGCGGTGACAGCTATAAGGGGCGAGAAGCGGGGAGCAGGACTGAATAGATGCTACTGAGCTTGTTGATACCCGCTGCTTAAGTTAAGATGAGACGCTCTTGTTGAAATGTACTGCTACTAATTGACAAGATGAAAATGAATAAAATCTGTTTACAAAAATAAAAAAGAGAAACAGCGGAGGTGGTTGCGACTGCAATCCCATCCTCATCACCACCGTAGTGGCCGTGGTGCTTCGTATATGCTCCTCCATCCCTCCTTTCTCCACAGAGATCCCATCAACACCCATGGTGAGTAACCGTCCCTACTTTTCACAAACTCTCCATAAGAATGCCTTTATACGAAGCCACGTCTATAATTTTCAATATTTTGGGTGACAGCCAATGAAGCGGTGTGTTTCACCCTCTAATGGTTGCCATAGACTTTTTGTGGAGAGCTACTATGATTGGCTTGAAAGCCATCCGCCAATCCTAGTGCTCGCTGCTCCACTGAAGGACTTATATGGGCCAATGAGAACAGCTTTGGTTACCCAGCCTTGGGTTGCTTTAGCTCCCGCAAATCACGCTTTCAGTGCTATTCTAAATTGTTTACAGTGCCCTGCACTTTTGAAACTGTAACTCTGTTTGCAACCAACGTCAGCCATGGGCTTCATGACCCCCTTCAATCAACTTCTCCAAGGTAAGTGGAATAATTATGTTTTTCATGTTTTGAAGTTTTACATTTGCGTTTAGTTTCAGTAGAATGAAATGTATCTATGGTCACAGTGTTTTCACTCTTCCTCTCTGACTTCACATGTGTATTCGTTCCTTCGCTCTTTCCATCTTTCTCTTTCCCTATATCTCTCTTTTGGTTCCCATTCCCAGTGCACTAGGTCTCGCATTTACGAGAGTTTGTGTTGTTGCCATTGTACATGATAATCCATTTTATTTGAGTTTTGTTTCTTAAAACATAACTAAAAGGCATTGTCATTTACAATGCATATAGCTTAAACTCTTGCAGATGCGAAGCCTATTGCATTGAAAATGCTTGTTTGATTAATTTATTATGTCACTGAGTCTGGTAAAGGCTGCCAAAACATATTGTTCAGGTTGAAACCAACCAATCAGGATTGACTACTGCCTCCTAATTTGGTCAATCAGAACACATTTGGACACCAACTGCCTAAATATACAATTATTTTTGACACTTTATTTCTCAAAAACGACTGATTGGATTTACACCAAATAACAAAAAGCTAAATCTGTGGGCCAAGATCTAGCTTCATGACAAAGTTAGTGTAATGCTGTTCAGCAGTTATTGTTACAGCACTGTTTAAAGAAGTCTATAGAAAATACAAGGGGGAGACCCCTGTTTTTCACGGCCCCCACCTGATGGATCACCTCAAAACTTTCCAGGGAGGAGCTGAAATGAGAGGTCTACTTGTTTTTTATAATGCCCCCGGGTGGGCCACATCCTGGGGGATAATAAGCTTCAGAATTAAGAGAGAGGGGGCGCACTTGGCCCCACTTCCCCAGGCCAGTTATGACCCTGGAGATCACCACTCCCCAGCCATCCAAACTTAAGGGGAGGGGGCACGTGGCCCCTTCCCCGGGCTGATTTCAGCCCTGGGGTCCACAACACCCCCAGAGCCAAGCTATCCAAACCACAGAGGAGGGGGCAGATGCCCCCATCCTTGGCCAATTTCGTACCTGGGAACCCCATTACCCGGGGCCCAGCCGTAATTGTAATGAGGGGAACCATGCAGCCCACCTCCCCGGGCCGATTGCGGATCAAAAGGGGGGCATCCCCAGGCACGAAGCAAAAATCATGAGGGAGGAGAACAAGCAGCCCCCTCCCCAAGTCAATTTTAGCCACAGGGACCCCATCCTGGGGGCAGGCTGTAAAAGCAAATGGGAATGGGGCAAAATGCACCACTCCCAGGGCCATTAATAAGCCTGGGGACCCCATACACCACTGCCGGCTTGGCTATGCCCAGCGGTGCCCACACCCAGAGCATATCAGTTTCCCTGCCCGCACTGGTCCGAACACGGAAACCTGTGTTTGCTCTCGCTTCGTGGGAGCAATTTTAAAGCTCCTGCAAAGCGAGAACAAACACTACGTCTGCGGCCAGCAGGTAGGAGCATTAAAAAATGCACCTGGCTGCTGAGAGCAGACTTTATAATTGCTTCCCTGCCCGCTCAGCATTTTTAGATTGTCCCTGCGAGCGCGAGCAATGCTGGTTCTTGCCATAAGCATGGAGCATCTGGGGCAGTGCCCTAAGGTAACTATAACTCGCATCCTAGCCATGCACTGCTAATTACCCCACATATTACATCACTCATGATAACTTCTATGCCATCATTCATGATATAATTTGCAGTAAAATTATTGAGAAGAAAACTGCATGGTGGGCGCGCAAGTTATAGTTACCCGAGGGTACGAATTATAGTTTCTTGAGATAACTTTAACCATTACTGCTGCATTTCTATGCTTTTGTGTATAAATTGTGAACTGAACTATACCGTCCCTGTAACCTTTGTTTTTTTAGCTAATTTCTCAGGTTTTTAAAATTCTATTTCCTAACTATAACGTCCCTGTAAACTTAGTTTTTTTTTCAGAGGATTAATACATAAATATATATATATATAATATTTATAGTTAAGCACCCAAAGAACTATGTAATTACTAGCCCCTAGACAAACTCATAACACTCTCTTGTTCAGGTAACTTGGCAAAGGTGTAAGAAGATCTTTCTCAGTAATCACAGTGAAGCTGTTCCATAGATAGCCTTTGCTAGGGATTTATCACTGTGAGAACAAACAGGGGCTCAGAAAAAGAGCCTCTCATACTATGAGAAAAAGTATAAAACGATAAATTAATCCGAGACCTAGGAGGAGCAACATTCTGGATTATGACATTTGCTGAGCGTTTCAACAAAAAACAAAAAAAATCAAATAACCATTACTTTATAACTGCTGACCCTTAACCCTTACTTGGTTCTCATAGATTATGAGAAGCTCTTTGTACTGAGCTCCTCCATTCCACAATAATTCCTATCAATAATTTTGCCGTCATGCATTGATTCTGTCCTATAACCAGTTAGAATTTGGTTGAATGAGTCTCTGTTAATAAGAAACTCATAACATATATTTATACAATTAATCTAACCGGGACTCATTTCCACAGCCAGCGGTGAGCCAAGATCCAGCTCGATGATTAAACACCTTCGCTATATACAATTGATCTAACCGTGAATCATTTACATAGCCAGCATTGAGCCAAGATCCAGCTCAATGGTAAACACTTCTGTTGTATACAATCCATCTAACCATGAATCCGTTTCAGTCAGCGGTGAGTTAAGATCCAACTTGATGATAAACACCTCTGTTGTATACAATCCATCTAATCGTGAATCAGCTTCAGAGTCAGCGGTGCGTTAAGATCCAGCTTGATGATAAACACCTCTGGTAAAGGGCCACTATGATGGGTGCATTTAGAGATGCAACGATGGACATTAGCGTCACTTCTTCCACATCAGCGCTTGGGTGGTGAATGCCATGCACTGCAAGCATTAACCCTGAGAGTCACAGCTCTCATTCTTCTCCTTTCATTCTTCCATGTTAGGGCCTGGGTGGTGAATGCAGTGCACTGCAAGCATTAACCCTGAGAGTCACTGCTCACATTCTTCTCCTTTCATTCTTTCATGTCAGGGCCTGGGTGGTGAATGCAGTGCACTGCAAGCATTAACACAGAGAGTCGCAGCTCTCATTCTGATCCTCTCACTTGTTCCGCGTCAGGGCTTGGGTGGTAAATGTTGTGTACTGCAAGCAATATACCCGAGAGTGACAGTTCACATTCCTCTCCTTTCACTTTGCTTTTGGACATTGTTCTCTGGCCGCTGTCACTGAATCATTACTGTTGTAGAAAACAACCAAATACCACAATCAGCTGTGACTATTCACCAGTGTGTGCTTGTTAAATTAGTTCTTCTTGCAGGGACTCAGTCCAAGTCTGTTGAGTTTATAGGTTTTATCACTAATCCCTAAAGTTAGCTGAAAATACCCTTCTTAGTCCAGTCTTAGTAGAGCTGCTTTTTTTGCGGAGATTCTGCTCATGCGCAGAACTATGCGCAGGAAACCAGGACCTCAGTGTATTGTGGTGTACCGAAAAATCCACCGCAGTGCCCAGAACCCCGATCCAACTAGCAACAGTGTCTCATTCATTCTCCGTACTACAGCAAAGCTACCAATGATTAGACAAACCAGAACAAGCGACTTTGGGACCTCTCAGGAATAGTGGGAATCAAGAACACTCTTTCGTTTTTATTCTCATAAATGTCCACAACTTGAGTAATCAGAGACACAGTGTAGTTTAAAATGTTTATTTCAACTACGTGCTCTAAGATGCACTATCTTTGCTAACATAAGTAAAAAGATGCATAAAATCAATACAATCAGCATTGTTACAATTCCATAAAATACGAAGGGAGGAATCATATTAAAATGTTAGTGGTACCAGGTCTATGGCGCATTGTGTACCACCCTCCCCTTGCTAGGTATTTCCCTCTATGTCCAGTTTATCAAGGCCTGGGGTTTAGTATCACATCAAGAGATAGCGCAGGATTAGACTAATTAAGACCCCAATTGGACTCATAGCGTCATGGTACTCAAAGGGACATGAACCTAAACTGAGTCAATGCCGTCTACGGAGTCCACTTCAATGGGCCTTTGCTACCAGTGTCTTAAAAGCCTCCAGTAGCACTTACACTTCTTTTAGTGCTGAGGCACTTTTGGTATTTGGTTCACCACAGAACGAAAGGTCTGACTAGTCCAGTTGAAACTTCATCACCTTTGTACATTGACAGGGGTTCTTTTAAGAGCATAAAAATGTGGTGGACGCCCACATTCGATTTTGATGGCAATCCACCAAATGTTTACAAAGGTGGAGTTTATTTCTGAAAAACACACTGGGAGTTTTTTCACGGGTAGTGAGGATCATTATTTTCTTTTATGTCCATCGCTACCAGGTTTTACCTGGAGGTGACTAAAAAAAACAAGCATTTGCAATGCAATAGCTCTCGCATTTTCAAGAGTTAGAGCTATGGGCAGTGCAAATAGCAAAGTATTTTACCTAACTATAAAATGTGAGGTTTGTTTTGATTATGTGTTTTTAAAAATATTACATGTAAACTTGAGCGTATTTAAGGTAAAATAAAAAGTAAATGTTAAATGAAAATAGAATCAAAAGGTATTTAACTATTAAGCACATGTAAGAAAAGGAAAACAGTCAAAAGTGAACATATTATAATATGTTATCAGATGATGCTGTGCCAGTTACTTTGGCTTTAACGACCGCTGTTCTTCCTGTAAGATAGCATTTGTGACCGGGTGGTAGGCTTGAAAAGCTCTTTGAGGCGAGCCTGGCAGGATGAAACAAAAGCATGGCTGCTAACTTCAATATTAAGTGGTGTGTGCAGAAAAGGAAGGCGTGGCCGCTACTACGAAAGAATGTGAAAAAGTGAATGAGGTGTGGCACACACAAGTCACCACATGTTAAACATACATACAATTGGTATATGCATGTATACATACTCAAATGTACACAATAAAATTAAACGAAAGAAAACATGTATGCACTCTACTAATCTATTATAGCATACCGGGAGGGCAAGGGTGATAAAGCGGGCAGTCCTGTTCAGAAAACTGCTGGCCGGTGACTGCCTGCCTGCATTCTTCTGTGTACCTGCTTCTACCTGGGTGTGAGGTGCCTGTTCTGCAGCACTACACACACACATCTGTGTTGCACTGTTTATTCCGCGTTCAACAGTACGTCGTTTGGGTTTTACTGGTATTATGACCTTCTCTCCTGCACAACACTTCTTTTACCAAACAAAATCCTAGGCGAGAGAAAGGGAGCAGGAGAGCAAGCCCTCTCACAGGGGCAGGGGAAGTAAACAAAAGAAGACAAACATCTGCACCCAACACACTTGCTGCGTCCTCAGTAGGCACATAATATGGTGTTACTTTCACTATTAGATTAGTTTTATACCAGTTTTTAACTGCACAGTGTTCTTCCCTTTTAAGGCGCTGCCTCGCATCTAAATCAGTCCTAAATCAGTTTTTTTTAAAACTGCATCGTTTTGCACATATCTTATAAAAATGTTTGTTCTGCATATGTACTGTGTACCAGCAGTAGAGGGCAGGAGGGCAGGATACCAACATGTAGCTTCCGCGGTAAACTGGAAGCAACCGGCAGCGGAGTGAGGAAGGAGCTACAATCCTAACCATGCCACACCACAACACGCAGCGACAAATAGAATGCTGTCTGTTCACAAGCTGGTAAATGGAAGCAGCTGACGTATGCACATGTCCTGTCCGGGCGCGTGCACATCTCCTGTACCCCTTCTAAAAAGAAATTGACGACAATAGATCTCGCCAAGTGAGCAGCAAATGCGCTGCATCGCTAGGCGAGACCTAAAAAGAACAGTACATCACCCACCCTAAATAAGGTGGGCAGTGTAATGCCCCTCCTTTGATGACACCTACTCTGTTGGCTGTCAGAGGAAGCTTGAAACCCTTAAGGTCTGCCATCCAGGCAGTTTATTCGTTTGTGTTTGCAAAGGATTACCCAAACTCTAAATCAGATCATAAAAGTCTAGGGGACTGTGCTCTTGTTTGGATAACACCCAGGATTCCAGCCCCGCCCCTGCACGGGCACAGTTCTTTTAGCCTTCCGGGAGGAGCTTCAAATGAGTCAAGATGATGACCTCCAGGCCGGCCTCAACCTTCTAGATCCGACGGCCACTTTAGAAACTGTTGAACAATTACTTCTCGTTTTGAATGTCCTTCGGTGGGAGGCACCAAGGGCAGCTCTACAATCGTTCTGCTTCTTCCGCGAGGGTGTTCCAACACTGTTGTTCTTCTGCCTGCTTGTTCTACTGCTACTGCTCTGGCAATAGTTTATGGAGGAACCCAAAGGATATGATAGCTCATCCTTTCTCTTTAAACCAGATGTGGCACCACTGAGGGGTTAGTTCACTCCTTTGGTCTGAAAGTATTATCCTTTGCTGATGACACACAGCTGTTCCTTAGGCTAAACAGGAAATCTGACAATTCCATCAGCCGTCTGAGGGTGTGCTTGACAGTCATTTACTTCCTGATGACTATCAAATGTATAAATATGAATAGAGTTAACACGGAAGTTCTTCTTATTGCTAGAGGACTCTCAACAGGAAAGCCAGAGCTTTGTCCCACACCAGTTGAGCCTGAATAGGTTAAAAACATTGGAAGTACATTTAACAGCGATGTCTGATTTCTTCCTCAAATTCAAAAACGTTTGGTCTTCTTGAGTTTTACAACAGGATTACTGGAATGATTCAACAAAACTACTACCCAATCCTGAAAGAGTTGAGGGGGTAAGAGCTCTTTTTCTCTCTTGGCAGGACTACCTACCTCAACTTGTGGAAGGCTGCACGGGGAAGACAGCTACATTTTCAGAATATGCTGTTCAGAATATGCTGGCAAGGATAGAGTTAGGGTGCAGAACTATCATCATGTCCTATCACTGCCTCCCTGATGAAAAACAGGTCAACTTTAAACTCCTCTGTCTCAATCATCAGACGTCTTACAAAGTACAAAGGTGGTCCAACCTCCTGGCCTGACGTGTTAGCGCCCGCACACTACTCCTACACGACTTCTAAGACCCATCGCCTGGGTCCTAAATGATATTCCTCACTTCCAGAGGGCTGGCTGGGGGTGGAGAACCTTCAGTGAGCTGAGGAATTACCTATTGTCCTCGCTTACAGAGGGCTGGATAGGGGTGAAGGACCTTCAGTGATATGAGGTTTCAACTATTGTCCTCTCTTACAGAGGGTTGGATGAGGGTGAAGGACCTTCAGTGACCTGAGGCCTCACCTATTGTCCTCGCTTACCGAGGGCTGGATAGGGGTGAAGGACCTTCAGTGACCTGAGGCCTCACCTATTGTCCTCGCTTACAGAGGGTTGGATGAGGGTGAAGGACCTCTAGTGATATGAGGTTTCAACTATTGTACTTGCTTCCAGAGGGCTGGATGAGGGTGGGGTGGAGGACCTTCAGTGACCTGAGGCCTCACCTATTGTCCTTGCTTACAGAGGGCTGGATGGGGTGGAGGACCTTCAGTGACCTGAGGCCTCACCTATTGTTCTCGCTTACAGAGGGCTGGATGGGGCGGAGGACCTTCAGTGATCTGAGGCCTCACCTATTGTCCTCGCTTACAGAGGGTTGGATGGGGGTGGAGGACCTTCAGTGATATGAGGTTTCACCTATTGTCCTCTCTTACAGAGGGTTGGATGAGGGTGAAGGACCTTCAGTGACCTGAGGCCTCACCTATTGTCCTCGCTTACAGAGGGTTGGATGAGGGTGAAGAACCTTCAGTGAGCTGGTGTATCACCTATTGCCCTCGCTTACAGAGGTCTGGATGAGGGTGGAGGACTGTCAGTGAACTGAGGCTTCACCTATTGTCCTCCCTTCCAAGAGGCTGGATGGGGATTGAGGACCTTGAGGCATCACCTATTGTCCTCGCTTCCAGAGGGCTGGATACAGGTGGAGGACCTTCAGTGACCTGAGGCCTCACCTATTGTCCTCGCTTACAGAGGGCTGGATGGGGTGGAGGACCTTCAGTGACCTGAGGCCTCACCTATTGCCCTCGCTTACAGAGGTCTGGATGAGGGTGGAGGACTGTCAGTGAACTGAGGCTTCACCTATTGTCCTCCCTTCCAAGAGGCTGGATGGGGATTGAGGACCTTGAGGCATCACCTATTGTCCTCGCTTCCAGAGGGCTGGATACAGGTGGAGGACCTTCAGTGACCTGAGGCCTCACCTATTGTCCTTGCTTACAGAGGGCTGGATGGGGTGGAGGACCTTCAGTGACCTGAGGCCTCACCTATTGTCCTTGCTTACAGTGGGCTGGATGGGGTGGAGGACCTTCAGTGACCTGAGGCCTCACCTATTGTCATCGCTTACAGAGGGTTGGATGGGGGTGGAGGACCTTCAGTGATATGAGGTTTCACCTATTGTCCTCGCTTCCAGAGGGCTGGATGAGGGTGAAGGACCTTCAGTGACCTGAGGCCTCACCTATTGTCCTCGCTTACAGAGGGCTGGATAGGGGTGAAGGACCTTCAGTGATATGAGGTTTCAACTATTGTCCTCTCTTACAGAGGGTTGGATGAGGGTGAAGGACCTTCAGTGACCTGAGGCCTCACCTATTGTCCTCGCTTACAGAGGGTTGGATGAGGGTGAAGGACCTTCCGTGATATGAGGTTTCAACTATTGTCCTCGCTTCCAGAGGGTTGGATGAGGGTGAAGGACCTTCAGTGATATGAGGTTTCAACTATTGTCCTCGCTTCCAGAGGGCTGGATGAGGGTGGAGGACCTTCATTGACCTGAGGCATCACCTATTGTCCTCGCTTCCAGAGGGCTGGATGAGGGTGGAGGACCTTCAGTGACCCGAGGCCTCACCTATTGTCCTCGCTTACAGAGGGTTGGATGGGGCTGGAGGACCTTCAGTGATATGAGGTTTCACCTATTTTCCTCGCTTCCAGAGGGCTGGACGAGAGTGAAGGACCTTCAGTGATATGAGGTTTCAACTATTGACCTCGCTTCCAGAGGGCTGGATGGGGGTGAAGGACCTTCAGTGATATGAGGTTTCAACTATTGTCCTCGCTTCCAGAGGGCTGGATGGGGGTGAAGGACCTTCAGTGATATGAGGTTTCAACTATTGTCCTCGCTTCCAGAGGGCTGGATGGGGGTGAAGGACCTTCAGTGATATGAGGTTTCAACTATTGACCTCGCTTCCAGAGGGCTGGATGGGGGTGAAGGACCTTCAGTGATATGAGGTTTCAACTATTGTCCTCGCTTCCAGAAAGCTGGATGGGGGTGAAGGACCTTCAGTGATATGAGGTTTCAACTATTGTCCTCGCTTCCAGAGGGCTGGATGGGGGTGAAGGACCTTCAGTGATATGAGGTTTCAACTATTGTCCTCGCTTACAGAGGGTTGGATGAGGGTGAAGGACCTTCAGGTATCACAAACTGAATTTCTTCTTTTTGTCCCTCGACTCAACCCTTCCCTCAGTAAAGTCATAGTGGCTTCAGGAACGACTTGACAACATACTTATTCCACTGATGTGATGTTCTGTTAGCTTGTACTTTTTCTGCCTGTTGTAATTCTATCAGTCTATTCCTGGTTCCCCCAGTGCTATGATCACTGTGTCAAACTTACGCTCTGCTGGTAACGTGTTACTACAGCTCCCGGGCCCTGGATCAAGTTTGTTGTTGCTTTGGTGACGGTGGCCAGCTGGTCTTGAAGGATCGTGTGGTTTGTGGGTCTCTCACTGCTTTGAGGCCACCGCCAGCAAGGACCTCTGTCAGCGGTGCCTTGTGCAGATCTTCCTTCCAGGCAGTTCAAAGGTCGGGTGAGGTACAACTGGCCTAGGTCAACTTCTTTATTGTAATTCTACTGGTCAAGCCACAGGGCTCAAGCTGTGAGATGAAGGACAATCTGGATTTTCTAAGCTCCGTGGAAAATTGAGACAGTTCTACCGCATCCACCACATACTGCAAGACTCCAAGAGCTGAAGCCAGAAATATATTTCCAAGGATGAATCCAACCACTCTTTCTGAACATCCCCTTGAAAATGGCAACTAGTGAACATACTGACTGTACCAGCACAGTGCAGAGAGCTTTTCAAGAACCTCGAGGTACATTTATTCTCTCTATCTGTTGTAACAGAAGATTTTGATCCTTGGTAACATCAATGCTCTTTGGACAAGGTCATACATTTTGCAACAAGAATCAAATTAATCCTGCCCAGACATACACCCTCAAGTCAATATTGCATGAAGCTTGGCGGTCTTAGTCCTCAGCAAACCCTCTGCAAATTGCTGACATTTTCTTAGACCTCCTGGATAGCTGTGCCAACACAAAGACCAACTAAACACCCTCCAGGAGCTACCAATCGATCTACCAGCACTTGGTAGTCCAATCCAGACTCCCATCTTTAAAACCATCTACCAGCATCCAGGCTCAAATCTTTCAACATTCTCTGTTACCATCTTTGGAACTGCCTGCCTCTGAGATTCGTGGAAGCTCCACGCTCAAAGTTAGTTCGTAAAATCCCAATAGACTGGAAGACAAGAGCAAATAATGACACACTGCACAGAACTCTGTATTATTCAACCATTTTTTCATAACATGTACCATTGTCTTACTTCTGTTGTTTCAACATGGACGTTTTGCTGTGTTTATCAAAAACAGCTCCGTTATTTAAAACCTCACTTACCAGTTTGTTTTGCATCATACCTACCTAGCTGTTACTATGTTGGACTTGGCTCTTTTCCACCAAAATGTTTCGCTTTTCGCCCCCCTAATTTAAGGATGTCTCCCCCATGGTAAAGGTTACTGTATAGGCCATGTGTGGTGTGAGACGCCATGTTAATGTGATAATGTGATGCAATGGTATACACGTATTTTCCCCCCATTGTGTAAAATGTACCCTGATGAAATGTCACATTTAAGATGGATAGTGAGTTTGGGAGGGTGACTGCACTCTCTATGCTAGTGTGATGGAGTGTTAATCCGGTATGTGTGCTGTGCTGGTATGTAGCCTGCAAACTATGGAATGTAAGGTAAATTAGGCCTGGTTGAGAACCAGGACACCAGTACGCACTACTTGATTGAGTTTGAACGTTAGTACATTTATTTCATTATCATCAGTCAATTATCTTAGGTCAACATAACATTCATATTCATGTTACATTTGTTCTAGCGCATGTTCATTAGCCAACAGATACATTGTTGTCTTCAAACAAAAATTATACATCAAGGTATCAATACATTCACTGTTCACCCAATGCATTTCGGGGCGCGAAGCCCCTTCGTCAGGGGTCTGTGTGTAGAAAAAGAAAGAAAAAGAAAAGAATAAGGAATCTCTTTACTGTTGATGCACTGTCAAAAGTATGGCAGAGTCTCTATATAATGTATTCGTCTTACCGCAAACTAGGTGAAATATTGGATGATTCTCCGAACTAGGTGAATGGTATAAATCTGCATGGTAAAAAGAACTGGGTTTAAACATGCGGGTTTTGTTAAACCATGGATGTGTGCACGATCATTGCATAAAGCATAGGGTTACCTGTATTCATGTATAGATGAAGTCTATGGGAATAAAGAAAAAAGAAGAACGTGGAAGGTTTTAAAACGTCTTCAATGCACAACGCTAAACTGGGTATATGTTTATTTAAAATGATATACATGAGGACCCTCACCTTGTGAATGCCGACTTGAAAGCAAGGAGCCTGTGTGAAAACAAGTGAAATACTTATCAATATTGAGAGCTAGCGGTGATTACAGTAAGTAAACGTGCCAAAAGTGGCTAAGTTTACCTGTGAGTCCTACTTGGTGAGCTTCAGACTCGACAAGTGCTCAAGACGTGAGTATAAGGGATCTGCCAAAGAAAATGAACACGATGTTTTACACGAGTGCTGGCTGGCGTGTGCTTAAATAAAACTAACAGTTGCTGAAACGCTCGGCTTGGCGGTTCAGGGTTGAATCTTACCGGAGCTGGGTGTTAAGCATTCCAGTATCAGCGTTTCTTCAAGTAAAGACGCAAGGGCAGTCAGTCCTTCCTTTATGCGAAAAGCTATTGTGCGTGTAGCTATAGAAAACGGACTCAGGGGATCCTGACTCCGCGTTTAGGAAAAGCGGCTAGTCTTTCCTTAGTTTGAATGATAGCGTGTTCGTTTAGAGGTTGACACCCGACGTATCTGGCGCATAGTAAGGCATTAATTATTTTCACAAAATGGTGAAGGGCGCGCTACTAGTGCGCTACTGGTGAAGCTCCTGATTCATCTAATCAGTGATATGCACAAGATTGTAGATGGCAGTGGGCGCCATCTTAGAGTGGTGTGTATAGCTGCAAATCCTATGTGCAAAGTGAATAGGATAAGTTAAGTGAAAAAGGAGGATGCGAAAAGTTTGAGATGAATGAAAGGTATAAAACACATGAAGAGGTCAAGCATTTACCACCAAGCAAGTCTTTTCCCTATGGCATATATACACCTTGTATTTCGCTGCGAGCATTGTGGAAATATCAAAAATCTTAAAGCATGCCTGCCTATTTACATTCTACAAGTGAAGTATATTATGTTTCTTTAATAGCCTTATCTTATGGTGAGATATGCCTATTTGGAGTGGTAGTAAGGAAAGTAAAGGTGAAAAAAAAAAGTGTTCAGGTGCACATTAATGTAAAACTAGGGATGAGGTAAAGGTGAGGCAAAAGTGTTCAGGTGCATATTAATGTAAAGCTGGGAATAAGGTAGTGAATGAGTATCGATGAGATACAATGTTAGGTTGAAGAGTGGGTATTGCGAAGAGGATCATGGTGGTTTGCGGTTTGGAATACCTATAGAAAACATATGAGATCTAGCTTGTCATTCAATCCGTTTGGGGTGAGGGTTTGAAGCCTGCGGATCCAGAATGTTTCTCTCTGAATTAGTGTTTTAGCGTTATCAGTACCCAATTTTTGGGGAACCATTTCAATGACTTGGAATCTTAGTTGGGCGATGGAGTGTCCAGCTTCGTTCCAATGTTTAGCAAGGGGAGCAGTTAGATTCTTGTTACGGATACGGCTTTTGTGTTCCGTTAATCTGATCTTGAGTTTTCTGTCTGTTTTACCGACATATAACAGTCCGCATGGGCATTTTATGGAATAAACCACGTGTTCTGAGTTGCAGTTGGTTGTGTGCCTCAGTTTTATCTTTTCTCCCGTTCGTGGATGCAACAGAGTATCTCCTGGAATTACATTGTTACAGTTTTTACAGTTGTAACATTTCTGGGTTCCTTTATACAGTCTTTTTGATGCTATGTCGTCGTCGGTGACCTTGTTCAGTAGTTCTTTTAAGTTTTGTGATCTTCTATATGCGAACAGTGGTTTGTCGTGAAAGAGTGTTGCGAAATCTTTTTCAGCTGTGATGATTTCCCATCTTTTGGAGATTATCCGTTGTATGTCTTTTGACACAGATGAGTATTTAGACACAAATACCGTCCTTTGATTGTCTGTTTTAGTCTTTTTTTGCAGTAGATTCTTTCTGGGCATATTTTTGACTTTTTCCATGTGACCTTCTAGCAGCTTTTCAGGGTAACCCCTGTCCAAATATCTCTGTTTTTGTTGTTCAAGGCTTTTCTCACAATCCTTCTCGTTAGATGATATTCTTTTAATTCTCATGAATTGAGAAATTGGGAGATTATTTATGAGATTGGTTGGATGAAAGCTCTCGTAGAGTAGTGCCGTGTTTCTGTCTGTTTCTTTTTTAAAAAGTTTGGTTTGAATCGATCCATTTTGGAGTTCAACAAGAACGTCCAGAAAAGGTAATGCTGTGTCACTGATACTGTGGGTGAATTGTATCCGTGGATTAGCCAGGTTCAAACTCCTGATATTCCGTGACAGTTCTGCAGATGTGTGTCTCCATATGATGAAAATGTCATCAATATAGCGCTTGAAATAAACTAGTCCAGCTTGCCATGTGGGATCTTCTAGTATGAAGTCTAACTCGAACTTCGCCATAAAGATATTCGCGTAGACGCAGGCTCCTGGAAATCCCATGGCCGTGCCTGTTTGTTGAATGTAGAAATTTTCTTTCCAAACAAAGTAACTGTTTAAGAGACAGAATTCAAGCAGTTGTAGTAAGAGACATTTCAGTTCATCCGGTATTTCAGATCTTAGTAATGCCCATTCCATCGCTTCTAACCCTTGTTTGTGGGGAATTGATGTGTAAAGCGAGGTTACATCAATCGAGCATAGTGTCCAATTTTCGTCGTTCATTTTTGTGACTTCAGTTAAGCTTCTCAAAAAGTCTGACGTGTCCTCTATGTATGTGACCCATTTTTGCATGAATGGTTGCATGTGTGCATCTATGAAGATGCCGAGATTTTCAAAGATCGAGGAGCAACCTGAAACGATTGGCCTGAAGGGGGGGTTTTCTAGGCTCTTGTGAACTTTCGGAAGAAAATATATTTTGGGTCTGCGTGGATAGGGTTGCTGTAGGTAACGTTTCGTTGAGTTATCAATCCAATTGAGTTCCTCAGCTTTGTCTAGAATGTTATCTAAATGCTGTGCCATGTTCATGGTGGGGTCTTGCTCAAGCCTGGTATATGTACCAGCATCCTGAACGTGTTCATTTCCTTTTTGTGTGTAGAAAGTTGTGTCCATTAGAACTAGTGCACCGCCTTTATCAGCTCTTTGGAATGTGAGGTCTCTATTATTCGCTAATCTTTGGAGGGCACTGTATTCTGCTCTAGTGAGGTTTCTGCTTTTCCTTTTGAGTTGAATTCTATTCAAATCCGCTTTCACTAAAGTTTCGAACGTGTCTAGAGTTTTGTGGGATGTTGGAGGCATGAAGTTGCTCTTTGGTTTGAATCGTCTGTCTATTTCCGTGCTGTCCACTATTGGATTGAGGACTGAAAAAAAGTACTTGAGCCTTAGGATTCGCATGAATTTGAAGAGTGCTACCTCCATTTCCAGGGCATTCGTGTGGTATGTAGTAACAAATGATGTGCCTTTGTTCAGTACCTTTTTTTCAAAGTCGGTAAGAGTGTAACGTGAAATATTGATTATGAGGTCTTGGTTTGACTTCTCAGTCCAGTTTTCTTCAGCAGGTCTCTGTCTTTCTCCCGCTGCTTTTCTCTTTCCCTGTCCTCTTCGCGATTTTTTTCTCCAGTTGTTGTTGTGGAGGTTTCCGGTGGTTTGCTTGGTGGAAGATCCGTCGCTAAAAAAGGAGTCGATAGTGATCCAGTTGCAGCACTTGCTGGATCAGAAAGTTGTGTTGTGGGTTTTTGTGTTTGTGTGGTTACCACTGGTTGCCTTCTTGAACTTATGTCGCTGTCTGAGACTACACTTTCATCTGAGGAGGTGGGTTGTTGTCTTGTTTTGCTGTTAAATCGTCGTTTCGCATATACCTCTGCCCAGGTGTAGGCCTCATTTAATTTATAATCAATAGTGTCACGTTTAAATTTACGTAGCTTCGTTTCTTCCAGTTCTTTGCCATATTTGTCCAGTCGTGTATTTATGTCTTCAAGGGTCCTACCCCATACATCATCCTCGATTCTCTCTGATAAGTCACGTCTTTACTTGAAGAAACGCTGATACTGGAATGCTTAACACCCAGCTCCGGTAAGATTCAACCCTGAACCGCCAAGCCGAGCGTTTCAGCAACTGTTAGTTTTATTTAAGCACACGCCAGCCAGCACTCGTGTAAAACATCGTGTTCATTTTCTTTGGCAGATCCCTTATACTCACGTCTTGAGCACTTGTCGAGTCTGAAGCTCACCAAGTAGGACTCACAGGTAAACTTAGCCACTTTTGGCACGTTTACTTACTGTAATCACCGCTAGCTCTCAATATTGATAAGTATTTCACTTGTTTTCACACAGGCTCCTTGCTTTCAAGTCGGCATTCACAAGGTGAGGGTCCTCATGTATATCATTTTAAATAAACATATACCCAGTTTAGCGTTGTGCATTGAAGACGTTTTAAAACCTTCCACGTTCTTCTTTTTTCTTTATTCCCATAGACTTCATCTATACATGAATACAGGTAACCCTATGCTTTATGCAATGATCGTGCACACATCCATGGTTTAACAAAACCCGCATGTTTAAACCCAGTTCTTTTTACCATGCAGATTTATACCATTCACCTAGTTCGGAGAATCATCCAATATTTCACCTAGTTTGCGGTAAGACGAATACATTATATAGAGACTCTGCCATACTTTTGACAGTGCATCAACAGTAAAGAGATTCCTTATTCTTTTCTTTTTCTTTCTTTTTCTACACACAGACCCCTGACGAAGGGGCTTCGCGCCCCGAAATGCATTGGGTGAACAGTGAATGTATTGATACCTTGATGTATAATTTTTGTTTGAAGACAACAATGTATCTGTTGGCTAATGAACATGCGCTAGAACAAATGTAACATGAATATGAATGTTATGTTGACCTAAGATAATTGACTGATGATAATGAAATAAATGTACTAACGTTCAAACTCAATCAAGTAGTGCGTACTGGTGTCCTGGTTCTCAACCAGGCCTAATTTACCTTACATTCCATAGTTTGCAGGCTACATACCAGCACAGCACACATACCGGATTAACACTCCATCACACTAGCATAGAGAGTGCAGTCACCCTCCCAAACTCACTATTTACTCTACTGCAATCGCAGGGTACTAGCACCAAATAGTGAAAATGTCGTTTGAATCCATAGCGGCCATCACAGACAACAGAGCCAATACCAAAGTCTACACTGTCGAAGATGCCAATCAGATCTATAAATTGATTAAGGAATCCAAAACTTTTGATGCACAGGGAGGAACAATAACACAATAACTGAAGCTCTTCACCCTCCGCCTGGAACGACTCCTGGTGGCCTCCCGCCCTGGGCACCGCACCCAAACCGACAGACCATGCACGAAACCTGGGCTTCATCCTGGACTCCTCCCTCTCCATGACCAGGCAAGTCAACAGCGTCTCCTCGGCGTGCTTCAACATCCTTCGCATGCTACGGAAGATCTTCTGGTGGATCCCCACAGAGACCAGGAAGACCGTCACCCAGGCCCTCGTCACCAGCCGACTGGACTACGGCAACGCCCTCTACGCCGGGACCACCGCCAAGCTCCAGAAGAGACTCCAGCGGATCCAAAACGCCTCAGCCAGACTCATCCTCGACATCCCACGATCCAGCCACATCTCCGGACACCTGAGAGACCTTCACTGGCTCCCCATCAACAAGAGAATCACCTTCCGCCTCCTCACCCACGCACACAAAGCCCTACACGACCAAGGCCCGAGCTACCTCAACAGCCGAGTCAACTTCTACGCTCCCAAACGCCACCTCCGTTCAGCCACCCACGCCCTCGCCGCCGTCCCCCGCATCCGAAGAGCGACCACAGGAGGAAGGTCCTTCTCCTACCTGGCCGCCAAGACCTGGAACTCCCTCCCGTCCGACCTGCGCCTGACCCAAGACCACCTCTCCTTCAGGAAGAAGCTTAAGACCTGGCTGTTCGAGCAGTAGCGGCACCCCCCCTCCCCAGCGCCTTGAGACCCTACGGGTATGTAGCGCGCTTTATAAGTGTCACTGATTGATTGATTGAAGCAACTAGAATATCTAACTCGACGCGAGCTAAACCAGCGATTACACGCAACAACACTCATCCAATACCATCGAGTTAAGCGGATACCTAGAGGACTCAGACTAGCAATCAGACCTATGCTGTATAGATTGAACAACAACCAAAAGTTTATGGAAAAATGGTTTGAAATCCTCAATAAATGTTCCCTAGATCTAATACTCTTGTTAGTAGAGGAACTCGCTAAAACCATAGCTGATTTAGAAGAGGAAATACACAACCTTAAACGTGACTTATCAGAGAGAATCGAGGATGATGTATGGGGTAGGACCCTTGAAGACATAAATACACGACTGGACAAATATGGCAAAGAACTGGAAGAAACGAAGCTACGTAAATTTAAACGTGACACTATTGATTATAAATTAAATGAGGCCTACACCTGGGCAGAGGTATATGCGAAACGACGATTTAACAGCAAAACAAGACAACAACCCACCTCCTCAGATGAAAGTGTAGTCTCAGACAGCGACATAAGTTCAAGAAGGCAACCAGTGGTAACCACACAAACACAAAAACCCACAACACAACTTTCTGATCCAGCAAGTGCTGCAACTGGATCACTATCGACTCCTTTTTTAGCGACGGATCTTCCACCAAGCAAACCACCGGAAACCTCCACAACAACGACTGGAGAAAAAAATCGCGAAGAGGACAGGGAAAGAGAAAAGCAGCGGGAGAAAGACAGAGACCTGCTGAAGAAAACTGGACTGAGAAGTCAAACCAAGACCTCATAATCAATATTTCACGTTACACTCTTACCGACTTTGAAAAAAAGGTACTGAACAAAGGCACATCATTTGTTACTACATACCACACGAATGCCCTGGAAATGGAGGTAGCACTCTTCAAATTCATGCGAATCCTAAGGCTCAAGTACTTTTTTTCAGTCCTCAATCCAATAGTGGACAGCACGGAAATAGACAGACGATTCAAACCAAAGAGCAACTTCATGCCTCCAACATCCCACAAAACTCTAGACACGTTCGAAACTTTAGTGAAAGCGGATTTGAATAGAATTCAACTCAAAAGGAAAAGCAGAAACCTCACTAGAGCAGAATACAGTGCCCTCCAAAGATTAGCGAATAATAGAGACCTCACATTCCAAAGAGCTGATAAAGGCGGTGCACTAGTTCTAATGGACACAACTTTCTACACACAAAAAGGAAATGAACACGTTCAGGATGCTGGTACATATACCAGGCTTGAGCAAGACCCCACCATGAACATGGCACAGCATTTAGATAACATTCTAGACAAAGCTGAGGAACTCAATTGGATTGATAACTCAACGAAACGTTACCTACAGCAACCCTATCCACGCAGACCCAAAATATATTTTCTTCCGAAAGTTCACAAGAGCCTAGAAAACCCCCCCTTCAGGCCAATCGTTTCAGGTTGCTCCTCGATCTTTGAAAATCTCGGCATCTTCATAGATGCACACATGCAACCATTCATGCAAAAATGGGTCACATACATAGAGGACACGTCAGACTTTTTGAGAAGCTTAACTGAAGTCACAAAAATGAACGACGAAAATTGGACACTATGCTCGATTGATGTAACCTCGCTTTACACATCAATTCCCCACAAACAAGGGTTAGAAGCGATGGAATGGGCATTACTAAGATCTGAAATACCGGATGAACTGAAATGTCTCTTACTACAACTGCTTGAATTCTGTCTCTTAAACAGTTACTTTGTTTGGAAAGAAAATTTCTACATTCAACAAACAGGCACGGCCATGGGATTTCCAGGAGCCTGCGTCTACGCGAATATCTTTATGGCGAAGTTCGAGTTAGACTTCATACTAGAAGATCCCACATGGCAAGCTGGACTAGTTTATTTCAAGCGCTATATTGATGACATTTTCATCATATGGAGACACACATCTGCAGAACTGTCACGGAATATCAGGAGTTTGAACCTGGCTAATCCACGGATACAATTCACCCACAGTATCAGTGACACAGCATTACCTTTTCTGGACGTTCTTGTTGAACTCCAAAATGGATCGATTCAAACCAAACTTTTTAAAAAAGAAACAGACAGAAACACGGCACTACTCTACGAGAGCTTTCATCCAACCAATCTCATAAATAATCTCCCAATTTCTCAATTCATGAGAATTAAAAGAATATCATCTAACGAGAAGGATTGTGAGAAAAGCCTTGAACAACAAAAACAGAGATATTTGGACAGGGGTTACCCTGAAAAGCTGCTAGAAGGTCACATGGAAAAAGTCAAAAATATGCCCAGAAAGAATCTACTGCAAAAAAAGACTAAAACAGACAATCAAAGGACGGTATTTGTGTCTAAATACTCATCTGTGTCAAAAGACATACAACGGATAATCTCCAAAAGATGGGAAATCATCACAGCTGAAAAAGATTTCGCAACACTCTTTCACGACAAACCACTGTTCGCATATAGAAGATCACAAAACTTAAAAGAACTACTGAACAAGGTCACCGACGACGACATAGCATCAAAAAGACTGTATAAAGGAACCCAGAAATGTTACAACTGTAAAAACTGTAACAATGTAATTCCAGGAGATACTCTGTTGCATCCACGAACGGGAGAAAAGATAAAACTGAGGCACACAACCAACTGCAACTCAGAACACGTGGTTTATTCCATAAAATGCCCATGCGGACTGTTATATGTCGGTAAAACAGACAGAAAACTCAAGATCAGATTAACGGAACACAAAAGCCGTATCCGTAACAAGAATCTAACTGCTCCCCTTGCTAAACATTGGAACGAAGCTGGACACTCCATCGCCCAACTAAGATTCCAAGTCATTGAAATGGTTCCCCAAAAATTGGGTACTGATAACGCTAAAACACTAATTCAGAGAGAAACATTCTGGATCCGCAGGCTTCAAACCCTCACCCCAAACGGATTGAATGACAAGCTAGATCTCATATGTTTTCTATAGGTATTCCAAACCGCAAACCACCATGATCCTCTTCGCAATACCCACTCTTCAACCTAACATTGTATCTCATCGATACTCATTCACTACCTTATTCCCAGCTTTACATTAATATGCACCTGAACACTTTTGCCTCACCTTTACCTCATCCCTAGTTTTACATTAATGTGCACCTGAACACTTTTTTTTCACCTTTACTTTCCTTACTACCACTCCAAATAGGCATATCTCACCATAAGATAAGGCTATTAAAGAAACATAATATACTTCACTTGTAGAATGTAAATAGGCAGGCATGCTTTAAGATTTTTGATATTTCCACAATGCTCGCAGCGAAATACAAGGTGTATATATGCCATAGGGAAAAGACTTGCTTGGTGGTAAATGCTTGACCTCTTCATGTGTTTTATACCTTTCATTCATCTCAAACTTTTCGCATCCTCCTTTTTCACTTAACTTATCCTATTCACTTTGCACATAGGATTTGCAGCTATACACACCACTCTAAGATGGCGCCCACTGCCATCTACAATCTTGTGCATATCACTGATTAGATGAATCAGGAGCTTCACCAGTAGCGCACTAGTAGCGCGCCCTTCACCATTTTGTGAAAATAATTAATGCCTTACTATGCGCCAGATACGTCGGGTGTCAACCTCTAAACGAACACGCTATCATTCAAACTAAGGAAAGACTAGCCGCTTTTCCTAAACGCGGAGTCAGGATCCCCTGAGTCCGTTTTCTATAGCTACACGCACAATAGCTTTTCGCATAAAGGAAGGACTGACTGCCCTTGCGTCTTTACTTGAAGAAACGCTGATACTGGAATGCTTAACACCCAGCTCCGGTAAGATTCAACCCTGAACCGCCAAGCCGAGCGTTTCAGCAACTGTTAGTTTTATTTAAGCACACGCCAGCCAGCACTCGTGTAAAACATCGTGTTCATTTTCTTTGGCAGATCCCTTATACTCACGTCTTGAGCACTTGTCGAGTCTGAAGCTCACCAAGTAGGACTCACAGGTAAACTTAGCCACTTTTGGCACGTTTACTTACTGTAATCACCGCTAGCTCTCAATATTGATAAGTATTTCACTTGTTTTCACACAGGCTCCTTGCTTTCAAGTCGGCATTCACAAGGTGAGGGTCCTCATGTATATCATTTTAAATAAACATATACCCAGTTTAGCGTTGTGCATTGAAGACGTTTTAAAACCTTCCACGTTCTTCTTTTTTCTTTATTCCCATAGACTTCATCTATACATGAATACAGGTAACCCTATGCTTTATGCAATGATCGTGCACACATCCATGGTTTAACAAAACCCGCATGTTTAAACCCAGTTCTTTTTACCATGCAGATTTATACCATTCACCTAGTTCGGAGAATCATCCAATATTTCACCTAGTTTGCGGTAAGACGAATACATTATATAGAGACTCTGCCATACTTTTGACAGTGCATCAACAGTAAAGAGATTCCTTATTCTTTTCTTTTTCTTTCTTTTTCTACACACAGACCCCTGACGAAGGGGCTTCGCGCCCCGAAATGCATTGGGTGAACAGTGAATGTATTGATACCTTGATGTATAATTTTTGTTTGAAGACAACAATGTATCTGTTGGGGAGGAGCTTCGCTGCCAACCAAGATGGCCGCGTGAGCTCGGAGCTCCGAAGACCTCCCGGTCTCCCGAATTAATCCTGCTGCCTATCCTGTCCCACGATGGTGGGAATCGGTTGCCGAGCCGGGCCTGATGCGGCCCCCGCTCTCGGATTGAAAATCGGACATTCCTAGCCACAGTTGTGTCGAAGATCCCGGAGGCTCCTCCCGCACCGCTTGTGCCAGGGTGGATCGTAGCGGTGTCCATTTGGAGTTCCTCCCTGCCAGTGCTTCTCCTGCCCGAGAGGTGCTCCTGGGCTCCGATCGCCTTGCTGGCTGATCCTGATTTTGATTCCCGGAATCTGAGTTGTGTGCACTGGTACTACCTCGCTGGACTCTCTCGCCCCCGGTGTCCCCCCCCCCCTCTGTCCTGTGGTCGACAACATGGCGGGCAAGGGCGGCTCGGATGCGGGCAAGACTCAACGGATCAATCGGAAGCCGTCCCAATCCCAGTCTACAATTCCCGAGCGCTTCTCCCAGTCTAAGGGATCGCCGGGACAGGTGGTTCGAACAAAAGACTCGAGAAGAGATGAGTCGCCGGACGACTCCGAATTAACGCTCAGGGACGTTATGGGTGCGATATCGGGGGTGAGGGCAGAGATGCACACACTTCGCGAGGAGCTATCCAGCAAGGTCGACTCCCTGAAAATCGACCTGAATCTCATCAGGGCGGACCTTGGGAAAACCAACGACCGGGTGAAATCCTTGGACCTTAAAACATCCAGCCTGACCACTGATGTCTCAGACATCCAGACTGAGGTGCGCACTTTGAGGCAGGCTAATGGCGTGCTGGCGCGTCGGCTGGATGAGTTCGAAGGCCGCGCGCGTCGCCAAAATGTCCGTATCACCGGAGTGCCGGAAAAGGCCGAGGAGGAATCTACTGAACTGTTTGTGGAGGAACTGGTGGTCAAGAACCTGCAACCGGGGGGCCTGAGTAAGTTCTTCTCGGTAGAGAGGGCCCACAGGATTCCTGGTGGACCGCCCAAGTCGGGAGCAACCCCGCGTCCCATCATTGCGAGGCTGTTCAACTATAGGGACAGGGACGCTATTCTACAGGCGTCGAGGGCCGCGGGCCCTCTCCATTTCCAAAACTCGGAAGTAAACTTTTTCCCGGACTTCACCCAGGCCGTCCAGAAACAGCGGCAGAGCTTTGCCGGGGTGAAGAGGAGACTCAGGGAAATGGGCCTGCGGTACTCAATGCTGTATCCTGCTAAGCTTCGCATTGAACGCGACCACCGGACTTTCTTCTTCGAATTTCCTGACGACGCGGGACACTGGCTCGACACCCTACCCCAGGAACGACCTGAATCTACCGACCGGACGGAGGATGCCACCGGAGGAGCGGCTGCACAGGAGTGAATTCGTGACTATTTATCTTCCGAGAACCGGGGAGCCGTGAGGTGCCTCGACTTTAGACATTGATATTTACATTGACTCATTCTGCTACTGATATGGGGGGTGACGGGAGGGGATGGGATGCCTCCTTTCTCCTTCGTGGGCTTTTTGTAGGTTAGTTTAGGGGCGACAGGCACACTGCTAGTTGGGGTGGATTTTAGTCTGATGCAGGGGTGCAGGGTGGGGGGTAGTTGGGATGTGTGGTTTTGTATTCTCTCTTTGTTTAATTCTTTCTCCTGGCTGAGGTATTCACGTTCCGTTGTACCGTTGAACTGGGCACTGTGGTGGGTGGTGGGGGGGGGGACGCGGAGAGTCCTTGACGATGGGGGGTAAACTGCTGCATTTGCTGAGCTGGAATGTCAACGGGTTGGGAGATCGTATTAAGAGGGGTGTAGTTTTGCAAATGATTAAACGGTGCTCTCCAGATGTTGTGTTTCTACAGGAGACCCACTTGGTGGGTCATGCATGTAGGGCCTTGAATAGACGGGGTTACAAAATGGTGGCTCACGCAGGCTTCTCCTCGGGCTCTAGGGGGGTGGGCATAATGGTGCGTGCGTCCCTTCCGTTGGAGGTGGAGTCTGTGCTGGCTGATGATAGAGGCAGATACGTGGCTTTGGTGGGTAGATGGGAGGGCCGCACGCTAGTTTTAGTTTCGGTTTACGTACCCCCGGGGTTGCAGGAGACCACATTCAGGGACTTGGGGGGCGCCATTTTAGGTCTCCCCGAGGGACTGTTATTGGTGGGTGGGGATTTCAATTCAGTTGTCTCAGGGGAACTGGACCGTTTTCCTCCCAGGGATCTTCGCCCTTCCCAGTCTTGGATGTCTGATTTTGTATGTTCCATGGGGATGGTTGACTGCTGGCGTTTGCTCCACCCTACACAGCGACAGTATTCCTTTCTCTCGGGTGCTCACGGTAGCTTCTCCAGGCTGGACTACGTCCTGGCCCCGGCGGCCCAGGCGCAGTCCGTTTCCACCGCGCGCCTACTGGCTCGGGGTATCTCGGACCACTCCCCAGTTTGGATCTCGTTTGACTTTCAGGTCCCGGCGTCCTCGCGGGTAGCCCCCATTAACCCGTGGTATTTTCGTGATCCGAAAACTCGAGCTCTCCTGGCCAAGGCTATAGACCGGTACTTTGTTGAGAATACTGGCTCCGTGGCCTCGGCCGTTTCCTTATGGGAGGCCTTTAAAGCTGTTCTTCGTGGCGAGGCCTTCTCCCTGATTGCAGAGGCACGCCGCCGCCGCGATGAAGACGTGGTGCGACTGGAGTCTGACCTTGCAGACCTAAACGCTCAGCTGGAGCTGGGCCCGTCGCCCGATTTGGTCCATGCCCTCTCGCTTAAGCAATCCGAACTCCGAGCCACAGCTACTGATGCAGCGAAGGCCTTGAGCAGGGAACAGCAGGGAAGGATCTACGATTCCGGTGATAAAGCTGGGAAGCTCCTGGCCTGGTTGGATAAGAGGGAACTGGCGTCCCGGGTGGTCCCGGAGTTGGTGGGTGAGGACGGCTTGACCTTGACGGACCCGGCGGCCATAGCCGAGTCCTTCGCTGAATACTTCGCGGGGGTATACACCTCTGCTACCTCTCTCCCGGAATCCGCTTCGGCCTCCTATCTGGAGGATATTGACCTCCCCTGCCTATCGGATCTTGACCGGGAGGACATGGACCGAGACCTGTCTGATGACGAAGTTGCCCTGGCGATTCGCTCGTTACGATCCGGTAAGGCGCCGGGACCGAATGGTATCCCGGTGGAGCTGTACAAACTAAGGGCTGATGCGCTGGCCACACCGCTGCGCAAAATGTTCCTCGAGGCCCGAGAGCGGGGCGAACTCCCCCCGGACCAGAGACTAGCCACCGTAGTGGTGATCCACAAAGAAGGGAAGCCGCGGGACCTGCCCCGGTCTTACAGACCTATCTCATTGTTAAATGCGGAACCCAAAATCCTAGCAAAACTGCTAGCCAACCGGCTGGTGGGAGTGATCTCGGACCTGGTGCATCCGGACCAGTCCGGGTTCATCCCGCACCGGAACACGGCGCTTAACCTGAGGAGACTCCACGCTGTTCTGGCACGTGCTCACTTGCTTCGTGACCCGGCGGTTCTGGCTTCCCTTGACGCTACCATGGCTTTCGACTCCCTTGAGTGGAGTTACTTGTGGGCTGTTCTAGCTAAGCTGGGCTTCGGGCCTTCCTATATTGGATGGGTCCGATTGCTATATTCTGCTCCGCTGGCTAATGTCGCCGTTAACGGTAGACTTTCGGCTTCTTTTACGCTGCACAGAGGTACCAGACAGGGCTGCCCGCTTTCGCCGCTCCTGTTTGCGCTAGCGCTGGAGCCCTTGGCGGCAAGGATTAGAACACACCCCGATGTTTCGGGCATTAAGTGGTCGCCTGGCTTCGAGGATCGAGTGTCGCTTTACGCGGACGACATCCTTCTTTACCTTACCTCTCCCTGTCGCTCGCTCATCGTGGTCTTTGACCTACTGGGAGTCTTTGGGTCGTACTCGGGGTTGGTGATCAATTGGTCCAAATCCTCCCTATATACGGTGAGTGGGGACACCCCGCGCCTCCCCCGTGGGTGCTCGATTCAGGTAGCCCAACAGGGCTTCCGGTATTTGGGCATCTACGTGTCGCTAGACCCGCGTGCCCGCTACACACGCAATCTTTTGCCACCGTTGGAGCGCCTGAAGAGGGATGTCGAGATCTGGAAAAAACTGCCTATCTCCTTGATGGGCAGGGCGGCACTGTTTAAGATGATGGCGCTACCCCGCTTTCTCTATGCCCTGCAGAACTCACAGGACCCGGTCCCTGCCAAGTATTTTGGCGAGATCGAATCCCTACAGAGGGCACTGCTGTGGGATGGACGGCCGAGAATATCGTTGTCTAAGCTGACTATTCCCTGCTATGACGGTGGTATAGCGCTACCGGACATGCGGAGATATTACTGGGCGTCCCAGCTCGCGGCGGTCAACCATGGCTTCTATGGCCCAGCGGTTAGTCCGGGCTATGCTATGGATCGTTGGCTGGTTGGGGATGGCAATTACTACAGAGCTCTCTACTCCAGGTCGTTAGACCGTCGATTGACGGGCCCAACCAGAACGATGGTACGTGTATGGCGCACGGTGACGGACACCCTTGGCTGGAAGGATAAGATCACTTTGGCTACTCCCCTGTATGATTCCGATGTGCTGGGGAAATTGTGGAAGACCAAAGGTTTTGACCGGTGGGACACCATAGGCATTTCTAAAGTGGGTGACATGGTTGTGCGGGGCGGCATCAAATCGTTTGCCTCGTTGCAACACGAGTACCAGCTGGCGCCGACGGAATTTTTCCGACACGCCCAGCTTAGTCACGCCCTCTCCCCTCACGTCACTGACGTCGATGCCATCCCTGACTCTTCCCCCCTGGAGGATCGGGTACTGGACGGCCATATGCCGGACAGTGCCATTTCCTTGACTTACAAGAAGCTGATCAACGTGAGGGTAGACTTGCTTGAACGGTTGCGGATGCACTGGGTGAATGACGGTATAGAACTGGATGATGAGGAATGGCAGTCGGCGGCTTCTTCTCCCAGGGAGGTGGCCATATCGGCGAGATTACGTCTGGTCCAGCTGAAAATCCTTCATAGGGTGTATGTTACCGGCCCCAGGCTCATCCATATGGGGCTTTCCACGGATGGCCTGTGTCGGCGGGGTTGCGGTATGCTTGCCACCTTCCTGCACGTTCTCTGGGAGTGTCCTGGTGTGGCCCGATACTGGAAGCGTGTGCATGATGTGATGGAGGAGGTGACGGGTGTGGCCCTGCCAGCCGAGGCTCGCCGTTGCCTCCTCAATGTGTGGTGTCCGAATGACTACAGTGTAGCCCAGACCCGATGGGTAACCTTAGGTAATATGGTGGCCAAGAGGGACATTGCCCAGAAATGGGGCGCGCCCGCACCCCCGTCCCTTACCCTCTGGACGAATAGTATGGACTGGTGCATGGTGCGGGAGAAAACGGTGTATGTGGCCAGGGGCAAGCCCAGAATGTGGAGATCTGTGTGGGGAGCCTGGAACTCTTATCGGGGCGATTTATGTGAACCCCCGCCTGAACCGGAGGTGAACGTCCAGCCCTCCCCATAGCTTGCTACCCTTCCCGTGATTCCGGGCAGGTCATCCTGAAATGAGAACCCCCCACCGTAATTTCGTGCTGCAAATATATCCTTGAGTTGAGTTGGATGTGCGGCCCCCGGCCCCCTCCCACTGTGCCCCTTCACTATGCTTGCTCTGTCCTCGGCCAATTCTTTTCTTACTTTTTCTTCTTTCTAACCTTTCTGTGCCTCGGCACTTCCTTTTGGTGGCCTTTCGGGGCCCTTCTCTCTTTTCAGGTTTCTACGCTGTTCCTTATTGTAAAATTAAACCTGATTGCTTCTGCGTGTTGTTGTGTACACGACTTTCTGTGCTACTTTAATGCTGCCTGGCCTCCGGGATGTACGGCTAAATAGCGGTGTACTTTTTCTACAAATAAAGGTTTTTCAAAAAAAAAAAAAAAAAAAAAAAAAACAATGTATCTGTTGGCTAATGAACATGCGCTAGAACAAATGTAACATGAATATGAATGTTATGTTGACCTAAGATAATTGACTGATGATAATGAAATAAATGTACTAACGTTCAAACTCAATCAAGTAGTGCGTACTGGTGTCCTGGTTCTCAACCAGGCCTAATTTACCTTACATTTAAGATGGATGCCATTGCTGTGCGTTGTGCCACCTGACTGCGGTAGGTTATCAGTCTAGTTGTTAGGTACCCAGCCATCCCTGCTTTTGGAGGGAAAGCCTGGCACCCAGGGTGCTCTACTCCTCCCCCTGAGCCAGTTTAAAGCAGTTTGCCTGAGAATTCTAGAAGGTTCTGCCATTGTCTGGTAGGTAGGGTGAGGGGGTTAAAAATAAGGGGGATGTGCCACCCTGTGCAGAGACAGAGCTGGGACAGGAACGTGAGGGGACCTGCTGCCAGGGGAGACCGCCACTTGGGCCTGTGTGCTGGACCCTGCAACCATCTATCACCCCTCTACTGTCCCCAGTGCTAGTGGAAGCCCCACTTCAGGAGTTCAGGCTGCTGTTTAGGAGGAGGGCCACGCTGCAGTGGAGGATGGTGTCAGCCTACCGCCCTGTTTAGATGAAGCCTCCACTGGCTGTTGACCTGGCCCAGTAAAATGTAAAATGTAAATTGATACTTGTATAGCGCACTACTTACCCGCAAGGGTCTCAAGGCGCTTGTACGAATACCGCTGTGGAACCCGTCCTGGCTTTCCCTGTGAGGCGTCCACTCCTGGGCACCCCCAGGGTGAAGGCCAGGCATCCTTAGCGTTGTGGGGGCCGTTGTGGAGATTAAGCAAGCTATTGCCCAGAGTTGCAGAGTGGGACTCCATGATTAGAATAGGCACCGAGGCGAGAATTAGCAGGTCCGTGTAATTTTGAGCCCAAGACACGCCAAGGCGGGGAATTGAACCCTGGTCCCGGGCTAGACCTCTGCATCAGGGTCTGCCGCTCTAACCATTGAGCCACACTTCTCCACACAGTAGCCTACTGCTCTGTCCTCCAGCCCCCTGAAGAAGGAGGGCCCTCCTAGGTCCCTGAAGTGCCTTGACCCTGCACCACAAAAGCGCTGCGCCCAGAAGCGCCTAGAATGGAAGGAGCATCTTGGACCCCCCCAGGAGGTGAGGAGCTACAATCCTAAAGCGCCGTGCCTAGAAGAAGTGTTGTGGGCCGGGAGAGTTGCTGCCTGTGGTGCACCTGTCAAGCGCTATACTGCCTGGGACTGCAAGAAGCATTGAGCCTCCAAGTGCTGGGGCTGGAGTAGCTGTCTGCCCCCTAAGCGCCACAATCCTAAGCGGTGTGTGTGTGGAAGCGCTATTTCCCGGAGCGCCATGACCGGGACTGCCTTGCTGCTCTTCTAAGCGATGTTGCCCCCTTCATAGCGCTGTGCCCAAGCCGCGCTGCAGGCCCTACTCACCGCTGCAGACCGGGGTCAGGAAGAACTGTGGGCTCAAAAGCGCAGCGGGTGACTACCCCGCGTGTGGCGCGATCAACTACCCCCGCTTCCTAAATAATTAATCAGCGGGTGCCTACCCCGCACTGGCGCCGAAGTTGAACTCACCACCGCGGGCCCTTGGGCCGTCTGAAGAAGCGCCGTGCCTGGGATCACCGCCGCGACCTCGGGCTCGCTAATCAAGGAAGTTCCGCTAGTGACTGGACCCTCGCGGCGGCCCCTGGAGCCAGGAGAGGGCCGCCGCAGCATTGAGGAAGCCGCGCTGGGCCTCGCAGAAGCTGGGACGGGCGGCATCACGTGGCTGGGGGCGCAGGTGATGTCACCGGCCATGCACCCCAGCCGCCGCACACAGATTGGCAGGTCCCCGTGATGGAGGGGGATCCGAGTGAAGCCGGAAGGGAGCGGAGACGTTGCAGGGCTCCCGGAGTCTCGAGGGAGCCCGGTGGAAAGCGACCCGAGCGGGAGCCCACCCCGCCGGTCTGTGCCCCACAAGAGGAAACCGCTGGAAGACGCTGAAGTGCTGTTGGGGCCCCCGCGGTGGATAGAGAGCCCTGAGTGCTGCCGCGAGTCCAGCGCTGTGCTGCGGGGGCCTGAGTGAGGCCTCGCGGGCCCCGTGTAGCCCGCATAGATCCCAGGAGCTGCCCCGGGGCTCTCATGCTCTGAGGAGAGCCCAGCAAAACCCCGCAAGGACATCAGGAGCCCGGTGAGTGGGGGCTCCATTAGACTGTTGTGTGGGGGGGGGTCTGGGCACAGGGCCGGTGCCCGCCCCCGGGGACCATTGTGTATTCAGGGAGCCCCAGAAGAGGGACTCCCTCATGTCCACACAGGACTGCCTTTGCACCACTGCCCCGCTGGACAGAGGGTAGTGGCAGCGATTGGGGGCATTAATAATTTAAGGGCCACCCCATGTAGGACACCCGACCTGTTAGGAAGGGGGCTATGTTGGAAATGCCTCAATGATTTACGCCCCGGGATAGGGTTGTGCCTGCAGTAAAGAGTTTGCCTGATCCCATGCCGAAAGTGGAGGTCAGGCGATGAAGTTTATTTGCCGAAGGTCCTGCCTAAGGTTTTGATGCCTAGGGTTTCCCTGTTACCACTGATGTACCTAATGTGCTTTTCTTAAGGGTGATGCCAGATGTTAAGTTGATGCCCCATGTTAAAGGTGATTCTGCCTGCCTAGGCCTGATGGTAGTATTGCGTGCCTGTTGTTCCCTTTTGCAGGAGGTGCTAATACAAGTCAAGCTGGGTTTATTCCTAATGTTTTATTTTATATTTACAGCCTACTGCTAAGGTGATGACAAGGATTAATGCCTGTGTTTGCCCTGCAAGACTGACCCTATGTTTCATGCCAATTGATAACGTTCTTTTTACTTCAGCCTGGAAACTAATGGACTCACCCTTTTCTTGCTTTGCCCATTTTCCCTGTAAATTATCCCCCTGGTATCCATTGCCCTGGCGCCCGTTGGCGCCCTATTGTGATTAATGTGCATTACTGAGTTTTACCTTTGCAGGTTGGACCTAATACAAAAGTTATTCTTTTTCCAACCAGAAGCGGTGTTGTGTCTCTTTTGTGGTGTGCCTGGTGTGTCATCTGTGCATACTGCGTGGATGCTTCACACATGTCCTCAGGAGTTTGGCCTGCCCGCTCTGCTCCATGCTACCCCCGTAGAATTGGTAACCCCATTTCTAACATACTATTTCTGACCTAAAGAAATCTCCGGTAGACATGCTGTGCTGCCTGTTTCTACATAAATAGTTAATGGACAACTGCTGCAGGAACTGTGCAGTATCCTTGCAGTAAGATGCACTTTATTGGGAGCGGGTGGCGCAGATTTGGCTCCCCCCTTTTTCCTCCTCCCCTCAGCTGGTCACCATCGGAGTCCCGCAGGGTTCCTCCCTTAGCTCGCTCCTCTTTAAAATGTATGTTACGCCACTGATATATCTGGCAGAGGAGCTTGGGGCTAAGGTGAAGGCCTATGCGGGCGATACGCAGCTGCTGTTTACCTGGGACAAAACATCAGGCTCCGTTTCAGCGGCGCAACAGTGCCTAGTTTCCATATTTAAATGGCTGGCCGATGCACAGCTTAAGTGCAACGAGCAAAAATCTGAGATCTTGCTTTATGGCAAGTTTCCTGCTGACTTCAGCGAGCAGCTGTGGCCACCTGACTCCCCTCTTCCCCTCTCATCGAGACAGCCAGCCAAAAATCTGGGAGTGTTGTTTGACGAGAGTCTTTCTTTTACAACTCACATCAAGAAACTGGCAGGATGTTGTTTCGGCCTCCTTAAGACTCTGAAGACTTTCTTTCCGCTTGTCCCTCAAGCGGCAAGAGAAACTGTTACATGTGCCCTGATTTTATCGCGCTTGGATTATGCCAATGCCCTCTCGGCTGGCACCCCTGGCTACCTGCTTAAAAAGCTCCAGGTGGTCCAAAATGCGGCCGCCAGACTACTATTGGGCATTTCGGTGAGGAACAGTATGAATCTCCTATTACGATCTCTTCACTGGCTTCCTGTCGATGACAGGGTCAGGTTCAAATCTTTGGTTTTGGCCCACCGTGCTCTCCATGGCTTTGGCCCCCTCTATCTTCAGAGGCGCTTCTCCTTCTACTTTCCGTCGCTTGCGCTCCGATCTATGTCCCTGTGCCTGGCTCGGGTTCCATGCTTTAAGCTCCAGAGGGTGGGCGGTAGCTCTTTTGTGGTGAAGGCTAGCGCAGCCTGGAATGCCCTCCTCCTTGCTTTGCGGTCCATTCAGAACACAGCTGTGTTCAAAAGGAAACTTAAGACTCACTTCTTTGTTTGTTAGCCTCTCCTTATACCCCTCTGGCATCGCGCCGGGACACTCACGGGTATCCGTGCGTGCTACATGTGGATATAACATAACATAACATAACATAACATAACATAACATAAAAGGTACTTTGTTAGAATAGCTGCAACTACTAGAATAATAACATAACAAATGCAGAGCATACAGTGCAACAACACAAACCAGGTACTAGGAGAATCTGATGCGATAATACAGGTCACACATTAGGAGAATCTGATGCAAACAAGGCAATAACACAGGCAAGGCACTGGGGAATGTGACACAAACAATGCAATACCATAGGCCAGGCACTAGGAGAATGTGACATAAACAATGCTATAATACAGGCTGTGTACGAGAAGAATCTGATGTATACCATGCAATAACACAGGCCAGGCACTAAGGGAATCAGATGCAAACAATGCAACAACAAGGACCAGGCACTAGGAGAATGTGATGCAAACAATGCAATAACAAGGGCCAGGCACTAGGAGAATGTGAAACAAACCATGCAATAACACAGGCTGTGTACTAGAAGAATCTGATGTATACCATGCAATAACACAGGACACAGGTCATGCACTAGGAGAATCTGATGCAAACAATGCAATAACAAGGGTCAGGCACTAGGAGAATGTTATGCAAACAGTGCAATAACACAGGCCAGGCACTAGGAGAATCTGATGGATACAATGCAATAACACAGACCAGACACTAGGAAAACCTGATGCAAACAAAGCCATAACACATGCCAGGCATTAAGAGAATCTGATGCAAACAATACAATAACAACCGAAAGGCACTAGGAGAATCTGATGCAAACAATGCAATAACAGAGGCCAGACACTAGAAGAAACTGATGCAAACAATGCAATAACACTGGTCAGGCACTAGGAGAATCTGCCGCAAACAAGGCAATAACACAGGCCAGGCACTAGGAGAATCTGATGGATACAATGCAATAACACAGACCAGACACTAGGAAAACCTGATGCAAACAAAGCCATAACACATGCCAGGCATTAAGAGAATCTGATGCAAACAATACAATAACAACCGCCAGGCACTAGGAGAATCTGATGCAAACAATGCAATAACAGAGGCCAGACACTAGAAGAAACTGATGCAAACAATGCAATAACACTGGTCAGGCACTAGGAGAATCTGCCGCAAACAAGGCAATAACACAGGCCAGGCACTAGGTGAATCTGACGCAAACAATGCAATAACACTGGTCAGGCACTAGGAGAATCTGACACAAACAATGCAATAACACAGACCAGGCACTAGGAGTAACTGATACAGGCAATGAAATAACACTGGTCAGGCACTAGGAGAATCTGACGCAAACAATGCAATAACAAAGGCCAAGAACTAGGAGAATCTGACGCCAACAATGCAATAACACAGACCAGGCACTAGGAGTAACTGATACAGGCAATGAAATAACACTGGTCAGGCACTAGGAGAATCTGACACAAACAATGCAATAACACAGGCCAGGCACTAGGTGAATCTGACGCAAACAATGCAATAACACTGGTCAGGCACTAGGAGAATCTGCCGCAAACAAGGCAATAACACAGGCCAGGCACTAGGTGAATCTGACGCAAACAATGCAATAACACTGGTCAGGCACTAGGAGAATCTGACACAAACAATGCAATAACACAGACCAGGCACTAGGAGTAACTGATACAAGCAATGAAATAACACTGGTCAGGCACTAGGAGAATCTGACGCAAACAATGCAATAACACAGGCCAAGAACTAGGAGAATCTGACGCCAACAATGCAATACCACAGGCCAAGAACTAGGAGAATCTGATGCAAACAATGCAATAACACAGGCAGGCACTAGGAAAAACTGATACAAACAATGCAATAACACTGGTCAGGCACTAGGAGAATCTGACGCAAACAATGCAATAACGCAGACCAGGCACTAGGAGAAACTGATACAAACAATGCAATAACACTGGTCAGGCACTAGGAGAATCTGATGCAAACAATGCAATAACACAGGCCAAGAACTAGGAGAATCTGACGCAAACAATGCAATAACACAGGCAAACACTAGGAAAAACTGATACAAACAATGCAATAACACTGGTCAGGTACTAGGAGAATCTGACGCAAACAATGCAATAACGCAGACCAAGCACTAGGAGAAACTGATACAAACAATGCAATAACACTGGTCAGGCACTAGGAGAATCTGATGCAAACAATGCAATAACACAGCCAAGAACTAGGAGAATCTGACGCAAACAATGCAATAACACAGGCCAAGAACTAGGAGAATCTGATGCAAACAATGCAATAACACATGCCAGGCACTAGGAGAAACTGATAAAAAAACAATGCAATAACACTGGTCCGGCACTAGGAGAATCTGACGCAAACAATGCAATAGCAAAGGCCAAGAACTAGGAGAATCTGACGCAAACAATGCAATAACACAGGCCAAGAACTAGGAGTATCTGACGCAAACAATGCAATAACACAGGCCAGGCACTAGGAGAAACTAATACAAACAATGCAATAACACTGGTCAGGCACTAGAAGAATCTGACGCAAACAATGCAATAGCACAGGCCAAGAACCAGGAGAATCTGGCGCAAACAATTCAATATCACAGGCCAAGAACTATGAGTATCTGACGCAAACAATGCAATAACACAGTCCAGGCACTAGGAGAAACTGATACAAACAATGCAATAACACATGCCAGGCAGTAGGAGAATCTGATACAAACAATCCTATAACACAGGCAAGGTACTAGGAGAAACTGATACAAGCAATCCTATAACACAGGCCAGGCACTAGAAGGATCTGACGCAAACAATGCAATAGCACAGGCCAAGAACTAGGAGAATCTGGCGCAAACAATTCAATATCACAGGCCAGGCACTAGGAGAAACTGATACAAACAATGCAATAACACATGCCAGGCAGTAGGAGAATCTGATACAAACAATCTTATAACGCAGGCAAGGTACTAGGAGAAACTGATACAAACAATCCTATAACACAGGCCAGGCCCTAAGAGGATCTGACGCAAACAATTTAATTTCAGGTGCAGAGGCTAGCTCTGTACACTATAGGTACAGATTTAAACCAAGTCATGGTCTCTTTACATTGTTTAAGCCAACACGTTTCCTGCCCCACGACTGTTGGTCTTACGGACTCTATTGTGACAGGCATTAGGTGGGACATGCCTCTAGTTCACTGGGTCACAAAGGAGCCTCTGCTCAGGGCTCAAATGGGTTCTTCAGATACCAAGCACTGGAATTGCCGATCTGAGCTATTCTGTGAAATGACGTCCGTCACACCCTCTTCCATCGTCACGCGAGGTGCAACAGGCAGGATTCTACAATAAGCCAAACTAGAGGCCCTTTCTTGAATGTGCCTTTCAACCAGTCTCCAATCAGCAAGGGAGCTTTTTTATAATTTGCAGCAAGAAAAGAAGATCTTTTTGTTTCACCTTTGCCAGGCTTCCTGCTCTGACGTGGAGACAAATGGGTTGGAACAGGCTACAGGAGGCCGGATTTGTATTCCACCCTATGCCAGACATCCAGTGAACAACAAGGGGTTCCTCGGGGAAGCTACCAGGGGCTGCTTTCTGAAGCAGGCCATGTGCACAGAGACTGACCCTCATGTAGGGACTAATCAAGACTGGATATCAGAATGAATCTAGATCTAACCGAGATTATTCATGTCCTTGTTTCCCTTCCACTGTCAGTAAAAAGCAGAGCCAGGTGCAGAGGTTACTTCTGCAAACGCCTCCTCAAAGTGAAGTAAAGTCAAAAGTAGAGCAGAGTAACAATGCTGACCTCTGCAATCCTGACAGTGGCAGTAAAACGCAGTGCAATGTGCACAGATTCCCTTGTTTAATTGAAACCCATGGGTGTCGGTAATAAGTGGTGCAGTTTATAAATGTTCCCACATTAAATGCCCCTCATAGTGTGAGTAAAAAGCAGCACACATATATTCTGTACCTTAAACACTTCTCGAAGTGTACGTAAACATCCATGCACCTTACAGATCGATAGGTACCCCTTATAATATAGTGAAAAGCAGTGCTTTGGACACAGATTTCCTCTTTTGTAAACACCCCTCATTGTGTTTCCTCTGTAAATGTCCCTGGTATTGTAATACACAGCAGTGCACTGCACACAGCTTTCCTCCTGTTACTGCCCCTCATAGTATCGGTAAAAGCAGTGCAGTACTGACAGATTCTCTCTGTAAAAGTGCCTCAAAGTGTCAGTGAACAGCAGTGCAGAGTGGACAGATCTACTCTTTTGTAACCTCCCCTCACTCTGGTGTAAAATAGATTTCCTCCTGTGGTTCGAACACTGCTTCGAGTGCAGGGCTCAGACTTCCTCTTCTGTAAACGAGCCTTGTGATGTAGTAAAGAACAAAGCAACGCGCACAGGTCATCACTTCTGAAAATACCACACTTAGGGGCCGCCCTTGAGCCACACAATGCAGTGCAAGAGCGACGCAACTCTTAACTTATATTTATCAAGACACGCAAGGCCACCTTGCATGGCCCTGCGCGGCCCATGCAATGGAACGCAAGAGAGACCAACTCTTAAGTTATATTCATCAAGCCACGCAAGGCCACCTTGCATGGCCCTGTGTGGCCCTCGCAATGGAACGCAAGAGAGACGCAACTCTTAAGTTAGATTTATCAAGCCACGCAAGGCCACCTTGCCTGGCCCTGCGCGGCCCATGCAATGGACCGCAAGAGCGACGCAACTCTTAAGTTATATTCATCAAGCCATGCAAGGCCACCTTGCATGGCCCTGCGCGGCCCATGCAATGGAACGCAAGAGAACGCAACTCTTAAGTTATATTCATCAAGCCACGCAAGGCCACCTTGCATGGCCCTCTGTGGCCCTCGCAATGGATCGCAAGAGAGACGCAACTCCTAAGTTAGATTTATCAAGCCACGCAAGGCCACCTTGCATGGCCCTGTGCGGCCCATGCAATGGACCGCAAGAGCGACGCAACTCTTAAGTTATATTCATCAAGCCACGCAAGGCCACCTTGCATGGCCCTGTGTGGCCCTCGCAATGGAACGCAAGAGAGACGCAACTCTTAAGTTAGATTTATCAAGACACGCAAGCGCGGCTTGCGCGGCCCTGTGTGGCGTCATATGCAGCGCAAATCGCATTCCCAGATTCACCAACATTGGCAGACCTGGGAGTGCGTCAAAATGCTGCGCCTCCCATGTGAGCTGGAACGAGGATGAATATCTTTATTTCTCCTTGTTCCTTGCTTCCATGTGTCCTGGATTCTGCAGCACACATGAAAGAGGGAAATGCTTCAGGGGATTGCTTATGTGCAGGGAGGTGCCCCTTTTTGCACAAAAACAATCCGGTTTACAACACACGCACGCTTGCACCATGGTGCAGGGGTGCCTGCTTTGGCGTTAGGTAGAACATTGTGCGTCAGCGCAGGGAAAAAACAGGAATGTGCTGCATGATTTTTTTGATTAATATGCCCCCAAGTGTAGTAGAAGGACCTGCAGTATGGACAGATTAATCACACTGAAGAGTAAAGAGCAGTGCAGCGGGCCCAGATTTTCTCTTCTTTAAACGCCCCTCGAGCTGCTGTAAAAGTGATTCCGTTTGCAGACCACAGATGGGCTCTAAACACCCTGCACAGAATAGTTAAAGGCAGAGGAGTCTGCACAGATTTCCTCTTTTATTTTCAACCCCCCTCACAGTGTAATAAAAAGCAGTGCAGTGTGTGCACATTAGCTTTCCTGTCAACAGCCCTCATAGAGCAAGGAAAAGCAATGCAATGTACAGATTTTCTCGGTTCACAGAGATTAGTAATATAGCAGAGCACACATTTTTCACAAGGTACAAAAAGCAGCGCCGTTTTCACAGACACCCTCTTCTGTCAATCTCAAACAAAGTGTAGTAAAAAGATGACCAATGTGTGCAGATCCCTTGGCAGGGTTCACAGATTTCTCATTATGCAGAACGATGCAGGGTAGCGTGAACAGATTCCACATAGTGCAGCAAGATGCAGCGCAGTGTGCAGATTTTTTACAGTCTTAAATACAAATGATGCCCACAAAGACCACCAGGGCCAGAAAGAAAGCCCCCCTCCCCTCTCTCCAAGAGGTCCCAATATAGATGAGCCCAGCTCAGCCCCAGAGGCCCCCTGATAGAAGAGCCCAGCTCAGCCCCAGGGCCCCCCAGATAGAAGAGCCCAGCTCAGCCTCAGGGCCCCAGATAGAAGAGCCCAACTCAGCCCCAGGGCCCCCCAGATAGAAGAGCCCAGCAGAGCCCCAGGGCCCCCCAGATAGAAGAGCCCAGCTCAGCCCCAGGGGCCCCCAGATAGGAGAGCCCAGCTCAGCCCCAGGGCCCCCGGATAGAAGAGCCCAGCTCAGCCTCAGGGGCCCCGGATAGAAGAGCCCAACTCAGCCCCAGGGGCCCCCAGATAGAAGAGCCCAGCTCAGTCACAGAGGCCCCGGATGGAAGAGCCCAGTTCAGCCCCAGGGGCCCCCAGATAGAAGAGCCCAGCTCAGTCACAGGTGCCCCGGATAGAAGAGCCCAAATCAGCCCCAGGGGCCCCCATATAGAAGAGCCCAGTTCAGCCCCAAGGGCCCCTGATAGAAGAGCCCAGCTCAGCCCCAGGGGCCCCCGAAGAGAAGAGCCCAGCTCAGCCCCCCAGGGCGCCCGGATAGAAGAGCTCAGCTCAGCCCCAGGTGGCCCTGGATAGAAGAGCCCAGCTCAGCCCCAGGGGCCCCGGATAGAGGAACCCAGATCAGCCCTGGGGGCCCCGGATAGAAGAGCCCAGCTCAGGGGCCCCTGGATAAAAGAGCCCAGCTCCGCCCCACGGACCCCCCGATAGAAGAGCCCAGCTCAGCCCCAAAGCCTCCGAATAGAAGAGCCCAGCTCAGCCCCAGGGCCCCCTGGATAGAAGAGCCCTGCTCAGCCCCAGTGGCCCACGGATAGAAGAGCCCAGACCAGCCCCAGGGGCCCCGGATAGAAGAACCCTGCTCAGCCCCAGGGGCCCCAGATAGAAGAGCCCAGCTCAGCACCAGGGGCCTCCGGATAGAAGAGCCCTGCTCAGCCCCAAGAGCCCCGGATAGAAGAGCCCAGCTCAGTCCCAGGGGCCCTCGGATAGAAGAGCCCAGCTCAGCCCCAGGGGCCCCGGATAGAGGAACCCAGATCAGCCCTGGGGGCCCCGGATAGAAGAGCCCAGCTCAGCCCCAGGGGCCCCCGGATAGTAGAGCCCAGCTCAACCCCAGGAACCCAGATAGAAGAGCCCAGCTCAGCCCCACGGCCCCCAGATAGAAGAGCCCAGCTCAGCCCCAGGGCCCCCGGATAGAAGAGCCCAGCTCAACCCCAGGAACCCAGGATAGAAGAGCCCAGCTCAGCCCCAAGGCCCCCAATGGAAGAGCCCAGCTCAGCCCCAGGGCCCCCAAATGGAAGAGCCCAACTCAGCCCCAGGGGCCCCCGGATAGAAGAGCCCACCTCAGCCCCAAGGCCCCCGAATGGAAGAGCCCAGCTCTGCCCCAGGGCCCCGCGGATAGAAGAGCCAAGCTCAGCCCCAAGGGCCCCTGGATAGAGGGGCCCAGCTCCGCCCCAGGGGCCCCCAGATAGAAGAGCCCAGCTCAGCCCCAGGGCCCCCGGATAGAAGAGCCCAGCTCAGCCTCAGGGGCCCCGGATAGAAGAGCCCAACTCAGCCCCAGGGGCCCCCAGATAGAAGAGCCCAGCTCAGTCACAGAGGCCCCGGATGGAAGAGCCCAGTTCAGCCCCAGGGGCTCCCAGATAGAAGAGCCCAGCTCAGTCACAGGTGCCCCGGATAGAAGAGCCCAAATCAGCCCCAGGGGCCCCCAGATAGAAGAGCCCAGTTCAGCCCCAAGGGCCCCTGATAGAAGAGCCCAGCTCAGCCCCAGGGGCCCCCGAAGAGAAGAGCCCAGCTCAGCCCCAGGAGCCCCTGGATAGAAGAGCCCAGCTCAGCCCCCCAGGGCGCCCGGATAGAAGAGCTCAGCTCAGCCCCAGGTGGCCCTGGATAGAAGAGCCCAGCTCAGCCCCAGGGGCCCCGGATAGAGGAACCCAGATCAGCCCTGGGGGCCCCGGATAGAAGAGCCCAGCTCAGGGGCCCCTGGATAAAAGAGCCCAGCTCCGCCCCACGGACCCCCCGATAGAAGAGCCCAGCTCAGCCCCAAAGCCTCCGAATAGAAGAGCCCAGCTCAGCCCCAGTGGCCCACGGATAGAAGAGCCCAGACCAGCCCCAGGGGCCCCGGATAGAAGAGCCCTGCTCAGCCCCAGGACCCCCAGATAGAAGAGACCAGCTCAGCCCCATGGCCCCCGGATAGAAGGGCCCAGCTTAGTTCCAGGGGCCCCCGGATAGAAGAGCCCAGCTCATCCCCAGGGTCCCCCAGATAGAAGAGCCCAGCTCAGCACCAGGGGCCTCCGGATAGAAGAGCCCTGCTCAGCCCCAAGAGCCCCGGATAGAAGAGCCCAGCTCAGTCCCAGGGGCCCTCGGATAGAAGAGCCCAGCCAAGCCCCAGGGGCCCCGAATAGAAGAGCCCAGCTCAGCCCCAGGGGCCCCGGATAGAGGAACCCAGATCAGCCCTGGGGGCCCCGGATAGAAGAGCCCAGCTCAGCCCCAGGGGCCCCCAGATAGTAGAGCCCAGCTCAACCCCAGGAACCCAGATAGAAGAGCCCAGCTCAGCCCCACGGCCCCCAGATAGAAGAGCCCAGCTCAGCCCCAGGGCCCCCGGATAGAAGAGCCCAGCTCAACCCCAGGAACCCAGGATAGAAGAGCCCAGCTCAGCCCCAAGGCCCCCAATGGAAGAGCCCAGCTCAGCCCTAGGGCCCCAAAATGGAAGAGCCCAACTCAGCCCCAGGGGCCCCCGGATAGAAGAGCCCACCTCAGCCCCAAGGCCCCCGAATGGAAGAGCCCAGCTCTGCCCCAGGGCCCCGCTGATAGAAGAGCCAAGCTCAGCCCCAGTGGCCCCCGGATAGAAGATCCCAGATCAGCCCCAGGGGCCCCCGGATAGAAGAGCCCAGCTCTGCCCCAGGGGCCCCGGATAGAAGAGCCCAGCTCAGCCCCAGGGGTCCCCGGATAGAAGAGCCCAGCTCAGCCCAAGGGTCCTCGGATAGAAGAGCCCAGCTCAGCCCCAGGGCCCCCGGATAGAAGAGCCCAGGGGCCCCGGATAGAAGAGCCCAGCTCTGCCCGGCTCCTGCAGAGATTCCTTCCAAGATTATTCAGTCTATTTCTACAAACACAGCAGAAGGTGCTGACAATATCCTACCTGAGCAGAGACCTGAGCAGACGTGTCCAGGCTCTCTCCTCCCCCTGGGGACCTCGGGGGGTGGGCAGATCTGGGGTCTGTGAGGGTCTGAAGATCAAGGTAGCTGCCCACCAGACAGGGCTCCTTCCGCCTCTGCAGAGGCCGGAAGGGATGTCACCGTAGCTGCTGGTGCTGTCTCTGCCGCTGCTGACCCGGAAGAGGAAACCCTTCTCCCTTTCATCCAATGTGCAGCTCAGTGTTTCATCAGCAGGTGAGGAGCGCCCTCTGGTGGACAAAGATGGAACCGCCGCCTCCAGTCTCTAGGACTGAATTTGAAATGACAGCCTGAATTTCATTAAATAGATGAAAATGTGTATGCAACTCACTGCTAGAATACATCCAGACAGCGTTTTTCTAATTTCCCTGTTTCTGAGGGTAAATCTTTATATTTGTTAGGGCTGTGTATACTCAAACAGCATTTCAACGGTTTGCCCCAAATTAAGTTTTGCATTTGTCTGCATTGTTTACCACCTCACGCCCTTCAAAGTTTCACGTATAAAATAAAGAAAGATTAAGAAGATTGTAGTCACAATAACTTCATAATACAGAAAAATCAGGTTTGACTCTCACAGATTTTTCCCTCAGTGGATGGTCCCATGGCAATGAGTGAACGGTGCCGGGTCTGAGGATGAGAGGGTATTCCAGCACTAACTAATGCCAGACTCCTTCATACAGGCTCTTATTAGAGTTACCACCTCTTGGTCATGTTTTAAGAGTTTGCAAAGGCTCGGATATTATTCTTCAATAAGACTTTGTGTAAAATTGTTTATATTATTTATTAACATGGCTTTGCTGTCTTTGTTTACTTTAACTATGAGTCATGATTCATTAAGGCAGTTCTAGAACACATTGAACAAGTGATTTTTACTTATATTTGATATTTTAACTTCTCACTTATTGAAGAAAACAATACCAGCCTTAGGTTATTTTCCTACTTATTGTACTGGCCGGAACATTAAAATACTGGCCATGCCACGCCTATAATATACCAGCCAGGTGGTAACCCTCTCTCCTATCATAGGTCACTCCTCGACCACGCACCATCAATGAGCGGGGGCAGGAGGGCTTCGTAGCACTGTCAGGCAAGTTGCATTTGTTGCCTTCGCAGTGACATCAGATCCGACATGCACACATCAGAGCATTCAAGTCTCACTCATCATGAGTGACACTCACACATTTAGAGGTTGTGCTGAAGTCTCACTCACACCTTGCTGAATCTAATCACTGGGAGACGGGCATAGTACTCCATATGTTACTTTGCTGGTACTTCCACTGTGTGCGGAGTAGCCGCTTACAACTAAAGAGGGAGACACTATTCACTTCAGCAAACCCACTGTCCTACATTTTGATATCACTACTTTTTCAATATTTCACCTTGACGGCTGCACAGATTATACATTCTGTGTAATGTTAATTTTGATGTCTGTATTAATGATTAGGATTTTACCTGTGTACTCATCATTCCTATAATTTCACTAATATCTCTTCCTCTGACATTATCATAGTCAAATGTTATGTGACATCAATTCATGTGAGGTCATCAGTAGGATAGTTTATTTCGGCTCCTAAGAATGTAAAAGATTCGAGCTCTGTGAAGCACATACATGAGCGCTCATTTGGAGTAAGGGCAGGCACACAACGCCCATAGGGCTCAAAGGGCTTGAGCCTCCCCCTCTCTCCCCCCCCCCCCCCCGTCGTGGGTGTCAGCCCAGGCTGAGACAGCTTCCCGTGCACTCACACAGACAGTTCTTAAGCTGCTGTAGCCCGGCAGGTCTAGCGTCCGTCTTATTGCCGCTGCACATGAGTACTTCACAGGTCTTTAAAAGGCCATTTACTTGTTCGCGAGGCTTTGTTGCTTTTCACCCCTTCTTAGAGCTCCTGCAACTCCACTCTGCCTATTGCTGGAAGAATAAGTCCCCCCCCCCAAAAAAACTATTTGTAGTCCCCCCTCCCCCCTCGAAATTTGGCTCTAGTTGCGCCTCTGAGTAAGGGGGAGGAGCATGGTCTTTGCTGACAGATGAACACATCTGGAAGCAGTACAGGCGCTCCCCTGACACGTTCCTGTCAATTTATGCTACCAGCATTCAGACCAGAAGAGTGCTGATCTCTGCAAAAAGATATGAAATGTGTGTTTCCGTTTAATTACACTTCATGTCAGTGTTGTTGAACTTTAAAATGGTCACAAAGTGGTTCCTCACTTGCGTTCCTACGAGTACCTTCAGTCTCTTAATTTCCACGCTGTGCTGTTTCTCCAACTAAATTTCCCTCCAAAAGAGCATACAGTCTTTTCTGAGAGAGAAGTAACAGTTATGTTTCCTGGAGAAAGTGGTTAAAGGCGCTGTCTATGTTTCTGCTGATTCTTGGATTTGACTAAAGTGAGTCAAATTCTGTGCCGAGGTGGGTTCACTAAGAGAAGCCCTTCAAAATATACATTGAAGCTGAATGAATCTGGCTTTGTATATGGTATGCCCACTAGGTTGTCATTCCATGCACAAAGATCAGGGGTTCCCCAAAAGTGTACAGGCCTCAATGTAAATCCCAAAGTGCTCTATTAGTGGGAGTGTGGGCGAGCAGCCTTAGGCCTCACACAGAGAGTGGAAGACATTTATTGCACAACATTGACCAATATTGGACACACGGCTCAATGAGGAGATCCACACCACTTTTGGGAAAATATACTTTGTTTGTATTTTATTTAAAGACCAAGATCTTCGCAAAAAGATAAGTACGTTTGTAAATAAAAATACTTTTCGCTTTTAAAAGTTGGCATTTAGAATATGTTTGAAGCAGTTCAATGTTCCCTATGGTGAAAACAATAATGCAGTTTAACAGGTAAGTTCCACGCTTACAAATCCAGTATTCGGGCCCAAAGGTCAGCAAGGAGCACCTGTTAGGTGAGTACCAACACTGCACCACTAGCAGCACAGGGGCGGCTGAGTGCAGAGGTCAGAGTCAGAGTTCGGCCTAATGCTTTTCAATCAATCAATCAAAACAATTTGTAAAGCACGCTACTCACCAGGAAGGGTCCCAAGGCGCTGGTGGGGGTGTGGTGGGGGTTCGTTACTGCTCGAAAAGCCAGGTCTTGAGTTGCTTCCTGAAGGAGAGATGGTCCTGGGTCAGCCGTAGGTGGATGGGGAGGGATTTCCATGTCTTGGCCACCAGTTAGGAGAAGGATCTTCCTCCGGCGGTGGCTCTGCGGATGCGTGGTACGGTGGCGAGGGCGAGGGTGAAGCTGGTCGATCGCAGCTGGCGGGTGGGCCTGTAGAAAGTGAGGCGGTTGTTGAGGTATTTGAGGCCCAAGTCATGGAGAGCTTTGAGTGCGTGGGTGAGGAGTCTGAACGTGATCCTCCTGCTGACGGGGAGCCAGTACAGGTCTCTCAGGTGGGCGGAGATGTGGTTGTGGCAGGGGATGTCCAGGACGAGTCGTGCGGAGGCGTTCTGTATGCGTTGAAGTCTTTTCTGTAGTTTGGCTGTGGTTCCCGTAGTCCATTTGGCTGGTGACGAGTGCCTGGGTGACCATCTTCCTGGTTTCGGTGGGAATCCATCGGAAGATCTTATGGAGCATGCGCAGGGTGTTGAAGCAGGATGACGATATGGCGTTGACTTGTCTGGTCAATGCGAGGGCGGAGTCCAGAATGAAGCCCAGGTTTCGTGTGTGGTCCGTTGGCTTGGGGGTGGTGCCCTGGGCAGGGGGCCACCAGGAGTCGTCCCAGGCGGAGGGGGATAATCCCAGGATGAGGACTTCCGTCTTGTCTGAGTTCAGCTTCAGGCGGCTGTTCTTCATCCATTCGGCGACGTCCTTCATTCCCTCGTGTAGGCTGGCTCTGTCGTTGGCCGGGTTGTTGGTGAGGGAGAGGATCAGCTGGGTGTCGTCGGCGTTTGAGATGATGTTACTGTTCTATTGGCGTGCGATGGCTGCGAGGGGGCTCATGTAGATGTTGAAAATGGTGGGGCTGAGCGAGGATCCTTGAGGTACGCCGCAGATGACTTTGGTGACCGCGGATCGGAATGGGGGGAGGCGGACTCTCTGGGTTCTTCCTGCGAGGAATGAGGTGATCCACTCCAGTGCTTTCCCTTGGATTCCGATGTTGCTGAGGCGCTGTATTAGGGTGCGGTGGCAGACTGTGTTGAATGCTGCAGAGAGGTTCAGGAAGATGAGAGCAGCTGTTTCCCCATTGTCGAGCAGGGATCTGATGTCGTTGGTGGCTGCGATGAGGGCGGTCTTGGTGCTGTGGTTGGCTTGGAAACCGGACTGTGAGGGGTCCAGGGATCCGTTCGTCTTGAGGAAGGCGGTGAGCTGTATGTTGATGGTCTTCTCAATGACTTTGGCAGGAAAAGGGAGAAGCGAGATGGGGCGGAAGTTCTTGAGGTCGGTGGGGTCCGCTGTCGGTTTCTTCAGGAGAGCACTGAGCTCGGCATGCTTCCAGCTCTCTGGGAAGGTGGCGGTGTTGAAGGAGATGTTGCTGATGTTCCGGAGTTGCGGTGCGATGATGGAGCCAGCCTTGTTGAAGACGTGGTGGGGGCAGGGGTCGGTAGGGGATCCGGAGTGGATGGTGTTCATCGTGCGGGTGGTGTCTTCGGCGCTGACCGGGGTCCAGTTGCAGAGGGTGGTGGTGGGGGCGTTGTTTCGGTGGTTGGGTGCATGGTTGGTGCGTCGAAGCTGTTGTGTATGTCGGCGATCTTGCGGTGGAAGAAGGAGGCGAGTGAGTCGCAGAGGTCTTGCGAGGGTGTGATGTCGTTGTTTCCCGCGCTGGGGTTGGAGAGCTCTTTGACGATGCTGAAGAGTTCCTTGCTGTTATGGGTGTTGTTGTCCAGGCGTTCTTTGAATTATGTCCTTTTGGTGGTGCGGATCAGCTGGTGGTGTGTGCGGGTGGCGTTCTTGAAGGCGGTCATGTTTTCTGTGGTCTGGTCGTGGCGCCAGGCTTATTCGAGGGTGCAGCAGTTTTTCTTGGATGTTTTTAGTTCGTTGGTGAACCACAAGGCTTTTTTGCTGCCGTGTCTGCTGGGAGGGTTCTTCAGTGGTGCGAGGTCGTCGGCGCAGTTGATGAGCCACTGTGTGAAGATGCAGGCTGCTTCATTGGGGTCCGTCGTGTTGGTGGGAGGGTTCTGGCTGAGGGAGGTGGTGAGCTGGTCGGCGGTGATCTTGCTCCAGCTCCTGCGGGGAACCTGTTGCGGGTGGTGGTGGGTCGTGGTTCTCTTGGTGCAGAAGTGGACGCAGCTTTGATCGGTCCAGTGAAGTCCGGTGGAGTGGCTGAAGGCGATGTGCTTCCTGGAGGAGAAGACGGGGTCAAGCGTGTGGCCGGCTTAGTGGGTGGGGGTGTTCACCAGTTGCTTGAGTCCGAGGTTGGCGAGGTTGTCCAGCAGGGTAGTGGTGTTGTTGTCGTTGTTGTTCTCCAGGTGGAAGTTGAGGTCCCCTAGGAGGATGTAGCCAGAGGAGGCGAGGGCGTGCGGGCTGATGAAGTCTGAGATGGCTTCGCTGAATTGTGTGTGTGGTCCCGGGGGTCTGTAGATGAGAGTGCCTCTGAGGGTGGTCTTGGGGTCGGTGTGTATCTGGAAGTGGGGGTGCTCGGCGGCAGTGAGGGTGTCATCGGAGTTGGTCGTGATGCAGATGGTGCTCCTGTGGACGATGGCGATGCCTCCTCTGGTCTGGTTGACGCGGTCCTCCCGGGTGATCTTGTATCCGTCCGGGATGGTTATGGCAATGTCGGGTGCTGAGGAGGCGTTCATCCATGTTTCCGTGAGGAAGGCGACGTCTGGAGATGTTGAGTCGAGCAGGTTCCAGAGTTCGATGGCGATTAAATGATAACTTGATGGTTCAGCAATAAGTAACAGTGTTATATAAGCCAAACACGGCAAGTTATCATGAGAAAGTAGTTATTTTGGGTGCAGCCTGGCAACATGAGATTTGATTTTAGCGATAATAAAGCATTTTTGAAAATGTGTTTATTTGTTTTGTACTACTCTTAGTCACCGCCTCTTCAGAGGTCATAGAGGCTGGTGATGCCGGTGTAGGATGGGAGAGGTGAGCAGGAGCCTGCTGCCGGTACTGAAGCATTCATGGCACAGGGCTGTACGACGCAGACCGAGACAAAAGCAGCGCAAAGCCAGCATTCCATCATTTTCAGCTCCCCCTCTACCCCCTTTTTTGCATGTGTGCAGAACACCAAAATCCAACGCCCTTGCACTTCAGGTACAGTAACACACACGCAATGTACCACGCAAACACTAGTAATCTATACACGCGCTTTCTTGCACAGAGTTGCCTATTTAGTACCACACACAACCACGCAGTCATTCATACCCAGGCCTCTCTCATACAAATCATCACGTGTGTCCTTTTACACTCCCATCACCATAGCAGCTAAAATTGTGGCCACAAAACAACACAAGAGAAACAGCGGAGGTGGTTTCACATGATAGAGCGACATGCCTAGGGAGTAGGGGGAAAGGGGATGGGGGAGGGAGAGGGGTTTGTTCACTTTTTAGTTGTTTAGATAGCTATGTGTGTAGATGAGAACAGACAACCGAGAAGCTGATCTCCGATATAAAGACATTGAATGTAAAGTTGCGGGAGTTGTTCGGAATTTGGAGGGTGGTTGCCATTGCGGTGACAGCTATAAGGGGTGAGAAGCGGGGAGCAGGACTGAATAGATGCAACCAAGCTTGTTGACACCCGCTGCTTAAGTTAAGATGAGACACTCTTGTTGAAATGTACTGCTACTAATTGACAAGATGAAAATGAATAAAATCTGTTTACAAAAAAAGAAAGAAACAGCGGAGGTGGTTGTGAATGCAATCGCATCCTGAATAACAACTGGCTTCTCATCACCACTGTAGTGGCCGTGGTGCTTCGTATTTGCTCCTCCATTCCTCATTTCTCCACACAAATCCCATCAACACCCATGGTGACTAACCGTCCCTAATTTTCACGAACTCTCCATAAGAATGCCTTTATACGAAGCCACATCTATAATTTTCATTATTTTGGGTGACAGCCAATGAAGCGGTGTGTTTCACCCTCTAATGGTTGCCACAGACTTTTTGTGGAGAGCTACTATGATTGGCTTGAAAGCCATCAGCCAATCCTAGTGCTCGCTGCTCCACTGAAGGACTTATATGGGCCAATGAGAACAGCTTTCGTTACCCAGCCTTGGGTTGCTTTAGCTCCCGCAAATCACTCTTTCAGTGTTATTCTAAATTGTTTACAGTGTCCTGCACTTTTCAAACTGTAACTCCGTTTGAAACCAACGTCAGACATAGGCTTCATTACCCCCTTCAATCAACTTCTCCAAGGTAAGTGGAATAATTATGCTTTTCATGTTTTGAAGTTTTACATTTGCGTTTAGTTTCATTAGAATGAAATGTATCTATGGTCACAGTGTTTTCACTCTTCCTCTCTGTCTCCACATGTGTAGTCGTTCCTTCGCTCTTTCAATCTCTCTCTTTCCCTATATCTCTCTTCTGGTTCCCATTCCCAGTGCCCTAGGTCTTGCATTTACGAGAGTTTGTGTTATTGCCATTGTACATGATAATCCATTTTATTTGAGTTTTGTTTCTTAAAACATAACTAAAAGGCATTGTCATTTACAATGCTTATAGCTTACACTCTTGCAGATGCGAAGCCTATTGCATTGAAAATGCTTGTTTAATTAATTTATTATGTCACTGAGTCTGGTAAAGGCTGCCAAAACATATTGTTCAGGTTGAAACCAACCAATCAGGATTGACTACTGCCTCCTAATTTGGTCAATCAGGGCACATTTGGACACCAACTGCCTAAATATACAATTATTTTTGACACTTCATTTCTCAAAAACTACTGATTGGATTTACATCAAATAACAAAAAGCTAAATCTGTGGGCCAAGATCTAGCTTCATGCCAAAGTTAGTGTAATGCTGTTCAGCAGTTTTTGTTACAGCACTGTTTAAAGAAGTCTATAGAAAATATAAGGGGGAGACCCCTGTTTTTCTCGGCCCCCACCTGATGGATCACCTCAAAACTTTCCAGGAAGGAGCTGAAATGAGAGGTCTACTTGTTTTTTATAATGCCCCCGGGTAGGCCACATCCTGGGGGATAATAAGCTTCAGAATTAAGAGAGAGGGGGCGCACTTGGCCCACTTCCCCAGGCCAGTTATGACCCTGGAGATCACCACTCCCCAGCCATCCAAACTTAAGGGGAGGGGGCACGTGGCCCCTTCCCCGGGCTGATTTCAGCCCTGGGGACCACAACACCCCCAGAGGCTAGCTATCCAAACCACAGAGGAGGGGGCAGATGCCCCCATCCTTGGTTGGCCAATTTCGGACCTGGGAACCCCATTACCCGGGGCCCAGCCGTAATTGTAATGAGGGGAACCATGCAGCCCACCTCCCCGGGCTGATTTGGGATCAAAAGGGGGGCATCCCCAGGCACTTAAGGAGAATTCCATCAAGAAGCACATACAAACATAAACACCACATATGTTGCTTTTCATAACTGGATCACTCAAGGATTAGACATCCTTATACCTCTCAAATGGACCAAGGGACGCGGCTCCCCCTCCAACCCTTGGTATAATAACACTCTGAAAGCCATGCGAAAGGACTGCAAGATAGCCGAAAGGGCATGGAGATGAGAATACAGTAACAAAGACAAATCTGTCTATCGTCTCAAACAAAAGCTTTATCACAAAGCTATTTGCTCCGCTAGGGCCGCCTTCTATGCTGAAGAAATTTATTCTAGTCCCAACCCCTCTAAAGTTGTGTTCAAACTTGTAGAAGAGCTGCAGAGTAGCAGATCTTCTGCCTCACATACCATGTCCGCACAGCAATGTGAAGATCTTGCTTCTTTTTGTTGACAAAGTACAAAACATCTACAAATCCTTCCCACACCACTCTGCTACATCTTTCAGCTCTCCCCTACCCATCAATGAAGGCACCAAGCTGGTGCACATACCTGAAATCTCTCACGAAGACCTGACTGTACTTTGCAGGAAAGTCAAGTCTGGTTGCCCTGCAGACCCTATGAGACCGGCCCCATTCATGGAATCTCTGGATTTTTTACTTCCCTCCCTAGCATATATACTCAACCTATCCTTTTCCTCGGCCACGGTTCCGACTGCCTGGAAGCAAGCATGGGTCTCTCCCATCATTAAAAAACCGTCTCTCGATCCCTCCAAACCGGAGAGCTTCAGACCCATTTCATTGCTTCCATGGATATCCAAACTCGCAGAGGCCCACGTAAACATCACCCTGTCCAAACACATGAATCTAAACAACACCTTAGATCCATCTCAAAACGGTTTTAGGCCAGGCACTGAGTCTGCCCTTCCAGCCTCGTCAGAACATCTCCGGACGATACTTGATGCCGGCCAAAGTGCTGCGCTGATCCTATTGGATCTCAGCGCGGCCTTTGACACGGTATCCCATAACATTCTGCTGAATCGTCTGGCTACTGCAGGTATCGCGGACCGTGCTTTGGATTGGTTCCGTTCCTTTCTGGAGGACAGGTTTTTCCTGGTGTCAGCCCCCCCATTCCTCTCCCAGTCCCACTCCATCGGACAGGGAGTCCCTCAGGGCTCTGCACTCAGCCCATCCCTCTTTAACCTATATGTACAACCGCTCGCAGCTGTTGCCTGAGAATGGGACCTCTCGCTGGTGTCATACGCTGATGACACACAGCTGGCCATCACTCTTACGGAGGGTACCTCTATCTCTGCAGTAAGGTTCAGGGATGGGCTGGCTGCTGTAGCCCAATGGATGACAGATAACTGCCTGCAGCTTAATGCAGGCAAGACGGAGGTGCTGCTCCTTGGAAAGAACACCAGTCACTGGAACCAACCCTGGTGGCCATCGTCGCTGGACACCGTCCCACCCCCCAAATACTTGGTCAAGAATCTGGGCATTTGGATGGACTCATCACTCAACTTCCAGACCCACACAAAAAGAGTAGCGGCCACTTGTGTGGGCCTGATGAGGAGTCTCAATCCCATACTTGGCTTCATTGATCCCAAGGTGCGTCAAACGATCATTCAAGCCACAATTCTGTCCCATCTAGACTATGCTAACGTCTTACTCTTGGGCGCCAACAAAGCAGAGATAGCGCGTCTGCACCGCGTGCAGAACACCGCTGAAAGAACCTTGGTCGGACTTCCCCGCAGGTGCTCGGCCAAAGCCACAATCCGAAAACTGCATTGGCTACCTATCGAGTCTCGAATCCAGTTTAAAACTCTCTTCATGACCTTTAAAATTCTCAAGACTGGATGCCCAGAACTTCTCCGGCCACTCCTTTCTCCTTATGTACCACAGCGCAATCTGCGCTCACTAGGCCAACAACTACTGACGGTCCCTCTCACAAAGTTGGCTCGCACTGGCGGACGCTCCTTTAGAGCGCTAGGAGCCAAACTTTGGAACAACCTGCCTGTGAGCATTCGCTCCCTGGAAAATCTTTCTGCCTTCTGGAGAGCCATTAAAACCCACCTATTTCCTCCCCTTTAGGTCCCCTGCCTCTTGCTTTCTGTCCCCTATGGAGTTTCTGTGGTTCTCTAGCACCGGGATGCCCCTTTGCTGGGGCAGCTGTTTGCGCTCTGCCAAATTTTAACATAACATAACATAACGAAGCAAAAATCATGAGGGAGGGGAACAAGTAGTCCCCTCCCCAGGTCAATTTTAGCCCCAGGGACGCCATCCTGGGGGCAGGCTGTAAAAGCAAATGGGAATGGGGCAAAATGCACCCCTCCCAGGGCCATTAATAAGCCTGGGGACCCCATACTCCATTGCCGGCTTGGCTATGCCCTGGGATGCCCACACCCAGAGCATATCAGTTTCCTTGCCGCACTGGTCGGAACACGGGAACCTGTGTTTGCTCTCGCTTCGTGGGAGCAATTTTAAAGCTCCTGCAAAGCTAGAACAAACACTATGTATGTGGCTAGCAGGTAGGAGCATTAAAAAATGCACCTGGCTGCTGAGAGCAGACTTTATAATTGCTTCCCTGCCCGCTCAGCATTTTTAGATTGTCCCTGCGAGCGCGAGCAATGCTGGTTCTTGCCATAGGCATGGAGCATCTGGGGCAGTGCCCTAAGGTAACTATAACTCGCATCCTAGCCATGCACTGCTAATTACCCCACATATTACATCACTCATGATAACTTCTATGCCATCATTGATGATATAATTTGCAGCAAAATTATAGATAAGAAAAATGCATGGTGGGCGCGCAAGTTATAGTAACCCGAGGGTACGAATTATAGTTTCTTGAGATAACTTGAACCATTACTGCTGCATTTCTATGCAGAACAAGCGACTTTGGGACCTCTCAGAAATAGTGGGAATCAAGAACACTCTTTTGTTTTTATTCTCATAAATGTCCACAACATGAGCAATCAGAGACGCGGTATAGTTTAAAATGTTTATTTCAACTACGTGCTCTAAGATGCAGTATATTTGCTAACATAAGTAAAAAGATGCATAAAATCAATACAATCAACATTGTTACAATTCCATGAAAAATACAAAGGGAGGAATCATATTAAAATGATAGTGGAACTAGGTCTATAGCGCATTGTGTACCACCCTCCCCTTGCTAGGTATTATAATAATAGAGGATCTCTAGGTTAAAACGGGGACCGCATACCTCCAAAGTCAGGTGAAGTGAATCACATCCCAGATCAGCACAGCTCTTTCTCGATTGAAAGGTTTTTTCAAGTTCTAGTCTCATGCATGCAGTGCAATATTAAAAGCAACCGAGTTTCAGAAATGAGCAGCTGTGTTTGTGTTGTGTTTAGAGCGTGGGCCCATCAACCTGCATCAACAGCATACATTGTTATTTTAGCCTTGAACAATTTGTGCAGACTTGAGGCCGCAGTGTGAGTCTAGAGATATGAAAAACAGACCGTTCTCATGTGAAGGAAAAGCAAGCAGTTTGTCTTTATAAAAACAGAGATGTAGTGTTGTGTGCAAAAGCAGCAAAATGGCATTTGAGCAACTAACTCACTTATGCTAACATAGCAATGTGTGCAGACAGAACCGTATCCTCAATACACCCTCCCTTGATGGGGCCAATGCACGAAAAGAAACATAAGAAGAATGCAGAGTTCAAGTTCATCCAAGAAAGAAATGAGTTCATTCTTGTCAAAGAAATGAAATGAAAAGAATGTCTATTAAAAAAGAAAAAAAATGCAAGTGAGAGAAAGAAAAATAACACCACAGGGAGAAGCAAAAAACTTGAGTGATGCATCGCATGCTTTATCGTTGCCAATCTAATCCATCAGCGTGTATACACAGTATGCCGCTACAGCCTCCAAAAGGAAGTCATTGTTATTGTCAGCAAAGAGTCCACCATTCAGTTTAGTAACGGAAATGAACATATAGGTTCTTCAATTGCAGGAGCCTCTAGCACGATCAGAGGACAACGTGCGTTTACTTCAAGATAACTTCGTTCCTGGAAGTCATGCGCAGCCATATATATGTCCCAATTTGCCAAAACTCAGTGCGCTGCTGCACAGACCATAATCCCGATTACAGAACAGGCCAACTCATGAGCCACTAAGGAACTCATTAGATGGTCAAAATCTGGAGCAGGAGACACCGTATTTGAGAGACAGAGTTCTAATGGCCATTCGAATTGGGTAGCGCTATTGTAGGCGAACTCCGCCATCTACAACAACGTTCTCCATTCCTCACTGTGTTGCAGAGTAAAACACCTTAGATACTGTTCAAGTGTTTGATTAAGTCTTTCAGTTTTCCCATCTGTCTGGGGGTGATAACTTGTCGACAAACGGGCGTCAATATCCAAGATGTCACACAATGCCTTCCAAAACTTAGAGGTAAACTGTGTTCCCCTATCCGTGATAAGAACAGAGGGTACCCCATGTAACCTAACCACATTTTGCAGAAAGACTAAGGCCAACTCCCCAGAGGTAGGCAATTTAGTTAGGGCTATAAAATGACCCATTTTGGTTAAATGATCAATAACCACTAAGATGGTGTTGTTGCCGTGACTGAGAGGCATCTCCACGATAAAGTCCATAGAGACAGTTTGCCAGGGCGCTGGGGGTATCGGTATAGGGCGTAACAAACCGCTACTTCTTTGATGTTGAGCCTTCGCCTGGCTACATAGAGGACACTTAGCCACATAGTCCACAATGTCCTTCCTCATGGACTTCCACCAAAAATACCTGATGACAGTTTGCATGGTTTTCTGAACACCCATATGACCTCCTAGTGTAGAATCATGAGTCCATTTCAAAACTTGATTTTGTAGTTCTGTGGTAAGCACATACAACTGTTTGTCCCTGAAAAGAAGTCCTTTTCAAAGTGTTCTCTGCTGTGGTTCTACAGCAATCCATGTTTGTGCATCCATCAGTTTGACTTCCTCTTCCACTTGTTTCAAAAAATCAAGGGAACCTGAAATAGCTGAAGCCGACGGAGGGAAGGAAGCCTCCTGGAGAATGGCTGGTGGATCCTCAGGATCTGGGGAAAGATCTCTCACTGCTGATTCTGGTCTTAACAGCGCATCGGCCTTGCCATTTTGGGGACCCGGACGGTATTTGATTACAAAATCAAAATCCGAGAAAATCAACGACCACCGTAATTAGCGTGGTGTTAATGCTCGTGCGCTTTTCAGAAAGAGGAGATTCCGATGATCGGTAAAGATTTCCACTGTATGTCTAGCCCCCATAAGATGGTGTCTCCATTCCTCACAAGCCCTCTTAATGGCTAGCAACTCCTTATCAGTAATACTGTAGTTGATTTCACAGGAGGATAACTTACGGGAGTAATAGGCCACCGGATGTAGTTGTCCGGTATCCGGGTTTCTCTGTGAAAGAATACCTCCTATGGCATAGTATGAGGCATCCGTCTCCATGATATAGGGTTGGCTAGCATCTGGATGTCGGAGAATGGGAGCAGTCACAAAACATGTCTTTAGAGTCCGGAAGGCATCTTCTGCTGGATCAGTCCACTTGAAAGTAGCTCCTTTTTTCAAGAAATAGGTCAAAGGTTGTATAATCCTAGAGAAGTCTTTGATAAACCTCCTGTAAAAGTTTGCAAAACCTAAAAAGCTCTGCAAGGCTTTTACAGTCGAAGGAGATTCCCACTGGATAATAGCTTGCGTTTTCTTTTTATCCATCTGAATACCATTCGGGCCGATGACATAACCCAGGAACTCCACTTCTTTTGTATGAAACAAGCACTTCTCCAGCTTGGCATACAACTCATGTTGTTGTAATCGTTCCAAAACTTCCATCACATGCCAGACATGTTCCTCTCCCGTAGACGAATATATCAATATGTCGTCTATGTAGACTATACATGACACATCCAATAGGCCTCGCAAGACTTCGTCCATAAAGAATTGAAATGCCGTGGGGGCATTGCAAAGGCCAAACGGCATCACTTGATATTCGTAAAGCCTGTAACGAGTGTGGAAAGCAGTCTTCCACTCGTCTCCTCTACGGACACGCACCAAATGATATGCCCCCTGCAGATCCAGCTTGGTGAATATTCTAGCATCTTTTAACTGGTCCAACAAGACTGGAATCAGAGGCAACGGGTACCTGTTCTTCTTGGTAACTCTGTTAATAGCCCTATAGTCTATACAAGTTCTTAGGCCCCCTTCCTTCTTAGGAATAAAAAATAGAGGCGACGAAGCAGGAGACGTAGACGGGCGGATGAATCCGGATTCCAACAATTTCTTCAGGTATGGTTGTAAGTAAATGTTTTCAGCTTCAGTGAGAGCATATACTCTACTACACGGAATATTGGCTCCGGGTTCCAACTCAATGACACAGTCATACTCCCGGTGTGGGGGTAGTTTACTGGCTTCTCTTTCACTGAAGACATCCTGGTACCTTTGATATACATCTGAAAGAGTAGTGATTGCGTTGACTCCCAACTCTCTACCTTTTTATTATTATTAAGGGTAGCTTATAAAGCGCATGGTTACGCCAAAGCGTGTCCCCGCGCTGCAACTGAAGAACTCTGACCGAGGTGGAGACCAGTGATCCGTTATCTGACGAACAGGTGTGTTTTTAGGTTCTTGCGGAAGCTGGATTCGGAAGGATCCAGACGGAGATGGAGAGGGAGGGAATTCCAGCTTTTCGCTGCCAGATAGCGGAAGGAGCGTCCGCCCATACGGGCTCTTTTGACCCTAGGAACCTTAAGTAGGCCCTCATATGAGGAGCGCAGCTCGCGTGCAGGTGTATACCTTGTCACTAAGTTCTGGAGTGGAATAGGGGATTTCTTAGCCAGGATGCGGTGGCATGTACAGAGGGCTTTGAATTCCACTCTGCTTCTTACTGGCAACCAGTGGAGGGTTTTGAGAGCGGCTTTGGTGTCTGAACGTTTAGGGATTTTTAGGATGAGACGGGCTGCCGCGTTCTGTATTACCTGAAGGCGATTCATGGCTTTGCAGGTGGTACCCAGGTAAAGTAGGTTGCCGTAGTCTAGGCGTAGTCTACCTCCAGAAGCCAACGTACTAGCAGGCGTTTCCATTTTAATTTCCTTGTGAGGATGCGTTGGAATGCAGTGTTCTGCACTATGTGCTGAGCTCAGTGTGATGGAACGAGCAGCCCACTTGACCAGTAGGTCATGTTGGGTTAACCAAGGCATACCCAAGATCAATCTAAACTGAGGAGCGTCAATTAAATCAAAGGATATGCGTCCATAATGTTCATGTCCTACTTGCATCACCAATGGACAGGTATGATAACACACTGGTCCTGATGTCAGATCCAATCCATTAACCGCTTTCACTGCTTCAGGTACCTCTTTTTCAATGCAAGGAATTCCCAACCTCCTAGCATATTGTACATCGATGAAGTTACCCGTTGCTCCGGAATCAAGCATGGCGTGTACCATTATAGGTATTTCTCCAGGCCATGTAAGGGTAACACACAAATTCATGTGGGGCACAGACGGTTGCATGGTATTAGCTATTGCATGAGAGACCTCTTTCCTTTCGTCATAGCTCAAACCAAGGGCCTCTGGTTTGTTTGAGCTTTCTCGTTTCCCGAATCCTGAGAGGGGTATTCAACCGCAGGTATGTTTCTGATACTCTTTGTTTTAGCCTTACAGTCTTTGATGAAGTGCCCGGGCTTTCCACAATACATGCAGAGCTTTTGGCTGCGTCGACGCATTCTTTCTTCTGAACTCAATGGGCCTCTGACTCCCCCTATTTGCATGGGTTCCGTGGTATCAGCAGTGGATGCTCCTTCCGACGCCACTCTAGGTTTGGAAACTGGAAACGCAAATCATAGCGGTGTTTATCGCCCATACGTTCCTGTAACCGATGATCCAGCTGTATAGTGAGGTCTATCAATTCTTCAAAACAAGTGGGCATGTTCACCACCTGAGCAAGAACATCCTTCAGTTCCCCTCTCAATCCTTGATAAAACAAGGAAAAAGAAGAAAAGGAAATCAAATCCAAAGGGGTTCAGCTCCAGAGAGAAAGCAAGACACTTAGTTTCGAATGCACATCTAAGAAGCTAATGTGCTCTCTCAGCTGAAGTCTCATAACAATCAATTAGCCTGTTTCAGCTCTCCGTGGCATATAAATGTGCATGAGGTTATTGTTTGTCCCAATCCACAGGAATAACCGTTCTGACTCGACAAACAGTCTCCACGCCGATAAGGGAGTAGACAGTGGTCATGTAACCACAGTCAAGGAGCTCCAAGACGGGAAAAAGATTAGAAGCAGCCGCTTCTACTAAGGTACGAAAAGGAAGCACTGCACCATCAGCGTTCAGTAACTCAGTCTATGTTCAGAACGCCTCACAGTGCTCACGTACCTGAATATTCAGCAAACGCCGACTCAGATCTCCCAACGCGGCTCCAGGTCTCCCAGCGCAGCTCCAGATCTCCCAGCGCGGCTCCAGGTCAAAGGGCACAAACACGCCGTGCAGCGGAACAGGCTGACAGCACGGCTTCGCTCGGTCTCCGCTCCTCTGAGCAACGAATAATCCACAAGGAAATGACAAGGGGCCCCGTAAGGCTTCAACAAACTCTTGAGTCTAAGATGGGCAGGCTTCACAGGTGACAAGCACCGGAAGGAGGGGGAATAGGAAAGATATAGAAAACGTAATGAATCACACACACAGACACAAACAACAGTCTAAGCAACAGGCACTCTGGGAGATGCAGTTCTCTCATTAAGGGCCTGAAACGTGACAAAAATGAAGTGGGAGATCCGTATTTAGCAGCATGTGTACTTCTGTACACGTTTTAGTAACATGAAGGAAAAATGTTTCATGAGAAGAAGCGAGAGCGACTTCTGTTTGAGACAATAAAGCTCTTATTCTGTTCAACTTGTTGAACTCTGCTTTCAGGGTCGGAATGGAAGGCCAAATCGAGATATCAAGCCTCCCATGCGTCGGCGGGAAAAGCATATTTTTACAGCAAACTACTTGCTGTGAAACAGTGACAAAGTACGTAAATCCAGCCAACATCCCGCAGCAAGCTTCATTATTTAGCTAATAGTGTGAATGTTGGTACGATAGCTGGCACAGGAATTCCCTTCAAATGGAAGCTAAATTCGGAGCCTCCACATTACATGTCGTGCAATTGAACATTCTTGCATACAAGTGAATGATCAGGTGTGGAAGTGCACTCCTCCCCTTTTGAGTAACCTCTTAGCCATCCATCAGACATCTGTATGAGAAGGGAAGAAACCAAACTTCATGGAGAAAAGCGGTACCAAGTGGTTCATATCTACCCAGGGCATGGTGTTTCATACATGAACTAAACTTAAACAGAGGAAAAGGCAATGTTATTAAACCATGGATGAGCCACACAGCTGAATTAGATTCGGCTACAGAAAATGGTAATAGTTTTAATTTTTAAATATGCAATAGAGAACATGACGCATCCTTCATGGACATGAACATGAACTGTTGTTTTTCTGTTAAATTAAACGGTAAAAACACTGACAAAATATTAATGTAGTCCCAAGGCACTTTCCCAGATTTTAGAGTTTGTAAGGTCCATGCAAACTGAGGATGAACCGCAATTCATTTTGACCATGGAACAAAACAGAAACATTATCTTGCACAATATGCACAACAGATGAAACAATATTATCCAAGGTGTAAATCCTGGAAGAGAGTGTGTTAATGCTATTATCAATGAGAGCAAGACCTTTTTCCAAATTAGCTTAGTCTATTGCTCTTAAACGGGAAGCAGCCTCAACCTGCGACAGTTTCCAAACTTCATAGTAATAGAACATATATATATCTTTTAGATCTTCCACTCACAGGACCCTTAACAAAATCAGTTAAATCATCATTGTCGGTCAACAAAGATAAATGATGTTTAACAGACGAAAGAGTGGAATGTTTCAGCCAATTTTGACATCATTTCCCCACTGACTAGGGGGTAACTGAATTGGAAGTTTCAAAAAGGGATCAGTTCTTTCCCGTGCAAGGCTAGGGGCTAAATCCAGAAAGCCATGTTGACAAGAATTAGAACTTGTTGGCCACAGTAGGCCAACCCTCAGGATCCAGGGGTGAAATGTTAAAGGAGGAATTTAAAATGAAAGATTGTAATTCATCAAGGGATCTATCAGTATGATTGTTCCAATTAGGGTAAGCATGCAGATTAGGAGTTTTAGGGGTATTCATGTGTTTTGAAGTGGCCAAACTAAGACAAGTTGTTTGTGAGATCGTACTATTTAAAAACAACATGTGGCCGAGAATAAGACATGCTCGGTGTAAAGCTTCAGTGCCCTGCACTTGCCAGGGTCTAAGACCCCAAACAGATTTAGGATCTATGGTATCTTTCCATAGCTTGTAGCCATCCACTGCTTACTGATCCATAAAGGATTTGGAATACAACAATTTTGAGTGAGTAAGTCTCACTTTCGAATTAGATTTGTAATCTAATTTAAAATAAAATGAGCTCGAGTTAGACCGATCAAAGTCAGTAAAATATGTGAATTTATTCAAAAGGGTATTTGAGCTGGCTGCTGTGGGAGTAGGACAATGTTCCCATTGGTTGTAATTAACCACATTTCTAAATGTATTAGCCTTATGCAGAAAGTGATGGCCATTATTTATTTATTTTTATTTTGAAAATGTTATATAGCGCGAACAAGATCTTTGCAGATATCAGAGCGCTTTACAAAAACAAGGGGTAAGAAAAACAAGAGAGTGTTTAACAGACTTTTTAAGCACGGAATATCAACATCAAGGAGCATAGTCGATCAGACAAAACAAATAGAACAAGTAGGTGCAGAGTCTCGAATAAATCCAGGGTAAATGTTCAGGTGAATTTAGCCATGAGGATAGCTTTTACTTCCTTCTTGAAAAATGCAGTGGAGGAGATAAGTCTGGTTTCTGGAGGGAGTGCATTCCAAATCCTGGGTGCCATTCCTGAAAAGGAGCGTTTATAAGTTTTTTCCTTCCAGAATCTTCGAGGTTTCATTGTTCTTTGGATAATCTAGTGGCTCTTGAGCCACCTGAGATTGTCAGCTTCTGAGTGAGGTAGCTGGGCGAGTTGTGGTGTACAGCCATGTGTGCAACAGCTAGTGGAGGACCACTGGTATACCAAACGCACAGCAATATTTAAACGTATTACACACGAAATCACTAGAATTCAAAAATGCTAATCACATTTATCATCAAAGAAACATTCTTGAAACCAAAAAGTTGTGCTATGTATTCATTGTAATTTTCATGAACAAAATACTGAATTTGGGTATCATAAACAACATTCAATTAAATTCAGTGTATTACAAACAAAAGATTCAATACTGTATATTGACAGTACAATTGATTATTTTGAAAACTTGATAAACAACACATAATAATAAAGCCCAATGCATTTCGGGAAGTTCTCCCTTCTTCAGGGGCGCTGGTAAGAAAAAGAAAAACATCTTCAAAGTTTTAATACTAATCCATCATATACTGTTGACTCAATACTCAATTTGATTATGATGCTTCTTTCAACGATGGCCAAGTGTACATTTTAACCAGAATGTAAGGTGCCTCATGTGTCTACTAGAGGTCAAAACGTCCAAACGTGTGCAAAAGAAAAGCTGTCACCAAGAGTGTTAGTGTTAACGTAAATCCACTAATATCAGAAATCAACTTATGGTGCATACCAAATCTTTTCAATAATTATCACCATAAAGCGTGTTCAACCCATCTATCCCTCCTTATTTCTAAATTAAGTTTGGAAATGCAAGCTGACTCACTGTGCTCTTCAAGTCTATGCAACTACTAGCTGGGAGACTCAGCGATGTAAAAAATGTCTCTGCATGAATACAAGGGTATCCAATAAGATGTCTGCCTCCACTATTTAGTACCGTTAATAAAACGCTAAACTCGCAAACTCACTTTTATTAACGGTAGGGGAGGGTTATGGTGGAGGGCGGGGAGAGTGAGGGTGGGATGGATGTAGGAAGAGGAGTGATCTACGCCTGGGAATTAGGGGTGTGAGGTTCCTGTAACAGGTGGGTGAATGACTAGAATACTGGGGGGAGGGAGGAGGGGTGTGTCATTCTGATGCTGTGCTAGGTTAGAAGGAGGGAAGGTGGGGGAGGATAGGCGATTAGTGGTAGGAGGCGCTGTGGAGTCAAGGGTGCTAGGCTTGGAGGTCAGATGGATTGGAGTCAGAGGGTTGGAGATATATTCTTTGAAAGTGGGGAACAAGTTGTCGAATAGGTCAAGGTTCCTGTTTGTGGAATGAGTTAAGATAATACAGTTGTTGTAGATAGTGATGGTTGCTCTCGCTGGGAAGAGTTGGGATGGTGCGGTGGAAAGTGTTAGGCCATGAGCGGATTTCTCCATTGTGCTCTACGTATAGTGTAGAAGATACTGAACACCCGCTCGGTCCACAGACACGCCACTGAACTCTGGGACCTACTCGACACTGCTTCACCGGACATCGCCTTCCTTACAGAAACCTGGATGAACGCATAATCAACACCCGACATCGCCATAGCCATCCCGGACGCCTACCAGATCATCTGAAATGACTGCACCAACCAAACAGGAGGAGGCATCGCCATCGTCCATAAGAACACCATCAGAATCACAACCAGCTTCGACGATAACCTTGCAACTGCCGAACACCTCCACTTCCAGATCCACACCGACCCCAGGACCACACTTAGAGGCACCCTCATCTACAGGCCACCAGGAACCCGTAAACAATTCAGCGAAGTCATCAGTGAATTCATCAGCCCATTCATGCCCTCGTCTCCTAGAACTACATTCTACTGGGAGACTTCAACTTCCACCTGGAGAAGAAAAACGACAGCAACACCACCACCCTTCTGGACAACCTGGCCAATCTCGGACTCAAACAACTTGTTGACACCCCCACCCATGTAGCCGTACATACGCTCGACCCAATCTTCACCTCCAGCAAACACAGCTCTTTCGATCGCACCACACCTCTTCATTTGACGGACCATAGTTGCGTTCACTTCAGCTACAAAACTACCTCGACCCACAACCCCCCACAACCTATTCCGCGAAGAAAGTGGAACAAAATCACCACCGACCAACTCCTCACATCGCTCAACCAAAACCCTCCCACCCTCTCATCGGACCCAAACCAAGCTGCCACCAAACTCAAACAATGGATCACTCACAGCGTTGAAGAATTAGCACCCTTGAAAAACCACCAAACCAAACAGGGCAGCAAAAAGGCCCCCTGGTTCAACGATGACCTTAAGAAATCCAAGAAACTATGCCGCACTCTCAAGAAAACATGGAGAAAAAACCCAACCACTGACAACCTGACCACCTTCAAGACAGACTAATTTGCATATAGCCAAGTTCTGAGCTGGGATGGTGCAGTGAGCTAAAAAACGGTGATGGATCAAGCCCTGATCTTTGGACTGGGTAAGAGTGGTCTGCTTAATTCAGACACTCTGTTCATCACCACCCCCTTTTCTGGATCATTTTTGTCCACCATAAGCGTGGAAGGGTATACTCAGATGTGAGTCCCTTGCTCATTGCACCATCAGGATTCAAGCAAGCCGGGCCGAAGACGGCTGAAATGCCAGAAACCGGTCCCCGGTAGCTTGTTTCCTTCCCAGTATAAGAATTGGCTTGGTAGTTTGGTCTGCCCTGTTCCCATGATGCACTGGGCCAGGGTCAGACTAATTTGCATATAGCCAAGTTCTGAGCTGGGATGGTGCAGTGAGCTAAAAAACGGTGATGGATCAAGCCCTGATCTTTGGACTGGGTAAGAGTGGTCTGCTCAATTCAGACACTCTGTTCATCACCACCCCCTTTTCTGAATCACCTTCAAGACAGCCACCCGCAAACACCACCAATTGATCCGATCCACCAAGAAATCAGCATTCAAGGATCAACTCGACAACAACACCCGTTACAGCAAGGAACTATTCAACATCGTCAAAGAATTTACCAACCCCACCGCAGCCTCATACGACATTACTCCATCCCAAGACCTCTGCGATTCGTTATCTTCCTTCTTCTACAACAAAATCGCCGACATACATAACAGCTTTGAGAACATTTCCAAAGAACAGTCTACTCCACCCACCTCCGAACCTAAACCGCCCTCTAACAACTTTAGCGCCTGAAACGCAATCACTACTGAAGACACCATCCGCCTAATGAACTCCATCCATTCAGGTTCGCCAACCGACCCCTGTCCCCACCACATCTTCAACAAAGCAGACTCCATCATCGCACCCCATCTCCGTGATGTCATCAACTGCTCCTTCAACTCCGCTACCTTCCCAGAAAGCTGGAAACACGCCGAACTCAGCGCCCTCCTGAAGAAACCCACAGCAGACCCCTCTGAACTTAAGAACTACCGCCCCATCTCCCTCCTCCCATTCCCTGCCAAAGTCATTGAGAACGCCGTCAATAGCCTGCTCGCTGCCTTCCTTGAATCCAACAACTCCCTCGACACCTCACAGTCCGGCTTTCGAGCCAAACACAGCACCGAAACCGCCCTCATTGCAGCGACAGACGACATCCGAACACTACTGGACAACGGAGAAACAGTCGCCCTAATCCTACTCGACCTCTCTGCCGCCTTCAACACAGTCTGCCATAGCACCCTCATACAACGCCTCAGCAACATCGGCATACAAGGAAAAGCCTTGGACTGGATCATCTCGTTCCTCGCCGTGAGAACCCAGAGAGTCCAACTTCCCCCATTCAAGTCAGAGGCCACCGATGTCATCTGCGGAGTACCACAAGGATCATCACTCAGTCCCACCCTCTTCAATGTTTACATGAGTCCACTCGCATCCATCGCGCGACAACACAACCTTAACATCATCTCTTACGCTGACGGCACCTAGCTGATCCTTTCCCTCACCAAAGACCCTAATACCGCCAAAACCAATCTTCACGAAGGCATGAAAGAAGTAGCCGAATGGATGAAAAACAGCCGCCTAAAACTTAACTCGGAAGTCCTCATCCTAGGATCATCCCCCTCTGCCTGGGACGACTCATGGTGGCCATCGGCCCTGGGCACAGCACCCATACCCACAGACCACGCACGTAACCTGGGCTTCATCCTAGACTCCTCCCTCTCGATGACCAGACAAGTCAACGCCGTCTCATCCTCCTGCTTCAACGTACTTCGTATGCTCAAAAAAATCTTCCGTTGGATCCCCTCCAAGACAAGAAAGACTGTCACCCACGCACTGGTCACTAGCCGACTGGACTATGGAAACACCCTCTACGCCGGAATCACAGCCAAATTACAGAAAAAACTCCAACGCATCCAAAACGCATCAGCGAGACTCATTTTGGACATCCCTCGCCAAGATTACATTACCGGTCAACTGAAAGACCTCCACTGGCTTCCCGTCAACAAGAGAATAACGTTCCGTCTCCTCACCCACGCACACAAGGTACTATACAAACTAGGACCCGAATGCCTCAACACACGACTGTCCTTCTACACACCCACCCGCCAACTAAGATCCTCCAATCAAGCCCTCGCCGCAGTTCCGCGCATCCATAGATTTACCATGGGAGGAAGATCCTTCTCCTACTTGGCAGCCAAGACCTGGAATTCTCTCCCCACTCACCTTCGCCTTAAACAGAACCACATTTCCTTCAGAAAGGAACTTAAAACCTGGCTTTTCAATAAATAATGCACCCCCTCCCCCAAGCGCCTTGAGACCCTCTGGGTGAGTAGTGCGCTATACAAATTCCTGAACTTGAACTTGAACTAGGAAAGAAGTAAACCATTTGAGTACTGACCCAGAGATACCCATTCTGAGTTTCAGCAGGTCGAGTAGGTTCTCGTACTTGACTGTGTCGTACACAGATGAGAGGTCAAGTAGGATGAGGAGGCAGGTACCATTTTGGTCTAGAATTTGGAGTGCATCATCAATTATGTGTGTCATGGCTGATTCAGTGCTGTGGCCTGCACGGAAGCCGGATTGATGTCGGTTGAGGAGGTCGTAATGATCGATGTGTTTTGTCAGTTGGAGGTGAACACAGTTCTCTAACAGTTTGGCTAAGGTAGGGATGTTGGCGATGGGGTGATAGTTATTGAGGTTGGTAGGGTCCGCTGTGGGTTTCTTTAGTATAGGCGATACTTGTCCAATTTTGAGGGAGTCTGGGATAGATCCTTGTTGGAGAGAGCTATTAATGATTTTGGTCCAAAGCAGGAGAAGCCATGGAGTGAGGTATTTTACGGTGTTTGCAGGTAGAGGGTCAGAGAGGTGATTGGAGGGCTTCAGAGTACTGAGGATCTTGCCTATGGATTCTTCCGTGTAGGTGTCGAAGGATGCCCAAGTAGCATTATTTTTTAGTGTGATGGGTGTTTTACAGAGGGGGTTGAAGTATAGGTTTAGGTCAGCGAGGAGATCCTTCTTGATGTTGTCTGTTTTTAGATTGAAGTAGGTTGCAAATTCTTCACCGGATGGTAGCGTGCTGCTTGTGTTATGTGTTCACTGTGGGTCATCTTTGGATTGAGTTTTGATTAGATCAAATAGTTTTTTGCTTGGTTTAGTTGATGGCTAAAGAAGTCCGCTTTCGATCTTTTGATTTTCCTGAAATAGGCAGAGTTGTTTGTGGCGTGTGGTACGAAGCATCCTTGATCTGGTGCATTTGGGTTCTTGTTTGATCACGACTTTTCCGTTGGTCTTGCGTTTTTCTTTCTCATTTAGTGCGATTAAGAGCGATGTGACACTGTACAATTTTAGACTGTTGGTCATTGTGTCGGGTGACTAATATGGTCCTGTTTGATTTCCTTTTTATAGACCCCTGTCGAAGGGTCATGGCTGTTGTTTGACCCGAAATGCATTGGGTATTTTGAGAACATGGATTAACGTAATGATTGATAACACAACATAAGAATTCTATTATGTTGGCAAGAGAAATAAACACCACGTTTAACAAATAGATTCGAAATGTTTGAAATGGAATAAAACTTGAATAATCTCAAATGAGAAAACTTTGTTTTCGTTATTATTGGAGAGCCCAGTCCAGAGGCTAGCGTCCCTAACCTCAACATTTGCTTGAGTTAAAAGAGAGCCCAGAGGGTCCAAAGGACCAGCTGAAAGAGCTCTATAGGTCATGCACAAGATCTTAAATGATATCCTCTGTTGGATAGGGAGCCAATGCAGGCTCTTCCTGGCCATTGTAGCAGAGGATGCATTGGGTAGAGCCAGAACTAATCTTGCGGCCGCGTTCTGCACGACCTGAAGGCGCTGAATGAGGCCCTACTGCAATAGCCAACACAGAAAGGAGGATATTGATTTTCCTGAGCACTCACAGTCTATATAGTTCAAATATCAAAGATAATAGTATTTCAAATACATCCAAAGCAGTCCCAGGTGGGTAGTCCAAAATGATATCTCAAAAAGTCCTTCAGATCATGGATTTTTATTTTTCACTTCTCTCCAAATTCAAATCCTCCACATTCCATGTACAGATGTCATAGGATTTATTCAGCCAACACGTGTTTCGTCTCGTATATTATTTACACAGCGACTTCATCAGGGCTAAAATCATAATACAAATACAAATAAACATCACTGTAATTCATTCGAGCTGGCATATAATATACTAGTTCCTAGAATCCCGTGATGAGCAGAAAGAAAGAACCCGGCAGGAAAATACCAAGAAGATCATACACCCGATATGTGCACGTCTTCAGTAAGCCACCACCAGATTATATACATAAGTTCCATGCTCTCAATCCAAAATAATAATCGCGTGTGATATAAATCCTCATTGTATTGAAGATACTGTCAAATCAATTACGCCACACTTGGGATCAATTATCTAATGTCCCTATATTATAGACGGTCTGCCCCATATTGAGTAATATCCGTAATTTAAATTAGTTAGTCACATATACTACACGTACTACCATCTCTTGTTTAGTAGAGTGATATAAACTCTTAGTCACCACCCAGTGTCAAAAGTGACTGTACATTTATTTACAAAAATTATTACGAAGAGGGTGTTTACCGTAATCCCAATATTTTTGAAATGCTCGCAGTTTGAAATAGTCTCTTTCCTCAGTACTTCAAATTGTGAAGTAAAAGACCCTGCAATTTAAACAAGCCCAAAGACTTCAATTACAAAAGTGCCTTCGATTGTAAATATCAACAGCCTATAATGTCCATGGATCTATAGTCCACTTACCCTATTCCTTTAGATCATGTTCATAGTCAGGAGTCACGGGAGCCAGGAACCGAGATTTAGGTATCAGAAGACAAGAAGGGGAACAAGAGGCAGGGGTGCAGCAAGGAGGAAGAGTAGGAATGAGGGCAAGATCGTGGAAGAACTGAATATTGATGTGTTGAATAATGAAATTGAAATTATCAATCTGTCATCAATAGAGTTAACTAATGATATGCTTTCATTATTGAAGAAGCGCTTGGGTTTTTGTGCGACAATGGTACCAGATTGGTACATGACCAAAGTGGATTTGTATAAATTTGTGAGACTATTGAAATTGAAAAAATTCTTTGCAAATGTACCAGACAAGACAAAATGTCTGGGTGAAAGTAAAATACTGAGTGACTTGACAATCGAAGGAGCTAATGCTACCAGACTGTTATTATCTATCACTGAAAATGAGGAGGACCCAATAACTGTGGGTAGACTTTTGGATGATCTTGAGGTCAATAGGTATATGAGTGAGAGCTTGGGTCTTAAATTGAAGTCCAAATGGACGCCTCAATTGACATCAGGGAATGTTCTGGATGTATTTTATAAATCATGTAATCTAGAAATAGACAAATTGATTGACAAGAGTAAAATGATCAAACCATATATCAAAAATGATAACTTGTCTATGGGAGAAAGACAGGCACTCAATGTGTTAATGAATGATAAAAGTGTGGTTATCCGTATGGCTGACAAAGGAGGAAATGTTGTTATTCAGGATACGAAATGTTACAATGATGAGGTTCTATCACAACTAAACAATGATATATACTATGAGTGTCTGAGTAAAAATCCTCTTACAGATGTGATGACCAAGATCAACGGATATTTGAAAATATGGTATGATCAAACTTTACTAGACTTTGATGAATACAATTATCTGGTAGTCAGAACTCCTCGTTCACCGTGTTTATACACGCTTCCAAAAGTACACAAGAGTAGAGATAGACCACCTGGAAGGCCTATTATTTCCGTGATTGGGGGCCCAACTGAGAGGTTGTCTGAATTCATTGAAACATTTTTATGGCCATATGTGCATAACCTACCCTCGTATATTCAGGATACAAAGCATGTGCTTAACATTATGAATGATTTGGTTTGGGAACAAGATATGTACTTGGTTACCCTGGACGTGGTATCTTTATATTCGAATATCCATCACCAACTAGGGCTATGTGCAATAGAGTCATTTTTGAATAAGAGGTCTGCTGAGCTCTTTGAACATACTTCTATGATTCTTAAGATGACAGAATTGGTACTTGAAAATAATATTTTCCAGTTTGACAGTAAATGGTATAGGCAACGTCTTGGTACCGCGATGGGCTCCAGATTTGCTCCGTCTTTTGCCAACCTCTTTATGGGGTGGTTCGAGGCGGAGTGGATCTGGGGTCAACGTGGGAGAGAATGGATACAGTATATCCACTACTGGGGTCGTTTTATAGACGACTGTCTAATGATTTGGACTGGCACTGAAGTCAAACTCAAAGAATTTTTTGAATACCTGAATGATAATGACATGAATTTGAGTTTCACTACACAATATAGTCAGGAGAGTATGGCATTTTTAGACATCAAATTGTATATAAAAGAAAATAAACTGTGTAGCAAGTTGTACAGGAAGGAAACTAGTTGTAATGCAGTTTTGCATGTGGGTAGCTGTCACCCCAGGAGTCAGATAGCAAAGATACCTTTCGGTGAAATGGTCCGTGCGAGGAGAAATTGTTCAGAAGAAAAAGATTTTGTGGAAAATCTGATCGATATATCGAACAGGTTCAAAGCAAGAGGCTATGAGCATGACAAAGTAGATAAAGCGAGAAGGTGAGCTAAGAATCTGGATAGAAAGGGAACATTGCTACCTAAAGTAAAGGGTATGGGATCGAATGATCTAGTGAGGATGATAACGAATTACAATATGGATAGTCACAAACTGTTTGCCATATTGAATCGATACTGGCATTTACTGAGAACGGATAGGGATTTATCGCCTTATATAGGGGAGAGACCGAGTATTACTTACATAAAAGGAAAAATCTTAGCCAATTCAGTCAGTCCAAGTTATCCTACTGCGAAACCAGGTGATTGGTCAACGAATAGGACTAAAGGTTTCCACAAATGTGGACGTTGCAGTTCTTGCAGGTGGGCAAAAAAGAAGGTATTGAATTTCAACTACAATGGCTCAGGTAATTATGATATCATGAGTTTTATAAATTGTGACACTACATATGTAGTGTATGTGATAGTCTGCTCATGTGGAAAGATCTATGTGGGCAGTACAATCCGGAGACTTCGAGACAGAATAACAGAACATATGAGAGCGTGGAAGAATGGTGATACTCGGTATCCCATTGCTGCACATGCAGTTCAAAATTGTGATGACAGGCAAGGGTACCATTTTAGTTATCATGGGATTGAACACATTAGCCCACACCCAAGAGGAGGACACAGGCAACTGAAATTGAGAAGGACTGAGGTTATGTGTTGGATGAGACTTAAAGCTGTGGAACTTGGGGGAGGAGCTTCGCCGGCGATCAAGATGGCCGCGTGAGCTCGGAGCTCCGAAGACCTCCTGATCCTCCGCAATAATCCTGATGCCTATCCTGTCCCACAACTGTGGGAATCGACTGCTAAGTGGGTCCTGATGCGGCGCCCGCTTTCGGAGTGAAAATCGGACATTCCTGGACCCCGTTAGCTCGACGGACCTCGGAGGCTCCGCCCGTATCACTGGTCTATTGTTGTGGTGTGCAGCGGTGCTTCCACATGGGCACTTCTTTGTCTACGCCTGGTCCCTCCGGTGCGTGACTCCGGTATCTGAACGCCCTGCTACTCGGCCGGAGTATCGGACCCTGGTAACATCATCGAGTGCGTGGCACACCTCCCACTGGACTTCTTTGTCCCTGTTGATCATCTTGTTGGACGTGCCAACATGGCGGGCAGAGGGGACCCGGACAAAGGCAAGTCCCAACGGGTCAACAGAAAACCGTCCCAGTCCCAATCTACCATCCCAGAACGCTTCTCCCAGTCGAAAGGCTCGACGGTTCCGGCAGGCCGTGCTAAAGACCCGACTAGGGATCGATCACCGGATGACTCTGAGATAACGCTTCGGGACGTTATGGGTGCAATCACGGGAGTACAATCCGAAATGCATACTCTCCGAGAGGAACTGTCCAGCAAGGTCGACTCCCTGAAGATTGAGTTGAACCTCATCAGAACTGACCTCGGGAAAACCAACGACCGGGTCAAATCGCTGGATCTCAAGACGACTAGCCTGATCACCGATGTGTCGGATATACAGACGGAGGTGCGCGACCTGAAACTGGCGAACGGAATGCTGGCGCGCCGGCTGGACGATTTCGAAGGCCGTGCGCGGCGCCAGAATGTCCGCATTACTGGGGTCCCGGAGAAGGCCGAGGAGGACTCGGTGGAACTTTTCGTGGAGGACCTGGTGCTTAAGAACTTGATGCCCGGGGGCTTGAGTAAGTTCTTCTCGGTGGAGCGGGCTCACAGGATACCGGGGGGACCGCCGAAGTCGGGGGCCTTCCCTCGCCCTATCATCGCACGGCTCTTTAATTATAGGGACAGAGACGCTATCCTGCAGGCATCGAGGACCGCGGGCCCTCTGCGTTTCCAGAACTCTGAAGTTAACTTCTTTCCGGACTTCACCCAGGCCGTGCAGAAAAAACATCAGAGTTTTACCGGGGTGAAACGGCGACTGAGAGAAATGGGCCTGCGGTACTCCATGCTCTACCCTGCCAAGCTTCGGATCGAGCGTGACCACCGGACTTTGTTTTTTGACTTTCCGGATGAGGTGGGACACTGACTGGATACCCTCCCCCAGGAGCGACATGAGCCGGCTGACCAGACGGAGGAGGCCACCGGGGGCGCGGAAGCACAGGAGTGATGGTTCCCCGTTTGACTTTCCGCGAGCTGGGTGACCGTGTGGGACCTCAACTTCAGACACTGCTGCTATTGGTTTTGACTCTTTTTGTTATTAATATGGGGGATGACGGGGGGCGATAGGATGTCTCCTTTCTCCTCTGTAGACTTCTTGTAGATTAGTTAAGGGGCGACAGGCACACTGCTAGTTGGGGTGGATTATAGTCTAATGCAGGGGTGCAGGGTGGGGGGTAGTTGGGGTGTGTTTTTTTCAACTTCTTTTTCTGTCTTCTTCTTTGTTCTGGCTGAGGGTTCATTGGACTGTTATGTCGTTGTGGTGGGCGCCATTGCGGGTGGTGGGGAGGGGGCGGAGCTTCCTTGACGATGGGGGGTAAATCTCTAAACTTATTGAGCTGGAATGTCAACGGGTTGGGGGACCGCATTAAGAGGGGTGTTGTCTTACAGATGCTTAAACGTTGTTCGCCTGATGTAATTTTTCTACAGGAGACCCATCTAGTGGGACACACTTGCAAAGCACTCAGCAGACGTGGATTCAAAATGGTGGCACACTCGGGGATCACGAGGGGTGGGCATCATGGTGCGCATGTCCCTCCCGTTGGAGGTGGAGTCAGTGGCTGCGGATGAGAGAGGCAGATATGTGGCTGTGGTGGGTAAATGGGAGGGCCGTACTCTAGTTTTGGTTTCAGTTTACATTCCCCCGGGGTTACAGGAAACTACTTTCAGGGACCTAGCTGCCGCCATTTTGGGTCTCCCTGAGGGCCTGTTGTTGGTGGGTGGGGACTTCAACTATGTCGTATCCGGAACCCTGGACCGCTTCCCATCCAGAGACCTGCGTCCTTCCCAGTCCTGGCTGCCTGACTTTCTGGGTTCAATGGGGATGGTTGATTGCTGGCGGTTGATGCACCCCTCCCAGAGACAGTATACGTTTCTCTCCGGCGCCCATGGTAGCCTATCCAGGATAGACTACGTCCTCACCCCGGCTGCCCAGGCGCAGTCCGTATCCACAGCGCGTCTCCTGGCTAGGGGTATCTCGGACCATTCTCCAGTTTGGGTTTCCTTTGATTTCCAAATCCCCGCGTCATCGCGAGCGGCCCCCATTAACCCTTGGTACTTCCGTGACCCGAAGTCCAGGTCACTCCTGGCCAAAGCAATGGATCGGTACTTTGCCGAGAACACCGGCTCAGTTGACTCAGCCGTCTCCCTCTGGGAGGCTTTCAAAACCGTGCTGCGCGGCGAGGCCTTCTCCTTGATTGCGGAGGCCCGCCGCCGGCGGGATGAGGATGTTGTTCGGCTGGAATCCGACCTTGCTGAGCTGAACTCCCAATTGGAGCTAGATCCATCTCCCGAACTGCTTCACACGCTCTCCCTTAAACAGTCCGAGCTCCGGGCGACTGCCACGGATGCGGCGAAAGCCCTGAGTAGGGAGCAACAAGGCAGGATATACGACGCGGGAGACAAGGCTGGTAAGCTCTTGGCGTGGCTAGATAGAAGGGAACTCGCGTCTCGGGTGGTCCCGGAGTTGGTGTGTGCGGATGGCCTAACCTTGACGGACCCGGCGGCGATAGTCGGATCCTTCGCGGACTACTTTGAGGAGGTCTACGCCTCAGTGGACCCCCTTCCGGAGTCTGCGTCGGCCTCTTTTTTGGAAGATATTGAGCTTCCCTGCCTCTCGGATCTTGAGCGGGACGACATGGATCGGGCACTGACGGCGGACGAGGTGGCCTTGGCTATTAAGTCCTTGCGTTCTGGCAAAGCGCCGGGGCCTAACGGCATCCCGGTTGAGCTTTACAAACTCAGGGCTGACTCGCTTGCCGTGCCCTTGTTGAACATGTTCCTTGAGGCCCGTGCTGTGGGAGAACTCCCCTCCGATCAGCGGTTGGCCACCATTGTGGTGATACACAAGGAGGGGAAGCCGCGCGATCTTTGCCGGTCTTACCGACCCATCTCCCTTTTGAACGCTGAGCCTAAGATCCTGGCTAAGATACTGGCTAACCGGTTAGTGGGCGTGATCTCGGACCTGGTCCATCCAGACCAGTCCGGCTTCATACCGCACCGGAACACAGCGCTCAATCTGAGACGGCTTCACGCAGTAATGGCACGTGTGCACCTGCTTCGTGAGCCTGCTGTCCTCGCCTCTTTCGACGCCACTATGGCTTTCGACTCGTTGGAGTGGAATTACCTGTGGGCAGTTTTGGCCAAGTTGGGGTTTGGACCCGCATTCATTGGCTGGGTCCGACTATTGTATTCTGCACCACTGGCCAATGTAGCGGTTAATGGTCGGCTGTCGGCCTCTTTCGCGCTACGCAGAGGCACTAGACAGGGTTGTCCGCTTTCCCCGCTCCTATTCGCTCTGGCACTTGAGCCATTGGCGGCGTGGATCAGAACGCACCCCGATATCTCTGGCATAACGTGGTCCCCGGGGTTTGAAGACCGGGTGTCGCTCTATGCTGACGACATCCTTCTATACCTCACTTCTCCCTGTCACTCACTCATAGTGGCTTTTGATCTCTTGGGGACCTTCGGGGCCCACTCGGGCCTAGTAATCAACTGGGCTAAGTCCTCGTTGTATGTATTGTCCGGAGATACGCCGCGTCTCCCTCGGGGGTGCTCTATACAGGTGGCCCAACAGGGCTTCCGGTATTTGGGCATCTATGTGTCGCGGGACTCCCGAGCCCGCTATTCGCACAACCTCCTTCCACCGTTGGAGCGGCTGCGCCGGGACGTCGAGGGCTGGAGGAAGTTGCCGATCTCCCTTATGGGCAGAGCCGCCCTATTTAAAATGATGGCGTTACCTCGCTTCCTGTATGCCCTGCAGAACACCCAGGATCCCGTGTCAGCGAAATACTTTGCGCAAGTCGAATGCCTGCAACGAGCGCTGCTGTGGGACGGTAGGCCGCGGATCTCGCTGGCCAAGCTGACTATACCGAGTTATGATGGGGGTATTGCTCTGCCTGACGTGCGGCGATATTACTGGGCGTCCCAACTCGCGGCAATCAATCACGGCCTCTACGGCCCGGCGATCAACCCAGGCTATGCTATGGATCGATGGCTCGTGGGAGACGGGAATTACTACAGAGCGTTGTACTCCAGGTCTCTGGATCGGAAGCTTACGGGTCCCACTAAGACTATGGTTCATATCTGGCGTGCAATCACTAAAACTTTGGGATGGCACAATAGGGTTACCATGGCCACCCCGCTGTTTGAATCGGACATATTGGGGAAGTTGTGGCATACTAAGGGCTTTGACAGGTGGGACACCATCGGGATATCCAAGGTTGGGGACATGGTGGCCAGGGGAAGGGTCAAGTCGTTAGAGGTGTTGCAATCAGAGTACCAATTGGCGGCAACGGAATATTTCCGGCACGCTCAGCTTAGCCATGCCCTTTCCCCCTATGTGTCGGGGGCGGAAGCGATCCCGAATCATCTCCCCTGGAAGATCGGGTGTTGGATGGCCATATGCCGGACAGCGCTATCTCCCTAACTTATAAAAAACTTATTAATGTGCGAGTTGACTTGCTGGTGCGATTGAGAGAGCTCTGGGTGCATGACGGTATGGAGGTAGATGATGAAGAGTGGCAGTCGGCGATTTCCTCTCCTAGAGAGGTGGCAATATCGGCGCGTCTCCGCCTGGTGCAGCTGAAGATACTGCACAGGGTGTATGTCACCGGCCCCAGACTAATACACATGGGGCTGTCGACGGATGGCATGTGCCGACGGGGGTGTGGAATGCTTGGGACCTTCCTACATATCATGTGGGAATGTCCTTGTGTGGCCCGATATTGGACGCGTGTACACGCCGTGATGGAAGAAGTGACTGGTGTGACCCTGCCGGCTGAGGCCCGGAGATGCCTCCTTAACATCTGGGGCCCGACCGATTATAGTGTTGCGCAGACCCGATGGGTCACCTTGGGTAACATGGTGGCCAAAAGGGATATCGCCCAGAAATGGGGTGCGCCTGCTCCCCCCTCGCTCGGCCTATGGGAATCAAATATGGACTGGTGCATGCTGCGTGAGAAGACGGTGTATGTGGCCAGGGGTAAGCCTAGAATGTGGATGTCTGTGTGGGGTGCCTGGAACTCCTATAGGGGTGATATTTGCGACCCCCCCGTGGAACTCGATTCCGAGACCCTGCCTTCCCCGTAGTACCCCCTACCCGGGACTCCACTTTACGTATCCTGATGTGCTACCCCCCACGTGATTCACAGTTGTCATTCTTATTGTGAGCAACCTTGGGTGTTGAGCCCCCGACCCCCTCCCGCTACAAAAGCCCGCTGTATCTGTACTGTCCTCAGCCTCCTTCTCTTTCTCTTCTGTTGTCTTTCGTGCTTCCTGCACACCTCCTTCTTTTGGCCCTTTTTGGGCCTTTTCTACCTCATGGTTTATTTATTTTTGAGTTCGATCTTATTTAAAAATGAAACCTGATTGTTTCTGCTTATGGTATTGTGCACAACCTTTCCTGCTGACTTAATGCTGCCTGGCCTCCAGGATGTATGGCTGAATAGCGGTGTACTTTTTCGATAAATAAAGGTTTTCCAAAAAAAAAAAAAAAAAAAAAAAAGCTGTGGAACTTGGTTTAAATAATGACCATGAGCTCCAGTACTATTTGGGAGAACAGTGATATGTCAATTATCATGATAACACTTTCGACTGAATTTTGGCTGTTAAAAATGACAAATGACTACTGTTGAATACTGATCAGGAATAAGACATGATATGATCTATTCATAGGAACAACTTGATAAATAACTACTAATCACGAATAATGTATGGAGTGAATTGTCCATATGAATACTTTGCTGAATTTGTGGAATTGTGAAAATCTCCTTTTCGTGAATCTACTTGTATTTAAATAATGGATGAAGCTTACATTAGGATGTTTTGTTAATAATTGTTTCATATGATTTATGAGAAGTGTAAATTTGAGGATGCTTTTATTGCATCACCTAAACTTACATTAGGATGATTTGTTTCATATGATTTATGAGAAGTGTAAATTTGAGGATGTTTTTATTGCTTCACCTAAACTCTGACTTGTTGTCTCCATCTACTACTATGCTATGGAATGAATGAGACAGTGCAATCTTCACAGACCCGGGATATAATTTGTATTATTAGGTGTAGAATACTTACTAAACTACTTATAACTAATAATTAAATTAAATGAATTGGATATGTGCTGAAACGAGTGAACTTTTAGAAGTCCAAGAGGACACCGATCAAATAAGAGGTCCATGTATTAAACTTACTTAGCCACTACAAAATGGCTCTGGTTCTATAAACCGAGCTCTAACGTTAGAGGTAGATAGGTTTAAAAACGGAACATTTAATATATTGGTATTGCTTTAGCAGAGGACTTATATCCCCGTATAAATGTAGAGGATAACCAAGGATGTTTTAGAAACGAGTAAACCTTTAGGAGTCCGAGGTGGCCCTCGAATGTGAAATAGGACGTGAAAGTTTGCGTACTAACCGATGTAAACTCATATATAATAAAGCGGTTATTTGATAATGCTAAAGAACCGAGTAAAACTTTGGGAGTTTGATATGACGCTTGTATAGGTCATAATTGGATAAGTAGTTTGTGCATGGACCTACTAAGCCACTACAAGATGGCGCACAGTATTAGAAGATATAAATAGCAATTCCAATATGGCGCTGGTGCAGAACGCCGGATAGAGGAACGCGTTCGTGAATAGACGAACACGGAACAAAACGAAGGTGTGCACCGGTGAATGCTAGAAGTTAGAACTAGGTAGTATCTAGCGTATAATTGAATGAGGACCCTTTTTAACATATACTCAATCGTTATTACAGATCGTTGATAACAGAATACATTGGAAGATATAAAAAGACTCCTGACTATGAACATGATCTAAAGGAATAGGGTAAGTGGACTATAGATCCATGGACATTATAGGCTGTTGATATTTACAATCGAAGGCACTTTTGTAATTGAAGTCTTTTGGCTTGTTTAAATTGCAGGGTCTTTTACTTCACAATTTGAAGTACTGAGGAAAGAGACTATTTCAAACTGCGAGCATTTCAAAAATATTGGGATTACGGTAAACACCCTCTTCGTAATAATTTTTGTAAATAAATGTATAGTCACTTTTGACACTGGGTGGTGACTAAGAGTTTATATCACTCTACTAAACAAGAGATGGTAGTACGTGTAGTACGTGTGACTAACTAATTTAAATTACGGATTTACCCAATATGGGGCAGACCGTCTATAATATAGGGACATTAGATAGTTGATCCCAAGTGTGGCGTAATTGATTTGACAGTATCTTCAATACAATGAGGATTTATATCACACGCGATTATTATTTTGGATTGAGAGCATGGAACTTATGTATATAATCTGGTGGTGGCCTACTGAAGACGTGCACATATCGGGTGTATGATCTTCTTGGTATTTTCCTGCCGGGTTCTTTCTTTCTGCTCATCACGGGATTCTAGGAACTAGTATATTATATGCCAGCTCGAATGAATTACAGTGATGTTTATTTGTATTTGTATTATGATTTCAGCCCTGATGAAGTCGCTGTGTAAATAATATACAAGACGAAACACGTGTTGGCTGAATAAATCCTATGACATCTGTACATGGAATGTGGAGGATTTGAATTTGGAGAGAAGTGAAAAATAAAAATCCATGATCTGAAGGACTTTTTGATATATCATTTTGGACTACCCACCTGGGACTGCTTTGGATGTATTTGAAATACTATTATCTTTGATATTTGAACTATATAGACTGTGAGTGCTCAGGAAAATCAATTTGCTTTGTAGACCTACTGGTTAGGTTGTGTGGGGTGTTGGTGACCACACCCTTCCTTTGAGCACCGATACATATATTTGGGAACTATACTTCACCCTTATTTGCAGAGCGCCCCTTCTGACCTGGGTTACCAATTGTATGTTATAGTAGCAGGTTGGTGCAGCCGCAAGGGAAGATGAATAGAGACAAAGAGGCTCAGGATTTATTTAGTAGCTTACAGGCTGGTGCTTCAGTAGGCACAGCAGCAGGTGGTGTCAAGGATGTGAAAACAGTGGGACTGCAGGATAAATTTAAGAAATTAGAATCCCTGAAGCGGGCAGAGTTGAACAAGTGGTGGGATGCTGTGACATTAAAGCAATACCTATCCTTAAATAGAATACCTAGGGGACTGAGATCCCAAATTATGCCCACGTATGAGGACCTGGAACCAGATCTTTTAGATACCTGGGAGAAAGAACTTACCAGTAGCTCCAGGAATCTTATTAATATTTTGATTGAGAATGCGGAAAGGAAAATTACGAAACTGTTAGTTGAAATCCAAAAGATTGAGGATGAAATCAAGGAATTAAACCTACCAGAGGCGACTATAAAAAATTATACTATTTTGGATGAGTACCTTAACAATTTACAGGCTGATATCAAACGCAGGAAAGCTAGGAAGTTGAAGCGCGATGAAAATGATTATAAATCTGGACGTGTTTTTACTTTCGCTAAGCGCTTTGACTATCTAGTTAAACAAGATTGTGGTTCTAAATCTAAGGTGGCAGCCCCATTACCGGGTGAGACCGATGCTTCTTCAAGCAATTTGTCTAGTAGTGAAGGGGATGAGAATGAGGGGAGACAGGTGACATCAAATGTTGAGAATAATTTTTTAGAGGAAGTAAAGAGAGTGAGAATTGGGAACAGGGACACGGGAGGCAGGAACCGAGATTTAGGTATCAGAAGACAAGAAGGGGAACCAGAGGCAGGGGTGCAGCAAGGAGGAAGAGTAGGAATGAGGACAAGATCGTGGAATAACTGAATATTGATGTGTTGAATAATGAAATTGAAATTATCAATCTGTCATCAATAGAGTTAACTAATGATATGCTTTCATTATTGAAGAAGGGCTTGGGTTTTTGTCCGACAATGGTACCAGATTGGTACATGACCAAAGTGGATTTGTATAAATTTGTGAGACTATTGAAATTGAAAAAATTCTTTGCAAATGTACCAGACAAGACAAAATGTCTGGGTGAAAATAAAATACTGAGTGACTTGACAATCGAAGGAGCTAATGCTACTAGACTGTTATTATCTATCACTGAAAGTGAGGAGGACCCAATAACTGTGGGTAGACTTTTGGATGATCTTGAGGTCAATAGGTATATGAGTGAGAGCTCGGGTCTTAAATTTAAGTCCAAATGGACGCCTCAATTGACATCAGGGAATGTTCTGGATGTATTTTATAAATCATGTAATCTAGAAATAGACAAATTGATTGACAAGAGTAAAATGATCAAACCATATATCAAAAATGATAACTTGTCTATGGGAGAAAGACAGGCACTCAATGTATTAATGAATGATAAAAGTGTGGGTATCCGTATGGCTGACAAAGGAGGAAATGTTGTTATTCGGGATACGAAATGTTACAATGATGAGGTTCTATCACAACTAAACAATGATATATACTATGAGTGTCTGAGTAAAAATCCTCTTACAGATGTGATGACCAAGATCAACGGGTATTTGAAAACATGGTATGATCAAACTTTACTAGACTTTGATGAATACAATTATCTGGTAGTCAGAACTCCTCGTTGATGTGTTTATACACGCTTCCAAAAGTACACAAGAGTAGAGATAGACCACCTGGAAGGCCTATTATTTCCAGGATTGGGGGCCCAACTGAGAGGTTGTCTGAATTCATTGACACATTTTTAAGGCCATATCTGCATAACCTACCCTCGTATATTCAGGATACAAAGCATGTGCTTAACATTATGAATGATTTGGTTTGGGAACAAGATATGTACTTGGCTACCCTGGACGTGGTATCTTTATATTCGAATATCCATCACCAACTAGGGCTATGTGCAATAGAGTCATTTTTGAATAAGAGGTCTGCTGAGCTCTTTGAACATACTTCTATGATTCTTAAGATGACAGAATTGGTACTTGAAAATAATATTTTCCTGTTTGACAGTAAATGGTATAGGCAACGTCTTGGTACCGCGATGGGCTCCAGATTTGCTCCGTCTTTTGCCAACCTCTTTATGGGGTGGTTCGAGGCGGAGTGGATCTGGGGTCAACGTGGGAGAGAATGGATACAGTATATCCACTACTGGGGTAGTTTTATAGACGACTGCCTAATGATTTGGACTGGCACTGAAGTCAAACTCAAAGAATTTTTGGAATATCTGAATGATAATGACATGAATTTGAGTTTCACTACACAATATAGTCAGGAGAGTATGGCATTTTTAGACATCAAATTGTATATAAAAGAAAATAAACTGTGTAGCAAGTTGTACAGGAAGGAAACTAGTTGTAATGCAGTTTTGCATGCGGGTAGCTGTCACCCCAGGAGTCAGATAGCAAAGATACCTTTCGGTGAAATGGTCCGTGCGAGGAGAAATTGTTCAGAAGAAAAAGATTTTGAGGAAAATCTGATCGATATATCGAACAGGTTCAAAGCAAGAGGCTATGAGCATGACAAAGTAGATAAAGCGAGAAGGAGAGCTAAGAATCTGGATAGAAAGGGAAAATTGCTACCTAAAGTAAAGGGTATGGGATCGAATGATCTAGTGAGGATGATAACAAATTACAATATGGATAGTCACAAACTGTTTGCCATATTGAATCGATACTGGCATTTACTGAGAACAGATAGGGATTTATTGCCTTATATAGGGGAGAGACCGAGTATTACTTACAGAAAAGGAAAAACCTTAGCCAATTCAGTCAGTCCAAATTATCCTACTGCGAAACCAGATGATTGGTTGACGAATAGGACTAAAGGTTTCCACAAATGTGGACGTTGCAGTTCTTGCAGGTGGGCAAAAAAGAAGGTATTGAATTTCAACTACAATGGCTCAGGTAATTATGATATCATGAGTTTTATAAATTGTGACACTACATATGTAGTGTATGTGATAGTCTGCTCATGTGGAAAGATCTATGTGGGCAGTACAATCCGAAGACTTCGAGACAGAATAACAGAACATATGAGAGCGTGGAAGAATGGTGATACTCGGTATCCCATTGCTGCACATGCAGTTCAAAATTGTGATGACAGGCAAGGACACAATTTTAGTTATCATGGGATTGAACACATTAGCCCACACCCAAGATGAGGACACAGGCAACTGAAATTGAGAAGGACTGAGGTTATGTGGTTGATGAGACTTAAAGCTGTGGAACTTGGTTTAAATAATGACCATGAGCTCCAGTACTATTTGGGAGAAGAGTGATATGTTAATTATCATGATAACACTTTCGACTGAATTTTGGCTGTTAAAAATGACAAATGACTACTGTTGAATACTGATCAGGAATAAGACATGATATGATCTATTCATATGAACAACTTGATAAAAAACTACTAATCACGAATAATGTATGGGGTGAATTGTCCATATGAATACTTTGCTGAATTTGTGGAATTGTGAAAATCTCCTTTTCGTGAATCTACTTGTATTTAAATAATGGATGAAGCTTACATTAGGATGTTTTGTTAATAATTGTTTCATATGATTTATGAGAAGTGTAAATTTGAGGATGCTTTTATTGCATCACCTAAACTTACATTAGGATGATTTGTTTCATATGATTTATGAGAAGTGTAAATTTGAGGATGTTTTTATTGCTTCACCTAAACTCTGACTTGTTGTCTCCATCTACTACTATGCTATGGAATGAATGAGACAGTGCAATCTTCACAGACCCGGTATATAATTTGTATTATTAGGTGTAGAATACTTACTAAACTACTTATAACTAATAATTAAATTAAATGAATTGGATATGTGCTGCAACGAGTGAACTTTCAGGAGTCCAAGAGGACACCGATCAAATAAGAGGTCCATGTATTAAACTTACTTAGACACTACAAGATGGCGCTGGTTCTATAAACCGAGCTCTAACGTTAGAGGTAGATAGGTTTAAGAACGGAACATTTAATATATTGGTATTACTTTAGCAGAGGACTAATATCCCTGTATAAATATAGAGGATAACCAAGGATGTTTTAGAAACAAGTAAATCTTTAGGAGTCCGAGGTGGCGCTCGAATGTGAAATAGGACGTGAATGTTTGCGTACTAACCGATGTAAACTCATATATAATAAAGCGGTTATTTGATAATGCTAAAGAACTGAGTAAAACTTTGGGAGTTTGATATGACGCTTGTATAGGTCATAATTGGATAAGTAGTTTGTGCATGGACCTACTAAGCCACTACAAGATGGCGCACAGTATTAGAAGATATAAATAGCAATTCCAATATGGCGCTGGTGCAGAACGCCGGATAGAGGAACGCGTTCGTGGATAGACGAACACGGAGCAAAACGAAGGTATGCACCGGTGAATGCTAGAAGTTAGAACTAGGTAGTATCTAGCGTATAATTGAATGAGGACCCTTTTTAACATATACTCGATCGTTATTACAGATCGTTGATAACAGAATACATTGGAAGATATAAAAAGACTTCTGACTATGAACATGATCTAAAGGAATAGGGTAAGTGGACTATAGATCCATGGACATTATAGGCTGTTGATATTTACAATCGAAGGCACTTTTGTAATTGAAGTCTTTGGGCTTGTTTAAATTGCAGGGTCTTTTACTTCACAATTTGAAGTACTGAGGAAAGAGACTATTTCAAACTGCGAGCATTTCAAAAATATTGGGATTACGGTAAACACCCTCTTCGTAATAATTTTTGTAAATAAATGTACAGTCACTTTTGACACTGGGTGGTGACTAAGAGTTTATATCACTCTACTAAACAAGAGATGGTTGTACGTGTAGTACGTTTGACTAACTAATTTAAATTACGGATATTACCCAATATGGGGCAGACCGTCTATAATATAGGGACATTAGATAGTTGATCCCAAGTGTGGCGTAATTGATTTGACAGTATCTTCAATACAATGAGGATTTATATCACACGCGATTATTATTTTGGATTGAGAGCATGGAACTTATGTATATAATCTGGTGGTGGCTTACTGAAGACGTGCACATATCGGGTGTATGATCTTCTTGGTATTTTCCTGCCGGGTTCTTTCTTTCTGCTCATCACGGGATTCTAGGAACTAGTATAATATATGCCAGCTCGAATGAATTACAGTGATGTTTATTTGTATTTGTATTATGATTTCAGGCCTGATGAAGTCGCTGTGTAAATAATATACGAGAAGAAACACGTGTTGGCTGAATAAATCCTATGACATCTGTACATGGAATGTGGAGGATTTGAATTTGGAGAGAAGTGAAAAATAAAAATCCATGATCTGAAGGACTTTTTGATATATCATTTTGGACTACCCACCTGGGACTGCTTTGGATGTATTTGAAATACTATTATCTTTGATATTTGAACTATATAGACTGTGAGTGCTCAGGAAAATCAATTTGCTTTGTAGACCTACTGGTTAGGTTGTGTGGGGTGTTGGTGACCACACCCTTCCTTTGAGCACCGATACATATATTTGGGAACTATACTTCACCCTTATTTGCAGAGCGCCCCTTCTGACCTGGGTTACCAATTGTATGTTACAGAAAGGAGGATGTCCTTTCCACCGACAACATTTGTCCAAGACTCACAAGATGTAGTGATGATCCTATGGTAGCCACTATAGATGTTACTGATGATTTAGACCTAAGTCTCGGTGTTACCTCCTCTTTCGCCGAGCTCCCGTGTGCTCAGGCCCCCTCTGAGTTAACAGGGGATATAGAAAACACTCAGCCCAATTTAAGCTCTTCACGGGATGGGGAGAAGTTGAACCCAAGCAATATAGTGCCAAAAAATGCTAGTGAAGCTCGTGCATACAAGAAAAAAAAGGGCCAAAACAACATGCCAAACGACAACCTAGTGGCCCCAATCACCAATTCTACACCAGGAATACCTTGCTGGGTAGCAAATATGTAGCTGATCTCAAGGCAGACTTTGAAGATACGATCATCGCCCACATTAAACCACTTATGTCAAAAATTGATAGATTGACATCCCTAATAAATAACAAAGGGATGGGTCCCACTAGGCAAGCGGGAAATGATGGCATATTAATTAAAGAGGGCGTCTAAAGGGGGTACTACCAACAATACATCAAAATATAAGTTCACACCAGTTAACCAATTCACAGCTAATAAATCTAAGGAAGCTATGCAAGACAACACTCCGACTGTGAAGAGAGCCCCTGCATCCCTGAACCCTAGTGTATCTAGTACCATTCCAAAGGTCCAACCGAAGCAAGGAAATGGAAATCCCTCAGTCTCAGATGATAAAACCGGCCAAAATTATAAAAAAAGTACAAATACAGACACTCCCCAATTAATAAATCAAGCAGAAAAGGCAAGGTTGGCACGCTTCAAGACAATCAATCTTCCGCCTGAAGCTTTGCCCTTTGTGGTTGTATTGACAGGAGTGCCACCCATGAAGGAGGGAAAAAAGGAAACACAAATTGAACTAAAAAATAAATGTGTGCAGTGGTTACTGTTAAATAGACCTTTACCTCCAAATATCTCTGGGGAAACACTTACGGTCAGAAGAGGGGAAGGGATAGGCAGAAGTATACAAACAATAGCAGGGGACATCATAACTATCAACTTTAGAGACATGGCTGCAGTGAACTACATATGCAATGCACCCCCTAGGGGAACTAATACACAAATCCACCCTTTACATCTCTCATATTTCTACCCAACCATACCTCAAAGACAAATGCAGAGAAATAGAATACCTATGAGCAGGACTTATCAGCAAGCACCCCAGCATAGATTTCAACAATGGCAAATGCCCTGGCAAGGTACCCTTGATTTTGAACCTTTCTACCCCAGTACGTACACTGGAATAGGTTCTGTGTACTGGATGAGGTGGACTGACTCACATTTGAGGAAACCAGCACTCTGCTATCTGACACGAGACTAGACGAGGAAGGGCACATAATGACGGAAATCTCAACTTTATGCCCCCACCCTACCCCTGCACTAGTGTCTAGTAATGTTCAGTCCATACCTTTAACTGTGTCTATGCCCTCAATTGAATGTCTGGGCCCCCAAAATAGCAATAGCAATGGGTATGATCCCAAGGGTCTATTAATGATTCTTAGTTGGAATCTAGCAGGTATTCACAGGAAACTGGGCTCACCTGAGTGGAATGGTCTGGTGGAGGTGCACAAGATCTGTTTGTTCCAGGAGACTTGGAGCCTAGAACCACTCCACCGTGTTGGCTATGTTACATATTTTGTGCCTGCAGTAAAACCTAGAAACGGGAAGGGACGCCCCTCGGGGGGGCCTGCTCATTTGGGTAAGCATTTCCCTTAATTGCTGCATAATATCTAAGCAGATCAATAGCCCAGATATTCTAGGAATTTCCTGGAGAGGTCCCCATAGGGGGTTAACCCTCGATTTGTTTAATATATATGTCAGAGGTACTAAACATGGGTCTATGTCCCTGATAGTAACCACTCTTGAAGCAGAACTCAGAGAAAATGTTGAGGGTGCCTAAATCCTAGTTGCGGGAGATTTTAATTGCACCTATGAGCCACTCTCTATAGATGACATTCTGGACTTGGGTGAGGATGACATTAGAAGGGGTATTCCAGCCCTAACTATTCCCCCGATCAAAAGATGGTCCCATTGTGCGATCCAGTTAAATGCTCTGACATTGGAGTTTGGCCTAAGAGCCACAAATGGTCGTACAACCTCAGACCCCTTGGGTGCTGCCACATTCAACAGAGCCAATCACACTTCGAGGATTGATTACATTCTGTTAGATTTTACACTATGGGGATTAGTACAGGACATGGTAGTTTTACCTACTGTAGAAAGCGATGACGATTCACTCTCTTTATCTCTTACAAATCCTTGGCCCAACAAATCAGCTGAAATGTCCCCTAAACAAGCTCACAAAATCTCTGTTTCCTCTTGTGGGAGACGCTTGAAGTGGAATAAAATGTCAGCTGATGAAGCCAAACTTAATACTACTAATGAATTGCTTATGGCTTCACAAACGGAATTGGATAATATCAATCCGGCCTTGTTAACTGGAAGGGTAACATCTATCTTTGAGGACACACTTAGGTCTATAGGAGACATATTCTTGAGAAAGGGGCGTGTGGGGAGGAATACGGCACCCCGGAACTCTAGGGGCAAACATGACTGGTATACATCTGCATGCAGGCATGCAAAATCTCTCTTGATTGAGGCTGTCAAAGGCAAATCACAAGCCCTGATACAGGAAGCCAGGAAAGAGCACAAGCGAATATTGGCAAGTGCAAAAAAGGAGTGGGAAGAAGAGTATTGGCGTACTTTAAAAGAGGCAAGCACTAAGAAAGACTCAAGGTGCTTCTGGGACACAATCAGAACCAGAAACAGACCAGATAGTGACCTCATAACATGTAACATCACTAGCCAAGTGTGGGTCAACCACTTTTCCAAACTATACACTAGCCAATCCGGACATAACATCATAGATACACCCAAGGATGATCAGGGATGGAAGGTGGCCCCAATTATGACCCAAAAGGATTGGGAGGCAGATCTAGTAGATCCAGACTTCTCAATAAAAGAAGTAGAGTATGCCATTAGTACCATCATGCCCCAAAAGGCGGCTGGCCCGGATGGTATTCCCGGGGACCTGCTGCGTTCAGACATCCCGAAATGGGTGAAACTCATTCATTGCCTGCTCACTGCCATCTGTAGGGGTGCACCGATTCCTACATCCTGGAAAGGGGCGGAGGTCGTCCCTATTTTTTAAAAAAGGCGCTAGGGACCCGTCCAACTATAGACCTATAAGCTTGTTGCACATATCCCAAAAGGTAGTCGGTAAGGTATTGCTGGTTAGAATATTGGAATGGATTAACGATAATAATATCCTCTCCGACTACCAGGCAGGATTTAGAGAAGGTACTGGCACAATAGAACAAGCCTTCAGACTGATGTTAGTGCACTGGAAGGTGGTGGTTATAGGCAAAGGCAGTCTTTATCTCGCATTTATCGATTTAAAGACTGCCTTTGACCTTGTACCTAGGTAGACTCTCTGGAGAGTCCTTACTGACATGGGGATACCACACTACATTCTATTGTTACTTGTAAGGCTCCATGAAAATAGTTTTGCCCAGATAAGATGGGGTACAGAGGGAGAAAAAACCAGCAGTATCCCGGTGGTGAGAGGGGTTCGCCAGGGATGTGTTTTAGCTCCCACCCTTTTCTCCCTGTATATCAACGGAGTGGTTGAGCATCTGCTGAAAGATCCTTCAGATGAACCATGCCTGGCGGGGGAGCGTATCCCCAACCTTCTCTTTGCCGACGATACGCTCTTGCTATCCAAATCCCCAATGGGTCTTCAAAAACTCCTTAACAACTTTCAGACCTTTTGTACAGAACGTGGCCGGGTAATCAATACCGACAAAACGAAATATCTTGTGATGAATCCCCCTAAAAAACCTGTATGTCCCCCCAAAGCTGAACGCTGTACCTTCGGGAAGGGTAGATGTATTTGATTACCTGGGCATCCGTTTGTCGCACAATATGCAGTGGGCCCCTCACTTAGACAAAATGCTGTTAGCCCACAAGAGGGTAACAGGGGCTCTCCTGAAGGAGCAGCTCTCTTGCGCTATTAGACCCATAGCCCCTGTTATTGAAATCTATACAGCAAGGGGAGTTAGCTCTGCTCTCTATGGGGCATAACTATGGGGCTCATGTAATATCAATGAATTGTCAAGATCTGAGAGGATGTTTTGTAGGGCCATCATGTCACTTCCCCAAGGTACTCCCATGGCCCCATTAATGCTTGACTTAGGTTGGCGACCTATTGGAGATTTAGCAAAGTTCCGGCCCTTACTCTTATGGGCCCGGCTGTGGCGAGTTCCGGAGCTTGCCAAATATGTGAAAGGGCTCTCTGAAATTATGTCATTACCAGGGTGGCACAGAATTAAATGGTTAAGAGACATGAAATCCCTCTTGGTCGAAGAAGCAAGGTGCATCTTGGATTCAGGAGGATCGGCTTTACTGATCCTCCTGGATCTAAGCGCTGCATTTGACACTGTAGACCAAGGGATCCTGATCCAGCGCTTCCTTAATCTAGGGGTGAGAGGCACCACATTGCGATGGCTCACATCCTTCCTGAAGGACAGAACCTTCCAGGTATGTGAAGGGAACGTGCGCTCCAAGCCTTTCCCCCTCCATTGTGGGGTTCCTCAGGGCTCTTCATTGAGCCCTACCTTATTTAACATTTATATGGCCCCCCTGGAGGATGTTGTCACTCCCTTTGGGATCAAAGCCGTCACATACGCTGACGACACCCAAATGGTAGTCTCACTCTCACTGGAAAAGGACAAACTCAGAAAACTGCATGATTGCCTTGCAGGAATCTATAACTGGATGTGTGACTCGCAACTTAAATTAAATGGCACAAAAACAGAGCTTATGCTTCTGGGTCATTGAATAACATCCCTTCCCACCTCCATATGGCCATTGTGTCTAGGAGCTCTCCCACAATCAAAGAAAGAACTCAAAAGCCTAGGGTTCTGGCTGGAGCAAGACCTCTCCCTGAAAACACAGGCCAAAAAAACGGCTTGTACCTGTGTGGGCCTACTTCGCTCAGCCCGGAAGATTCTCCCCCTACTCCCGACACAGTCCCAAAAGTTGCTCATTCAAGGTCTCATCTTATCCAGATTAGACTACAGCAACGCCCTTTTTATGGCTGCGCCTGAATCCACTATTAATATCCTTCAGCGCACCCAAAACGCAGCAGCGAGGCTGTTGATAGGCACCGCCCGGAGATCAGCAGCAAAACCAGCACTCAGAGCTCTCCACTGGTTGCCTGTCCGAGAAAGGATTACATTTAAGGCTCTGTGTATCACCCACAGATCCCTTCAGGGTAAAGGGCCCCCTATGCTAGGGACAATACTCTATCCCTACAAAACTACCTGCGTTCATCTCAAGGCAACCTGGCCACTGTTCATAGAGTCAAGAAGGCCCGCACTGGAGGGCGACGCTTTTCGGTCACGGCAGCAACCCTGTGGAACTCCCTGCCAGCTTGGATGCAAATTGAAGCAAACTACATGAAGTTTCGTAAGCTTCTGAAGACACATCTTTTCCCACAATAGTTCTAAATTCATTCTTCATCACCCTTCGCTCCCCTCAGTTTTCCACTGTACCCTCAGCGCTGGGACGCTCCCGGGCACCAAGCGCTTTATAAATCCTTTTTCATTTCATTTCATTCATTCATTCATTTCTTGTGCAACTTGGGTCTAAGTGAAGCCTGGGCAAATAGGTCCTCTCCACCAAAGGCAACACTCAAGAGGCTGTACTGGAATTGGATTCTGGCTCAACGGAGTACTAACCGCACATTGGGCAGACTCACGGAGGATTTTTTTAAATTCAAGAACTTACCAATTGACAAACCATTTGATAGGTCCCTTTATTTTAAATTCAGAACTGGGACTCTTCCTCTGCATGCCTTTACATCTCCGTGGAAACCGCCAGCACAGACCACAGAGTTTTGCCCCACGTGTACATCTAGACAAGAGTCAGTGGCACATTTTATGTATGAGTGCCAGGACTATGCCCGACCAAGAAGAAAATGGCTTAAGCAATTGTGCCGCTTGTTGGGGACCAGGCACCATGTTGAGGCATTACGCATTTTAATGTCGGACTCCCTCCCATTGTATGTCTGTACCCTTTCTAAATTATCATGGGCCTGGTGCATTAGAAGCAAAAGGCTTAAAGAAAAAGTTCAATTCTTTTTTAATCAATCACCTATGATATGCTTCTTTTACCCAAAAATCAAGTTTTTTAAAAATTGAATGTAATTAAATTGTTGTATTTTTCTTTTTCTCTTTTAAAACAAATGAACTTGTGTATTTTTATTGTGAAGCTTTTATGATAATTTTTATCGAAATAAAAGTCTTTTTGACTTCACTTGACTTGACTAAGCATTTCTTTTTTTCCTTAGAGTAGTGAGATGTATAGCTGATGGGGCGGTTCTCCAGTTACGTTCTGCTAGTCTCATGTCTCGTCTATCATTGTTAAGTAGACCGTCGTACCAAGGCTTTGAGCTTTTGGAGGAGACTCTTTAGCTGAAGGGGGGCAACTTCGTTGACTAATGTAGCCATAGAGTTGAGGTAGTGATTGGTGAGAGCCTGGACATCGTTGTTGCTGATTGGGGGTATGAGTAGATTGTAGCTAGGAGAGGGAGCGGAGATAGGATTGAGGTTCCTCAGGTCTCTTTTCCAGATCTTGGGTTTGGTGGGTTGGGCTGGGTAGAGTTTCACCTGCTCATTGATGAAGAATGTGATAATGTGGTGGTCGGACCAGTCACTAGGTTGGATTGAATCGAGTTGGATGACGTCAACTTTGGCGATAATGAGGTCCAGGGTAGAACCCTTGTCATGGGTGGGGCTGTTGCAGAATTGGGTGTGGTCTAAAGTGCTAAGGAAGTTGTTAAGACAGTTAACCACTGAATCGTTTTGGTCATTCCAGTGAAGGTTGAAGTCGCCAAGGAATACTTGTGTGTTTTTTCGACCCGAGTTAGTTGTGATCAAGTCCATGAGGTGTTCAGCGAAGGGGAGGTTGTCCCCTGGTGGGTGGTAAATAATATGTAGAGAGCATACTGGGTTGCCTCCACTGTTGACGTCAAGGCAGAGATGTTCACAGGACGAGAATATAGGAGAAATGGCTCTGGTTACTGAGTGGTTACTACGATGAATACATGCTATTCCACCCCTGTCCTGCCACCCCTGTCTAATCTGAGGATGTGATAATTGGGGGGAACTAGAATATCGAGGAGGGGGGGAGGAGGATGCTGTTAGCCAGGTTTCAGTGAGTATGGTAAGGTCTAGGTCATGTACGATAATGAGGTCAGCTATGTCAGAGGCGTGTTTGGGGGCAGATCTGCAGTTAAGTAGAGTGCATTTAAGCCGAGGGGGGGGGGGGGGTAGAGAGGGAGGCGGACTGGTCCAGAGTGAGGGTGACTTTCTTCAGATTGTTAGAGTTGGTGCCTCTATTATTTTGCGTGGGCGGCCTGTGAGGGTTGGAATGGATGGTGGGGATGGGAAGGTAGGTGGCGGCTGTGTGGGTCATGGGAGAGGTTGCGTAGGAGTGCAGGAGGGCACGAATGTCATAACGTGTGAGATGATTGATGCATTGGCGAGGGCGGTTGGGATTGTTATGGGCAGGAATGGAAGTCCAATGAGGGGGATTGTGTATGTGGAGGTGTGTGGGTGGGGTAGGTGGGTACTAGGAGAAGGGTGATCATAGTCTTGTCAAGGGTGGGGTTGGGAATGGTAGTAATGGGGGTAGTACAAGGAGTTAAAGGTAGAGGGGGGATGGCTCGGTTGGGTGTGAGCTGAAAGGGGAGTGGCGAGAGTGGGGGTGGGAGGTGGATAGGATGTCGCGTATGTGTCAAGGGTCAGTGTGGAGGGTGTTTCGGAGGTGGAGACATAGGTGAGTAACGGAGGGGGGTGGGGGGGGGGAGATAGGGTAGGGGAGGGTGTTAAAGGAGGGTGGGGGGCACGGACCGGATCTGGCTGGAGGGGAGCTGGAAGTGTTATGGGGGTAGGGGGCCAGAGGGTGACAGTGACGGAAACAGGGAGCAGGGTGGCAATCTAAAGGGGGGAGTGGGAGGTGGAAGGGGGGTGGTGCTGTGAGAGGAAGAGTGGGGATAAGGTGTGAGGGGAGGAGGGGTGGAGATAGGGGGTGTTGGAGTAGTGGGAAGAGTACAGGAGGTTGGTGTAGGGGGGTGGCTGGAGGGGATGTGGCAAGATGAGGTGGTGTTAGATGTAGGAGGCGTAGGGGTGATGATAGACTGGGGGCTAGATGTGAGCAGAGGAGGAGTGGTGACATAGGAGGGGAGGCTATGTGGGGAGAGGAGATGTATGTTGAAGGGTGACACAGGGTTCTGGGCACCTAGGGGTCAGGAGTACTGGGGGTGGGAGGGTTGGAGTTGAGTAGGTGGTGGTGAGCGAGGGGCTGGGGGACTAGGGGTGAGAGGGGGGAAAGGGTAGGTGGAGGGCAGACTAGATGTAAAAGGAGGGGAGGTGGATATAGAGGAAGGGGGGCTAGAAGAGAGAGGAGGCGGGTTGGAGATGGTGGGGATGGATATGAAAGGAGGTGAGGTGGTTATAGCCAGGGGGTGGTTAGGTGGCGAGAGGTGATGCGTGTTGTAGGGTGAGGTAGTAGGGTTGAGGGTGGCAGGTGGCTCTGGACATCTTGGAGTCAGGGGGGTTGGGAGTGGGGTAGTGTGGGACTGGGTTGATGAGGCGATGTGTTGAGAGAGGCGGTAGGTTGGGTCAGTGGATTGGCTACCTGCTCTTTAATGATGAGGAAAATGCTGTCAAATAGGTTAAGGCTATGATCCTTAGACTGGGTGAGAATAATGCCATTATTGTAAATAGTGATGGTGGCTGTCGCTTGGAAGAGTTGTGATGGAATAATATGCAACAGGAGACCATGTGTGGATTTCCTAGTGGAGGAGACTGTGAGTACAGCTAGGAAGACTTTTATCCATTGTGCTCTGCGTTTGGTGTAGAAGATGATGTCGGTGGTCGTGTGACCATTACGAAGGGAGAAATAGGGATCTGCAAAAGGAGTTTCTGGGTGGGCTTTCAGAAAATTGTGCTTGAAGGTTTTGGCAGATTGTTTTGAGAGCATGTGGCGTAGTTGATTGTGTAAGTGTGGGTGCTGGTGATCTCTATGGTGAGAGTCGTGAGGTAATGTGATGTAAAGAGCTATAAAGGTGAGGTGGACGCTGGAGTGAGTGTGTTTGTGATTGGGCTGATGCGGAGGGGCTATCCTAAAGCCTGATCAATACTCGTTGAGGAGGACCTGTGCATTAGGGAGGGGAGAGGTTATAAGGGAGCTAGCAGCTGATGAGTGTTCCAGGATTGCCTGCCGAGAAAGTCAGAGACTAGTCCAAGATGGCCGACATCATGGAGGGAGAGGTAGAGGCTGGATGATCCTTTGTCAGTTTCCGTGAAAAAGTGAATAGGAGTTGTCCCCTCTCACTGTCTAGCATCTTCATGGGGTGTCCTGCTTTGCTAGTAGGGAGGAGGTGGAGGGGGGAGAGGTCCTATTTCTGTTGTTATAGTTTACAAACAAGGAAGAAGTTAGGGTCTGACCAAGGGCTAGGTGTGAGCTGTTATCAGGACATTTTATGGCTCAGCCATTTTGTGCAAGAACGAGGGAAATGATTCATGGAACCTCCCTTTCAGGGAGAATAAGAGGAAGGTTGAAAGCTAAGCCAAGTGGTAAGCTTAAATAAATAAGAGTCACAGAAGCCGGTAGTGTTACATTTTTTACATAGCAGTTGGTGATGGGAGAAAAATGTGTAAAGTGAGCAGTGAGCAGTTCCTGATGGGGTTGCAAGAGGCGCCGATAGAAATAAGGCTCATTTATCGGTAGATCATCTCGTTGTGGCAGCCCTCTCTGAACGAGATGTGATGGGCGTTTGAAATGTTTTATCTGGGAGGGGCAGCCCGCATCTTGCTTCCTTGTAATCACTGCAACTTTATCAGCTGCATCTGCGATCCATCTGCGAAGTCTCTGAGCAACACCCAGTGCCCTGCAAGACACTGCGTCACAATCGTCGAGTCAGCAGCCTCAGATCAAGCATTTCCTGCGTCACGATCATCAGTAGCAGCTCGAACCTTAATTCGGTAATGTGCTCCTGGTTGCAGGGAGGGGGGGCAGGGTTCCGGGCTTTGTCCTCTTCAATCGGGAAAAGTCCGAGGGGGCGAGGTGTTAGTGAGTGGCCGCAGATCGAGTCCAGTTGTCGGCGATGCGCTTCGGGGGCCGAGCCCTGTCCTCAGTATTCTGGCAGAGTCTGCGGGCTCGATGACTTTGGGCAGAGAGCTGTAGGGGGAGGCCCGCATCCATGTAAGGTTCGCTCCTAGCTTAGGTGGCAAAACGGCTGAAAATAGTAGCTGCGGTTGTGATAATTACTCCAGGTACTCTCGGATGGTATGTCCAGGCAGGGGGCCGCTAAACGGGGATAAAGACCAGAAGGTGATCCCCAGCATACGGAGCTCTTCCTTGAGCGACTGGTAGTAATGGAGGCAATTTATTGCTATAGTTTATGGCCCCGGCCATTTTGGGCTATAGTTCTCAGAGGGGTAAATGGACAAAGATCAAAACGAAGCAGAGACAATACCTGGTTGCATTCCTGTGTAGCAAGTACGCTGGTGTCATCAGCATTTCATTGCAATCATCGGTGTCATCTGCATTTTTTTTTTGAAGCTTCAATGCAGCTCTCGATGATCCCAGAACTTCGGAAAGCAGAGCGCACCTGGATCGTTGTGTGCTTCGTCGGGCACAGTCTGCGGGTCTACTCCCGAAGGTCCCGGGAACAGCAAGGGGGCCTCGGGAAGTCAGAGCCACGAGGCAAAGACCAAGATCGGTAATGCGGGCAGCGGGCAGATCCGCGAAGCAAAGACCAGGATCGCCAATGCGGGCAGCTGGGGGCCAGGACGAAGGTGAAAATGCTGTCGTCGGGAGCAAGAGCCTTTGTCAAGGCAGTGCGATGACACACCCAGGGGTTGGGGTCGGGTCAGGCCTTCTTGAATAGTAATGTGCATGTGCGGGCGGCCGCGCATGTGCATTACTATCAAAGATGGCGGCGTGAATCGCGCGATGATGAGAGGGAGCCCAGGGGACGCGGTGGACAAAGTAAGTAGTTTTTAATCATTTTATAAAAAGCAATTTAAGTATTTAGGGAGGGCGGGAGGGAGGCGGGTGGCGGGCAACTGGCGGACAACTAGTAAGTAGTTTTTAATCATTTTATAAAAAGCAATTTAAGTATTTAGGGAGGGCGGGAGGGAGGCGGGTGGCGGGCAACTGGCGGACAACTTCGCTACGCCCGCGGGGTAGGCGTAGTGTTGCCTGCTACGCCTACTTCGCAAATGGCGAAGTAGGCAACACTATGTCCACTCCGTGGGCGTAGCGAAGTGCTACGCCCAGGGTTAGAATTAACCTATAACACATTCGTATAGGTAGGTTAATCCGTCACACCTATTAACTGGAAAAGGTGTTGAGGGTATTATGAACAGATACAAGCACTAATCAAGACTTTGGGCGCCATGTTGCGGGAAATCTGCTCATGCACAGAACTATGCGCAGGAAACCAGGACCTCAGTATATTGTGGTGTACCAAAAATCCACCTCAGTACCCAGAACCCCTATCCGACTAGCAACAGTGTCTCATTCATTCTCCGTACTACAGCAAAGCTACCAATGAACAAGCGACTTTGGGACCTCTCAGGAATAGTGGGAATCAAGAACACTCTTGTTTTTATTCTCATAAATGTCCACAACGTGAGCAATCAGAGACACGGTATAGTTTAAAATGTTCATTTCAAGTACGTGCTCTAAGATGCAGTATCTTTGCTAACATAAGTAAAAGATGCATAAAATCAATACAATCAACATTGTTTCAAGTCCATAAAATACAAAGGGAGAAATCATATTATAATGATAATGGAACCAGGTCTATAGCGCCTTGTGTACCACCCTCCCCTTGCTAGGAGCTAGGTATTATAATAATACAAGATCTCTAGGTTAAAACCGGGAACCCCATACCTCTAAAGTCAGGTGAAGTGAATCACATCCCAGATCAGCACAGCTCTTTCTCGATTGATAGGTTTTTTCCAAGTGCTAGTCTCATGCATGCAGTGCAATTTTAAAAGCACCAGAGTTTCAGAAATGAGCAGCTGTGTTTGTGTTGTATCTAGAGCGTGGGACGATCAACCTGCATCAACAGCATACATTGTTATTTTGACCTTGAACAGTTTGTGCAGACTTGAGGTCGCAGTGTGAGTCTAGAGATATGAAAAACAGACCGTTCTCATGTGAAGGAAAAGCAGTTTGTCTTTATAAAAACAGAGACATGCAGTGTCATGTGCAAAAGCAGCAAAATGGCGTTTTCACAACTAACTCACTTATGCTACTATAGCAATGTGTGCAAGCAGAATCATTTTCATCCCTGCACTTTTACAGGTAGCATGAACAGGAACACTTGGATGTTTTTCTTTGTAACTCTTCATCGCCAAATAAAAACCACCAGTGTTTCTTTTCTTTTATTCCACATTGAGCTAGTCTCCCAGTGGATTTCCTGTTATATCACGTTGTTTTTTCTATGTGTACCGAAGTGAACAATCACTGGGAACAGACACTTTCAATATTCTACAAATCTTTGGTTTTCTTAAATTCTTCTATTAGAGTCTTCATTCATCTGGTATTTGAATAACCCACATAATTATATACTTGTTCCTGTAATTCCTCCATCTCACAATAACTGCACTGTTCTGCTCCTGTCTATATCCTCAGATGAGTCAATATTATTGTTAATGTTCTTAAGTTCTTTTTGAATTTACTGCATCTCTAGGATTATTTCTAAGAGAGTTAAATGAAGGTGTGTGTTCGCTGAGGCTAAGTAGGATCAGAAAGTGACAAAAGCTTGTCACACTTTTAGTGCAATTGTAAGGTTTACCCCAGGTGTGTTTGCAATTGATAAAATCACTTCTGACATTCATTGCAATGCTCATTTTTACACTGTGTATGTTAGTTGATGTATCTGTAGGTTTTATAAGTGACAGAAGACATTCAGACTATCACTGCACCTGAAAGGTTTTTTCTCTGTGTGCATTAACTGATGAATCCTTAATGCAAAAGATTTCCTAAAGGTACTTCTACACTCACTACAGTTGTACGGTATTTACAGAGTGTGTGTAAGCTGATGTCTACATAGGCTTGATAATTGACTACATTTCTTCTCACATTCATTGCACTTGAAGGCTTTTCTTCTGCGTGTGTTCGCTGATGCCTGCTTAGGAGTGATAATGGACTACAGCTTTTCAAGCATTCATGGCATTTAAAAGATTTGTTTCCCCTTTGTGAGCTCGCTGATGATTTCTTAATGCTGAAGAGTAAGTAAAACTACTGCCACATTCATTGCAATCGTAGGGTTTTTCCCCTGTGTGTGTTTTCTGATGTGTGTGGAGGTTTGATTGTAACCTAAAACTACTTCCACATTCACTGCAATTGTATGGTTTTTCCCCTGTGTGTATTCGCTGATGTCTCTGGAGGTTTGTTAATTGACTGAAGCTCTTTACACATTCACTGCACTGGTATAGTTTTTCCCCTGTGTGTGTTTTCTGATGTCTGTGGAAGTTTGATTGTACCCTAAAACTACTTCCACATTCACTGCAATTGTATGGTTTTTCCCCTGTGTGTATTCTCTGATGTGTGTGGAGGTCTGTTAACTGACTGAAGCTCTTTACACATTCACTGCAATGGTATGGTTTTTCCTCAGTGTGTATTCGCTGATGTCTGCGGAGGTCTGATAACTGACTGAAGCTCTTTACACATTCACTGCAATGGTATGGTTTTTCCCCTGTGTGTATTCTCTGATGTCTATGGAGGTTTGATAATTGACTGAAGCTCTTTACACATTCCTTGCAATGGTATGGTTTTTCCCCTGTGTGGGTTCGCTGATGTTTTTGGAGTTCTTGTAACTGACAGAAGCTCTTCACACATTCACTGCAATGGTATGGTTTTTTCCCTGTGTGTATGCTCTGATGTGTGTGGAGGTTTGATAACCATCTGAAGCTCTTTACACATTCACTGCACTGGTATGGTTTCTCCCCTGTGTGTATTCGCTGATGTGTTTGGAGGTCTGTTAACCGACTGAAGCTCTGCACACATTCCTTGCAATGGTATGGTTTTTCCCCTGTGCATATTCGCTGATGTGTGTGGAGGTTTGAAATGTTACTGAAGCTCTTTACACATTCATTGCAATGGTATGGTTTTACACCTGTGTGTATTCGCTGATGTGTTTGGAGGTGTGATAACCGACTGAAGCTCTGCACACATTCCTTGCAATGGTATGGTTTTTCTCCTGTGTGTATTCTCTGATGTGTGTGGAGGTTTCCAATTTGACTGAAGCTCTTCCCACATTCACTGCAATGGTATGGTTTTTCCCCTGTGTGTATTCTCTGATGTGTGTGGAGTTTTGCAATTTGACTGAAGCTCTTTACACATTCAGTGCAATGGAATGGTTTTTCCCCTGTGTGTGTTCGCTGATGTCTTTGGAGGAGTGATAACCGACTGAAGCTCTTCACACATTCAGTGCAATGGTATGGTTTTTCCCCTGTTTGTATTCGCTGATGCTCTTTTAGGGTTTCTAATTGGCTAAAGTTCTTGACATATTCAGTGCAATTGCACGATTTTTCTCCTGACCGTGTTTCCTGAAGGGTCAGCATAGTTAATAAACCACTTGCGTTATTTTCACATTCCCTGTATGTGTGTGATATTTCTGATTTAACAATAAAATACAAGACTCACTAAATACCTGACACATTCATAATATCAGTAAGGATTCCTTGTGGGTGATTGCATCTTTAGATTGGATAATGGCTTTGCATGCTTACGGGTAAAGCTTAATCTTCCTTCCGGTAGGTGCAAATTGGGACAATACTCTGTACTTCAGAGAGCAGATCCCCGCTTTCTTTTAGCCTTCAGTTGTTAGGCTCCACTTCGTTGTGCTTTTCCCTGGTGCCTGCCGTTTGGCTAGAAAGAGTTAACAATACACCTAGAGCACTGAATGCTGGTCTGTTGCCAGTTTAGATAGCGAAGCACTGCTCTAGCCACATCATGATGGTGAAGCGACTCGTAATGTGTACAGCTACTCCAAAGAGTGTCCCGGGGCAAAGCACAGGTCAGAAAAGAAAGTAAATCCGGTTGTTTCAAACATGCACAAAAAGCCAAGTTTTCAACCTTTTTTAAACATTATCATGTTACTAACAGCTCAAAGCTGAAGAGGGAGTTTGTTCCAAGATATGGATCCCAAATAGACACGAGACCTTCCTCCAACTCTCATACCGGCCTCATGATCAAAGCTGGTGTTGGACGCTTGTTTATACAGCAGGTGGTTTGTCAGTTTTGTTGTCTTGGTTTTGTTGAGGTCATTTCTTCATCTAGGGGTGTCGAGGTGCAGAGCTCAGACTCTGACACTCACTGAATTGCCTTTGACTGCTTCTTCATGGATCTGTCCTCTGTCTCCGATTGCGCTGATGTTTTTGGAGCTCCTTATTTTTGATAATTTTTGCAGGTTTGATGTGTTATCTTCATTATTCTTAATCAATCCATGCATTTAAGGCTTATTTTCTGTTGGATGTAAAGAAATGCAATATTACTAAATGCAAATGTAATAGAAAGTGAATACACAATATTTAACCAACTGTAGAAGACATCTCTTCTCTACCATATTTGAAATTTAGTAAGGAACATTTTACCATACATGGATATTTCATTAAAACTGTGGTTGAACATGTCACATCTTATTTACTTCTGAGAAGGCAGTGATTTACCATTGTTCAGAGTAAATTACTAAGGAAAGGGCAGCTACAGAGCACTCATGAGCTACAGGTACAGTTTTGGGTAGATACACATGGACAAGATTTCATTTAAACATAACAGATTGTGGAAAAATAGAGGAATCAGGAAGCTCTGCCATTAATTCAATTTCAGGAAGTGTCTAACTTAGGTAGCTCTTCAGGAAGTGTATATCAAAGGTACCTCTTCAGGAAGTATATATGACAAAGGTAACTCCCGACATCTTTTTCCACAATGCTTTTCTGTTCACACTGGATCAGCTCAAATGCCAACTGCCGCCTTTACCTTGCTTGTTACTAAAGACAGGGGTCCCTGTGTATACAGGGTGGTCACTCCTTGACAACAAGGGAGATGTCTTCAGTCTTCTAGTCGGTATAGAATGTCGAAGGTTCAAGAGTTTCATTTCAGAGTTTCGTTCCAGGTAATCTAAAGTCCTGGGATACAGCACCTAACTTTATACTAAGAAAATGGGCTGGATTCCCACTAAAATGTAAATGTAAATTGATACTTGTATAGCGCGCTACTCACCCGCAAGGGTCTCAAGGCGCTTGTACGAATACCGCTGTGGAACCCATCCTGGCTTTCCCTGTGAGGGGTCCACTCCTGGGCCCCCCCAAGGTGGAGGCCAGGCATCCTTAGCGTTGTGAAGGCCGTTGTGGAGATTAAGCAAGCTATTGCCTAGAGTTGCAGAGTGGGACTCCATGATTGGAATAGGCACCGAGGCGAGAATTATCAGGTCCGTGGAATTTTGAGCCCAAGACCCGCCGAGGCAGGGAATTGAACCCTGGTCCCGGGCTAGACCTCTAAATCAGGGTCTGCCGCTCTAATCATTGAGCCACACTTCTCCACTAGGAGGGACCCACTAGGTCCCTCCTATGGGTGCACCTGGGAAGCGGGTGGTTACACCCCTTACCCTTTGTCTAGTATCGCGCCAGAGCGGGTTTGAACTGGGCTATGCATGGAGCATCTTATGTGCCCTTGGCAGTGTCTAGAAATGCATTGTTCCATTCAACCCACACTGCCCTAATACACTACAGGCTGTATGGGGAGGTCCTAGCACCTTCCTCGACAGGAAACCTATTGTCCAAGCCTCCCTTGCTGGAGTTTTGTCCAGCAGCAGGAGGTCAGACTCGTGTCTGTGGCAGCAGCATCCATTTTGTGATGCTAAAGCTCTGTTTAACTCTAACCGGGTAAAGCAGTAACATACATGTCTTTTCCCTCTAGAAGGGTGGAATGCTACCACCGCCGCCGGAATTGGTGGGAGGGGGTAGTATTCCAAAGTGTTTGACACCTTACACCACATGTTTTGATAAAGCCACACCAAAGTTAGCATTTAACCGCGAGAATTATAATGCACTTAAGAGTATATCGTATGGCTATATCATAGAACAGCTATAAGGACATGGTTCCGAAAGCTGCAGAGGGGCTCAGCTCATGCTAGGGCACCCTCTCACATAAAACCAAGCACTCTGCCTCAAGGATTGTCGAGGCCTACCATGGGAGTGACTTATAGGTGCATATGTGTCTATATATAAAGGTAGATATAGGTATACTATATCTAAGTAAGGGGTGATTACACCACCTTACTCAAGCTGAGTGATCAACCTGTGGTGCCAGTTTGGATGGCCAGCCAAAGGTGGCATAATACATGTTTCAGCCCATGGTAGGCCTTTGATGCACCTATGCCCCGGGTACCTATGGTACACTACACAGGGGCTCACAGAGGTGACCCAATACCCAATCTGGCATGTACCTAAAGTACACGGAGTCCATTTTATAGGGAGAGCAGATAGCCTGGGGCCCTGAATAGCAGGATCCTAGGCCAACTAAGTCAAAAACCAGCAAAACACAAGGCAAAAAGTTGGGGTAACCATATAGTCAGATATCCATCTTCCTACACAGTGTCTTCTCAGTGTTGGAAATTATCAATTTTATTAACAGCACAATATTAACTCACCACTGCTGTGGCTTGCAGTCATAAGGCAATTATGAATGGACTATGTTGTGTGCCAGAATGCCTGTGAATAGTTTAGCAAGAATGTTTGGGAGGGAGATTGGTCTCATGATGAGCAGGCCTAGGGGTTTTGCCAGGGCCTGTGAATAACTGTTATTACTGTTTCTCTCTTGGTGTCAGTGGGCTTGTCTGTGTCCTCATCTCTTTCAACATGTTTGAAAACAAAACTATAGTCAGATGATAGCTGCCAGGTGTACATGTTTTGCATGTGTAGAGTCACACACTAGTAACTGTACTGCATTCATGATTCACCTTGTCAGTTTGTGAGCAAGTGAGTATTCACAGACCCCAATCTGACTATTTCTGACACTGGTAACAGTTAGAGTTTCACTTCAACAAAATGCTGGAGTAACTCTCTTTCCAGGATAGGAAGAGAAATGGATCACCCTCTAAACGTGGTGGCGAGTAGTGCTAATCTGGGTAAAACTGGGGAAATGGTACAATGCACTGGGAAAATGGCATGTGATGAAAATGTGACATGACATTCCCACTAAACCTGCTTTTACACTTTTTTTGGGCTGTCTGTGTCCAGTTTATCAAGGCCCAGGATTTAGTTTCAAGTCAAGAGATAGTGCAGGATTAGACTAATAATAATGTCATACAGTCCAACAAATGCCTTTACCATGTAACACCTTTACCATGCATATGCTTTGACCATGCATAATGAAGGATTTACAAAAATGGCCCTGCCAGTAAAGGGTGGGTGCCCTTGAGCCCATCCAGGGCACCCACATGATCAATGTTGAGGGCCCCCAAAGTCCCCATGACGCCAGCGAGAGCCAGTATTGTTCCTACCCGCAGGGAGCAGCTTAAAATCCTGTGCTCTACGGGCAGGAACAATTTTTTCATGTGTTTCTCTGCCCGCTTTATATGCTTTGCATTGTGGGGAGTGTAAGTTATAGTTAGCCCAGGTAACAGTTTCTATGGTTTTGAGTATGTAAAATCTGAACCTAAGTAAACGTTTTTTTCGGTGTATTTCTAAGGTTTTTGATGCTATTTCCTACCTATAACGTCTCTGTAAACTTTGTTTTTTTTCAGTGAAAATATCTCTCCCTTTCTCTCTCTCTCTTTCTATATATATACATATATATATATATATATATATATATATATATATATATATATATATATATATATAGACAGATATATATTTGTATATATACATAATTTATCGGTACAAAAGGGGGTGGTGATGGACGGAGCATCTGAATCAATCAAACACTCACACCCAGTCAAAAGATCTGGGTTTAATCCATCACCGTTCTTTAGCCCACTCTGCAACCCCAGTTCAGACATGGCCATATGCATATCAGTCTGACCCTGTGCCTCATGGGAACAGTCCAGCCCGAACTGCCAAGCCATGTCTTCCCTGGACCGGAAACAAGCTTCCGAGGACCGGTTTCTGGCATTCCAGCCGTCTTCCGCCCGGCTTGCTTGAATCCAGTTGCAAAGTGAGAAAGGGACTCACGCCTGAACATACCCTGCCACACTTATGGCAGCCAAAAGCGGTACAAAAGGGGGTGGTGATGGACGGAGCATCTGAATCAATCAAACACTCACACCCAGTCAAAAGATCTGGATTTAATCCATCACCGTTCTTTAGCCCACTCTGCCACCCCAGTTCAGACATGGCCATATGCAAATCAGTCTGACCCTGTGCCTCATGGGAACAGTCCAGCCCGAACTTCCAAGCCATGTCTTCCCTGGACCGGAAACAAGTTCCAGAGGATCGGTTTCTGGCATTCCAGCCGTCTTCAACCCGGCTTGCTTGAATCCAGTGGCAAAGTGAGCAAGGGACTCACGTCTGATTTATGACTTATTATTATTAGATTTTAAACAACAAGGGGACCCCAATTAGTGTCAGCGAGGGACCTCGGGGAGCTTTATCATATAGAAACAACAATGGTCCCTAGCAAGGAGACGAATAATCGAAAATGAATATAGACTCAGTCAGTTCTATATTAGCGAAGACATGCCCAGCCGGGCAGAGGTCCTCAAAGTTTATATTTAAATCAAAGTTTGCAAGACAAAATAACACCTTCGACAATTCACATGCGTGGGGCACAAGCCTGTACCCAACCACGACAATACACAATACACAGACACAAACAACATACAAAAAGGGCTTGTAAGGCAAAATCAACAATCTCTGTAAGGTTCAAATTTTAGACAGAGAATTTCTTGTAGGTACCATTACGTATTTCAAATCAATGGTTGCCTTTTTAAATATAAGCCTTCTTAGCCAAAGGGGCCTATAGTTTGAGAGCTCACAGGCGAGCTTAAGGATGAATAATTAACCAGGACCGGAATTGGATGGCTTATCCGTAGTGTGTGGGGTATCAGTAATTTGCATAAAAATAGTTCTAAGGTCCAGAGAAAGGGTAGATATAATACCACGTTTCCGCATGTACCTTGTGGTCCGGGTAATACCGGTTGCGCCGAGTCGCGCTGGGGTCCTGGAACCAGGAGGTGGCCGGGTCAGTCGGCCATCATCCTTAAGCTCGCCTGTGAGCTCTCAAACTATAGGCCCCTTTGGCTAAAGAGGCTTATATTTAAAAAGGCAACCATTGATTTGTCCTGATGATGGACCCCATCATTTAGTAAGGGGGTCCGAAACGTCGTCGACTCACTGTGTACCATATACTTGCATAATGATTTACTATACAAAAATACGTAATGGTACCTACAAGAAATTCTGTGTCTAAAATTTGAACCTTACAGAGATTGTTGATTCTGCCTTACAAGCCCTTTTTGTATGTTGTTTGTGTCTGTGTATTGTCGTGGTTGGGTACAGGCTTGTGCCCCACGCACGTGAATTGTCGAAGGTGTTATTTTGTCTTGCAAACCTTGATTTAAATATAAACTTTGAGGACCTCTGCCCGGCTGGGCATGTCTTCGCTAATATAGAACTGACTGAGTCTATATTCATTTTCGATTATTCGTCTCCTTGCTAGGGACCATTGTTGTGTGTATATATATATATATATATATATATATATATATATATATATATATATATATATATATATATATATATATATATATATATATATTATTAGTGACAACTCTATAAGGCCTTGTAGAATGCATTATTTATAGATTGTAAATATTTGTTGTGACAGAATAACTTACTGCCATGAATGAGGAAATTATATCATCATCTTGCACGCAGCACTTTAAGAGTACTTCACAGGAATGGAAGAAAAACAAAATGGCGAATGTATTGAGCCATAGTTTGTAAATGAGGTTAACAGTCTAGTGTTTAATGAACACAAAGAAGGGTACTACCACTGAGCACTTTTTATAAATTTACTAGACGCCTGGGACTCTATGGTCCAGTTGAAGGCTAATTGTAGCCGAAACGCGTAGGCCGTCCTATTCTTGCACATGGTGATTTAAAAATAAAATAATTTAGATAACCTACCTGCTGTCGTGCCGTGACTTCCGCTGGGAAAAGAAAGGTGGGGACAGGTATCAAAGGAATCTATGGTGTGTGGACTGGGACGCACATCACAGGCACTCACGAACGAGGCGAGGCGATCTGGGAACAATTCCAGTCATTTGAAGAATCGGAACAAGATGATCAATGCCTCTATCATCTGCTGTGTTTAAACGCATCCGAACAAACGAGAGAAAACGGATGCCTGGAGTCTGAGCGGCAAAGACCCAGTGGTGAGTGAGCGAGGCAGGGCGTGGGCGGCATCTGTGCAACTCAGTAGCGCGGCGGAGGTGGCATATGAGGAGCGGGGGCCCGCAGCTGCCTACTCGATCACAAACCGCCGGGAAGAGTAGCCGAGCATTGTGTCATTGCAAAAGGGGCAAAGAAAATAAGATCCTTTCCAAAAGACGAATGATACGAGACAACACATTGCGTTCTTGACTCCTAAATTACAGGCAAAAACTGTCTCTGCAAGAAAACCCGGAAGAAGCTAAATGAGAGGGATTGAGCTTTAAAGAAACAGTATGGTATATTGTGATTCCTCGAACGTGGTGAGGAAGAGGAGCAGCAGGTCAATGGGATTCTGAACTAATCTGGGTGCAGACGACAGAATCCTGAAATAAAACAAATAAAACACCAAACCAATTACAGAAAAGAAACTGTGAAAATTATAACCTCATTTACATAGATGGCAGATAAAACCAGGAATCGCCAACTATGGGTGAGTGAACTACTCAATGATGATGAAACAACTCCCTAAACTAGCGAAATACAAGAGGAGCAAGAGGAGGAAAAGGAAAAGAAAAAGATAACAGGACAATAGTAAATGTCCTAAGAGAATTACAACAAAACTGGATCTTGGAAATAAACAAATGGTGGGAAAAAACAACATTAGAAAAATATATAGAGTTTAAAAGATTCCCTAGAGGGCTAAGGGTATCTCATCATGCCCACATTGAACGATCTAGACCCGGATTTGATAAAATTATGGCAACAGGACACCAATGAGTGTTTCTTTAAACTCATGAGGACATTAATCATACATGCTGAGAGGAATTCAGAGAAAATTACGAGCATAATCCAATCACTGGAACAAGAGTTAGTGAAAATCCCGGTATCTGAAGAAAACAAGGAATTAATTAAAAATATGGAGAAAAAATTGAACAAACATGAGACGAAGGTAGAGAAACGAAAAGCAAACAAATTCACGAGGGACAGGATGGATTATGCAAACGGGCGCATATACACGTTTGCCCGCAAGTATGACCCTCTAAGAAGTAGAGTTGTGATGGACAAGTGCGCTGGAACAGTAAATACCGATACAATAGACAGTTCAGAAATCAGCTCAGCTGATGAGGACTCAGTAACAACTCCACTGGATTTTCGCGGGGAGATACAATTGCCGCAAATGATAACGCGACTAAAAGGAAGAGGCAGAATCAACACGTGGGGGAGAGGACAACCAAAACCACAAGTAGAAGGGGCAGAAGAAGGAGAAAAACCAAAGAGGAAAAGGAAAGCAAAAATAATCCTTAAAAAAAGCAGAATAAATCAAGATATAAATTTGGTCCTGAACATATCCGACAAACAACTAACGGACGTTCAAATCAATCTATTGAAATCGAGGACTATCCTACTGCCCCAACAAGGATATGGATATCCCCAATGTACGGATTGATCTCTACAAGTTTTGTAGGAAAATTAAACTTAAAAAATACTTTGCGGAGGCGGTGATGGAAGCAAGATGGAGGATTAAAGACGCCACGGAGAGGACGTTCCCGCAGGAACTCCCGAACCTAGAGGTTACTGGCGATCAAATGCAGAGAATGTAACCGCAAACAACAGTAACTACAACCTGATGGATTTTTGCTGAAAAAAGTCTGCGGAGAAGGTGCCACAAAGTACTACAAGGGCGCTACAGTTGAACCTGCTACAGTTGCCGCAGTGGTGGTGTTATTGATATATCGAGTGGGACGTATCTGCGGCGTCAGTGTCGGTGGTTCGGCTCTGTTGGAGCCGGAGCTGGCTTGGAGCTGGCTTGGACTCGAGGCTTGGAAGGAGTGTGCTTGGAGGAAACTGGGAGGCGGCAGCTACGGTGAGCTGGTTGTGAGCCGGTAAAGACTGCAGGAGAGGCTCTGGCAAGAAGCGGCGGGGAGGACGTTTGTTTGATCTTTTAAATAAAAAAAAAAGCACGGACGGCAGGGACCGTGACTGACTGCCTCTCTTTTTTCCATCTACTCTTCTTTTGCGGAGAAATTTCTCAAGCCACACAAAGATACACGGAGTTGCCACGGACCTCAGCGTTGGCTCCCACATTGCCGCTGTGGTGATTTTCGGAATTTTCAAGCAGGAACGCATCTGCGGTGTGGAGGCTGGGCCATAGCTGGGAGCCGGTTTGAGGATCGAGGATCGAGGTCCGAGGCCCGAGGCCCAAGGCCCGAGACGTGTGAAAGGGCGTAGAGAAGAGGAAAACGCGGGGGATTGAAGGAAAGAAGATGACAGCGGCACTCAAGGCGAATTGCTTGTTAGCCGGTAGCACCGTTTGTTTGGTGTGTATGGAGGGAGCTGGTCTGTTTAGGTCCGTTTAGGCTTTGCTCTTTGCTCCAGCTCCGGCAAATACGCTAAGAGCACGAGAGGGAACTTTGCCGCGAAGAAAGAAGGAAGAGCTGTAGTACAATGGCGCCTAAGAACGTGCCGAGACAGAACAGAACGACCAGAGGCACTCCTCTGAAGGAAGGAGCCGGGGCAGGAGCCGAAGAAGGGGGTGCACCTATATTCAAACCAATATCTCCATCAGTGGTAGCAAGGATGCCACGCTCCAACTTGAATGTCTTGGAGAAAGCTGGCATTACGGAGAAGCAAGTCGGTAAGCAACAAACAATTCGCCCTCCCTCAAATATGCAAAAAGATAAATCCACTGTGCTAATCTCTAAAAACAAAGATAAAGATAAAGATGTTGACGAAGATTTGCCTGATGATAGACCTAATGGTTCTAATATTATTAAAACCATTCACAAGGCGGAAGTACAGGGGACTAGCAATATCAACGTCTCTGTAAAAGCAGGGGGGAGCTGGATACTAATAACTCTCTGGTGAGCAATGCAGCTAATGTGTGTAAGGAGAAGATAAATGAGCCGCTTGTGGAAGATTCTATGGTTGAGAATCTGGTGCGGGCTGATAAACTTAACTCAGAGGGACTTCCTACAATAGACACTGCCAAGTCTCACAGTAATGTAGCACTCCCCGCAGCTACGCTAGCCCCTCCTCAAGCTTTACAGGTATATGATATGACTACAGTCGCCGACGAGAGAATAGATAGCTGTAGTGAGTTACCTGAGATTCTACAAGAGAATAACTCCAACGACGAATATGAGGAATATGTGGAGGGAGGAGATGCAGAGGATGATATAGAATACAACGCTCTACAAACAAAGGGGAGTAAACCCTCGGGCTCAAGAAAAAGGGGGAAGGCAAAAAGCAAAGCAAAGAAAGGCGGGAAAAACATGAACCCTTCAGTTTTACTCACAACATTAATACCAACCCTCACCGGACGGAAACAAATCAAAGACCAGAGTCCGCTGTGTAAGTGGATGCAAGTTAAAAAGAGTGTAAAGAATCTGCCGCTTAACTTAACAGGGGATCACTCTAAAAATTCTCAAAAATTTCAAAACCCTCAAAATATAATACTGAATAATGGGGGGCTAATTGATCCTGAATTAGACCTAATGGCGGCTCCCTCAATTGCTAACACGCCTGTTACCCCCCACCCTTATATCTTCGAATGCTGATAACACCTCTCTTCAGAAAGAGAAATCTCCTTTATCTGCCCCCCTCATACCTATGGCACCGGTGGTTTCTGATGTGCGTATTGCACCCTTAACCCTCTCACTGCCTCTACTAAAGATTCTACCAACGACTCGACCTTGGATATAATTTTAAAAACTTTAATGGTACACCGTCAAGCGGTTCAAGAACACTTTTTACAGTTAAGAGAGGACAACAGTAAAATACATAAGAGTTTACATGAAGTAACAAATAAACTGGACAGGGTAACAAAGGATATAGAAGAGCTACAACAATGGGTTGTTGAAGTAGAGGAAAGTTTGGCGACTACTACGGTTTCTGTAGGCCAGCACAACGAAGATATCGGGGCCCTACAGAATAAAGTTGAAGACCTTGAAAATAGACAGAGACGGCAGAACCTGAGACTTTTTGGGATACCCGAAGGTTCGGAGGGTTCAGATGCGGAGGCCTATCTGGTCAAACTACTCCAAAGGGCATTCCCGGACTTATCTGACTGGGATTGGGACTTCCAACTCCAGCGAGTACACAGATTGCCCATGATCTCCAGAAATAAAGAGAGTAAATATCCAAGGCCTTTGCTGATATACTTTGGCAACTGTCTGTTAAGACAAGCAGTCTCAATTAAAGCTAGACCGAATAATCCGGTGATAATCGATAATTTTACCTTTTTTGTAAAATCTGACCTTTGTAAGGTCACAATGGATAAAAGATGGGGGCTACGCAAATTGATCGGCCCCTTTAAGTCTTTGGGGGCAACAGCTTATCTTCAGGAACCTGCTCGCCTCAAAGTCATGAAATCTGGGCATACATATTTTTTTAATGATTTAAAAGAAGCTGAGCAATGTCTCGCAAAAATTAGCTCAAAAACTTAAGAAATTAAGTTTAATCTGATAGGGCCTTTTATAATCTATTAGGGCACTTTCTTGTCTTCCATCTACTTTTTGTTCTCTAAGTAGTTATTGATTTTTGCGTATGAGTATAATACGGCGGGTTGGGGTTCCTGGGGAATCCTCTCTAGATGGCTGCCCCTCCAGCGGCAGCAGAAAATAGAGGGAGGTTTCCGGGTTTTTAATTGGGGGGTTTGGAGCAGGGGTGGGCTTAAAAAGGGGGAAATTTTATTGCAAGAAGGAATAATGGTACACGATAACCAAAATAAAATATATTTTTTTCCCATAAACTTTTTGTACAGAGGAGAGCTAAATTAGGAATGATAAGATATGTCTTCAATTAGATGTATGATATGGAATGTAGCTGGCCTCAATAATAAACAGAAGAGGAGACTTGTACAGGAGGAACTGTGCATGTATAAACCACACTTGGCACTACTGTCTGAAACCCATATCCAGGGGTGGGGAATTCCTATCTCCCGACGCCCGAGACATCTAGATTTCTTAGGAGGGCAAGAGGTTTTAATTTGTATTTTGTCCAAAGGACAAGTAGACAGTTTTATGGTAATCCGATACACAGCTGTTCAACCCTGTAGGTCACAGCCAGTTAATAAGATGCTCTGAGCAGTTTATTGGCAGTGAAAGGGTGAATTCAAAAGCTGGGGCCTGCACTTTAATTTCCCCAGAACAGAACAACAAAATGATAAAGTAGAGCTCGAAGTTGGAAATAGCTCGTGCTCGTGTAGCTTCCAGGCCCCATGTAAGAGGCTGCCTTATCTGCCTCTTGGCCCCTTGCTCTGACTTGAACTGTATGACCCCTGCCTTGTATTCTCTGCTCCACTCCTGGGCCTCATCTTTAGCTCACTTTGCTTTCCCTTCTCATGCACCCCCTCCTTTGCACTTTGCCTTTCCTGAACACCTTATTTTACACCCGGTGCCTGAACCTGCTCACCCCACCCCAACCCCCTTAGCCGCCCTCTCTGACATCTCTGACCCGCTCCGCTTGGCCTCTCATATCTTACACATCGAGGGCTTACATTAAAGCTCATTAGTTTCCCCATGGGCTTTCATGCAGGCCTAAGGCCACCCCCAAGTCTGTCCTTGCACTAGGCCTCTCATGTCACTTTGTGCCTGCACCAGGGGCATTGTGAACACACTGCTGTAGAAACTACAGCAGCTGTGAACTTTTTGATGGGCCTCTTCAGTCTGCTGGTCCGCAGACAAAGGCCCATAATGGACTTGAAAGGGTGGGTGGGTGGGTGAGTGAGTGAAAGGGTGGATGAATAGATGCATGTATGAATGAGTGAAAGTGTGGATATACAGATGCATGGATGAATACGTGCAAGAGTGGATGATAGATGCATAAATTAATGAGTGAAAGGGTGAATGGATAGATGCATGTATGAATAACTGAAAGGGTGGATGTATAAATGCATGGATGAATACGTGCAAAAGTGGATGATAGATGCATACATTAATGAGTGAATGGGTGAATGGATAGATGCATGGATGAATGAGTGAAAGGCTGGATGGATGGATGAATGAGTGGAGCGTAAGGGTGGATTTTTAGATTCATAAATGGATGAATGAGTGAAAGGGTGGATTGATAGGTGCATGGATGAATGAGTGGATGGATAGGTGCATGTATGAATACGTGAAAGGGTAGATGTATAGATGCATGGATGAATACGTGCAAGAGTGGATGATAGATGCATACATTAATGAGTGAAAGGGTGAATCGATGGATGCATGGATGAATGAGTGAAAGGCTGGATGGATAGATGGATGAATGAGTGGAGTGAAAGGGTGGATGGATGGATGGATGAATGAGTGGATGGATGTAAGGATGGATGTCTGAGAATGGGAGGGAAAGAGCAAGGGTGAATGAAGGGATGGGTGAGTGGATGGATAGGTTGAAAGTGGATTGATGAGTGAAAGGATGGACAACTTACTGAAAGGGTGGATTAATGGGTGAGAGAGTAGATGAATATATAGCTGACTGGGTGAGGGATGGATTGGAAGGGTTGAAGGATGGATTGGTGGGTGGAGAGTTGAGTGTAAAGGTGGATGGAGGGATTAGTGAAAGGGTGGATGGATATATGAGCGAAACGGAAGATGGATGGGTGAAAGGGTGGATGGATGAGTGAAAGCATAAATGGATGAAGTGAAAGGGTAGGTGGATAGATGAGTGAAAAGGAGAATGGATGGGGTGGATGGAGGGATGAGTGAAAGGATGGATCAATAGGAGTGAAAAGGAGGATGTGTGGGGTGAAAGGATGGATGGATGAGCAAAAGGATGGATGAGTGAAAGGAAGGCGGGATGGATCAGTTGGGTCGATAGGTTTGGAGATGGCAGGATAGGCTTTAGCAGCTACAGTAGAGGTGGTGGAGCTCTTGATGGGCCTCTTCTGTCTGCAGCTCGGCAGACAAAGACTTGTAATTAATTTGAAAGGATGAATGGATGTGTGGGTGAAAGGATGATTGAGTAGAAGTGTGGCTGGCTAGATGGATGGATGGATGAATGAGTGACCAGGATGGTGGATGGACAAAGGATGTTATAATGAAGGAAAAGGTGAATGAGTAGATGGGTTACAGGGTGTAAGGATTAGAGAGCGAAAGGATGGATGAATGTAAAGGATAAATGGATAAATGGATGGATTGATGGATGGGTCGAAGGGTGGGTGGATGGATAAGAGAAAGGGAGGGATGATGTATGAAGTGAATGAAAGGGTATATAGATGGAGTGAAAGGGAGGGTGTATGGATGAGCGAAAGGATGGATGGATGGTTGAAATGGATAGGTTTGGAGATGAATGGGTAGGTTTGGATATGGATGAGTGGATCGAGAGACAGATGAACAGATGGATGAACAGATTGGTGAAAGGTAATGGATAAAAGAATGAATGGGTGCCAATGTAAAGGTGAAATGCTAGATATCAGAGGGTGAAAGGATGAATGAATAGATGCTTAGATGGAAGAGGCAAGAGAGCTATTATGGAGAGGATTCCAATTACTTTTTTCGCTTGCTTGGTGTCATAAGAACTTTGAATCAACGTGGGGGGGTATTTAAATGTTCTGGTTACTCACTTGGCCTACATTGTGCTCCTTTCTCTACCTTGGGATTATCAGGTAGGCGTGGTGCTGTTTGCCAACGAGTTCTTACTAGACAGCTAGTATTTGGTCTCATAAAGGCCACATTGCCATAGAAATTCCCGGCACTGAACAAAACTACTTTGTAAAAGAGCAGAATGCTGTCACACACAATGAAGCCAGCTCACAGATAGGAAGAGATAGCATTTCAATAAAAACGAAAGGTCTTGGTTAACTCAAATTTTATTAGGGGCTCAAATGTTAAAGTCACGAAAGTGCACCCATGATATATGTCCTTGTATTAAAGGAGATTTACGTTTTTCATGAATTCACATGAATTTCCTTAAGAAGGCCAGAAAACCGTAGTCCTAGAAAATATTTGTGATTTGGATCTTAGCATGAGCAAATATGAATATGCCCCAACGGAAATCTGTTGAGTGTTTACAAGTTCACTTTTACTCCAACCACATTTTTCCCAGCCCTGGAAGAAACTTTACTTCTGCCGTTGTCAGGGGTAAATTTCCGACCTTTCTCAGTATGGGAAAAGATTAGAGAAGAGCTGGTGAAAACCCCCAAAATGTAAATCCTTCCATAGTATTAGCCTGACATAACCAGAGAGGCTACTATCAGAGCTCTTCTACAAAGAGATTGCAGCCATTATTTGACGGTGCACTACATGGCACCAAAGGGACAAGTGGATTTTGTTACAGCACAAGTAGATTTATGAAGCTACTTGTCCCATGGACAAGTACATATTTCAATAAATTCCACAACCCTGCATATCAGGTATCAAGATAGGAAGCTCCTGACTCAGATGGCTTATGAACTAAACGTTGTTCAACTCTAGGGGCATCTATTCGGGGGTAGCTATTTTAAAACATAAACAATTCATGATGGTAAGTATTAGAACCACATCTGATACACGGGGAGGTGGGCAATCGCTGAGGGGCAAATTGAACACAAGAAATATGTATTTTGTTTGGTGTATGGGCCTAACACAGATGAACCTAAGCTGTATGAACTAAATATAGAACTATTAGATTGGGAGGGGGAACTAATGGTTATGGGGGATTTTAATTGTGTGATGGAATATAGGGTAGACTCTACAAGGCAAGGCACCTCAACTAGGATGCGTAAAGTTAGAGCTTCTATTGTGGAACTAGGTAGGCTACATAATTTAAGAGACGTCTGGTGTGTCAAACATCCTAGCACTGCTGGGTACACGTACTATTCAGCACCTCATAAAGCGTGTTCCCGAATTGATATGGTGTGGGCAGCTGATCGAATTTTGGACAAATGTAAAATAGAACTCTGCCCGAGAGTTACATCAGACCACAATCCTATATTATTAGAATTTGATATTACGGATCAGAAGCGAATCGCCCGACATTTTACATTCCCCAGATACTTATTATCAGATTTCCAGTTTGTCCCTAAACTACAAAAACATATTAGAGAATTTATAGAACTGAATAATAACTCTACAATTAATAATATAGTGTGGGATGCTTGTAAAAGTAGCATAAGGGGCTTTGCTCAACAATACATATTTAGAAATAACGCTGAAACTAAGAGAGATACAAAAGCAACTACCTCAAACATATCACTAGTGGAATAACAATTAGTTGAGGCCCTTAAGCTGGGGAAGGCTAATGTGAATGAGATAAGAATGAATTTACTGAAATTACAGACATCAGTTAAAAAGACACTAAGAGAGAGATATAGTGCCAAAATCCACAAATATCAGTTGGCACAATATGAAGGAGGGGATAGAATTGGTAAAGTATTAGCATATAAAGTAGCTGACAAAAAAGCTAGAACAACGATTAAAACAATCAAAGGTTCAGACCTACGCAATTACAATCAATCAGACCAGATTTTAGATCAATTTGCAAAATATTATCAGAATCTTTATACTCCGGAAACAACCCCCACGAAAGATAGAATTTCCCAATATCTTAATAAATATATGCCTACCCAACAAGATAATGGCGCTTTAAAACTTCTTAATATTAAAATACCAACTGCAGAAATAAAAACTGCTATTTTAGCTCTACCTTCGGGAAAGGCAGCCAGAAAGGATTGCCTACCCATTGAACTTTATAAACTTTGCTCCCAAGAACTACTACCGCTTTTAGAGTTAGTAATAGAAACTATTGGGTAATCAGAAAAGGCCCCCACATCATGGAAAACCGCCAAGATCGCCTTTTTTCTTAAAATAAATAAAGCTCCTGATAAATGCCGCTCATATCGGCCAATTTCGCTGATCAATGCGGACGCAAAAATGTTCGCAAAATGTTGTCTAATCGTTTGACACCTATAATGCCGAAACTTGTTAATATGGGTTTGTGATGGGGAGAGATTCCACCGCACCGCATACAGCCATCACAGCGTTCGATGTCGCTTCGACTACTCTCACCCCACTCGGCATGGTTATGTTAGATGCGGAAAGGCCGAGTGGGGTGGGAGTACTTGTGGGCGGTGTTGAAGACTCATGGTATTCATGGGCACTATCTTAGATGTGTTCGCTCATTGTATGACCATCCAATGGCTAAGATTAGCTACTTAGGAACAGAGTCAGCGAACTTTACGATAGAGAGGGGAACAAGGCAGGGCTGCCCTCTGTCACCCCTGCTCTTTGCCCTCTCTCTGGAGCCGTTTTTAAACTCTTTGGAAGCACAAGATATTATCTCCGTGGAACATGGAGGGAAAAGCTTAAAAATAACTGCTTTCGCGGATTATATAGTGGTATTTACCACAGATTAAATAAAAGCAATTCCTGAGATAATTAAAGAAGCTACTAATTTTGGAGAAGTGTCAGGCTATAAATTGAACGTTAATAAAACTTAAGTTATTGCCAACTACAAACCGACAGGACCAATTGTGGGCCTATGCCCAAATGCAATATATCTAGGAATCAAGATAGCTGCTGATGTGGACAAGGTAATAACATTGAATTATGAACCAATGCTGAAAGATAAAACTACTATCTTAAAAAACTGGCACAAGATACGACTCAGCTTGGTGGGGAGTATCAATCAAATAAAAAAGAAAATTGGGTCCAAATTTTTATATTTGTTCAGATCTATTCCTTTGCAACTCAATCTTTTTTTTAGGAATCTGGATGGTATCTGTAGCAGCTTCATATGGGGCTATAAAAAAGCCTGTAGGTCAATTGAACTCTTGAAGCTACCTATCGAAAAGGGGGGATAAACTTTTCCTGACTTTAAGTTAAATTTTTTAACGACTTTTTTTAGCCATATACGCAGTCTCCTAAAAAATGGAAGTTCGTTATTTTTCCATCAATTTATGTTAGGACCCGAGAGTAATCAATTTCTATTCTGAGCTCATGATCCAAATTACTTTAAAAGAGTAAAATTTAAGACCGCCAGACATATTAAGAAAATTTGGGATAAAATCATGACCATGGACAAGATCCCTTTCTATAATGCTGAACTACAACTATGGGGGAATCCAGGATTACCTGATATTTTCACGGATGGAGCTGGGACCCAATCGGCTGGAAATTGTATTAATAATTTGGGAGATCTTTATGGATCAAATGGTTTCTTGAGCTTTGCTACTCCAAAACTTTTATATAAAATAAGTGATGGGATGTACTTCAAATATATTCAGATCCGGGACTTTTTAGTACGAAAAATGAAAATTGAAGAAGTAGCCTGTTCAGATACTTTAAAATGTTTGTATTCGGATAAAACAAAGTCACTCATTAGTCAAGGCTATAGTTACTTATTTGCAGGCAAGACAGATGACTGTGGGAAAATAGCAACCAAATTGTCGAATAGATAAGGCATGAATATCAGCCCCAACCAGATCTCAACTTCACTTAGACAAATTAACCAGGTAGTCCAATCCTCCAATTTAAGGCTCCAGCTTTATAGAACTATCAGTCAGTTATATTACACTCCTCAAAGAATCACTAATTGGTCATCAGGAAACCAAACCAATGAGCGAACTAAATGTCCGAAATGTAATTTGGAAGCAGCTGGCATTGTACACATGTTATTTACATGCCCGATGTTATCTCCATTTTGGAAGGGAATAATCGATGCCTTAATTAGTAAGCAAATTGCAACTCCGCCACTCTTGGCGCATTTGGTTCTACTAGATATTCAAGATGTCCATTACCATCATAAAGATTTGATATCTATAATATATGCATGTGCAAGGTTAGTCACAGCTAGATTATGGATATCTAAGGAGTCTCCAAGTGTAACGGAGTGGTGGATCTTGAATAATTAAGTTTTTACTATGGAAATGGCATTAGCAAAATTAAGAGGTCCGAAGGCTCTGAGAGAGAGGGAAAAAATTGGATGATTGTTCATTTGATTTTAGAATTTGATTTTAGAACTACGGATAACAGGTATCTGATGAGATCAGCTCGAAATTTTGTATATGTTAAATTATTCTTTGAAAGGATATATTGCTGTCCTCTTTCGTAAGATTAAAAGGAAATTCGTGTTTTTTTCTCTTTTATAAGATGTACTATGTAAATTTGATGACAATGACCTTCTTGCAATAACAATAAAAATATTTAAAAAAACAAATAAAAAATACTTTGCGGAGAAGAAACCTCAACCTAATGCCGGTCAATCAGAAGAAACAAATCCATCCTTAAGTGCCCAAAACGATCTACCAGCACTCAGAGCATTAACATCATTGAGAGAGGATGAATCATCAAACATAGAGATTCGTTCACATCAGATATTGACTTCTGTAACACTATTGGACTGACAACAAATATAGGAGGTGAAAGTGGACTAAGAAAACAGTCCAGGTTCTGTCCACAGATGCCACCATGGAATAAAATTGACCTATCCCATGAAATAATGGTAGAAGAAGTTACTAAGATGTCAAGCAGATCCATCGCTAATAAGAACATGGATTGGAATAATAACAGAAATAAAAAAACCTGGAACCTCTCGCCAAAAGAATATCAGGCAATTACAGAACTCAAAAACGATCCTACAATAATAATCAAATCCTCGAATAAAGGAGGAAACATTGTGGTCCAAAATGTTAACGATTATATAAATGAGGCAAAGCGACAGTTGGAGAATCAAGATCATTATGAGCTATTGGCCAACAACCCGATGGAGGAATGGACGAATAAATACCATACACTCTTGCTGGGGTGGAAAGAAAGAGGCCTAATTGATTTTGATGAATATTGCTACTTGAAAACAGACAATGCGATCATAGCTACTATCTACTTTCTGCCGAAAGTTCATAAATCAATTGAGAGACCACCTGGTAGACCGATAGTGAGTTCCAAAGGATCGCTTTTGGAAACAACCTCAAGATTCATTGACATCTTTCTCATGAATTACGTAACAATGCTCCCTTCGTATCTAATAGATACCATGGACTTTCTAAACACAATATCTACAATTGAGTGGAACCCGGGATACACAATAGACGTAACATCACTCTACACCTTGATACGTCATGAAGACGGAATAATAGCCATCAAAAAATTTCTGGAAAAAAGATCGATCAGTCACCTTGAACATTCAGCCATGCTAATCGACATGTTGACCTACTGTCTTGAACATAATATTTTTCTCTTCCTTGGTAGCCTGTATTTACAAAAACAAGGCATGGCGATGGGGACATTTTTCGCCCCAACTTATGCAAACTTAATGATGGCGCTCTGGGAAACCAAAGTCGTGGAGGAAGAAAACAAAAAGCACTTGAAAATAAAAACATGGTGTTGATTTATCGACGATTTATTCGTCATATAAGTCGCAAAGACTTACATAATTTCATCGACTCTCTGGAAGAAAATGATTACAATCTCCATTTCACATCATCTATAAGTGAGACCAGTATAATATTTCTAGATGTGGAGGTCTTCATTAAAAACAAGAGACAATGCACTAAAATGCACCGGAAACTGACATCCTGTAATAGCATTCTTCATGCTAACAGTGGCCATCTAGTGAAACTAAAATGGAGTATACCTTACGGTCAGATGCTTAGAGCTAAAAGAAATTGTTCAGAGATGGAGGACTTGAAACTGGAAATCGAGGGGATGAGTAGTCGATTTCAGGAAAGAGGATATCCTTTGGAAGTAATCCTAACGGCAAAATCTAGGATGAACCTGAAACAACGATCGGACCTCTTAATCCCTGCGGCGGATTCAGCCAGGACGACACATGAGAACACAACAGAAATAGAGGGTACAACACGTTTGATCATGGATTTCAACAACCAATGTAAGGAGCTGAAGACGGTGATAAGGAAGAGCTGGGAGATTCTGTTACTGGATGAAATTCCGAAGGAAAACCTAACATCTTTTCCAAGTATAACATATAGAAAAACAGCATCTCTATGGGATATACAAACTCAGAGTCACCAGGAAATCCAACCACCAAAAAAGACAATATGGCTGACGACACCAGGTTTTTGGAAATGCTCCAAGTGTAAATCTTGCAAACAGGGTTCTAACATCACAGAATACAAATTACAGAATGGGAGAACTGAGAAAATTAAGGATCACATCACGTGTGAATCAAAATTTGTGATCTACAGGTTGACATGTCCTTGTGGAAAGTACTACTACATAGGGAGTACCATTAACAAATTAAAATTACGGATTCTGCAACATCTCCGTGCAATAAAAAACAAAGACCCAAACTACCCAATGGCCAAACATTTTCATGAATTCCATCAAAACGATTGCAGTAAATTGAAATATTCTGGGATTAGAATCATAAAACCATTAGAAAGAGGAGGCGATCATACATTGAAACGTCGGAAAATGGAGTCTTGAATGATTTTCGGGATGGTACAGAATACCCATATGGACATAACCTGGATGCTGAACTGTATGTACATTTGTAAATAAGATCAGAATATCAGGGACTGTGTAAATAAACCTGAACAGTTTCCGCTCAAAAATCAGAAATAGTGACCTTTTGTATACAGCTGTGTATAGTGTATAAATAGAATTCCTTTCCTCAGTGGAAATCTGTAGACAAGTGCATATCTGTAGAAGATATCCTCATGAAAAGACCAGACATGAGAAACCCGAAAAGTGGATATAAACTCTGGGTACATAACTTGTGTATTAGAATCTTATGGAAAGAATCTGAATTAACTGTATATAGAATTAACCATAAGAAGTGGAATGTGGGACCTGGTACTTTACCATGAGGGCCACAATATAACAGCATCTCAGATAAACCAAACATTGGAGTATTAAGGACATGTATATGAGAATGTATCTACCATAGAATTCAATAAAACCGAATGGTCTTGGCAAGAATGGGTTTCCGCAATGAGATGTATTACAACAACATAATGACTAGAAATTATAAATAATTGTAAATAACAGGGTTGTAAATATGTACAATGTATATAAGGTTTTAATTTTGTAAGCATGAGTCACTTTAGCTGAATTGCACTTTTGAACGAGTTCACTTTAGCAACATCATAGGAGGGGTCTCCTATGCCAGTTAAATAATTATGGTTTAGGCGTTATAAGTAGATATGCACACTACTGGGAATGCAAACAAAATAATTATGTGTTAGACAAAAATAAGCATTCATGCATATCACTGCTACAACAACCTGTCCATATTATCTAGCGACTCAGAATATACCTGCAAAATCATTATTTATTTTATTTTTTGTGAAAGTTTTTCGTACAGCATAGGGTTGAACTGTAAATAACTTTATGATTTTCTCAATGATTTTCTTTAACAATTTACGTTTTGAGCAGGTTAGGGTGAGCACTTGTAATTATGATAAGGCATGGCAAATGGTTAAAACTTCGTTGCATATTATGTTTTGGATTATGAAATAAGCATTCATGCTATTAGTTCAAATTCAATGTTTGATGAAAAATTGCCTTTTGTCCAAAGCATAAGATATTTACAACATAAGAAGTTGTTTAAACTGTCTTTTCTAAACGTATTCATACGGATATATATAAGACACCATACTTAAGAATGTATTCAAAACAGAAAGTATTTCTTTTATTTCCATTTGCACATGCGAGCACTTGCACTTTAAAAGAGGCTGAGTTAATGGCATCGTCATGTGACCAAGGCCGCAGGGACGGCCGAAACGCGTCATGACTAGCTGTTGGGGTGAATAAACTGTAAGCTACAAAGAAGTGGTCCTTGCCTTGTTTTTTCGCCTGAGAGGTGGAGCGCTGCGAGGTATTGCAGATATATATATATATATATATATATATATATATATATATATATATATCAATCAAACGCTCCGTTTTTTTCTCGAATTCACGACGACAGAGAAAAAGACACTTTCCTTTCTTCTTGAAGCAGGTATTTATTTTTTATATATAATTTTCTCGTGAACTGCCATGTGTTGTACCCAGACGCGTTTCGGCGAACGCAGTCGCCTTGCTCACTGGAACTTGAGTGATAAAGTGACCCAACATTATTTTATATATATTTTAAACACCCCAACTACCAAACCTGTGATAGGAAGTCACATGGTTGATACATGTACATGGAAAAAAGACTTTTGCATCCACATATGTATCAATACAAAACACTGGTTAGGACATAATGTGTTATTTTAAAAAACTGTACTATATCCATTCTGTTAATAAAAATCTGGATATTAGTTATATCACGTTTTTCTAAAATATGTTTGAACAATAGTATCTGTACAAATACATGGGAACCAAATTGTTATCTTGGCGCAGTTTTATGATGACAATTTTTCAAAATGCATTCTCAAGAATACATACCAAACTACAAACATGGTAACAAGAGCACAAACGTTAATAACTGCCCAATGCAAATTTAGAATCGAATAGACTTGAACCATGAAGATTATGAACACTATTTTTTGAAACATCAAAACCTACGCCAAAGAGGTTCCTATGTTTTTGAAATTTTCTCACAAGAGGTCCATACCCTATTTCTACAGTAACTCCTAAAGTGCACGTGATAAAGTGCAAATAAATATAATTTAAACTTTAAAATAGTGATTTTATATTTCAGAAAAATCTTTCTTTGGTCCTGCCTGAAGTTGATTTCACATGACATTGGACAATCCTACTATGTCCAGACTAACCCAGCCGGGTAGAATGTCAAAAGGTTGAACAGTTAGGACGGGAGAAGGATACAGAAACGGAACCAAAATAGAAAACAGTAATTCATTCAATTTGATAGTGGAACTAAGTTCATAGGAATAAAGTGCATAACATTTGAACTTTGGTGAATATCGTCATGGAGTAGAGATGAAAAGAGAGAAATCATTCTAATGGTCATGTCTTATTCAATTAGGCATTTTTTCTTTACAGTCTTCATCCAGACAAATAGCCAGTGCAAGTGAGCCAATAAATACCATAAAACCAATCATCCATAAAACAACGTCTCATAAATTCATGATAAAATGCACATAAATTGACCACAGGACCCACTAAAATTCATCCCGATAAAAAGACTAAAAAGACTTTGCTCAATAAATAATTATAACCACAGCTCAAATTCATATATATACACAAAATGGAAGATAGCTGAAACCCAAGATATAAAGAATGTAAACAACGCCCTTTAGATAATGATGTAGATCCTCACAAATGTTCAGACCTCTCGGGCTCTTGGAATCCAATTCTATTATATATTTGGTTTCCAATTGTCTGAGGCTCTCTTGTTAGGTAAGACACTGTCGATCACGAAATACTGTAGGACATTCAAATTGTTATGCTCTGTCCTGACGTGTCGGGCAACTGGGTATGTCGGATCAGCATTGACTGTGGCCCTTAAGTGCTGCAGGATCCGTGCATGTACCTGGAGTTTGGTGCTTCCTACATATCTAAGGCCGCATATGCATTTCAAAACATAAACGGAATACTCAGTTCTGCATGTATAATGTCCTTTCAATGGAATTGGGACCTCTGAGAAAGCATTTACATAGGAGTTAGTGTTAATACCAAACTTACATGCTCTGCATGTACTGCACTTAAAAAAGCCCTTTCTCGCAGATAGCCAATTGCTTTTTGTAAACAATTCTGGGCTGGTTTTAACAAGGTCACTACACATGGAGTGTGCCTTGCGATAAGTAAATTGGGTTTACATGGTAAGACTACATGTAGAACAGCATCAATTAGAACTATCGGCCACTGGGTGCTTATGATTCGTCTGATAGAATGTGCTTGTCTTCTGAAGGTTGTAATAAACCTGCAAGGTTCTACAGGTTTAGGATCCTCATTAGAAACTGTATTGATTGTAATCTCAACCGTGTCGTTGGATTCTGACACTATTTTAAGCATCTTGGACTTATCTTTACCATTGGCCTTTTTCATAGCTTGGTCCAATTTGTGTGAATCATAGCCGCGTTTGTGCCTCCAATAGGGCAGCATCCGTACTGCATGCCCTACGGATGCGCAAAAACTCTCCATATGGCAAACTAGCTTTAGTATGGTGGGTATGTGCACTGGAGGCATGTAGTAGTGTGTTACCAGCGGTTGGTTTTCTATGTAGGCTAGTCTGGATCATGTTATTGACAATGTCTACTTTGATGTCTAAGAAAGTAGTAGTTCTCAGATCTATGTGGGATGTAAATTGAAGGTTTAATTCATTGGAATTTATCACCTCCACAAATGCTTGTGCCTCCGCCTCATTGCCTCTCCAGATTATAAACACATCATCAATGTATCTCCACATATGTACAACATGCTGTTCAAAAAGTACCTTGTGCTTGCTTTTGAGGACATGCTCCTCCCACCAGCCTACATGTAAACATGCAAAACTGGGGGAGAAGCATGCTCCCATTGCCACTCCCTGTTTTTGCCTATATACCCTGCCATCAATTATAAACATGTTGTTAGAAAGGGACCATTGTATCATTGCTAAAAGCATCTTGTTATGTTGATACATGTCTGAATCTCTATGATCCAGATAAAATCCTACAGCATGGAGCCCATCATTATGCCTGATGCAGGTGTATAATGAGACTATGACCAAAGTTAAAAACAAGTAGTCATTGGCCCACTGTACATTATGCAACTTGGATAGAAAGTCCCTGGAGTCCTGTCGGAATGGTGGCAATGCAATTACATGTTCTTGAAGGAAAAAGTCTACATATCTGGACGTGCTTTCAAATGAGCTGTTGATGGCAGATATTATAGGTCTTCCTACCAAAGGATCTAAGCCTTTATGCACATTAGGGATTAGATAAAAAGTTGGGAGGGTAGGATGTTCCTTAAATAGAAACTTGAATTCTTCTTTACTGACCATATATATATATATATATTATATATATATATATATATATATATTCACTGAAAAAAACCATAGATTTCAGGCCTGATATAGTTAGGAATTAGCATTTAAAAAACCTTCGAAATTCACTGAAAAAACCATAGGTTTTAGGGATGTTATAGTTAGCTGGACATTTCACTCGTACAGAACCATTGAAATTCCTCCTATATAGTTAGTTGCACTCACTATATCTCGTGCGCCCGCAATCCACTGCTGATGATGTCACATATTACATGTTTTTTAAATGCTAATTCCTAACTATATCAGACCTGAAACCTATGGCTTTTTCAGTGAATTTCGAAGGTTTGTAAATGACAATTTTTAAATGTATTAATTGTTATATTTATATTTTTGATACTGATTTACTACATTTTTTAAACTATTTATTTTTAGATATTTTTTTAAAGCATTATAATTACATTATACATTACATTACAAAATATACTTTCTAAGAATGAATTACTTTAGTTTAAATACTTTGCAAATAGGCAATAGACATTTAAGTACAGTAGTTTCAGTTGTTGCAATGGGCAACACAATTTCAAACACAATGCAACATTGACCTCAATGTGAATTTCTAGTTAAATGCAATTAGTTACTTTATGGATTACTTTTCTAACCACTGGACTGGATCCTAGATTCAGTCCATGAACATCTCCTGTAAAGGGTTGAGTAAAAGTGTTTTAGTTACAGTAGTGATTTTTAAGGAATATTATTGTATTTTAAAAGGTAAAACAAATATTTTCACATAGAATCACCAATGTTATCCTATAGCAGGAAATTCCTTTAGCAGATAAGTAGTGCTATAGTCATTTTTTCTTACTCGGTGGTGGATCCTGGATCCAGCACTGGTGCATCTCCTGTAAACAGTTCAAAGAATGAGTTTAAGTCATGCAGCCGATTTTGAAGGAATATTTTTAGTTTGTGAAAATAGACATTAGAAACTTTTCTGGTGAAAACCAGACAAAATTGTAAATACATTGTAAATTGATACTTGTATAGCGCACTACTCACCCGCAAGGGTCTCAAGGCACTTGTATGAATACCGCTGTGGAACCCATCCTGGCTTTCCCTGTGAGGCGTCCACTCCTGGGCACCCCCAAGGTGGAGGCCAGGCATCCTCAGCGTTGTGGGGGCCGTTGTGGAGATTAAGCAAGCTATTGCCCAGAGTTGCAGAGTGGGACTCCATGATTGGAATAGGCACCGAGGCGAGAATTATCAGGTCCGTGGAATTTTGAGCCCAAGTCCCGCTGAGGCGGGGAATTGAACCCTGGTCCCGAGCTAGACCTCTGCATCAGGGTCTGCCGCTCTAATCATTGAGCCACACTTCTCCACTGGATTCTTATGGAAGGAAACACAAGTTACTGGTAAGTACGGTTAGAATTACTTTTCAGGGTCAGTGCTTGGCTAAAAGATGCAGCACTGGGTTCTCTCCTGATAACAGGTGAGTAAATCGGAATTCGCTGTTCGGATGATTTCAGGTGAATATTTAAAAGTTCCAAAGCTCCACACTAAGAATTTCCAAGTGAAACCAGTCAATGTTAGCCTATGGAAGGAAATTCAAGTTACTGGTAAGTACGGTTAGAATTACTTTTCAGGATCAGTACTGGGCTCAAAGATGCAGCACTGAGGTATCTCCTGATAACAGGTGAGTAAATCGGAATTTTTAGTTCTGCTGATTTTATAAGAATATTTTAAAGTTTCAAAACTCCACATTTGGAAGAATCACCAAGTAAAACCCCTCAATGTTACCCTAATAGGAAATTCACTTAGCAGGTATGTAGTGTTATTGTTACTTTTTCTTACTCAGTGGTGGACCCTGGATCCAGCACTGGTGCATCTCCTGTAAACAGTTGAAAGAATGAGTTTAATTCATGCAGCCGATTTTTAAGGAATATTTTTAGTTTGTGAAAATAGACATTAAAAACTTTTCTGGTGAAATCCAGACAATGGATTCTTATGGAAGGAAATACAAGTTACTGGTAAGTATGGTTAGAATTACTTTTCAGGGTCAGTGCTGGGCTAAAAGATGCAGCACTGGGCTCTCTCCTGATAACAGGTGAGTAAATCGGAATTCGTTGTTCAGAGGATTTTAGGTGACTATTTTAAAGTTGCAAAACTCCACACTTAAAAGAATTTCCAAGTGAAACCAGTCAATGTTAGCCTATGGAAGGAAATTCAAGTTACTGGTAAGTATGGTTAGAATTACTTTTGAGGATCAGTACTGGGCTCAAAGATGCAGCACTGAGGTCTCTCCTGATAACAGGTGAGTAAATCGGAATTCGTAGTACATCCAGTAAGCGCCACAGAGCTGCGTAGCAGAGAGATGTAAAAAGGGGCACGGAATGCACCACCTCTCTGCAACGCAGCGCAGTAGCGCTTCCTAGAAGCACTTGGTGGACTACTTGGCCGCCATGGTCCCTCAGGTTTGAAGTTGAATTTTTTCCCCAACTTAAAACGCGCCTCAGGGCACACATCACGTCAGGCCCCGTCCCCTCCCTTCACCACTGTGTAAACGCACCCTGTCACTGTTCTAAGTTGAGAGATTAAGTCCCCTTCAATCCTAAGGATCCCTAGGATCAAACTAGCCCACTAGGTACCTCCAGTAAGCACCACAGAGATGCGTTGCAGAGAGGTGTAAAAAGGGGCGCGGCCTCTGAACACCTGTCTGCAACGCAGCTCCCTGGCGCATACTGGAGATACCTGTCGGGCTATTTGGAGACTGCCAGAAGGTAATATATATATATATATATATATATATATATATATATATATATATATATATATATATATATATATATATATATATATATATATATATATATATATATATATAGTTTTGTGATATAGTGCCTCAATTCACCTGGTAATTCCTAATTTCTACCAAATGTACACACAGACAAGTTGACAGTTTTCAGCATTAAAGTAAATAGATTCTCTGTATTTCTCGATTTCATATTTCCCATAGAAACCAAAGAGGCTACTTGTAATGAGGACATGGTAGGGTGGCTGACCTCCGGACTGCCCTGGGGCTTGTCTTTATGGCTGCTCCCCCTTCGAGTCTTTATGGTTCGCAAGTAAACTTCCCCAAGGAACTGGGCTCTTAACGCCTTAATATTATGTACTTGCAGCACATACAGGAGATCACCATATCTTGTTAAGTTGTCCAAACGTCATGACAAGACCTAGAATACAGGCACCTGTAATGCACTGGTAAGCCTCCTGTACTTAGCTGTGTTCACATTCAGTCCTGGTAGGCACTGCCATGCTCCCCAATGGACCTTCCAGCCACTGAGGGCTGATAATCATTTCCAACTCTAAAGCAGGTGTATTTCACAAGCCTTTCCTCAGTGCTCCCCAACTTTTGCTTGCCACACAGAATTAGGCATGGATTATATTACTGACCATATAAAAATCCAGCCAATACTGCTGTGGCATCGTATCTGGACGATGGAGCAGTGTAGCTTAACCTGCACATTAATTGTAGATTGCCTGGCCTTAGACAACTGGCTGGATGTCTCATGGTTGCGATATGTACACAATTTTTTAAATGATATGGGCCTCTCCAAATATTTTAAAGAACCGGCAGTCCTAAATTCTGTCACTAGAAAGGCCCTGCGATCACTTTGTTTATCTCATCTGGGAGAACTTCGTATGGCTCAAGAAATTCACAAAGTTACAAATCAGCATATTTTAACTATTCAATGTACTTTGGGCATTCAGCCGTATCTCACTTTTTGTTTGTCCACTTATGAAAAATACGTGTTAACTCGGCTAAGACTTAATTTGTTTTTCTGTCTGGTCACTTTCCCAGAGAGAAAGGATTGGTCTAAATCCATCATTCAATGCCCTTGTGATGGTATTTCCGAACAGTCTAATATTCACGTATTACTGTTCTGTAAGTACTATGATGTACCACGCAAGTGATGGATTATCCCAATCCTGTTGTCCCAGGGATTGAGAAGATGCCGTCCAGCATTCATGGCGTTACAATTTTTAGATACGGCATCAAATACCACGTGCATAGTTATGTTTCTTAAGACCTGTTTGAAAATTCGAGCCACTTATGGAGATCCATAGTGACCTAAAAATGGACCAATCCTAATCGTCTTGCTTGAATTTGCACAATTAGCAGAAAGAATCCAAAACTTCTTTTTACATGTATTATTGGATGGTTGAAAGGCTTTATTATGTGTATTTATGTATACATTGTTTAATACTACTTTTATCGTGTACTCATGATGTATTTGAAACTGTATAATATGGCTGCTGCTTTTATGATTTTATATAGCTCTAAAATCGAATAAAGCTTTCTACTACTACTAAGTAGAACAATATCCAACGAGTCTTTACTCTTCCATACAGCAACCCTCTCGCAAATAACGTTCTCCAGCAAGGCTAGGTGACAGCAGGAGCCAGTGTGTCAGGGACTGTAGTCCAAGAAAGAAATTCCCTCTTTGGCCCCTGTTAAACTATGAAATACAGCAATAATTAGAGTTCAGTGGGCCCTGGTGCCACTGCACCTGCTGCACTAATCAAAGCTACGCCTGTAGTTTACGCATTGTGTTTGAAAGTAGAAGTGGAGGATAAACAATATGTGTTTGTGAGAAAAATAACGATTTACAAGTACAGTTTTTACACTGAAAATCTTATCCTAATAATTGACTGTGAATACATAAAAAAATTGCGTGTGCTAATGTAATTTAATGTGTGTTTTAATGTATAGGGCAGGCATAGGGAATATCTCATTAAAAGAGGATTTCTATCTTCTAAGGAAGAGGTTAAGCACATTGATAGCCCTCCATGACACCGGCCCAGCATACCGCAACAGACAACTCAGCTTCTACACCCCCACCCGCAAACTCTGATCTGCCGCCCTCGCTCTCGCCCTCGCCGCTGTCCCCCGCATTCTAAGAACAACAGCCGGAGACAGATCCTTCTCCCACCTCGCCGCCAAGACCTGGAACATCCTCCCCACCAACCTATGGCAGACCCAAGACCTACTGGCCTTCAGAAGAATTCTCAAGACCTGGCTCTGGATCAGTAGCAGCGCCCCCCCCCCCCCCCCCCAGCGCCTTGAGACCCTCACGGGTATGTAGTGCGCTTTACAAGTATCCTGATTGATTGCTTGATAAAGACACAAAAGAGTGCTCCCACAAAGAAATACACATAGCAAGAGATGCACAGACCCACAAACACACACACCAAACATGAACACACAGACACCTAACTACCCACAATGGTGCACACAGGCACGTAAATACAAATAGAAACAAAGGAACAAAATATAATGATGGACCCTTCCTGAAGTAAGCACCTGACTAGCTTTCCCCCCGTAATATTCTTTGACCCTTGAATTGATTTAAGGGGATTGTGTGCACACTAGATGGCACCCATCATCACTATGCCTATTCCCTAGGGAATTTTAGTGCAAATAAAAACAACCGCAAAGGTGCACCACAAAAGACAAGACAATAAGTGCATATGATGTTTTTAGGCACAATAAAAAAGAAAATTTGTTCAAGAGATGTTGATAGTCTTCTTTAAATCTTTATTTTCAGTTAGCAGTGAAACATATACAGCCGACGCGTTTCGTCCCAAGCTGGGACTTCTTCAGGGCTGTCGGTAAAAAACATATATATACAATCAATTTCTATAAACAAAGATCAACATTCAATCTAACAGCATGTACAGCAAAAACACATGTTAAAAGCATTGCAACAATAGACATGGAGCTTGTGCATTAATTGATTTTGAGACGTCTGCCCACAGAAAATCTATGAGCAGGGAAATACATCTAGGCGTGAAGATATATACAAGTGTATAAACACTATTTACAATTAAAAATCAGCATTATTTACAGTTTACAAGGGATCATTTCATAGACTGTTTGCATTACCAATATGCGATTTTATCGAGAGGGGGATGGATGTGTACAAAGGGCATGCGGTATATGCCAAGCCTATGATTGTACATATGGCACAAGAGAAGACCAGAGTAAGAGAAAGAGAAAAGGAGAAAAGAAAAGAAGAGAGAATGAAGAGAACTTAGTAGGAGAAAACCCCATGTGAGGGTTGAGCTAGTTCCATATAAGAAACTTAATAATGTTAATTCTCACTGAAGTCGACTCGGATATATATTAAAGGAAGGAGACCGGAGAGGTTAGGAACCAACTACGCCTAGCATTGAGTCCCATTATTACACCGAACCCTATGCTAATTTACCTTTAAGTTTATGATACGTCGCTTATGGAGAGAATATGAGGGGAACCGGGGTCCAAGGGGCGCCTTCCCGGATCCTGAAATCCTGTTGTATGTTAGTTCGTTCCAATATCAAAATAACAGAGATGGACCTTAGCGGGGACACGAAAAATGTAGAAATAAACATCTTACAGTATATCCTAGTGTTGTTAGATAACAAAGTGGGCAGTGCTTGATATGACTTCCCAGCAGGTAAAGGGTGGGGGGCATTGGAAACCCTGTTCATTAGTTCTAACTTTCCTTTACTGATGTACTTACTGTAAGCATGCCAAATGTATGATGAAGGCAGTGCTTATCAGGGTTCTTGGGTGGTGTGAACGGTCTTGCCACCTTACTTTTGTTTCTGTCTTAACCGTCTACTGAAAGACATTAAGGATGAAAGTCGGGTCATACCCTATACGAAGACATATTAATTAAAAGAGCAGGGGAATTGAAAACATGTCTAGGCAAAAAGAGAGTAAACAGGGGGGAGATGAGTAATATGACATGTTGTTTACCTGAGTAATTTGTAAAGCTAGTGGTGGACTGATGGTCCTGTTTGTCCAAAGGAGGAGGGTGTAGGCACTGTGTTACAGCAGGCCTGTCAAATAAAAAACTAGGTAAAATTGCTCTTTTATAAATGGGTCCAAGCTGATAAAACATAGAAATATATTTTCTGCATAAGTTTCCAAAGTTATAAGAGCCCATTGTATGCATGGTCAGAGATATTTCAATGATATTCAGCCCCAGGTTAGGGTCCAATTACATGTACAATGATAGGGAAGTGGTGATGAAAGGGCTAATTTGGGGAGCTAAATAGTGGTCCTTAACAGAGAAAATTAATTCCAAAGTATAGGGAAAATTTATCTGAGAATACAAGTCCCCTTAAATAGAATGCATTGGGTCAATGATGGGCAAAGGAAAAAACCTACTGGAAGGATGATCAAGGATAGGACCTATACTGTGGGCCAATACTACATAAGATCCCAACAGAGAAGATGAGCAGGTTACAAAGTTGTTATTTAGACTCACCGTTCCTGGTAAAACGGCCGGCGCCCATCCACAGCCCTCGTCCCGCCGAAAACACCCACAGCGACGTCGTGTTTCGAGCATAGTGAGCCCATAACTTCCGTTATATAGTGTGAGTAATTGAGTTAAAGGTCTACACCTGTCAATTACGCGCCAGCGCCCCAACGCAAAAAAAAGTGCTGGGCGTTTGGGTTGCGCGGTGTCAACAAGTGTGGAAGAGGCGGCCATATTGGAATGGCTAGGAAGAGCGTATATGTGTACACCCCTCCCTACCTAAAGCCCATTAATCGGAGATTTAACGCCCTTCACGGCGCCCGGAATTGCCGGTCAAAGATTGTTACCGGTCATGTATATTATAACCACATCAGCGTTAAAGACCGGCGAAGGGAAGTTATCGAAAAAATAAGTAGAAACGGTCGCACATGATGCAAAATAAAGAGCTTAATTAAGGTGGAGGGGCGAATATTAAATTTATAAAGAAACGGGAAAAAGGGCATATAATGGAAGGGCGACATATACCCTGGTGCAAAGGATGGAAACTACATGGAAAGACGGCGGCCATCTTAGCCTATGTTCCCACTGAAGATGTAATAGACAAGTGTTACTGTGGGAATAACATACAGAGATGGTATAAAGCTCTAAAAGGACGTATATTGTAACGTCTCCTTAATCCTATTTGAATGATGATGCGTTATTACAAAGGGTGCAGTTTTAAGGTAATGAAGCGAAGATGTAAAGGTCCTTAAAACCGATATGCAATGAATTCAATTTAAGGACACGAAGCGATAATGTAAAAGGTCTTTAAACCGCAATGCATTGAGTCCAATTTAAGGACACCTGCTCAGGTTTTTTGTCTCCAGTTGGATTAGGTTGTGTCCAACTTGATCCGAGTAAAGTGAGAATTATCCTAGCCTGCTCCCTTCTGGCCCATGGGCCCAGGTAATTTGAGGAGCGTCTTTCTCATGTAAGAAGAGAGCAATAGCGCAAAGCAAGGTAACGAGGGACAGAGAGGGGACAGCAGTGATATGCAAATATATTAGAGATCTTATGAATATCCGCCATGATAAGCGTAAAGAGAAACCGAGTAGCCTAGTAAAGTGGGGCTATATACAAGTATGCTTCCAAAAGGGGGCAGGGGTATTAACAAGTTCACCATTTACAAGTTTGCAGTCCATTGTTTAGATCTTACTTTACAATGTAGGGACGTGTCATCCTGAATTTATATGGGTGCACAGATAGATCCGTGAACTGTATGGTGAGCATCAACAGAAAAGAGAGGGGGATCAGATTGAGCGGGCTAAGCAAGGAAATAATGTAGCTCATCCTCGGTGTTGTGACCGAGTTCAATGCATCGTAATCTACATATCCAGCCCGCCTCCCGTTGTCTTAATGCAAGTTCCCTATTGCCACCTCTTGGGTGGATAGGTTGATGATCTATGCCCATAAACCACATATTGTCTGTGTCTTTATGGTATTCCTGCATATGAAAGGTCATGGGATACCTCATGTCACCATTACGTCTTGCACGGACATGTTCCTGGATGCGGATCTTTAGAGCTCTCTTGGTGCTTCCAACATAAATTTTGTTACAGCCGCACCCCAAAATATAGACAACATATTTGGTATTGCAATTGATCAAGTGATCAATTGTGTAGGTTTTGTTGGTATTGAAACAAAATTCCTTGGTTCTGTTTATACCCAGTGCACACATATTGCAGTCGCTACATGTAAAGAAGCCTTTAGTGGAAGAGGTTAGCCAGTTGGTCCGCTTTTTGGATTCTATGTAGCTTGGACAGAGGATGTTACGGAGGTTTTTTCCTCTCCTATAGCATATTTTGGGTGTCCTAGTGATCGAATCCTGAAGGCTCGGTATGTCCGCAATCAGGTGCCAATGTTTTCTTAGGATGTTAAAGACTTTACTGCTTTGGTCAGAGTACTGTGTGTTGAATGAGAGGGGTCTGCTAGTGTCTGTTGGTCTAGTTTTCGGTGCTAGGGTGCTTTGTCTTGATATATTTTGGACTTTTCTATTGGCTTTTTCAAGGGTCTTTTTGGGATAGCCCCTCTCAAGGAACCGTTTTTCTGTTTCCTGAATATTATGAAGGAAAGAATCCTCCGTGCTGCAATTGCGGCGCATCCGGACCATTTCCCCATAGGGAATGTTCTCGATTACATGTCGGGGATGTGCGCTCTCATAATGTAGAATGCTGTTGCAGGCTGTCGCCTTACGATGAGTGCAACTTTGGATTTTATTATTCTCTACAAAGAGTTTCACATCAAGAAAGTCAATTGCTTTCTGACTGTGTGTCATCGTGAAGCGAACATTAAACGGATTATCATGAGGTAGCCAAAATAATCCAAGAGATCCGGGGTAGGTCCATCCCAGATCACGATCACATCATCGATGTACCTACCCCAGAAAATTATGTTGTTCATCCATTTGGCTGCGTAGCGACCCCATGCATGCTCCCGCTCAAACCAGCCCATGAAAAGGCCGGCGTAAGCGGGAGCAAATTTGGAACCCATTGCAGTCCCTTGCGTTTGGTGGTACCATGTCGAATCATACAGGAAGAAATTTTTTAACAGTATAATTTCTGTCATCTCAAGTAGGACACCATTGTGTAATATGTGGTCTGCCGACCGTTTGTCCAGGAAGGTTTCCAGGGCCCTGATTCCAAATTCTTTTTTAATGCAGGTGTAAAGCCCAACTACATCGAGGGTAACGAAGTGTAGGGTATCTGTCCAAGTAAAACCCTCCAGTTTGCCCAATATATCTTTAGTGTCCCTCAAGTAGGCCGGGAGATTTTGTACCATGGGCTGGATGAAAGTATCTACATACTCAGAAAGTCTTTCCGTGGGTGAGTTGACTCCAGAAATTATGGGGCGGCCCGGTGGGAAGGGGCCTCCCTTGTGAATCTTGGGGAGTATATAAATACAAGGAAAGGAAGGGGTTGTTACTGTGAGGTATTGGCATTCCTCAGCACTGAGTAAACCTATCTCTCGCCATTCTGTAAGTCAATGTCAATAGATGTATCGAGTTCCACAGAAATCATTGCTTGAATGGTGTTTATTTCATTAACAGTATAATCTGTAACATTATTGACATTGTTCAAATTAACATGATTGGTAGGATTGCGTGCAAAATGGTCTTTAAGCTTAACCAGTCGAACAAATTTCATTAGATCAACAAATAAGTCAACATCTCCACCCATTTGATTAGGACAAAAACCTAAACCCTTATTGAGGACAGAGATTTCATCTTGTTTTAGTTCTCTTTTTGATAGGTTTACAACAATAGATCTTACTGTGTTATCAATCTCGGATCTACCTATTGTGGCGGGTTCCCCTTCTTTTTGGATCTTGTTATTCTCTCCACTGATTCTAGATTTGGTTTTTTCGAGTTTCTGTTTGCGTTTCTGCCAGTTCCTCCCTCCCCTTCTTGTCTTGGAGGTTCTTTGAACTCGATACATCTATTGACATTGAAAATGTGAGAGATGAATTGAATATTGTTGAAGATGTGTATATTGAAAGTGGACTGAAACCAAGATCTAAATTCATCCCCACAGGTACCCATCCTAACATTGAAATTTTTCGCGAAAAAGTTACCCATTCTTTCTACCAATTGCTTGAAAATCCTAAACGTGCTCCTCCTTCCAAATATAATCTTACACGCATTGAGTCTGAAGCCCTAAAAAGACTCGAGGCAGACGAAAACATTGTTATCCGAGAGGCGGATAAAGGGGGAAACGTAATTATCATGAATAAGGAAGATTATATGAACGAAATTTCCCGTCAACTTTCAGATTCCACCTGTTACACCAGACTTGGTTACAACCCCATTGAGGCACTCACATCCCACATAAACATGAGACTTACAGAATGGCAAGAGATAGGTTTACTCAGTGCTGAGGAATGCCAATACCTCACAGTAACAACCCCTTCCTTTCCTTGTATTTATATACTCCCCAAGATTCACAAGGGAGGCCCCTTCCCACCGGGCCGCCCCATAATTTCTGGAGTCAACTCACCCACGGAAAGACTTTCTGAGTATGTGGATATTTTCATCCAGCCCATGGTACAAAATCTCCCGGCCTACTTGAGGGACACTAAAGATATATTGGGCAAACTGGAGGGTTTTACTTGGACAGATACCCTACACTTCGTTACCCTCGATGTAGTTGGGCTTTACACCTGCATTAAAAAAGAATTTGGAATCAGGGCCCTGGAAACCTTCCTGGACAATAGGTCGGCAGACCACATATTACACAATGGTGTCCTACTTGAGATGACAGAAATTATACTGTCAAAAAATTTCTTCCTGTATGATTCGACATGGTACCACCAAACGCAAGGGACTGCAATGGGTTCCAAATTTGCTCCCGCTTACGCCGGCCTTTTCATGGGCTGGTTTGAGCGGGAGCATGCATGGGGTCGCCACGCAGCCAAATGGATGAACAACATAATTTTCTGGGGTAGGTACATCGATGATGTGATCGTGATCTGGGATGGACCTACCCCGGATCTCTTGGATTATTTTGGCTACCACAATGATAATCCGTTTAATGTTCGCTTCACGATGACACACAGTCAGAAAGCAATTGACTTTCTTGATGTGAAACTCTTTGTAGAGAATAATAAAATCCAAAGTTGCACTCATCGTAAGGCGACAGCCTGCAACAGCATTCTACATTATGAGAGCGCACATCCCCGACATGTAATCGAGAACATTCCCTATGGGGAAATGGTCCGGATGCGCCGCAATTGCAGCACGGAGGATTCTTTCCTTCATAATATTCAGGAAACAGAAAAACGGTTCCTTGAGAGGGGCTATCCCAAAAAGACCCTTGAAAATGCCAATAGAAAAGTCCAAAATATATCAAGACAAAGCACCCTAGCACCGAAAACTAGACCGACACTAGCAGACCCCTCTCATTCAACACACAGTACTCTGACCAAAGCAGTAAAGTCTTTAACATCCTAAGAAAACATTGGCACCTGATTGCGGACATACCGAGCCTTCAGGATTCGATCACTAGGACACCCAAAATATGCTATAGGAGAGGAAAAAACCTCCGTAACATCCTCTGTCCAAGCTACATAGAATCCAAAAAGCGGACCAACTGGCTAACCTCTTCCACTAAAGGCTTCTTTACATGTAGCGACTGCAATATGTGTGCACTGGGTATAAACAGAACCAAGGAATTTTGTTTCAATACCAACAAAACCTACACAATTGATCACTTGATCAATTGCAATAACAAATATGTTGTCTATATTTTGGGGTGCGGCCGTAACAAAATTTATGTTGGAAGCACTAAGAGAGCTCTAAAGATCCGCATCCAGGAACATGTCCGTGCAAGACGTAATGGTGACATGAGGTATCCCATGACCTTTCATATGCAGGAATACCATAAAGACACAGACAATATGGTTTATGGGCATAGATCATCAACCTATCCACCCAAGAGGTGGCAATAGGGAACTTGCATTAAGACAACGGGAGGCGGGCTGGATATGTAGATTACGATGCATTGAACTCGGTCACAACACCGAGGATGAGCTACATTATTTCCTTGCTTAGCCCGCTCAATCTGATCCCCCTCTCTTTTCTGTTGATGCTCACCATACAGTTCACGGATCTATCTGTGCACCCATACAAATTCAGGATGACACGTCCCTACATTGTAAAGTAAGATCTAAACAATGGACTGCAAACTTGTAAATAGTGAACTTGTAAATACCCCTGCCCCCTTTTGGAAGCATCCTTGTATATAGCCCCACTTTACTAGGCTACTCGGTTTCTCTTTACGCTTATCATGGCGGATATTCATAAGATCTCTAATATATTTGCATATCACTGCTGTCCCCTCTCTGTCCCTCGTTACCTTGCTTTGCGCTATTGCTCTCTTCTTACATGAGAAAGACGCTCCTCAAATTACCTGGGCCCATGGGCCAGAAGGGAGCAGGCTAGGATAATTCTCACTTTACTCAGATCAAGTTGGACACAACCTAATCCAACTGGAGACAAAAAACCTGAGCAGGTGTCCTTAAATTGGACTCAATGCATTGCGGTTTAAAGACCTTTTACATTATCGCTTCGTGTCCTTAAATTGAATTCATTGCATATCGGTTTTAAGGACCTTTACATCTTCGCTTCATTACCTTAAAACTGCACCCTTTGTAATAACGCATCATCATTCAAATAGGATTAAGGAGACGTTACAATATACGTCCTTTTAGAGCTTTATACCATCTCTGTATGTTATTCCCACAGTAACACTTGTCTATTACATCTTCAGTGGGAACATAGGCTAAGATGGCCGCCGTCTTTCCATGTAGTTTCCATCCTTTGCACCAGGGTATATGTCGCCCTTCCATTATATGCCCTTTTTCCCGTTTCTTTATAAATTTAATATTCGCCCCTCCACCTTAATTAAGCTCTTTATTTTGCATCATGTGCGACCGTTTCTACTTATTTTTTCGATAACTTCCCTTCGCCGGTCTTTAACGCTGATGTGGTTATAATATACATGACCGGTAACAATCTTTGACCGGCAATTCCGGGCGCCGTGAAGGGCGTTAAATCTCCGATTAATGGGCTTTAGGTAGGGAGGGGTGTACACATATACGCTCTTCCTAGCCATTCCAATATGGCCGCCTCTTCCACACTTGTTGACACCGCGCAACCCAAACGCCCAGCACTTTTTTTTGCGTTGGGGCGCTGGCGCGTAATTGACAGGTGTAGACCTTTAACTCAATTACTCACACTATATAACGGAAGTTATGGGCTCACTATGCTCGAAACACGACGTCGCTGTGGGTGTTTTCGGCGGGACGAGGGCTGTGGATGGGCGCCGGCCGTTTTACCAGGAACGGTGAGTCTAAATAACAACTTTGTAACCTGCTCATCTTCTCTGTTGGGATCTTATGTAGTATTGGCCCACAGTATAGGTCCTATCCTTGATCATCCTTCCAGTAGGTTTTTTCCTTTGCCCATCATTGACCCAATGCATTCTATTTAAGGGGACTTGTATTCTCAGATAAATTTTCCCTATACTTTGGAATTAATTTTCTCTGTTAAGGACCACTATTTAGCTCCCCAAATTAGCCCTTTCATCACCACTTCCCTATCATTGTACATGTAATTGGACCCTAACCTGGGGCTGAATATCATTGAAATATCTCTGACCATGCATACAATGGGCTCTTATAACTTTGGAAACTTATGCAGAAAATATATTTCTATGTTTTATCAGCTTGGACCCATTTATAAAAGAGCAATTTTACCTAGTTTTTTATTTGACAGGCCTGCTGTAACACAGTGCCTACACCCTCCTCCCTTGGACAAACAGGACCATCAGTCCACCACTAGCTTTACAAATTACTCAGGTAAACAACATGTCATATTACTCATCTCCCCCCTGTTTACTCTCTTTTTGCCTAGACATGTTTTCAATTCCCCTGCTCTTTTAATTAATATGTCTTCGTATAGGGTATGACCCGACTTTCATCCTTAATGTCTTTCAGTAGACGGTTAAGACAGAAACAAAAGTAAGGTGGCAAGACCGTTCACACCACCCAAGAACCCTGATAAGCACTGCCTTCATCATACATTTGGCATGCTTACAGTAAGTACATCAGTAAAGGAAAGTTAGAACCAATGAACAGGGTTTCCAATGCCCCCCCCCCCCTTTACCTGCTGGGAAGTCATATCAAGCACTGCCCACTTTGTTATCTAACAACACTAGGATATACTGTAAGATGTTTATTTCTACATTTTTCGTGTCCCCGCTAAGGTCCATCTCTGTTATTTTGATATTGGAACGAACTAACATACAACAGGATTTCAGGATCCGGGAAGGCGCCCCTTGGACCCCGGTTCCCCTCATATTCTCTCCATAAGCGACGTATCATAAACTTAAAGGTAAATTAGCATAGGGCTCGGTGTAATAATGGGACTCAATGCTAGGCGTAGTTGGTTCCTAACCTCTCCGGTCTCCTTCCTTTAATATATATCCGAGTCGACTTCAGTGAGAATTAACATTATTAAGTTTCTTATATGGAACTAGCTCAACCCTCACATGGGGTTTTCTCCTACTAAGTTCTCTTCATTCTCTCTTCTTTTCTTTTCTCCTTTTCTCTTTCTCTTACTCTGGTCTTCTCTTGTGCCATATGTACAATCATAGGCTTGGCATATACTGCATGCCCTTTGTACACATCCATCCCCCTCTCGATAAAATCGCATATTGGTAATGCAAACAGTCTATGAAATGATCCCTTGTAAACTGTAAATAATGCTGATTTTTAATTGTAAATAGTGTTTATACACTTGTATATATCTTCACCCCTAGATGTATTTCCCTGCTCATAGATTTTCTGTGGGCAGACGTCTCAAAATCAATTAATGCACAAGCTCCATGTCTATTGTTGCAATGCTTTTAACATGTGTTTTTGCTGTACATGCTGTTAGATTGAATGTTGATCTTTGTTTATAGAAATTGATTGTATATATATGTTTTTTACCGACAGCCCTGAAGAAGTCCCAGCTTGGGACAAAACGCGTTGGCTGTATATGTTTCACTGCTAACTGAAAATAAAGATTTAAAGAAGACTATCAACATCTCTTGAACAAATTTTCTTTTTTATTGTGCCTAAAAACATCATATGCACTTATTGTCTTGTCTTTTGTGGTGCACCTTTGCGGTTGTTTTTATTTACAAATAGAAACAAACTAACACCCACAAACAGATATTCAAATAGTCGCACACAAACATGCACACATAAGCAAACACACAGGCTAAAAGACACTCACATGTAAACCAGCACACACCTCATTGACACTGAAGTAAATAGGTAATAATGAGACACTGGCAGGCAGGAGCATGGCTTGGGCAGTAAGATTGGAGGGGGTGAGCTGTAGATTTTCCATGAATGGAGCTGAGTTATAATGTTAAAATGCATTATATGACAAGCAGGGTGCAGGAGAGGGGCAATGGAAAGAAGACACATGCGGAGTGAGAGAAAACACGTTATTTTGAAATACAACCAACATTGTTAAAGACTTTCAAAACAGAAAGGGAAAAGTGTGTGTAGATAAAAATTCCTGTTGAAATGCGACAGACATCTCACCATACCCGACTAAAAGCACCTGTGCCCAACTATTTAGCTGAAAATACATTTACATTTACTGCTGGCATGGCAGAGAATGACACCGAAAAGGGAATGAAGTAGAATTGCAAGTACAAGGGTCTCTACAGCAGCACACAGCATGGGGGCCTAACTTGGACTAGTGCTCTCAGATGTGCTATTCCTACTAAATCTGCAGCCTGATCTTGCTTGGCCAGGGATTAGGGATGGTGAAGCGATAACTTAAGACACCCAGTGGGTCGGTAACAGGCAGGAAGCTCTGATACCAGCTATTTTTAGCCCACTGAGCAGACAAGAAGACCATGTTCCAAACGGGGCTACTGCCCACTAGATTAGTATTCAAGGATCACAGACATGATCACATCCATCCACAACAGCCCCTCATAGATCACTAAACAGTGCAGGGGGGTGAAACAAATGTGTATTTAAAGGAAATTGGCTGAAACTCCGTGGAGATCGCAATAATCTGTCACAAAGACAAGAACTCCCAAATCTCCATTTTAAACAAAATTTTAAATTGATGTATAGAAGTATGTTGTAGCCCAACCGTGTAAAAATGCTACTGATTTTACGTGTTTATATAAGTATGCAGTAATACTATTGTGAAGGTTATTGGTTTAATGGTTTTTGTTTTTAAAAGACTGATCACTTAAATAAATAAGTCTATACACAAGGAGAAAGCACAGAGGTCGCCGTCACCAGCCATGGTTCCTCCTGAAGCCCTCGTGATCCGTATTCAATGGGCGGGAAGCGCAGTGGGGGTGACAAGACGGAAACGAAGAACAGCAGTACAGATACGAGAGAGAGGAAAAAAACAGGAAGAAGAAGTGCGAGGGAAGGAAGAGAAAAGGCACCTGGAGAAGGAGAGATCCTTACATTTCCCTCCCGGCACGTAAGCAAGTGGCCGGGGCACTGATCTCATCCCGGTTAGACTACTGCAATGCGCTCCACCTGGCTATCAACAAGACTGTAATCGCCAAACTGCAGCTGGTCCAAAATGCGGCAGCAAGATTGATTTTTGGTATTCCTAAATCTCAATGAGTTTTGGCAGAGATTCTGAAGCTCAATTGGCTACCTGTGACAAACCTATTACCTTCAAACTTTATGCATCGTTCACAAGGCACCGCATAACATGGAGCATGGAGATATTAAAGACATTTTTCAATGATATATTCCCTCCAGACAGCTTCAATCCTCAAGTCAAAATCATGTAATTGTTCCTAAATACCAAAAGGCAAGTTGGGAAGTCCAGAGCCTTTTCCGTGGCCGTATTCAAGCTATGGAACTCCCTTCTCCGTTCCATCTCCAGTCTTCAGGCTCACACCCCATTTCGTAAGGCCTTAACCCGTTTGTTGCGTGAGTCGGCCAACGGCCGTCGCGAGCACTACCTCCGTAGTGTTGTGCACGTCCGTTGGCCGACACAGCCCTGCCAGCGCACAGAAACATCCGCACCGCGGCGGATTCTACGGCGCGCTAATGGGGTTAAAAACCTGACTTTTTATTGTGTCATGGATGCTTTCGGGGCTTGAGACCATGGAATTTCTATTTCCGTCTTCTTTTCCTTCTTTAGGGATGATTGCCGTCAGCACCTTGACACCTTTGGGCATTTGTTTGCGCTCTATAAATCCTTTTCAATCCCTATAACGTTAGAGAGACGTCAAGACGAACAGGAAAATGTAAAGTGAAGGGGGTGAGTGAGGAACACCAGGAGAATACCAGGCATAAACAATAGCTTGTTTTCTGGTCCCATTAGCTTTTCTTCCTGCCCTTCAATAGAAGGGCAAGAAGAAAAGATAATGGAACCAGAAATGGGGGCAGTGACAAAAATGCCAGTTTTATTAGCTGAAATAAAGAACTTAAAAAGCATTGTGTGTTCAGAATGGGAGGATATGTAAACTGAGCTCTCTTTGTGTTGTTGTTGCAGATATTAAAATCATTTCAGTAGTTGTTAATGTATAATTATTATTGCGTACACTAGGTCTCAAAGGAAGAATCAAAGCGCTAAGTTGTTCTCTCCTCCTGGAAACCACTGAAGGCTTCCAGGAGCACCCAACAAACCATGCTCAGTCTCATGCCCCGTTGTGAGCAGCACTCTTGGATAAACGGCAACAAATGCAATGCAAGCACCATCCAAGCTAAGAGGCGATTGTAGCACCGGTGTGAGTGGATGAATGTCTTTGTCAAATCCGTACACGCGCCGCCGCCACCCTTGGCCCGTATTGCACCCGTTGTGTGAAAGCACTGGATAATGCTTACACGATACAGTATATTGCAGGGACTGAAGAATGCATGGCTCAGCAGTCTGTCTGCAAAAATCCTGAAGAGGCATGCATGACGCAGCAATCAGAGCACAAATATATCTGAAGGATGCAAGGCTCAGCAGTCTGTCTGCAACAGCCCTAAAGAGGCATTCATGACTCAGCAATCAGAGCATAAATATATCTGAAGGATGCATGGCTTAGTAGTCTGTCTGCAACAGCCCTAAAGAGGCATGCATGACTCAGCAATCAGAGCATAAATATATCTGAAGGATGCATGGCTCAGTAGTCTGTCTGCAACAACCCTAAAGAGGCATGCATGACTCAGCAATCAGAGCACAAATAGATCTGAAGAATGCATTGCTCAGCGGTATGACAGCAAAAACCCTAAAGAGGCATGCATGACCCTGCAATCAGAGCACAAATAGATCTGAAGAATGCATGGCTCAACAGTATGTCTGCAAAAACACTAAAGGGGCATGCATGACTGCAATCAGAGCACAAATACATCTGAACAATGCATGGCTCAGCAGTCGGTCTGCAAAAATCCTCAAGAGGCATGCATGATTGAGCAATCAGAGCACAAATACATCTGAAGAATGCATGGCTCAGCAGCCTGTCTGCAAAAACACTTAAGAGGCATGCATGACTCAGCAATCAGAGCACAAATAGATCTGAAGAATGCATGGGTCAGCAGTATGTCTGCAAAAACCCTTAAGAGGCATGCATGACCCTGCAATCAGAGCACAAATATATCTGAAGGATGCATGGCTCATCAGTCTGTCTGCAAAAAACCTCAAGAGGCATACATGACTAAGCAATCAGAACAGAAATATATCTGAAGGATGGATGGCTCAGCAGACTGTCTGCAACTACCCTTAAGAGGCATGCATGACTCAGCAATCAGAGCACAAATATATCTGAACAATGCATGGCTCAGCAGTCTGTCGGAATTAACCCTTAAGAGGCATGCAAGACTCAGCAATCAGAGCAGAAATACATCTGAGAAGGCATGGCTCAGCAGCCTGTCTGCAAAAACCCTTAAGAGGCATGCATGACTCAGCAATCAGAACAGAAATATATCTGAAGGATGGATGGCTCAGCAGACTGTCTGCAACTACCCTTAAGAGGCATGCATGACTCAGCAATCAGAGCACAAATATATCTGAACAATGCATGGCTCAGCAGTCTGTCTGAATAAACCCTTAAGAGGCATGCATGACTCAGCAATCAGAGCACAAATATATCTGAACAATGCATGGCTCAGCATTCTGTCTGAATAAACCCTTAAGAGGCATGCATGACTCAGCAATCAGAACAGAAATATATCTGAAGGATGGATGGCTCAGCAGACTGTCTGCAACTACCCTTAAGAGGCATGCATGATTCAGCAATCAGTTTGGAAAAAAGACAATTGTGCCTGGTCTCGAATTTATGTGCTGTTCTTTAATTATCAGCAACTAAGCTTTTAACTAAATTATAAAGCTTCTGTGTATTTTCACATATTTACATTTTTGAAATCATTTGTTGGTTGAAAACGAGGTTTAAACATAACCTTTACACAAACATCATACACTTATTGTGAAAACATGAAAAGAATATTTCTGAAATGTGAAACTTTTGTTCAGTGCAAAAAAGAATTACATGCAAATTACATATGTACAAAAACAATCAATATATTCGTAGGTACACCAGTGATAATGAAAACAATCCTATATGCCTATTTCTTTGGCTGTTTCGGACTGTGTAACACCATAGGCTTTGTTTGATTTTAATGATGTCCAATGGTCTAGGACTATTGTTTTGTGCCTTTGGTGAAATGAAGTAAAGGGATGACTCCTTTAGGAAAGCCGACGCGTTTCCAAACCCGGTCCTAAGTATATCGGGTTTTTCCTCAGGGCAACCTGGGTACCTGGTGTTGTGAAACATAAAAATAGACTTCATTTAGTGCCTACTCCTGCATTGTATTGAATTCTACTTCTCACTGTGCGGAACATAGGATTACCTTTTTGTTCCTGCGCGGTGAAGTCCTGTTTTGTCGGTTGAAGAAATTTTCGAACCTATAGTTGTGAAAATGGACACTGTTTGTCTCTGTTTTATCGAACGGAAGGCATTTGACTTATTTTACTTTAGATAGATTCTAGATTACGACTTACTTGTGAAAGCTTGTATGAAAGCCTGGTTCCAATGTGACGTGTTCCTAATGTTATACCCCGTCTGGTGGAAAAAGACTAGTTTTAATTGCTTGTAGGTCTGAAATTACTGACAGATGACTTTTCCAAGTATTAAACCAGCTTACTTGGGGCGGCACTGTTGTTGGACGCGGTGCTTCTCCTTTAGTGATATGCTACCGCGGGAACTCAGTCCTACTGGGAAAGAATCAAAAAAGACTAAGTGTCACTGTGTTCGAGCTAACTTTAATCTTTTTGTTTGCGGGATTAGGATATGTATCTGCTCACCTTGTTTAGAGGTATAGTTCAACCGCACTTGCTCTAACTGCTGTTTGGTGTGCTGCTCCAAATGCGCTGCAATGGCGTATACTGCGTTAAAGAAACGCGAAGCATCGGCTCATAGAATCTTTAAATCGAAGTAAGCTGTGAGACGAGACGGCGCCGCCAATGTAAGTGATGCTGATGGCCCAACTGTCACTTTGAAACAACGAGGAATTACACTGGATAAAATGAGGAAAAGGGAAATCAGTCAATGGTGGGAAGCCACATCACTTCAAAATTACCTGGATGTAAACAGAATAACGAGAGGCCTGACAAACTTTATAATCCCCACATTGGCAAATCCTAGACCTGAGCTACTGAAGGAATGGACAGAAAATACTCAGAATCCTGATCAAGAGTGCATGGATAGAGCATACAGATTTTCCAACTAAAATCAAGGGCATAGTGGATGAATTTGAGAAAGAAATAGATCAGGAAGGCGTTAAGAAAATACTTAAGCCAATTGAAGAACACCTCAAGACCCATGAAAAGGATGTAATAGAGCATTAACAACATACATTCCTTTGAGATGAACTGATTACGCAGCAGTAAGGATTGTGATATTTGCCCAAAATTTTGATAAAGGCCACCAACAAATTGCTAAAGATAGCAATGGAGCAGAGAAAAATAGTTTTTTACCTGTTGGTGAAGTTTTGCAGTTTGAAGATCTTTCTGGATTCACTATGCTGTGCATTATTCCACGGTCTAGTGGTTGGGTCCGGCATCGTAGTCTTTTCTTTCTTTTTCGTAGCCCAGGTGGGAGTCGACGTCCCAACTTTTGGTGTACTTCCTGTGACGTCGGCATACCTCCTGCGGAAGCTCCCACCTTTGAGCGCCATCTTCGGATTCTTATTTCTTGTTTTTGTGTTCTGCTTGTGAATCCTTTGGCAATGTTTTCAATTTTTTCTCCAAGTAAATGATTTTTGCCGCTTTGTCTATTTAGGTGTCTTTTTGTATAATGTCCTTTTTATGTCCACCTTCTTCTCCTGCCTCATCTTTCTGGCGGAGGTGGGTGGTGAATCCAGAAAGATCTTCAATCTGCAAAACTACACCGACTGGTAAGAAACTATTCATTTTGCAGTGTGAATCTTTCTGGATTCACTATGCTGTGCATAGACTTTGTAGCGGTTTGTTATGTTTGTGGCGGCTGGGTGGAAGATGAGCGTTGGTTGTTGAATATATGTTGAAGCACCTTCTGTCCTACTTGTGCTTCCTTGTTCATTTGTATATCCACGCAGTAGTGCTTAGTGGACGTGTGCACTGAAGCCCATGTTGCCGCCAGGCATATGTCTTGAATAAGTGTATTATCCAGGAAGGCTATTGTTGCTCCCTTCTTCCTAGTAGAGTGGGCTCGTGCCCCCTCTGCTAGTTCTTGGCCTGCCTGTTTGTGGCAGAATTGTATAGTTTCTGTGATCCATTGTGCGATGGTTCCCTTTGTTACTGGTCTACCCAGGAAACTGCTTGCGAAGGACACAAATAACTGATTTGTTTTCCTGTGCTCCTTAGTTCTTTCCTTGTAATGCATTACTGCTCTTCTAGCATCCAGAGTGTGCAGTGCCCTCTCTGCGCTTGTGGACGGTTTCTGAAAGAAGCTTGGTATTTGTACTGTCTGGTTCATGTGGAACCTAGACACCACCTTTGGCATAAAGTGTGGGTCAGTTCTCATTACCACCCTATTATTGTGTATTTGACTGTAGGATGTCTGCAGTGTCAACGCTTGCAGTTCGCTTACCCTGCGCAGTGGGGCGATAGCCACCAGAAAGGCTGTCTTCATTGCCAGCATTTATAGGGAGGCCTTATGGATGGGTTCAAAGGGCACTTTCACAAGCTCGGTTAGGACTAAATTAAGGTTCCATGCCGGTGGCGGCATCCTCTTAGGTGGTGCAATCCTTTTTGCCTCTTCCAGGAATCTCTTTACTACTTGTGATGTAAAGAAGTGCTTTCTTGTCTCTACTCTTGTGTAAGCTACTATCGCTGCTAGGTGTACTCTTAGCGAGGATGAACTTAGTTTTGCTTTCAGCAGGTGCGTGAGGTATCTTAGCACTGTTGATTCCCTTATCTTCTTGTGTAGTTTCTTCTTGCTGCACCATTGTGTGAACCTCTTCCATTTTTCCACATAGCACCTTCTTGTGGTAGGTATCCTTGCCTCTCGTAGCACCCGCAGGGTGCTCTCTGGTAACCTTAGGTGTGCAAACTCTATGTCTTCAGGAGCCATGCCGCTAGGCTGAGGCTCTCTGGCTTTGGGTGTAGTACTTCTCCATTTTGCATGGAGAGTAAGTCTTTTCTTTTACCGAACGTGTGGGGTGGTCCCTGTGCCATTTCCATTATTTGTGAGTACCTGGTCTGCCTTGGCCACTGTGGTGCCACCAGGATCAGTGTCATGTTGCTGGTTCTGCACTTGTTGAGTACCCTGTGTATCAGTGGTATCGGGGGAAAAGCGTAGACAAGTGTTTTCAACCAGCTTATCCATAGGGCAGTCCCCTGGGATCGTTCCCCTGGTTACCTGGATGCGAAGTGTCGGTATTTCGCATTCTGGTGTGTTGCAAATAGGTCTATCATCGGTGTTCCCCATCTCCTGAATAGCCTTTGTGTTTCCTGTGCATTGAGCTTCCACTCGTGGGATGCTGAAGTCTGTCTGCTGAGCCAGTCTGCTTCCACATTGTCCTTCCCTGGCAGGGGTATAGCTAGCAGGTCTATTTTGAGTGAAATGGCCCATCTCCATATTTTCTGTGCTAGGTTGGATAGTGCGACTGATCGTGTTCCTCCCTGTTTGTTGATGTAGAACATCGTTGTTGTGTTGTCTGTTTGTATCAACACTCCCTGGTTGTACAGTTGTTTCTGGAATGCCTTCAGGGCGAGGAACACGGTCTTCAGTTCCAGGTAGTTGATGTGTCTGACCGCATCTGCTGGAGTCCACAGACATGTCACTTTGAGTTTGTTCATGTGTGCTCCCCATCCCATCTGGGATGCGTCTGTGGTGATGGTCACCGTTGGGGTTGGTGGTGTTAAAGACTTCCCTTTTGTTATGGTCTCCCTGTTCCACCACATAATCTTCTCCTGCACTGCGTGCATTACAGCCACTAGATCTTCCCAACTTCCTGTAGCTTGTGACCATTTTTGTTGCAGCCATTCCTGGAATGGTCTCATGTGGAGCTGTATATTGGGGACCAGGTGTATGCAGGACGCCATCATCCCCATGATCTTGGTCGCTGTCCTCACTGTCAGAGCTCGCCCCTTCTTGTAGTGGTGTATCTCATTCAGCAGAGCTAGTGTTCTCTTGTCGCTGGGAACACCTTGTGCTGTATGGTGTTGATCTGTGCCCCCAGGAAGATCTTCACTTGCTCTGGTTCCAATGAGGATTTCCCTCAGTGTATGGAGAAACCCAGGTCTGTCAGTGTTTCTGTGACCCGCTGTACGTGTTCCTTGCATGTACTGTGTGAACTTGCTTTTATTAGCCAGTCGTCGAGGTAAGGGTATACATGAACCCCTGCCCTGCGCAGGTACGCTGCCACGGCTGCAAGACATTTGGTGAACACCCTTGGTGGGGACTTTAGTCCGAAGGCTAGGGCTGTGAACTGGTAGTGTTCTTTGTTGATGGTAAATCTTAGTAGATGTTTGTGCTTCCTGTTCATGAGAATGTGCAGGTAGGTATCTTTGAGGTCTATGGTTGACATGAAGTCTCCGTCCCTTATCTGAAGAATTACCTCTTGTAGGGATGTCATTTTGAATTTTTGTGTCTTTACGTATTTGTTTAGGAACCTTAGGTGAAGGATGAGTCTTAGCGTTTCGTTTGATTTTAATGATGTCCAATGGTCTAGGACAATTGTTTTGTGCCTTTGGTGAAATGAAGTAAAGGGATGACTCCTTTAGGAAAGCCGACGCGTTTCCAAACCCGGTCCTAAATATATCGGGTTTTTCCTCAGGGCAACCTGGGTACCTGGTGTTGTGAAACATAAAAATAGACTTCATTTAGTGCCTACTCCTGCATTGTATTGAATTCTACTTCTCACTGTGCGGAACATAGGATTACCTTTTTGTTCCTGCGCGGTGAAGTCCTGTTTTGTCGGTTGAAGAAATTTTCGAACCTATAGTTGTGAAAATGGACACTGTTTGTCTCTGTTTTATCGAACGGAAGGCATTTGACTTATTTTACTTTAGATAGATTCTAGATTACGACTTACTTGTGAAAGCTTGTATGAAAGCTTGGTTCCAATGTGACGTGTTCCTAATGTTATACCCCGTCTGGTGGAAAAAGACTAGTTTTAATTGCTTGTAGGTCTGAAATTACTGACAGATGACTTTTCCAAGTATTAAACCAGCTTACTTGGGGCGGCACTGTTGTTGGACGCGGTGCTTCTCCTTTAGTGATATGCTACCGCGGGAACTCAGTCCTACTGGGAAAGAATCAAAAAAGACTAAGTGTCACTGTGTTCGAGCTAACTTTAATCTTTTTGTTTGCGGGATTAGGATATGTATCTGCTCACCTTGTTTAGAGGTATAGTTCAACCGCACTTGCTCTAACTGCTGTTTGGTGTGCTGCTCCAAATGCGCTGCAATGGCGTATACTGCGTTAAAGAAACGCGAAGCATCGGCTCATAGAATCTTTAAATCGAAGTAAGCTGTGAGACGAGACGGCGCCGCCAATGTAAGTGATGCTGATGGCCCAACTGTCACTTTGAAACAACGAGGAATTACACTGGATAAAATGAGGAAAAGGGAAATCAGTCAATGGTGGGAAGCCACATCACTTCAAAATTACCTGGATGTAAACAGAATAACGAGAGGCCTGACAAACTTTATAATCCCCACATTGGCAAATCCTAGACCTGAGCTACTGAAGGAATGGACAGAAAATACTCAGAATCCTGATCAAGAGTGCATGGATAGAGCATACAGATTTTCCAACTAAAATCAAGGGCATAGTGGATGAATTTGAGAAAGAAATAGATCAGGAAGGCGTTAAGAAAATACTTAAGCCAATTGAAGAACACCTCAAGACCCATGAAAAGGATGTAATAGAGCATTAACAACATACATTCCTTTGAGATGAACTGATTACGCAGCAGTAAGGATTGTGATATTTGCCCAAAATTTTGATAAAGGCCACCAACAAATTGCTAAAGATAGCAATGGAGCAGAGAAAAATAGTTTTTTACCTGTTGGTGAAGTTTTGCAGTTTGAAGATCTTTCTGGATTCACTATGCTGTGCATTATTCCACGGTCTAGTGGTTGGGTCCGGCATCGTAGTCTTTTCTTTCTTTTTTGTAGCCCAGGTGGGAGTCGACGTCCCAACTTTTGGTGTACTTCCTGTGACGTCGGCATACCTCCTGCGGAAGCTCCCACCTTTGAGCGCCATCTTCGGATTCTTATTTCTTGTTTTTGTGTTCTGCTTGTGAATCCTTTGGCAATGTTTTCAATTTTTTCTCCAAGTAAATGATTTTTGCCGCTTTGTCTATTTAGGTGTCTTTTTGTATAATGTCCTTTTTATGTCCACCTTCTTCTCCTGCCTCATCTTTCTGGCGGAGGTGGGTGGTGAATCCAGAAAGATCTTCAATCTGCAAAACTACACCGACTGGTAAGAAACTATTCATTTTGCAGTGTGAATCTTTCTGGATTCACTATGCTGTGCATAGACTTTGTAGCGGTTTGTTATGTTTGTGGCGGCTGGGTGGAAGATGAGCGTTGGTTGTTGAATATATGTTGAAGCACCTTCTGTCCTACTTGTGCTTCCTTGTTCATTTGTATATCCACGCAGTAGTGCTTAGTGGACGTGTGCACTGAAGCCCATGTTGCCGCCAGGCATATGTCTTGAATAAGTGTATTATCCAGGAAGGCTATTGTTGCTCCCTTCTTCCTAGTAGAGTGGGCTCGTGCCCCCTCTGCTAGTTCTTGGCCTGCCTGTTTGTGGCAGAATTGTATAGTTTCTGTGATCCATTGTGCGATGGTTCCCTTTGTTACTGGTCTACCCAGGAAACTGCTTGCGAAGGACACAAATAATTGATTTGTTTTCCTATGCTCCTTAGTTCTTTCCTTGTAATGCATTACTGCTCTTCTAGCATCCAGAGTGTGCAGTGCCCTCTCTGCGCTTGTGGACGGTTTCTGAAAGAAGCTTGGTATTTGTACTGTCTGGTTCATGTGGAACCTAGACACCACCTTTGGCATAAAGTGTGGGTCAGTTCTCATTACCACCCTATTATTGTGTATTTGACTGTAGGATGTCTGCAGTGTCAACGCTTGCAGTTCGCTTACCCTGCGCAGTGGGGCGATAGCCACCAGAAAGGCTGTCTTCATTGCCAGCATTTATAGGGAGGCCTTATGGATGGGTTCAAAGGGCACTTTCACAAGCTCGGTTAGGACTAAATTAAGGTTCCATGCCGGTGGCGGCATCCTCTTAGGTGGTGCAATCCTTTTTGCCTCTTCCAGGAATCTCTTTACTACTTGTGATGTAAAGAAGTGCTTTCTTGTCTCTACTCTTGTGTAAGCTACTATCGCTGCTAGGTGTACTCTTAGCGAGGATGAACTTAGTTTTGCTTTCAGCAGGTGCGTGAGGTATCTTAGCACTGTTGATTCCCTTATCTTCTTGTGTAGTTTCTTCTTGCTGCACCATTGTGTGAACCTCTTCCATTTTTCCACATAGCACCTTCTTGTGGTAGGTATCCTTGCCTCTCGTAGCACCCGCAGGGTGCTCTCTGGTAACCTTAGGTGTGCAAACTCTATGTCTTCAGGAGCCATGCCGCTAGGCTGAGGCTCTCTGGCTTTGGGTGTAGTACTTCTCCATTTTGCATGGAGAGTAAGTCTTTTCTTTTACCGAACGTGTGGGGTGGTCCCTGTGCCATTTCCATTATTTGTGAGTACCTGGTCTGCCTTGGCCACTGTGGTGCCACCAGGATCAGTGTCATGTTGCTGGTTCTGCACTTGTTGAGTACCCTGTGTATCAGTGGTATCGGGGGAAAAGCGTAGACAAGTGTTTTCAACCAGCTTATCCATAGGGCAGTCCCCTGGGATCGTTCCCCTGGCTACCTGGATGCGAAGTGTCGGTATTTCGCATTCTGGTGTGTTGCAAATAGGTCTATCATCGGTGTTCCCCATCTCCTGAATAGCCTTTGCGTTTCCTGTGCATTGAGCTTCCACTCGTGGGATGCTGAAGTCTGTCTGCTGAGCCAGTCTGCTTCCACATTGTCCTTCCCTGGCAGGGGTATAGCTAGCAGGTCTATTTTGAGTGAAATGGCCCATCTCCATATTTTCTGTGCTAGGTTGGATAGTGCGACTGATCGTGTTCCTCCCTGTTTGTTGATGTAGAACATCGTTGTTGTGTTGTCTGTTTGTATCAACACTCCCTGGTTGTACAGTTGTTTCTGGAATGCCTTCAGGGCGAGGAACACGGTCTTCAGTTCCAGGTAGTTGATGTGTCTGACCGCATCTGCTGGAGTCCACAGACATGTCACTTTGAGTTTGTTCATGTGTGCTCCCCATCCCATCTGGGATGCGTCTGTGGTGATGGTCACCGTTGGGGTTGGTGGTGTTAAAGACTTCCCTTTTGTTATGGTCTCCCTGTTCCACCACATAATCTTCTCCTGCACTGCGTGCATTACAGCCACTAGATCTTCCCAACTTCCTGTAGCTTGTGACCATTTTTGTTGCAGCCATTCCTGGAATGGTCTCATGTGGAGCTGTATATTGGGGACCAGGTGTATGCAGGACGCCATCATCCCCATGATCTTGGTCGCTGTCCTCACTGTCAGAGCTCGCCCCTTCTTGTAGTGGTGTATCTCATTCAGCAGAGCTAGTGTTCTCTTGTCGCTGGGAACACCTTGTGCTGTATGGTGTTGATCTGTGCCCCCAGGAAGATCTTCACTTGCTCTGGTTCCAATGAGGATTTCCCTCAGTGTATGGAGAAACCCAGGTCTGTCAGTGTTTCTGTGACCCGCTGTACGTGTTCCTTGCATGTACTGTGTGAACTTGCTTTTATTAGCCAGTCGTCGAGGTAAGGGTATACATGAACCCCTGCCCTGCGCAGGTACGCTGCCACGGCTGCAAGACATTTGGTGAACACCCTTGGTGGGGACTTTAGTCCGAAGGCTAGGGCTGTGAACTGGTAGTGTTCTTTGTTGATGGTAAATCTTAGTAGATGTTTGTGCTTCCTGTTCATGAGAATGTGCAGGTAGGTATCTTTGAGGTCTATGGTTGACATGAAGTCTCCGTCCCTTATCTGAAGAATTACCTCTTGTAGGGATGTCATTTTGAATTTTTGTGTCTTTACGTATTTGTTTAGGAACCTTAGGTGAAGGATGAGTCTTAGCGTTTCGTTTGATTTTAATGATGTCCAATGGTAGGGCTGTGAACTGGTAGTGTTCTTTGTTGATGGTAAATCTTAGTAGATGTTTGTGCTTCCTGTTCATGAGAATGTGCAGGTAGGTATCTTTGAGGTCTATGGTTGACATGAAGTCTCCGTCCCTTATCTGAAGAATTACCTCTTGTAGGGATGTCATTTTGAATTTTTGTGTCTTTACGTATTTGTTTAGGAACCTTAGGTGAAGGATGAGTCTTAGCGTTTCGTTTGATTTTAATGATGTCCAATGGTCTAGGACAATTGTTTTGTGCCTTTGGTGAAATGAAGTAAAGGGATGACTCCTTTAGGAAAGCCGACGCGTTTCCAAACCCGGTCCTAAGTATATCGGGTTTTTCCTCAGGGCAACCTGGGTACCTGGTGTTGTGAAACATAAAAATAGACTTCATTTAGTGCCTACTCCTGCATTGTATTGAATTCTACTTCTCACTGTGCGGAACATAGGATTACCTTTTTGTTCCTGCGCGGTGAAGTCCTGTTTTGTCGGTTGAAGAAATTTTCGAACCTATAGTTGTGAAAATGGACACTGTTTGTCTCTGTTTTATCGAACGGAAGGCATTTGACTTATTTTACTTTAGATAGATTCTAGATTACGACTTACTTGTGAAAGCTTGTATGAAAGCCTGGTTCCAATGTGACGTGTTCCTAATGTTATACCCCGTCTGGTGGAAAAAGACTAGTTTTAATTGCTTGTAGGTCTGAAATTACTGACAGATGACTTTTCCAAGTATTAAACCAGCTTACTTGGGGCGGCACTGTTGTTGGACGCGGTGCTTCTCCTTTAGTGATATGCTACCGCGGGAACTCAGTCCTACTGGGAAAGAATCAAAAAAGACTAAGTGTCACTGTGTTCGAGCTAACTTTAATCTTTTTGTTTGCGGGATTAGGATATGTATCTGCTCACCTTGTTTAGAGGTATAGTTCAACCGCACTTGCTCTAACTGCTGTTTGGTGTGCTGCTCCAAATGCGCTGCAATGGCGTATACTGCGTTAAAGAAACGCGAAGCATCGGCTCATAGAATCTTTAAATCGAAGTAAGCTGTGAGACGAGACGGCGCCGCCAATGTAAGTGATGCTGATGGCCCAACTGTCACTTTGAAACAACGAGGAATTACACTGGATAAAATGAGGAAAAGGGAAATCAGTCAATGGTGGGAAGCCACATCACTTCAAAATTACCTGGATGTAAACAGAATAACGAGAGGCCTGACAAACTTTATAATCCCCACATTGGCAAATCCTAGACCTGAGCTACTGAAGGAATGGACAGAAAATACTCAGAATCCTGATCAAGAGTGCATGGATAGAGCATACAGATTTTCCAACTAAAATCAAGGGCATAGTGGATGAATTTGAGAAAGAAATAGATCAGGAAGGCGTTAAGAAAATACTTAAGCCAATTGAAGAACACCTCAAGACCCATGAAAAGGATGTAATAGAGCATTAACAACATACATTCCTTTGAGATGAACTGATTACGCAGCAGTAAGGATTGTGATATTTGCCCAAAATTTTGATAAAGGCCACCAACAAATTGCTAAAGATAGCAATGGAGCAGAGAAAAATAGTTTTTTACCTGTTGGTGAAGTTTTGCAGTTTGAAGATCTTTCTGGATTCACTATGCTGTGCATTATTCCACGGTCTAGTGGTTGGGTCCGGCATCGTAGTCTTTTCTTTCTTTTTCGTAGCCCAGGTGGGAGTCGACGTCCCAACTTTTGGTGTACTTCCTGTGACGTCGGCATACCTCCTGCGGAAGCTCCCACCTTTGAGCGCCATCTTCGGATTCTTATTTCTTGTTTTTGTGTTCTGCTTGTGAATCCTTTGGCAATGTTTTCAATTTTTTCTCCAAGTAAATGATTTTTGCCGCTTTGTCTATTTAGGTGTCTTTTTGTATAATGTCCTTTTTATGTCCACCTTCTTCTCCTGCCTCATCTTTCTGGCGGAGGTGGGTGGTGAATCCAGAAAGATCTTCAATCTGCAAAACTACACCGACTGGTAAGAAACTATTCATTTTGCAGTGTGAATCTTTCTGGATTCACTATGCTGTGCATAGACTTTGTAGCGGTTTGTTATGTTTGTGGCGGCTGGGTGGAAGATGAGCGTTGGTTGTTGAATATATGTTGAAGCACCTTCTGTCCTACTTGTGCTTCCTTGTTCATTTGTATATCCACGCAGTAGTGCTTAGTGGACGTGTGCACTGAAGCCCATGTTGCCGCCAGGCATATGTCTTGAATAAGTGTATTATCCAGGAAGGCTATTGTTGCTCCCTTCTTCCTAGTAGAGTGGGCTCGTGCCCCCTCTGCTAGTTCTTGGCCTGCCTGTTTGTGGCAGAATTGTATAGTTTCTGTGATCCATTGTGCGATGGTTCCCTTTGTTACTGGTCTACCCAGGAAACTGCTTGCGAAGGACACAAATAATTGATTTGTTTTCCTATGCTCCTTAGTTCTTTCCTTGTAATGCATTACTGCTCTTCTAGCATCCAGAGTGTGCAGTGCCCTCTCTGCGCTTGTGGACGGTTTCTGAAAGAAGCTTGGTATTTGTACTGTCTGGTTCATGTGGAACCTAGACACCACCTTTGGCATAAAGTGTGGGTCAGTTCTCATTACCACCCTATTATTGTGTATTTGACTGTAGGATGTCTGCAGTGTCAACGCTTGCAGTTCGCTTACCCTGCGCAGTGGGGCGATAGCCACCAGAAAGGCTGTCTTCATTGCCAGCATTTATAGGGAGGCCTTATGGATGGGTTCAAAGGGCACTTTCACAAGCTCGGTTAGGACTAAATTAAGGTTCCATGCCGGTGGCGGCATCCTCTTAGGTGGTGCAATCCTTTTTGCCTCTTCCAGGAATCTCTTTACTACTTGTGATGTAAAGAAGTGCTTTCTTGTCTCTACTCTTGTGTAAGCTACTATCGCTGCTAGGTGTACTCTTAGCGAGGATGAACTTAGTTTTGCTTTCAGCAGGTGCGTGAGGTATCTTAGCACTGTTGATTCCCTTATCTTCTTGTGTAGTTTCTTCTTGCTGCACCATTGTGTGAACCTCTTCCATTTTTCCACATAGCACCTTCTTGTGGTAGGTATCCTTGCCTCTCGTAGCACCCGCAGGGTGCTCTCTGGTAACCTTAGGTGTGCAAACTCTATGTCTTCAGGAGCCATGCCGCTAGGCTGAGGCTCTCTGGCTTTGGGTGTAGTACTTCTCCATTTTGCATGGAGAGTAAGTCTTTTCTTTTACCGAACGTGTGGGGTGGTCCCTGTGCCATTTCCATTATTTGTGAGTACCTGGTCTGCCTTGGCCACTGTGGTGCCACCAGGATCAGTGTCATGTTGCTGGTTCTGCACTTGTTGAGTACCCTGTGTATCAGTGGTATCGGGGGAAAAGCGTAGACAAGTGTTTTCAACCAGCTTATCCATAGGGCAGTCCCCTGGGATCGTTCCCCTGGTTACCTGGATGCGAAGTGTCGGTATTTCGCATTCTGGTGTGTTGCAAATAGGTCTATCATCGGTGTTCCCCATCTCCTGAATAGCCTTTGCGTTTCCTGTGCATTGAGCTTCCACTCGTGGGATGCTGAAGTCTGTCTGCTGAGCCAGTCTGCTTCCACATTGTCCTTCCCTGGCAGGGGTATAGCTAGCAGGTCTATTTTGAGTGAAATGGCCCATCTCCATATTTTCTGTGCTAGGTTGGATAGTGCGACTGATCGTGTTCCTCCCTGTTTGTTGATGTAGAACATCGTTGTTGTGTTGTCTGTTTGTATCAACACTCCCTGGTTGTACAGTTGTTTCTGGAATGCCTTCAGGGCGAGGAACACGGTCTTCAGTTCCAGGTAGTTGATGTGTCTGACCGCATCTGCTGGAGTCCACAGACATGTCACTTTGAGTTTGTTCATGTGTGCTCCCCATCCCATCTGGGATGCGTCTGTGGTGATGGTCACCGTTGGGGTTGGTGGTGTTAAAGACTTCCCTTTTGTTATGGTCTCCCTGTTCCACCACATAATCTTCTCCTGCACTGCGTGCATTACAGCCACTAGATCTTCCCAACTTCCTGTAGCTTGTGACCATTTTTGTTGCAGCCATTCCTGGAATGGTCTCATGTGGAGCTGTATATTGGGGACCAGGTGTATGCAGGACGCCATCATCCCCATGATCTTGGTCGCTGTCCTCACTGTCAGAGCTCGCCCCTTCTTGTAGTGGTGTATCTCATTCAGCAGAGCTAGTGTTCTCTTGTCGCTGGGAACACCTTGTGCTGTATGGTGTTGATCTGTGCCCCCAGGAAGATCTTCACTTGCTCTGGTTCCAATGAGGATTTCCCTCAGTGTATGGAGAAACCCAGGTCTGTCAGTGTTTCTGTGACCCGCTGTACGTGTTCCTTGCATGTACTGTGTGAACTTGCTTTTATTAGCCAGTCGTCGAGGTAAGGGTATACATGAACCCCTGCCCTGCGCAGGTACGCTGCCACGGCTGCAAGACATTTGGTGAACACCCTTGGTGGGGACTTTAGTCCGAAGGCTAGGGCTGTGAACTGGTAGTGTTCTTTGTTGATGGTAAATCTTAGTAGATGTTTGTGCTTCCTGTTCATGAGAATGTGCAGGTAGGTATCTTTGAGGTCTATGGTTGACATGAAGTCTCCGTCCCTTATCTGAAGAATTACCTCTTGTAGGGATGTCATTTTGAATTTTTGTGTCTTTACGTATTTGTTTAGGAACCTTAGGTGAAGGATGAGTCTTAGCGTTTCGTCCACCTTTGGAACTAGGAAATAGTTTGAGTACACTCCCTTGTTCCTTTCTCTGAATGGAACTGGTTCGTTAGCCTCCTTTTGGAGCAGTTCTTGTGATTCCTCTAGGAGTAACACTAGTTCTTTTCCTGAATGTTCCTTCCTTTTTGGTTTTCTGTTTGGTGGTTTCTTTTCCAGTTCTATGCAGTATCCGAACTGTATGATGTTGAGTATCCATTTGTCTGTAGTTATCTTCTTCAACTCCTGGAAGAAGTATCTTAGCCCGCCTCCTACTGGTGTTACATGTTTGTCGATGTTTGGTCCGTGTAACCCCCTCTCGTTGACCTTGTTGTGCCTCACCCTCGGAGGGGTCGTGTGGGTGGGCATGCTTTGCGTGACGGAGTCACTTTGAGGTGGGTAATTGGCCCACTCTTCTTGTTTGCCCTCGTCCATTCGCCTTCCAGTGAAAGGACTGGCCCCGAGGTTGGTACTGCCAGGCTTGCTTTTGCTGTCCCTGCTGTGATTGATTGCCCCCCTGGTGTGCCTGCTGGAATGTCTGGTGAGACGTTCCCGGCTGGTTTACTGTAAATTCCTTTGTCTGTGGGTAGGGAGGGGGAAGAACCAGTTGCAGCTTGTATGGGAGCACCCTTGATGTGCTCAGCCCCTCAATCTATTCACTGGCAGGGCTAGGGTCATTAGACGCACCACAGGGGGAGGAGCCAGCATTGTGTGTGGAAAGCCCAGCCCTATTCAGAACCCAGGTGCACTCCTCCCCAGCCATAAGCATGCTAATCTCCACACTCACCACCGGGCAGACCCATCATGAATCATGGAGCCGGGCATCCCAGCCAGCTCCAGCCAATCACACGCCAGCACCTTTACAGCACACGCACAGCTATGTCTAGAAGTGGCACTTCTACACTAGACACATACACACCGCATGCATCATTGCGCAGCATTCAATCACACGAGTCTGCACATACCAGACTCGAGCCTGCTCACCCCACGCATCAGGAACTACCAGGGACACAGACATTCCCCATGCATTCCTATGGGAGGGCAGGCCAACCTTACTCCACGCACTCAGAGTGCGCACGCACTTTCCACTGGGACACAGTGAAAGTGAGCAGAACCCAAAAATCACCATCACCAGGTCACCATTAAAAGCAAAAAGTTTAGGGGTGAACCTGCCAGAAGGGCCAAGTCCAACAGTAGAGAACAATTAAAACAGAGTAACTTGAACAAGAGACAATGGAACACATTAACTGAGTTACAGAAAGATCAGACAATAATCATTAAACCCTCCGACAAGGGGGGCATAATATGATAATTTGTAGAGAAAACTATGTAAAGGAGGGTCTCAGACAGGTGAGCAATAGCACCTGTTACGTTAGAAGTGACAGGGAATGTTAGAAATGGGATTTCCGGTTGGCTAATGCTTGCGCCAAAGCCAGGCAGAAACCACCACTCTAGTCAGGGAAAGGAAGTTACACGCCAAGGATAACCCCTGCTCACCCTCTAGGTAACGTGACACGAGCAGTAAGGCTAATCCCGGAGGCAATGTAGGTTAAGTTTTGCGCACTCACCCAGCAACAACACCCAAGGCCCACCACAAAGGAAACTCCACACAAGGTTATATATAAAAATAGCCTTTGTATTATACCAAACACACTAGATAATAAACACACCATTTACAAGGTGCCAAAGGCACAGGCAGAATTTACAGGGGATTAAATACATGGGACAGGGCCACATGAACCACTGTCAGGAATAAGCACTTGGTAGAACTAGCACTTTGTAGAAATAGAATACTTGTAGGAGTAGCGCTTAGCACATAGAGCATATCATAACTGTAGCATCAAATAGTAAATGTAGCACACAACCAGTAATCACTGGTAAAAGGTAAGTACGACCTATGCGATCCTAAACACCTTAGGCAAATATCACACAGGGAACCATGAACTCACTGGCATAACTATACTAGTAAATACAACAACCTAAGCTTAAAAATACATTTAGGGGTGTAGGCAAGAAGCTTGGCACATGATGCATGAAAACACATTCATAGGTGTACGTAAAAAGGCATTAAACAGTAGGGAGGTAATTACAAATTGGGCAAAGATCACATAGGGCCAGAAACAGGTACCCCACGCAAGGGTACAACACCAGAACTGTCTCCCAAGCCAACTGGCCACTCAGGGGCTGAAACGCCCGGTGTCCACAATGTCAGGGAAGGCTGTGCAGGCAGCCAAAGAAGATGGCGCAAGTGTTCCTGGGGGGGCCTAAACGAAGCAGCTGCCCACTAAGTGCTGGGCAGCTGGAGACCTCCTCTGGGCTCTAAATAAACAAAATAGGGCCAAAACAACGTGGGAACCTCGTGGGCTCGAGAGAAAATGCTGCCCACTGTGGGGGGAGCAGCCCGCTGCCAGCCGGGGCCGCTCTACCCCCGAAATGCCCCCAAACTGGTAGAGCCTCTCGGGCTCAAACAATAATACACCAGATGTTGGAGTCCCGCTCGGGGGACTCGACCAACAATTATGGTCCAAAACGAAGGCAGCACATAGCAGGAGGGGGCGGGCACCGGCAATGCGCCCCGATGCCACCTCTATCAATAATGTCCCCCGGGGCCCCTCATGGGCTCTGAATGCACTGGTGCCTGGGAACCTCTCAGGGCTTGAATCAGCAAATGCCCCCGTTGGTGTCCCGCTCTGGGACTGCTACAATAATGTGCCCCCAACGTCGGAGTCCCGCTTCTCTCACCGGAGGTCTTCTGCAGCACTCCTCCGGTCTGCACAGGGTAGGGCGAGGCTCCTCTTGGGCTGCGGGGCTCTCCTTTCAGTCGGGGAGCCTCGCTGCTCTGGTGGCCGGTGCTCCTCTCTGCCGGCGGCGCCGGGTCTCTCTGGTGGGAGACACACGCAGGGCTCACACCGCCGATGCAGGAGCCCTGCTTCCTGTCTCCTTCTACGGCCGGACTTCCTGCTCCTAGGCCGGGCCCCGCTCTCGTCTCAGCAAGGGCTGCCTGACTTCCGGAGGCCGCACAGTAATTTTCTGTTGTCCCGGGCTGCGGCGGTGATGCGGGCTGATGAGGGGTAAGCTAGGGACATAAACCGGCAAAATTGCGGGGTAGGCTACCGCGCCGATGATAAGCACAAAGGGGGATCCCCACGTCGGGGATTCCCTCAGGAAAAGGGATTACCGCTCCAGAGGTGCAATGCACTGTTTTTAGAGGGGGGAGGCCAGCGTTCCCTAGGGCTGGCAGGCAGGAATCCCCAAAGTCCAGGGCAAAGTCTTTGGAAAGGCAGGGGGGCAAAGGCTGGGCCCAGGGGCCAGCTCACTGGGCCCTCCAGGCAGAGAGGCAGTTCCCAGTGGTGGTCCTCCTGGCGCCCAGCAGCAGCAGCAGGCCCCCCTCTTCAGGTCAAGAACAAGTGAGCAACATTCATGGGGACACAGCCCCTTTTTATTCACCTAATTCCTCTGTCTGTGTCTGCAGGGTAGGGGGAAAACCAGTCGCAGCTGGTTTTGGAGCACTCTGATGTGCTCAGCCCCTCTTCTCATTCACTGGCCAGGTTAGGGTCATCAGTCGCACCACAGAGGGCGGAGACAGCATTGTGTGGGGAAAGCCCTTCCCTATTCAGGTTCCAGGTGCATGCAGATCCCCCATTCACCACCGGGGCAGACCCATCCTCACTCATGGAGATAGTCACACCAGCCAGTCTCAGCCAATCACAAGCCAGACAGCCAAATTACCATTTGTACACAGACAGGCCAACTTCTAGAAGTGGCACTTCCACACTAGGTACAATAACGCCGCACACATCATCGCACAGCATTAAATCTCACGAGTTAATACATACCAAACTCGCCCCTGCACTCCCCACGCATCAGGATCTACAAGGGACACATACATTACCCATGCATTCCTATGGGAAGGCAGGCCAACCTCACAACACGCACGCACTTTACACTGGGACAAAGTGATAAAGTGTGCAGAAGCCAAAAATCACTTACACCAAGTCACAATTAAAAGCAAAAAGTTTAGGGGTGAACCTACCAGAAGGGCCAAGTCCAACAGGGAATATTTACAAAATGTAATTACACACCATAAGGAAAGACTACAGGAGTGGCATGAACACCAACTACTCCGTTGGGATGAACTACAGTTCCTAAAAATGAAACACCTACCATACCCACACACTACCTGTTACCAAAGGTGCATAAGGATGCACTAAACCCACCAGGTCGTCCCATTGTTTCCTCAAAAAATTGTATTTTTGAGAATACCTCAATATATGTTGATCGTTTTCTGGCGCCATATGCACAGAATTTGGATTCCTACTTTAGAGCTATGCAAGACTTCATCCAAAAATCCAATAATCTGTGTTGGGACAAGGAATGTTGGCTAGTGTGCTTAGACGTGGAAAGTCTGTACACTAGTATTAGGCATCAAGATGGAATGAATACCTGCAAATACTTTCTCGGAATGAGAGATGCTAAGGTACTTGTAAGAGGGGGGAGGTCTTTGGGGGACAGAGGTAAGTACTCCTGACCACCCCGGGACCCCTTTCCTCCAGGAACTTTACCGAGCACTAGAGTCAGACCCTCCAGAGGGTAGGGTTAAGCATTTATGTTCATGTACATGGAGACACCACCACACTACAAAGGGACACCACACAAATGGGTTATAGGCAAAACAAGTTCTTTATATATGGCTTCTCATCAGATCAGGGATTATGTACACTTGGGCTAGGGGCCAGCTTTGCTTCTTGAATGGCCGGGACTCATGGAGGGGATATGCGGGAGACTTCGGGGGAATTCTCGAGGTACTCACAGTCTCCCCGGGTTAGTCTCTAGTCCGGTCAGCTCGGGAGGGCTGTGGGATTCAGCGCTCCTGGCACGTGGTTGATGCCACGTATCCGGCGTACAGCTCTCAATCCTCGAGCCGCGGGACACGGAGGGCAGCAATTTAGAGGGACAATCTGCTCCTTTGATACCAAGTGACAGCGGACAGCCGTGACACTGGCACCGGTGTCGCGGAGGGCCTCTACCCGGTGTCTGTTGACGGTCACCCACTGCACGTACTTCGTAGTGTTGTGTGGTAGTGGGGTTCCGGGTCCATTTCTCCATCCCCTAGGGAAACAAGGGACATCGCTACGGGTTCCCACTCCTCGGGAGCTTCTAACTCCTCCTTGAGGGCAACTGCGGTCAGGTGACGGGGGGGGGGGTGTTGCCAGAGATGGTGGGCTTTTTGTAGAGGGGACACTGGGCGTCACTGGCATAGTGGCCTGGTTGTTGGCATTTGTAACAAGAGGTGGCGTTCCTTGGCTCCGGTCTGCCTGGAGGGATCCGAAGGCTCATTACAGGGGGAGAAGTTGATACTGGCTGCTGGTTTCCTTGGGGGCTACGTTGGGGCCCTGGCGGGAACTCCCACAGCCTACCTTGGCTTCCCCCCCTCGCTGTCGGGGGCCCTTCTCAGTTCTAGCATTGTTACCCACTGGGCCCCTAGGGACCCGGGTGTTCACTCAGCGGTCTGCCTCCACGTCGAGCCATCTGGGGTTAGTAAGCTTGCTGTCCAGGAGGTGCTGGCGCAGTTCCAAAAAGCAGTTTAATGATAGGTGTTCCCAGGCTATCAGATCAAATAACTCTTCGAACGTGGTGGCCTTATTGCCCTTGATCCACCCTTCCAAGGCTCTACTGTAAAAGTTGACATATTCTGCCCAGGTGGTACCAAGGAGCTTTTTGCAATCCCTGAATCGCTGCCTGTACATCTCAGGGGTGAGCCCATACCTAGCTACTAGGGCCTCCTTCATGTGGCTGTAGGAATTCAGTATCGTGGAGGGGAGTTCTAGCATGGTATCCCTCCCCTCGCTCAGGAATCGTCCCCACAGCCCGGCCCCCCAATCCTTTTCCGGGACCCGGTGGGAGTTCATCGCTACCTCATAGGCTTTAAACTATTGTTGAATGTCCTCGTTCCTTTAGTATTCCTTGACTACGTCGTTAGGGATGTGAACCTTGGCTTCTACAGGGGGAAGGGTTCCTCGTTCCGCGGGGGCCTGGCTTTCTCACTCATAGCTTTGAGTTCGAGTTCCTTCAAGCTCCGTTCGTGCTCTAACTAGAGTTTCCTGCCCTCATGCTCTCGCTGCAAATTTTTTCCTCCAACTCCCCTTACAACCTCAACTCTTCTATAGCTAACTTCCTTTCTGCTAATTTTAACTCCCCTTCAATTTTTAGCTTAGCTAGCTCTAACTCGTGGGCTCTGCTCTTCTCTCGATCTACCAGTTCCTCTGGGGACAGGCCTCTCTCTAGCGTGCCGATACGCGCAGGGGAAACTGCTGTCTCCCTCTTAGGGGCCCCAGGTTCGTCCTGCCATCCGTCCCCAGCACCGTTCCCTTCTACATGGGGAGGAGGCGCCCTGGACTCTACCCAGGCCTTCAGGGCCTTCTGGAAATCTTTCTTGGTGTTTAGGCCAGTGGTGGGGATTTGAAAGTCCTTACAGAATTGTTTCAGTTCCCTAAGGGTGTAATTCTCTAATTGGTCTTCTTGAAAGGTTGGGTTCTCGCTGGGTCCGGTAAGACTCATGGCGCTAGGTAGTGTGTCAGCTGCTCCCCTATACAAAGACCACAAATGCTGATTCGAATCTCTTCCGCTGCTAACAGTGTTAGAGGGGGGAGGTCTCTGGAGGACAGAGTCAAGTACTCCTGACCACCACGGGACCCCTCTCCTCCAGGAACGTTACCGAGCACTAGAGTCAGACCCTCCAGAGGGGAGGGTTAAGCATTAATGTTCATGTACACGAAGACAGCACCACACTACAAAGGGACACCACACCAATGGGTTATAGGCAAAACAAGTTCTTTATATATGGCTTCTCATCAGATCAAGGGATTATGTACACTTGGGCTAGGGGCCAGCTTTGCTTCTTGAATGGCCGGGACTCATGGAGGGGATATGCGGGAGACTTCGTGGGAATTCTCGAGGTACTCACAGTCTCCCCGGGTTAGTCTCTAGTCCGGTCAGCTCTGGAGGGCTGTGGGATTCAGCTCTCCTGGCACGGGTGGTGGAGACCACGTATCCGGCGTACGGCTCTCAATCCTCGAGCCGCGGGATACGGAGGACTGCAATGTAGAGGTATCAGACGTACGACTCACAATCCTCGAGTTCTCACGCGCTTCCAGGAACGAGATGGACAGATGTAGCTGCGGTGCGTACGCTGGAGCGCACAGGCTCTCAAGCGCTTCCAGGTACGGGATGGACAGATGTAGCTGTGGTGCGTACTCAGGAGCGCACATGTCCTCAAGTACTTCCAGGTACGGGGCGGATAGATGTAGCTGTGGTGCGTACTCGGGAGCGCACAGGTCCTCAAGCACTTGCAGGTACGGGACGGACAATTGTAGCTGTGGTGCGTACTATGGAGCGCACCGGTTCTCAAGCGCTTCCAGGCACGGGACGGAAAGATGTAGGCCAGGTTCAAGGCTTGAGCCGCGAAGTGAGCAGGGTTCGAGCCGGGGGCAATGAAGTGTCCTCACGGGTCAGGGGAGCCGCGATCTCGTCAGCAGGGCTCGGAGTGTCTTTGGTGGGACTGTGACGTTCTTCTTCTCCAGGATGGGCCGCAACCACGTCAGCAGGGCCCTCTTCTTCCAAGATTCAACTAACTCCACTCCCGAGGTGGCCCCCGTTATATCTCTCCTTTTTCCTTTCAGGTTGTAGCCCTCCCAGATGGCTCCTCGGGCCTGGGGCTGATTGTCAGTGCCTCCGGCCATCTGACACTCATCTCCTTTGAAGTCTGGAGGTGGGGCTTTTCCGCTGCCTGGCATGGAGCGGGGCCGTTTCGGGCAGGAGGTGCGAACGAAACTCCTCCGCCCCATTCCACTGGGAAAAGGATCGCTACCCACAGCTGAGCAGCGGGCGAAGGGGGGTTCAGGTTTCTGAGGTTGGGACCCTATGGGGAGGGCGCTGGTGGACCCCAGTTTCTATTGTTGGGCCTGGGCACTAGGCTTCCTGCTACTGGGGGTGCTATGTCGGGGTGGCTACGATTCTTCTGGGATCAGGGGGGGGAAGAGGGAGGACAGAGGGGGTGGCCGCGCACAGGGGACGGTCGGGGCCCGGGAGGTAAGAAGGCCAACACCAAGGAGGACAGGTCTAACAGTACTACAACACAAACAGATAATCATGGAAATGATCAAAACTTGTCTAAAGGAGAACATTTTCCTCTTTAAAATACATTGTATAAGCAAATACAAGGAACAGCCAGGGGGACATGCTTTGCCCCCAGCTATTCGAATCTTTTGGTGGGCTGGTGGGAGGAGCACATCCTATGGAATCAAGATCAGAATAGATTCATTGGTCAAATCAGTGTGTGGCTCAGGTATATTGATGACGTCTTCCTCGTTTGGGAGAGGAGCGAGGAAGACCTTAAAATCTTTTTAACTGTCATCAATAACAACAACATCAATCAATTCACCATGAAATGCAGCCAGGAAACAGTGGATTTCCTTGATATATGAAAGTTTCACTCAAAAATGGCACACTCCAGACTGATCTCTACAGGGCGAACACTGCTGGCAACTCGATCCTCCTTGCGGATCTATCATCCACCAAGCTACTGCTGGAGTATCCCCTATAGCAAGTTTCTCAGAGCCAAAAGAAACAGTAGCACCAAAGAAGGCTATAGGAGAACCAAACAGGACATGCTAGATCGGGTTAGTGTCAGAAAGTATCCTATGAAAAGCCTTATAAAATCTAGCATAAGGGCTGATGAAAAATCGAGAGATGAACTTTTACAAGGAAAACCAGACATATCAAGGGAACCGGACAAAGAACTGATACGATTTATCACCAAGTTTACATGGCAAACAAACAACTTATGCAAGATCTTAAAAAGTAGATGGGCAATACTAACACATTATACCACCTTGAGAACGAAGATAGGCAAATACACCCAACATCACTTTTAAGAGAAATCTTTCCATAAAAGACATGTTAGTACACAGCCATCTCACAAGTAACAGGCAAACTTGGATGCAACAGAGTCGAGGTTTCAGAAAATGCGGTAACTGCAAGGCGTGCAAATTCAGCACTAGCGTCTATTAGATTACCCTAGACAGGATTAGGAAGAAACACTATCACTAAACCAATCAAATGCGAAACAAACTATGTACTATATGTAATCATCTGCCCATGTGACAGATGAAATATAGGGTTGACTACCTTTCCCATACAAAAGCGTGTACTCGAACATAGGTATGCAGTCACAAATGCAGACATGAGCTACAGCCCAACTGTGAGAAGTTGGCCTGATATGTAGTGTTTCCAATTCTGGAACCACTTGGTATCAGTCCAAACAAACCCCAAAGATGTCTGGTTGTAAGTCAACCTTGTTAGACAAGCTATCCTAGTGGTAGCATGGACTAAGCAGCCTTAAAGGCTTAACTTAAGAGGTCGTGTTAAGCGAGCTGTTTTACCACATACAATCCTGTAATCAAATGAAAGGACACCACACAAGTATATATTATAAAAATATATGTATTTATTTCTAAATTACTCCCCAGTACTCTTTATGAGGAAAGGGGCACAAGTGTTAAATCAAAAGCACAGTATAACATACAAAGTTGCACAATTTTGGATGAGGGCCGGTGGCCACTCAAACCATATACTAAAAAAGTGGTATAAGAGATACCAATCGAACAGTGGTTAGGCCTAGGGCCTAGAGAATCGCTGGGTGCAGTCGGGACTAGCAATGCTGAAGTCGGGAGTAGCCCACGGAACTCGGGTGCAGCACGGAAAGTGCGGCTTGCACCAATGCAATGTCAATGGTGCGTAAACGTTACACAAAGTGAGTTAAAAGATACTTCCGCTGAACCTAGAGGAACAAAACTCAAGACACAGACCCTAGAGGTGTGTACCAGTGTGGGAACACCGGCGTTGCAATGTTACCTCACCCACAGGCCGTGGGTGCACAGGGTCGAAGTGGCGTCGGGTTTTGACACGCAGGCTCTTGGTGCTTGGAGCTGAAGATGCTGCAGGCGATGGAAAGTGGAAGTGTCCGGTGTGATCCAAGGGTGGATCGAAGTCGAGAAGTACCTGAAAGCAGAGGGGACAGAGTCTGGGTCACTCAGCAGTGACCAGGGTGGAACCAGGACGGAACCAGGCAATGTCGGGCGCAATCAGGTGGTTGTCGATAGGCTTCTCTCCGCTGTCACGTGGGCTCTGGGGCATCTGCGACGTCCAGGAGCAGGTCACGATCTGTCCCACGTAGGCTCTCGCCGTCAGCACCGTCGGCTTCAAGATTGCAGCAAACAGCACTTGGCAAAAGCAATCCACGCGGAACCGGGAGATTGCTTATCACTCGAACCAGGAGGGTCAGAGTGGGGGCTCCTTTTTACAGGAGCTGGTGCAGATCTGGAGCAACCAGAAAAGCAAGTCATATTCAAGGTTTCGTCGGCACAGGGGCCACAAGCCAGCTGGCAAGTGACCGGGCCAACGCGTCGAGCCAACACAAGCAGAAGGGCCCCACGCACCACTCGTCGAGTGTGGAGGGGGTAGCTTTGGTGCAAGTGTAGCTCGGGGTGGGGGCTTCTCAAACCCCGGTGCACAGCTTCAAGGATCACTCGTGGGCTGCACGGTCAGCGTCTCGTGGCCTTTTCAAGATTGCGTGCCCCACGCTTCCGGTCGCCTCCACTGGTCTCAGCTCTGCAGGGACTGTGGATCGGGCTGGGAGAAGGCAGGCAAGCTTGATCGCGTCGATCTCTGTCGCTCGAGTTCCGGCGGGAACTGCAACAAAGCAAGGGTCGAGGGCTGGATGGGGCCTGTTTGCACAGGGTGGTCACTCCTTGACCACAAGGGAGATTCTTCAGGCTTCTATGTGGAATAGAATGTCGAAGGGTCCAGAATTCGTTTCTTATGTTTCTTCAGGATGATCTGAGTTGCATTGGCACTGCTCCCACTCTTATTCGAATCTGGTGTGCTGGACATCCTGCTAGGTCCCCTCCTATGGGTGGGACCCAGGAAGGGGGTGGTTACACCCCTTTCCTTTGATCCAGGCCGCGCTGGGACTGGGGCTGGAAGGCCCCAGAACCGGTTTGGCCGGATTATGCAAGGGGCAGCCTTGTGCTCCCCAGGCAGTGTCTGGTTTCTTTGAAACCTCCCTTCTACAATCCACTATCTCCTGTCTGGGGTGGTTTAACACCGCCCTTCGACAGGAAACCCTTTGTCCAGGCCACCATTTGCTGAGTTTCGGTCAGCAGCAGGAGGCCAGACCCGTGTCTGTGGCAGAGGCATCCATTTTGTGGATCTGAGGCTCATTTTAAATCAACCGCGTTTCAGTAAAGTAACATGTCTTATCCCTCTAGAAGGGTGGAATGCTACCCCCGTCGCCAGAACTGGCGAGGGGGTAGTATTCCAATTCGTATGACACCTTACAAGACATGTTTTGATAAAGCCAAACCAAAGTTGCTATATAACCGCGAGGATTATAAGGCGCTTAAGAGTATATGGTATGGCATTATCCCGGATCAGCTTAGGGAGTTGTTCCCGACAGCTGCAGACAGGCTCAGCTCATGCCAGAGCTCCATCTCACATAAAACCACGCACTCTGCCCCCAGGATTGATGAGGCCTTCCATAGGAGTGGCTTACAGGCTTATATATGTGTCCAGATATAGGTTTAGATATAGGTATACTATATCTAAGCAAGGGGTGATTACACCCACTTGCCCCAGCTGAGTGATCAGCCAGTTGTGTAAATTTAAGAACCAGCCAGGGGTGGCAAAAGCTATGATTCAGCCCCTGGTAGGCCTTGGTGGCACCTATGCCCTGAGCACCTATAGTGCATGGTACAGGGGCTGACAAGGAGTCCATTTCCAATTGTGGTATGTACCTATAGCACATGTATTATAAATTTAGAGAGAGAACAGCAGGCTGGGGGTCTGATTAGCAGGCCCACAGCCTCAGTAAGTCGAAAACCAGTGAAGCAAAAAGCAAAAATTGGGGTGACCATAGGATAGCAGACCCTACTCTCCTACACCAACACTTCAGGGAACCCCATGATGGAGACTGGACCAAAGCCAGATTGTTTGGCATTGATACTGTTGTGAAACACCCTAGGGGTGGCAACAGAGCTACTGCATTACACAGAATGAAATCTAGGTACATATTAGAAGCAGGAAGTCTCGCTCCACATGGTATGAACCAGGGCGAAGAGCTTTACACCCACTTGTAAATTAGAAGCTCCTATGTGTAACTCCTTTTTCTTTTCTTTTGATGATATTTCTAATTGTCACAAATGTATATATTTCTTTCTGAAGACATATCACATTCATCATCGATATTATTTTCTCCTTTTATAGTGGTTTTCCAAGATGCAACACAAAGAAGACTGTACTTAGGTTGTACTTACGTTACGCTGGTATACTAAATTGCTCTTTTTCTCACTGATAAATATTTGGAAGCTTCCATGCACATCTGCTGGTAGCGTTAAGGAGACTATAGAAGGCGACCCCATGTGGCAACACATTTTTTTATTCACTGAGGTGGAAGTACGATTTTGTTTTTACTTGGGTACTATACCCTTAAGCACAGCAGCATTTGTTTGTCAGTTTTGGATTAGTGCACTAGACTCTAACATAAAATTGTTTATCAAAATAAAAATATAATTCAGAAATAAGCCAAACATAGCTGAACAACTGTCATAGAAACTGTACTATACCTAATATGTGGTGGCTTAAGTCAATATTATTGGTAAAACTTAGTTTACTAAATAACTGCTTTTGTTCGTCATTGATAAATTTTTTGTTGACAAAGAGTTGAGGAGGAATGACAGAATGTGAAGTATTTTGTTTATGTTTACTTGAACGCGTTTTTGCACGTTGTATAAATGCAATGAACATAGAGAAAAACGGATAATGTGAAAAAGTTTATCAGATCGAAACGCGTCGGTTTCGTTTAACAAATAAATACCAGTGATAAAATACTACTGGTGTGGCTGTTTTCTCAGGAGTGACAGGCAAGGGGGAATACATGTGGAGTATACATATATATATATTCACTGAAAAAACTACAGGTTACAGGGACGTTAGAGTTAGGCTCAGATGTCACTCGTACAAAACATAGAAATTCAGCTGGTATAGTTACCCAGGCTAACTATAACTTATGCCTCTGCAATGCAATGCTTATGACCTCACATATTGCATCACTCATGACATGGTCGCCATCACTAATAACAACATCCACAGAACCCCTCACACACCCACTCCTACCCCCATAGAACCTCTCATAGACCCAATCCCAACCCCACATAACCCCTCACATACCCATTCACAGACCCATACCAATACTCACAGAACCAATGACTCATCCAAAGAGCCACTCACAAATCCACTCACTCAGATAGATACAGCACATTCCTGCCCTATCACTATCGCGCAGTGCAGCTAAGTGGCTTGCTGAGCTGCGCTGTGTGCCCCTAAGTATAGTAGAAGGAAGTGCAGTATGGACAGCTTTTTCCCAATGAAGAGTAAAGAGGTGCAGCGTGCCCAGATTTTCTCTTTTTTAAACGCCCCTCGGACTGTAGTAAAAAGTGATTCCGTTTGCAGACCACAGATGGGCTCCGAACACCCTGCACAGAATAGTCAAAGGCAGAGGAGTCTGCACAGATATCCTCTTTTATTTTAAACCCCCCTCACAGTGTAATAAAAAGCAGTGCAGTGTGTGCACATTAGCTTTCCTGTCAACAGCCCTCATAGAGCAGGGAAAAGCAATGCAATATACAGATTTTCTCGGTTCTCAGAGATTATTAGTAAGCTGAGCACAAATTTCTCACAGAGTAACAAAAAGCAGTGCCGTTTTCACAGACATCTTCTTCAAAGTGCAGTAAAAAGCAGAGCAATGTGCACCGATTTCTCACAGTGCAAGGGGCACAGACTACTCATAGTGCAGTACAATGCATGGCAGGATACACAGATCGCTCATAGTGCAAATAGCCGTGCAGCATGCACTGATTCCACACAGTGCAGTACGATGCAGTGCAGTGTGCACAGATTTCTCATAGTGGAGTAAGATGCAGTGCAGTGTGACAGGTTTCTTATAGTGCAGTAAGATGCAGGGCAGTGTGCACAGATTTCTCATAGTGGAGTAGGATGCAGTGCAGTGTGACAGGTTTCTCATAGTGCAGTAAGATGCAGTGCAGTGTGACAGGTTTCTCATAGTGCAGTAAGATGCAGTGCAGTGTGCATAAATTCGCCCTCCCAGAGGTCCCCAGATAGAAGCCAGCTCAGTCCACCCCTTCAGTGATTTCTCATAGTGGGGTAAGACGAAGTGCAGTTACACCGATTCCTTATAGTGCAGCAAGGTGCAGTGCAGTGTGCACAGATTTCACACAGTGCAGTTAGATACAGTGCAGTGCACTGACATAGACTTGACATAGTGCAATAAGATACAGTGCACTGCACAGACTCCTCATAATACAGTCAGATGCAGTGCAGTGTGCACAGATTTCTCACAGTGCAGTAAATAGCATTGCAGTACTCCGAATTCCTCATAGTGCTGTAAGGTGCACTGTGGTGTGCACATATTCCTCATAGTGCAGTAAGAGGTGGTAAAGCGTTCACAGGTTTCTCAGAGTGTACTACGTTACAGTTCAGTGAGAACAGATTTCTCAGAGTGGAATAAGACGCAGCACAGTGTGCACAGATTTCCCACAGAACACTAAACTGCAGTGCAGTGTGCATAGATTACTCATTGCAGTACAATGCAGTGCAGTGTGCACAGATTTCTCATAGAACACTAAACTGCAGTGCGCATAGATTACTCATTGCAGTACAATGCAGTGCAGTGTGCACAGATTTCTCACAGTGCAGTGGCACAGACTTCTCATAGTGCTGTAAGTTGCAGTACAGTGTGCACAGATTTCTCATAGTGGAGTATAATGCAGTGCAGTGAGACCGGTTTCTCGTAGTGCAGTAAGATGCAGCGCAGTGCGACAGGTTTCTCATAGTGCAGTAAGATGCAGTGTAGTGTGACAGGTTTCTTATAGTGCAGTAAGATGCAGGGCAGTGTGCACAGATTTATCATAGTGGAGTAGGATGCAGTGCAGTGTGACAGGTTTCTCATAGTGCAGTAAGATGCAGTGCAGTATGCCAGGTTTCTTACAGTGCAGTAAGATGCAGTGCAGTGTGCATAAATTCACCCTTCAACACACGTAATGTGCCCAGGGCCAGAAGGAAAGCCCCTTCACCCTCCCAGAGGTCCTCAGGTAGAAGAAGCCAGCTCAGTGCACCCCCTTTGTGATTTCTCATAGTGGGGTAAGACGAAGTGCAGTGACACCGATTCCTTATAGTGCAGCAAGGTGCAGTGAAGTGTGCACAGATTTCACACAATGCAGTTAGATACAGTGCAGTGTTGTAAACGAATCTAGGACCTTAGTGTAATTTTCCCGATTCATGCCCTTATATAGGTATACTTTACCCTATCATTATATAGGCATAGAAATCATTACCATATTTGGCCTAAGCCTTACAGCCCAAATACAGCAAGGCTTCTTCCACTAAATTGCAAGAATTCACAAGGATTTCTTGGAAAAACCCGCCTTCAGCAGCTAGGAACATCCCCTTGCTTGAATATTAAGTTATCCAAGAAATCCTGGAGTTTTCTAGGAATTTAACCTTTGAGTGACGTTATTAAGTCTAATCATGCGTCAAATTCGGTATCTTCATGGTATAAATATACCTACATTTGCCCAAACGAACACACAGTGGTTTTGGAGCAGATCGACTAACTACATGCCCGACGCCCTGCAGCAGCAAGTGCCAAAAAAAGCCGACCAGCCAGCAGACGCACTGAGAGACGCTGTTTCTTCTCTTGCCGAGAAATCCAGCTCCAGTGTTTCCAGCTTACCCTTGCGGGTATCTGGGAGATCGAGTCCTGAGAGGGAGATACAAAACCTCATTCATTCTAAACCAAGGTACGGAGCTGATTAGACCCTTAGAGAATTCTTGATTAGACTCTTGCAGATTCCAGGCAAAGAATACTAAACTTAAAATTACTCCTAAAAACGTATTTCTTCCCTCGTGCTAGGCTTAGGTCAGGTACACCAGGGTAGGCGTATTTTAGAAGCACCAGTTGAGTACTTTTAGCCATTCTTTTATCACTGTATGTATTTTATATATTTAGGGCAACTTATGGCTTAAGAAACCATATCATGCTTTTACAGTACTACTTTATAATACTGTTCGCATTATATGCCCTGTACTTTATAACAAGCATTACTATTGTAGCAGTACATTTCTCATACTTGAGATAGAAGACTGTTCAATAAATGCCTTTTATTGAAAACGCCCGTCTCTCAGCAACTCTGGTGAAACGAAGCATGCACGATTGACTGAGTAAAATAGTTATCAACTGTTTCCGCGACTCTGAAGATTGATTTCTTATTCTTGGGAAACAAAGTTGTCATGTTATATGGTTGTCAGAGACTAATCCCTTCTTGTACTTTCGAGAAAGTTTCTAGTGACCTCTGAGCTAGCTGGCACACACAATTAAGTTTAGTATATTCGGTAGAGAACTAGTCGACCTCAGTCCTACGTCTAAGCTGCAGGATATATTATTCCAATGCGCAGAGCCTATTGGGAATATAGGAACTACACTACAGCAGTGCACTGACATAGACTTGTCATAGTGTAATAAGATGCAGTGCACTGCACAGACTCCTCATAATGCAGTCAGATGCAGTGCAGTGGGCACAGGTTTCTCACAGTGCAGTAAATAGCATTGCAGTACTCCGAATTCCTCATTGTGCTGTAAGGTGCACTGTGGTGGGCACAGATTCCTCATAGTGCAGTAAGAGGCGGTGAAGCGTTCACAGGTTTCTCAGAGTGTACTACGTCACAGTGCAGTGTGAACAGATTTCTCAGAGTGGAATAAGACGCAGCACAGTGTGCACCGATTTCTCATAAAACACTGAACTGCAGCGCAGTGTGCATAGATTACTCATTGCAGTACAATGCAGTGCAGTGGCACAGGCTTCTCATAGTGCTTTAAAATGCAGTACAGTGTGCACAATTTCCTCATAGTGCTGTAGGATGCAGTGACGTGTGCACAGCTTTCTTATAGTAGTAAGATGCAGTGTGCACATATTTCTCAGTGTAGTAAGATGCAGTGCAGTGCGCATATAATCCTCACAGTACAGTAAGAAACAATGCAGTGTGCATAGATAATTCATAGTGCAGTAAGATGCAGTGCATCATGTACAGACTGCTCATAGTGCAGTATATACAGTGCAGCGTGCAGAGATTTCTCACAGTGTTGTATGATGCAGGGCGGCGTGGACAAATTTCTCACATTGCAGTAAGATGCAGTGTAGAGTGCAAAGATTCTTCACAGTGTTGTAAAGATGCAGTGCTGAAGCACATATTCCGCATGCAGTAAAATGCAGGGCAACATGCAGCGATTTCCATCGTGCAGTGAGATGCTGTGCAGAGATTACTCATAGTGCAGTCAGTTGCCTTGTGTCACTAGGAACCCTGTTATTTTTAACTATAACCAGGGACCGAAAAAGGGAAGAAAAGAAATGAAAGGGAAGGGAAGCAGAAGGAACATCATTTACATATTGGCAAGGATTCCTTCAATGACTCCTTATACTGGATACATTGAAGGAATAGTGTATAGAGAGCCACATTTTCAATGATGTTGGGTAACAATAATTATGTTTAATACCTTGATTAATTACCTTCCACCGCTTTAGTCATCTCAGAGATAAAGAACTCCTTGCCAATACGTAAGTGTCTATGTCTTTTAATTAAGAGTTTTAGCTGAGCTAAAAGTTCAGGAACTGACATTTTATCAATGTCTGGATGTGGTGTGTAGCTGGCTAGAACCGGCCACGTTGCTCCTGGTCTACCTAGTGGACCGAGCCTGGTGATGTGATCATTATGTTTTAGGGCGCCTTTAAACCAGAGCAGGTGCTCTTGGTATTTTAGTGGAATTTCAATCTCCTCGAACGGAGTGTATTCATCCGGAGGTTCCTCTATTTTGTAATAGTGGAAGTCTTTTGTCGTAGCGTGTGCTGCTGGAAATGTATTCATGAATAGAATACCCCTGTCTGCCGATATTCATGTGTCTCTATCACGAATATGACTATACCACCTCGTGCTGTCAGTCCATTTTCTATAAGTTTTAGAGTTATAGTTCTTCTTACATTGACCGGAATGATTATAGCATCCGGGTCGGTTTCATGGAGACTTGTGTCTTCCTCGAAGAGTCGAGCTGCTATTCTTGCTCGCTCCCTTTCTTCGTCACTTTTTGCCATTTAACTGACTGAAAGTTTTCTGTTGCAGATCGAGTTTCAAGGAAACAAAGATTAGGTGCACAATATTTTGGAACACTGTATCCTTCAACGTTGATCAAACCAAAAATTAATACATAGGATTCTATGTCAGGACCGGAGGCTTCGGATTATGCTTTTCTCTCTTCGCTGTTTATTCACATAACACCGCACAGCAGCCAGAAAAGCATCAAAACTTGATAAAAAAATCTTAGTATTCCAAAAACAGGAATATCAGAAAACATCGTAATAACATTTTTAATAACTACAAGTCCCATGAGATCAACATTAGGCAGTCCTTTCTTAGTGTCCATAAATCCCAATATAAGGCGCCATCCTGTGAACTCCTCCTCTTTCTTCGCTGCTTCGCAGCCAGTTAAGTACTATTCTCCCTCTCTTTCACATTTTTGTGTTTGCTGAGGTCTTGTGTTTTTCTTGCATATTGGTATTCTATTTGCATAGACTATTGCTTTGGGGGGGTCTGTGGGGTTTTTTCCCTTCCGGAGCCCCTTCCATCGCGGGGACGCCTTCGCCCCTTACGCGATGTCCCCGGGTATTCCGCGGTGTTGATTTCGCTGCTAGAGGGCGCCGTTGCGTCTCGCCTGCCTGCGCGCTGCTTCCGTCTCGCTGATTGGAGCCGCGCTGGGGAGTCGACGTCGCAGAAGCCCTGCTGCCGCCTAACCCTGACGCCCTCTTGGGTTGTACTGTCCTGTGCTTGAACGCCCCGGTGGGGTCTGTACTGGTGGTTGTGACCACGTTGACGCCTGCGGGCGATTTTCAGCACCTTTTCCTGCATCAGCTTCCGCTGGGGTGTTACCCGCTCAAGCGCGCTGGGAGGCGGTGCAACCCGGTCTCTGGAGAGAGGGTCGGCGCGCTGTGAAGGCTGGTGCTGCCTTCTTGATTGCCTGGTTCCGCCGGCCTACAAACCTCGCTAACCTCCGGTTGGCCCACACGTGGCTGTTTGTATACGCCATCGGAACCCTCAGATACCAGATTCTTCTTTACTTCTTTACTGCGTGGTGGACGCCATGGCTGAGGGGTACTACGTCGAGGAGGAGGAGTCACACTAATACCTCCAGGACGTCGAGTTCTATGCGGCTGTGGACCAGTCGATTTACCGTTGCGTGCAGGAAATCGTTGGGCCTATGGAGGACAAACTATCAGCCCGCATTGTTGAGGAATGTGCCAAGTTGGCACCGGCCCTAGCGGGGTCGCCCGCCAACGATCCTAGCCGGCCACCGGCGGCCAAGAAGCCACGTGGGGACGCGGGTCCCAGTGGTGCACAAGGCGTGGACAAGGACGCCTTCGAGCGCCTACGAGACGCTTTCCTGGCTAAGGCGTCAGGGTCGGCCTCCGAGGCTCCCCTGCCTCAGACCCCTTCGACGCCGGCGGATGCCGTCCCGGCCTCCCCGGGAGGTGTTTCCCCCGCGGATACCGACGACGAAGACTCCGTGCGGTCATGGCGACCGGCATCTAATTCGACGGAGTTGCCCAAGGACACTTCGGGCATGCTCGACCCGGATGAAATCATGCACCCGTGGTCGGCTGCTTGGGCGCAGTTGTTTGAGGGGCGAATGTCCCCGCCCGACTTTGGATGGGAAGGTGGCTATGACGCCGGAACTAGATGGGAAAATGGCCACCTTCATGGCGAAGTTCGTGTAGGACCCCCGGAAGGGGATCGACCGTTCTTGGCGCTCCTGTCAGGACAAGCTATTGGACACCATTGGCCCCCTCACCAAGATCCTTGATATGGCCGAGGAAGCAAAGGTGTCTGGCAACGCCATATGCCCGGAGGTGTTGTCCAACTGGGCGCAGCGGGCCGTTATTTTCCTGGGGAATGCTAACTGTGCCCTTTCGACCGAACGGCGTCGGTCGCTGCTGATTAAACTGGATCCCAAGTTGGGCGATTTGGCTTCATCGGAAGCTGGCGCTGTTGCCCAAGGAGGTCTCTTTGGGGAGCCGTTCATAAAAGAACTGGGAAAGTTTGTTTCCACCTTCACCTCCCTGGACAAAGCCCAGTCAACCATCAAGCGGGTCTTCCACCAGCGTTTTTCCCAAGGGGCTGGTCGTGGTAGGGGCCTCACGACCGGCCGTGGTGGTCAGCAACAGCCCGGTAAAGGGCATGGCTCCGGCAGAGGTGGCTACAATTCCTCTGCGAACTACAACAACTTTTACCCCACCAGAGGTCAGCGTTTCCGAGGACGCGGAAACTTCCGGAACGACTCCGGCGGCAACAATTCACACGGTGAGTGTTATCCCTGCGGATCAAGTTGTTATTGGGGGGAGGTTGGCATGTTTCCCCCAGGCATGGGCGGCTATTACAACGGACGCATGGGTCCTTCAAACCGTGCTGGGGTTCCGCATAGAGTTTTACGACCAACCGTGCCAGTCGCAGCCTCCTCGGCCCATAACTTTTTCTTAGCCAGACGTGCTGTTGATCGACGAAGAAGTCTCGGCGCTGCTGCGCAAGGGGGCTATTTGTCGAACAACGCGCCACCCCGGGGGTTTCCTGAGGAATATTTTTCTTGTGGAAAAGGTGGACGGGGGCAGACGGCCAGTCATCAACCTCAGGGAGTTCAATGGCTGGGTAGTGTACAACCACTTCAAGATGGAGGGCATCCATCTACTGAGAGACGTTTTGCTCCCGAACGACTGGATGGTCCGTCTGGACCTCAAAGATGCGTATCTGGTGGTTCCGATTTACCCCCCGCATCGCCGTTTCCTTCAGTTTTGCTGGAAAGGCATGGTGTTCGAGTTCAAGGCCCTTCCGTTCGGTCTTTCCTCAACCCCTTGGTGCTTTACAAAAATTCTGCACCCGGCCATCGCAACCCTGCGGAGTCAGGGGATTCGGCTGATCGTCTATCTGGACGAAATCTTGCTGCTGGGCCAGGACCCGAGCAAGTTAACCGCTCATCTGTCTCAGACGATCTCCCTGCTACAAGGTCTGGGTTTTATTGTCAACAGGGAGAAGTCGGTTTTCACGCCCGCCCAGCTAATGGTGTTCCTGGGCTTTGTGGTGGACTCGGTGAAATCGACTCTGTTTGCCGTCCAGGAAGATGGCCAAAATCAAACATGTGCTTCGGCAAACTATTTCCAAATCGCACACCTCCCTCCGGCAGGTGGCCAGAGTAGTGGGCCTTCTCTCGTCGTCAATTCAGGCGATATTTCCGGGCCCTCTTCACTATCGGGCCCTTCAGCGACTGAAAGCGCACCATTTGCGCAGAGGGCTCTCTTACGACCGCTTGATTCCCCTGTCGGTAGAGGTCAAGGAAGAAATGTCTTGGTGGCTCGCCCACATGGAGGCATGGAACGGCCGTGCGATTTTCGGGTCTGTTCCGGACTTGGTGATCGAGTCCGACGCCAGCAGGTCCGGCTGGGGCGCCCGCTGCGGGGATTTCTCCACAGGCGGCGCTTGGTCGTCCGACGAACAGCGACTTCACATCAACTGCTTGGAGCTTCTAGCAGGTTCATTCGCCGTCCGTTGCTGGACGAGGGACTCGGTGAAGTCATGCGTCCTTCTGCGGATGGACAATGTCTCGGCGGTTCGGTATGTGAACCATTTAGGGGGTCCGCGATCGAGAGCCCTAGCGGATCTGGCGAAAGACTTTTGGGATTATTGTCTCGCCCATCAAGTCTCGGTAACGGCGGAATACCTGCCGGGTCGGGCCAATCAGGTGGCAGATTGGCACTCGAGATACCTTTGAGACTCCAGCCTGTGGAAGCTGGATGTTCAAGTGTTCCGCTGGCTGGCGGCATGCTGGGGTCCTTTTTCCATAGACCTGTTTGCGTCCCGTCTGGACTTCCAGCTGCCGAGGTTCTTCAGCTGGAGACCGGATCCCTTGGCGGAGGCGACGGATGCGTTCCTCCAAGACTGGAGCCAGGAACGGCCGTATGCCTTCCCGCCTTTCTCCATGATAGTGCAGGCCGCGGCCCAGATTCGCCGTCAAACGGCGGACGTGGTGATGGTGACGCCCGTGTGGAGGTCGCAAGTGTGGTTTCCAGTTCTTCTGGAACTTTCCTGGGATTCTCCAATCCTACTCCCCCGGCTTCCTCGTCTTCTCCTCAATCCAGACGGGGTCCCTCACCATCTCCTCCAGGGTTCTCTCCGCCTCATGGCATGGAGGCTTTCAGGCAACGTTGGTCGCTCCCTGGCCTTTCGAACTCAGCTCAGCACTTTCTGTCCAAGGCCTGGGCAGGCAGCACTGCCAAGAGGTATAGATCGGCTTGGACCAGGTGGGTTCGTTGGTGTCTTCGACGGGATTTGGATCCCATGGTCGCAGGCCTCGTTCCCATCCTGAATTTTCTTGTAGAACTCTCTACTGCCGGCTTAGCATACCGGACTATTAACACGATACGTTCTGCCATATCAGCAGCTCATGTGCAGTTGGATGGAGTGGCGGTCGGGGAACACCCCCTGGTGTGTCGACTTCTTAGAGGAGTGTGTCTGGCTTTACCGCCGGAGCCACGATATTCCGTCCTATGGGATGTTAACGTGGTGTTGAACCTTTTTCTTTCCTGGCAGCCTAACAAGTATCTCTCCTTAAAGGAACTATCAGCTAAACTGGCAATGCTCCTCTGTTTAGTGTCTTGTCGCAGAGTGTCTGATGTGCGTGCCCTAGATGTCACGGCGAGAGCGTTCTCCCCGGATGGGGTGACCTTTACCGTGGGCCGCCGCACGAAATCGGCTACGAGGTCTATTTCTTATCCGGCATTTGCAGATGCCCCTTAAGTTGTGTGTGGTACAGTGTTTGAAAACCTATGAGGAAGTCACGACGGAACTTCGCCCTCCGGGCGAATGGCAGTTACTGATTGCGCTGCGCAAACCTCACAAGGCTGTCTCTTCCCCCACTATAGCCCGGTGGGTGCGTTGGGTGATGCAGGAAGCTGGTATTGATGCGAGGCAGTTCGGAGCTCACTCGGCAAGAGGTGCCATGGCCTCAAAAGCGTTTGCCCTTGGGGCACGTTTAGAAGACCTCATGCGCGCTGCGGACTGGTCTTCGGACTCCACCTTCAAAAGGTTCTATTTTAAGCCGGTGGTGGATATTGCTAGTTTGGTGGTGGACAAGCTTTAAACAAGCATAATCCGAAGCCTCCGGTCCTGACATAGAATCGAAATTTGCCTAGCGTAGTAACGGTAAGTTTCAATTCTATTAAGGACACGGAGACGAGGATTATCCCACCCATACCTCCTGTGGAGATCCCGCCCGTACTGGAGTAAGTAATCTGTTTTCCGGATTGCATTATGGTTTTACTGTTCTCTTTGGTTGCATGTCATTGACTTGTTGCAATGCTTTCGTTGATTTGCCTTCAGGCTTAGCGGGTATGGCTTAGCTCACGCTGTTCTTTTTTCCGCCAGGGAATGATGGTGCGAAGCGAGATGCTTGAGACTTTGGCCTGACTCGCGACGAAGAAAGAGGAGAAGTTCACAGGATGGACGCCTTATATTGGGATTTATGGACACTAAGAAAGGACTGCCTAATGTTGATCTCATGGGACTTGTAGTTATTAAAAAATTTATTACGATGTTTTCTGATATTCCTGTGTTTGGAATACTAAGATTTTTTTTTCAAGTTTTGATGCTTTTCTGGCTGCTGTGCGGTGTTATGTGAATAAACAGCGAAGAGAGAAAAGCATAATCCTCGCCTCCGTGTCCTTAATAGAATTGAAACTTACCATTACTACGCTAGGCAAATTTCGATTCTCATCCTACTAAGTTCCGGCGGATATTAAACTTTCACCCACTCCAGACGTCTATTGGAGTTTTTACGGGGAAAGGGGTCTGTGTGAAAAAGCACGACTGAGTTACTCTAGTGTCTTGCGTTAGATTATAGCCTTACCAAACGTTGGGCGCCATGTAGTGTAGTTCCTATTTTCCCAATAGGCTCTGACCATTGGAATAACATAAACAGCAGTGTAGACGTAGGACTAAGGTCATCTAGATCTCTACTGACTATGTTAAACTTAATTTAGGTTTGCGCCAGCTAGCTCAGAGATCACTGGAAACTTTCTAGAATGAATAGGGAGGGACAAGCTCCCCTGGCTCAGACAAGAAGGGATTCAGTTTCCGACAATCGCATAAACATGACAACTTTGCTCCCTCAGAATAAGAGTATCTCTAGAGTTGTGTGAAAACAATAGACAGCTATTTCACTCAGTCAATCGTGCATACTTAGTTTCACCAGAATGCAGAGAGATAGAAAGACGGGCGTTTTTCAATAAAAGGTGTTATTTATTGAGCAGTCTTCTTCCTCATGCAAGAGAAATGAATTGCCACAATTGCAATACTTAAAGTAAAGTGCGTACAGTAAAAGTAGTATTATGAAATAATACTGTAAAAGCATCGATATGGTTTCTTAGCCATATGATACTTTAAAATAGATAAAATATATACATACATAAATACATTGACTAACTTACTCAACTGGTGCTTCTAACTAAGCCTACCCCGGTGTACCTGACCTAAGCCTAATACGTGGGATGGGACGAGTAAGTAGCAGTTTTAAGTTAAGTTGGTTAAGATAATTTTGCCAAGAATCTGCATCAAGAATTCTCTTAAGGGTTTAGTCAGCTCCGTACCTTGGGAATAAAATGTGGGAGGTCTGGTATCTCTTTCCTCAGGACTCGATATTCCAGCAACCCGCAAGGGTAGGCTGGAAACACCGGAGCTGGATTTTCTCGGCTGGAGAAAAAGACAGCGTCTCTCAGTGCGTCAAACAGGAGGGGCGGCTTCCGTGGGTACTCGCATCAGCTGGGCTCTCGGGCAAGTAGATGGCCGCTCTGCTCCAAACCACTGTGTGTTTGCTTAAGGCAACTGTTGGTATTTTATACCTGGAAGGTGCAGAGTTCGACGTAAGGTTGGACATAAGACGTCACTAAGAACTAACAGTTCTTTCTGGACTTCAGGAGTTCTTGTTTCAATCAAAACAAAAGCAGGGGGGTTTTCTCGGGCTACTGGAGTCTTGGTTTGTTTAAAGAACGCGTTGTGCTTTCTAGGAGTTGATGGGAGTAGCCGTGATGTGCTTTGGATTGCATGGGCTATTACTGAATATGAATCTGATTCTTATGCCTTTATCAGGATATTATTGATTATAACCTCACAAGGATATAAATCGTGAAATAGAATTAGGGTCCTAGATATGAACACGACAATGAGATGGGCCCGCTCTCCATTTTTAACCTCAACCTCAGGGAGAAAAAACAAATCTCAACCATGCAGCAGTGCCACCCATCGCTGCCTTTAATGCAACTTCAACGAGACTCCTTGAAGTTCTTTCAGTCTCATCATGTCAGAACTGGAGCATTTTCAATATTATTTACAAGGAAGCCGTGGATGTTGCTTATTAATCTTATGCAACTAATAACCACCGACAAAGCCAATAGTCCTGGCTTGTTCTAGGTGTAATTTTACTTCTTGTAATATTTATCTGGAGGCAATGACAGCAGGGCTTTAAGTGGGATGAAAAAAAACTGTCGGTCAGTTTGTTGGCCGTTTTTTGACTAGTTGTTGACCTGCTTTATGGTCAGGTGAGCCGGTTTTTACTTTTGGTTTTATGATATTAATGCAAACATTGCCTGCAGCAAACTCAAATCAGTGCAGTCCTTCCATACCTTACAAAAAACGTATACAGCATGTGGTTACAAGTTGAAAACTGCACTAGTTTGCAAACATGGGACACTTTTCTAGCTAAGTAACTCCCTAATGGGGGCCCCTTTTATTTTGGTGCAGAGGCCTATTTTCTGTCCCATTCTGATGCTGCATGTCAGGCAGGGCCACTGGAATTATGCGATTGTGCAGTGGCGGCGATTGCTGCATAATTATGCATTTGACACATTTTACCAACTAATCCATCAGCTGCTGCATAATCTACACATTTTAACAACAAAATTGTTTCTATCTCAAACAGTTAAAAAGTTACTAAAAATGCAGCAACACGTCTTGCCGCATGTCGAAAGGCCCTTTGAAAAGCTGGAATAGTCAACTTCCTGTTTCCCCCTACTAAATGTGGGTATTAAATGGTTACTAATGGAGGTGCAACCAGTGCCCAAACAGTGTTACCAAGTTTAAAAATAGCAAAAAAATGAAGTAAGAATATTTGGAAATGTGCCGGGTTATGCCGCATAATTTGCCTTTTTGTTGCCACATAATTTACTCACCCTGCCACATAATGTAACCCTTTCCTGCCACATAATTCCAGTGATCCTGCTGTTAGGGTAATCCATGGCAGTGATTTTGTTCCCATTTATATTTCTCATGCTTTACTGATTCTTGCACTCCCCAAGAGGGCTAGCTCTTTACAGCATGTGTGTTTGTGTATTTTATTTCACAGCATATTACTATTGCATCATGCACCCTTTGTACTGAGTCACCTCCAGGTGTTTATAACAGGCTCCATTTAAGGACTTTGGTGCTGAGGCTGTTGGCAGTACAACTTTCACACTGTGCCTGTCTTGGGGTCAAAAAGGTGTTCAGATTACATGACCATTCAAAATATGGCCTCTGTGCAGAGCAATGGTCCTGCATTCCAGTTGTGATGGCAAACTTGTGTTGACAAATGAAAAAATTATCTGCCAGTCAGCAATGGGGTACAAAAGGGGATGATTGGCGGAGTGTTTGAGCAAATCAAACACTCACCCCCAGTCAACTGATCTGGGTTTAATCCATCACCGTTCTTTAGCTCACTGCGCCACCCCAGTTCAGACATGGCCATATGCAAATCAGTCTGACCCTGTGTCCCATGGGAACAGTCCAGCCCGAACTGCCAACTCCATGTCTTCCCTGTACCGGAAACAAGCATCCTGGGACCGGTTTCTGGCATTTCAGCCATCATCAGCCAGGCTAGCTTGAATCCAGTGGCAGAGTGAGCAAGGGATTCACGTCTGAGCATACCCTGCCACACTTAGGGAGAACAAAGCGAAACAAAAGGGGGTGATGGACGGAGCGCTTGAGCAAATCAAACACTCACCCCCAATCAACTGATCTGGGTTTAATCCATCACCATTCTTTAGCTCACTCCACCACCCCAGTTCAGACATGGCCATATGCAAATCAGTCTGACCCTGTGCCTCATGGGAACAGTCCAGCCCGAACTGCCAAACTTGTATTGACAATTGAAAAAATTATCTGCCAGCCAGCAATGGGGGCTGGGAATCGTGCTCTGCTTGCTCACACTTGTGGTGACACAAAAAGCGTTACAGTCCATGGGGGAGGCACTTACATTACAGGCACTACGTACCCATGGTACAATATACTAGGGACATATGGGTATGTTAACTTATTCCAATTGTGTGTAAACCAATATGAAATTCAGATTTTAAGGGTCAGAGCACTGGCCGTGAGGTCTGATTGGCAGGACTCAGTGCACCAGAATCAAACAGCCAGCAGCATCAGTCCAAAGGATTGGGTGATCATGCAAACACTCACAGCAGCACACCTAAGCAACCGGCAAGCACCCATTTACATACTCTTCACGGAAGGCAGTGCCTAGTGTCCTGCCACCTACATCCCGCCACATCATAACCTCTGTGTGAGATTGCACACCCCTAAAGACCAAAGTCTTTTTACTCAGTCATGCCTGCCTAAACTGTTCCATACCCAGTTATCCATCCACACATCCACCCCAAACACTGTCCGACGCCCTTGGGCAAAGTTAGTGCTTTACAAGTTTATATTAATTCATTCATTCATGGTATCTAGCTGTATGTTCTATTACCCCAACCACAAACCATCCCTTATCTGCGTCATCAGTTGGGAAATCTCAATAAGGTTTAATTCTGCCCGAATCCAAAACACCACAGCCCCAAACCTGGAGTCATGCCATAGTCCACAGCCACCAGAGTCCCATACCTAGCATGGGAAGCGCGATGTTCCTTACTTCACATCCTTTCACCCCCTCCACCCCACAAATGGAACACATCCACACCCGACATCCATACCCCCCGGACACAGGAACCCCCACTTTATTAGTAGGTGTGCTGCTGAGAGAATCAGCATTTACTTTTTCATTCTTGACTGTACCTTTCTTTTATATAGCACATCATTCCATCCTTTTGCTACCTGCACCCATTGAAATGCTATGTGTTTTTACCTATTTCAGATGAATTGATGGGTGGGTTGGCATAGTTAGGGCTCTAACATACGAATTACAACTGACACATCTGTCAAGGGTATATTTGGGGTTGCTTCACAATAACAGCCTCACAGGTTTAACCTCTTGTTTTTTGGTTGGGATCACCTGCATCACATAGAGATTTGCTTGGCAGGGAGATGAAAAGGAGGCCATCCATAAGGTTACCATATTTTTAAAAGGTAAAACTGAGTCACACAAAGTCTCAAGGATCGTTTGGTATTTCATCACTTTCACGTGTGTGATATCTATTTCTGAGACTAAGTCTGAGATTTTAATGATACAAAATGGAACATTGATTTCTTTAACTTTTTAGGTCTCGCCTAGCGAATGCAGCGCATGCGCTGCTTCGCCTTGGGGAGACTATTGTTGTGGGTTTGGTGCGCGAAGAGAGACAAACCATGTACACACCCGGCCTGCTCGGACAAGAGCTGTGCACGCGCACGGCGTGTCTTTGGCTGATGGCGCCCTGAGTTTCTCTGCAGCAGACTCTCCTATCTGGAACCAGGCAGGGCCCTCTCACCCCTATGGACTCAGGCCCACTGCCTGCTTTGTGATTTCTCACCACCAGCGGGGCTCTCAGGACCACTGCAGTATAGCTGCAACTCACTCTGACGGGAGCAGGTAAAAGAGGCTCTGGAGTCCGGCTCCGAGTCTGTGCAGGGAGAGTCTTCGGCAGCCGGGGGTGGGCAGGCTGGAGACAGCTCACCGAACCTGGGCTTGCATGAGTTATTCGGTATGTCCTTCCTTACAGCCAACTGTTCTTATTTCTTTCCATTTAAACCTCCCCGTCCTTTCCACTTCTCCTCCTGTTTCCACTCCTGCTCTGAAAGGGTCGTACAAAATATATCTCCCAATAAGCCCCCTTCTGCGCCTCTGTTCCGCTTCTTCTTTTTTTCACGTTGCTTATTCCTCTTTAGTGAATGTTTAGTCCCCCAACCCCTTCACACCTGTAATTCTCTCATTAACTCTGAGCACTCGAAACGCCTTCTCCCGCCCTCTCGCGCCTTCCACACACCCTTCCCTTTCTCTCTGCTTCCAACTTCTCCTGTAAAGAGCACATGTGTCCCTTTCCCCATGAGCAACCCACTCTGTGTTTCTCTGTTGTGATTCTGGCATTTGTAGTTCTGCATTTATAATGAGCCTACTAACTGTGAAGAACAGTCAATAATGTGGGATTTGGACTAGTGGACATGTAGTGCCAAACTTCACTCACAGCAGAGGCACAGCTAGTTTATCAGCAATGCAAGCGTGTTTCACAAGCACAGGGCACTTAGCGCATGGGCAGCAAGAAGGCAATATTTCCGACGCAGGGGCCCCCACATGGTCCATGTCCACGGGGGACGGGTGGACCACACTCCCCAGTACTACAGCTCAGCAGGCAGGTTTCTTCAGGGCTCTGGCAGTGGCACAGACTGCCCCCCTCGATGTTGGCCACAGCACGTGCTGGATGGTCAGCCGGGGTGGTCCTCACTCCACTGGGGGCCACAGCTACCCCCCTACTTCTTCCCCAAACCGCACTGTGCAACAGCCTGTGGCAGCGATCACCAAGGCAGGTGAGCCAGTATCTTCTCACCATCACCGCCACCAATGAGGCACAGGCCATCCCCACTGAAAGCCACTTCAAATGGTGCCCATCAGGCGTCCAGACAAACTCCGCTGGTTCAGGTCTCTGTCCGCTGTCGCCCTGAAGTGTCTTATGCTGATTACAGGATGTGAACAGCAGCATTAGATAGGATGACAGGATCTGGCCAGCCGGGAGGTTAAGAGCTGTCAGCCATGTTGACTGGCTGCGCCCCCATGTCTTCACCTTTTTACTTTTCATTCAAGCATGTCATCATTCAGAGGATTAGAAGAAGCAAAGGCAAAGCAAATAGTTCTAGCTTAAAATTCAAAATGCAAGCAAGGTCTATTGCCTTTGCCATTGCTTTAGATTGAATTAGGGTCCTTCACTTGCCCCTTGACACAAGGGAAAGGTTGAAGCTCTGATGTTCTGGGACAGCAGTCAAATTGAAGGACTGTTGTGAGCACTGTGGCAGTTTTCATTTAGGCAGTTTATTTTCATGCAGTTAGCCTTTCCCTTATCTCTATTAGAGAGTGAAGTTCCTCAAGCACATGCGAAATAAATGCTGATCTCATCATGGCCAGCAACCTGTAGTCAGACATATTTCTGTTCAGGTTAATGTGTGTAGTCATTTGAAGATGGTCCCTTACATAGTAAGCTTCTAGTTTACAAACATTGAGGCTCAATGTCACCATTTGGATGGTGCTGATGCATTTACATCATGTTTAGTTTAGTTTTAGGAAAGATTTACTGTCTAGTGATTAGGAGAGGTTTTCGTGCTAGAATTATCGCCAGAGTTCACACCAGATTGCCAAATCGACCAATTGGGAACTGATTACAGATACTGTGCAGAAAGTGTCCTTCTCCGAGAGCACACATCCTGCTTCTGCAGCAGAGCTCTGAATCTGCAGGCAGCTGTTCAAAGCATATTTACTGTGTGATCCATCCTAAGAAACCTGTATGGCAGGTTTGCTATTTCATGCTTTGGATGAGGTTTAGCATAGTCCAAGAAATAGCTTTAGTGTGTTAGGATGTCAGAAACTCTACAACAATGTTAGAAATATTTATCTTGTTTTTCCTGAGCGTTACATGGTTAAGCACGAGACTAAAAGTTTTAAAATAAACATTTTAAACCACATCTCATTTCTTAGGTTGAGTGTCGTATTCATAAACAAAAGACTGTTTGGATTGCCACTGTATCTCTGAGCTAATCTAATAAGCATTTGCAATGCAATAGGTCTCGCATTTGCAAGAGTTTGAGCTATTGGCATTGTAAATGACAATGCCTTTTATTTATGTGTTTTGAAAACCTACAAGCGCTGGGTAAACACGCACTTTGTATTTATTGTCGTTACATACGAGAAGCAAGGCTGGCAGTAACTGCGCCTCTTTTACTGCCAGCCTTGCTTCTTAAAAGCAAAGACTATAAGAACGCTTGCAGGTTTTAAAACATATAGATAAATGCCAATGGCACAAACTCTCGCAATGGCGAGATCTGTTGCAATGCAAATGCTTGTTGTATTTGAGGCCACACACGCCATGTTTCTTTTCTCGTCTTGTTCCAGCTCTCGTAATCCATGGTCATGAATTGTCCAGAGTCTATTTCACTATTGGTTGACTCTGGTGTTTCTGGTTCTCAATGCTCTTTACCTTACTGATTGTTCTCCATTTGGTTCCTTTGTGCATCACCAGAGAAGCGGCCCGGCCCGGCTGCATCAAGAGAGCCACTGACGGGGCATCTGGCTTAGTCTTTTGTAGTCCTGAATTCCAATGGCTTTTGAGAACTGCAGTTTCACCCGAATCACTGGGACTGCACCTGTTGCATTGCATTTGGTTATTGTTTTTTTCTTCTGTTGTCTTTTCCTCAGTTAATATTCCACAAGTTTGGAAAAGGTTCGATTTTATGTGGGCGACGGATGCCTCACATTTAGAAGTGTGGGGTGGCGCGGACGTTTATACTTTAAATCCCTAAAGGTCCTGGTGGTGCACATCCAAAGACGATGGCTACGCCCTTTCATGCTTCCCACCATGACACATGACCAAGGGGTCCTAACGTACAAAGTCATAACATGGAACGTCAATGGCCTGAATGATCGCACACAAACTGAGGTCGCGCTGTGCCGGGCCAGGGCCCTGGGCCCTGCTGCACCCCTCCTCCAAGAGACCACCTCCTGAGCAGTAATTGCGCTTTCCTGGGCTGTTTTGGTTGCAACCGTCTACCACGCTGGGTTTACTATGGGATCTAGAGGTGAGGCAAACCGGTTGCATAAAATATTCACATCGGTGGCAGGTACGGCTCGTGCAGGTAAGAGCGGTGGGGCCGAGTGTGGGGGGAGGGGGGGGGGGGGAATTCAACAGACGCCCACGAGGGAAAATTAAATAAATAATTACCCCAATCCTGTGAGGTCTTACAAGTGCATAGCTGCAGTCCCAGATGGATACACTATAATTAGGGAGAAATTTCAATAGTATCATGTGGCCGTCCCTCAACATTAAAGACATGAGAGCCACACAGACAGAGACGGCATGAGGCGACTGGATGGACTCGCGGACAGACGATGGACGGAGATACCTACATCATGGTGAAGGAACTCCTCTTGGCCGCACAGGACCTACCCACAATCAATCAATCAATCAATCAATCAATCAATCAGGGAATTATAAGCGCGCTGGTCACCCATGAGGGTCTCAAGGCGCTGAGGGGGGGTCCGCAGATCGGTTCCTTGAGGGTCTTCCTGGAGGTGTTCAGGGAGGGGGAGCGTCTGATGTCTGCCTGTAGTTTGTTCCACAGGGAATGGACCAGGTCCAAATGGCTACAAGTAGAATTCTACCAGAAATGAGCCCTGAGGCCTCACAATTCCCCAGACGATGGAGATGTTTAACAAGGCCTCAGGGCTCGGAACCCTCCCCCCAATTCATGGAACACCATTGTGGTGGTGCTTCCTAAATCAAACAAACCATTGACAGATTGAGCCTCCTACAGGCTGACCAGAATAATGAGGCTGAGATACTGGCAAAGGCACTCACCGTTCTGATTAACCACAATCAGAATGGCTTCATGCCAGCGAGGTGAACGAGACACAGCATTCACGGACTCCACAGTAGACTAGCAAGAGCCGGTGAGAGATCTAAATCGACAATATTAACTCAGCAGGACTTTGAGAAGGTCTCAGCTCAGTCGAATGGCCATTCCTTCACTCTGTCTTGGAGTCCATGATTTTTGGCACCTTCTTCCTAAAGTGCGTACACCTACTACATAATAATCCATGGGTGAAGGTCAGAGTTAATGGCGTTTTTTCTAGACAGGGTTCCCCTGCTTCTATGTCTCGTTGCCCTTGTGTCAGAGCCATTGGCCAAATGTGTTATACGCAATGCCCAGATGTGGGGTTTGAGGAGGGCACGGGGTGCAGAGCACCATTTCTTCCTGTATGCAGATGGTGGCCTGATGTTTATGCAGGAACCTGAGGTCTCGATTTCCTAATTAACACATATGCTGCAGGTATATAGAGATGCTTCAGGAATCGAGTTAACTTGGGTTTGATTTTAATTTGATTTGATTTTAAAATGTATAAAGCGCAACGAATGCCCGGAGGCGTTTTGGCGCTAACACTAAAAAAAAAAAAAAACGAAGTCAAAGCAGAGGTAGGTGCATTTTTTGTGTTTGGTAGGTACATTAGATGTCTGTTTGAAAGAGCCAGGTTTTTAGAGATTTCCTGAACATGATGAGGTTCGGACTATTTTTGATCGTGATGGGTAGGCTGTTCCAGAGTTTAGTCACTCTTACCAAGAAACACCTGCCACCCCAGCGAACCTGTTTAAATCTGGGTGCTTGCAGCAGCTTCTGATGAACTGATCTAAGATTCCTAGAAGGAGCATAGTACTTTATTCTGGAGGTCAGATAGAGGGGACCTCTACCATGAAGTGCATTAAATGTGATGCAAAGTGCCTTGAAAGCTATTCTTTTCCGGACAGGTAGCCAATGGAGTGCCACCTGTCGCTGGGCCACTGATTCATGCCTAGGAATGTTCAGGATTAATCTGGCAGCTGCATTCTGCAGACGTTGAAGCTTCGTCAAATATTGATTTTGAATCCCAAGATACAGGGCTTTGCCATAGTCCAACCTGGATATTGCAAGGGCAATTACCACTGTTTTCAGGGTCTTAGGGAGAATAATAGCTCGGATCTTTCTAATCAGCTTAAGAATGGCCCAGAACCTTGCTGTAAGGACATTGATCTGAATGTCAAAAGTTAACCGATCTTCAAAGATCACCCCGAGATTTCTGACTTTAGAGACCGGTTGGGGAGACTCACCAGCTCAGTAGGCCACCATTTAGGCGACCAGCCCAGAGGATTAGTTCCCAAAAGCAAAACCTCTGTTTTGCTGCCGTTTAATTTTAAACAGTTGGATTACATCCAGCTATTCACCTGTGCCACGCATGTATTAAAGCGACCTGCCACCTCACTTTCTTTGTTGGTAATAGACACCACAATTTGTGTGTCGTCGGCATAGCTGATTATGGAAAAACCATACTGTCTGACGAGAGCAGCTAAAGGGGCCACATATACATTGAAGAGCATAGGGCTTATGGAGGATCCCATAGGCACTCCACAATGCAGATTAAAAATGTGTGAGCTGTTACCTCCTACTTCTACCCTAAAAGATCGTTCAGCAAGATAGGATAGAAGGAGCCTTAGTGACAGGCTGTGAACACCCAGTCCAGATAGTCTCGAGATTAGGATATTATGATTGACGGTATCGAAGGCCGCCAATAAATCTAATAATATTAAGGCGGCCTTCCTGCCTCCATTGAGAGATTGCCTAAGCTCTTCACTAGCTGTGACTAGGGCCAATTCAGTCCCATGTCCTTCTCTAAATCCGTTTTGAGAATGGTCCAACAAATTATTCGAGGCGAGAAAGGTGGAAAGTTGGGTATTAAGACGTTTCTCCAGGACCTTTGAGCAAAACGGAATTCTGGAGATTGGACGATAATTGTTGGCGTCATCAGGGTTCAAATGGGGTTCTTTTAGCGGGGGAAGCACCGATGCTCCTTTCCATGCCATTGGGAACTTTCCAGGGTGTATAATTCCCCTGAACAAATCTAGCGGAGTACTAAGCTCTTTGGGGCAGAGCTGATAGATTTTGGGGGGACACGGGTCAGAGGGAGCCCCTGATTTAATTACTTTAATAGTTTGGATGATTTGATCCCTACTGGGTGGGGTGAAGGAAAAATTCAGAATGTCTGTTGAGGGGACAGTATTTATGTTAGGCTCAGTGGGAATGTTGCGAAAAGTGTCATAAACTACTTGCACTTTATCAACAAAAGCCTGGCCTAAAATATTGCAGAAATCTGCATTATTACTCGAAATCCCTTTCTTGGGGATTTTGGCCAGCTTTTTCATTGTCTTGAAGAGCTCTTTACTCGAGTTGTTAGATGCTGCGATCTTATCCGAGTAGTTTCTTTTTTTTCCTTCTTAATTAGCTTTTTGTAAAAGGCCAGACTGAGCATATTTCTTTTTTAACTCTATATTATAATTCAGTCTCCATTGTTTTTCTGTCCTATGACATAGCTGCTTCTGGAGCCTTAGGGTCTCTGAGAACCAATGTTCAGATGTTTTTTTCCTTCTTGTTGAGGAGGTAAGGAGAGGCGCAGCTGTGTTGGCCGCCTGAGAAATCCAGTCGCTAAGATTGCTGACCACTGGATCAATGTCTAACCCCAAATTAGGTGCATTCTTTTGGAGAAGTGTAAAAAAGATCCAGATCAATTTTGTCCCAATTTCGATAGGAAAAGGTTGAAGACGACACAGATCCTATATGTGATTGAGCAGAGGCTTTAATTGTGGATATGATAGCTCCATGATCAGACCATACCACCGGAAGAATTTTGTCAATACTGATCATAGGATTGGACATAAAAATACCATCCAGAGTGTGACCCGCATCATGGGTACACTCTTTAACCAACTGTTCCAAGCACAGCCCAGCCAGTGCCTCAACAAGGTCACCATTACTAGTACCTAGAGAGCTCTCAAGATGGTAGTTAAAATCCACTAAATTAGTATCGCTTGTGTGGTTTATACTAGATTCCAAAAATGGGGTAAGAATGTCGAGCAGCGGGCGCTGGGCTTTAGGGGGGTGATAAATTAGAAGACCATTCAAGGAATCATTGTGGTTCAATAGGACCTGAAACTCGAGCAGTTCACAGTCCGACGATGTGCCCAGTGGGGAAGCTTTCACTGAGATATCGTTTTTAGCAATAATTGCCAGTCCACCCCCTCGTTTATGTGTCCCGTCTGCTCTAGTAATGTGAAATTTTGGGGAAAGTGCTAATATTAAGTCCGGATCGGAAGATTCATTGGCCCAAGTTTCTGTAACAAATACTAAGTCTAATTTGTGACTGTCGATCAACTCAGCCATCTCCAAGTTAAGTTTGAATAAGGAGCGGGTGTTGCGTAGCATAGCCCTGAACTGTGTGCTAGACTCTTGCTGTGTGCATGAAGTCAGAGACAATGGTAGCGAGAAAGAAAAGCAGAGATCACAGTCTGAGCACCTACTGGGCTCCATCAGAGTGTCAATCCTGGGACAGCACGGGAGTTTGGGATCAGATTTCCACCCCCATAGATATTCCCGAGAGTAAGAAATGAGCCCTGGAGTTGTACAGACAGGGGTTCCGGCCCTCGGCCCGGGCCAGGCGCGGATGGGCGCAGACGGGCTTGCCTTTGGCGCGCCGCCAGCGCGTCCGCTGCGCGTGTGCATAGGCTTGCCCTAAATAGCGTGAAGTGCCAGGACGCTAGAGCGCTAACGGCGCTTCAGGCTCCAGGGGGGCCCTCCGAGCAAACGGCACAGGCCGCGTCGGACCGGGGCCAAGGAGCAACCGGAAATGAGGTACTACAGGCACGAGGCTTTTAAGGTGAATAGTTTCTCGAACTTGGTGCTATTTTAAATATAAACGGACAGAGAGCTACATGCAAGTTTTAAAATAAACAAAGGAAACTTGAGGCAGTTTTAAAAACAATATTCGCCAAGTACAGCACATCGCAGACTGACATCGAGCTAGTAGTGTCACAACTGACCCCCTTAGCCACCACTCCCACCAGAGAATCATTCAAACACCTCCACATGTGACAGAAGCAGGGCCCGTTCACATACTTGGGGATACAGATAACTTACAATCCCAAGATATGTTGGGAGCTAAACATAAAGTGCCACGAACACAAGGTTAGTAACCACGTCACGCTGGAGTGCTCTCCCCCTCAATCCCATCGGACGCACTGTGTTATTTAAGGATTCCACATTCCCAAAGGCTCTTTTCCTTCCAAAACTACCGACAAAGATACCGCTGGGGGCATTGGCGAAATACTATCTGAGATCAATGGCTATGTCTGGCGGTGATTCAGCTGCAAGGGTAGCACATGCCAAGTGTATTCAGTCGCCTGGGGGCAGTGGATATACAACTGTACTACTGGACAGCTCAAATGGTTCCAATAAATGACTGGATATTTGGTGTCAATGTAGACCCTGCTACCACATTGGGGTTGGGGGTTCCGGGGCTCTGCCCTGTGGTCCTGGCTTCACGGCACGAGAATTCCGCCACAGGTACACTCGATAACAGCTATCCCCACCGAGTGCTGGCACAGCCAGGGGATGTTTGTATGCTTTGGTGAAATCTCTCTTTCCAACAACTGACCTCAGTATATGACTTACACCAATCGCAGTTCTTTCAGCCGACACACTAGAACAATAGGGAACAATTCCAATCCACTCCCCGGGTACAATCCTTTGGAACCCAAACTTATGCTGGGGAAAATTGGAGGCAAAGATATATCTGAACTATATAGGACCCTCGTAATCAACACACCCAACACCATGACGCGCCTGAGGGGCACTCGGGCCGCCAAGATAGGCGAACTGAATGAGGATGACTGGGTGGATGCCAAAATTATAAACCAAGCACTCACTGATTCCCGCACACCTCAGACTAATCCAATTTAAATTCCTCCATAGAGTTTACTTTATATCCCACACATTATGGCAAATTGTAGGGCCCAGACCCCCAAATGCCTCAGATGTGGAGCCCCAACTGAAGATTAGATACACACCGTGTGGAAATACCCAATCGTACATTTGGGGTAGAATCTTCTCCACATTGGAAAAGGTGTTGGGTTTCCCAATAGGGCAAGACTCCAAAATGGGGCTATTGGCAATGTTCCCGGGATGGGATGGCCTCTCGGGACAGCGGATTCTAGTGGGGAAGGGGTGTACGCTCGCCAAATGAGACACAGCTAAGCACTGGAGATCCACGGTGAACAGGCCAATCCAGGAGGGGCTCAGCGCCAAGGGCCACTGTGTCATTGCAAAAGAGGAAATTTACAAATCACATTTACAATACCAAAGAAGCACACCAGGATCTGAGGTGCCAGGACCGGCCAATTACAGACTCCGGGTGAAAGGGGGGGGGGTGGGGCGGGGGGTGGAGTCCTAGGATGGCAGGCTGCTCAGATGTGGGCCTGTCGCCTTAGGGGCGGTGGGGGAATCCAATGAGGAGACATATGGTCATGTCACACTATCCTGAAACTGAAGAACTCCTCACTCCGGAGCAGGCCCACGTGCCAGCTCCCCTGCAACAATTCCCCTGCCAAGCTTGCCAGCAGTCAGCTACCCTCTGCTGCCTCAGCGCCCGCCCGCCCTCCCACAGGACACCAAAAACTCAAGACGTGCCTCTCAAACGGAGATGCCACATCCACAGCGCCCAGATACCCTTAGAGGGTGACAGTGCTGTGCTATACAAATGCTGATTGGTTGATTTAATCCAGCAAAGTGTTTTGCAAATGTGTGCGGCGCCAGTGACCTGGTTTTGTAATCATAAAACAATTCAAAAATATAGATTTGTTAATTTGATCTTGTAATTAACCAAAAAAGATATTATGCAGCCAATAAGGCGAGTCGATTTAGCTCCAAGCATCGTCATGTTACAGAACAGCAGCACAGTATTCTAGGCTAAAAGAAATGAAAACTAAGCAAAGCGGAGCTAAAATCTTGAAAATATTTTCTGTGTTAAATTAGTAGAGAAATTCAATGGAGAAAACCAGAGCAGAACAGAGCAAAACTTAAACCAAAATCTTGAAAATATTTTCTGTGTTAAATTAGTAGAGAAATTCAATGGAGAAAACCAGAGCAGAACAGAGCAAAACTTAAACCATCAGTAGTGACCGTGCATCGGACAGACAGGCGAGGTCAGAACGACCGACGCAGGAATCTTTTAAGATCTGTACCAGGAGGAGCATTAACTACCATTGGTACTTAGTTCTTTTTCCACGTTGTTCCTTCTAATCTTTAAAAATTCAGATTTACGGTTCACCTTATTGGATTTTGTCATTTTGGTTTGGTTTTCTTATTCGAGTGGGGATTTTTATTTCTTGGTGTTTTGACTCTATTACTGGTTTGGCACTATATACATAATTTACATACCATCCTAAGTTGAGTCTGTCTGCTCTCTGCTATAACTACCAGGGGGCTGAACTCAGGTTAATGTAATAACTTTAAGGGTTCACCCTTGACAAGAGTTATGATTATTGCTTGAGAAAGGAATAATTAAATGTCTTACACCAAGAATGGGGAGATTCTATCTAGCCCCAATTTCATCAGGTTACCCAGCCATTGGCAATGACATGGCGTACGCGGTTGCCGGAGTGGATGTGAACATTGATAGTAAGTCTACCGTTGTCAACAAAGGAAGAGAGAGAGGCAAGGTCTAAGGACTTGATTACTCCTGGTTTAGTACCAAAACCAGAAGCCTCTGTGTTGTACAAAACACGGGCTGCACGTCAGACTCAAGACTAGACTGGGACCATCCGAGAACTGCAAAGGCAAAAAAAAGGGAGTGAGAGGATCAGGGCAGATTCTGAGAAGATACAGGCCATGGTGTCCATTGCTACTGCCCCTAATTGTGCCAAAGAAAACACTACTTTGGACCCCGGGGGCACTGCTGTACGAATGTATCATATCTGTTAGTCACTCATTTAATAAGACCGTCTCATATAAAAATCTTTAACATTAAACTCAAAACAGTTATCTGGTTTATGAACATATAGACCATTACTGTGGTTTGTTCATCTTTACACCTAATGCAATAAAACAACTTCTTGATCCAAAGTTCAGTCACAATCACAACCTTCTTCAGGGGCTTATATTTGCAGCTATAATAAAAACAAAACATAAACAATATTAAACAGGAAGGTCCAGGAGTTAGGAGTGTCTGATTGACAACATACACACCCGGCGAGCAAGTCACTGCATAGGTTTCGAAGGTCATTTTTGTCACCCTGTCACAGAACCTACACATTTAAAATGTCGTTTGACTCCATTTCAAGTTTAACATACAACAGGGCAAACACTAAGGAATATACGGCAGATCAGGTTACAGACATATGCTTGAGAATGAGAAACAACAACGTTTAAGGCACAAAGAGGTTCAACTACCCAACAATATCTGTTGAGAAGAGAACTCAACCAACGTCTTCTTGCATCCACACTTATTCAATATCACAAAGTGAAAAGGATTCCACGGGGGTTGCGATTATCCATAAAACCCATGTTATACAGATTTCAGTTTAACAGAATTCATGGACAGATGGTACAGTATCCTACATAAGTATTCATTGGATCGGATCCTATTGCTAGTGGAGGAGCTATCGCGCACAACCAGAGAGCTGGACGAGGAGATCAACAGGATAAAAAAAAAAATTGATCCAGCGGAATGGAGGATAAAGTTTGGCAAAACACTTTGGAGGAAATAAATAGGAAAAGAGACGTCTATTCGAAGGAGATACAGGTAAGCAAATTACGTAAGTTCAAAAGAGATACAATAGACTACAAGCTCAATGAGGTGTATACATAGGCAGAGGTTTACTCTCAGAGAGGGAACAGAAAGAGACCCAATAATAAATCATCAGTGGCGAGCCTGGTCTCGGAGAAAGACATAGATCCATCTAGAGCTCCATAGGCCAGCATCCAAGTACCTAAAAATGATCTCCATACAAGAACCGGAGCTAGCAACTACCTCTACTCAATCAACTTTTTTGTCCTCAGGACACAATTCAGGTCAACCACCGCATGCAACAGTATCAACAAAAGCCCAATTTACAAAAGGAAAACATGCAGAGGAAAAAGAAAAAATAAGAAAGAACTTAAGAAAGCAGGACAAAGTCTAATTATAAAAATTTCGTTTTTATCTTTAACTACAGAACAATCAGAAGTCCTTCAAAAAGGAACATCATTTGTGGGTACATATAACACGAACAGGCTAGAAAGTGAGATTTCTCTTTTTGGATTTATGGGGGCTCTGAGACTGAGGAATGAATGAATCAATGAATGAATTTGGGATTTGTATAGCGCATGGCTGCCCGGAAGCGTCCCAGCGCTGTGATTGCAGACAAACAACTGAGGATAGTGGCTGAGAGGGAAGGGAAAGGTTATTGTGGAAAGAGGTGAGTTTTGAGAAGCTTTCGGAATTTCATGTGATTAAGTTCAGACCGGAGTTGGATTGGGAGAGAGTTCCAGAGGGTTGCGGCGACCACCGAGAAACGGCGTCCACCAGTACGAGCTCTTTTAGTTCGGTGGACCGTGGCCATATTGCCTTGTGCTGATCGTAAAGGTCTGTTGGGTGTGTATGGGTAGAGCATAGATTTCAGCATTGGGGGTCCTTGGTTTTGCATGGCTTTATGAGTGGTACATAGGGACTTGAATTTGACCCTTTCGCAGATCGGCAACCAGTGCAGTGCCTTAAGGGCAGGTTTCGCTGAGACTCTGCGAGGGGTGCCAGTGAGTATCCGTGCAGCGGCATTTTGTGTTCGCTGCAGGACATTAAGCGTCGCTTCAGGGGCACCCAAAAAAGGGCATTGCAATAGTCCAATCTTGAAAGTATTAAACCTTGCATGAGCATTTTTTGGGAGGTTGCGGGGAGTAGAGGAAGAACCTTCCTAGTTGATCGGAGCAGACCAACACAGGTCCCGGCTGTTTTTTTGGCTTGTGTTGTCATGGAGAGATTCTGTTCCAGCCAGAAGCCTAAACTTTTAATTTCAGTTTTAGGCTGGGGGATGGGCCCTAGGCACAAAGGCCACATAGCGATGGGGAGGGATGGTGGTTGGTTTCCCAGGAGCATAAGCTCGGTCTTTGAGCCATTGAGCTTAAGCCTTGAGTTGGACATCCAGGTGTGTATACCTTCAAGGCAGTCACGGAGGTTTTTGATTTTTTCTTCCTCGAGTGAAAATGATACGATCATTTGGGTGTCGTCAGCGTAGGTGACGGCTTTTATCCCAAATGGGGTGACCACATCCTCCAGGGGGGCCATATATGTATTAAACAGTGTAGGGCTCAGTGAAGAGCCCTGGGGGACCCCACACTGGAGGGAAAGGATATCTGAACGGATGTTCCCTTCACAAACCTGGAAGGTACGGTTTTCTAAGAAGGAGGAGAGCCCGCATAATGCTGTGCTTCTAACTCCTAGTTCCGATAGTCGCTGGATTAGGATCTTGTGGTCCACCGTATCAAATGCAGCGCTTAGATCCAGGAGGATCAGTAAAACCGATCCCCCTGAATCCAAGATGCATCTAGCCTCCTCTACCACTTTCAGGAGAGCTGTCTCGGTCCCCTAGCCTGGCCGGAAGCCTGTTTGTGAGGGTCGAAGGAGATTGTTGGATTCGAGGAAGGTTGACAATTGCTGGTTAACTGCCTTCTCTGCGATTTTGCTCAAACCAGGCAGGAGAGAAATCGGTCTGAGGTTGGATAGGTCTGATGGATCATGTCCTGGTTTCTTCTGTAATGCCTTGACCATGGCATGCTTCCAGCTGGGGGGGGGACCACTCCTTGGCCCAGCGAGGTATTAATTAGGTTAGTGGCCAGGTGGGATATGGTCGGTCCGACTTGTTTTAGGATTCGAATAGGAGCAGGGTCGTTGGGGGATCCGCTTTTCAGGTCTGAAAGGGCTTTCAAAAAGTAATCGTTAGACAGTTGGTTAAAGCTGTCAAGGGTTGGTCTGGTGGTGGGGGGGAGGGGATCATCAGGGGGATTGCTGTCTGATTTGGGCGGGAGTGACTCCAAAATGTTGGTGATTTTGTTTTGGAAGAAGCCCGCTATTTGGTTGCATCTGGCAACTGAGGGTTGTTGAAAAGAGGGGGGGGGGGGTATTTTGCGAAGTTCTTTGACTATTTTGTAGGTCTCTCGGGATGAGCTGGATGCAGCTTTGATTTTTTTGTCAAAGAATGAAACTTGGGCTGCTTTCCGTGCTGCTTTGTAGATCCTCATTGCAGTTTTATACTCTTCCTTGATAAGGGGATCCCAGTTTTTTCTCCACTTTCTTTCATGGAATTTACAAATTTTTCGAAGGTTCCTGAGTTCCTGTGAGAACCAAGGCGACTTAAAGGAGTTATTTTTCTTTTTTAGATCTTGTTTCGGGGCGATTATGTCCAGAGTAGAGGTAAGCCAGCTGGTAAAGTTTTCATCTGCTTTTACCGGGTCACGGAATGGCAGAGGAGCAGAGCGAATAAGCTCCTGTGACCATTGTTCAAATGATATTTTAGACCATAATCTATCGTTTTCTCTGGGGATTGGTTTGTGGGCCTTTTTTGCTTGAATATGCCAGGTGACTTCTTTACCAATTTTGGTTTGTGGGCCTTTTTTGCTTGAATATGCCAGGCACTTCTTTACCAATATAGCACCCTCACAAGTGACTTTGAATCAGAGCGAGTTCATGGAATTCAAACCTAGACGCACGTACCAGGCGCCAGTATCCCATGAGTTATTGGACACATTTGAACTGTTGGTGAAAAAGGATTCGGAGCAAATGTAATACAACCTAACATGCAGAACAATTTAACAAATAAGGAAAAGAATACCATCAAAACATTGGCCATGAACACAAATCAGGCATTTCAACCCACAGCAAAGGAGGAGGATTAGCAATGACGGATCAAAGTTTCTACCAACAAAAAGTCGACGAACGTGTTGGAGATGTACAAACCTAGGTGTTACTAGAAAAAGACCACACACCAAAAACAGCAGTGGTCTTGACTGTCACCTTACAGAAAGCAGAAGATATGGGATGGATCACTTTAGTGACCAGACAGGCGAGCTCATTTGCAAACGCCGAAACTCTCAGAATTTCGGCGTTTGCGAATACAATTTTGCCAAATGGTATATATTAAGGCAAAATAAGGAATCTCAAAATTTGCGATTCCTTATTTTGCAATTGCATTTAAGGACTCACAAATTTTGCGATTTCTTAAATGCAATGTAAGAAGCACCAAAAAAGTGCAATTTGGCCTTAAGGAATCGCAAATTACCACCAACTTCAAGTTGGTTGTAATTTGCGATTTATTTGAAAAATGCACTGTTTTGCATTTTTCAAAGTGACATGTGGCGCACATACAGGCATGTATGTGCGTCATATGCGCACACATGTAAATTTCAGGGATGCATCAGGGTGTCCTTATGACACCCTTGAAATTATTCTCAATTTGTGATTCTCAAATTGCGAATCGCAAATTGAGAATAACTGCCCATTCATTCCTATGGGCCTCCTGGCCCATAGAAATGAATGGGAAAGTATTCCGTAATTGCGATTCGCAATTTGCTAATTGCAATTAAGGAATATTAAGAAATCACTAAAAAATTGTGATTTTTTATATACATCCCTATTTGCAATTCTCAAATAGCGATTTCTAAAAAATTGCTATTTGAGAATCACAAATCAGGATGTTGATACATATGGCCCCAAATGTTTTTTTGACAACATCGTTCCCTGGGATGCCACACTTGTATATGCTTCCAAACCTTCATAAAAATCTGGTAGATCCATCATTCAGACCCATAGTATCAGGGTGCAGCTCATTGTTTGAACCAATCGGGAAATATTTGGACACATTTTAGCAACCTATTGTCCAGTCACGGTGTAGTTACATCAAAGATACCACGCACTTTCTGAACAAGCTAGGTGCTTTACCAATGGAAGTGTGGCAACAGTGGGTACTATGTTTCATCGATGTGACATCATTGTACACTTCAATTCTTCTCCAGGACGGTATAGAAGCAGTGGAATGGGAACTGTTGAATTAATCAGATATAAAAGCTCATAGAGTATTTCTATTGGAATTACTACACTTGTTTGTATCATAGTTACTTTTTCACTTACAACTGAGAGGAACATCGATGGGATTTGCCGGGGCCCGGCATGTGGAAATATTTTTATGCCTAAGTTCGAAGTGGAAAATATTCTAGAAAAACCAATATGGAAGGAGAACTTGTTACTAAGTTGTCGTTTCATTGACGACATCTTCCTAATTTGGGAGGGGTCATCGGATACTTTGGAGTAGCTCATAGTGAAATCGAACCTTATTGACAGCAGTTTACAATTCAACCAGCAACATCAATCAGACTGAGTTATATTTTTGGGATGCCAGCATACAGAAAGACCAAACAGGTCTAAGCCCCAAGGTTTATACTAAGCCTACAGATAAAAACAATGCTTTACTCTATCAGACCTTCCATCCCAGAGAGTTGGTGGAAAATCTACCTTTCTCTCAACACCTCAGAATAAGAAGAATATGCTCAGATCAAGACACAGGGTTGACGATCACCAAAGCACAAAAAAGAAAGTATTTACAAAGGAAGTATCCTGCAGAACTTTTGGAAGACACAGAGCGCAAGGTGAGGAGGATGGACAGGCTTGCATTGTTACAGCAACGCCCTAAGAACGAACTGAAAAGGCTGGTATTTGTGTCAAACTTTCCACAGTCAGGGAACATCAAGAGAATCTTTAATCGCAGATGGGATTTAAACCAACATGAGCCAGATTTTAAGGGACTTTTTGAGAACAGAACTATATTTGCATATACTCGCACCAGAAACTTAAAAGAGAAACTTAAGTTTACCAATGTGAAACCAGTTGAAAAAACAGGCACACAACGATGCCATAATTGCGTACAATGCAATAATGTAATTATAGGGAAGAGTATTACACATCCTAGGTCAGGTGAGATGATCAAGCTATGCCACTCCACCACTTGCAACACAAAAAACGTCATATATGGTATAAAATGTCCAGGTGGACTACTATATATTGGCAAGACAGCGAAAAGTTGAATTTTGTATCACAGAACATAATAGCATGATAAGAAGCCAAAATTTGAATTCGAATTTGGTGGTACACTGGTGGGATTCTAAACACACTGTGTTACAATTGAGATTTCAAATTATAGAAGAAGAGGATGTTCAAGTAGGACGCAATAATGCCCAGGTGTTGTCTCAAAGGGAGATTTATTGGATAAAGCGATTTGACACTATAGAGCCTAGAGGGCTCAATGACAAAGTGGACATGAGTTGTTTTCTATAAAGCAGATGGTATTCTTAATAATGCTTATTGTTAACTTTCTGGTGGTGGTCTCTTGCTATTTTAGACATTAACTCTGTATTTTTTCTAGCACCATTTTTTGGGGCACCCTGTATCTCATGTTTAAAATGTTAAAGAGGTGAGTAAAGGCAACAATGGTGCAGGACATATACTGTTATATATGCCCTTAGGACTACAAGCTTATCCTCACGAGTCCTGGTATTCAACTGGTTTATCTTGGTCCCTCACACAACATCTGAAATGTATGAACTGCATACTTCAAAATAGTGGTTGAATCTTTTGTTTATATTGTCAACGAGATATTCCTAACGGGCATTAGTAGGGAAGTCAATAAATTCTGCATTTGATTGGGATAAGGAGTAAGCAATTTTTTAGAATTTGTTAAGTTAAATTTGACTCCTATTAAAATATTTCCAGAATCTGTTGAGTTTATTCTTTACCTCTATCATTATATTGGCACAGTAGCAAGGGAGAAATCAACATAATTTAAGCTAACAGTTGTTTTTAGAGGGCACTAGACCTTTGTTTATATTGTTACTGAGGGGCTCAAGCCAGCATACACTGGCCAGCGCTCAAACATCTGGTTCTTTGAGACGCGTTACGGTGAGGGAGCAGAGGAGTACCTTCGCGGAGACCACGTGAACTACTAGGTAAGAAATGGTGTCAGAGGTACAGTATAAGGGTTATTGAGTGGAACTTTAACACCCGAGAGTTGTGTGTAGCGTGGAACTCGGGTAAACTTTGATAACTTTATTTGTACAGGAGGAGTTTAGTGGAAGCAGCTTTGAACAGACAGAACTTGGCATTAGCAGCAGAGTGACTGGCAGGACCTTTCTGGTATTCATAAGTAGAGTTCACGACGAGGAGGAGTTAGAATTATGTACCCAAGAGTTGCATGACAAGTGTATCTTAAAATAAATCTTCCTGTTTTTTCAGCCACGTGTAGAGCAGTGTGGTTATTTCTTCTGAGCACACAGCGAGTTTACAAACATAGGAATCGAGTAGCATAATTGAAATTTTTGGGTGCAATACCTTTGGAATGGCAAATTCACTTTATTGTATTATAATACAAGCACATTGTATTCAAGACTCCAAGAGCTGATGCCAGGAATACAGTTCCAAGAATTAATTCAGCTAATCTATCTGAACTTCCACTGGCAAATGGTAATGAGTGAATAAACATACGGAATGTACCAGCACAGTGCAGAAAGTTTTTCAAGAACCTCAAGGTACATTGACTTTCTCTATCAGTTATAAATGAAGATGGTAATCCTTGGTAACATCAATCCCCTTTGGGCAAGGTCCCCATGTTGTTACCAGAATTTAATTAATCCTGCCCAGACACACTCTCAAGTCCGTACTGCATGAAACCAGGTGGTCTTAGCCCAAAAGCAGGCCCTCTACAAATTACTGACATTTTCTTACACCCCCTGAGCAGCTGTGACAAAACACAAGAGACTAACTACAAACCCTCCAGGTATTACCACTCCATCTACCCGAATTTGGTAGTCCAATCTAGACCGTTCACAAAAGGAGCTACAGAGGGATATAACGCAGGTCGCCCTCCACTCAAACTCAATAATCATACACAAAAACCTGCTCTAAACCGGGAAAAACATCATGAGCATACCCAGAACCACGTCTTGGTTAAACTGCGTAGGTACCAGCTTATAAAATGTTGTACACACTGGGTGCTCCTATCCGTACTTAAAAACGATTTCTCAGGTGTGTCTGCCCACATACATAAATAGGTTTTATACGTTTCTCACACTCAGGATTTTAGCACATCATGTCCAACAAAAAATATGTGAGGGAAGTGGAGGCACCTCATGGAAACACCACCATGGGAGCTACTGATAGGTTCTCATCAGTGTGCTACTGTTATCATCATTGGCAGCCTCCACTACCAAAATGAAACACCACCATGGGAGCTACTGATAGGTTCTCATCAGCGTGCTACTATCATCATCATTGGCAGCCTCCACTACCAAAATGAAACACCACCATGGGAGCTACTGATAGGGAAGTGGAGCCACCTCATGGAAACACCACCATGGGAGCTACTGATAGGTTCTCATCAGTGTGCTACTGTTATCATCATTGGCAGCCTCCACTACCAAAATGAAACACCACCATGGGAGCTACTGATAGGTTCTCATCAGTGTGCTACTATTATCATCATTGGCAGCCTCCACTACCAAAATGAAACACCACCATGGGAGCTCCTGATAGGTTCTCATCAGTGTGCTACTATTATCATCATTGGCAGCCTCCACTACCAAAATGAAACACCACCATGGGAGCTACTGATAGGTTCTCATCAGTGTGCTACTGTTATCATCATTGGCAGCCTCCACTACCAAAATGAAACACCACCATGGGAGCTCCTGATAGGTTCTCATCAGTGTGCTACTGTTATCATCATTGGCAGCCTCCACTACCAAAATGAAACACCACCACGGGAGCTACTGATAGGTTCTCATCAGCGTGCTACTATTATCATCATTGGCAGCCTCCACTACCAAAATGAAACACCACCATGGGAGCTACTGATAGGTTCTCATCAGTGTGCTACTGTTATCATCATTGGCAGCCTCCACTACCAAAATGAAACACCACCATGGGAGCTACTGATAGGTTCTCATCAGCGTGCTACTGTTATCATCATTGGCAGCCTCCACTACCAAAATGAAACACCACCATGGGAGCTACTGATACTGATAGGTTCTCATCAGCGTGCTACTGTTATCATCATTGGCAGCCTCCACTACCAAAATGAAACACCACCATGGGAGCTACTGATAGGTTCTGATCAGCGTGCTACTGTTATCATCATTGGCAGCCTCCACTACCAAAATGAAACACCACCATGGGAGCTACTGATAGGTTCTGATCAGCGTGCTACTGTTATCATCATTGGCAGCCTCCACTACCAAAATGAAACACCACCATGGGAGCTACTGATAGGTTCTCATCAGTGTGCTACTGTTATCATCATTGGCAGCCTCCACTACCAAAATGAAACACCACCATGGGAGCTACTGATAGGTTCTCATCAGCGTGCTACTGTTATCATCATTGGCAGCCTCCACTACCAAAATGAAACACCACCATGGGAGCTACTGATAGGTTCTCATCAGCGTGCTACTGTTATCATCATTGGCAGCCTCCACTACCAAAATGAAACACCACCATGGGAGCTACTGATAGGTTCTCATCAGCGTGCTACTGTTATCATCATTGGCAGCCTCCACTACCAAAATGAAACACCACCATGGGAGCTACTGATAGGTTCTCATCAGTGTGCTACTGTTATCATCATTGGCAGCCTCCACTACCAAAATGAAACATCACCATGGGAGCTACTGATAGGTTCTCATCAGCGTGCTATTATCATCATTGGCAGCCTCCACTACCAAAATGAAACACCACCATGGGAGCTACTGATAGGTTCTCATCAGTGTGCTACTGTTATCATCATTGGCAGTCTCCACTGCCAAAATGAAACACCACCATGGGAGCTACTGATAGGTTCCCATCAGTGTGCTACTGTTATCATCATTGGCAGCCTCCACTACCAAAATGAAACACCACCGTGGGAGCTACTGATAGGTTCTCATCAGCGTGCTACTGTTATCATCATTGGCAGCCTCCACTACCAAAATGAAACACCACCATGGGAGCTACTGATAGGTTCTCATCAGCGTGCTCCTGTTATCATCATTGGCAGCCTCCACTACCAAAATGAAACACCACCATGGGAGCTACTGATAGGTTCTCATCAGCGTGCTCCTGTTATCATCTTTGGCAGCCTCCACTACCAAACGGAAACACCACCATGGGAGCTACTGATAGGTTCTCATCAGTGTGCTCCTGTTATCATCATTGGCAGCCTCCACTACCAAAATGAAACACCACCATGGGAGCTACTGATAGGCTCTCATCAGCGTGCTACTGTTATCATCATTGGCAGCCTCCACTACCAAAATGAAACACCACCATGGGAGCTACTGATAGGCTCTCATCAGTGTGCTCCTGTTATCATCATTGGCAGCCTCCACTACCAAAATGAAACACCACCATGGGAGCTACTGATAGGCTCTCATCAGCGTGCTACTGTTATCATCATTGGCAGCCTCCACTACCAAAATGAAACACCACCATGGGAGCTACTGATAGGTTCTCATCAGCGTGCTACTATTATCATCATTGGCAGCCTCCACTACCAAAATGAAACACCACCATGGGAGCTACTGATAGGTTCTCATCAGTGTGCTACTGTTATCATCATTGGCAGCCTCCACTACCAAAATGAAACACCACCATGGGAGCTCCTGATAGGTTCTCATCAGTGTGCTACTGTTATCATCATTGGCAGCCTCCACTACCAAAATGAAACACCACCATGGGAGCTACTGATAGGTTCTCATCAGTGTGCTACTGTTATCATCATTGGCAGCCTCCACAATTAGAGACATCAACAATAGTAAACCTTTCCGACAAAATCCTCACTAAGGACGAAAGTATGATCCTCAATCTGGGTCTCAAATTCGTCCCAAACCGACGAACTGATTTCACAAAACTTAAACTTGAGGCATTGGACTTTTGCAGAAAGGTCAGACTAAAAACATATTTTTCCGGCGTAGATGCTAGCACTAGCGGTGAAACTACTGGCCTCCGAGTGAAATCTAGTTTTCTGCCTACCACCAATATTCCGAAACAGGTATATGCCTTTGAGCAAGCAGTGTTGTCAGCTCTAACTAAACTAGAAAAAAGTAAACCTTTCATCAACCACAATATAAGTAAGGGACAACTTAAAGCCATCAAAGATTTAAAATCAGACCCTTCAATTATTATCAAACAGGCCGACAAGGGTGGTGCGGTGGTAGTATGGCCCCGCCCTATGTATCTATTGGAAGGAAGGACACACGTAGACAATCTGGACTGGTACCGAGCGGTCAAAAATGACCCGGTGGCAGAAATTCAGAGTAAGATTTCATGTCTCACCAAGGACGCCTTGGATAATGGCTTCTTGGGTCCAAAAGAATTCGAATTTCTAAACAAAAAGTCACCGAGAACACCCGTTCTCTACTTCCTCCCGAAGATCCACAAAAATAACACAATCCCGCCGGGAAGACCAATCGTCTCCGGTTGTGATTCAGCCCTTGAACCTGCTTCAAAATATATTGACTTTTTCTTGAAACCCTTTTTGAATGGTGTCAAATCATACCTAAGGGACACTATTGATTTTATCAATAAACTTCAAGAGATGACGTTTGATCCCGACACACAGCTGATGGTAACGCTAGACGTTACCTCACTGTATACTCAAATTCCCCAAGATGAGGCTCTTGAGGTGATGGAAATTTATTTAGACCAACGCGACAGACCACACAGAGTTCCAACTACCTTTATTCTGGCCTTGGCCCAGATCACACTAAAAAGCAATTACTTTAAATTCGAGGATGAGTATTTTGTTCAAATCAAGGGGACAGCCATGGGTTGTCCCTATGCACCGGAGATGGCGGTACTTTACATGTCACAGTATGAGGAAAAATTCATTCATAATAATAACCCTTTTGGTGCAAACATCAAACAATGGCTACGGTATATAGACGACGTCTGGCTCCTGTGGCAGGGGAGCCAGACTGAACTCATGGCTTTTCATGAGTGGTTAAACTCAAGACATCCGGACATTAAATTCTCTATTGATTGCAGTAACCATCGAATGACATTCCTCGATGTGGCTGTAGGTACCGAAGGTGGTAAGTTTACCACTACTTTGTTCAAAAAAACAACAGATAAAAACACAATCTTACACTATAAGAGCGCTCATCCACAAGGTCTGAAACAGAACCTGCCCTACGGTCAACTACTCAGGATCAGACGTAATTGTTCTGACCTGGAGGAGTTTAATGTCCATGCGGACACCTTCTGTGATGAGCTGAACAAAAGGGGTTACCCCCAAAAACTCCTTAAGCACTCTAAAAAAAGAGCACGCTTTACCCCCCGTGAGGAATTGCTCAAAACAAAAACCAAGAAAGAGTTGGACAAGCTTGTGTGAGCTCATACAAACAAGTTTCGACAGATTATTCTGCGGAATTGGCATCTGTTGGAGGGATTAGATTGCCCTTTGAAAAGGCCGCTGTTTGCCATGAAGAAAAACCCAAGTATCGGCCAACAAATTATCCGAGCAGACAGCTCTTTACCAAAATCCAAAAGTGATTTGATTTCCAAATGGAACCTCAAACCCATCACAGGTCACCATAAATGTGGTACTTGTGTAGCCTGCAATAATGTTGTAGAAGGAGATGAATTTTGCCACAATGGCGTAAAATGGAGACACAGCCTACACACAAATTGCAAAAGCAAAAATGTTATTTATGGAATTTTGTGCGCTTGTAATAAACTGTATGTAGGAAAAACATGTCAGCAAGTAAATGTCAGGATAACTCAACATCGCTCTCGACTAAAGAAAAAGGTACAAAATGCTCCAATGGTGGAACACTTTATTACTGCAAACCACAAAGAAACTGACTTCACATGGACAGTCTTGTCCGGATTAGACCCGCAGCACAGATCGCCTGATGTTGAGAAGGCGCTGCTGCGCAAAGAGGCCTATTTAATACTTCGGTTCGACACCATTAATACTGGTTTGAACTCAATGAGTGAGCTCTCTAGACTGTAAATAGGTGTCATCATCGAATGGACTCCAGGACCCATAATGCAACAGTATGGTAATGTAAAATACTCCATCACTGATTGGTTAATAAAGGAGGTGTCGCCCTCTTGGAGATACCGAGGGAACAGAATCCCAGTAGCTCCGTGTGAAGGAATGAGGAAGTGTTGAACACTGCAAAGCTAAAAGGTATGACAACCTAAGCGAGTTAACCGTAACGCTGTATCTTATAGTGCTCTAGACCCTGCCAACTGAGAAGTAGCACCTCTTTTAAAACTCTATTGTCAACAATGACTCTAACAGTCCCGCCGCGCTGCTTGTTTAAAATGATTTAGCGCGCGCACTGTTTATTTTCCAACGCGGTCTCTGAAACATCCCTAATTACCGCCCGTGTTTCTCTAAATAGAAATACGATACTGGAGGGCGCTCCAGGAAAGCCGTCGGAACAGACCCGGTTCCACTCTCTTTTGGAGAACTAAGGCTGTGTTGACAAACGACGAGCGGAATATAACAATGTAAGTCAACACCCACTTAAATCATGTAGCGTTTGAGAGCCCAGCTTTACTCCTTTGAAACAAGCTAGTAATGAGCCCATTTCACTTGCAGTGAACCGTGTGGAAAACGAATACCTTTCTAAAATCAAAAATTGCAGCAAAATATTTGTTCACCTTGTACCACAAATCCAGGTAGGAACATATTGGTTTAAGTTTACCGTTTATGTATACTTCAAACATATGTTCAAAACCGGCATTTCACACTAAATTCTTCCGGTTTTTAGAAAAACGCACAGAAAATTCTACAAAAGGTTTTTTGGATGAACAGAACCACCTCTATCCCCCAGAGGTATGTCCTTGTTTTTATAAAAAGTTGTACATAAGAGAGGACGAGGGCAGGTTGAGGGGAGCAATCTATAATGAGTGTCCACATTGTTTGTGTCTTTATTAATAGGTTTAACAAACGGGGAAAGAATTCAGTTGGCCCTGAAGAGAGTTTGAGAAGAAACCTCCCAAACTCGAAACGCGTAGGCGGAGAGGATCAAGTCCTTAGTTCTTATAAATAACCAAAATCGTTAGGAACTATAAGCCTGCTTAAACATTTCTACCGAAAGGTCGTTTTGTTTTGTTTTTTGGAGACCTATTGATAGGCTCCTTGTTGGTCAAAATCAATAATTTCATAATAATGTTATGGTGAAATATGTTGACAATTTCCCCTGGCTTGTGAAATATTAACATATGTGTTTTGTATATTTTGTATAGTATGTATTAGCCGTATGTATTTTCAAACACTTTTGTATGTTTGCGTCAAATTGTTGTGTTATTATGCACTTTTGATTTTTCTTGTTGTACGCCCATGGTGAGTACGTTCAAGACATTGATACTTCTCTGGATTGAAGTGATATCTACTTTTGATAAAATTGATAAATAAAAAGGCGCAACTAATCGCCAAGGTAAACATATTAAGCTTTGTTTATCTTTTTGCATCCTAAATCAATACGGTGTGAAATGAAATGAAGTGTGGGTTCCTCTCTTTTTTACAAAGTATTTGGGCCCTTACCCCACTTCTGTCCGCATGGGCCAAACTTCTTCTTTTTTTGCAAAAAACTGTTATCATCATTGGCAGCCTCCACTACCAAAATGAAACACCACCATGGGAGCTACTGATAGGTTCTCATCAGCGTGCTACTGTTATCATCATTGGCAGCCTCCACTACCAAAATGAAACACCACCATGGGAGCTACTGATAGGTTCTCATCAGCGTGCTACTGTTATCATCATTGGCAGCCTCCACTACCAAAATGAAACACCACCGTGGGAGCTACTGATAGGTTCTCATCAGTGTGCTACTGTTATCATCATTGGCAGTCTCCACTACCAAAATGAAACACCACCGTGGGAGCTACTGATAGGTTCCCATCAGTGTGCTACTGTTATCATCATTGGCAGCCTCCACTACCAAAATGAAACACCACCGTGGGAGCTACTGATAGGTTCTCATCAGCGTGCTACTGTTATCATCATTGGCAGCCTCCACTACCAAAATGAAACACCACCATGGGAGCTACTGATAGGTTCTCATCAGTGTGCTCCTGTTATCATCATTGGCAGCCTCCACTACCAAAATGAAACACCACCATGGGAGCTACTGATAGGTTCTCATCAGCGTGCTCCTGTTATCATCTTTGGCAGCCTCCACTACCAAACGGAAACACCACCATGGGAGCTACTGATAGGTTCTCATCAGTGTGCTCCTGTTATCATCATTGGCAGCCTCCACTACCAAAATGAAACACCACCATGGGAGCTACTGATAGGCTCTCATCAGCGTGCTACTGTTATCATCATTGGCAGCCTCCACTACCAAAATGAAACACCACCATGGGAGCTACTGATAGGCTCTCATCAGTGTGCTACTGTTATCATCATTGGCAGCCTCCACTACCAAAATGAAACACCACCATGGGAGCTACTGATAGGTTCTCATCAGCGTGCTACTGTTATCATCATTGGCAGCCTCCACTACCAAAATGAAACACCACCATGGGAGCTACTGATACTGATAGGTTCTCATCAGCGTGCTACTGTTATCATCATTGGCAGCCTCCACTACCAAAATGAAACACCACCATGGGAGCTACTGATAGGTTCTCATCAGCGTGCTACTATTATCATCATTGGCAGCCTCCACTACCAAAATGAAATACCACCATGGGAGCTACTGATAGGTTCTGATCAGCGTGCTACTGTTATCATCATTGGCAGCCTCCACTACCAAAATGAAACACCACCATGGGAGCTACTGATAGGTTCTGATCAGCGTGCTACTGTTATCATCATTGGCAGCCTCCACTACCAAAATGAAACACCACCATGGGAGCTACTGATAGGTTCTCATCAGTGTGCTACTGTTATCATCATTGGCAGCCTCCACTACCAAAATGAAACACCACCATGGGAGCTACTGATAGGTTCTCATCAGCGTGCTACTGTTATCATCATTGGCAGCCTCCACTACCAAAATGAAACACCACCATGGGAGCTACTGATAGGTTCTCATCAGCGTGCTACTGTTATCATCATTGGCAGCCTCCACTACCAAAATGAAACACCACCGTGGGAGCTACTGATAGGTTCTCATCAGTGTGCTACTGTTATCATCATTGGCAGTCTCCACTACCAAAATGAAACACCACCGTGGGAGCTACTGATAGGTTCCCATCAGTGTGCTACTGTTATCATCATTGGCAGCCTCCACTACCAAAATGAAACACCACCGTGGGAGCTACTGATAGGTTCTCATCAGCGTGCTACTGTTATCATCATTGGCAGCCTCCACTACCAAAATGAAACACCACCATGGGAGCTACTGATAGGTTCTCATCAGTGTGCTCCTGTTATCATCATTGGCAGCCTCCACTACCAAAATGAAACACCACCATGGGAGCTACTGATAGGTTCTCATCAGCGTGCTCCTGTTATCATCTTTGGCAGCCTCCACTACCAAACGGAAACACCACCATGGGAGCTACTGATAGGTTCTCATCAGTGTGCTCCTGTTATCATCATTGGCAGCCTCCACTACCAAAATGAAACACCACCATGGGAGCTACTGATAGGCTCTCATCAGCGTGCTACTGTTATCATCATTGGCAGCCTCCACTACCAAAATGAAACACCACCATGGGAGCTACTGATAGGCTCTCATCAGTGTGCTCCTGTTATCATCATTGGCAGCCTCCACTACCAAAATGAAACACCACCATGGGAGCTACTGATAGGCTCTCATCAGCGTGCTACTGTTATCATCATTGGCAGCCTCCACTACCAAAATGAAACACCACCATGGGAGCTACTGATAGGTTCTCATCAGTGTGCTACTGTTATCATCATTGGCAGCCTCCACTACCAAAATGAAACACCACCATGGGAGCTACTGATAGGTTCTCATCAGCGTGCTACTGTTATCATCATTGGCAGCCTCCACTACCAAAATGAAACACCACCATGGGAGCTACTGATAGGTTCTCATCAGCGTGCTACTGTCATCATCATTGGCAGCCTCCACTACCAAAATGAAACACCACCATGGGAGCTACTGATAGGTTCTCATCAGCGTGCTACTATTATCATCATTGGCAGCCTCCACTACCAAAATGAAACACCACCATGGGAGCTACTGATAGGTTCTCATCAGCGTGCTACTGTTATCATCATTGGCAGCCTCCACTACCAAAATGAAACACCACCATGGGAGCTCCTGATAGGTTCTCATCAGTGTGCTACTGTTATCATCATTGGCAGCCTCCACTACCAAAATGAAACACCACCATGGGAGCTCCTGATAGGTTCTCATCAGTGTGCTAGTGTTATCATCATTGGCAGCCTCCACTACCAAAATGAAACACCACCATGGGAGCTCCTGATAGGTTCTCATCAGTGTGCTAGTGTTATCATCATTGGCAGCCTCCACTACCAAAATGAAACACCACCATGGGAGCTACTGATAGGTTCTCATCAGTGTGCTACTGTTATCATCATTGGCAGCCTCCACTACCAAAATGAAACACCACCATGGGAGCTACTGATAGGTTCTCATCAGTGTGCTAGTGTTATCATCATTGGCAGCCTCCACTACCAAAATGAAACACCACCATGGGAGCTACTGATAGGTTCTCATCAGTGTGCTACTGTTATCATCATTGGCAGCCTCCACTACCAAAATGAAACACCACCATGGGAGCTACTGATAGGTTCTCATCAGTGTGCTACTGTTATCATCATTGGCAGCCTCCACTACCAAAATGAAACACCACCATGGGAGCTACTGATAGGTTCTCATCAGTGTGCTACTGTTATCATCATTGGCAGCCTCCACTACCAAAATGAAACACCACCATGGGAGCTACTGATAGGTTCTCATCAGTGTGCTACTGTTATCATCATTGGCAGCCTCCACTACCAAATTAAAAACACCACCATGGGAGCTACTGATAGGTTCTCATCAGTGTGCTACTGTCATCATCATTGGCAGCCTCCACTACCAAAATGAAACACCACCATGGGAGCTACTGATAGGCTCTCATCAGCGTGCTACTGTTATCATCATTGGCAGCCTCCACTACCAAAATGAAACACCACCATGGGAGCTACTGATAGGTTCTCATCAGCGTGCTACTGTTATCATCATTGGCAGCCTCCACTACCAAAATGAAACACCACCATGGGAGCTACTGATAGGTTCTCATCAGCGTGCTACTGTTATCATCATTGGCAGCCTCCACTACCAAAATGAAACACCACCATGGGAGCTACTGATAGGTTCTCATCAGCGTGCTACTGTTATCATCATTGGCAGCCTCCACTACCAAAATGAAACACCACCATGGGAGCTACTGATAGGTTCTCATCAGCGTGCTACTGTTATCATCATTGGCAGCCTCCACTACCAAAATGAAACACCACCATGGGAGCTACTGATAGGTTCTCATCAGCGTGCTACTGTTATCATCATTGGCAGCCTCCACTACCAAAATGAAACATCACCATGGGAGCTACTGATAGGTTCTCATCAGCGTGCTATTATCATCATTGGCAGCCTCCACTACCAAAATGAAACACCACCATGGGAGCTACTGATAGGTTCTCATCAGTGTGCTACTGTTATCATCATTGGCAGTCTCCACTACCAAAATGAAACACCACCATGGGAGCTACTGATAGGTTCCCATCAGTGTGCTACTGTTATCATCATTGGCAGCCTCCACTACCAAAATGAAACACCACCGTGGGAGCTACTGATAGGTTCTCATCAGCGTGCTACTGTTATCATCATTGGCAGCCTCCACTACCAAAATGAAACACCACCATGGGAGCTACTGATAGGTTCTCATCAGTGTGCTCCTGTTATCATCATTGGCAGCCTCCACTACCAAAATGAAACACCACCATGGGAGCTACTGATAGGTTCTCATCAGCGTGCTCCTGTTATCATCTTTGGCAGCCTCCACTACCAAACGGAAACACCACCATGGGAGCTACTGATAGGTTCTCATCAGTGTGCTCCTGTTATCATCATTGGCAGCCTCCACTACCAAAATGAAACACCACCATGGGAGCTACTGATAGGCTCTCATCAGCGTGCTACTGTTATCATCATTGGCAGCCTCCACTACCAAAATGAAACACCACCATGGGAGCTACTGATAGGCTCTCATCAGCGTGCTCCTGTTATCATCATTGGCAGCCTCCACTACCAAAATGAAACACCACCATGGGAGCTACTGATAGGCTCTCATCAGCGTGCTACTGTTATCATCATTGGCAGCCTCCACTACCAAAATGAAACACCACCATGGGAGCTACTGATAGGTTCTCATCAGCGTGCTACTGTTATCATCATTGGCAGCCTCCACTACCAAAATGAAACACCACCATGGGAGCTACTGATAGGTTCTCATCAGTGTGCTACTGTCATCATCATTGGCAGCCTCCACTACCAAAATGAAACACCACCATGGGAGCTACTGATAGGTTCTCATCAGCGTGCTACTGTTATCATCATTGGCAGCCTCCACTACCAAAATGAAACACCACCATGGGAGCTACTGATAGGTTCTCATCAGCGTGCTACTGTTATCATCATTGGCAGCCTCCACTACCAAAATGAAACACCACCATGGGAGCTCCTGATAGGTTCTCATCAGCGTGCTACTATTATCATCATTGGCAGCCTCCACTACCAAAATGAAACACCACCATGGGAGCTACTGATAGGTTCTCATCAGTGTGCTACTGTTATCATCATTGGCAGCCTCCACTACCAAAATGAAACACCACCATGGGAGCTCCTGATAGGTTCTCATCAGTGTGCTACTGTTATCATCATTGGCAGCCTCCACTACCAAAATGAAACACCACCATGGGAGCTACTGATAGGTTCTCATCAGCGTGCTACTGTTATCATCATTGGCAGCCTCCACTACCAAAATGAAACACCACCATGGGAGCTACTGATAGGTTCTCATCAGTGTGCTAGTGTTATCATCATTGGCAGCCTCCACTACCAAAATGAAACACCACCATGGGAGCTACTGATAGGTTCTCATCAGTGTGCTACTGTTATCATCATTGGCAGCCTCCACTACCAAAATGAAACATCACCATGGGAGCTACTGATAGGTTCTCATCAGCGTGCTATTATCATCATTGGCAGCCTCCACTACCAAAATGAAACACCACCATGGGAGCTACTGATAGGTTCTCATCAGCGTGCTACTGTTATCATCATTGGCAGCCTCCACTACCAAAATGAAACACCACCGTGGGAGCTACTGATAGGTTCCCATCAGTGTGCTACTGTTATCATCATTGGCAGCCTCCACTACCAAAATGAAACACCACCGTGGGAGCTACTGATAGGTTCCCATCAGCGTGCTACTGTTATCATCATTGGCAGCCTCCACTACCAAAATGAAACACCACCATGGGAGCTACTGATAGGTTCTCATCAGCGTGCTCCTGTTATCATCATTGGCAGCCTCCACTACCAAAATGAAACACCACCATGGGAGCTACTGATAGGTTCTCATCAGCGTGCTCCTGTTATCATCTTTGGCAGCCTCCACTACCAAACGGAAACACCACCATGGGAGCTACTGATAGGTTCTCATCAGCGTGCTCCTGTTATCATCATTGGCAGCCTCCACTACCAAAATGAAACACCACCATGGGAGCTACTGATAGGCTCTCATCAGCGTGCTCCTGTTATCATCATTGGCAGCCTCCACTACCAAAATGAAACACCACCATGGGAGCTACTGATAGGCTCTCATCAGCGTGCTACTGTTATCATCATTGGCAGCCTCCACTACCAAAATGAAACACCACCATGGGAGCTACTGATAGGCTCTCATCAGCGTGCTACTGTTATCATCATTGGCAGCCTCCACTACCAAAATGAAACACCACCATGGGAGCTACTGATAGGTTCTCATCAGCGTGCTACTGTTATCATCATTGGCAGCCTCCACTACCAAAATGAAACACCACCATGGGAGCTACTGATAGGTTCTCATCAGCGTGCTACTGTTATCATCATTGGCAGCCTCCACTACCAAAATGAAACACCACCATGGGAGCTACTGATAGGTTCTCATCAGTGTGCTACTGTCATCATCATTGGCAGCCTCCACTACCAAAATGAAACACCACCATGGGAGCTACTGATAGGTTCTCATCAGCGTGCTACTGTCATCATCATTGGCAGCCTCCACTACCAAAATGAAACACCACCATGGGAGCTACTGATAGGTTCTCATCAGCGTGCTACTGTTATCATCATTGGCAGCCTCCACTACCAAAATGAAACACCACCATGGGAGCTACTGATAGGTTCTCATCAGCGTGCTACTATTATCATCATTGGCAGCCTCCACTACCAAAATGAAACACCACCATGGGAGCTACTGATAGGTTCTCATCAGCGTGCTACTATTATCATCATTGGCAGCCTCCACTACCAAAATGAAACACCACCATGGGAGCTACTGATAGGTTCTCATCAGCGTGCTACTGTTATCATCATTGGCAGCCTCCACTACCAAAATGAAACACCACCATGGGAGCTACTGATAGGTTCTCATCAGCGTGCTACTGTTATCATCATTGGCAGCCTCCACTACCAAAATGAAACACCACCATGGGAGCTACTGATAGGTTCTCATCAGCGTGCTACTGTTATCATCATTGGCAGCCTCCACTACCAAAATGAAACACCACCATGGGAGCTACTGATAGGTTCTCATCAGTGTGCTACTGTTATCATCATTGGCAGCCTCCACTACCAAAATGAAACACCACCATGGGAGCTACTGATAGGTTCTCATCAGTGTGCTACTGTTATCATCATTGGCAGCCTCCACTACCAAAATGAAACACCACCATGGGAGCTACTGATAGGTTCTCATCAGTGTGCTACTGTTATCATCATTGGCAGCCTCCACTACCAAAATGAAACACCACCATGGGAGCTACTGATAGGTTCTCATCAGCGTGCTACTGTTATCATCATTGGCAGCCTCCACTACCAAAATGAAACACCACCATGGGAGCTACTGATAGGTTCTCATCAGTGTGCTAGTGTTATCATCATTGGCAGCCTCCACTACCAAAATGAAACACCACCATGGGAGCTACTGATAGGTTCTCATCAGTGTGCTAGTGTTATCATCATTGGCAGCCTCCACTACCAAAATGAAACACCACCATGGGAGCTACTGATAGGTTCTCATCAGTGTGCTACTGTTATCATCATTGGCAGCCTCCACTACCAAAATGAAACACCACCATGGGAGCTACTGATAGGTTCTCATCAGTGTGCTACTGTTATCATCATTGGCAGCCTCCACTACCAAATTAAAAACACCACCATGGGAGCTACTGATAGGTTCTCATCAGTGTGCTACTGTCATCATCATTGGCAGCCTCCACTACCAAAATGAAACACCACCATGGGAGCTACTGATAGGCTCTCATCAGCGTGCTACTGTTATCATCATTGGCAGCCTCCACTACCAAAATGAAACACCACCATGGGAGCTACTGATAGGTTCTCATCAGCGTGCTACTGTTATCATCATTGGCAGCCTCCACTACCAAAATGAAACACCACCATGGGAGCTACTGATAGGTTCTCATCAGCGTGCTACTGTTATCATCATTGGCAGCCTCCACTACCAAAATGAAACACCACCATGGGAGCTACTGATACTGATAGGTTCTCATCAGCGTGCTACTGTTATCATCATTGGCAGCCTCCACTACCAAAATGAAACACCACCATGGGAGCTACTGATAGGTTCTGATCAGCGTGCTACTATTATCATCATTGGCAGCCTCCACTACCAAAATGAAATACCACCATGGGAGCTACTGATAGGTTCTGATCAGCGTGCTACTGTTATCATCATTGGCAGCCTCCACTACCAAAATGAAACACCACCATGGGAGCTACTGATAGGTTCTGATCAGCGTGCTACTGTTATCATCATTGGCAGCCTCCACTACCAAAATGAAACACCACCATGGGAGCTACTGATAGGTTCTCATCAGCGTGCTACTGTTATCATCATTGGCAGCCTCCACTACCAAAATGAAACACCACCATGGGAGCTACTGATAGGTTCTCATCAGCGTGCTACTGTTATCATCATTGGCAGCCTCCACTACCAAAATGAAACACCACCATGGGAGCTACTGATAGGTTCTCATCAGCGTGCTACTGTTATCATCATTGGCAGCCTCCACTACCAAAATGAAACACCACCATGGGAGCTACTGATAGGTTCTCATCAGTGTGCTACTGTTATCATCATTGGCAGTCTCCACTACCAAAATGAAACACCACCGTGGGAGCTACTGATAGGTTCCCATCAGTGTGCTACTGTTATCATCATTGGCAGCCTCCACTACCAAAATGAAACACCACCGTGGGAGCTACTGATAGGTTCTCATCAGCGTGCTACTGTTATCATCATTGGCAGCCTCCACTACCAAAATGAAACACCACCATGGGAGCTACTGATAGGTTCTCATCAGCGTGCTCCTGTTATCATCATTGGCAGCCTCCACTACCAAAATGAAACACCACCATGGGAGCTACTGATAGGTTCTCATCAGCGTGCTCCTGTTATCATCTTTGGCAGCCTCCACTACCAAACGGAAACACCACCATGGGAGCTACTGATAGGTTCTCATCAGTGTGCTCCTGTTATCATCATTGGCAGCCTCCACTACCAAAATGAAACACCACCATGGGAGCTACTGATAGGCTCTCATCAGTGTGCTCCTGTTATCATCATTGGCAGCCTCCACTACCAAAATGAAACACCACCATGGGAGCTACTGATAGGCTCTCATCAGCGTGCTACTGTTATCATCATTGGCAGCCTCCACTACCAAAATGAAACACCACCATGGGAGCTACTGATAGGTTCTCATCAGTGTGCTACTGTTATCATCATTGGCAGCCTCCACTACCAAAATGAAACACCACCATGGGAGCTACTGATAGGTTCTCATCAGCGTGCTACTGTTATCATCATTGGCAGCCTCCACTACCAAAATGAAACACCACCATGGGAGCTACTGATAGGTTCTCATCAGTGTGCTACTGTCATCATCATTGGCAGCCTCCACTACCAAAATGAAACACCACCATGGGAGCTACTGATAGGTTCTCATCAGCGTGCTACTGTTATCATCATTGGCAGCCTCCACTACCAAAATGAAACACCACCATGGGAGCTACTGATAGGTTCTCATCAGCGTGCTACTGTTATCATCATTGGCAGCCTCCACTACCAAAATGAAACACCACTATGGGAGCTACTGATAGGTTCTCATCAGCGTGCTACTATTATCATCATTGGCAGCCTCCACTACCAAAATGAAACACCACCATGGGAGCTACTGATAGGTTCTCATCAGCGTGCTACTATTATCATCATTGGCAGCCTCCACTACCAAAATGAAACACCACCATGGGAGCTACTGATAGGTTCTCATCAGTGTGCTACTATTATCATCATTGGCAGCCTCCACTACCAAAATGAAACACCACCATGGGAGCTCCTGATAGGTTCTCATCAGTGTGCTACTATTATCATCATTGGCAGCCTCCACTACCAAAATGAAACACCACCATGGGAGCTACTGATAGGTTCTCATCAGTGTGCTACTGTTATCATCATTGGCAGCCTCCACTACCAAAATGAAACACCACCATGGGAGCTCCTGATAGGTTCTCATCAGTGTGCTACTGTTATCATCATTGGCATCTTCCACTACCAAAATGAAACACCACCATGGGAGCTACTGATAGGTTCTCATCAGCGTGCTACTATTATCATCATTGGCAGCCTCCACTACCAAAATGAAACACCACCATGGGAGCTACTGATAGGTTCTCATCAGCGTGCTAGTGTTATCATCATTGGCAGCCTCCACTACCAAAATGAAACACCACCATGGGAGCTACTGATAGGTTCTCATCAGTGTGCTAGTGTTATCATCATTGGCAGCCTCCACTACCAAAATGAAACACCACCATGGGAGCTACTGATAGGTTCTCATCAGTGTGCTAGTGTTATCATCATTGGCAGCCTCCACTACCAAAATGAAACACCACCATGGGAGCTACTGATAGGTTCTCATCAGTGTGCTACTGTTATCATCATTGGCAGCCTCCACTACCAAAATGAAACACCACCATGGGAGCTACTGATAGGTTCTCATCAGTGTGCTACTGTTATCATCATTGGCAGCCTCCACTACCAAAATGAAACACCACCATGGGAGCTACTGATAGGTTCTCATCAGTGTGCTACTGTTATCATCATTGGCAGCCTCCACTACCAAATTAAAAACACCACCATGGGAGCTACTGATAGGTTCTCATCAGTGTGCTACTGTCATCATCATTGGCAGCCTCCACTACCAAAATGAAACACCACCATGGGAGCTACTGATAGGCTCTCATCAGCGTGCTACTGTTATCATCATTGGCAGCCTCCACTACCAAAATGAAACACCACCATGGGAGCTACTGATAGGTTCTCATCAGCGTGCTACTGTTATCATCATTGGCAGCCTCCACTACCAAAATGAAACACCACCATGGGAGCTACTGATAGGTTCTCATCAGCGTGCTACTGTTATCATCATTGGCAGCCTCCACTACCAAAATGAAACACCACCATGGGAGCTACTGATAGGTTCTCATCAGCGTGCTACTGTTATCATCATTGGCAGCCTCCACTACCAAAATGAAACACCACCATGGGAGCTACTGATAGGTTCTCATCAGCGTGCTACTGTTATCATCATTGGCAGCCTCCACTACCAAAATGAAACACCACCATGGGAGCTACTGATAGGTTCTCATCAGTGTGCTACTGTTATCATCATTGGCAGCCTCCACTACCAAAATGAAACATCACCATGGGAGCTACTGATAGGTTCTCATCAGCGTGCTATTATCATCATTGGCAGCCTCCACTACCAAAATGAAACACCACCATGGGAGCTACTGATAGGTTCTCATCAGTGTGCTACTGTTATCATCATTGGCAGTCTCCACTACCAAAATGAAACACCACCATGGGAGCTACTGATAGGTTCCCATCAGTGTGCTACTGTTATCATCATTGGCAGCCTCCACTACCAAAATGAAACACCACCGTGGGAGCTACTGATAGGTTCTCATCAGCGTGCTACTGTTATCATCATTGGCAGCCTCCACTACCAAAATGAAACACCACCATGGGAGCTACTGATAGGTTCTCATCAGTGTGCTCCTGTTATCATCATTGGCAGCCTCCACTACCAAAATGAAACACCACCATGGGAGCTACTGATAGGTTCTCATCAGCGTGCTCCTGTTATCATCTTTGGCAGCCTCCACTACCAAACGGAAACACCACCATGGGAGCTACTGATAGGTTCTCATCAGTGTGCTCCTGTTATCATCATTGGCAGCCTCCACTACCAAAATGAAACACCACCATGGGAGCTACTGATAGGCTCTCATCAGCGTGCTACTGTTATCATCATTGGCAGCCTCCACTACCAAAATGAAACACCACCATGGGAGCTACTGATAGGCTCTCATCAGTGTGCTCCTGTTATCATCATTGGCAGCCTCCACTACCAAAATGAAACACCACCATGGGAGCTACTGATAGGCTCTCATCAGCGTGCTACTGTTATCATCATTGGCAGCCTCCACTACCAAAATGAAACACCACCATGGGAGCTACTGATAGGCTCTCATCAGCGTGCTACTGTTATCATCATTGGCAGCCTCCACTACCAAAATGAAACACCACCATGGGAGCTACTGATAGGTTCTCATCAGTGTGCTACTGTTATCATCATTGGCAGCCTCCACTACCAAAATGAAACACCACCATGGGAGCTACTGATAGGTTCTCATCAGTGTGCTACTGTTATCATCATTGGCAGCCTCCACTACCAAAATGAAACATCACCATGGGAGCTACTGATAGGTTCTCATCAGCGTGCTATTATCATCATTGGCAGCCTCCACTACCAAAATGAAACACCACCATGGGAGCTACTGATAGGTTCTCATCAGCGTGCTACTGTTATCATCATTGGCAGCCTCCACTACCAAAATGAAACACCACCATGGGAGCTACTGATAGGTTCTCATCAGTGTGCTATTATCATCATTGGCAGTCTCCACTACCAAAATGAAACACCACCATGGGAGCTACTGATAGGTTCTCATCAGCGTGCTACTGTTATCATCATTGGCAGCCTCCACTACCAAAATGAAACACCACCATGGGAGCTACTGATAGGTTCTCATCAGCGTGCTACTGTTATCATCATTGGCAGCCTCCACTACCAAAATGAAACACCACCATGGGAGCTGCTGATAGGCTCTCATCAGCGTGCTACTGTTATCATCATTGGCAGCCTCCACTACCAAAATGAAACACCACCATGGGAGCTGCTGATAGGTTCTCATCAGCGCGCTACTGTTATCATCATTGGCAGCCTCCACTACCAAAATGAAACACCACCATGGGAGCTACTGATAGGTTCTCATCAGCGTGCTACTGTTATCATCATTGGCAGCCTCCACTACCAAAATGAAACACCACCATGGGAGCTGCTGATAGGCTCTCATCAGCGTGCTACTGTTATCATCATTGGCAGCCTCCACTACCAAAATGAAACACCACCATGGGAGCTACTGATAGGTTCTCATCAGCGTGCTACTGTTATCATCATTGGCAGCCTCCACTACCAAAATGAAACACCACCATGGGAGCTACTGATGGGCTCTCATCAGTGTGCTGCTGTTCTAATCATTGGCAGCCTTCACTACCAAAATGAAACACCACCATGGGAGCTACTGATAGGTTCTCATCAGTGTGCTACTGTTATCATCATTGGCAGCCTCCACTACCAAAATGAAACATCACCATGGGAGCTACTGATAGGTTCTCATCAGCGTGCTATTATCATCATTGGCAGCCTCCACTACCAAAATGAAACACCACCATGGGAGCTACTGATAGGTTCTCATCAGCGTGCTACTGTTATCATCATTGGCAGCCTCCACTACCAAAATGAAACACCACTATGGGAGCTACTGATAGGTTCTCATCAGCGTGCTACTATTATCATCATTGGCAGCCTCCACTACCAAAATGAAACACCACCATGGGAGCTACTGATAGGTTCTCATCAGTGTGCTACTATTATCATCATTGGCAGCCTCCACTACCAAAATGAAACACCACCATGGGAGCTCCTGATAGGTTCTCATCAGTGTGCTACTATTATCATCATTGGCAGCCTCCACTACCAAAATGAAACACCACCATGGGAGCTACTGATAGGTTCTCATCAGTGTGCTACTGTTATCATCATTGGCAGCCTCCACTACCAAAATGAAACACCACCATGGGAGCTCCTGATAGGTTCTCATCAGTGTGCTACTGTTATCATCATTGGCAGCCTCCACTACCAAAATGAAACACCACCATGGGAGCTACTGATAGGTTCTCATCAGTGTGCTACTGTTATCATCATTGGCAGCCTCCACTACCAAAATGAAACACCACCATGGGAGCTACTGATAGGTTCTCATCAGTGTACTACTGTTATCATCATTGGCAGCCTCCACTACCAAAATGAAACACCACCATGGGAGCTACTGATAGGTTCTCATCAGCGTGCTACTGTTATCATCATTGGCAGCCTCCACTACCAAAATGAAACACCACCATGGGAGCTACTGATACTGATAGGTTCTCATCAGCGTGCTACTGTTATCATCATTGGCAGCCTCCACTACCAAAATGAAACACCACCATGGGAGCTACTGATAGGTTCTCATCAGTGTGCTACTGTTATCATCATTGGCAGCCTCCACTACCAAAATGAAACACCACCATGGGAGCTACTGATAGGTTCTGATCAGCGTGCTACTGTTATCATCATTGGCAGCCTCCACTACCAAAATGAAACACCACCATGGGAGCTACTGATAGGTTCTCATCAGTGTGCTACTGTTATCATCATTGCAGCCTCCACTACCAAAATGAAACACCACCATGGGAGCTACTGATAGGTTCTCATCAGCGTGCTACTGTTATCATCATTGGCAGCCTCCACTACCAAAATGAAACACCACCATGGGAGCTACTGATAGGTTCTCATCAGCGTGCTACTGTTATCATCATTGGCAGCCTCCACTACCAAAATGAAACACCACCGTGGGAGCTACTGATAGGTTCTCATCAGTGTGCTACTGTTATCATCATTGGCAGTCTCCACTACCGAAATGAAACACCACCATGGGAGCTACTGATAGGTTCCCATCAGTGTGCTACTGTTATCATCATTGGCAGCCTCCACTACCAAAATGAAACACCACCATGGGAGCTACTGATAGGTTCTCATCAGCGTGCTCCTGTTATCATCTTTGGCAGCCTCCACTACCAAACGGAAACACCACCATGGGAGCTACTGATAGGTTCTCATCAGTGTGCTCCTGTTATCATCATTGGCAGCCTCCACTACCAAAATGAAACACCACCATGGGAGCTACTGATAGGCTCTCATCAGCGTGCTACTGTTATCATCATTGGCAGCCTCCACTACCAAAATGAAACACCACCATGGGAGCTACTGATAGGCTCTCATCAGTGTGCTCCTGTTATCATCATTGGCAGCCTCCACTACCAAAATGAAACACCACCATGGGAGCTACTGATAGGCTCTCATCAGCGTGCTACTGTTATCATCATTGGCAGCCTCCACTACCAAAATGAAACACCACCATGGGAGCTACTGATAGGTTCTCATCAGTGTGCTACTGTTATCATCATTGGCAGCCTCCACTACCAAAATGAAACACCACCATGGGAGCTACTGATAGGTTCTCATCAGCGTGCTACTGTTATCATCATTGGCAGCCTCCACTACCAAAATGAAACACCACCATGGGAGCTACTGATAGGTTCTCATCAGTGTGCTACTGTCATCATCATTGGCAGCCTCCACTACCAAAATGAAACACCACCATGGGAGCTACTGATAGGTTCTCATCAGCGTGCTACTGTTATCATCATTGGCAGCCTCCACTACCAAAATGAAACACCACCATGGGAGCTACTGATAGGTTCTCATCAGCGTGCTACTGTCATCATCATTGGCAGCCTCCACTACCAAAATGAAACACCACTATGGGAGCTACTGATAGGTTCTCATCAGCGTGCTACTATTATCATCATTGGCAGCCTCCACTACCAAAATGAAACACCACCATGGGAGCTACTGATAGGTTCTCATCAGCGTGCTACTATTATCATCATTGGCAGCCTCCACTACCAAAATGAAACACCACCATGGGAGCTACTGATAGGTTCTCATCAGCGTGCTACTATTATCATCATTGGCAGCCTCCACTACCAAAATGAAACACCACCATGGGAGCTCCTGATAGGTTCTCATCAGCGTGCTACTATTATCATCATTGGCAGCCTCCACTACCAAAATGAAACACCACCATGGGAGCTACTGATAGGTTCTCATCAGTGTGCTACTGTTATCATCATTGGCAGCCTCCACTACCAAAATGAAACACCACCATGGGAGCTCCTGATAGGTTCTCATCAGTGTGCTACTGTTATCATCATTGGCATCTTCCACTACCAAAATGAAACACCACCATGGGAGCTACTGATAGGTTCTCATCAGCGTGCTACTGTTATCATCATTGGCAGCCTCCACTACCAAAATGAAACACCACCATGGGAGCTACTGATAGGTTCTCATCAGTGTGCTAGTGTTATCATCATTGGCAGCCTCCACTACCAAAATGAAACACCACCATGGGAGCTACTGATAGGTTCTCATCAGTGTGCTAGTGTTATCATCATTGGCAGCCTCCACTACCAAAATGAAACACCACCATGGGAGCTACTGATAGGTTCTCATCAGTGTGCTACTGTTATCATCATTGGCAGCCTCCACTACCAAAATGAAACACCACCATGGGAGCTACTGATAGGTTCTCATCAGTGTGCTACTGTTATCATCATTGGCAGCCTCCACTACCAAAATGAAACACCACCATGGGAGCTACTGATAGGTTCTCATCAGTGTGCTACTGTTATCATCATTGGCAGCCTCCACTACCAAATTAAAAACACCACCATGGGAGCTACTGATAGGTTCTCATCAGTGTGCTACTGTCATCATCATTGGCAGCCTCCACTACCAAAATGAAACACCACCATGGGAGCTACTGATAGGCTCTCATCAGCGTGCTACTGTTATCATCATTGGCAGCCTCCACTACCAAAATGAAACACCACCATGGGAGCTACTGATAGGTTCTCATCAGCGTGCTACTGTTATCATCATTGGCAGCCTCCACTACCAAAATGAAACACCACCATGGGAGCTACTGATAGGTTCTCATCAGCGTGCTACTGTTATCATCATTGGCAGCCTCCACTACCAAAATGAAACACCACCATGGGAGCTACTGATAGGTTCTCATCAGCGTGCTACTGTTATCATCATTGGCAGCCTCCACTACCAAAATGAAACACCACCATGGGAGCTACTGATAGGTTCTCATCAGCGTGCTACTGTTATCATCATTGGCAGCCTCCACTACCAAAATGAAACACCACCATGGGAGCTACTGATAGGTTCTCATCAGTGTGCTACTGTTATCATCATTGGCAGCCTCCACTACCAAAATGAGACATCACCATGGGAGCTACTGATAGGTTCTCATCAGCGTGCTATTATCATCATTGGCAGCCTCCACTACCAAAATGAAACACCACCGTGGGAGCTACTGATAGGTTCTCATCAGTGTGCTACTGTTATCATCATTGGCAGTCTCCACTACCAAAATGAAACACCACCGTGGGAGCTACTGATAGGTTCCCATCAGTGTGCTACTGTTATCATCATTGGCAGCCTCCACTACCAAAATGAAACACCACCGTGGGAGCTACTGATAGGTTCTCATCAGCGTGCTACTGTTATCATCATTGGCAGCCTCCACTACCAAAATGAAACACCACCATGGGAGCTACTGATAGGTTCTCATCAGCGTGCTCCTGTTATCATCATTGGCAGCCTCCACTACCAAAATGAAACACCACCATGGGAGCTACTGATAGGTTCTCATCAGCGTGCTCCTGTTATCATCTTTGGCAGCCTCCACTACCAAACGGAAACACCACCATGGGAGCTACTGATAGGTTCTCATCAGTGTGCTCCTGTTATCATCATTGGCAGCCTCCACTACCAAAATGAAACACCACCATGGGAGCTACTGATAGGCTCTCATCAGCGTGCTACTGTTATCATCATTGGCAGCCTCCACTACCAAAATGAAACACCACCATGGGAGCTACTGATAGGCTCTCATCAGCGTGCTCCTGTTATCATCATTGGCAGCCTCCACTACCAAAATGAAACACCACCATGGGAGCTACTGATAGGCTCTCATCAGCGTGCTACTGTTATCATCATTGGCAGCCTCCACTACCAAAATGAAACACCACCATGGGAGCTACTGATAGGCTCTCATCAGCGTGCTACTGTTATCATCATTGGCAGCCTCCACTACCAAAATGAAACACCACCATGGGAGCTACTGATAGGCTCTCATCAGCGTGCTACTGTTATCATCATTGGCAGCCTCCACTACCAAAATGAAACACCACCATGGGAGCTACTGATAGGTTCTCATCAGTGTGCTACTGTTATCATCATTGGCAGCCTCCACTACCAAAATGAAACACCACCATGGGAGCTACTGATAGGTTCTCATCAGCGTGCTACTGTTATCATCATTGGCAGCCTCCACTACCAAAATGAAACACCACCATGGGAGCTACTGATAGGTTCTCATCAGTGTGCTACTGTCATCATCATTGGCAGCCTCCACTACCAAAATGAAACACCACCATGGGAGCTACTGATAGGTTCTCATCAGCGTGCTACTGTTATCATCATTGGCAGCCTCCACTACCAAAATGAAACACCACCATGGGAGCTACTGATAGGTTCTCATCAGCGTGCTACTGTTATCATCATTGGCAGCCTCCACTACCAAAATGAAACACCACCATGGGAGCTACTGATAGGTTCTCATCAGTGTGCTACTGTTATCATCATTGGCAGCCTCCACTACCAAAATGAAACACCACCATGGGAGCTACTGATAGGTTCTCATCAGTGTGCTACTGTTATCATCATTGGCAGCCTCCACTACCAAAATGAAACACCACCATGGGAGCTCCTGATAGGTTCTCATCAGTGTGCTACTGTTATCATCATTGGCAGCCTCCACTACCAAAATGAAACACCACCATGGGAGCTACTGATAGGTTCTCATCAGCGTGCTAGTGTTATCATCATTGGCAGCCTCCACTACCAAAATGAAACACCACCATGGGAGCTACTGATAGGTTCTCATCAGCGTGCTAGTGTTATCATCATTGGCAGCCTCCACTACCAAAATGAAACACCACCATGGGAGCTACTGATAGGTTCTCATCAGTGTGCTACTGTTATCATCATTGGCAGCCTCCACTACCAAAATGAAACACCACCATGGGAGCTACTGATAGGTTCTCATCAGTGTGCTACTGTCATCATCATTGGCAGCCTCCACTACCAAAATGAAACACCACCATGGGAGCTACTGATAGGCTCTCATCAGCGTGCTACTGTCATCATCATTGGCAGCCTCCACTACCAAAATGAAACACCACCATGGGAGCTACTGATAGGTTCTCATCAGCGTGCTACTGTTATCATCATTGGCAGCCTCCACTACCAAAATGAAACACCACCATGGGAGCTACTGATAGGTTCTCATCAGCGTGCTACTGTTATCATCATTGGCAGCCTCCACTACCAAAATGAAACACCACCATGGGAGCTACTGATAGGTTCTCATCAGCGTGCTACTGTTATCATCATTGGCAGCCTCCACTACCAAAATGAAACACCACCATGGGAGCTACTGACAGGTTCTCATCAGCGTGCTACTGTTATCATCATTGGCAGCCTCCACTACCAAAATGAAACACCACCATGGGAGCTACTGGTAGGTTCTCATCAGCGTGCTACTGTTATCATCATTGGCAGCCTCCACTACCAAAATGAAACACCACCATGGGAGCTACTGGTAGGTTCTCATCAGCGTGCTACTGTTATCATCATTGGCAGCCTCCACTACCAAAATGAAACACCACCATGGGAGCTACTGGTAGGTTCTCATCAGCGTGCTACTGTTATCATCATTGGCAGCCTCCACTACCAAAATGAAACACCACCATGGGAGCTACTGATAGGTTCTCATCGGCGTGCTACTGTTATCATCATTGGCAGCCTCCACTACCAAAAGGAAACACCACCATGGGAGCTACTGATAGGCTCTCATCGGCGTGCTACTGTTATCATCATTGGCAGCCTCCACTACCAAAATGAAACACCACCATGGGAGCTACTGATAGGTTCTCATCAGCGTGCTACTGTTATCATCCTTGGCAGCCTCCACTACCAAAATGAAACACCACCATGGGAGCTACTGATAGGTTCTCATCAGCGTGCTACTGTTATCATCATTGGCAGCCTCCACTACCAAAATGAAACACCACCATGGGAGCTACTGATAGGTTCTCATCAGTGTGCTATTATCATCATTGGCAGTCTCCACTACCAAAATGAAACACCACCATGGGAGCTACTGATAGGTTCTCATCAGCGTGCTACTGTTATCATCATTGGCAGCCTCCACTACCAAAATGAAACACCACCATGGGAGCTACTGATAGGTTCTCATCAGTGTGCTACTATTATCATCATTGGCAGCCTCCACTACCAAAATGAAACACCACCATGGGAGCTCCTGATAGGTTCTCATCAGTGTGCTACTATTATCATCATTGGCAGCCTCCACTACCAAAATGAAACACCACCATGGGAGCTACTGATAGGTTCTCATCAGTGTGCTACTGTTATCATCATTGGCAGCCTCCACTACCAAAATGAAACACCACCATGGGAGCTCCTGATAGGTTCTCATCAGTGTGCTACTGTTATCATCATTGGCAGCCTCCACTACCAAAATGAAACACCACCATGGGAGCTACTGATAGGTTCTCATCAGCGTGCTACTGTTATCATCATTGGCAGCCTCCACTACCAAAATGAAACACCACCATGGGAGCTACTGATAGGTTCTCATCAGCGTGCTAGTGTTATCATCATTGGCAGCCTCCACTACCAAAATGAAACACCACCATGGGAGCTACTGATAGGTTCTCATCAGTGTGCTAGTGTTATCATCATTGGCAGCCTCCACTACCAAAATGAAACACCACCATGGGAGCTACTGATAGGTTCTCATCAGTGTGCTACTGTTATCATCATTGGCAGCCTCCACTACCAAATTAAAAACACCACCATGGGAGCTACTGATAGGTTCTCATCAGTGTGCTACTGTCATCATCATTGGCAGCCTCCACTACCAAAATGAAACACCACCATGGGAGCTACTGATAGGCTCTCATCAGCGTGCTACTGTTATCATCATTGGCAGCCTCCACTACCAAAATGAAACACCACCATGGGAGCTACTGATAGGTTCTCATCAGCGTGCTACTGTTATCATCATTGGCAGCCTCCACTACCAAAATGAAACACCACCATGGGAGCTACTGATAGGTTCTCATCAGCGTGCTACTGTTATCATCATTGGCAGCCTCCACTACCAAAAGGAAACACCACCATGGGAGCTACTGACAGGTTCTCATCAGCGTGCTACTGTTATCATCATTGGCAGCCTCCACTACCAAAATGAAACACCACCATGGGAGCTACTGATAGGTTCTCATCAGCGTGCTACTGTTATCATCATTGGCAGCCTCCACTACCAAAATGAAACACCACCATGGGAGCTACTGGTAGGTTCTCATCAGCGTGCTACTGTTATCATCATTGGCAGCCTCCACTACCAAAATGAAACACCACCATGGGAGCTACTGATAGGTTCTCATCAGTGTGCTACTGTTATCATCATTGGCAGCCTCCACTACCAAAATGAAACACCACCATGGGAGCTACTGATAGGTTCTCATCAGCGTGCTACTGTTATCATCATTGGCAGCCTCCACTACCAAAAGGAAACACCACCATGGGAGCTACTGATAGGCTCTCATCGGCGTGCTACTGTTATCATCATTGGCGGCCTCCACTACCAAAATGAAACACCACCATGGGAGCTACTGATAGGTTCTCATCAGCGTGCTACTGTTATCATCCTTGGCAGCCTCCACTACCAAAATGAAACACCACCATGGGAGCTACTGATAGGTTCTCATCAGCGTGCTACTGTTATCATCATTGGCAGCCTCCACTACCAAAATGAAACACCACCATGGGAGCTACTGATAGGTTCTCATCAGTGTGCTATTATCATTATTGGCAGTCTCCACTACCAAAATGAAACACCACCATGGGAGCTACTGATAGGTTCTCATCAGCGTGCTACTGTTATCATCATTGGCAGCCTCCACTACCAAAATGAAACACCACCATGGGAGCTACTGATAGGTTCTCATCAGCGTGCTACTGTTATCATCATTGGCAGCCTCCACTACCAAAATGAAACACCACCATGGGAGCTGCTGATAGGCTCTCATCAGCGTGCTACTGTTATCATCATTGGCAGCCTCCACTACCAAAATGAAACACCACCATGGGAGCTGCTGATAGGTTCTCATCAGCGTGCTACTGTTATCATCATTGGCAGCCTCCACTACCAAAATGAAACACCACCATGGGAGCTACTGATAGGTTCTCATCAGCGTGCTACTGTTATCATCATTGGCAGCCTCCACTACCAAAATGAAACACCACCATGGGAGCTGCTGATAGGCTCTCATCAGCGTGCTACTGTTATCATCATTGGCAGCCTCCACTACCAAAATGAAACACCACCATGGGAGCTACTGATAGGTTCTCATCAGCGTGCTACTGTTATCATCATTGGCAGCCTCCACTACCAAAATGAAACACCACCATGGGAGCTACTGATGGGCTCTCATCAGTGTGCTGCTGTTATCATCATTGGCAGCCTTCACTACCAAAATGAAACACCACCATGGGAGCTACTGATAGGTTCTCATCAGTGTGCTACTGTTATCATCATTGGCAGCCTCCACTACCAAAATGAAACACCACCATGGGAGCTACTGATAGGTTCTCATCAGTGTGCTACTGTTATCATCATTGGCAGCCTCCACTACCAAAATGAAACACCACCATGGGAGCTACTGATAGGCTCTCATCAGTGTGCTACGGTTATCATCATTGGCAGCCTCCACTACCACAATGAAAGTGTGCAAAAATGTGCTCAAATGAATTGGAAGTGTGAAAAAGGTAAAACACACCACAAAAGATATTTGTGTGCCTATCAACCCTGACCCCCTTCTGTCAAAGCAACAACAGGTTTTTCCTTGCTTTCACAACATAAAAACGAGCTAAACAGTCACTGGCACAACCATCAATTTTAATCACTGCCGTGTGCTTGCCCAATTAAGAAACAAGACCTACTGTCGCACTCCATCATTTTTTATGGAAAGCCAACATTTTTCATTGCCTTCTAACAAATTTTCGGCAATTTCTTCAGGGCTAGGGGTCAGTCCTAGCCACACTATGAGTTCAATAATGTACCTGGGGTCAGTAGACACAGACAACACATACCACGTAGTTAGACACAACTCATGATAAAAATCACTGCACGCTGCGCGTGTACTTGTTGAACTCATTGCTCACATATAAGGAATATTTACCTGTTGCTCGCCCTCACCTTGCAGACCAGCAGCCATCTTTTTTGGGTATGCTCATGCGTCCACAATACCCAAAGGTGCTTATTGCGGCTGCTCTCTATCAACCTGAAGATAAAATATAAACCTGAATCACTGGTGGAGAAATCAAGGATATTTCATGTGCTGCATAATTCCTGAATAACTCCACTCACACGCGAGTCCAAATGAGGGAAAGTAAACGCCTCAATGTGCCAACTTAGAAGCGGACCACACACACCACAACCACTTGCCTGAAACAACTCCTAGCATTAGCGTCCCCACTCCCTTTGTCCCACCTAGGTCACCTTTCAACCGGAAGGCTGCTCCTCGCTGCTCGCCGGTATCTGCTTGGCGTCTGGCTTATAGCACGTCAGCGCCCTCCCTCTTCCGGTATAAAACGATCACGTCACCACTTCTATGGGCGCCATCTTTGAATGGTGCACACACATGTAGATCAGACTGTAGCAAACAAGTGAGTTCTTAAGAAATAACATCATTTTTAAAAAACAAAACATTCCAACGTGCATAAACTGAAGGAAAACGAGAGAGAAAGATTAAGAAAGACCTACATTTGTATATATACGATTGTAGAGGGAACCACCCTTATTCTCCTGGCACCACCGACTCTTGGCAATCATTAACAATCTATTGGGCTGACTGGTGTGCCAATTTGTCTTGCATGCTACATGGGCATTCTAAGGTTGACTCTACCATTGTACCCCGTGCGAATAAGGCTCCTGTGTGCATCAGAACTATTGACAGCCACTGACTTAATTCATCTAGGTGCGGGCCCGCCTTCTTCCATTCAAGGACATCATTCAAGCCCTGTAGTCAACCCGCTCCTGGTAGATCCAACGGACCTCTTTAGTGGCCAGTCTGTTTTCAATGTTGTATGTGTCTCCCAACACTTTCTCTAGTACAACCCACTTGATATCTTTGTAGTGGTGTTTCAGTTCACGGAAGTGGCCCACCAGGCGTGTAGTCAATTTGCCCACCTTAAGTGTACTTAGATGTTCTTGAATTCTGATGTTAATCTTCCGTGATGTCAATCCAATATAGTACAACCCACACAGGCATGTCAGTCTGTAAATAACATTTGTTGTGTTACAATTGGTAAATTTGTTCAAATACCTTGTTCTGCCATTTACTAACTGAACACTTTTAATCACCCCTGTGAGTTCACATACAGCACACCCACCACATGGATGATGTCCTGATGGGAGCCCCGATGTTCTCGGCTCCTGCATTGGGCGGGTATGCACCAACTGGTCACGCCGGTTTCTAGATCTTTTAAAGGCGAACCTGGGAGGTGGCATTGCAAAGCCATTTCTCCTCAACTAAGGCCAATCCAGACACCCATCTTTTAAACCTTCTACCAGTCTAAAATCTTTCAACCTTTCTATGTTACCATCTTTTTCGAACTGCCTGTCACTGAGATTCGTTGATGCTCCACAATCAGTGCGCTCAAAGTTACCTTGTAAACCCGTCTCATGAGACTCGAAGAAAATAAAAATAAATTACACACACTGCACAGAACTGTCTCTATCTAAATCTATCACTATTATTCCGTGCACCATTGTCTTACTGCTGTTGTTTCCACATGGATGTTTTGCTGTCTATCACAGCAGTATCTTCATTTAATACCTTACTCAACACTTTGTTCTCAATCATACCTACGTATCCCTTGGCCCGCCTACCCTCCCCGCTACCGCCTCCCAGCTGCCCCTCCCACCCACGAACATATAGCTCTCCTCCTCCTTCTTTCCGCTGTGACCGTCTGGACTTGTGCCTACACGGTCGCTCCCCTCTCCTCCTGACTCTGCTCAGAGTGCATTTCCTTGAAGCGCTTTCTGCTCTCCACTCTTGCAACACCAGAAGCGTTTTGCCCTGCGACCAGCGCTTGGTATCGTAGCCTGCTGCATTTGTTTATTTTTCTTAATTTGTCAGCTGATCTCTGCGCGTTTGACCGTAGCGCTGCACCTTAGGATTGATTGGCGACTGCCCTGAGACATTGTATCAGCCTGCTGCTTTGTTTGTTATTGTGTACTCGCCATTGTTTACATCGCCTCAGTTTCGGTTTGTACCCCGACCACCATCTTGCCATTACGTATCCCTTGGCCCACCTACCCTCCCCGCTACCGCCTCCCAGCTGCCCCTCCCACCCACGAACATATAGCTCTCCTCCTCCTTCTTTCCGATGTGACCGTCTGGACTTGTGCCTACACGGTCGCTCCCCTCGCCTCCTGACTCCGCTCAGAGTGCATTTCCTTGAAGCGCTTTCTGCTCTCCACTCCTGCAACACCAGAAGCGCTTTGCCCTGCTACCAGCGCTTGGTATCGTAGCCTGCTGCATTTGTTTATTTTTCTTAATTTGTCAGCTGATCTCTGCGCGTTTGACCGTAGCGCCGCACCTTAGGATTGATTGGCGACTGCCCTGAGACATTGTATCAGCCTGCTGCTTTGTTTGTTATTGTGTACTCGCCATTGTTTACATCGCCTCAGTTTCGGTTTGTACCCCGACCACCATCTTGCCATTACGTATCCCTTGGCCCGCCTACCCTCCCCGCTACCGCCTCCCAGCTGCCCCTCCCACGCTCCACCCCCTCCACTATCCATTTATGACCAATGATCCAACGCGCAGCGTCCACGTGCAGCGTTTGCGCAGCGTCCACGCGCAGTGTTTGCGCCCCAGTCGCGCCAAAGGTAAGCCCGTCTACGCCCGTCCGCGCCTGGACCGCGCCCAGCGCCAGTCCCCCTGGCCCCCGTCCCACCCACCCCACCCGCATTACTTACGCCGCCTCCACCCTCCTAGCCCTTAACCCCGGCCGACTCTCCAACTGCGCCCAAGCCGCCCCTGGCCACACCCATGGACCCTTCTCTTGCAATTCCTGCAAGTTCGACGGCACCAAGACCAACTCCTCATCCACGAACACCAAACAGAGCTCCGACACTAACCACCTTAAATGCATCCTGCTCAACACCCGATCGGTCCACAGGCACGCCATGGACCTCTGGAATCTACTAGACACCATTTCTCCCGACATCGCCTTCCTAACAGAAACATCTCCATCCGCATCTCAACCAGCTCAGACGTCAACCTTACCAGCGCCGAACACCTTCACTTCCAGATCCACACCGACCCCAAGACCACACTCAGAGGAACACTCCTCTACCGACCTCCAGGACCCCGCGCACAATTCAGCGACGTTATCACTGACTTTATCACCCCACACGCCCTCCCCTCCGAGGAATACATTTTGCTGGGAGACCTCAACTTTCACCTGGAAAAGAGCAATGACAGCAACGCCACCTCCCTCTTGGACAATCTCGCCAACCTCGGACTCAAACAACTTGTCACTACGCCCACCCACATCGCAGGCCACACACTCGACCCTATCTTCACCTCCAGCAAACATGTCTCCTTCAGTCACACCACTACTCTCCACTGGACGGACCACAGCTGCGTACACTTTTTCTACAACAAGACCACAACTCACAACCACCCTCAACCTACTCTGCGAAGAAACTGGAACAAAATCACTATCGACCAGATCTCCTCATCGCTTCTTCAAAACCCCCCTACCCACTCCTCAAACCCCGACCAAGCAGCCATTAACCTCACCCAATGGCTATCCAACAGCGCCGACATCCTAGCACCACTGGAAAAACGTCAAATCAAACTAGGCATCAAAAACGCCTCCTGGTTCAACGATGATCTTAAGAAATCGAAGAAACTCTGTCGCTCCCTCGAGAAGGCCTGGAAAAAAGACCCAAACACCAGCACTAAGGACGCCTTCAAAAACGCCACCCGCATACACCACCAACTAATCCGATCTGCCAAGAAAACCGCATTCAAAGACCGACTAGACAACAACGCCCACAACAGCAAGGAATTATTCAACATCGTCAAAGAATTTACCAACCCCTCAGCCAACTCCAACGACATCACCCCCTCTCAAGCCCTCTGCGACTCCCTAGCTTCGTTCTTCCACAACAAAATCGCAGACATCCACAACAGCTTCGACAACCGACCCGGAGACCAACCCACCCAACCTTCTGCAGGACCTTCACCCCCCTTGAACATCCTTAATGACTGGAACCCAATCTCCACTGAGGACACCATCCGCCTGATGAACTCTATCCACTCAGGATCCCCCACAGACCCATGCCCTCACCACATCTTCAACAAAGCAGACTCCATCATAGCACCACACCTCCGAGACATCATCAACTGCTCCCTCAACTCCGCCACCTTCCCGGATAGCTGGAAACACGCCGAACTCAGCGCCCTTCTGAAAAAACCCACAGCTGACCCCACCGAACTCAAAAACTACCGCCCCATCTCACTCCTTCCATTCCCGGCCAAAGTCATAGAGAAAGCCGTCAACAACCAGCTCGCCGCCTTCCTCGATACCAACAAATCCCTCGACTCCTCACAGTCCGGCTTCCGAGCCAAACACAGCACGGAGACCGCCCTCATCGCAGCAACAGACGACATTCGAACTCTACTGGACAATGGAGACACAGTCGCCCTCATCCTCCTCGACCTCTCCGCGGCCTTCGACACAGTCTGCCATAGCACCCTTCTACAGCGCCTCAGTTACATCGGAATCCAAGGAAAAGCACTGGAATGGATCACCTCGTTCCTCACCGGAAGAACCCAGAGAGTCCGCCTCCCACCATTCCACTCAGAGGCCACTGAAGTCATCTGCGGCGTACCCCAAGGGTCCTCCCTCAGTCCCACCCTCTTCAATGTATACATGAGCCCTCTCGCGGCCATCGCTCGCCAACACAACCTCAACATCATCTCCTACGCGGATGACACTCAACTGATCCTATCACTCACCAAAGACCCTAACACCGCCAAAACCAACCTACATGAAGGAATGAAAGAAGTAGCCGAGTGGATGAAGCACAGCCGTCTGAAACTGAACTCAGACAAAACAGAAGTCCTTATCTTAGGTACCTCCCCCTCCGCATGGGACGACTCTTGGTGGCCAGAGGCCCTTGGAAAAGCACCCATCCCGACGGACCACGCGCGGAACCTGGGCGTCATCCTGGACTCCTCACTCTCTATGAACAGACAAGTCAACGCCGTTTCATCATCTTGCTTCAACATTCTTCGCATGCTCAAAATAACATTTCGCTGGATCCCCACCGACACCAGAAAAACGGTCACCCATGCTCTGATTACCAGCCGCCTGGACTACGGAAACACCCTATACGCCGGTATCACCGCAAAACTCCAGAAAAAACTCCAACGCATCCAGAACGCATCAGCTAGACTCATACTAGACATCCCGCGTAAAGACCACATCTCTAGTCACCTGAAAAACCTCCACTGGCTCCCCGTCAATAAGAGGATTACTTTCCGCCTCCTAACCCACGCACACAAAGCACTCTACGAACTTGGACCCGAATGCCTCAACACACGACTTTTTTCTACACCCCCTCCCGCCAGCTACGATCCTCCAACCAAGCCATTGCTACCGTACCTCGCATCAATAAAACCACCATGGGAGGTAGATCCTTCTCCTACCTCGCAGCTAAAACCTGGAACTCACTCCCCACTCACCTTCGTCTCACGCAGAACCACCTAGCATTCAGAAAGCAACTTAAAACTTGGATATTCGACAAGTAACTCCCCACCCTTCTTCAAGCGCCTTGAGACCCTCCGGGTATGTAGCGCGCTATATAAATCCTTTAACTTGACTGACTTGACATGTTGTGCTGACTGTTGCTACATAAAAAGGTAATTATAACTGCTGCAGGAACCGTGCGGTACCCTTACAGTAAGATGCACTATATTTGGATAAAAGATACTTTGTTTGTTAGAAAAGCTGCACCTACTAGAAAATTAACATAACAAACAAGAGCACACAATGCAATAACACAGGCCAGGCACTAGAAGAATCTGAGGCAAACAATTCAATAACACAGGCCAGGCACTAGGAGAATCTGATGCAAACAATTCAATAACACTGGCCAGGCACGAGGAGAATCTGAGGCAAACAATGCAATAACACAGGCCAGGCACTAGAAGAATCTGAGGCAAACAATGCAATAACACAGGCCAGGCATTAGGAGAAACTAAAACAAGCAATGCAACAACACAGGCCAGGCACTAGGAGAATCTGATGCAAACAATTCAATAACACAGGCCAGGCACTAGGAGAATCTGATGCAAACAATTCAATAACACAGGCCAGGCACTAGGAGAATCTGATTCAAACAATGCAATAACACAGGCCAGGCACTAGAAGAATCTGAGGCAAACAATGCAATAACACAGGCCAGGCATTAGGAGAAACTAAAACAAGCAATGCAACAACACAGGCCAGGCACTAGGAGAATCTGATGCAAACAATTCAATAACACAGGCCAGGCACTAGAAGAATCTGAGGCAAACAATTCAATAATACAGGCCAGGCACTAGGAGAATCTGATTCAAACAATGCAATAACACAGGCCAGGCACTAGAAGAATCTGAGGCAAACAATGCAATAACACAGGCCAGGCATTAGGAGAAACTAAAACAAGCAATGCAACAATACAGGCCAGGCACTAGGAGAATCTGATGCAAACAATTCAATAACATAGGCCAGGCACGAGGAGAATCTGATGCAAACAATGTAATTTCAGATGCAGAGGCTAGCTCTGTATATTATAGGTACAGATTCACACCAAGTCATGGTATCTTTACATAGTTTAGGCCAACAAGGTTTCTGCTCCACTAGACTGTAGGTCTTACGGACTCAATTGGGATGGGCATTAGGTGAGACATGGCACTAGTTAGCTGGGCAGATAAATCACAAACAGGTAAAAAAGGATGCCTCTGCTCAGGGCCCAAATTAGTTCTTTGTATACCAAGCACTGGAATTCTCGTTCTGAGCTCTTCTGTGAAAGGATGTCCGCCACACCCTCTTCCACCGTCACCCCAGTACAACAGGCTGGATTCTAGGATTAGTTAAACCAGTGGACCTTTCTTCAATCTGCCTTTCAACAGCCTCCAACCAACCTCTGCCAGGCTTCCTGCACTGACGTGGAGGCAAATGGGATGGAACAGGCTACAGGAGGCCGGATGTGTATTCCATGCTCTATGCCAGACATCCAGTAAACAAGGTTTTGGGTCACACCGGTTGATGCATTCAGCACCGGTGAGTCTGGAAACCTTCGGTGGGATTATAGTGAATCAGCCTAGTGTTTATAGAAGGGAATATATGCAAAGTGAATCTCCAGAAACTAGCAGTTTGGTAACAGCGAGATGTAGGTCTGTGTAACAGAAAGACTAGATATCAGAATGAATCAGTATCTGACATTTCAGTGTGAGTAAATGCAGAGCAAAGTGCATAGATTATCCTGTTTAATTAAAACCCCTCACTGTGTCAGTAATTAGAGGTGCAGTTTATAAAAGGTTCACAGTAAATGCCTCTTATAATGTGAGTAAAAAACAGGACTTTGTACACAGATTTCCATTATTGTAAACACTTCTCATTGTGCTGGGAAAAGACAGTGCAGTGTTCAGTTTTCATTTCTAAATGTCCCTCATAGGGTAATAAATAGCAAAGCACTGCACACAGATTTCCTCCTGTTACTGCCCCTCATAGTACAGGTAAAAGCAGTGCAGTGTTCACAGATTCTCTTTGTAAAGGAATCTCAGTGTCAGTAAACAGCAGCGCAGTGTGTACAGAGTTCCTCTTTTGTATGCACCCCTCATTTTGTTCTAAAATAATTTCCTCCTGTAGCTCTAAACACTGCTTCTGGTGCAGTTAGAAAAGAGTGCTCACACACACACAGCAGAAGGTGCTGACAATCTCCTACCTGAGCAGAGACCTGTGCAGACGTGTCCAGGCTCTCTCCTCCCCCCGGGGGGCCGTGGGGGGGAGGGTCAGATCTGGGATCTGAGAGGATCTGTAGATGAAGGTGACTGCCCACCAGACAGGGCTACTTCCTCCTCTGCTGCAGGCTGCACACACAAGAAGTTGTCACCGCCGCTGCTGGTGCTGTCTCTGCCGCTGCTGACCCGGAAGAGGAAACCTTTCTCCCTTTCACACAATGTGCAGTTCAGTGGGTTACATCAGCAGGCGAGGAGCGCCCTCTGGTGGCCGCTGATTGAACCGCCGCCTCCAGGCTCTGAGCCTGAGTTTCATTAAATAAATGAAAATGTAAGAAAACTGCACAGCGTTTTTTCTAATGTTCCTGTTTCTGTGGGTAATTCTAACGCTTTGCCCCAAATTAAGTTTTGCATAACTGCGAAAATTTCAGATTGCTATGGTTCACATATTCTTAATTTCAGTGTAATTATGAGTGATATTTCAACAACTATGAGTGATACTTTTTCTTGAGCAAAATCAAGCAATGAAGATGAGGGCGACATATAAATATCAGAAACTACTCCTATTTGAGCAACGACAAACTCAAAGAAGTTACCTACTGCAATGCACCAGAAAAATACGCAGCCAGGAAAGAAGCATGCTGTGGCATTCAAATACTTTGATTATGTATTATATTTACTGGGTGATTGCCGAGGTGTTTACTTTAGATTAATGTACCGGCTCAGTGACACTCTTTCAGGCATTTACTTCTTTAGTTGAAGTTCTCAGGGGACTGGGATTGTAACCTCTCCGAGAGGATGTGGCCCAACGTCTAGAGCGGTCGACCTTGAATCTGGGGAACCGGGTTCGAGTCTCGGCAATGACGCTCAACATCCTCTAATGTGATTCTGGGCAAATCACATTATTCTCCCTGTGCCTGACAAAAATGAATGTGTATCCTCATGTAATGCAACTGGTGCTCATGTAAAGCGCTCTGATACCCGATTAAGGTCAAGTTTGTGCTATATAAAAAAAAACTTGCTAGGGACAGGATGGAAATGTACACCAGAATGTAAACTTGCAGCAAGGGCTGGAACCTGCAAAACTAAAAGAAGGGAAACCTGTAACTGAGTATGGTATTCCATTTTACCTTTCTCTCTTTCTCTCGTTTCTATGTTTTTCCCTTTCTCTTCTCAGCCTGCCTCTACACCGATCCTCCACAAATAACCATTGTCTGCAATTTGAACCCAGGTGGAAGTCTTACCCGTCCTGCACATTACGTGGTCGAGTTCTTTGGGCTAGGGGTTACTCCTGCTGCAGACAGTCTTCACCATACCCAGGGGTTCAGGGGAAATAACACGCATGTGGCAACAGAGACCATTATGAAAGGACTGACTTCATGTTCAGCTTTTCTACACAATACAAAGCCCCTGAAAGAGAAAGAAAAGGGACTCTTCATTCAAAGTGCATCAATCCTTTTGCTTGCTGGTTTCTATTTTCATTTTTTGCCATTGAGTTTCACATGTGATTATTACATATGATTTGGGGTGACTGATGCTTCTAGGATGGAAATTTAGGGTGGGGATGGATTTTAGTTTAGATTCTTCAGGGTTTCATTTTGTTCGTGTTACCAGGCACATGCTCCCGCGAGTTCCACAGGATCACTTTGATTCTAATGACTAACAAATTGTTGTCAGACTGTGAGATGGGATATAGTATAAAGTCATGGACTGATAATAGTTTGAATACTAAAATTAAGAGGGGGCCATTATGTTGTTTGTTGAACATCACACCCCTGAGTGGTCCACAAGGGGTCGCCATTCACCATTCGCCTCCGTAGGTCCTTCCCATTTTCAGTACAGACAGTTCATGTAGATGACATAGGTAAATATGTCATTCTCTCCTGCGGGCTTTCCGATCATTCACCGGTCCAACTAACCCTCAGACTTCAACAATGGGAGTTGAAGGGTATGTGGGGTTGGAATGCCTGGTGGCTGTTAGATGATACTCTGCAACATGAAACATCACGTGAAACACGTGAAACATCTGCAGGATAAGATCATAGACTATTTTGACATTAGCGCATGTTCTGTACCCGCAGCAGTTACAGTTTGGGAAGCATTCAAGGTAGTGACTAGAGGAAATACCATGGCTCAGATTAGGCGTAACCTGAAAATTGGGAGAGAGAGTGTTAGATCTGGCTGCCTTGGCATGGGTTTCCCCTGAATTGTTTGCCTTTGCCTCCTGTGTTTTACTGTGTGTTGGATTTTGTTTTTGCTGGTCTAGATCCCTTGGGTTTCTGCTGTTCAGTGCCCAAGTGCAAGTGTTCCCTCTGTAAATTGTTATCATCGATTAGTGTTTCCATATTTGGTTTACTGTTAAGTCCCTAGTACAGTGCACTGTGTGTGCCCAGGGCCTGTAAATCAAATGCTGCTAGTGAGCTTGCAAACATAAACAAAAGGGGTATAGCCAAATTACCCTCCTATACCTTGGTATGGGACTTACTTTAATACAAGAAGAAATGGTATGAGGGAAAAGATTCAAAAAGGTTTATGAGTAGAGCACATTTAATTACCCTCTCCGAAATGTATTATTCTTAATCTACCTATCACAATGTATTTATAACACACATACACAATGGCACCTAATCAATGAAGAAAACGGAACATAACATATACCTCAACATTATATAATCAACATAAACACAGTTATACATTACACGGAAACCCTAGAATATTATTCTCACTAGTGTCCACCCATAAATTCTGGGCGAACCACTCAGAGGTAGTCCGGGTGAAACACTTAAGGACTAGCGCTAGTGTGTCACTACACAATTCCAAGGAAAACTGTAGTTCCAAGGACTCCTCCTTAGTCCTTAGAAGTGTCGACGAGACCACGTTTCAGCCTTCTCGTCTTTGGCCTCCTCGGGACAAGGGTAATAGGACATTAATCATTTTTAAGCGACCGGAACACTTGCCACAAATATTTTATACTGCCTTGAGCACACGGGTGAGACAGAGTTAGTACCATCTTTTATTTGGCGGGGCTGTTCTTTGAATATAGACTTTATTATGGTATCTGCTCCCCTGCTCCTTTACATATTATTAAAAGTAAACCCTATGTGGAGCTGCTATAGTGATCACAATCCGCTGAATTTACAAATGATGGGAGAGTTGGACTTCCATGTAGCGGAGAGAAAGAGTTTATCAAATGGGGACTTTCAACCAACAAATCAGGTCCGCAAAATGAGGTGGGGAAGGGCTTTTTAGATAAGTTATATACGAAGGGTGCTGAAGATATTAAATTGTGTCTTGATTCCCAGGCTGAAGCTGGTGTGACAATAGGGGCTTTTGGAAATCTTGTCAAGAGGATTGTAGAAAGTTTAACAGGGAGAGGAAGGATAGGGATATTAGAGGGGGAAAAATGGTTCGACGCAGACTGTTCTAAATCCCACAAAGCTCCTATGAGTGCTTTAAAATATAAACCCAAGGATGAAGAACAGATAAATGCATGTAGGAAAGCCTATAAACTGGCATAAATCAAAGGAAAAACAAGATAGGGGAACAAGCATGGCACAATCTGAATCAGGTTAGTGTTTTGTCGAATAGTTCAACATTTTGAAAATCCGTAAACAGTCCTTTTTTTTATGAGAACAGACGGTGTCATCCCTGCTGATGCGTTAGTTATTTTGAGCAGATTTATAGAGGAATGGATTTGGAAAGAAACATCACCCCCCGGGTACCTTGCATAGAGACGCGTCAGCTATGCTTTGGGGTAGCTGAGGTCCAGAAAGCAATCATGGACACATCAGGACGAAAAGCCCCTGGGCCTGATGGGGTCCCTGCAGATCTTTATAAAGCTGACCCAGGGATGTGGGCATAGATCCTAGCTAGGGTCTTTAATGCAGCAACGGTAGGCGGTTCACCCCACTCTTGGTCTACGGCGGTTATTTTACCCAATTTTAAAAAGGGCGCTCGGGATGACCCTGCTTGTTATCGCCCGATCTCAATATTAGTCTGTGCTGCAAAAATGATGGGGAAAGTGATTTTACAACGCTTAACAATATGGATAGATGCAAGTAATATAATATCTGACCTGCAATACGGTTTCAGGAAGGGGGTTGGGGACAGTGGATCAATGCATAAAGGTACTCATGATTATCAGCAAATACTCACTCACTATATAGGGATATATGCACATGGCTTTCATGGACTTACTGTCTGCTTTCGACCGAGTGAATAGGTCAAAATGATGGCCTTTATTAAAGAGTGAGGCGGATACCGATTTAGTGGCTTTTCTGCATTGGTCCCACCCACATTTAACAGCCTCTGTCAAATACAATGAAAAGGGTTCCCTTACAGAATCCTGGGTCGTTAAGGGAGGGGTTAGACAGGGATGTATTTTGGCCCCTGTCTTGTTTACCTTATATATTAACAATCTGGGTGCAGCCCTATCATCGCCTAGCAAAGACACTCCTAGAGCAGGTGCTAAACCCATCCCTGCTCTTTTATATGCAGATATTGCAGTTCTACTTGCAAGGACACCAAAGGTGCTGCAAAGAATCGTAAATACGTCTATAGATTTTATGGTCTCACTCAACCTCTCTATCAATTTCTCAAAGTCCCACATAATGTCATCTGGTAAAATAAATTGTGACAAGCGTACGCATTTATGCACAGGTGGAGAACTGACAAATGTTGCTACATTTGCCTATTTGGATATCGTGGAGCAGATTTGCAAGCCCCCTGCGTCATTTTAGCGCTGCTGTTGTGTCACTTTTTGTGACGCAACAGCAGCGTAAAAATGCGGCCATTTACAACGTGACGCATCTAGGGAGATGCATCACGTTGTAAAGCCCTGCATCACATTATACCTGCGTCAGGTATAATGTATGCAGGGTGGGGGTTCCAACGCAAAAAAGCCAAGTAGAAGTGACACAGTGAAATCCACAAGATTTCACTGCGCCACTTCTAAGACGCCACTGCGTCAAATTCCTATGCCTGCTTGAAGCCGGCGTAATAAGTGACGCAGCACAAGGAGAATAGGTCTCCCCTGTATTGCTGGAGTTGCGTTGTGCTTGTGACATGACTCCAGCAATGCATGACTTTTGCGTCAACAGATGCGTCAGAATTTCTGGCGCATCTGTCAATCCTTGCGCCATGGTGCGCCGTACTGGAAACACGGAGCATCCATAGTGGCACAAGTGTTTCTCAGGGTGGCGCAGGGAAAGTGACGCATCTTTACATATGGGTCACTTTCTTGTAAATCTGCCGTCCTGTTTGACAAAAAAGGGTCTTGGGTACCTCAGCGAACACTAAAAAAAAAACACCCTGTCTAGATCAGCCGGAGCGACAATTGAGTTTGCTAGGAGACTGGAGAGCAAACCACTACGAGCATTACTGAAGGTCTGTAACGAGAAATGTACACCAATGGCCCCATATGGCAGCGAGGAATGGGGCTATAAGGAGGTTGGTGATCAGCAGGTGGCTGAAGATAAATTCCTGCGGAAACTATTATCTGTACCCCCAGCACCCATCTTTTATGATGCATTCAGAATTAGGACTGGGTTATATCTCTGGCCGCATAACAGTGGCCCCTTAAATATGGTGGCTAAAAATATGGTCTAGCCCCACACCTACCCTGAACCAAACTGTTTTAGAAGATTGTATGAGCCTCGACGAGGTGGCTGACATTCCTTGGCTGGGTTACATCTCACAGCAGCTGGCATATGTAGGGCGCTCTGAGCTTTTTATACATCCTAGACAAATGCACCCTGGTGAGTTGAAGGTAATTAAAAGACAAGTTTTAGCTAAGAGGATGGTGGAAAGGGAGCTTAAAAAACCTACCATAGGACAGTACATAATCCTGAGTCCTGGAACTTTATAACAACCCTTCTGGTCTTATATTAAAAAATCTACACCACCGTTTTCTTTTAATTAGGTTTAGGTTCAATTGTATCCACTGGTCCCTCACAGTCCCTAAGGGGATTTTGAAGCCTGGGGCTGTAAAGCCATGCCCCGTGATGAATTCTTGGACCAAGATCTCATAAATGTTATGTTCTTCTGTGGATTTTATAATGATCTTCGGTCAAGATACATTTTACCATTTTTAAAACACTGTAATTTTGCACAAGTGAGGCCAGCACTGATATATCTGCAAATGTTGTCATCACCTTTGATATGTTTCGGGGTTGGGAGTTTCTTAACAGGAGCCCTATGCCGAAAGAAAAAATGTGATCTTGTATTGACTTGTCCATAGAATTGTTATATTTTAATGGGCATTGTTTTAAATAATTTTTTAGTACTGTACAGAATCCTCTTTATCCAGGTCAAAGAAGGGGTAGTAGTTTTGACATGTAGTAGTTTTTATATTTGATTAAAATTAATATAAACTAGGGCTTTATCACTCGTACATGGAAATTTGTACATGAATTATCGGTTTCGCCCTTTTATTAGGTATTGTACAAGTTTTCAAATTGTTACTCTAGGGCTGTGCTATTAGGGAGACATCCATTACAACTGGGTCTTTACACCGCGATATGTTTACAACGTGGCCATTACAACGCTTGCGTTATACACTAAGGAATAGTATGATTTACTATTCCAACACCTTCCCTATTGTTACGTAGGCTGGAGTTGGAATAGTAAATCGTACTATTCCTAAGTCCAGCACCATCCAGCACAAGTCATTGTAATGACTTGCGTTGTAATGGCTGTGTTGTAAATGTTTCGCGGTTTGAAGACCGCGATGGAATATCATACATTCGTGCAATTGTGCTTTTATGGTCATTATTGGCCGAACACATTTTTATTTGACTAGCATTACATTTTGTGAGTGGTCTTTTTGAAAAGTAAAGGAGAGTGATAAACCCCAAGTGAAGTAACCATAGCCAGACCTCTAGGCATAGGTGAAAATGAAGTGCCTTGTAGTTAAAACTGGGTTATTGGTACATACAAGGATGTCTCAATGTTCGTTTCTCAATGCAAAAAAGATCAACCAGATTGTTGAGCACAACGCCATGGAGAGACAAGGACCCTCACGACAGCGGGTCAGGAGTGGCTGAAGGATATTAGCTTAGTGGACCTTTGGAGAACCTCACAGCTGGAAACTCCCGATTACAATTTTACTCTCATGCCCATAAAACATATACCAGACTCAATTACCTACTCAATACCCCAGAGGTATTCACGGCGGTCCAAGCGACAGAGATCTAGCCTCTCTCCCTTTCTGACCACGCCCCGTTGTCAGTGACCCTCTCAGTGCCGTACTCTAGACCTTCCCCCAGAACGTGGAGACTCAGGGACTCCCTGCTCCACCGACCGGAGGTCAAAGGCCAAATAACCAAGCCAATACAGGACTACCTGTTGACTAACTGCACCCCTGAGATCTCGATCTCTATACTGTGGGATGCCCTGAAGGCGTTTGTGAGAGGGGAATTTATAGCTATAGCTTCAGCTGACAAAAGAGAGAGCCTGTCTCGCCAAGTGACAGAATCAGAGCATATACCCAAAAGGACAGGGCCCTTCAGGATTTGGAGGCAGCTTGAAGCGGTCAGAGCTCAACGAGCAGGGCTAGACATTGATAGGGCTGAATACACTGCGCTCAGACTCTGGCATAGGTTCCACACGGGTGGCGACTGCTCAGGCCGCCTATTGGCAAGTCAGCTATTGGGCCAACACCAGGAGTCAGGTGTCCAGACAGGGAGGGAAATGAGTGGACAGACAAAACACACATTGTAGATTCCTTCTGGAAATACTATCAGACCCTCTACACCGCACAAGATGTGTCGCTGGACGTGATCTCAGCCTATCTAAAGGGCGCTTCCACTACTTCACTGACTCCCACGTAGGTTGTGGATCTAGAACAACTGATCAGGATAGAAGATGTTATCTCTAGTATTTCCCACCTAAAGCCTTCCAGACGGTTTTCCAGCCTCCTTTTATAAAACTTTCTGTCAAAGCCTTGCCCCAGTCCTCATGAGGCTCTTTAACGCGATCAGGGACACAACACCACTCCCACTGTCGATCCTTCGAGCAGATATAGTAGTAATCCCCAAACCCGGGAAAGACAGGACTCATTACGCTTCCTTTCGTCTCATCTTCCTCCTGAACACAGATCTCAAAATCTTTACTTGGATTCTTGCTGGTCAGCTTGGCCCTCTCCTTCCCGGCATCATAGACCCTGAGATATGCCGACGAAAGAATGCTCTTAGGAATAGACACTGAGGAAGCATTCAATAGGGTCCACTAGCCCTATCTGGCAGCCACTCTGACCCGCTTTGGCATAGGGGACCACTTTCAGAGATGGATCCTCAGCAGTTACTCCCACCCAACAGCCACTGTTCGCGTCAATGGGCACCCATCCTCTCCCTTCCCTGTTGCCAGGGGGTCCAGACAGGGGTGTCCACTGTCACCCGTGCTGTTGGCCTTGTACATAGAACCCATGTCCCAGAAAGTGCGCACCAACCCACAGATAAAAGTAGTCTAATTTGGTGGAGAGCCGCATACTATAGGGGTATACATGGATGATGTCATGGCTTCTCTGGAGGAGCCTTCTACTTCACTGCCCGCCTTCCGATCTGAGCTGAAGACTTTTGGCTTTGCATCAGACTTCAAGATAAATATCCAGAAATCACAAGCTCTCAACCTTACTCTCCGGCCACAGATATTAAACGCTTTAAGATATGCTTTGCCCTTACAGAGGGTCCCTGTATCCATTCCTTATCTAGGTCTCCAGCTAACACCTACCGTGGCTGGGCACTGGTGGACAAGCGCTATGGAGAATCCCGTTCCTCCCGAAAGCACGCAAGGCCCAAATCTCTATATCTCTCTCCAATCACTAAGGCACCACTGGCAGTTTGGAACAGTCTAGCGACACAAAGGAACCTCACTACTTTCCCCTCACCACTCACTCCCATAACTAATAACCTGGATTTTCACCTGGACTCTCAGAACCCTTCATTCGAAGTCCGGGTACAGACAGGCTGCAGACCAGTAGGCCACCTATTTGACCTGGAGGGTGCTCTCCCCTTTGAATAAAAACTTTATACTTCCTGAAAGAGAGCACTGGCACTACACCCAAATCCGACAGTGGGTGCTGCAACCCTCTATGCGCCCCCGTGCTGAACGACAACTCACCCCCTTCGAAAACTGGTTTCAGACCTATACCACATGATTAACTCCTCAATGGGCCAACTCTGCTGGGAAGCAGAAATCGGCAGGGAACTCACGACTAAAGAATGGGAGGACGTCTATTACAGGGCACAATACAACATGCACAACATGGCCAGTATCGGGATGGCCACAAAGATTGCAACCTACCAGTATAACCAGTCCAAATCTCCTGAGTGTTGGTGACAGTGAGGTACCCCTGGTACACTACTACACATATTATGGGATTGCCCGAAGATTAGGCCCTAATAGGAGCAGGCGCTCACAGACATTCAATCAATTAATCAATCAGAGTACTTGTAAAGCGCACTACTTACCCGTAAGGGTCCCAATGCGCTGGGGGAGGGGGGATGCTGCTACTGCTCGAAGAGCCAGGTCTTGAGGAGCCTCTGAAGGCGAGAAGGTCTTGGGTCTGCTGTATGTCGGTAGGGAGGGTGTTCCAGGTCTTAGCGGCGAGGTAGGAGAAGGATCTGCTGCCGGAGGTTGGATGCGGGGGACAGCTGCGAGGGCGAGGCTGGCGGAGCGGAGCTGGTGGATGGGGGTGTGGAAACTGAGTCTGCTGTTCAGGTAGGCTGGTCCGGTGTTGTGGAGTGCTCTGTGTGCGTGGGTGAGGAGCTTGAAGGTGATCCTCTTGGCGACGGGGAGCCAGTGTAGGTCTCTCAGGTGGGGGTGATGTGGCTGCGGCAGGGGATGTTGACGATCAGTCGGGCGGAGGAGTTTTAAATGCGTTGTAGTCGTCTTAGGTGTTTGGCTGGGATTCCTGCATAGAGTGCATTGCCGTAGTCCAGTCTGCTGCTGACGAGGGCCTGTGTCACCGTTCTTCTTGTTTCGGTGGGGATCCACTTGTAGATCCTGCAGAGGGTGTTGTAGCAGGAGGAGGAGAAGGCGCTGACCTGCCTCGACATGGAGAGGGAGGAGTCGAGGATAAATCCTAGATTGCGTACATGGTCGGTGGGTTTTGGTGCTGTTCCCAGTGTGGTCGGCCACCAGGAGTTGTCCCAGGGTGAGGGGGTGGGTCCGAGGATGAGGACCTCCGTCTTGTTCAAGTTCAGCTTCTGACGGCTGCTCTTCATCCAGTCGGCGACGGCCTTCATTCCCTAGAAGAGGTTGGTTTTGGCGGTGTGTGGGTCCTTGGTGAGGGAGAGGATGAGCTGGGTGTCGTTGGCATAGGAGATGATGTTGAGGTTGTGATGGAGGGCCACTTGTGCAAGGGGGACCATATAGACGTTGAACAGTGTCGGGATGAGGGATGAGCCCTGGGGGACGCCGCAGATGATGTCGGTGGCTTCGGATCGGAGGGGTGGGAGGCGGACGCTCTAGATTCTGCTGGAGAGCAGTCAAGTCAAGAGCCTTCTGTTGGATTCCGGCTTCTAGGAGGCGTGTCTTTAGAGTGCGATGGCAGACCGTGCTGAAGGCAGCAGACAGGTCCAGGAGGATGAGGGCTGATGTTTCGCCGTTGTCTAGTTGGCACCTGATATCGTCTGTGGTGGAGATGAGGGATGTCTCGTTGCTGTGGTTTTGTCTGAATCTGGACTGGTATGGGTCCAAGATGTTGTTGTCTTCCAGGTGGGTGGTCAGTTGTATGTTGACAATTTTCTCGATGACCTTTGCTGGGAATGGGAGCAGGGAGATGGGCCGGACGTTTTTGAGGTCCTTGGGGTCCACATTGGGCTTCTTGAGGAGGGCGTTGATTTCAGCCTGCTTCCAGCTTTCCGGGAATGTCGCTGTTTCGAAGGAGATGTTGATGACCTTCCGTAGCTGGGGTGCGATGGCAGCGTCTGCTTTGTTGAATATGTGGTGAGTGCACAGGTATGACGGAGTTCCAGAGTGGATGGAGTTCATGACCTTGCGTGTCTCGTTGTCGTTGACGTTGGACGAGGAGGTCAGGCGGTTGGCGCTGTTCACAGGGGGGGCGTAGTCTGGCGTAGTCGGGGCGGTCGTGGTATTGAAGTTGTCGTGGATGTCAGTGATCTTGCAGTGGAAGAAGAAGGCTAGTGAGTCGCACAGTTCTTGTGAGGGCGGGATGTCGTCGGCGATGGCGCTGGGGTTTTAGAGTTCCTTTACGATGCTGAAGAGCTCTTTGCTGGCGTGTGCATTGTTATCCAAGCGGTCTTTGAAGGAGGATCTTTTGGCTTATCTGATGAGGTGGTGGTGTCTGCGGGTGGCATCCATGTCGGCTGCGTGGTTGTCCGGTGTGCGTTTGTGGAGTCATTTCTTCTCCAGTTTCCGGCATGCAAATTTGAAGGCCTGGAGCTCGTTGGTGAACCAGGTGGCTCTCTTGTGTGGGTGGCTGTTGGAGGGTTTCTTGAGCGGAGCGCGGGTGTTGGCGCAGTCGTTGATCCACTGTCTGAGGTTGCGGGCTGCGGTGTCTGGGTGGTGGGGTCAGTGGGTGGGTTCTTGGCGAGGGAGGTGATCAGCTGGTCTTCAGTGACTGTGCTCCAGCAGCGGCGAGGCAGCTGTTGGGTGCGGCGGTGCGTGGTTGGTTTCTTCAAGGTGAAATGGATGCAGCGGTGGTCGCTCCAGTGGAGTTCGGTGGTGTGGTCGAAGGTGACGTGGGAGCCTGTAGAGAAGATGGGGGTCAAGTGTGTGGCCGGCGGCGTGGGTGGGTGCGGTACAAGTTGTCTGAGGCTGAGGTTGGCGAGGTTGTCGATCCGGGTGGCGGAGTTAGCATTGTTGATGTTCTCGAGGTGGAAGTTCAAGTCCCCGAGGAGGATGTAGTCGGTGGAGGCGAGTGCGTGGGTGCTGGCGAGGTCGGCGATGGAGTCGCTGAAATGAGCCCAGGGTCCGGGGGGTCTGCAGATGAGTATTCCTCTGAGGGTGGTGTTGGGGTTGGTGTGGATCCGGTGTGGACTAAATAAACAAGGTCTCTCTCTCTCAGTATTAACAGAATTAACAGTGGGTAGCATATGGTCACCAATCTGCTGTGGCATACTCTGATTAGTTATTTCCATTGGTTTTAATTACTGCTCCCCCCTAATTTTAATAACAATAGTAACTGCATTTTTTTGAGTATCAGATTTCTTTACCAGATTTTCAAGTCTGCCCAAACGTTTAAAAAGGGCATGGAATTGTTTATCTACTAAATTCTTTAAACATTCATAAACGGAGTCCACTATGGTTTCGATTGAAATATCACCCGGCCTAACACGAATACTAGGGGTAATGGTGTGCTCAGTCTGAGTGTTGGTAGTGTTAGCTGCGGCTTCTAATGTAGTCAAGTCCACAGTAATATCGATTGTTTGCTCAATAGAGCCTGGGGACACAGCAATGGACCCTTGTATCCATGAACTCAAGGGTGTGGGTTGGGATTTTAGATGAGGGGGGCTGCTTCCTCCTACTGCTAGTGGGTTTTGGCATAGTTTTCTTCCTTTTTGCCCCAATTACTTTAGTATTTGGGGTCAAATTCCCAGTGCTGACGTTGGCTTGAGTCAGGGATTGACAATCAGGAAACTCCACATCAGCCTCATCAATCTCAGGATCTACTGGCCGCGTTTCTCAATGGCAGGTGGTGGTAATTAGTACATTAGGTGTCAGGGGGAGAGGGGCATATAAATTACCCCGCTCAGCTCCTTCAGGCGAATGCAGCTGGGATACTGATAGGCCCAAGGAAAGTCTCCTCTCTGTTAGTTCAATCTCCGATGAGACGATACTAACAGCTCTTTCAAGCATACTGTCAATGGTAATAGTAGGGCTTGGGCCTGATGTTACTGTACGCTTCCCCATATTGCTTAATGCCACTCACCTTAATGGATCGCTAAGAGGGGTGGCCCAGCCCAGCTTCCTTCGGCCTCTGACGGGCAGCGCCGGGGCACACCCGTGCATGTCCCGCGTTGCGGGAGCTCTGGGGCACCTCCTGGCGTGAAGCGGGGCGTCAGCAGTCGCAAGGGATGCTGGGTAGTGTGGTCTCCTGGCCCCCTGGCGTTGATGCAGGCAATGGCGGCCATCAGCGCTTGGCGTGCGATCTTCGGTCTCCCCGGGCAGAAACAACAACAGTCAGTGCAGCAGGTAATCAACAGGAATGGACTCCCGTGCTGTGGGAGCCCTGGGCGAGCTTTAAGTGCCTCCTGGCGCGAAGGGCGGCGTCAGCAGCCGCAAGGAATGCTGGGTAGTGTGGTCTCCTCACCCCCCGGCGTTGATGCAGGCAATGGCGGCCCTCAGCGCTTGACGCGCAATCCTCGGTCTCCCCAGGCAGAAATAACAACAGTCAGCGCAGCAGGTAATCAACAGGAACTTACTCCTTGTATTTCACTGTTTAGCTACATCTGCTTGGAAAATTCCATGATGTGCGTGCCTTCATTGGATATGAAATGTACATAATGTATCTTTATGCTTGCTGATGTCAGTCCCTCTGCAGCACTCCTAGTGACTGGGCAAACCGGGCTCCGCTCTGTGTGTACTTTGAATAAACAGTTATTGGTTTGTATTCACTACCGTCAGACCGACACTTCATTTTGTGTGAAAGACTGAGAGGTGGTCAATAGTGACCCGGGTGACCCTAAACGGGTAACTTCCTTCACCCCTATGTGCTGCTTGGTAACACTCCTTGGATTCCCCACTCCCTCTGCGCTGCTCAATGCTGCGCCTAGGATTCCATGCTCCCTCGGCGCTGCTCAATGCTGCTCCTAGGATTCCCTGCTCCCTCCGCGCTGCTCGATGCCTTTCTTGGATTCGCTGGTGGTTCATGGGAAATGTAGTTAAGGCTGTTTTTTATTAAGATGTTCTTTGAATGCTGCTGGATTAATGAAGTGATGAACGATATGCATAGTCATCGCCTCTTTGTCCTCAATAGAATCTAAACTTTCCTTTTCGTTAGCTGGAAATGTTTACCTTACTGCAGTATCCTCAGAAGAATGTGCTTTCAGTTTTCCACTTCAATTCCATCAAGGTGAATTTCAGCTGTGCCACACTTTTGGAATAATTTCAGAAAGTTAATACTCTAGTTTCTCATTCGAACACTGTAGTAAAGCTGCTGTCCTCAGGGAGTTAACTAGCAATCTGCTGCTGGCGTTGAAAGTGCATGTTTCGGTCTGTGTGCCAAAACGTTTTATTGAAATAGAAGATGTGTAAAAACTAATTTAAAAAGTTTTCTAATTTTGCTTTCTACAGCACTAACCATCATTTCTATGACAAAATGAACTGCCTCTTTTTGTTCCTTTTTAAATTAAATATTTCGAGGTTTATCAGTTTGATTCAATCAAGATGGCTTCAGGTGTGCCACAGTTTTGTCATAAGTAAGACTGTTAGCGCTCTAGTTGTTCTTTAGAACACTCTGGGAGGCTGCAGTAGAACACTGTATATCAGCTGACATACGCTGCTCTTGCTGGTAGTAAACAATTTACTGAGAATGTCAGACTTTATTCTCACAGGGCTGAGAAAGACAGTGTGGATTTACAGGAAACATGCTCTGCATTTTAGCTTTTGGAGCATCTTCCATACCTCTCTGAGAAAATCATGAGAAAACTGTTTTCTCTTAAATATGATTTATGAAATCTCATATGAGGGTCAGCATTTTTCACAGGGTAAAATCAGCTTAGCATAGCTTAGAACAGAAAACAAATGATTTATATTGTAACAGTTAGCATCCTTTAATTTCACACGGTAAAATCACCTTAAAACAGACAATTCCTAAAATTAGTTTGGTACCATCAACAAATAATATATATTGTAACTGTTATCATCTTTTCATTTCAATTGGCTCCATATCAAAGGGTCCTGTAACGGCTGCCACGGCATGTTGTCCATGTTGTGGCCAGCCTGTAAAGGGGGGTTCCTTTCCGGTGTGCCCACTCTGCCCCCTTACATATTTTTTAGGTTGAGCATCAGCGCATGCTCTGTCTGCAAGACCTGCTGTAATCATTACAAGGGGTGTGATCCCACCTGGCTGCTTGCCATTGGTTTACTCCTCCATCACTCTTCTTTGTTGGCTTCTGATTGGTTGGCACTCCTGTAACATCACTTTTCTCTCAGGAGCACCGGCCAACTACAGTTTTGTTACGCTGTAGTTGTACATATGCTCCTTTGGGGACTACTGCTTTTATATCCACACCTGTATTACTTTTCTCCACACGTGCACAACGCTTCATGTTTCGCAGGGCACCCATTTCTACTTATTTAGTTTATTTTTACGGTCCAGAAGTTGCCTCTGTGCAAGGCATTCATTCCTATTCCTAATCTCATCAAATGGTAACTTGATGTTTCAACAATAAATAACAGTGTTATTTAAGCCATACAAACCCCTTTTCCACAAGAAAACAGTTTGTTTGGGTGCTACCTGGCAACATGAAATTTGATTTTAGGGATAATAAAGCATTTTAGAAAATGTGTTTCTTTGTTTTGTACTATTCTTAGTCACCGCCTCTTCAGAGGTCATAGAGGCTGGTGGTGCCAGTGTAGGATGGGAAAGGTGAGCAGAAGCCTGCTGCCGGTACTGAAGCATTCACAGCACAGGGCTGTACGAAGCAGACCGAGACAAAGGCAGCGCAAAGCCAGCATTCCGTCGTTTTCAGCTCCCCTTCTGCCCCCCTCCTCGCATGTGCACAGAACACCGAACTCCAACGGCCCTTGCACTTCATGCACATTAACACGTACGCAATGTACTGTGCAAACGCTAGCAATCTGCAAACATGCTTTCTTGCACACAGTTGCCTATTCAGTGCCACACACAACCACGCAAAGTCATTCATGCCCAGGCCTCTCTCATACAAATCATCACATGTATCCTTTTACACTGCCATCACCACAGAAGCTAAAATAGTGGCCACAAAACAACACAAAAGAAACAGCGGAGGTGGTTGCGAGTGCAATCGCATCCGGAATAACAACTGACTTCTCATCACCACCGTAGTGGCTGTGGTGCTTCATATGTGCTCCTCCATCCCTCATTTCTCCACACATATCCCATCAACAACCATGGTGACTAACCGTCCCTACTTTTTACGGACTCTCCATAAGAATGCCTTTATACGAAGCCACGTCTATAATTTTCATTATTTTGGGTGACAGCCAATGAAGCGGTGTGTTTCACCCTCTAATGGTCGCCCCAGACTTTTTGTAGAGAGCTACTATGATTGGCTTGAAAGCCAATACTAGTGCTCGCTGCTCCACTGCAGGACTTATATCGGCCAATGAAAACAGCTTTGGTTACCCAGCCTTGGGTTGCTTTAGCTCCCGCAAATCACACTTTCAGTGTTATTCTAAATTGTTTACAGTGTCCTGCACTTTTCAAACTGCAACTCCATTTGAAACCGGTCACCAAGTCAGCCATGGGCTTCATTACCCCCTTCAATCAACTTCTCCAAGGTAAGTGGAATAATTATGCTTTTCATGTTTTGAAGTTTTACATTTGCGTTTAGTTTCAGTAGAATGAAATGTATCTATGGTCACAGTGTTTTCACTCTTCCTCTCTGTATCCACATGTGTAGTTGTTCCTTCGCTCTTTCCATCTTTCTCTTTCCCTATATCTCTCTGCTGGTTCCCATTCCCAGTGCACTAGGTCTCGCATTTACGAGAGTTTGTGTTATTGGTATTGTACATGATAATCCCTTTTATTTAAGTTTTGTTTCTTAAAACATAAATGACAGGCATTGTCATTTACAATGCTTATGGCTTAAACTCTTGCAGATGTGAAACCTGTTGCATTGAAAATGCTTGCTTAATTAATTTATGATGTCACTGAGTCTGGTAAAGGCTGCCAAAACATATTGTTCAGGTTGAAACCAACCATTCAGGATTGCCTCCTAATTTGGTCAATCAGAGCACATTTGGACACCAACTTCGGACCTGGCAACCCCATTAACCGGGGCCCAGCTGTAATTGTAATGAGGGAAGCCATGCAGCCCACCTCCCCGGGCCGATTTCATATCAAAAGGGGGGCATTCCCAGGCACGAAGCAAAAAATGCACCCCTCCCAGGGCCATTAATAAGCCTGGGGAACCCATACTCAATTGCCGGGTTGGCTATGCCCTGGGGTGCCCACACCCAGAGCATAGCAGTTTCCCTGCCCGCACTGGTCCGAACACAGAAACCTGTGTTTTCTCTCGCTTCGTGGGAGCAATTTTAAAGCTCCTGCAAAGCGAGAACAAACACTACTTCTGCAGCCAGCAGGCAGGAGCATTGAAAAATGCACCTGGCTGCTGGGAGCAGACTTTTTAATTGCTTCCTTGCCCGCTGTGAAGTGGGCAGAGAAACAGATGAACAAAATTGCTCTTGCATGCAGGGAGCAGGATTTTTAGCTTGTCCCTGCGAGCGGGAGCAATGCTGGTTCATGCCGTAGGCTTGGAGCATCTGGGGCCGTGCCCTAAGGTAACTATAACTCGCACCCTGGCCATGCACTGCTAATTACCCCACATATTACATCACTCATGATAACTTCTATGCCATCATATAATTTGCTATTTTAAACAACAAGGGGACCCCAAATAGTATCAGCGAGGGACCTGGGGGAGCTCAATCATAAAGAAACAACAATGGTCCCTGACAAGGAGACGAGTAATTGAAAATGAATATAGACTCAGTCAGTTCTATATTAGCGAAGACATGCCCAGCCGGGCAGAGGTCCTCAAAGTTTATATTTAAATCAAGGTTTACAAAACACAATAACACCTTCAACAATTCACGTACGTGGGGCACAAGCCTGTACCCAGCCACGACAATACACAGACAAAGACATACATAAAGGGCTTGTAAGGCAAAATCAACAGTCTCTGCAGGGTTCCAATTTTAGACAGAGAATTTCTTGTAGGTACCATTACATAGTTTCGTATAGGTAATCATTCCACAAGTATATGGTACACAGTAAGTCGACGACGTTTCGGACCCCCTTACTAAATGATGGGGTACATCATCAGGACAAAACAATGGTTGCCTTTTAAGTTATAAGCCTCTTTAGCCAAAGGGGCATATAGTATGAAAGCTCACATAAGAGTGCGCAGGCGAGTGGGTAAGTCAGGACCAGTTTAGAGGGCTTGTCCGAATTATTCGGTTTGTCAGTAATTCGTAGGAATTTATTCCAAGGGTTCAGGGGCGGGGGAGGATTAATTTCCGTTTCCGCATGTACCTTGTAGACCGGGTAATACCGGTAGCGCCGTGTTGCCCTGGGGTCCTGGAACCAGGAGGGCCGGGTCAGTCGGCAGCACTCGATTTCCTGTTGATTTTGCCTTACAAGCCCTTTATGTATGTCTTTGTCTGTGTATTGTCGTGGTTGGGTACAGGCTTGTGCCCCACGTACGTGAATTGTTGAAGGTGTTATTGTGTTTTGTAAACCTTGATTTAAATATAAACTTTGAGGACCTCTGCCCGGCTGGGAATGTCTTCGCTAATATAGAACTGACTGAGTCTATATTCATTTTCAATTACTCGTCTCCTTGCCAGGGACCATTGTTGTTTCTTTATCATATAATTTGCAGCGTCAGGGCTTGGGTGGTAAATGTTGTGTACTGCAAGCAATATACCCGAGAGTGACAGTTCACATTCTTCTCCTTTCACTTTGCTTTTGGACATTGTTCTCTGGTCGCTGTCACTGAATCATCACTGTTGTAGAAAACAACCAAACACCACAATCCGCTGTAAATATTCACCAGTGTGTGCTTGTTAAATTAGTTCTTTTTGCAGGGACTCAGTCCAAGTGTGTTGAGTTTATAGGTTTTATCACTAATCCCTAAAGTTAGCTGAAAATACCCTTCTTAGTCCAAGCCTTATTCCTAGAGCTGCTTTTATTGTGGGGATTCTGCTCATGCACACAACTATGCATAGGAAATGCCCATTCCAATTGGCAATCCAGGTAATGGAACACGGGCTGAGCGCAAGTAAAGTATGAAAAGCGCAATGATAATCCATATGCCAAACCCAATGTGCCCAAAGGCAGTACTCCATAGTGTTCAAGCTTTCGATCATGAAGCTTGGTGAGCCTGGGTCGGCTGTCTCTTGACACAGACAGTGCAGCCATTTTGGAGCAAGCAAATCAACAGCAGCACACCAGCAGCCAAGGCGAGAATTAGAGGGAAACCGCCAAAGTTGCTGGAAAAAATTAGAATGAAAAAATGCCGGTATCACACCAAATATAGTTTGGAATGAGGTCAAAAGGCCGGAGCTAACAGTTTTAAAAAAGTGGGCCAGGCCTGTAGTGGTCGAGGCATTAAAGATAGTGTGGATTAAAGTGCCAAAATGAAGAGGGAGATCCGTATTTAAAAGTGTGTGTACTTCTGTACGCGTGTTAGTTACATGAAGGACAAATGTTTCATGAGAAGAAGTGAGAGCGACTTCTTTTTGAGACAATAAAGCTCTTATTCTGTTCAAATTGTTGAACTCTGCTTTCAGGGTCGGAATGGAAGGCTAAATAGAGATATCAAGCCTCCCATCCCAGGGCGGGAAAAGCACATTTTTACAGCAAACTACTCGCTGTGAAACAGTGACAATGTATGAAATTCAAGCCAACATCCCGCAGCAAACTTCATGATTCAAAAGCAAAAAGCTACCGTTAGCTAATAGTGTGAATGTTGGTATGATAGCTAGCACAGGAATTCCCTTCAAAATGCAAGCTAAATTCGGAGCCTCCACGAGTGAATGATCAGGTGTGGAAGTACACTCCTCCCCTTTTAAGTAAACCTCTTAGCCATCCCTCAGACATCTGTATGAGAAGGGCAGAGACCAAACTTCATGGAGAAAAGCGGTACCAAGTGGTTCATATCTACCCAGGGCATAGTGTTACATACATGAACTAAACTTAAACAGAGGAAAAGGCAATGTTATTAAACCATGGAGGAACCAACAGCTGGATTAGATTCGACTACAGAAAATGGTAATGGTTCTAATTTTTTTTATATGCAATAGAGAATGTGACGCATCCTTCATTGACATGAACTGTTATTTTTCTGTTCAATTAAACTGTAAAAACACTGACGAAATATTAATGTAGTCCCAAGGCACTTTCCCAGATTTTAAAGTTTATAAGGTCCATGCAAACTGCATGATGGACCGCAATTGATTTTGACCATGGAACAAAACAGAAACATCATCTTAAACAATATCCACAACAGATGAAACAATATTATCCAAGGTGTAAAGCCTGAAAGAGAGTGTGTTAATGCTATTATCAATGACAGCAAGCACTTTTTCCAAATTAGCTTGGTCTATTGCTCTTAAACGGGAAGCAGTCTCAACCTGCAACAGTTTCCAAACTTCATTGCAAATCGCACATATATATATCTTTTAGATCTTCCACTCACAGGACCCTTAACAAAATCAGTTAAATCAACATTGTCAGTGAACAAAGATAAATAATGTTTAACAGACGAAAGAGTGGAATGTTTCAGCCAATTTTGACATCATTTCCCCACTGACTAGGTGGTAACTGAATGTGAAGTTTCAAAAAGGGATCAGTTCTGTCCTGTGTAAGGCCAGGGGCTACACCCAGCAAGCCATGTTGACAAGAATCAGAACTTGGTGGCCACAACAGCCGACCCTCAGGATCCAGGGACGAAATGTTAAAGGAGGAATTTGAAATGAAAGATTGTAATTCATCAAGGGATCTATCAGTATGATTGTTCCAATTAGGGTAAGCATGCAGATTAGGAATTTTAGGGGTATTCATGTGTTTTGAAGTGGCCAAACTAAGACAAGTTGTTTGTGAGATCGTACTATTTAAAAACAACATGTGGCCGAGAATAAGACATGCTCGGTGTAAAGCTTCAGTGCCCTGCACTTGCAAGGGTCTAGACCCCAAACAGATTTAAGATCTATGGTATCTTTCCATAGCTTGTAGCCATCCACTTCTAACTGATCCATAAAGGATTTTGAATACAACAATTTTGAGTGAGTAAGTCTCACTTTTGAATTAGATTTGTAATTTAATTTAAAATATAATGAGCTCGGGTTAGACCGATCAAAGTCAGTAAAATATGTGAATTTATTCAAAAGGGTATTTGAGCTGCCTTCTAAGGGAGTAGGACAATGTTCCCATTCGGTGTAATTAACCACATTTCTAAATGTATTAGCATTATGTTGAAAGTGATGGCCATTGTGTTGGTAACAGAACAAGTCGGCATAGTTTGTGGAGTCTAAATATAAATCCTCAGCATCAAAGGCAGCATAACATTTCAAATCAGAAAAGAGAGCTTCAACAGCTTGGACATCCCAATCATCAGAACGTATGTTTTGTTTCACAACATCCCCCATTGAAACACGAAGTACATTAGGAACATTAACCACCTCTGTGGGTCCATGAATTTGAAATTTTACAGCATCTCATACAATAACATCTAGCACGGGCTAGGCTGTGATGTTGACAAAAGTCTGGTCTTTTTTCATGATGTGTGATGAGGAGTGTGGGGCCAAAGTTCCATCAATTAATCAGATTTTTGATTGTTCAGTTATATAGTGTCCATTTACCAGACGGAAAAATACCATCACAAATCCAATCGACATGAACAAAAAAATGGAGATGAGAACCAACCAGATGTAATTCCAAGGTGAAACCAAAAAATGTCTTTTAAACCAAGTAACAAAAATAGAAAACCTCAATGGTTCACTCGATGTTATAGAGTCAGAGTCAAAGGAAAAATGTGACTGGTCAGCTAGACTTGTTTACACACCAGGCAATGACAAATCAGTGGGATATGTATACTCAGTGTCTTCATGTGGATCGCCAGCTGGCGAATTTAATAATGGATTAGTGACTGTGAACATCTCTATAGCAAGGTCAGGGATGTTGGTGTCAGCAGAGGCCAAAACAGAATTTCTCATCAGTGCTGGACAAGAGACACCAGGGGTCATACTAAGAAGAATCAGCCACTCGTTGTAGTTTGACATTGTCAATGGAGTCGTACCTGTTTCCCTTGCGACCAGGAAGTGGTGGTAAAATGACTGTTCTTGTGCCCTGCAAGCCAAGCACTGGAACGGGTGCATGATACGAGGGGCTGAACTCCTTCTTGTTCTCCACCTCCTCACAGACCAGGTCACCGACTCGGGGTAGCCAGCTAACTACCGGAATCTACCGGAATCTGTAGAGCAGCTTCAGCTCCATATGTGGAGGGCAAGTGTTCCTTTGCAAGACTGTCTCGAGTCTCTTGTAGGTTCTGTAACACAGCAGAATGATTATTTACGTCAAAGGGTACGGCTGTCGCCGCCATGTCTAGACCAACAAGGTCCGGGACAAACATTTTTATGCCAAAGAGCATTTCGTATGGGGTCTGCCCACCCAGAGATCTTCTAGGAAGATTATTTAGTGCACGTAGTACCTAAAACCCTAGCTGCCAAAGATTGCTTTAAGTCACGGTTCATTCGCTCCACAACAGGATTGCCCTCAGGCCGGTATAGAGACAAAAATTTCACCTGCACCCACAAAGACCCCATGGCTTCCTTGTACACCGCAGAGAAAACGTGTGCATGAATCCACTGCAACTAATATATACTTATACGAAGTATCAGCAGAAAAAGGTCAGCAGTGATCTAAATAAACACAACCAAGTGGTCTATTAGATATATACAGCTGAGTTTGTGGCTGCCGTGCAGAAGTTGAAGGTTTAATCTGCTGACATACAAAACAAGAAAGGACATATTCACAAGTTTATTTATACAATCCACACCACCAGTAACGCTGCTGTAAGATAGAGACATACGCTGAAACATCGGCATGAACCGAGGCTATGCCTTCGTGAGCGACTGTTATCAAGGGTAGCCTGCGGTCCGCGTCGGGAATCAGCCTGTCACCAACGTTGTTAATTCTCACATAGGGAACTTTATCAGGACTTAAATGATAAGAGTATTTAGAAGGGAAACCCTTAGGGCAATTATCACCGATCTCTGTAGCAGCTATAGCTGCCAAGATGTCATCATCATTCTTACTGTTGGACCTTGTAACTGCAGCTACTACATATGTTGCTACTGTGGTCTTTGCTGCTTCACCAGCAAGACTGTTACCAACAGCGTGTACTCCTACAAGCTGGTGACCAAGAGTATGAATTACATTTACGAGAGGCAGACGTTCTTCATTTCTGCGACTCAAACCCATAGCATCTTGTGCTTAATTGAGCCACCTTTGGAATCACGATAGTCATTCTGAGTCCAAAATAATAAATTTTTATTGAAGGACTGAACACAGTAATAGGAGTCACTCACAATTAAAGTAGTCACACGTGAGTCAGCAAACTTCAATGCAAACACTAGAGCACAGTTAGAGAAAGGTGTGTCAGGGCAAGCTTTGTTTTTTATAGTCTATTATGGAAAAATTCCAATCACACAATGGTTCATTTTTTTGTTAAATAAAGGTGTTACTATAGTCGTGATAGTACGTAGGAGAACAGCCAACACTGGTTTTACCCCTTACATGGCCATACGGCCTGGGGCTTCCTCAGGGCGTTACGAATCAGGTTGAAGAAGTATATCTGGTCGTTCTTTTCTGTGAATAAATGGGGATTCCCTGATTTTGGTGTAATGCCGGTCCGAGTCGCCTCGTGCGATTGGAATTTTTCCATAATAGACTATAAAAAACAAAGCTTGCCCTGACACACCTTTCTCAAACTTTGCTATAATAGGGGGTTAGGGGTTTCCCCATGCCGAGGGCAAGCTTGACAAAAAAGAGGGACCATTGCTCAATAAACGGCTAGTAAGGGATTGGGACCTTTTACCCCTCATTCTCACTAACCCAAGCACTAGAGCACGTAGCTCTGCCAACTGGGCGGTACAGTCACCTAATGTCTGCGTGTGCACGACATCGGACTTGAATTCTCCAATCACCATGGTCCCAGCCACGATTGCGCAGGCCACTGAATAAGAATGCTTAGATCCTATCGCCGGTTGCGCCGAACAGTCAGTGTTAATGATACAATAGTAATCCTCAAGCGTGCGCATGAACAGAGGAGCAGGATGAACAAACTCATGCTGTAAGAACTCCTGAAGTTTGCAATGAGGGGTCAAAGATAAATGTGACATCCGGAGATGTCAACGAAGTTGCCCATTGTATCCAATTAGGATATAAAACTTAAAAATCTGGTACACTGGCTTTCATCACTGCTTCAAAGTGACTGAGCTCTCTCTTTTAGAATCGCCATCTGTACAGCTGTCAAGACTTTCTCGACAGAAGAAAATCGCTTTTCAGCCGAAGTGTACAAGTGTGACTTGTAAGCGGTAGGCACTGTGTCTCCTTCATTAAACGTCAAGTACGTGAAACCCACGGCACCAGGCACAATTCTTATTACCAGGTTATTGTGGTTATCATGAGTCAATAAGTACTCAGATTCAAGAAGATCAGACTGCAAAAATTGCAGAATAGCTGAATGTTCAGGCAGCCAGCATGACTTGGTAAAAGTTAGTTGTATCAAACCATATAGAGGTTAGATACGCTGGACATAATCGGGAATATAAGTACGCCCGAAATTCAAAAATCCCGGCAAGGATTGTAGTTTTTTCAGAGTTGTAGGAGACCATAAACTTGCACATTTCTGCAGGAAGTGAGGTGCAAGACCTCTACCTTCATTGTTGAGCCCAGGAACAACACTGTGAACTCCGCAATGTCTGACTTTGCAAAGATAAATTTATAACCGAAGTCCGCAAACATAACTATGATGCGGTCAATGCGACACAGATGCCGCCATAATTCGTCGTCCATTAGATAAATATCATCAATGTACGAGTACGCATTAGGATCAATGCCATCTAAGAAAGAGACGACACGTGCGGCAAAGACACCTGGGCTGTTTTTATAGCCCATGGCCAATCTTTTAAATTGTTTTTATTTGCCGCCACAAGTGAACGCTGTCCATTGACTACTAACGGAGGACAGGTTATGACTAAAAAAGCCATTTGAAATGTCTTGTGTGATCTTAAATCTTTTTCGCATTAGACTTAACGAGAGCTGAACTGTGTGTGTTCTGTACTGCACATGTACGACAATGTGAATTTAAATGTCGATAATCCAAAACCAGAAAACACAAGAATATGTCTACACCCAATTAATTTCCAAAAACTTATTTCAGATTATAGGAGAAACACAAACTTATTGAGTTTGACCCAGTATATTTATTTATACCTGTCTATTTCGAAAAAAAAATGTCATTCTTCTTTTGAAAGTTTCGCAAAAAGGGAAAAAACTGTACATTCAATACATTTAAATTCCAACACAATTATCATACATTCCACAAAAATTTCACTATACAAACACAAACAATTGAAATTTTCAAAAAAGTTAATCTGAATTGATAAAGAATGAAGAGACAAAGTCAAAAGGAAGGAGCACGTCCTAAAATAAGGATGACTTTTACAACCAGCAAGAGCTAGTTCAAACGCTTAGTGATATTGATTGCTCCCTCAGATGTGCCGACGCGTTTCTAGTCCGAGGAAACCAGTTCCCAGACTGTCATCAGAGCTTTGTCACTTTTCTGTGTAAAATGCAGAAAAACAATAAAGTTTTAATTATCTAGCTTGAAGCCTCTATTCTTTCTGGTATTGCACTAAACGATCTAAAATATGTACCTGTTGGTCTCTGATGTCCTGGCCTTTCACTGTATCGTCAGGCTCAGGGTAAACTTTTTTATGAATCTTTGTATTCAAGGAAGTTGCTCAAGCTGTGAAACAGGACACTTTATGTTGACTGCCTGTGATAGAAGGAAAAAGTTTGAGTTTCTCCACTCATTTATGTACACGAAGCGGGGAGGAGGAAGAAGATACAATCTTACTCATTCCTACCTCTTTTCCAGGCTCAGAGTCTTAATAGCAGCAAGTGGTTCGCCTGTGCTTCTGTTTTCAAAAGCAGGTTCTGATAAAAGAAATTGTAACAATATTGGACCCATAATCTTGTGTACCCAACACCAGCGTCGTTTGTTGCCACCAGTTTGCTAAATAACGTACCTTTGTCAATGCGTAGGTACTGGATTGAATTACTATATCCTGATTACCATCAATCACCAAGCCCGGCAGGGGCACATGCTCCCTGTGTCAAGAGAAAAGATCGATACATTTGTATCCGACCTGAGCAACACGTCTAAGTCCAAACGGACGGCTTCCTACATGAGGTGGGCTGTACATACTTGATTCTTTTCTTTAAAGGTGTAACCGGGATAGCTTGTCTTTATCGCACGGCTCCTAAAATTATAACAAGACTTATTTACTGCGTGTAGCTTTTAAATTCACACGCGTTGTGCCGCTTACAGAGTCGGCATTTTTAAAGAAAATGTATTAAAACTTGTTCTGCTGCAGGAAACATATTGAACCTAAGCCCTATGTACCCCCAACAAAAGAGATATAAATTTGACACAAGTCGTCAATCGGGGCATTGAGATAACGTTGATATGGTGTGAACCCGGCTAAGACTGGCCAAGTGGCCCCAGAAATTGACAAGGGACCTAACCAAACCGGAGTTACGGTGTGGGGGAGGGTGCCATTAAACTAAACACGATGCTGCCATGCCGAAATTGGAATCTCTTGTGTCCTATATGGAGTATAGTTCACAGGAATCTCAGTGTGAGTATATGTATGAAACGTATCCTCATCTGCATTTATTGCAGGAAACGTGACCCAAGAGTAGAAAATCTCAGAGGGGAATGCCGAATCAGCACTCACCACAAAGATAACAGACATACCATTGTCTGGTACTCCAAACTGCGCCAGATGACGCCGGAGCGCTGCCCAACTATGCTGAGCTATGTCAATATCACCCATGAGGACATAGAGAAGAAAAACAATTTATATAAATTGCAGTACAACAAAAAAGGGTAGTAATTCAAAATGTGAACCTTTTTTATAAATCTCATGCTTGAATTAACCTATAACACATTCGTATAGGTAGGTTAATCCGTCACGCCCTCTAACCGGAAAAGGTGTTGAGGGTATTGAGGACAGATACAAGCACTAATCAAGACTTTGGGTGCCATGTTGCGGGAATTCTGATCATGCACAGAACTATGCGCAGGAAACCACGACCTCAGTGTATTGTGGTGTATCAAAAATCCACCTCAGTGCCCAGAACCCCTATCCGACTAGCAACAGTGTCTCATTCATTTTCCGTACTACAGCAAAGCTACCAATCAACAAGCGACTTTGGGACCTCTCAGGAATAGTGGGAATCAAGAACACTCTTTTGTTTTTATTCTCTTAAATGTCCACAACGTGACCAATCAGAGACACAGTATAGTTTAAAATGTTTATTTCAACTACGTGCTCTAAGATGCAGTATCTTTGCTAACATAAGTAAAAAGATGCATAAAATCAATACAATCAACATTGTTACAATTCCATAAAATAGAAAGGGAGAAATCATATTATAATCATAGTGGAACCAGGTCTATAGCGCCTTGTGTACCACCCTCCCCTTGCTAGGAGCTAGGTATTATAATAATACAAGATCTCTAGGTTAAAACCGGGAACCCCATATCTCCAAAGTCAGGTGAAGTGAATCACATCCCAGATCAGCACAGCTCTTTCTCGATTGAAAGGTTTTTTCCAAGTGCTAGTCTCATGCATGCAGTGCAATATTAAAAGCACCTGAGATTCAGAAATGAGCAGCTGTGTTTGTGTTGTGTCTAGAGCGTGGGCCAATCAACCTACATCAACAGCATACATTGTTATTTTAACCTTGAACAATTTGTGCAGACTTGAGGTCACAGTGTGAGTCTAGAGATATGAAAAACAGACCTTTCTCATGTGAAGGAAAAGCAAACAGTTTGTCTTTATAAAAACAGAGACATGTAGTGTCATGTCGAAAAGCAGCAAAATGGCGTTTTTGCAACTAACTCACTTATGCTAATATAGCAATGTGTGCAGGCAGAATCATATTCATCCCTACACTTTTACAGGTAGCATGAACAGGAACACTTGGATGTTTTTCTTTGTAACTCTTCATTGCCAAATAAAAACCACCAGTGTTTCTTTTCTTTTATTCCACATCGAGCTAGTCTCCCAGTGGATTTCCTGTTATATCATGTTGTTTTTTCTATGTGTACCGAAGTGAACAATCACTGGGAACAGACACAATATTCTACAAATCTTTGGTTTTCTTCATTTCTTCTAGTCGAGTCTTCATTCATCTGGTATTTGAAAAACCCACATAATTATATACTTGTTCCTGTAATTCCTTCATCTCACAATAACTGCACTGTTCTGCTCCTGTCTATGTCCTCAGATGAGTCAATATTATTGTTAATGTTCTTAAGTTCTTTTTGAATTCACTGCATCTCTAGGATTATTTCTAAGTGAGTTAAATGAAGGTGTGTGTTCGCTGAGGCTATGTAGGATCAGAAATTGACAAAAGCTTGTCACACTTTTAGTGCAATTGTAAGGTTTACCCCAGGTGTGTTTGCAATTGACAAAATCACTTCTGACATTCATTGCAATGCTCTTTTTTACTCTGTGTATGTTAGTTGATGTATCTGTAGGTTTAATAACTGACAGAAGATAATCACACATTCACTGCACCTGAAAGGTTTTTTCTCTGTGTGCATTAACTGATGAATCCTTAATGCGAAAAATTTCCTAAAGGTACTTCTACACTCACTACAGTTGTACGGTATTTACAGAGTGAGTGCAAGCTGATGTCTACATAGGCTTGATATTTGACTACATTTCTTTACACATTCATTGCACTTGAAGGCTTTTCTTCTGCGTTTGTTCGCTGATGCCTGCTTAGGATTGATAATAGACTTCAGCTTTTCAAGCATTCATGGCATTTAAAAGATTTGTTTCCCCTTTGTGAGCTCGCTGATGATTTCCTAATGCTGAAGAATAAGTAAAACTACTGCCACATTCATTGCAATAGTAAGGTTTTCCCCTGTGTGTGTTCTCTGATGTGTGTGGAGGTTTGATTGTAACTTAAAACTACTTCCACATTCACTGCAATTGTATGGTTTTTACCCAGTGTGTATTCGCTGATGTCTCTGGAGGTCTGTTAACTGACTGAAGCTCTTTACACATTCACTGCACTGGTATAGTTTTTCCTCTGTGTGTGTTTTCTGATGTGTGTGGAGGTTTGATTGTAACCTAAAACTACTTCCACATTCACTGCAATTGTATGGTTTTTCCACAGTGTGTGTTCGCTGATGTCTCTGGAGGTCTGTTAACTGACTGAAGCTCTTTACACATTCACTGCACTGGTATGGTTTTTCCCCTGTGAGTATTCTCTGATGTGTGCGGAGACATGTAATTTGACTGAAGCTCTTCACACATTCACTGCAACTGTATAGTTTTTCCACAGTGTGTGTTCGCTGATGTCTCTGGAGGTCTGTTAACTGACTGAAGCTCTTTACACATTCACTGCAATGGTATGGTTTGCCCCCTGTGTGTATTTTCTGATTGTGTGGAGCTGTGAAAATGTGATTGAAGCTCTTTACACATTCCTTACAATGGTATGGTTTTTCCCCCGTGTGAGTTCGCTGATGTATTTGGAGTTCTTGTAACCGACAGAAGCTCTTCACACATTCACTGCAATGGTATGGTTTTTCCCCTGTGTGTATTCTCTTATGTGTGTGGAGCTGTGAAATTTGATTGACGCTCTTTACACATTCCTTGCAATGGTATGGTTTTTTCCCCTGTGTGTGTTCGCTGATGTGTTTGGAGTTTTCTTAACGTACTGAAACTCTTCACACATTCACTGCAATGGTATGGTTTTTCCCCTGTGTGTATTCTCTGATGTATTTGGAGGTCTGTTAACCGTCTGAAGCTCTTTACACATTCACTGCAATGGTATGGTTTTTCCCCTGTGTGTATTCTCTGATGTCTATGAAGGTTTGATAATTGACTGAAGCTCTTTACACATTCACTGCAATGGTATGGTTTTTCCCCTGTGTGTATTCTCTGATGTGTTTGGAGTTCTTGTAACCGACAGAAGCTCTTCACACATTCACTGCAATGGTATGGTTTTTCCCCTGTGTGTATTCTCTGATGTCTATGGAGGTTTGAAATTAGACTGAAGCCCTTTTTACATTTGTTGCAATTGTATGGTTTTTCCCCTGTGTGTATTCTCTGATGTGTGTGGAGGTTTGATATTTGACTGGAGCTCTTTACACATTCATTGCAATGGTATGGTTTTTCCCCTGTGTGTATTCGCTGATGTGTTTGGAGGTCTGTTAACCGACTGAAGCTCTGCACACATTCATTGCAATGGTATGGTGTTTCCCCTGTGTGTGTTTGCTGATGTGTTTGGAGATGTTTTAACGGACTGAAGCTCTGCACACATTCAGTGCAATGGTATGGTTTTTCCCCTGTTTGTATTCGCTGATGCTCTTTTAGGGTTTCTAATTGGCTAAAGTTCTTGACATATTCAGTGCAATTGCACGATTTTTCTCCTGACCGTGTTTCCTGAAGGGTCAGCATAGTTAATAAACCACTTGCGTTATTTTCACATTCCCTGTATGTGTGTGATATTTCCGATTTACCAATAAAATACAAGACTCACTAAATACCTGCCACATTCATAATATCAGTAAGGCTTCCTTGTGGGTGATTGCATCTTTAGATTGGATAATGGCTTTGCATGCTTGCGGGTAAAGTTTAATCTTCCTTCCGGTAGGTGCAAATTGGGACAATACTCTGTACTTCAGAGAGCAGAACTCCGCTTTCCTTTAGCCTTCAGTTGTTAGGCTCCACTTCGTTGTGCTTTTCCCTGGTGCCTGTGGTTTGGCTGGAAAGAGTTAACAATACACCTAGAGCAGTGAATGCTGGTCTGGTGCCAGTTTAGATAGCGAAGCACTGCTCTAGCCATATCATGATGGTGAAGCGACTCGTAATGTGTACAGCTACTCCAAAGAGTGTCCCGGGGCAAAGCACAGGTCAGAAAAGAAAGTAAATCCGGTTGTTTCAAACATGGACAAAAAGCCAAGTTTTCAACCTTTTTTTAAACATTATCATGTTACTAACAGCTCAAAGCTGAAGAGGGAGTTTGTTCCAAGCTATGGATCCCAAATAGACACGAGACCTTCCTCCAACTCTCATACCGGCCTCATGGTCAAAGCTGGTGTTGGACGCTTGTTTATACAGCAGGCGGTTTGTCAGTTTTGTTGCCTTAATTTTGTAGAGGTCATTTCTTCGTCTTGGGGTGTCGAGGTGCGGATCTCAGACTCGGACACTCACTGAATTGCCTCTGACTGCTTCTTCCTGGATCTGTCCTCTGCCTCTGATTGCACTGATGTTTTTGGAGCTCCTTATTTTTGATATTTTTTGCAGGTTTGATGTGTTATCTTCATTATTCATAATCAATCCGTGCATTTAAGGCTTATTTTCTGTTGGATGTAAAGAAATGTAATATTACTAAATGCAAATGTAATAAAATGTGAATACACAATATTTAACCAGCTGGATAAAACATCTCTTCTCTACCATATTTGAAATTTAGTAAGGAACCTTTTACCATACATGGATATTTCAATAAAACTGAGGTCTAACATGTCACATCTTATTTACTTTCGAGAAGGCAGTGATTTACCATTGTTCAGAGTAAATTACTTAGGAAAGGGCAGCTACAGAGCACTCATGTGCTACAGGTACAGTTTTGGGTAGATACACATGGATAAGATTTCATTTAAACAGAACAGATTGTGGAACAAGAGAGGAATCAGGAAGTGCTGCCGTTAATTCAGTTTCAGGAAGTATCTACCTTAGGTAGCTCTTCAGGAAGTGTATAACAAAGGTAATTCTTCAGGAAGTGTATAACAAAGGTAAGTCTTTATGAACTGTATAACAAAGGTAACTCTTCAGGAAGTATATATGACAAAGGTAACTCCGGACATCTTTTTCCACAATGCTTTCCTGTTCACACTGGATCAGCTCAAATGACAACTGTCACCTTTACCTTGCTTGTTACTAAAGACAGGGGTCCCTGTTTACACAGGGTTGTCACTCCTTGAAAACAAGGGAGATGTCTTCAGTCTTCTAGTCGGTATAGAATGTCGAAGGTCCAAGAGTTTCATTTCAGAGTTTCGTTCCAGGATAATCTAAAGTCCTAGGGACACAGCACCTATCTTTGTACTAATAAAATGGGCTGGATTACCCACTAGGTCCCTCCTAAGGGTGCACCTGGGAAGGGGGTGGTTACACCCCATACCCTTTGTCCAGTATCGCACCAGAGCGGGGCTGGAGTGCCCCACGCAACTGGTTTGAACCGGGCTATGCATGGAGCATCTTGTGTGCCCCAGGCAGTGTCTGGAAAAGCATTGTTCTATTCAACCCACACTGCCATAATACACTACAATGTGTAAAAAGGTGAGCAACCCAAAATACCCTTGCGGGCTCGGGCAGAGTTTATAATAGAAAATGGCCAGCAAGGGGTTTTGTTTGTTCTGTAAATTTTCAGCACTGTTAGGACTTGTTTAAGAGCAATCAAAGTACCTACGCCTGAATTTAATCAGTGGCTGTTCAATTTAATTCAAAAGAAACAAGTTCCTAGAAAAAGGAACACAGGATGTTACCACACTAACATCATATGTACAATGAATGATTAATAAAACATGAAACCAGGATTTTTGTTTGTCTGAAAATTATTATTTAAGTTCAAGGCAAAAGATATATATTTCTGTACAAAAAAGTGAACATTCACATAGGGTAGGGTACATACATAGATATAATATGGATATTCAAGGTGTTGGTTGCTTTTCCTTTGACATATCCAAAAATTGAGTCCAGACTGCTGGGTCACAGTAATTAATTGATTTCAACTAAAAATCAGAAAAAAATCAAAAGATGACATGAGACAAAATATGCAGAATTGGACTAAACCAGTCGACGGTTCGGTCTTTTTTGGAATTTTCTTAAGACCATCATCAGGACAACATAGTGGTATATAAAATTGATGACCCTTTTTTAAATCAAAAGCACGTCAGTTTGAAATTCTTGACGGCACCAGCACCTTCAATTATGGCGTAGAAATCGGGCAAAGAAATAAATCAATTGTGCGTAGAATACACTCGTAATGAATACAGTGATGTAGTAGACAGATTCTGGCGGTTAATCCAATTTAAGTCGCTTTTCAAATCGCTCGAAAATGTTTGAAATCATTGGCCACGGAACGTGAAATGAGTACGTCAAACCTCGATTGTACTCATTTGACGTTCCGTGGCCAATGATTTCAAAAATTTTCGAGCGATTTGAAAAGCGACTTAAATTGGATTAACCGCCAGAATCTGTCTACTACATCACTGTATTCATTACGAGTGTATTCTACGCACAATTGATTTATTTCTTTGCCCGATTTCTACGGCATAATTGAAGGTGCTGGTGCCGTCAAGAATTTCAAACTTACCGTGCTTTTGATTTAAAAAAAGGGTCATCAATTGTATATACCACTATGTTGTCCTGATGATGGTCTTAAGAAAATTCCAAAAAAGACCGAAACGTCGACTGGTTTAGTCCAATTCTGCATATTTTGTCTCATGTCATCTTTTGATTTTCTTCTGATTTTTAGTTGAAATCAATTAATTACTGTGACCCAGCAGTCTGGACTCAATTTTTGGATATGTCAAAGGAAAAGCAACCAACACCTTGAATATCCATATTATATCTATGTATGTACCCTACCCTATGTGAATGTTCACTTTTATGTACAGAAATATATATCTTTTGCCTTGAACTTAAATAATAATTTTCAGACAAACAAAAATCCTGGTTTCATGTTTTATTAATCATTCATTGTACATATGATGTTAGTGTGGTAACATCCTGTGTTCCTTTTTCTAGGAACTTGTTTCTTTTGAATTAAATAGAACAGCCACTGATTAAATTCAGGCTTAGGTACTTTGATTGCTCTTAAACAAGTCCTAACAGTCCTAATACACTTCAGGCTGTCTGGGGAGGTCCTAGCACCTTCCTTGCCAGGAAACCCATTGTCCAGGCCTCCTTTCATGGAGTTTCGTCCAGCAGCAGGAGGTCAGACTCGTGTCTGTGGCAGCAGCATCCATTTTGTGATATATATGCACCGCCCGCGCTAACTGGAAGAGCGGGTCTGCTAGGCTGTCATCTCGGCAGCCAGGCAAAAGCGACAAGCAGCTGCAGATTTAAATGGATCACTGTCCCTAGAACTACCTGTAGGGCTAAAGACAATACAAAAGGCACAAGAAATCGAGTGAAGGACACGGACCCTACTGAAGGGGAAAAAATTGGACTGCAACTACCAGCATGCCACTCACTGAAGAGCGCATGCATAATTGGATAAAAATGGCTGCAGCCGGTTCCGGGACTCACAAACTGCCATCCCATGATTAAGAAGCCAGGGGCTTCGAAACGCGTCGGGACCAGAATCATCACCAGTGGAAGTGTGAAATTTGCAAATAAAGAAGGTTGTTACCTGCTGCTTAAGTGGAGTGCATTTCTATGTCAGAGGCACCTTTGGAATGATGTTTTCGCGGCGGCCTCAGCCGCGGGAGATGCACCGCCCGCGCTAACTGGAAGAGCAGGTCTGCTAGGCTGTCATCTCGGCAGCCAGGCAAAAGCGACAAGCAGCTGCAGATTTAAATGGATCACTGTCCCTGGAACTACCTGTAGGGCTAAAGACAATACAAAAGGCACAAGAAATCGAGTGAAGGACACGGACCCCACTGAAGGGGAAAAAATTGGACTGCAACTACCAGCATGCCACTCACTGAAGAGCGCATGCATAATTGGATAAAAATGGCTGCAGCCGGTTCCGGGACTCACAAACTGTCATCCCATGATTAAGAAGCCAGGGGCTTCGAAACGCGTCGGGACCAGAATCATCACCAGTGGAAGTGTGAAATTTGCAAATAAAGAAGGTTGTTACCTGCTGCTTAAGTGGAGTGCATTTGTATGTCAGAGGCACCTTTGGAATGATATATATATATATATATATATATATATATATATATATATATATATATATATATATATATATATATATGAAGAAAACGCTATTCCATTTTTCTGCATGTAGAAGAAAATAACGAGAGAGTGAGCCCAGATTTGGTGCTGAATTTCGGTGATTTATTCAGTAATTCCACAAGCCATCCGCCATAACGCGTTTCACCTCAAACGAGGCTTGATCACATGACGTTGATAGAAATCAACAAGGGTCTTAAATACACAACAAAACATGGGAGCGGCAGTGCTCTTAAAGTGATATGTGCATGATAAAGTTTGCCTGTTACCGCTAAAAAAGGGTAGCGCGGCGTTATTGAGTACAGAATTGAGGGCAAGTGCCCGACATTTACATATTCAATTCATTCCTTATGAAACGGCATAGTGAATACATTTCTCAGTATTAAATAAAGTACCTACGGGGAAGTTTTTTTCTTTTCCCAAACGCAGTTCATTAAACGGATGAAAATAAAGGGTAGTCTATTCTTATCAAAAAAAAATATATATATAAATGTCTATGTACACTTAGCCACATTGCACTATATATATACACTCTATTTATACAGTGGTATATATATATCAGGCTCGAATTTCCCTTTTTGATGAGGAAAAGAATAGCACTCACGAGGCTTCTTTGGCTCAGCAGCAGTTTATTTCAGACAAACGCGTTTCGGATTTACATCCTTCGTCAGTGTCGTATTTTCCAAAACTGTTTACTGGCAGCACACACGGCGGCGTCCTGCAAAGGAATGCTGGAAATTCTGGTCCAGTTTGCCTGGAGCGACCGTGACACGGCTCTGAAAGAAATTGAGCTCTTGGAGGAACAACTAAAGAAAAAAGCTGATAAAGAAACCATGGACAAACTAAGAGAAGCGATGAAAAATAGATTGGCCAAATACGATCCGCCAACGCAAAGAGGAAAAATTCGATTGGGATGAAAGAGATTACGCACTGGGGCGTATCTTAACATTTTCTAAAAAATATGATCAACCCCGTAAAGACATGGGGAGGAACAAAAATGCCACAAAAGGAAAACCATCAAGAGTGGAAACATCCGAATCAGAGATAACGGATGCGGACTAATCTGGAGATGAATTACCTGGACCATCCACTGATATACAGAAAACCCCTTTTCAACAGGAGTTTCTTCTAATGTGACAGACGTGGCTTCGAGGGGGAAAGACCAGGCCCCCAGAAAAAACAGAAGAACAAGGCGGGGGGCAGGAAGAGGTCGAGGAAAGGTACCACCAACGACCAGAGTTACCAGAAGCAAGAGAGACAACAGATGGTAGGAACAAATGACAATCTGACCATCGTCAATCTAACGGATATAGTGCTGACAAAAACTGAAGAATCATTACTTATGTTGGGATTAACCTTCTGCCCACAAGCAAGTTTTGAATTCACTCAAACCAAAATAGACTTGTTTAAATTTACCGGTGGATTAAAACTCCACAAATTCTTCAAATTTAGACCAACGACAAAGGAAGTCAAACTTTTGAAATCGCAAAAACAAGATATGGATTGGTTATCTATAAATGATCTGATGACCTTAGAAATCCTGGAAAATTTACGAAAAGACGAAAATCCTGAAATAACAGACAACGAGGGTGCATTGAGCCAAAGAATCAGGGCTGTGGGAATGGACCAATACGCACCCATTAGTGGATTAAAATCTCCCTCTCAATTTTTTCCGATTATGCCGCATGATGCAATTGACACCTTCACTGAAACGTTCACAAAAGACTTACTCGAATTAAAAATGGTGTCAAACCGGTAACAAACAAAGAAAATCTTACTAAAGACCAAAGAAACGCATTGAAAACTTTGCGAGAAGATAAGAACATCATATACAAACCCTCAGATGAGGGAGGAAATATTGTCCTGATGACACGGAAACATTATGAGGATGAAGCGTATAGACAATTAAAGAACTCAGATTGTTATGAAATCTGTACACAAGCATCCTACCAAGAAAGCATCCAGAATTTTCATACTCTAATTAAAAAATGGCACGACAAACTAATGCTAGATAGTGACGAATATTTGTTTTTAAGCACTCCAGATCCAACTATACCCACATTCTACCATTTACCCAAGATTCACAAGAATGAGAGGGAGCCTCCGGGTAGACCCATTGTGTCTTCACTAGGAAGTTTAACTAAAAACCTTTCAAAGTTCCTTGACCATTTTCTGTTTGATGCCATAGTAAACTTAAAATCATACATACAAGACACTACAGACTTCATATGTCGTATTGAACAAATTGAATGGCAACCAACATATTGTATGGTGGTACTAGATATCACGAGATTATATACGTGCATTAACCATGTGTTTGGCCTGAAAGCTGTAAAATATTTTCTAGATAAGAGGTCTATAAGATTTGCCACCCATAATTCTATGCTACTTGAACTTATTGAATTCTGTTTGCAAAATAACATATTTACCTTTAATGGGGACTTATTCAGAATTACGTCAGGGACCACGATGGGCACCTGCTTCGCCCCCAGCTACGCGAACCTGTTCGTGGGCTGGTGGGAGGAGCAGGTGTCCTGGTCCAAGGCGAATGAAAAATGGACCAACAAGATAATAGCATGGCACAGATACATTGATGATCTGTTTTTAATTTGGGATGGTCCTAAGCATGAGGCTGAGGAATATATACCGATTCTGAACACCAATGAGGTCAACCTTCACTTTTCAGGGGAGGTTAGCATGACTACAGTTAACTATCTAGATTTGAGACTGGCCATCATGGATGGAAAAATTAACATATCCCTGTATAGAAAACCCACTGCTGGAAACAACACATTACACACAGGAAGCGGACACCCTCAGAAACTTAAAGACAGCATCCCCTATGGGGAATTTCTGAGGATAAAAAGAAACTGCTCCGAAGACAGTGATTTTGATGGAGCAATAAAAGGGAGTATAGAGCGCTTCCAAGCCAGGGGATACGACATTAAGCTCCTAGAAAAAACTCTCAAGAAGGTTAAGAATCTCAGTTGGAAAGATTTATTGACTAAAAAGGAAGAAAGATGTGAGTGGGAAATTTAGAATGATTACTACTTACTCTAATGAGTCCAACACCATAAGAAATATCTTGAAGAGAAATTGGCATATTTTAAAAACTGATGTCATAATAGCAACAGACATCCCTGCCAATCCACTGATGAATTTCAGGAAAGCCCGTTCCCTAAGGGTCAGTTTTTGCAATATTCTGCCTAGTGTGCCCCTGCGGATTAAATTACGTGGGCAGCACCATCAACATGGTAAAACTTAGGGTACTGGAGCATATGCGTGCTATTAACCCTTTCGCTGCGGCGGCTATTCCGCCGCAGCGCTAAAGGGGCGGGGCAGCCGCCGCATGCTGGTGACAGAACCGCTCCTTCACCAGCTGCGGTTGAGCTATGCTGGTGACGGAGCAGTTCCGTCATGACCCGCCCCGCTCAATAAAACTGCAGCGCAGGCGCGAAATCAGCGCCGCGCAGGCGCGGCGGCCAGGCCACGACGGAACCGCTCCGTCATCAGCACAGCCCAACTGTAGCTGATGACGGAGCGGTTCCGTCATCAGCAGGGGAGGGGTTAAAAACAAGGATTTTAGTTATCCTGTAGCACGTCATTTTTCAGTAAAACACAGCAGCAACAGGGATCTGTTGCAATATTACTGTTTGGATTATTTACCCCCAGATACCAGGGGCGGGGATCGAGTCCTCAAACTAAGAAGACTTGAATCCCGCTATATCATTGATTTAGGGACCAAGATACCTAATGGGTTAAATGGTGGGGAGGAACTGGCAGTTCACCTTAACAAATAAATCAATTAAGTAAGAAATAAAATATTTATGAAATGTGATCTTTATAATTAAAGATATGTATAAATGAAAACCAGGGTTCAGGTGCCGATACATGGCGTAATCTCAATTGGTAATCCAGGATAAGCAGCCTTACGAAACATAAGGCTGCATTGCCGATCCACGGCGGAAATTGTAACAATATGAATTGTATTGTAAGTAACTACACTGTTTTTAGTAATTTTTTAAAAACATGTTGTGAGAAGTTGGCCTGATATATAGTGCTCACTATTCTAGTGATCACTATGTATCATACCAAACGACCCTTATTGATGATTGGTTGTAAGTCAACCTTATAGACCAGCTATCCTAGTAGCATGGACAAGAGCAGTCTTTAGGCTAAACTCTAGAGGGCATGTTAAGCCAGCTGTTATACCATCACATATACCCCTTGAACACCAAGTGAAAGGACACCGCAAAAGATATATATTTCTGTACAAAAAAGTGAACATTCACATAGGGTAGGGTACATACATAGATATAATATGGATATTCAAGGTGTTGGTTGCTTTTCCTTTGACATATCCAAAAATTGAGTCCAGACTGCTGGGTCACAGTAATTAATTGATTTCAACTAAAAATCAGAAAAAAATCAAAAGATGACATGAGACAAAATATGCAGAATTGGACTAAACCAGTCGACGGTTCGGTCTTTTTTGGAATTTTCTTAAGACCATCATCAGGACAACATAGTGGTATATAAAATTGATGACCCTTTTTTAAATCAAAAGCACGTCAGTTTGAAATTCTTGACGGCACCAGCACCTTCAATTATGGCGTAGAAATCGGGCAAAGAAATAAATCAATTGTGCGTAGAATACACTCGTAATGAATACAGTGATGTAGTAGACAGATTCTGGCGGTTAATCCAATTTAAGTCGCTTTTCAAATCGCTCGAAAATGTTTGAAATCATTGGCCACGGAACGTGAAATGAGTACGTCAAACCTCGATTGTACTCATTTGACGTTCCGTGGCCAATGATTTCAAACATTTTCGAGCGATTTGAAAAGCGACTTAAATTGGATTAACCGCCAGAATCTGTCTACTACATCACTGTATTCATTACGAGTGTATTCTACGCACAATTGATTTATTTCTTTGCCCGATTTCTACGGCATAATTGAAGGTGCTGGTGCCGTCAAGAATTTCAAACTTACCGTGCTTTTGATTTAAAAAAAGGGTCATCAATTGTATATACCACTATGTTGTCCTGATGATGGTCTTAAGAAAATTCCAAAAAAGACCGAAACGTCGACTGGTTTAGTCCAATTCTGCATATTTTGTCTCATGTCATCTTTTGATTTTCTTCTGATTTTTAGTTGAAATCAATTAATTACTGTGACCCAGCAGTCTGGACTCAATTTTTGGATATGTCAAAGGAAAAGCAACCAACACCTTGAATATCCATATTATATCTATGTATGTACCCTACCCTATGTGAATGTTCACTTTTATGTACAGAAATATATATCTTTTGCCTTGAACTTAAATAATAATTTTCAGACAAACAAAAATCCTGGTTTCATGTTTTATTAATCATTCATTGTACATATGATGTTAGTGTGGTAACATCCTGTGTTCCTTTTTCTAGGAACTTGTTTCTTTTGAATTAAATAGAACAGCCACTGATTAAATTCAGGCTTAGGTACTTTGATTGCTCTTAAACAAGTCCTAACAGTCCTAATACACTTCAGGCTGTCTGGGGAGGTCCTAGCACCTTCCTTGCCAGGAAACCCATTGTCCAGGCCTCCTTTCATGGAGTTTCGTCCAGCAGCAGGAGGTCAGACTCGTGTCTGTGGCAGCAGCATCCATTTTGTGATATATATGCACCGCCCGCGCTAACTGGAAGAGCGGGTCTGCTAGGCTGTCATCTCGGCAGCCAGGCAAAAGCGACAAGCAGCTGCAGATTTAAATGGATCACTGTCCCTAGAACTACCTGTAGGGCTAAAGACAATACAAAAGGCACAAGAAATCGAGTGAAGGACACGGACCCTACTGAAGGGGAAAAAATTGGACTGCAACTACCAGCATGCCACTCACTGAAGAGCGCATGCATAATTGGATAAAAATGGCTGCAGCCGGTTCCGGGACTCACAAACTGTCATCCCATGATTAAGAAGCCAGGGGCTTCGAAACGCGTCGGGACCAGAATCATCACCAGTGGAAGTGTGAAATTTGCAAATAAAGAAGGTTGTTACCTGCTGCTTAAGTGGAGTGCATTTCTATGTCAGAGGCACCTTTGGAATGATGTTTTCGCGGCGGCCTCAGCCGCGGGAGATGCACCGCCCGCGCTAACTGGAAGAGCGGGTCTGCTAGGCTGTCATCTCGGCAGCCAGGCAAAAGCGACAAGCAGCTGCAGATTTAAATGGATCACTGTCCCTGGAACTACCTGTAGGGCTAAAGACAATACAAAAGGCACAAGAAATCGAGTGAAGGACACGGACCCCACTGAAGGGGAAAAAATTGGACTGCAACTACCAGCATGCCACTCACTGAAGAGCGCATGCATAATTGGATAAAAATGGCTGCAGCCGGTTCCGGGACTCACAAACTGTCATCCCATGATTAAGAAGCCAGGGGCTTCGAAACGCGTCGGGACCAGAATCATCACCAGTGGAAGTGTGAAATTTGCAAATAAAGAAGGTTGTTACCTGCTGCTTAAGTGGAGTGCATTTGTATGTCAGAGGCACCTTTGGAATGATATATATATATATATATATATATATATATATATATATATATATATATGAAGAAAACGCTATTCCATTTTTCTGCATGTAGAAGAAAATAACGAGAGAGTGAGCCCAGATTTGGTGCTGAATTTCGGTGATTTATTCAGTAATTCCACAAGCCATCCGCCATAACGCGTTTCACCTCAAACGAGGCTTGATCACATGACGTTGATAGAAATCAACAAGGGTCTTAAATACACAACAAAACATGGGAGCGGCAGTGCTCTTAAAGTGATATGTGCATGATAAAGTTTGCCTGTTACCGCTAAAAAAGGGTAGCGCGGCGTTATTGAGTACAGAATTGAGGGCAAGTGCCCGACATTTACATATTCAATTCATTCCTTATGAAACGGCATAGTGAATACATTTCTCAGTATTAAATAAAGTACCTACGGGGAAGTTTTTTTCTTTTCCCAAACGCAGTTCATTAAACGGATGAAAATAAAGGGTAGTCTATTCTTATCAAAAAAAAATATATATATAAATGTCTATGTACACTTAGCCACATTGCACTATATATATACACTCTATTTATACAGTGGTATATATATATCAGGCTCGAATTTCCCTTTTTGATGAGGAAAAGAATAGCACTCACGAGGTTTCTTTGGCTCAGCAGCAGTTTATTTCAGACAAACGCGTTTCGGATTTACATCCTTCGTCAGTGTCGTATTTTCCAAAACTGTTTACTGGCAGCACACACGGCGGCGTCCTGCAAAGGAATGCTGGAAATTCTGGTCCAGTTTGCCTGGAGCGACCGTGACACGGCTCTGAAAGAAATTGAGCTCTTGGAGGAACAACTAAAGAAAAAAGCTGATAAAGAAACCATGGACAAACTAAGAGAAGCGATGAAAAATAGATTGGCCAAATACGATCCGCCAACGCAAAGAGGAAAAATTCGATTGGGATGAAAGAGATTACGCACTGGGGCGTATCTTAACATTTTCTAAAAAATATGATCAACCCCGTAAAGACATGGGGAGGAACAAAAATGCCACAAAAGGAAAACCATCAAGAGTGGAAACATCCGAATCAGAGATAACGGATGCGGACTAATCTGGAGATGAATTACCTGGACCATCCACTGATATACAGAAAACCCCTTTTCAACAGGAGTTTCTTCTAATGTGACAGACGTGGCTTCGAGGGGGAAAGACCAGGCCCCCAGAAAAAACAGAAGAACAAGGCGGGGGCAGGAAGAGGTCGAGGAAAGGTACCACCAACGACCAGAGTTACCAGAAGCAAGAGAGACAACAGATGGTAGGAACAAATGACAATCTGACCATCGTCAATCTAACGGATAAAGTGCTGACAAAAACTGAAGAATCATTACTTATGTTGGGATTAACCTTCTGCCCACAAGCAAGTTTTGAATTCACTCAAACCAAAATAGACTTGTTTAAATTTACCGGTGGATTAAAACTCCACAAATTCTTCAAATTTAGACCAACGACAAAGGAAGTCAAACTTTTGAAATCGCAAAAACAAGATATGGATTGGTTATCTATAAATGATCTGATGACCTTAGAAATCCTGGAAAATTTACGAAAAGACGAAAATCCTGAAATAACAGACAACGAGGGTGCATTGAGCCAAAGAATCAGGGCTGTGGGAATGGACCAATACGCACCCATTAGTGGATTAAAATCTCCCTCTCAATTTTTTCCGATTATGCCGCATGATGCAATTGACACCTTCACTGAAACGTTCACAAAAGACTTACTCGAATTAAAAATGGTGTCAAACCGGTAACAAACAAAGAAAATCTTACTAAAGACCAAAGAAACGCATTGAAAACTTTGCGAGAAGATAAGAACATCATATACAAACCCTCAGATGAGGGAGGAAATATTGTCCTGATGACACGGAAACATTATGAGGATGAAGCGTATAGACAATTAAAGAACTCAGATTGTTATGAAATCTGTACACAAGCATCCTACCAAGAAAGCATCCAGAATTTTCATACTCTAATTAAAAAATGGCACGACAAACTAATGCTAGATAGTGACGAATATTTGTTTTTAAGCACTCCAGATCCAACTATACCCACATTCTACCATTTACCCAAGATTCACAAGAATGAGAGGGAGCCTCCGGGTAGACCCATTGTGTCTTCACTAGGAAGTTTAACTAAAAACCTTTCAAAGTTCCTTGACCATTTTCTGTTTGATGCCATAGTAAACTTAAAATCATACATACAAGACACTACAGACTTCATATGTCGTATTGAACAAATTGAATGGCAACCAACATATTGTATGGTGGTACTAGATATCACGAGTTTATATACGTGCATTAACCATGTGTTTGGCCTGAAAGCTGTAAAATATTTTCTAGATAAGAGGTCTATAAGATTTGCCACCCATAATTCTATGCTACTTGAACTTATTGAATTCTGTTTGCAAAATAACATATTTACCTTTAATGGGGACTTATTCAGAATTACGTCAGGGACCACGATGGGCACCTGCTTCGCCCCCAGCTACGCGAACCTGTTCGTGGGCTGGTGGGAGGAGCAGGTGTCCTGGTCCAAGGCGAATGAAAAATGGACCAACAAGATAATAGCATGGCACAGATACATTGATGATCTGTTTTTAATTTGGGATGGTCCTAAGCATGAGGCTGAGGAATATATACCGATTCTGAACACCAATGAGGTCAACCTTCACTTTTCAGGGGAGGTTAGCATGACTACAGTTAACTATCTAGATTTGAGACTGGCCATCATGGATGGAAAAATTAACATATCCCTGTATAGAAAACCCACTGCTGGAAACAACACATTACACACAGGAAGCGGACACCCTCAGAAACTTAAAGACAGCATCCCCTATGGGGAATTTCTGAGGATAAAAAGAAACTGCTCCGAAGACAGTGATTTTGATGGAGCAATAAAAGGGAGTATAGAGCGCTTCCAAGCCAGGGGATACGACATTAAGCTCCTAGAAAAAACTCTCAAGAAGGTTAAGAATCTCAGTTGGAAAGATTTATTGACTAAAAAGGAAGAAAGATGTGAGTGGGAAATTTAGAATGATTACTACTTACTCTAATGAGTCCAACACCATAAGAAATATCTTGAAGAGAAATTGGCATATTTTAAAAACTGATGTCATAATAGCAACAGACATCCCTGCCAATCCACTGATGAATTTCAGGAAAGCCCGTTCCCTAAGGGTCAGTTTTTGCAATATTCTGCCTAGTGTGCCCCTGCGGATTAAATTACGTGGGCAGCACCATCAACATGGTAAAACTTAGGGTACTGGAGCATATGCGTGCTATTAACCCTTTCGCTGCGGCGGCTATTCCGCCGCAGCGCTAAAGGGGCGGGGCAGCCGCCGCATGCTGGTGACAGAACCGCTCCTTCACCAGCTGCGGTTGAGCTATGCTGGTGACGGAGCAGTTCCGTCATGACCCGCCCCGCTCAATAAAACTGCAGCGCAGGCGCGAAATCAGCGCCGCGCAGGCGCGGCGGCCAGGCCACGACGGAACCGCTCCGTCATCAGCACAGCCCAACTGTAGCTGATGACGGAGCGGTTCCGTCATCAGCAGGGGAGGGGTTAAAAACAAGGATTTTAGTTATCCTGTAGCACGTCATTTTTCAGTAAAACACAGCAGCAACAGGGATCTGTTGCAATATTACTGTTTGGATTATTTACCCCCAGATACCAGGGGCGGGGATCGAGTACTCAAACTAAGAAGACTTGAATCCCGCTATATCATTGATTTAGGGACCAAGATACCTAATGGGTTAAATGGTGGGGAGGAACTGGCAGTTCACCTTAACAAATAAATCAATTAAGTAAGAAATAAAATATTTATGAAATGTGATCTTTATAATTAAAGATATGTATAAATGAAAACCAGGGTTCAGGTGCCGATACATGGCGTAATCTCAATTGGTAATCCAGGATAAGCAGCCTTACGAAACATAAGGCTGCATTGCCGATCCACGGCGGAAATTGTAACAATATGAATTGTATTGTAAGTAACTACACTGTTTTTAGTAATTTTTTAAAAACATGTTGTGAGAAGTTGGCCTGATATATAGTGCTCACTATTCTAGTGATCACTATGTATCATACCAAACGACCCTTATTGATGATTGGTTGTAAGTCAACCTTATAGACCAGCTATCCTAGTAGCATGGACAAGAGCAGTCTTTAGGCTAAACTCTAGAGGGCATGTTAAGCCAGCTGTTATACCATCACATATACCCCTTGAACACCAAGTGAAAGGACACCACACAAGTTGTTATGAAAATAAAAGGATATTTATTTATAACACAACAACCCTGGACTCTTTATGAGGACAGGGTGCTAAGCACAATACAAAACTCTTAAAGAAATACTGAAAGTCGCACAATTTATGCAAATGCCCGAGGGGCACGAAAAACCATATACTACAAAAGTGGAATACGAAATACTAGCAGGTAAGTAACAAGATCCAGAGGCTTTAGGATCGCTAGGACTACACTACTGACCCTTCAGGTTAGGAGCAGGAGGCCTAGGTGGATCGGGTGCAGAGTGTGCACTCTCACGCGGGATGCGGGACAAAGTCTATGGATGCTAGATTTCGTAAAGTTAGTGTTATCGGACGAATTCGACTAGTTAGGCTGAAAACGAAAAAGGATCTGGACACTTAGATAGTTAACCTATGTTGGAGCACCGAAATACTCAAATTACCTAGCCCAGGGGCTGCAGCTGCATAGGGTTCAAAAGACGTCGGGAATCCTCGTTACAGTCTATGGAGCCTGAAAGAAGAAGTTGCTGGCAGGCGACCAGTGATGAAGTTCGATGTGATCCAAGCCTGGATCGAAGATGGAGACGACCTGAAAGCAGAGGGGACTCAGTTCTTAATCACTAGCCAGTGATCAGATGGGCACCAGGATGGCACCGGATGAAGTCACCTCGACCAGGTGAGTGGGCGACGCTGGGCTCTGCAGTCTCTCGGACCAGGAAGCGTTGTCGGCGACCAGGATGGAGGTGCGAGCTGTCCCACGAAGGTATCTGCTTTCGACGATGCTGGAACCAGGATTGGGGCAACAACTCTTGGCAAATGCAAGCCCACGCGGTGGACTCAAAATGGCGTCTGGAGTGGACCAGGAGGGTCCGGGGTGCTCCTCTGTTGGACGGGAGCAACCAGACCAGCGATGGAAGTGTCGTGGTTCATCGTCAGGAGGGCCACAAGCCAGCAGGCAAGTAGCCGGACAACGCGGTTAGCAGCAAAGAGCAGAAGGGCCCACGCAGATCTCGTGGATGCTGGGGAGCTAGACTTCGGTGCTGGAGCTGCTCAGGGTTAGGGCTTCTCAAACCCCAAAGCACTCACTCGAGGATCCCTCGGCGGTCGTGCTGGATACGCGTCGTGCAGTTCCGAAGATGGCCGGTCCCTCGAGGTCTCGTCACACCCACGAATCTCAGCTGGGCTGATGATGTAGGTAGAGTTCAGAGGTGCCAGGGAATCCGGGTCTCGTCGAGCTGGGCAGTCTGGTTCCGGAGGAAGGACGTGCAGCAAACCGCAAGTTACTTAGTTGGTGCCTGCTGATGCAGGGTGACTACTCCTTAGTCACAAGCGAGAAATCTTGAGAAGAAGTTGAGAGTTCCTTTCGTAGAAAGTAGTTTCAGGATTCAAAGATGATCTAATTTGGAAGGGTCCCCGCTCCTACCTTTATTCTAAAGAAAGGGGCTGGTACGCGACTAGGTCCTGCCCATGGGTGAGACCAGGAGGGGGGTGGTTACACCCCTCTCCTTTGTCCGGTCTCTCCCCAGCTCAGGGGCTGGTGTGCCACTGGAACTGGTTTGAGCCGGCAGATGCATAGTGAGCACCGGGGTGCCACTTGCAGTCACCTTCCTTCTCAGCCCTGCCTACCTGGGATACACAAAACCCTGTCTGGGATGGTGCTAGCACCGCCCCTGACAGGAAACCCTTTGTCCAGGCTCTCCTCGCTGGAAGCAGGAGGTCAGACTTGTGTCTGTGGTGGCAGCATCCATTTTGTGATGCTGAGGCTCGAGTTAACTTTAACCGGGGTTCACAGTTACATACATGTTGTGTCCCTCTAGAAGGGTGGAATGCTAACCCTGTCACCAGAATTGGCGAAGGGTTAGTATTACAATTCGTATGACACCTTACTCGACATGTTTTGATAAAGCGATACCAGAGATAGCAAATATTCACGAGGATTATAATGCACTTAAGAGTATATGGTACGCGTTATCATGGAACAGCTATTAGGACTTGGTTCCGCAAGCTGAAATCGGGCTCAGCTCATGCCAGAGCACCATCTTACATAATTCCAAGCACTCTGCCTTCAGGATTGATAAGGCCTGCCATAGGAGTGACTGATAGGAATCTATGTGTCCATTTTAGGGTTAGATATAGGAATACTATATCTAAAGCAAAGGGTGATTACACCACCTTGCCCCAGCTGTCGTGTAGCCAGTTGTGTCAGATTTAGATGGCCAGCCAGGGGTGGCATAATACATGCTGCGACCCCTGGTAGGCCCTGGGTACACCTATGCCCTGGGTACAGGGACTGATAAGGTGGCCCAGTACCAATTGGTAAATGCACCTAAGGTACACGTGTCAATTTAGAGAGAGAACAGCAAGGCTGTGGGTCTGATTAGCAGGCCCACAGCCAGGGAAGTCGTAAACCAGTGAAGCAAAAAGCAAAAATCTGGGGTGATCATAGGATTGCAGACCCTACTCTCCTACATGACCCCCCCCCCCCCCCCAAACTTTGGGACAATAAACTAACCTTGACCAGGTGAGTCTTCTTGCTCTAAGTGGAAATACCTGGAGAGCCCATCTGCATTGCCATGATTAGTGCCAGGTCTATGCTCCATCCCCTGTAGGGAAATGGACCACCTAAGCAGTTTGGGGTTTTCACCCTTCATCTGATTTAGCCACAAGAGGGGCTTATGGTCGGTCTGAATCTTGAAATGAGTGCCAAACAAGTATGGCCTCAATTTCTTCAGAGCCCAAACCACAGCAAAGGCCTCCCTCTCAATAGCTGACCAATTCATTCTTCTCTCTGGGGGTCAGCCTTCTGCTAATAAAAGCAATGGGCTGGTCATGACCATCAAAATTCAGCTGAGATAGAACAGCTCCCACACCCAACTCAGAAGCATCTGTTTGGACAATGAATGGTTTGGAGTAGTCTGGACTCTTTAGGATAGGTGCTGTGCACATGGCCTGCTTTAGGTCATCGAATGCTTTTTGACAGCCTGCTGTCCACTGAACTTTCTTTGGCATCTTTTTACTTGTCAGGTCATTAAGTGGAGTCACAATTGATCCATAATTTCTGACAAATTTCCTGTAATAACCAGTCAGGCCCAAGAAAGCTTGAACCTGAGTCTGGGTGGTTGGAGGAGCCCAGTCCTTGATGGACTGTATCTTGCTCTCCAGTGGCTGAACCTGGCCTCCACCTACAAGGTGGCCCAGGTATACAACCTGTCTCTGCCCTATCTGGCACTTTGTGGCCTTGATAGTGAGACCTGCTTTCTGCAGTGCCTCTAACACTTTCCTCAGGTGGACCAGGTAATCCTCCCAGGTGGAACTAAAGACAGCTATATCATCAAGATATGCTGCACAGAAGTCATCCAGCCCAGTGAGAACTTGATTCACCAGCCTTTGGAAGGTGGCAGGTGCATTTTTCAAACCAAAGGGCATTACCACAAACTGATAATGCCCACCAGGGGTAGAAAATGCTGTTTTGGGCTTGGCTTCCTCAGCTAACCTGATTTGCCAATACCCAGCTGTCAGGTCAAATGTGCTTAAGTAGGTGGCAGAAGCCAATCTATCTATAAGTTCATCTGCCCTTGGTATTGGGTGGGCATCAGTCTTAGTGACTGCATTGAGGCCTCTGTAGTCTACGCAAAACCTCATCTCTTTCTTACCACCCTGGGTGTGAGGCTTTGGCACTAGAACTACTGGACTAGCCCAAGGGCTATCTGAGGGCTCAATGACTCCCAGCTCCAACATTTTCTGCACTTCTGTCTTAATGCAGTCTCTGACATGATCAGGCTGCCTGTAGATTTTACTCTTAACTGGCAGACTGTCCCCAGTGTCAACCTCATGGGTACACCAATTGGTCTGACTGGCTGTCAGAGAGAACATATATCTAAAGGATTGAAGAACTTGTTTGCAATCCTTTTGCTGATGTTCAGAGAGGCTTCCACAAAAGACAACACCATCTACTGACCCATCATCAGGGTTCTGAGTGAGCAGGTCTGGGAGATGGTCACTCTCCTCCTCCTGTCCCTCATCTGTGGCCATGAGCAAGCTCATGTCCTTCCTGTCGACATATGCTTTGAGCCTGTTTACAGGGAGCACCCTGAGGGGGCTCCTGGGAGTTCCAAGGTCCACCAGGTAGGTGACCTCTCCCTTTTGCTCAATGATTGTGTGGGGCCCAGACCATTTGTCTTTGAGTGTTGCTGGGGCCACTGGCTCCAACACCCACACCTTCTGTCCAGGCTTGTACACAGTCAGGACAGCCTTTTGGTCATGCCAAGCTTTTTGGAGTTCTTGGCTAGCCTCAAGGTTTTTAGAAGCCTTTTCCATATACTCAGCCATCCTGGAGCGGAGACCAAGTACATAGTCCACAATGTTGGTTGCAGGCTTTTTGAGAGGTCTCTCCCATCCTTCCTTCACCAAACAAAGGGGTCCTCTTACAGGATGGCCACACAAAAGTTCAAAAGGGCTGTAGCCAACCCCCTTCTGTGGGACTTCTCTATAAGCAAACAAAAGGCAGGGTATCAGGACATCCCATCTACGCCTGAGCTTTTCAGGTAGTCCATAAATCATCCCTTTTAGGGTCCTGTTGAACCTTTCAACAAGCCCATTGCACTGTGGATGATAGGGTGTGGTGAACTTGTAGTTGACACCACATTCCTTCCACATAGCAGTCAGATATCCTGACATGAAGTTTGCACCTCTGTCAGAGACAGCCTCCTTAGGGAAGCCCACTCTGGAGAACACTCCAAATAGGGCTCTTGCCAAAACAGGTGCTGTAGTGGTCCTAAGGGGAATAGCTTCAGGATACCTGGTGGCATGGTCCACCACCACCAGTATAAATTTGTGCCCTGATGCTGTCTGGGGTTCCATTGGACCAACAATGTCAATCCCCACTCTTTCAAAGGGTACCCCCACCACAGGTAGTGGTATAATGGGGGCCTTTGCTGTGCCACCTGACTTACCACTGGCTTGGCAAGTGACACAGGAGCGACAAAACTCCTTGGTATCTTCATTCATGTGAGGCCAGTGAAAGTGTGAGACAAGTCTGTACCAAGTCTTATTCTGGCCTAAGTGTCCTGCAAGGGGAATCTCATGGGCCAAGGTAAGAAGGAAACCTCTCTGAGACAAGGGGATAACCAGCCTCCTGGTTGCAACAGGTTTGGGGTCTCTTGCTTCAGAGTACAGGAGTCCATCATCCCAGTATACCCTGTGGGCACCTGTGGCGTTCCCTGCAGCCTCAGCAGCAGCCTGCTGTCTGAGGGGTTCAAGGGAAGGGCAGTCTAACTGTGCATTCCCCAGGTCTTCTCTGGAGGGTCCTCCTGAACCCAGAAACTCAACCTGATCAGGTTCAAGTTCTTTAGGCTCAGTTTCCCTCAGCTCTTTGAGGTCAGCCTCCTCTGAGACTTGATCCACAACCTGGGGCAAGGGGGAAGGCAGTGCCTTAACCCTACTGCTCTTTCTCTTGGAAGGTGTCTGGTCCATTGTTCCAGGATCCAGCACCTGTTCAGTGGGGCATCTTTGGCCTGTGACCTAGTCACAGCAAGGACATGTGCTGGCAAGCCTAACATTTCCATGTGAGTCCTCTGCTCCACTTCTGACCATAGGGATGTTTCCAAATCATTGCCCAACAAACATTCTACAGGGAGGTCTGAACTAACCACAACTTTCTTTTGGCCACTTACCCCTCCCCAGGAGAAATCAACAATTTCCATACTATGGTGGGTAGTGACATTGCTGGAATTGGTCACTAGGTAGTCTGTACCTTGCATGATCTGTCCAGGGTCCACAACGTTAGGTGTCACCATTGTGACACTGGCACAAGTGTCCCTGTAGGCCTGAGCCATTTTTCCATTAATAAAAGGTGTCTGCCTGTATTTGCCCAAAGTATTGGGACTTGCATCAGGGGATATATCCACATCCCCTGTACAGACAAGGACAGCCTGAGTGAGTGTGCCAACTAGGTTGTCATACCCCTCAGATCCCAAGGTTGACCCAACTAATCCCTTGGGAGGTGCACTACCACTACTGACTGTACTAGGGGGTGCAGGTGCCTTAGGGGCTGTAGTGGTAGGAGTTTGCCCTCCTTTCTTGGTGCACTCACTAAACCAGTGAGTTTTACTTTTACAGTATTGGCACCACCTTTTTGACTGGCCTTCTTGAGTCTTCTTTTTCTGCTGGGAAGCCTGACCCCCACCCTCTTTGGGTTGTTGGGGACCTGTTGAAGACTTCTGGTCATTTTTTTCACTTTTGTTATTACCCTTCTGGTCTTCTTTCTTCTGACCACCCTGGTTCTGAGCCTGGTTCTGCTTGACCCTTGTTCTGACCCATCTGTCTGCCTTCTTTCCCAATTCTTGGGGAGAGGTCAGATCTGAGTCAACAAGGTGCTGATGCAACAACTAGTTCTGACAATTGTTTAAAATCTGCTCTCTCATGATCAGATTGTACAACCCTGTATAATCAGTAACCTTACTGCCCAGCAACCAGCCTTCCAAAGCCTTAGTGGCACAATCCACAAAGTCAGACCAATCCTGAGACTGAATTTTCTGGGTGTCCCTGAACAGCAACCTGTACTGCTCAGTTGTTAAGTCAAACCCATCAATCAGTGTATTTTTCAAGACTTGGTAATTGTTAGCATCCTCAGCTCTAGTAGTGAGGAGCTTATCTCTACCTTTGCCTTCAAAGGAGAGCCACAAGATAGCTGCCCACTGACCCTGGGGGACGCACTGTACAGTGCAGTCCCTCTCCAAAGCAGTCATCCATTTGTGGATGTCATCCCCTTGTTTAAAGGGGGGCACTATCTTACTCAGGTATCTAGTGTCTAAACTCCTGTCCTTTTCTCTAGGTAAAATGCTGCCACCAGTGGGGTCTGCCCCACTCAATTTCTGCTCTCTAGCAAAGGCAAGTCTTTCTTTGGCCAGGGCAAGTTCTTTCCTTTCAATCCTCAGATTGACTTCCCTCATCTTAGCTTCATGCTCTCTCCTCTGAGGGGATGTCATCCCTCTGTGAGAAGAGGCCTGAGAGCCATTGGTTCGAATGGATCTGTTAGAGCCTCTGGATAGAGACCTAACTCGTCCATTCCCAATGTTAAGCCTGCCTGAGAGTGGGCCTGGGGGTCCCCCAAGTCCATTCTCATGCCTGCTTAAGTTGGTCCTGGTGAGCCTACTGACTTCTACCCGACCTTTGTCTGCCTCATCTTCCCTTCCCTCCTCTTCACTTTCTAGATCAAGGAGGTTGAGGTCAGGATCACCAAGGGTTTCCTCTAAGGGAGGCATGTTCCCATCTGGAATAGAAGGGCCTGTGTTAGAAGCCTTTCTTGCATCATAAGTCTCTAAGAGACCTATCAGGAATGGGATGGTAGGGTTAGAACCCTGTTTTAGCTTCCTGGAGGTACACACTTGTCTCATCTCCTGGAAGCTAAGAGCTGCATATCTTGATATGATCTGTGGAGGGTCAACTGACATAAGGGGGGCCTCTGAGTTCCCTCCTTTGTCTGACATGCTTTTCTAGTGAGGTGTAAGTGGTGCACTTACCTACACTATTTGTTTGCCCACTGATCCCTTGCTAAGAGTTGTAGTCAGGGTGTGCTAGGCCCTGTTGAACTACAACAGCTGGTTCAGTAGAACTCAGCGTATTCTAAGCTAAGTTATATGTACCTTGGTACTTATGTGATCTTTCAAATGATATTCTTAGGAGACGTGTGGTAAAACGTCAGCAAGCTCAAATCCCAACCGCTGCTCACCAATGTGAGAAGTTGGCCTGATATATAGTGCTCACTATTCTAGTGATCACTGTGTATCATACTAAACGACCCTTATTGATGATTGGTTGTAAGTCAACCTTATAGACCAGCTATCCTAGTAGCATGGACAAGAGCAGTCTTTAGGCTAAACTCTAGAGGGCGTGTTAAGCCAGCTGTTATACCATCACATATACCCCTTTAACACCAAGTGAAAGGACACCACACAAGTTGTTATGAAAATAAAAGGATATTTATTTATAACACAACAACCCTGGACTCTTTATGAGGACAGGGTGCTAAGCACAATACAAAACTCTTAAAGAAATACTGAAAGTCGCACAATTTACGCAAATTAATTAATTTAATTTAATTTGCGTGTTTATATAGCGCTAGAATCACTCCCGGGGGAGTATCTCCGCGCTTCGACCGCTGCGAAACCCTTCCTGGCTTCCCTGAGAGATGGTCCCTTAATGGGTATCTCCAGGGGGAGACCAGGCATCCCCGGCGGTCTGGTGGGGCCGTTAGTGAAGATGAGGCAAGCTAATGCCCAGAGTTGCCGAGTGTGATCGCTGATCAGAGTGGGCACCGAGGCGAGAGAATTATCGAGTCCGCTGACCCTGGTCCAGAAACCTGCCGCGCCGGGAATCGAACCCTGGTCCTGGGCCGTCCTCTGCTCTCGGGTCTGCCGCCTCTAACCAGTGAGCCACACTACTTCACTTGCCCGAGGGGCACGAAAAACCATATACTACAAAAGTGGAATGCGAAATACTAGCAGGTAAGTAACAAGATCCAGAGGCTTTAGGATCGCTAGGACTACACTACTGACCCTTCAGGTTAGGAGCAGGAGGCCTAGGGGGATCGGGTGCAGAGTGTGCACTCTCACGCGGGATGCGGGACAAAGTCTACGGATGCTAGATTTCGTAAAGTTAGTGTTATCGGACGAATCCGACTAGTTAGGCTGAAAACGAAAAAGGATCTGGACACTTAGATAGTTAACCTATGTTGGAGCACCGAAATGCTCAAATTACCTAGCCCAGGGGCTGCGGCTGCATAGGGTTCAAAAGACGTCGGGAATCCTCGTTACAGTCTATGGAGCCTGAAAGAAGAAGTTGCTGGCAGGCGACCAGTGATGAAGTTCTATGTGATCCAAGCCTGGATCGAAGATGGAGATGACCTGAAAGCAGAGGGGACTCAGTTCTTAATCACTAGCCAGTGATCAGATGGGCACCAGGATGGCACCGGATGAAGTCACCTCGACCAGGTGAGTGGGCGACGCTGGGCTCTGCAGTCTCTCGGACCAGGAGGCGTTGTCGGCGACCAGGATGGAGGTGCGAGCTGTCCCACGAAGGTATCTGCTGTTGACGTGCTGGACCCAGGATTGGGGCAACAACTCTTGACAATTGCAAGCCCACGCGGTGGACTCAAATGCTCCTCTGTTGGAGGGGAGCAAGGGCCAGTCTGGAGCAACCAGACCAGCGGTGGAAGTGTCGTGGTTCGTCGTCAAGAGGGCCACAAGCCAGCAGGATAGTAGCCGGACAACGCGGTGAGCAGCAATGAGCAGAAGGGCCCCACGCAGATCTCGTGGATGCTGGGGAGCTGGACTTCGGTGCTGGAGCTGCTCAGGGTTAGGGCTTCTCAAACCCCAAAGCACTCACTCGAGGATCCCTCGGCGGTCGTGCTGGATAAGCGTTGTGCAGTTCTGAAGATGGCCGGTCCCTCGAGGTCTCGTCACACCCACGAATCTCAGCTGGGCTGATGATGTAGGTAGAGTTCAGAGGTGCCAGGGAATCCGGGTCTCGTCGAGCTGGGCAGTCTGGTTCCGGAGGAAGGACGTGCAGCAAACCGCAAGTTACTTAGTTGGTGCCTGCTGATGCAGGGTGACTACTCCTTAGTCACAAGGGAGAAATCTTGAGAAGAAGTCGAGAGTTCCTTTCGTAGAAAGTAGTTTCAGGATTCAAAGATGATCTAATTTGGAAGGGTCCCCGCTCCTACCTTTGTTCTAAAGGAAGGGGCTGGTACGCGACTAGGTCCTGCCCTTGGGTGGGACCAGGAGGGGGCTGATTACACCCCTCTCCTTTGTCCGGTGTCTCCCCAGCTCAGGGGTTGGTGTGCCCCTGGAACTGGTTTGAGCCGGCAGATGCATAGTGAGCACCGGGGTGCCACTTGCAGTCCCCTTCCTTCTCAGCCCTGCCTACCTGGGATACACAAAACCCTGTCTGGGATGGTGCTAGTGATGGAGCAAGGATTCGCACGTAAAGCGACTTGCTCACACTCATGAACCTCACCTAACGTATAATCATATTAATCCAACTGTCCGTCTTATATTTAGCATTTTCCCCAACACGCGGGCGTCCCCGAGAGGCTTGCCTGTGTGTCTTTTCATCCTCACAATGCTTGCACTAAGAAAATGGCTGCTTTGCAGAATTCCAGTCTGCGCATGCGTCGGTCATACCCATGTGATGTGACGCATTCGCATTTTGGAGGGATTGTATTGCTCATGCGCACTGATGCTAAAATGGCCGCTTGTCTCTCACCATGCTCTCTGCTTGCTACCGCTGCTTTCGCCTATCTGTCTTTTCGCACTAAACTTTAATACTATTGATGTTATAAAATAAGGGGTGTGTTTAAATCTATCATGGTATACAGAGTGATCATTTTTATGTATGATTCTAATTTGTTCTCGCTTACTTTTCATGTATCGCGTCTCTGGGGGGCCGGGGACACATGAGCTACGCCATGATGAAGCTCCTCTGAGATCTGTCATGTGACCTGGGAGAAACCTCACTGCGCAGAAGCTAAAACAAGCCAGCTGGCTCCTGAAGCCCAATGCGCCTGGGAAACCTCTCCAAGAGACTGAATCTTACCTTGAGAGAAGCAACACTGTTGCTATATACTATGTACTGTATTGTCTTGCTGTATTCCTATGCATGGGAACGTGAACCCAAGGGGCGGATAGGCAGAAATTACTAGTAATGATGAGAACACTGAATTCTAGGAGGCGACAATGACCAAGTCACCTCTCCTGACCAATCATAATGTGAGAAACTGTCACTTGCAACATTGGTGGGTGGTCTAAGGGTCCCCAAACAGTATAATTGTCCTAGTGTAGCATAGAGAAATTGTCCGACTTGTCCGAGTAGCAGACCTGTCACTGACCCTACGAACTCTATAGGTGCTCAATCTAGAGTGCTGCGGAGCACTCTGTCCATACTTTCCACAAACTCCTAGGGGTGGAAATAGTCTTAAGTGCTGGCGAAGCATTTTGCTGGGGAAATTCGAAAACCCAATCGGGGTTACTGGCGGATTACTTGCAGAGAGGGGTAACGCAGGCGTTGCATCTGAAGCTGTGGGTGTTGGTCGTACCTTGGTGAGCCCAGTCCTGACCCAAAACCTGAGGGGTATCCTGTCCTGACTGTCCGTGAGCTGTACCTGCTCGCATTCTGGTATTCCTTTCTTGAGGGTCCTTGTCCCCGTCCTTCCAAACTGACCCGTGGCCAGGGTTAGTCCTCATTCCTGAATTAGGTAAATATTACTCTGTGGGTTTGCGCCTTTCTCTCACTTTCTCTTCTTTCCTTAAAAAGTGCTCTTGCCTGTGATATTGCCTATTACCTTTGTAGCAACGTATATGTCATTGTTTATTAGAACTGTTCCATTTTTCCCCTACCCTTAGGACATTATCGAATTGTCGCATTATAGTAGTATGTTCCATTTTTCCCCTTTTCCCTTAGCATGATTGCAGTGAAACCCAGTAAGAATAGAATAACTAGTCTAGTTAAGTACTTGATTTAGGTCCGGATTCCTGTCCCTTGCCCTAGTTTAAAGTTGCGGTGAAATCCTATTACCTTGCAGTGTTCTCACTCACTCTAATGATCCTTGCCCTAATCTATAGCTATATTGTGGCTTTGGTTTTACTGATAGATGCGTTACTGTGTATTTGGCTTGTTATTTTGACATATCCATTCTAAAATCTTTTTATAAACTTTGAAAACTCAATCAGGTGTCTGTGGTCATTTTACAGTATATAAAGTGGACAAATGTATTTTGGTTTATAAAGTATATTCTTTCCTAGGAAACCTGTCACCTGTCCACTGCTAGCTCCTGATCCGTTAGGAGTAATGTGCCTGCGGTAAGTCAGGTACATGAATAGTAAGTGGTGAAAGAGTCACCCCCCGAATTACTCATAGTGGCGTGCAAGAAATCACCCGGTTCACGTAAACTCAGTCCTGGTACTCGCGTCAGGGCCCAGTGCGCGGGGAAAATTGGTAAACTTGTGACCCGGGTGACCTGCGCGCTCTATCAGTAATTTTCTGGTAGCAGTAGTATGGTTAGGACTAGTTAAGATAGGTAGACAGGATAGTTGATAAACAAACCGTGAAAATAAAATGTGCTGCTGATTTTCTACTGTATTGGTTCAAATATTTTGCAATGTTTTAAGGATTTATATGTAAATGTATATGATTTTTGCTTTGCTGCTATAAGTGTTACATGTCATATTAACAAAGAACTGTTTGTAAACGTTCAGTGTAGTCCGAATCCCCGGGGAGGTATATAGCTAACGGTGAGTAAAATCCGGTTAGCTGGAAAAGTCACTTGTTTAGAGTCATTAGTGTAGGGTTAGGAATACCTGGAAGCACTAATTAGGATCTTTTTGCATCTGTATAACTGATAGTCACGAGTCCTTTGTATAAAACTTCCCTTGTGATATCACCTAGAAAGGGTCACATGTGGGAGGAGTAATAGGGTCTCCGAGGCTTGACTGGTAAGTAAAATAGTCCGCTGGTGAAATCCTGGCTCAGTACATATCCCAGACAGAAGTGGATGAGTCAGAAGAATAACGGGTTCTATATTACTAGTGTGAGAGGTTAGGCAAAGAAGTCTATCCGGAGTGAATGAAAAGTAGACAGAAGTGGTTTACTTGTAGTGAGAGAAAATTTTTCTATCTATTTAGAACACTCAGACACAGTGGCAGACGTTGTGTGTTAGTAACTAAATTTTGCACTCGCACTTTAGGAAAAGTTAAAAGTTTCCGTTACCTTGTGAAGGAGGGAGTCAGTCGGAAGGCTGCTCTGACGTCACTCCGTGCCACGCTGGTATTGGTCAGGACCGCGGGTGTGTAGTGAAGCCGAATTTGTAAGGGAGGGGTGAGTGCCGGAGCATGAGACTTGGTCTCGCGAAAGGCCGCGCACCCATTGGATAAGGATTTTTGTATTCACAGCGTTGATTGGTTTCTACAAAATAAGAGTCGCGCTAGCATTGGAAGTACCAAAGTAAACAAAATTAATCAGGCCGAGTTAGAAGCGAGCCTGGAAAGGCATATGTGGTATCCTGAGTTCTTACCTAATCCACAAAACTCAGGCTTCTATAAGGAACAGATTATACGAGGTAGACCGCACATGATGTATGGAATAAAGAGAAAAATGTCATTTGCCGACAAGGTAAAGAATTTCTTCAAAACAGATAAGCCTATTAGAAGGACGGAGGGTGTGATCATTCCTCCTCCGAATACTCCTGCTTCCTTCATGATGTTTGAAAAGGGGTATCATACCTGTATATGGCTAGAGAATCGAAATTTGCCTAGCTTACGTAACGGTAAGTTTCAATTCTATTAAGGACACGGAGGCGAGGATTATGCTATATCTTCCTTCGCTTTATTAACATAAAGACTCCACAGCAGCTTAGGAAAAGATATAATAAGAACAAAAATGCTTTAAACATAAAGCATTAACGTAATGTTCAACAAAAAATAAACAACAACTCCCAAGAGTCTCTTTGCATAACAATAGTCCATAGTCCTTTTACTCTGTCCATCATCACTATATAACCGGACTTCTCATCATCTTCCTCCTCTTTCTTCGCGCAGATCACGCTTGAGCCTCATTGGTCCTGCTTAGCACCGTCGTTGCCTGTCAAAAAAGGAACAGCGTCAGCGAGGTGGCCCAGGAACGCGACAACAAGGCGAGGAGCATTCAGTGAACAACACAGTACTGACAATGTAAAGGAAAACGCTTTACTTACTGTCATACGGGTGGGTAGAGACACCACTGTGGCCTGGGTGGGATAATCCTCGCCTCCGTGTCCTTAATAGAATTGAAACTTACCGTTACGTAAGCTAGGCAAATTTCGATTCTATGTCAGGACCGGAGGCTTCAGATTATGCTAGTTTAAAGCTTACTTACCACCAACTGAGCTAAATCCACCACCGGCTTAAAATAAAACCTCTTGAAGGTGGAATCCGAGGACCAATCCGCCGCGCGCATTAGGTCCTCCAGACGAGCACCCACCGAGAATGCCTTAGAGGCCATGGCCCCCCTGGCGGAGTGTGCTCCAAAGAGAGAAGTATTGATGCCTGCTTCTTGCATGACCCATCGCACCCACCGAGCAATAGTAGGGGAGGAGACAGCTTTGTGTGGCTTCCGCAGGGCAATCAACAACTGACGCTCGCCCGGAGGGCGCAGATCCAAGGTCAGGTCCTCATATGTTTTGAGGCATTGCACGACACACAACTTAGGAGTGTCAGTAAAGGCTGGATAAGAAATGGAACCCGACGACGTCTTAGTACGCCGGCCCACGGTAAAAGTAACCCCATCCGGGGAGAAAATGCGTGCAGAGACATCCAGCGCGCGCACGTCCGAGACGCGCCTACAAGAAACCAGACATAACAACATGGCTAACTTCGCCGACAGCTCCTTAAGAGACAGATAAGAATTGGCTGGCCACGACAGGAACAAATTCAGAACCAAATTGACGTCCCAAAGGACGGAGTACCTGGGTTCCGGCGGCAGCGCGAGGCGAACAGCCCGCAGAAGCCGGCACACAAAAGGATGTTCCCCCACCGGGTGGCCATCGATGTTATCATGGCCCGCAGAAATCGCCGACCGGATAGCATTGATCGTCCTATACGCTAGACCCTTGTCGGCCAAATGCGCCAAGAAATTCAGCACGGGAACAAGGCCTGCGACCACGGGATCCAGATCCCTTCGTAAACACCAACGCATCCACTTAAGCCAAGCGGATCTGTAACGCTTCGTCGTACTATCGGCCCATGCTTTGGAGAGCAAGTGCTCAGCCGACCCCGAAAGGCCCGGGAGCGCCCAGCGTCTCCTGAGAGCCTCCACGCACGAGGCGGAGAGCGTTCTGCACGACGAGAGGGTGAGGTTCCTGATCCGGGTTTGTCAGGAGCAGAGGAAACAGGGGGAGTAGGATTGGAAAATCCCAAGAAAGTTCCAGAAGAACCGGAAACCATACTTGAGACCTCCACAGCGGTGTAACCAACACCAGCTCCGCACCCTGGCGGCGTACTTGAGCCGCCGTTCGCATGATCATGGAGAACGGGGGAAACGCGAACGGCTGTTCCCGACTCCAATCCTGCAAGAACGCGTCCGTGGCCTCCGCTAGAGGGTCCGGCCTCCAGCTGTAAAACCGCGGCAGCTGGTGGTCGAGACGGGACGCAAAGAGGTCCACCGAGAAGGGGCCCCAAAGGGAGTGTAGCCACCGGAAGACTTCCGGATCCAGTTTCCACTGGCTGGCGTCCCTGAGATGTCGAGAGTGCCAATCCGCTACCTGATTGCACTGGCCTGGCAGATACTCCGCCGTCACCGCAATGTGACGAGACAGGCAATAATCCCAGAAGTCCTTCGCTAAGTCCGCCAAGGCGCGGGAACGAGGACCTCCTAGGTGGTTCACATACCGAACCGCCGAAATATTGTCCATCCGTAACAGGACACAAGCCTTGACCGAGTCTTTGGTCCAACAGCGAACTGCGAAGGAGCCCGCAAGGAGCTCCAAACAATTGATATGCAATTGTTGTTCTTCTGACGACCAGGCGCCGCCGGTGGAAAAATCCCCGCACCGGGCGCCCCAGCCCGACCTGCTGGCGTCGGACTCTATGATCAGGTCCGGAGCCGAACCGAAGATCGCTCGCCCATTCCATGCCTCCATGTGAGACAGCCACCATGACATTTCCTCCTTCACTTCGTCCGTGAGGGGAACCCACTGGTCGTAACACATCCCACGGCGCAGATGCTGCGCCTTCAAGCGTTGCAGAGCCCTGTAGTGCAGTGGGCCCGGGAAAATCGCCTGGATGGAGGACGAGAGAAGGCCCACCACCTTCGCACCACATATGACGCAGTGATGTACGCTCCCTTGCGATCGTCTGCCGAAGCAGGTGCCGAATCTTCGCGACCTTCCGACCCGGCAGGCTCAAGACCGCCTGTACCGAGTCCACCACGAAACCCAAAAAGGTGATCTGTTGAGTGGGAACCAAAACCGACTTGGAACCGTTGATGACGAACCCTAGTCTCTGAAGCAGGCCGACAGCTTGACGCAGCTGGCCCGCCAACACCTCCGGGCACTGCCCCATGAGGAGGATGTCGTCTAAGTATACCAGCATCCGGACCCCCTGACTTCTGAGAAACTCCACCACCGGGTGGAGGACCTTCGTGAAGCACCACGGGGCCGAAGAAAGACCGAACGGCAGGGCGGTGAATTCGAACACCTTGTCGTCCCACAGGAATTGTAGGAAGCGACGATGAGGGGGGTGGATGGGAACGACCAAGTAGGCATCCTTGAGATCCAGTCGTACCATCCAATCCCGAGGGAGGAGCACGTCTCGAAGGAGGTGGATCCCCTCCATCTTGAAGTGACGGTAGACCAACCACCCATTGAACTCCTTGAGATTGATCACCGGCCTCTTGCCCCCATCCGTCTTGTCCACTAGGAAGACGTTGCTGAGGAACCCATGTGGGTGGCGCGTTGATAGACGGATAGCTCCCTTGCGCAGCAAGTCTGAGACCTCTTCGTCTATCAAACGCGCGTCGGATTCTGAAAAAACCATCGGGCGCGGGGGCTTCGCCTGAGTTGGCTGGTCGTAAAACTCGATATGGAAACCTCTTACCGTTTGCAAAACCCAAGCGTCGGCAGTGAGCAATTCCCACTCCCCGTAAAAGCTTGCCAGCCGCCCCCCAATCGGAACTTGATCCAAGCAAAGTACACTTACCGGGGGCATTTCCTTGTCCGGAGTTCTTCTTGAACCCTCTGCCACCATAGCGCTGTCCCCTCGTGGGGTAGAAGTTGGTGTAGTTGGCTGAGGTCTGGTACTGACCTCTTCCGGAGCCTTGTCCTCGGTTGTTGGTCTGCTGACCACGGCCGATCGCGCGGCCCCTGCCGCGACCGGCCCCTCCAGAAAAACGCTGGTGGAAGACCTTCTTGATGCTGGACTGAGCCTTGTCCAGCGACGTGAACGTATTCACGAACTTTCCCAGCTCGCGGATGAAAGGCTCACCGAAGAGGCCACCCTGAGCCACGGCACCTGCCTCCGACGAGGCCAGGTCCCCCAGCTTCGGATCCAGCTTGATAAGGAGCGAACGCCGCCTCTCCGTGGACAGGGCACAGTTGGCGTTGCCCAAAAATACGATCACCCTCTGGGCCCAGTTGGAGAGCACCTCCGGTGAAATGGCGGTGCCATTCGCTCGAGCCTCCTCCGCCATATTGAGGATCTTCGTGGCGGGCCCGACCGCATCCAACAACTTGTCCTGGCAAGCCCGCCAGGACCGGTCGATCCCCTTCCTGGGGTCCTTCATGAATTTCGCCAGGAAGGTGGCCATCTTGGGGTCCAATTCTGGTGTCATGGCCACTTTCCCTTCCAGAGTAGGCCGAGGACATTCCCCACGCAGGCAACCCCTCGCCTCCTTTTCCAGGGGCTTGCGCAGCCTGCCCGCGACAAACTTCGCCACCGTCTCCCCCGGGGCCCAGGCCGCAGATCGGGGGTGGACGATCTCGTCCGGGTCCAGCATGCCCGACTCGTCTCGGGGCATCTCCTTCGCTGAAGGTGTCGGAAGCCAAGAACGGGTCGACTCCCCGTCGTCATCCGTGTCCGGAGAGTCGTAGATTGGGGAGGCGGGCGCCGTAGACACGTCGCCCGAAGTGCCAGGGTCCACCAAGGGTGCAGGGGGCACCGCCGTCGCCTTGGCCAGGAAGGCGTCACGAAGCCGCTCGAAAGCGCCCCTGTCCACGCCTTGGGCCTCTGATGAAGGTCCCTCCCCACGAGGTCTCTTCGGAGCGGGTGGCAACCCGCCGGACGTCCCCGGGAGTTCGGGGGACGGAGGCACCTGCGCCGCTGCCAGCTTCGCGCACTCCTCCACGATGCGGGCGGAAAGGCGGTCCTCCATGGGCCCTATCACCTCCGTCACGCAACGATAGATGGAGTTGTCCACCGCCTGATAGAACTCATCATCCTGCAGATAGGGGCAGGCCTCCTCATCGTATTCCCCTTCCATCTCGGAACCAAGGGCAAATGCGGGGCACCCAAGAGGGCGGCAACCGAGAAAGTTCTCGAATGTGGGCAGGCCAAGCGGCTGCGATCATGTTTTGGGCCAGCTGACGTGGCAGGTGGGCTGCACCAACCCCCAAGCGCGCAGACCCTCCTCGCCGGGACCGGGTCTACGTACCCCTCAAGCGCGCTAGGCCACACACGGGTAAAGAGGTGCACAGATCTCGCCCGAAGGCGATTCACGCGGTCCGAACCGCTATACAGACCCCAGAGGGCGTCAAAAGTGGGCAAAAGTACAGACCCGGATCACCAGGTGTCAGAGGGGTACGCGAGGATCGGCCCCTGCGCAAGCAGACTCCACGGCGCGGCTCCTCGCACTGCGGAGGCGCGCCGGAGGGTCGGCGAGACGACAGGCCGCCCCCTTGCGGTCTATGTACACACCGCACACAAGTGGGAATAAAGTCGCGTAGGAACGAAGAACGTTCCCGCAACTGGGGACTCTGTAAGGGAATAAACCATGCAAGGAGTCCCCCAAAGATCGTACACAAGGCAATCAATCACAATGAAAAGGAAACAAATAGAAAAGCACTTATCTGGCTGCGGGAGCAGCGAAGAAAGAGGAGGAAGATGATGAGAAGTCCGGTTATATAGTGATGATGGACAGAGTAAAAGGACTATGGACTATTGTTATGCAAAGAGACTCTTGGGAGTTGTTGTTTATTTTTTGTTGAACATTACGTTAATGCTTTATGTTTAAAGCATTTTTGTTCTTATTATATCTTTTCCTAAGCTGCTGTGGAGTCTTTATGTTAATAAAGCGAAGGAAGATATAGCATAATCTGAAGCCTCCGGTCCTGACATAGAATTGGGCCAAGTATACTGCAGATGACGGAGTCCTAGCATTTCCTATTGATGGTACGTTTAATGGTAGGATCCTGTTTAACTTGAGGACCCGCATGAATGAATTACACCCCAGACCCCGATTAACCCAGTACGAAGCCTTAGAAGAGTGGGAAATTGAGGCTTTGGAGAGCGATAGACCCCGGATGGACAAAGGAGTGAGTAAGTGGTACCCAAGGGTCCATAGAGAAACCAAAGAGCAGAAAATGAAACATTGGAGACAAAGCATGATGGTGGAGGGGTTGTTTCCAATGATGGGGGTATTAGAACAAGGGATAGGAAAAAGTAAAGAAAAGACCCATCACTCAATGCCCGTAGGGGACTCAGAAGATGAGCACCTAGAAGATTTATTGATGAAAAACCCACCTCCCTATGTAGCCGAGTCAGAGCCTTTAAGTTCACCAAACCCGTTTGCCAAATATCCCAGATGTCGGAGGGATAGCGAGACCGATGGAACGGGTACGGATAGCAAAACCAGTGAAGGGAATGGGTTTTGCAGATCTAAATCCACGGTCCCGAATTATCAGCCGTTTGGAGAAGGCCCACCTCGATTGGTTACTCCAACCGCCCCAAGTATTTACCCTCCCTTGGTACCCCAAGTATTGCATGACAATTCCGTAGGAAAGGTTTTACGAGAACAAGAGAAGGAAGCCCTGGCTAGGCAGCGAGATGATTTAGTCCGGACCATAGCCCAGATACATCCCCATCCCGATTCCCTGACTATCCCAGTAACCATTGGGCCCGCTATTCCTCTTTATAGGGATAACCTGGCTAGTCCTCGTCCTCCTGTTATCTCCCCAATAATGCCTACTCCTAGCATCCCACCCCCGAGAAAGGAAGTATTCATAGATGACGATCAAGAGAGTGAATGTGAATCAGTGGTTCTGATGGATTTGCCCATTAGAGAACCTAGGACTAGCATGTCGGGGGCAAGAAGTCAGAGTAGGCCAAAAGAGGTTTTGATTGAAGGTACATCTGGGGTTAGGAGTGCCACAGTAGTATCCTCAGAAGAATTAGACAGATGGACCAAAGAGTTGGAGAAAGAGACCACTCCCCAATCCAGACCGTTAGAAATCTATAAACTAAGGATAGAGATAGAAGAGATGATGGCTGGAAATGTGGGATTAGACCGCTTAAACTCCTTCAGTGAAGAAGAATTACTGTTCATCAGTAAAAACCTTACCCGGAACGCTAGATTGCTCCATGAAAGATTAATGGACACAGCCACAGAAATGGGAATCGATGTCAGTCGCTCCAAAATCCTTCAGAAACCCTACAGAGTAGATTTTTCGGACAAGGACTAAGAGAGCTTGAATGTGGTAGGAAAACAGATCCAGATAAAGGAATTATTGAAACTCTTGCAGAAATGGGGAGATGTAGGGAAATGGAGAACCCGGTGGGCAAAGAAAAAGGAAGACAGCAGAGGAAAATCCCAAGCTTCAGAATATGTACTAAAAGAAGTAACTCCAGCAGAAAAATTGTGTCCCATGAGAGAAGTCCCGGGGGGAAAATATGTCCATGTCCCTTGGTCCCGACAGGATATTGTGTCATTTACAAATGACTTCCCGAAATTACGGGAAAAGCCAGTTGATTGGTACAGACAGGTCGAACGCTTCACAAAAGTTCAGAAATGTCTTCTGAAAGACCTAGATGGGTTTTTCGACATTGTGGTGCCTGTAGATTTGTGGACCGAGTGTAAAATAGAAATTGATTGGCCCAGTGAAGAATATGCAAGAGACGAGAAAACAGGAGCTCCCTCACCTGAAGTAATGAGAAAGTATGATCAAGTCATACAGTACCTCAAGAAAAAGGTGCCTGCAAAGGAGACAGATTGGACCAGAATAGATAGAACCACCCAAGAACGAGATGAAACTGTCCATTCCTTTTATGAAAGGTTACTGCAAGTATTCAAGACTTACAGTGGTATCGATAATGTGGACATGAGAGACATGACCCATTTCAGTTACAGATTCGTGCTAGGATTAAGGCCTGAAATATCACAATGGATTCGAGATAATAAAATAAGTTGGCAGGGAAAGCCCATAGATGATGTCCTGAAATACGCAAAATACTGCGAAGATGAAATGGAGAATAAAAAGAAGGCCCTGAAGGAGAAGGTTATGTGGGCCCAGGTGAAATTGGCTTCCAATAATAATGCTCAAAATGCCACTGCTGGGGGAGGAGGGAAGCCCCGGGCAAAAATGAGTCGGGAAGAGGCTATGAAGAAGTTCCCCTGCCACGGGTGCGGCCAGTTAGGGCATTGGAGAGACGAGTGTCCACACCTGCAGGCCGGTAATGCCCCATATAAATGGTTTAAATCCACAGGTGCAGAAAGAGGGGATGAGAAAGAACCAGCAACAGGTAAAGCTACCTCCAGTACCTCGCGCTCCTAGACAGAATTATAAGAACCAGGGCCAACAGAATGAAAGGGCGGAGATATGGGAAGGAGAGAATGGAAGCAATGTAGCGATTTCACAGTACCTGTTAAATGATTCTTTTCTCTGTGATGAACAAGATTGACGGGGCCTGAGGGGGGAGGACAAGGAGTGCGTGCTTGGCGCCTCCTTACCGGTAGACCAGACTGGACCATACATTGAAGGAAAGGTTGAAGGAAAAGATGTCACCTTTCTGTTGGACACTGGTGCTACCCGGTCCACTGTGAGAACAGTGGATGTTCCTAACCTACCCCTCTCGGGAGAAGCAATCCAAGTAGTGGGTGTCTCCAATCAAATAATAGGTACTCCAGTAACTGAGCCTATGGAAATCTCCATAGGAAACTTTAAAGAAATGCACAGATTAGTGGTCTGTGATTCCAGCCCTGTGAACCTGTTAGGACGCGATTTGTTGTGCAAAATGAACTGCACCATCTTTTGCTCACCAAAAGGCGTCGAAATTCAGACTCCCGATGAAGATGGTTTGTACAAACTGATGTTAGTAAGACCTGACGCTGACATTAAAACTTTGTCGATTGAAGACTTGCCTGAAGAGCTTCAGTTAAGAGTGGTACCAGAAGTGTGGGATTTCATGGGAAAAGATGTAGGCTTAATGGCAAACGTGGACCCAGTTAAAATAGCAATAAAAACAAATGCAGTATATCCCAAAACAAGACAGTACAAAATGAGTGCAGAAGTAAAGGCAGGAGTCGCAATTGAAATTACCCGATTACTCGAAGCAGAAATCATAGAAGAAGTAATGAGCAGTCCCTGCAATTCACCAATCATTGGGATTAAAAAGCCTAGTGGAAAGTACCGAGTAGTGCAGGACCTGCGCAAGGTAAACCAAATTGTTGTACCTTGCTGTCCCATCGTGCCCAACCCTGCAGTAATCTTGTATCAGATTCCTTGGAATGCGGAATGGTTAACTGTCATTGACCTGTGCCATGCATTCTTTTCCATCCCATTGCATCCAGAAAGCAAGTTCCTTTTTAGTTTTGAATTTGACAGCCATATCTATGTCTGGAATCGTGTCCCTCAGGGGTACACTGAAAGTCCTTCGAATTTTCAACCAGATCCTAAAGAAATGTCTTGAGTCCCTAATACTGCCCGGAGAGTCCGTTTTGGTACAGTACATAGATGACCTTTTAGTGGCATCTAAAACTCAAAATGACTGTGTCACCGACACCATCGCCTTGCTGAATCACCTAGGAAAGGGAGGACATAAAGTATCCCCTGACAAATTGCAGTTCTGTAAAAACTCAGTAAAATATCTGGGGCACCAGATAGAGAAAGGGATCCGAAAGGTCACCACAGAAAGGATCAAGATAATTAAAGCAATGGACCTACCCCGAACTCAGAAAGAGGTGAGGATGTTTCTAGGAGTTGTGGGGTACTGCAGGCAGTGGATTGTGGGATTCGCAAATCTAGCCAAACCTTTGATAAAAATGACCAAGAAAGGAGTGGAAGACCCAGTCAGTTGGGACAGTGAAAGCATGTCCGCATGGGTAACATTGCGAAATTGTCTATGTACCGCTCCTGCATTAGGTATGCCCGACTATTCCAAGCGTTATGAACTATTTTGTGACACCAGAGAAAATTGTGCGCTCTCAGTCCTGACCCAGGAGCATGGGCTGGTCAGGCGTCCCGTAGCCTATTTCTCAGCCACTCTAGATCCGGTGGCTGCTGGATTGCCCGGATGCCTGAAAGCAGTAGCTGCTACTTGTGTCAGTCTGGAACAGAGTGAGAATATTGTCATGGGACATCCTGTCACTGTATATGTTCCACATTCTGTTGTAATTGTACTGACAAGAACCAAGACCCAGTATCTCACACCTAATCGGCTGATTAAGTATGAGAGAATTTTGATTGGTGCTGAGAATGTAACAATTTCTCAGTGCAATGTCCTAAACCCAGCAACTCTGTTACCTGTTCCTCTGGATGTAGACGCGAGGATGAAATGGAACATAATTGTATTGATCTAACAGAATTCAGCACTAAGCCCCGTCCTGACATGCGAGAAGTAGCATTGCTTGATGGGGATCTTACAATCTTTGTGGACGGCTCATGTTTAAGACATGAAAGTGGAGGTCTGTGTGCTGCCTATGCTGTCGTCACATTAACAAACACCATAGAAGCCTCTTACCTATGCGAAGTGAAATCTGCACAGGTAGCCGAGCTCATCGCATTGACAAGAGCTTGTAGGAGGGGTAAAAACAAAAGAATAACTGTTTATACCGACAGTCAGTACTGTTACGGGGTTGTTCATGACTTCGGCCAACTATGGTTACAAAGAGAATTCATGACTTCCTCAGGTACCCCTATCAGAAACGGAAAGGTGGTACAAGAATTATTGGAAGCTATTCAATTGCCCAAAGAATTGGCTGTGGTCAAGTGTGCGGCTCACAGATCAGGAAATGATGATGTGACAGCCGGGAACAGATACGCTGACCAAATCGCACAATTTTGTGCCCGACACCAAATGTCCCTCCAAATTGGGTTATGGGGTGGACACAGCTGCCAACTGATGTTGTTTGATAGTGTGTCAACGTGGGATGAATTAAAAGACTTACAACAGTCAACAGGCAGGGAAGAAAAAGGTAGATGGAGTGAGAATGAATGCAGAGTGAGGAATGACGGTGTGGTGGTAGACAAAAATGGAGTGCCCGTGCTGCCCGACAGTCTGATAGATCCCATGGTCAGGATGATACACGAACCAACACATATGGGAAGGGACGCCATGTGTCGTGTGTTTGACAAGGTGTTCTACAATTCAAGATTCAGGAACCAGGCGGAAAGGTTTTGCCAGAGGTGTCTAGTGTGTCAACAATTCAATGCAGGAAAGAAGACGGTAGTGGAGCAAAGTACCATCGGAAAGGCAGTAGGTCCCTTTGTTAGGATGCAGGCAGACTTTATAACAATGCCCAAGTGCAAGGGATATAGGTACGTCCTGGTTGTAGTGTGCCTGTTTTCCAGGTGGGTGGAGGCTTACCCAGCAAAGAAAAATGATGCCTTGACGGTCGCCAAATTATTGCTCAGGGAGTTGATACCTAGGTTCGGCATTCCTGAGACGATTGAAACAGACCAAGGTGGGCATTTTGCCAACGATGTCCTAGAAGAGCTCTGTAAGGCCTTTAAAATGAAGCAAAGACTGCACTGTGCCTACCATCCCGAGGCGTCTGGGGTGGTTGAACAGATAAATGGCACGATAAAGTCCAGGTTGGCGAAGATGTGTGATTCCACCAAAATGAACTGGACAGAAGCTTTGCCCCTTGTGCTGATGAGTCTGAGAAGTATTCCAAATCGAAAAACAGGCCTGAGCCCCCATGAGGTACTAATGGGGAGAGTGATGCGACAAGCATGGGTACCTGGACACAAACTGCTAAGCATTACTGATGATTTGGTGCTAGAATACTGCAAGCAACTGGGTGACCAAGTGCGTTCTATCTCCCACCAGATTGGAGAGACAGCTGACGAATGGCCCAAGACTCCAGCACATAAGCTACCACCAGGTGATTGGGTGGTGTTAAAGAAACATACCCGGAAGAGTTGCCTTGGACCAAAGTGGGGAAAGCCAAGACAAGTGATCCTTGTCACCACTACTGCTGTAAAGTGTGCTGGTGTGCCGAAGTGGATCCATGCCAGCCACACAAAGCGGGTAACCGGAGAAAACGCGACTGAAGCTGAAGGCAGTACCGCTGAGGAGACTCCAGAGGAGAGTCCGGATCTCGCTGACATCGAACTGCCGAGCACAAGTCGAGACGTTGATTGGTATTCTGCCGACGACCAGGTTCATGATCCAGGAAATATTCCTACCTAGACAGTGAGTGGGATAGTCCAGGTGAGACAGAACTAGAGGACGAAGGTCAGGTCAACGAGACTCACATCACACCTGATCAGGAAATAGGCCAAGTAGGGACAGATCAAGACGTCGACACTCCACCTGAAACTCCGGAGTCTGGAAAGGGACAGATAGTCGTCAAGGCTGAAGTTCATGCGGAAGAAAGTGAAGAGAACGAAGTGCATGAACCAGAGCAGATAGAAATAGATGAACGTGTTCAGGAATCAGAATCCAGTTCACCTGAAAGCAAAGAAAACCTACAAAGCGAACCTGAACAGGACCAGTTTAAGGACCAGGCAGAAGAAATAGATGAAAGACCTGGAACTAGTCAGACAGGGAGGGAAATAGACTCTGTCAAACACAAGGAAAAAATTAAAAGAGTGCACGAGGAAGGCCAAGTGTCCTCGACCAAGGAAAGTCACAGCAGCAAAAGTACACCCAGGTACGTCAAAAGGCTTAGACTCCGAATAAAAACAGTCGAGGAGAAACTGAAAGACCGTAAAAGGGCTGAAAGTGAAAGAAAAGCAGCCCGAGGCAAGTCTCTGAGAAAGAGCGACAGAGTGAAGAAACAGAATAGACTGTATCGGAGCCCCGAATGGACATACCTGGTGCTGGAAGAGATTGATGAGCCTAATCGCAGTGGCAAAAGTGACGAAGAGTCCATCACTGATCGGAGTTCGGACGAAGACCCTCCTTGAGACAAAACAGAGCGAAGCCTTGGTGTAAAGAAACGAAGAGGGGTTGCAAAAGCCACCTGTAAGCTAAAATGTCTGATTCAAACGTAGCTGGAAGGTCCAGATTTGGGTGTTGTAAAACTTGCTGTAAAATATGCTTATGTAGTGTAGCTATGCTAATAGTGATGTGGATAGGATTAACAGTCTTTATACCTTTTATGATAAGTAAAGATCCTAACTTGTCCCCTACTGAACCTGAAATATTAGACACAGACGGTGCACAGACTGCAGAAACACCACGAAGCTTAGAACGACGTGACAATTTAGTTAGGCAAAGACACACACGACAAAATTTAGAAGCATCAGATGAGGGCGAACTGCACTTTCACAAGATGAAAAACAGGACGCATTTAAATGTTTTCGCTAACCTATTAGTGCATTATGTAGAAGCTATGGAAATAGAAGATTGCTATGTCTGCATGAAGCTACCCACATCTGTAGCTGAAGGTGTGACATATCACCACTTACCCCTAACCTACGGAATTTCCTGCAGTATATTAACTAGCTTGTTTTATAGAAGCACTTTGCAGTACTACTATTCAAATGCTGATGTAATATTTTCTGAGCTGCCTATTAGAGGACATCTGAACCTTGTCCATGTTAATAGCGAGGTAACCCGTTATATGGGTGAATATTTCCTGACTATAGGTGACATAGACTTAAATGAAGCACAACAAGAAAATCTGACCTGTTCTTTGCAAGAGCAGGAAAAGATGTTTATAAAAATGGCAGACAGAAGGAGGGAAAAGTTTCAGAAAAAGGCAAATGATGAAAAGGATAGAGTCCCTAGGTGGGCCGAGCACATGGACAACACCTCACAAGGCGAAGCTAATCCTGCTTTGTTGCTGGATTTTGAACGGAAAGGAAAACTGTGTCTCCATAGAGAAAGGACAGAATATTATAACAATGTATTCATTGGTTCCAGCGAGTGTGAACATAATTATAAGGTGATTGGAGGTTGGGGTTTCAAAAATGGGTCAGAACCTGTGTTTCCCGGAATATATTACATATGTGGGAACAAGGCTTATTTTAAATTGCCGGATCACTGGTATGGAAGCTGCTACTTTGGCATTGTTTTCCCGAAAATATACCATGTGAACAATGCTGCTGGAAGCAATGATGAAGACACTAATGGCTTAGTGCGTAGTAAACGTGAGAGTGTAGGATAAATCATAGGTGATATTTTTAGTGCACTGATACCTGGAATGGGGGTAGTTCTGAACACACACAGAATTTGCAAATTGTCTACAGTAGTGGATCGGTTATCTACTGACACTGCTGCTGGATTCCTGCTGGTCAATACTGAAATGGTTGCGATCAGATCAATGGTTTTGCAGAATCGCCTTGCTCTTGACACCTTATTGGCACAAGAGGGCGGAGTCTGTAGAATGCTGAAGGCGCAACATTGTTGCACCTATATACCTGACAAAAGTATCGAACTTAAAAGATATGTAAGAAATATAACTAATTTGGAAAAGGAACTCAAACCATTAGAGGTTGACAGTGGCTGGACGAGACGGACTGGAGGTCTCTCCTCAATAGGTAGTTGGTTTTCTAACTTAGGTAGGAATCTTCTGTGGAAAATACTGATGCCAATAACCGGAATAGGTGTGGTTGTTCTGATCATATTCATCTGCTGTAAATGCCAAAAGTGTAAAAAGAAGTACACAGCAAATAAGAGAGGGGTGAAAAGAAACATTGATGAATTAGAATTAGAAGAATTAAGGAATCAAATCTACAAGAAGGTGAAGAATCACCACTCTCATAGAGAAGCCGAGAGAAAACTAAATAATAAATTTGTCGAGATTGAGATGCATGATATGGAAGAATGAAAGTTCGCATCTGTTTCCTTTGTAGTGATGATAGTAAATATCATCAAAGAGGGGATTGATGGAGCAAGGATTCGCACGTAAAGCGACTTGCTCACACACATGAACCTCACCTAACGTATAATCATATTAATCCAACTGTCCGTCTTATATTTAGCATTTTCCCCAACACGCGGGCGTCCCCGAGAGGCTTGCCTGTGTGTCTTTTCATCCTCACAATGCTTGCACTAAGAAAATGGCTGCTTTGCAGAATTCCAGTCTGCGCATGCGTCGGTCATACCCATGTGATGTGACGCACTCGCATTTTGGAGGGATTGTATTGCTCATGCGCACTGATGCTAAAATGGCCGCTTGTCTCTCACCATGCTCTCTGCTTGCTACCGCTGCTTTCGCCTATCTGTCTTTTCGCACTAAACTTTAATACTATTGATGTTATAAAATAAGGGGTGTGTTTAAATCTATCATGGTATACAGAGTGATCATTTTTATGTATGATTCTAATTTGTTCTCGCTTACTTTTCATGTATCGCGTCTCTGGGGGGCCGGGGACACATGAGCTACGCCATGATGAAGCTCCTCTGAGATCTGTCATGTGACCAGGGAGAAACCTCACTGCGCAGAAGCTAAAACAAGCCAGCTGGCTCCTGAAGCCCAATGCGCCTGGGAAACCTCTCCAAGAGACTGAATCTTACCTTGAGAGAAGCAACACTGTTGCTATATACTATGTACTGTATTGTCTTGCTGTATTCCTATGCATGGGAACGTGAACCCAAGGGGCGGGTAGGCAGAAATTACTAGTAATGATGAGAACACTGAATTCTAGGAGGCGACAATGACCAAGTCACCTCTCCTGACCAATCATAATGTGAGAAACTGTCACTTGCAACATTGGTGGGTGGTCTAAGGGTCCCCAAACAGTATAATTGTCCTAGTGTAGGATAGAGAAATTGTCCGACTTGTCCGAGTAGCAGACCTGTCACTGACCCTACGAACTCTATAGGTGCTCAATCTAGATTGCTGCGGAGCACTCTGTCCATACTTTCCACAAACTCCTAGGGGTGGAAATAGTCTTAAGTGCTGGCGAAGCACTTTGCTGGGGAAATTCGAAAACCCAATCGGGGTTACTGGCGGATTACTTGCAGAGAGGGGTAACGCAGGCGTTGCATCTGAAGCTGTGGGTGTTGGTCGTACCTTGGTGAGCCCAGTCCTGACCCAAAACCTAAGGGGTATTCTGTCCTGACTGTCCGTGAGCTGTACCTGCTCGCATTCTGGTATTCCTTTCTTGAGGGTCCTTGTCCCCGTCCTTCCAAACTGACCCGTGGCCAGGGTTAGTCCTCATTCCTGAATTAGGTAAATATTACTCTGTGGGTTTGCGCCTTTCTCTCACTTTCTCTTCTTTCCTTAAAAAGTGCTCTTGCCGGGAGGAGCCAAGATGGCCGACAGGACGGACGTGTAGGCTCCCAGCTCCGCGAACTTTTACTCCCGCACCGGCATCCTGTGCTTAATCCTGCCTAACTTTTGCGGTGACACGATGTATTGAATGCGCTGCTTGTAACCGCGCTTTCCGAGGTCTCTGCTGGCTGGATTGAAGGTGAACTCGCCGTGCGAGCCGTCTGCCGTTCTCATCCCTGGAACCTGCCCCGATCTCCGCTGCTGAACGTACTACACCGGGGTCCGGGGGACGGACCGTGGAGGTGCCGGTGCTCGAAGTGCGCTTCCGCCTGTGGAGGGAGACGGTGTGGTCTCCTCCCGACCTGGCGAAACTCCTACCCTGATGGCGATACGTGCTGGCGAGACAGGATCCCTTCCCCTGCCGCCTCCTTTGTTGTGCTGCGGGCGGGCTGAATCGACGCCATCTTGCGGTGCCTTCTCTGCCGTGGATCGGCCTGATGGTCCGGCGGTAGAGGGACAATCACGGAGAGCCTGCTTTGTACATTAAGCCGTACTTACACCGAAGCCCCTGCCTGATGCTGTGTGTCACGGACGTTACCGCTCTCTCTCCTGTGGGGTCCTCTTGGGGAGATGAAGATGGCGCCGGACCCTGAGGACGGGGACGGGAGTGCTTCCCTGTCCCATGTCTGCCCTGTCCTGCCTGCTCCTACCCGTTCGTTAACATCGACCCGAGGCTGGCATTGTGCGGAACCGCGGCGGACCCTGGACTACAGTGATATCCTGGGAGCCATTGTGGACTTACAGACTGCATGGCAACGGAATACTCGCCAGCTGGGTCGCAAGATTGACGAGGTGGCACTCGCACTGGGGCGCCTGAGACGGCCGGACCCTCTGCTGCCCACAAATGCTCCCCAAGTGGATACTGTGTCTCGGCAGGCTTATCCAGTACAGCGGGCGCTCCCTGGATACAATGAATCGGCTCTGCCCGTCACTGGAGACTCGGATACATTGTCTCCCCTTCTTCCGAAGCCTGAGACTCTGCCTCTGCAATTGCTGCCTCAACATCGCTCGGTGACTCCTCGGTTGCTGGTCCTCCCTGCTACATCTGCCCCCGGAGCCTCCTATCTTCCTAGACGCGATGTGCCTTCTCCTGTATGCGTCGAAGAGCTGATCCTTTTTGGCATTGGAACCACTGATGATTGGGGGCATCCATTTCGTTCTCCTATATTTCTTCTATATCGAGGACGGCCATCTTGGTCCTTTGTTCTTCTCTCGGCTTGTTTTCAGCGGTGGCCATTTCTGGAAGACTTTCGACGCTCGGGCCAGGGTTGACGGCATTCCTGGCGCTGACTCTGTCTGATTGGCTAGCGGAGACCCGGACTGAACTGATGCCTTGGTATTGTTAATATGCTCTGTGTAATGTTTTCCCACATGAGGTTGTGCTTGCTGGGCACATTTGCTGGTTTATATCTATGGGGTGGGAATTCTGTGGTCAGGTAGCCCGATGATAAGTGCTGATGGCGACGTCCTCCCTGGATTTTTGAATGTTCTGCTGACTCGTACCTGAACTGTCTTACCCCTTAGATGCATTGTGCGACTATACTGTTGCTCTTAGTCTTCTTTAATGGATGCAAATGCTTTGTACTTCTTCATGCGCTTCTTTTTTGGGTCTGTCCGAGGTCGGGTCAGGGCTAGGTTCTCCTTGCACTGTCGGTTGCTGGGTGGGTGGGACCGGGATTGGAAGTTGTACATTCTTGCTTAAGTCGCACAAGTTATAATGTCTTTCCCTAACTGCTTTTGTACTAATATCTGGCTTTCAATGACTGCAAATTGTGTGGGGACTGGGTTTCTGACTGGGGTACTGGGAATGGCTTGATTGGCTCCTCCTCCCGCTTCACTTGTAGGTTTTTTGAGGGTCGCAGATTAGGATGGCCTTTTTCTCACTCTCTATATTTCATGGTAACATTATCATTATTTTTCTTCCTTTTTCTTTCTTCTTCCTTTGCTTGAACTATATTTCGGGTTCTTTATGGGGCGACAGGCACATTGTCGGGGGGGGGTAGGCCGTAGCCTCCGCGTTGGTGCAGGGTGGGGGGGTAGATTTTAATTTTCGTATTTAGTTTCTATGGGCCCTTTCTCTTCTTTTCCTGCGCTTTCTTATACTGTTTTCCTTTCTGGGTCTGTGATAGAGGATGGTTGGGAGTGGGTGGCACTGGGAGCGGCACGAGTTTGGCTTCTGCTGTCCGCTTTGTTTTTTTTTATTGTTCTGCCGCTTTGAAGAAGAGCTCTACGTAATTGATGTCATTTCTACTGTTGCCTACTCATGTGGACTCAATGTACGGACTCGGATCTCCTTTATACCTATCCTTTATTGACTTTTATTTCATCAAAAACTTTAAAATTTGACCTCATTGATCCTTCTCCCTGGCGGCATGTCCTTTCCAGTGTAACTGTTATTAATAGTTGTTGTATCACTTGATGCCGCCGGAAGACCGTAATGTTGACACCTGTGCTCATAAGTATTGTGGCCGGCCGGATGGTTGTAGGCCCGTATTTGTTTTTCTGCAACATGCACAATAAAGGTCTTCAAAAATTTAAAAAAAAAAAAAAAGTGCTCTTGCCTGTGATATTGCCTATTACCTTTGTAGCAACGTATATGTCATTGTTTATTAGAACTGTTCCATTTTTCCCCTACCCTTAGGACATTATCGAATTGTCGCATTATAGTAGTATGTTCCATTTTTCCCCTTTTCCCTTAGCATGATTGCAGTGAAACCCAGTAAGAATAGAATAACTAGTCTAGTTAAGTACTTGATTTAGGTCCGGATTCCTGTCCCTTGCCCTAGTTTAAAGTTGTGGTGAAATCCTATTACCTTGCAGTGTTCTCACTCACTCTAATGATCCTTGCCCTAATTTATAGCTATATTGTGGCTTTGGTTTTACTGATAGATGCGTTACTGTGTATTTGGCTTGTTATTTTGACATATCCATTCTAAAATCTTTTTATAAACTTTGAAAACTCAATCAGTTTTGTAATCAATCAGTTTTGTAATCGTCGCCAGAATTGCGAGGGGTTAGTATTCCAATTCGTATGACACCTTACTCGACATGTTTTGATAAAGCGATACCAGAGATAGCAAATAACCGCGAGGATTATAATGCACTTAAGAGTATATGGTACGCGTTATCATGGAACAGCTATTAGGACTTGGTTCAGCAAGCTGCAAACGGGCTCAGCTCATGCCAGAGCACCATCTCACATAATTCCAAGCACTCTGCCTTCAGGATTGATAAGGCCTGCCATAGGAGTGACTGATAGGAATCTATGTGTCCATTTTAGGGTTAGATATAGGAATACTATATCTAAAGCAAAGGGTGATTACACCACCTTGCCCCAGCTGTCATGCAACCAGTTGTGTCAGATTTAGATGGCCAGCCAGGGGTGGCATAATACATGCTGCAGCCCCTGGTAGGCCTTGGGTACAGCTATGCCCTGGGTACAGGGACTGATAAGGTGGCCCAGTACCAATTGGTAAATGCACCTAAGGTACACGTGTCAATTTAGAGAGAGAACAGCAAGGCTGTGGGTCTGATTAGCAGGCCCACAGCCAGGGAAGTCGTAAACCAGTGAAGCAAAAAGCAAAAATCTGGGGTGATCATAGGATTGCAGACCCTACTCTCCTACACATGTTATAACCTTGTACACAGATCGGCTTACTAAACCGACTTTTGACAAATGAAATGAATATACACTCTGTATTTACTGTTTAAAGATGGCGCCCGTTTAACCTCAGGGCAAACGAAGTCCATTTTTTACCATTTCCCCCACGTGACATGGTTTTCTTTTATGTATTAAATCTTTTATTGAGCATAGGCAAAGAAATGCACCTCCGAGACATTTGTAGGGGCCGTCATCACTCCAGGGAGGCCTAAGTCAGCGACCCCACTGACACCCATCACGAGGCCAGCGGGTACATCATCTGTTAACACAGCAAGCCGCCTACAACCCAACTGGGCCGGCCGCGTCATAAGAGGTGCTACAACGGTGCAAGCTGATCAGTACTAGTGCAACCTGAGAGAACAAAGAACTGAAAACAACCCCCCTACCCTTCCCACCCCAACCCTCCCCTCTCCTTGTCCATTTCCGGGATTAAGCTATCGGTTGTGGTCTACCATTAACAGTCAAGTGGTGCTGCGTGCGCAGGGCCCGTGCGCTTACGGGCGTGTGTCTTGGGGTCTGGGAGAGGTGTTTCTGCCAGGCGTAGCAGACGCAGGTAGCGTGGGCAGCTCACCTCACGAAACTCCCCGGTAAGCAGGGCGAGGAATGGCCGCCAGAGTTCCGCAAAGTCTGCCCCCCTCCCAGCTGCCGCCAGTGATAGTTTCTCCATTCCCAGGATCGCCCAGAGCCGGTGAAGCCACCCCAATTGCTGCGGAGCCTGAACTGCTCTCCAGTGGGCCACAATGTTTTGGACCGCAGCCCCAAGCGCAAGCGCGATCAAACGTCCCCTCCAGGACTTCAGAGGGTACATGAGGGCGTTTGGGAGGCCTAGAATAATGTATGCTGGGAAGCGCGGCAGTTGTGTGTCTAGATGTGCGTCTATAAGGTCCAGGATAGGGTCCCAATAGGGGCGCAGCGCCTCACAGCTCCATAGCAAGTGTTCCAGTGTCCCTAGTTCCCCACACCCCCTCCAGCATCTGTCGCTTATTCGGGCATCCCATTGGTGTAATCTCTCAGGGGTGTGGTACCAGTATGTGGCTACCTTAGTCAGTGTCTCGGTGAGCCCGGTGTGGTGCACTGAGTGTCTGGCCCTGTGGTACACCCCCTCCCATTCTTTCCTAGTGAGCTGCCTCCCTAGGTCCCTTTCCCACCTGACTTGGCCCGCGTTGTACGTGTGCGCCTGAGTGAGAAGTAGCTGCTGATAAAGGTCCGAAATCAATTTCTTGTCCGAGGTGCGCGTCAGCAGCCACCGTTCGTAGGGCGTGAGGTGCCGTTGGGCCCCGGGCTGGATCGAGGGGTGGAGCACCCAGTGGCGCACCTGCAGGTATTGCAAGCGTTCCGATTCGGCCACGCCGTAATCCGCCTTGACCTGCTGGAACGGGAGGACCCCCTTGATGTCGAACATGTGTCCCGCCGCTCTACAGGGCGTCGTCCGCCATGTCGTGAATGCTCCGGCGTCCAAGCCCGGCGAGAAGTCTGGATTCTCAAAGATGGGGGTCATAGGCGAGGGGAAGGTGGTCAGTCCCTTGGCCACGGCCACTCTGTCCCACACTCGCAGGGCGGTGCTTGTGATTTCAGAGGCGTACAGGTTAGGGGGTCGGTGTCGGCGTGGTAGGAAAGGCACGCCCTGGAGGGTACGGCCGGCCACCGCCTGGTCCTGGAAGAGCCAGTGTTTGCCGGACTCCAACTGAAACCATTCCACGAAGGTGCGCAGCTGTGCTGCCTCGAAGTACAGGGTGAGGTTGGGCACACCGACCCCCCCGTTCGCTGGGGGCAGAGTGGCGAGAGTGTGCTTAAACCTAGGTCGCCGGCCGTTCCAAATGAACCGCGACAGGTCCGATTGAGTTTGCTGAAGCCAACCCTTCGGGGGATTCAAGGGGAGCGTCTGGAACAGATACAGGATCTGCGGTAGCAGTGTCATTATGACTGCGGCAATTCTGCCTAGCCATGACAATGTAAGCGGCTTCCAGCGCCGGAGCTGCTCCCGGAGTTTGAGTGTGAGTGCCTCATAATTGACTCGCGCAGTACCCCGGACAGTAGGAGCCAGGCGAACGCCCAGGTACGGGACGGTTGCATCCGACCATTGTATCTTGAATTCCGATTTAATCTCGGCCACCACGTCTGGGTTTAGGGAGATGTTCAGGGCTTCAGATTTGGCTTCGTTGATTTTAAAACCCGAGGCCAGGGCAAAGGTGTGAAGCTCCACAAAGAGAGCACGCAGGGATTGCATCGGGTCGGTAAGGGACAGCAAGACGTCGTCAGCGTACAGGCTGATCTTATGCGTGTCGGCACCAAATTTGATACCAGAAATGAGTGCATGCTGCCGCACTCTCTGAGCCATCGGCTCCATATACAGTGCGAATAGGAGCGGCGACAGAGGGCAGCCCTGGCGCGTGCCTCTGCCAATGTCGAACCTCGGGGAGGTATGACCGTTCACCCTTACCGCGGCGTTGGGCCGGCGGTAGCAGTTGAAGATGCGATGGCGGAGTTTCTCCCCAAATCCGAAGTGGCGGAGGGCCTGATCGAGGTATGGCCAATGCACTCTGTCGAATGCTTTCTCCGCATCGATGGTGAGGAGCATGCAGCCAGGTTTAGTGCGCGACCCGGCCTCAATGAGGTGCAGCACCCGCCTGGTGTTGTCGCTGGTCTGCCGTTGGGGGATAAAGCCCGCCTGGTCGGGGTCTATCAGTTGCTGCATATATGGTGCGATGCGGCTCGCTAGTATGCCAGTGTAGAGCTTCAAGTCTACGTTCAGCAGCGAGATGGGCCTGTATGAACCGCAGGCCGCCGGGTCACGGCCCGGTTTGGGAATAACAGAGATAGACGCCTCTAGCAGGTCCGGGTGTATGGCACCAGGCGTGTCGAATGTGTTAAACAGGTCGCGCAAGAGGGGGGCAAGCTGCTGGCAGAAGGTCTTGTAAAATGCCGCAGTATAGCCGTCGGGTCCCGGGGATTTCCCAACTTTGAGGCGGGCAATAGCAGAGATGACCTCCTCCAGGCCTATGGGCCGCTCCAGAAAGTCCGCTTGGGCTTGGGTGAGGGTGGGGAGCTCCGCACCCTGCAGGTAGGCCGGGCCGGCATTCGGGTCCAGGTGGTCCGCGTCGTAGAGCGCCGCATAAAAATTGCCGAAGGCCGCCGCAATCGCCGCGTCCTCCGTAATCTGGCCGCCATTGGCCGACAGGAGAGAGCGCACTTGTTGCCGCTGGGTTTGCGCCCGTAGCCTGCTCGCCAGAAGCCTCCCGCAACGGTCGCCTCCGGTATAATAGACGTGTTTGAGGCGCATAGCGGCGTATTCCGCCACGTCCTGATCCAAGGCCGCCAGCATGTTCCGTTCGGCGCACAATTGCCGCCATGCCCTGGCCACCCCTGTGCGCTGGTGCATCTGTTCCAGTTCTGCCACCCGTTGGGTAAGCTCGGCACGCTTCAGCGCCCTTTCCTTGTTGTTGGCCGTGGCTATGGAGATGAGTTCCCCGCGTAGGACCGCTTTGAGGGCCGCCCACTGGGTGGCCTTCGTGGTGTCATCATTGGCGTTGTGTTCCAAAAAGTGGCCAATGGCGGCCGTGAGTCGGGTCTGGGTGTCAGGCAGCTGCAAGAGACCATCTCGCAGCCTCCAGTGTCGCTGTGGCGCCGGCATGGCTCCCACACGAAGCATCGCCACCACTGGGGAGTGATCCGATAGTGCGGCCGGCAGTATCTCCACTCCCTCGACCTGTAACGCCAGTTGAGAGGAGCCCAGAAAATAATCCAGTCTCGCATATGTCTTGTGTGCCGCCGAGTAATACGTATAGGCAGTGGTCAGGGGGTGTGTGTGTCGCCATAAATCGGTGAGGCCCAAATCTGCTAAGTGTGCATGTCCCGCCGCTGTGAGCGCCCCCACCTGCCCGGATCTCTGGCCTGAGCGGTCCGCCGTGTTATGAAATACAATGTTGAGGTCTCCACCCAGCAGCAAGTGAGTGTGTGTAGTGGATGTAGCGGTCTCTAGAGCTGTATGTAAGAACCTTTCCTGCCCCTCATTCGGACCGTAGACAGAACCCACCAGCAAGGTATGGCCTGCAATCTGGAAGCTATAAAGTAGAAGCCGCCCTTTAATTTCGGCCTCTTTCTGGAGGACCCTACCCTCGAATGATTTGGCCACTAGGATCGCCACCCCTGCTGCCTTCTTCAGGGAGGAGGAGAAGAACTGCCATGGAAAAGCGCGCGATTTGAGTCTGTGCTGGTCGCTGCGCACAAGGTGTGTTTCTTGGAGAAGGCAGATATCCGCCTTGGAGCGCTCGAGACAGGATAGTATCGCCCTGCGTTTGTTCGGACTGTTGAGACCCCGCACATTAAGCGTGAGCACTGTTAGGTGTCGTGTCATGTCTGGGATAATAAGAAAGACGCCAAACCCACCCGGAGGCCGTGGCTGTGGGCCAACGGGTTGTGGAAGACACTGTGCTGGGAGTCCAATCGGCTCCATCCGCGGCATCAGAACCCCCTGGACAAGGAGAGCCCCCCCGCCCCTCCCCCCTCTCCCACCAACTCCCCCCCAACCCCGACTGCCCCCCCCCTTCCCTGCTCAACCGGAGCAACTTCCCCGCCCGGATCCCCTTCTCCCTCGGTGCAAACCCTTCCCGCCCAACTCCCCTTACCCGTATCACCTCCCAACCCTCCTCCCCAACTGGCAAAGAAATGTGGTCCAACATTGTCCCAGGTCCAGGCACTTGGCCGCTGGACCCGTGGTAAAGTAAGTCCGTAGAATGGGAGCAGTGGCGACGTCGCAAGCAGGTCGGCCCACCCGCAGCACTCCGCCGCAGGCGAAGAGTCAGAGTCACCATCAGGGAATGCCGAGGAGCGCTCTGCTCTCGCCCCCGCCGCCGGACTAGATTAGCCCGACCCAACCATGTCTTGTGGAACTAATGCGTCGCTCTCCCAGCGGTCAGCCATTGTTCGTTTGCACCAGTCCCTGCGCCACTGTCTCTACCGCAGCCCTCTGCCCCTCCTCTATCTCAGTGGCTGCGGCGCGTCTCGGCCTGCGTCTGCGCCGTTGCTGCTGCCAGCGACCTGGGGCCGCCTCGTTAGAAGCCTTTTCTCCCGGTGACCCGTCGTCGACCACCGGCTCATCCACGCCCAGCACGCGGCAGGCGTCCCTGAGGGTACGCGGCTGATGGAGGACATTGCCGAGCCGAAACACCAGGCGGAAGGGATGCCCCCAGCTGTAGGAAATGTTGCGCTGTCTCAGTTCCGCCGTCACTGGCCGAAAGGTGCGCCGCTTCTCCAGGGTAAGCGCAGCCAGGTCCTGGTATAACGTCGGGGAATGGTCGCCAAAGGTGATTCTCTCCATGTGGCGTGCCTTGCTTAGGATCTCCTCTTTTGTCCTGAAGTCCTGCACGCACACCAGGATGTCCGGCGGGTGCGCTGCGTCGGCCCTCGGGGGACCCGTCCGGTGGGCCCTGTCCAGTCGCAGGGGGGCGTCCGCCTGTCGGCCCAAGATGTGGTTGAAGAGACCCTGTGTAAACCGAAAGAGGTCTTCCGTGTCCGGGGACAGTTTCACTCCTCGGATCCTGATGTTATGCCGCCGGGAGCGGTTCTCCAGGTCCTCGGCGTGTGTCTGGAGATCCACCTGTTGGTCATGTATGCGAGCCAGCTCCTGTCTTAGGGCCTCTATTTCGGCGTCCCGTGTGTCGCTCTTCGTTTCCAGGTCTGCCACTCTCTCCCCTATGGCATCGGTGTCGCGGCGGACCTCTTTGATCTCGTCCTGGAGCTCCTTTTTTAGGGCGTGGATGTCTTCCCTCAGGCCGGTGAACAGGGACTCCAGAAAGGACCGCGTGACGGGAGCCTCGGGGTCCGCTCCCCCAGGGGGCGACGTGGCCACCGTTTTCTTGTCTGTGTCTCCCCGGGGATTGGACCCCGCGGGGCCATTCTGCTTCCCCATGGTGGGGGGGGGTGAAGAGATCCTTAATGGTGCGGTCTTTTTTGGACCTCCCGCCAGACATGCCTCCCCAGGGCCCCCAGCCGCGTCCGCTTGTATCTCCTTCTGCCGGCTGCAGGTCGACCCCTAGGCCTCGTGGGCGCCGCTCCGGGCTCGGGACAACCAGTGCTACTTGAGTGGCGCCTCCGTGTTCCTCCTAGTCTTCTGCCCCCCCGATGAGCAATGTAGTGTTGCTGCCCCCCGAAGCCGCAGCGGCGCACGGCGGGGGCCGCGTGATGGGCGCAGGGGCGCCGGGTCCAACGGCGAGGGAGGAAGCGCGGGCCAGGCCGGGCGGGTAGCCGCCTAAGATGGAGCCCGCGGCTCACCGCGGTGCACAGCCCAGAGGGTGAGAGTGCAGCAGGTCTGCAGAGGCCTCTTCACAGCAAGGGGGCCCGCTCGCCTCCGTGTGGGCCGCGGTTGGGAGCGCGCGGCTATCGGTGCTGGTGTCCCCAGCGTCAGCGCCGCCGAGACGGGCAGAGCAAGAGTTCTCGTACTGTCCCACCACGTGCGGGGGCCCCCGTGGATCTTCTCGGCGCCCCTCGGGCCGACAGGCCACCACCTCCCCCGGCCGAGCGTCGAGGCGTGCAGGTCCAGCCAAGGATTGGGGCAGTGCTGCAGGCGGGGACCGGCGGCGGCGGGGGGCCACGCAGTCAGGCCCAGCGCAGGCGGGTCGTGGTCTCGGCCGCCTCAGACTGCCGCCTCGCCGCGCCGCTAATGGACTCGCTCGTGGGGGTGCCAGCCGGATTCCTCTGTCTCCCGGTGGTCCCTCGTCAAAGGGAGGTCCGCTGGGCCGGGGTGGGGGGGTGGGGGGGGGGGGCCCTCTACCGCCGCTCCTCACCTCCGTGTTCCGGGCTCCTTCGCCCGACCCCCAGGCCGGCTCCGCCGTTGACCCCCACCAGCAAGGAGCTCCGTTGAGCAGCAGGGCGGTGTGGCGAGCCCGCAGAAGCCCCCGACAGGTGACCACGGGGGCCTCGCGCTCAACAGCGCGGGCCGGGCTCGCCGTCGCAGCAGCCGCCAGGCACAGGCACGCTCGAGTCGGCGTGTAAGCTCCGCCTCCTGCGGCCTCGATGTCCTGCCACGCTCTCCTCAGGCCCTCAGCGCCGCCAAGTCTCCGGGCCGGGTCCAGCCGGGGCTCCACGCCGGGAACCGGCAGCAAAACCGTCCTGCACCACCCCGCCGCAATGCCGGCCTCAGGCCCGCCGGGGAAGTGCTCGGTTCAGGGCGTTTGCTGGAAATAATGCTAAAGTTAACGGCCGGCGGCGGGAGCTTCGACAGAGCACGTCTGCTCACTCCGCCATCTTGGCCACGCCCCCATGGTTTTCTTTTAATAAAAAATGGCCGCCAGTAAACAGTTTTGGAAAATAGGACACTGACGAAGGATGTAAATCCGAAACGCGTTTGTCTGAAATAAACTGCTGCTGAGCCAAAGAAACTTCGTGAGTGCTATTCTTTTCCGCATCAAAAAGGGAAATTCGAGCCTGATATTTACTGCGGTACGCCACCGCGTATCTGCACCCGACCACATAGTGCCCCGCTGATGGCGAACGGAGGAGCAGGATATATATATATATATATATATATATATTCTCAGCATTCTCTCACCAGGAGCCCAATATCTGGATACCTGCGGCGCAGAAGAAGAGAGGACGGCCCAAAGTGCAGGTGAGCAGTGGTTTTATTTAATGGCGTGGAAGGCCCACCTCGGCATAACGTTTCGGCCTACACAGAGGTCTTGGTCACATGACGCATGGGGGAGGGAAGTCAGAATTTAAAGTGCAAGTGCAGGGTGATTTGAACCGTGATTGGTTGCAAAAATCAGATGGTATTACAAAGAATTCATAGACATCAATGACATACAATGCGGCCGTTGCAAGAATTGCGGGATAATCCCCGTTTCAATAGTTGTACATGTGCAAAATTAGGGTATAGACAGTTATATCCAACAATAGGGGTTTTGTGTACAATCCTAAAGGTATATATTTACCAGAAAAGAAATAAATAAATACATTTCATTCAGAAATATACACCATGTAATAATAAAAAATATATATTAATTTAGAGATCGTCAATATATAAAACCTGGATAAAAACCATAAAAAAGTTAAAATGCAAAATTGCAACTAAACTGATGATAGAAAAAATACCCTAAAATACGTATTTATATATTGCACATTGGTAATGTTCAGTTAATGTTGTTATATTTACACTATGGAGGAGATAATATCTGTTTGAATACATTATCGCAGCCTCCAATGTAGACAACAAGATGGTGACATCATTTCATCAACAGCCTTCACATAACACATATGATATTGCAACCTAGGTGATAGTGCATAGTGGTAGGTGTCACACAATTATGTTTTCATGTCAAAATCTTATATTCTTGAAACATAGCCTAATCCTAGGCTATGATGTTCGACTATAGTATCCAAACTACCCATCAGATATAGGGCCTATGGTCTTAAAAACAGTGAATTGCCTCCGATGACATCTTTCTTGAATCTGTCATGAAATAAGACCCTGGATTATTAGTGTATGTATACATACTGCCCTAGTAGTAGGAGAGAAAGGTTCAGAGGCAGGTGTAAAAATCCTTTGTGGATTTGAAACCTCCTGGAGCTTTGCTGTCCATCTCCAAGATGTATCTGGTCTTTAACTTTCTCAAGGTACCCTCTCTATCTCCTCCTCTTCTAAGGGGGCCCACAGAGTCAATGGCATAGTATTGCAATAGTGCACTATTGTTGTTATGGCACTCTTTAAAGTGCCGTGCTACCGGATATGCAGCGTCGTTGGTATTGATCGCACGTATGTGCTGGAGTATCCTTTTATGAACCTGCAGCTTGGTACTACCAATGTACCACAGGTTACAAGGACACTCCAGCACATATACCACGTATTCACTTTTGCAAGTTAGCTGTTTATTAATCTTGCGTGGGGTAGCAGAAAAGGGAACAGTGTATTCAGATTTACTGACCCCATGAAGGCAGGCCTTGCAGCTGGAGCACTTTCTAAAGCCCTTGCTTTTGTCCAGCCAGTTTTTATGTGTGACCACCTCAGGACTGGACTTAACCAGAGCATCTTGCATGGAATATGCTTTCTTAAAGGTGATTGAGGGCTTGGCCGGCATTTTTCCTCCAATAATGGGGTCACATCTGATTAGGTCCCAATGCTTCATGATAGTTTTTCTAAGTGCACCAAGCTGCCTATTGTAAGCCCAAATCAGTCTTACTGATTGTTCTTGGATTACTGCAGGTTTAGGTTTTTGCTTAGGTTCAAGGTCAAATTTCGAGGTAATGCATTTGCCTTATGCATAGCCTTTTTAATTTCACCCATCTTGTAACCCCTGGCCAAGAATCTACTTTTGCTGGCCTCCTGAGCTAGGCTACATTGTGCATCAGTACTACATACACGCCTAATCCGAAGCATCTCCTCATAGGGGATGCTTCGAATAAGGTGGGCGGGGTGATGGCTGCTGGCATGGAGCACAGTGTTCCCTGCCGTAGGCTTCCTGTAGAGTTTAGTCTGTAGCTTCCCCTGACTAATCTCAATGGTGATATCAAGAAAGTGTACCAGCAATTGGCTAATATCTGATGTAAACGCCAGATTGTAATTGTTGCAATTGAGAATATCAATATACATATATATATATTACCTACTGGCCGTCGCCAGTAGGTAGTTATAGTTAGGATTGTTTTCTATAGGAAATCCGCAACATTCTATTGGGAATAACTTTGGCGCCGGTTGAGGAATCTGCCTGTAATTTTCCTTAAATTTGCCTCGCTGCGCTCCGCTCCTTCCCTGAAAGTTTGGGGGGGATTCGTCAAGCGGGGGCCGAGATAAAAGGGTGGTCCCGAAACGTGTTTTCCCCATGTTAATTTCCATATGGCGGTTGGACTCACTTTTAGCCCGAACGGCTGAATGGATTTCCACAAAACTTGGCAAAATTGTAGGGACTTGTAGCTCGATGTGCCTTTGCTATGTCTCAAGATATGTGCTCCAGTGGATTTTGAGTAATTTAGGTTAAAAAATATATATATATCTGGGCGGCGCCTAACCACACATCTGATCTGATTGGCTGTCAGCACTTCATCCAAGAAGTGTTGGCAGCCATCTTGGGACCAATATACATGATAGCACCTCATTAAAAAGCATTGTAGTTAATAGAGGGTTTTAGGACTTTAGTTACATTATAAATCATTTGTTGATGGTACCATACTCATTTTAGGAATTGTGGTGTGTTCTAAGGTGATTTTACCATGTGAAAAAGCCTTCTGCTGTGATATCATGAATCATGTTTGAAAGAAAACTAATATTTCATGATTTTCCCACAGTGGTTTGGAAGGGGATCTATAAGCTAAACTGAAAGCATATTTTCTGTAAATTCACATTATCTTTCTCAGTCATGTGAGAATGAAGTCTGACATTCTCAGTAAAACATGTACATCCAACAAGGACAGAGACTGCCAGTTGATTCCTTTGTGTTCTACTGCAGCCTCCTAGAGTGTTCTAAAGAACAACTAGAGCGCTAACAGTCCTACTTATTACAAAGGTATAGCACACCTGAAGCCATTGTGATGGGACTAAAGTGGTAACTCTTAAAACATTTAATTTAAAAAGGAACACAATGAGGAGGTATATTATGCCATAGAAAGTATTATTAGTGCTGCAGAAAGAAAGATTAGGGCACATTTTGAGTGACTTCTCAAATACTCTTCTATTTCATTAAAACATTGTGACATGCAGTCTCCCAAGATGGCCACCAGAGACAAAAGAGCCCAAATGTAGCCCAAATATCACCCAGATGTAGCCCAAGTATAGCCCAATGACAGAATGTCCCAGAGTGTTCTAAAGAACAACTAGAACGCTAACAGTCCTACTTATTACAAAGGTATGGCACACCTGAAGCCATCTTGATTGGAATAAAGTGGTAACTCTTAAAACATTTAATTTAAAAAGGAACAAAATGAGGGGGTATATTATGCCATAGAAAGTATGATTAGTGCTGCAGAAAGAAAAATTAGGGCACATTTTGAGTGACTTCTCAAATCCTCTTCTATTTCATTAAAACATTCTGACATACAATCTCCCAAGATGGCCACCAGAGACAAAAGAGCCTAAATGTAGCCCAAATATCACCCAGATGTAGCCCAAGTATAGCCCAATGACAGAATGTCCCAGAGTGTTCTAAAGAACAACTAGAGCACTAACAGTCTTATTTATGACAAAAGTATGGCACACCAGAAGCCATCTTGATTGGAATGAAGTGGTAAGTCTGAAAACATTTAATTTAAAAAGGAACAAAATGAGGGGGATCATTTTGCCATAGAAAGTATGATTAGTGCTTCAGAAAGAAAAATTAGGGATACTTTTGAGTGACTTCTCAAACCCTTTTCTATTTCATTAAAACAATTCTGACATGCAGACTGAAACATGCACTTGGAATACCAGCAGCAGACTTCCCTGGTGAGCAGTAGCTTTACTACAGTGATCTAATGAGCAACTAGAGTGCTAACATTCAGAATTTATGGCAAATGTGTGAGACATCTGAATGCCTTCTTGATGAAACCAAAGTAAACAAGCATTGAAAATGCAATAGATCTCACCCTCGTTTAAGTTAAAGCCATTCTGTTTCGAATGAGGTGGCTTTTTAGCTTTGCTTTTATTAGTGTTTTTTAAACTTTCATGTAAATAACATGCATCTGTATGCATATATGTATATGCATGCATGCGTTTATATTTGTATTTATATAGATATACAGATTATACATGTTTATATATGTATGTATGTATATATATATATATACATACACATACATATATATAAATGCACATGCATATATATGCATATATATATGTGTATATGTGTGCGTGTAGGGAGAGGTAGAGAGGTAGAGGTAGAGAGGTAGAGAGGTAGAGGTAGAGAGGTAGCGGTAGAGAGGTAGAGACTAGTAGAGAGAGAAGTAGAAAGAGGTAGAGAGGTAGAGAGTAGAGAATGAGTAATAGAGAGTAGAGAGTGAGTAGTAGAGAGTAGTAGAGAGCAGTAGAGAGAGTAGCAGAGAGTGAGTAGTAGAGTGAATAGTAGTGAGTAGTAGAGAATAGTAGAGAGTGAGTAGTAGAGAGTAGTAGAGAGTAAGTAGTAGAGTGCAGTAGAGAGTGAGTAGTAGAGAGTAGTAAAGAGTGAGTAGTAGAGAGTAGTAGAGAGTGAGTAGTGGAGAGTGAGTAGTAGAGAGTAGTAGAGAGTGAGTAGCAGAGAGAGAATAGTAGAGAGTAGTAGAGAGTGAGTAGTAGAGTGAGTAGTAGAGACTAGTAGAGAGTGAGTAGTAGAGAGTGAGTAGTAGAGAGTAGTAGAGAGTGAGTAGTAGAGTGAGTAGTAGAGAGTGAGTAGTAGAGAGTGAGTAGTAGAGAGAGAGTAGTAGAGAGTGAGTAGTAGAGAGTGAGAAGTAGAGAGTGAGTAGTAGAGAGTGAGTAGAGAGTGAGTAGTAAAGAGTGATTAGGAGAGAGTAGTAGAGAGTAGAAGAGTAGTAGAGAATGAGTAGTAGAGAGTGAGTATTTGAGAGTAGTGGAGTAGGAGAGAGTAAGTAGTAGAGAGTAGTGGAGAATATTCCAAAGTTTGGCACAGCACCACTTGCACAATAAGTCCAATCAAATCATATCACTTAGAGTCCTTATTGAAGCGCTGAATCTTGGTGTATATTCAAATGCTTTTATTTTCCTTAAGTTTATGTACCACAGCCAGCCAAAATGTTTCGTTCTGTACAACAGAACTTCTTCAGGGCGTTCTTATTTCCTTCAAGTTATGTCGGTATCCTGTTGTCATATAACTAGATATTTCTTCCAAATGTTAGACGAGACGTAAGTACATTCTTATTCAAATTGACTAGGTATCAATTTTACCCACACAATTCGGGCAGACTTGAGTAATTTATAGCATCCTCAAAGTCAGTCTTTCAAAAATTCCAAAGTATAGGACATGATAATCCAAATCCAAATGTTTCTAAAGAAAAGTCATTTTCAATCGTCCGGAATATCGGTGTTTGGGCAGATATGACCCAGGGACCCCCAGTATGCAAGGGGAATTAGTCCCCCCTCTGCAAACGCGCCAGTGGCCTGCGTTGCAGAGAGGTGTAAAAAGGGGCATAGCCTCATTACACCTCTGTGCAATGCAGCCCCCTGGCGCATACTGGAGGTTCCAGGTGGGCTAGTTGGCCCACAGGGACCCCTAGTATGCAAGGGGAATTAGTTCCCCCTCTTCAAACATGCACGGGGGCTGCGTTGCAGAGAGGTGTAAAAAAGGGTGTGGCCTCATTACACCTCTCTGCAATGCAGCCCCCTGGCACATACTGGAGGCTCCTGGTGGGCTAGTTGGCCCCCAGGGACCCCCAGTATGCAAGGGGAATTAGTTCCCCCTCTGCAAACGCGGAAGGGGGCTGCGTTGCAGAGAGGTGTAACAAGGGGCATAGCTTCATTACACCTCTGCAATGCAGCCCCCTGGCGCATACTGGAGGTTCCAGGTGGGCTAGTTGGCCCCCAGGGGCCCCCAGTATGCAAGGGGAATTAGTTCCCCCTCTTCAAACATGCACGGGGGCTGCGTTGCAGAGAGGTGTAAAAAGGGGCGTGGCTTCATTACACCTCTCTGCAATGCAGTCCCCTGGGGCATACTGGAGATTCCTGGTGGGCTTTCAGGTCTTATATAGTTAGGAAATAGCATTTAAAAAACCTATGAAATTCACTGAAAAAACCATAGGTTTGACACCAGTTATAGCTAGCTGGAAATTTTACTGACATAAAACCATTGAAATTCCCACGTTATAGTTAGTTGGACTCAATATAACTTGCGCGCCTGCAATGCACTGCTGATGACGTCACATATTACATCACTCATGACATGGTCAGTGACATCACTCATGACATCACTGATGACACCATCCTTGTGACAGAGTGACAGACCTCAATTCAGTGTAATGTAACCCTTGAAACACATATTCAAAAATAGAAACAAAAATTTTCAAAAAAATAGAGATACCCATACCAGTTACAACAACCAATTCAGTAATACCACCATCTATATACACATCCACTCATTCACCAACAGTTCTATATAGTCACTCATACATATATTCACTCATCATATGTAGTGAAACACCTATACATCCTGTTACACACCGACAGTCATCCAAAAGTTACTCACACACATAATCACACATGCAAATAAACTATTGAACATCCATTTATTTGCATATACAGATATACACACATTACCACCATACTTCTAAGGAAACCTACACATACTTACTCTCTTAAACAATCACTTATAGAAACACATACTTATTTAAACAAGAACTCGTTCAATCTCTCACTCTCACATATACTCACTTATATACATCAATACTCACATATACTAGATTAAAACATATGTTATGTTATGTTATTATTACTTATACAGCGCACAGCTGCCCCAGCAGCAAAAGGGCTACGGGAACAGCATAAGGGCTAAACAAATAAGAAGGTCTTGATGGCACGTCTAAACTGAAGAAGGTCATCAATGGTCCGAATATGAGGAGGAAGGGAATTCCACCAATTCGCCGCTAACACTCGAAAAGAGCATAGTCACTGATAAAGACACTAGTGAGACAGTCATTCACTCACTAACACACACATATATACACACTCATCCACCCATACAGTTCTGCACATATGCTGTCTTCAAAACACATACAAACAGTGAGGCAGTCATTGATGCATGTATGTGCCATCCCCACCAAACCATACAGACACTCATACTGATACTAAAAAAAAATCTAATAACCCATATACACACACATGTAGCTACTCACCAACCCATGCAGCCACTTATACACAAAGTGAAACACTGTTACAAACATTTAAATATTTAAACAATACTCGCTAATATATGTATTCACTAAGATACACTTAATAAGCCAGTTAACCAATCAATTAAAAAAAAAAATCAATTTAGACATTTATTTAAACATTTATTCTTCCATCAACCTTAACATATACATATATAAAACATATTTATTTTTCAGAAAGACACACATTCACTGGATGGTGTCATCAGTGATGTCATGAGTGATGTCACTGACCATGTCATGAGTGATGTAATATGTGACGTCATCAGCAGTGCATTGCAGGCGCGCAAGTTATAGTGAGTCCAACTAACTATAACGTGGGAATTTCAATGGTTTTATGTCAGTAAAATTTCCAGCTAACTATAACTGGTGTCAAACCTATGGTTTTTTCAGTGAATTTAATAGGTTTTTTAAATGCTAATTCCTAACTATAACTGGTGTGAAACCTATGGTTTTTTCAGTGAATATATATACAAGACGCTGAAACATGTAGGACTAAAGGGAAGCTCGATGTGCGTCAACACTACGAATAAAAGTGTTTGAACTTGAAAGTGGGCCTCTTTCCTTTGCCTTCGTGAATCGAAATTTGCGGGCTTCTCCGTGCCCGTTCAAGAGGCCGCCCTGAAGGGTCTTGGGCTCCCCAAACGGGGGCTTGTTGTTTGGATTCTAATGAGGGAGCCTGATCCACCTACTGCAGCAAAACCTACTTAGGACACGCTACAATAGCGAAATCAGCTGCAGCAGCGGAAGGGAATTGATGGGGCTTACCTCCCCATCGATCGTTTCAAGTTTGAAGCTTCTTTTCAGGTGATGGAATATTCAACATCTTGTTATTTAATAATTGCGTGACTGAGTCTTCCACTTGGAAACATTTGACAATTATGCAGCATGAGGGTGAAAATATTTGAACCATCGTAAAAATAAGAACACTGTGTCTCATGAAAAAGACTGACTTACCAACTACCATGCTGCATTATGGGAGATTGAGGCATCAACAGTCACGTGTGCATGAATGTACTTATAATGCCTGCACGGAAGCACTGTGGTTATGCTTCCTGTCCGTGATCAAGGCTAGAGACACTGAAACATGTAGGACTAAAGGGAAGCTCGATGTGCGGCAACACTACGAATAAAAGTGTTTGAACTTGAAAGTGGGCCTCTTTCCTTTGCCTTCGTGAATCGAAATTTGCGGGCTTCTCCATGCCCGTTCAAGAGGCCGCCCTGAAGGGTCTTGGGCTCCCCAAACGGGGGCTTGTTGTTTGGATATATCTATCTATCTATCTATATATATCTATATATATCTATATATATATATATATATATATATATATATATATATATATATAGATATATATATATATATATATATATATATATATATAGATAGATATATATAGATATATATAGATATATATAGATATTACCTACTGGCAATAGCCAGTAGGTATATATAGTTAGGATAAATTCCCTATGGGACTTTTGAAAATTCTATGTCTAATAACTTTGGCGTTTGTGGATGGAATCGGCTGAAATTTTCAGGAAAATGGCACATTTTGTTTCTGAGCAGCTCCTGAAAATTTGGTGGGGTTTCGTCAAGGGGGGGCTGAGAAAAAAGGGGGGTCCCAAAACGCGTTTTTTGCATTGAGTTTTCCATAGGGCGGTTGGACTCACTTTTAGCTCGAACGGCTGATTGGATTTGCACGAAACTTGGCAAAATTGTAGGGACTGTTAGCCCGATGTGCCTTTGCTAGGTCTCAATATATGTGCTCCAGTAGTTTTTGAGAAATTAACGTTTAAATCAAGATATATATCTGTAACAGCGCTCCGGGCAGCGATCCGGTCCGCTTACTTTTCGCTTATCGGAACTTTGCGCGCAGAAAGCTGATTGGCTCTCCGGTGTCTGTCAACATTCTAAACAGTCCGGAGCGGCCGCCATCTTGTCTCTCGGTAGGATCGAGAGAGAAGAAGAGGTGAAAAACGAAAGGGGAATTTAATGAAAGGGGGCAAGGTATCCCCCTCTTGACCCCCTAGGAATGTTGTTGGGGTTATTAAAGGGTCCCGTGGGGAAAATTAAAAAAAAAATGATTTTTCACGGTAGAAGCGCTTCCCGGGCCGCGAACTGGGCTGCAAACTGGTAGCGAAACGGGAATTCGCCATTTTGTGCTTCGTTAATTAAATTACTAGGTATAAGGGGGTGCGGGAGACGTATCCTAATCCCCTATATTTCCTGAGGGTGGCTGAGGAGGCTCATATATGTTGATACATCTCTTCCAGCGGCTGTGCGTGAGCTTTTTTTTTTTTGCTGCGTGACAGTCCGGAGCGGCCGCCATCTTATCTCTCGGTAGGATCGAGAGAGAAGAGGTGAAAAACGAATGGGGAATTTAATGAAAGGGGGCAAGGTATCCCCCTCTTGACCCCCTAGGATTGTTGTTGGGGTTATTAAAGGGTCCCGTGGGGAAAATAAAAAAAAAATTATTTTTCACGGTAGAAGCGTTTCCCGGGCCGCGAACTGGTAGCGAAACGGGAATTCGCCATTTTGTACTTCGTTTTAATTGTTTAGAGACAAAAATTATCGCCGCACATCGGCCACAATGCATGAATATCGTTGAAAAGTCAGCGATATTCATGCATTATCCAGCAAATGCTCTTAGCCGTGTTATCCACCTTCCATTGGATAACATGGCTAAAAACTGCTCTGTGCGTGTTTTTTTTTTTTTTTTTTTTTTTTTTTTGCTGCGTGACGTTTGTTAACGTTCGATTCGATGGAAATCAGGAAGTGGTGACCACCATTTTGTCACTGCGAGTAAATATTTTGTTATAAATGAATCCTTATTGATAAACATTGTCTGCGCCATCTTGCGTTTTGTCCAATGCCACAATTTTGTCGTGCACGGCTGCCATTTTAGATGCCTTGACCAGGGCCACTCTCTGCACGCCGCCGATTCTCAGCATGGCTCCCCACCCTCGCACGCATCTCCCCCACGCAATGGTCACCCCCGCTCTCTCTCTCATGCATGGGCCATATACTTCCCCCCATCTGCGCTGCTCTTGTCTGAGAATCACACCCTGTGCCTGCCCGACACCTCCCTTTCACCCTATTCACTACCGCACCCTCTGACACTCCTCTTCCTCTGTGTCCGATTGTCCAGGCCGGACCTAGGCTATCACCTAGCCCTGCGAATGTAGTTTATGACCCCAGCTGTAGAGTATCCAGACATGCCAACCCTCCCGATTCAGGCGTGAGACTACTGATTTCAGTGCTAGTCTTTCGCTTCCCGATTCCTGCAAGGAAAAACCCGGGGGCATATTACCAACAACTAGCGGTAAACATGGCTCCCCACCCTCGCACGCATCTCCCCCACGCAATGGTCACCCCCGCTCTCTCTCTCATGCATGGGCCATATACTTCCCCCCATCTGCGCTGCTCTTGTCTGAGAATCACACCCTGTGCCTGCCCGACACCTCCCTTTCACCCTATTCACTACCGCACCCTCTGACACTCCTCTTCCTCTGTGTCCGATTGTCCAGGCCGGACCTAGGCTATCACCTAGCCCTGCGAATGTAGTTTATGGCCCCAGCTGTAGAGTATCCAGACATGCCAACCCTCCCGATTCAGGCGTGAGACTACTGATTTCAGTGCTAGTCTTTCGCTTCCCGATTCCTGCAAGGAAAAACCCGGGGGCATATTACCAACAACTAGCGGTAATTTTGTCTCTAACTTGTTTAGAGACAAAAATTATCACCGCACATCGGCGAATTTTATCGTACATAAACCTTGCTATTAGCAAGGTTTATCGCAAATGCGATAAAAAACGGCCGCAATGCATGAATATCGTTGAAAAGTCAGCGATATTCATGCATTATCCAGCAAATGCTATTAGCCATGTTATCCACTTCACATTGAACAAGCGCATGGTCTTTTAAAGATTTGTGAAGTACTCGGGGCGGCGGTGTGTGTGTGCCCTCTTTCAGGAGCGGGCGGGGGGGGCACTGCCAGCAATTTGCAGGCCAGGCAGTGTTCAACACGTGCATCACCCTTTCTCTGCCTGCTATTGCGCTCCATGCTTCGGAAAGGTAAGAAAAAGAACGTGCATTTGAGTTTGAAATGTCCGATCTTGTAGCAGTACACTTGCAAAGCCCACACATGACAATAACCCGATTCAAGGCCCCATTCACCCGATTTTTTAAAAAAATATAGTACTCCAAGACAGTTACATTTTAAAACTTTATTAACATTTAAATATAACGAACGCAACAAAAACTGTAAATATATTTAACCATTTTTTGAAATTAACCAGAACTATAACGATAACAACAACAATAATATAACTTTTATGCCTAAATTACGCAAACATTTAGCTAATCTGCTAAAGGGGGGAGTCGCAATTTCTTTACAATAATCAATAATGAAAAATCCACATCAATAGGGTTGCCCGTTTTCTCGATGCAGCACTATAGTGCAATATACACAGCACCTGGGGTGTCAAGAGTGAACAGGTCTTTCTTTGTTCCTTAAGATGTTATCTCCGAGAATGCTGATGCATTGGTGTCTGTACACTTCTTTGTCAATTCTGTCAAGATGATAACTGCTTTATAAACAGACGATATCTTTGTTTAGTCATTAGTGTTAAGTGTGTCTGAAACTACAGTGCCCTTCTGTTTTTTTTCTTCAGGCTCTACAGAGTTTTGTGTGTTGTTCTTTTGAGCGACAATTATTCCAGAGGTTTCAGGTTCACTTGTTTTGTCCTGCAGTGAGTTAACAGCTTTAGAGAGTTCATGTTTATTTGCTATGTCCTGCTGTTCGTGAACTGCTTCAGAGACGTCAGCCTCATTTTTTATGTTTCAGTAGGTCCTGGACCTGCCCGGCCGCGCCCAAAATGGCGCCGGTGTAAATGGGACTCGTAACTGCTTGTTCTGTACTGGTTGCCCAACCTTGATATCACGAGATACATATGCAGTTTTGAAGCACATGGCGGAGGCTTGTCTGCTGTAGTGGGGCGCCCCTTTATCGTTTCAGTCGCCATTCCGCCCGCTTTTGCTACACTGTGCCTTTTCCGCCATTCACCTGTTTAGCGCCCGCTCTTACGGCTACAGCGTCTCGCTCACCATGTAGTTGAGTTGCTCCCACTCTTGCGGTGCAGCGATAGGCGGCTGCCACAGGACTCTTAAAATGGCGGCCGGCTCTTCGGATTTGGGCCTGGTCCAGTAAAATGGCCCTGGGACACCTTGGAACTCGGACGCTTGTCTGCCAGGGCTTGGGTTCCATTCTCGAAAGCGTCCCCTCAGCCTTGAAGATTGTACAAAAGTCTTGGGGGCCCTCGACTCCCGCGGCCTTCCGGTGGGGAGCGGCTGCCATGATTGCTTGCGGAATGGCCACGACGGAGCTACGAGATGGTGGTGCTCTCATGGTGACGGCAGCTTCAGTCTGAAACATCCAGAAACAAGGTGGGGCTTTCATCGTTTGGGGAAAAAAAAATGTTTTAATCCAATGAAAAGTGTTATTTTTAGGTCACATGACCTAGTCTTACATAATTAGGAAAAGAAAAGTAAAATGAACCAATGAAAAGTTTTATTAACAAGTCACATGACCTGTTATGCTTACGTTACGCGCTGCGCAGCGCTCTGGATCGTTTCCGGGAAGCTGCGCCTTGCGCACCAGAGCACTTCCGGGTGCGCTAACGCGTCGCGTCATATGACGCATTACGCGACAATGCAGGTGCAGAATATAGTCAAAATGTCTCCACCAACCAGCGGTCGGAATACAACCGCTTTCAGCAGTCCAAAAAGTTCGGTCAAATCTTAAGAGCGGGAGCAACTCAACTACATGGTGAGCGAGACGTTGTAGTCGCAAGAGCGAGCGGTAAACAGCTGAATGGCGGAAGAGGCACAGAGTACCAAAAGCGGGCGGAATGGCAACTAAAACGGTAAAGGGGCGCCCTACGACAGCGTGTCTTCAGGTGAAACGGATTGTGGGACAAGGTCCAGAATGAAAGATTCTTCAAAAGGGAAAAAATTCCGCCGGACCCCGGGAGCCGGCCGCCTATGCCGGGGGCGATCTCAGGCCTCACCAGGGCAACACGACTTGGGGAGGGGGCAGGAGCCAAGCGCCCCCTCTCAGTCCGCGCCATCTCACCGCCCCTCGGGGGCCTCCGTCAAGCGGTTTAGGGAGGCACTGTATCACATTGTTTTCCAATGCAGTCAGGTCCACAAATGGACCCCACTTACTTTGAATAGTGAAGCTGCAGCAGGTGCAAATAAGGTTTAAACAGTGTTACAAGAGCTGCTTAGAACTCTGAAGTATGACAACCAGGACTTATGCCATGTATGTAAGGCAGTGACATGGAAGCAAGTCAGGGACAAAAAGCATGAACGAACATTCACGTATGAAAATCTTATTTGGAGAAGGGGTAGAATCCAAACGCCCCCTGCCAGTTCGCGCCAGTACACCATATGTGGAAAATCTGAAGACATCATTCTACAAACTCTCAACGCTTGTTATCAGTGCATGAGTTTCATGCTCGATCGATTGAGCTAGCCGGATCGGGTAATAAAAAGTATAAAATAGTTATGTAAATAGTTATTTAATAAAATGTTTTACTCTGTTTCTTTGCTGGTGTGTTGTGTATATTTATAATATTTGCATAGGGTTTGCCGTTATTTTGGGCGGTGTGGGTGGCGGAGTCGAGCTGTCTTGCAGCCCTCATGGTGTGGAGCTCAGTTCATCTCACTATTTTCGTATTTCTCAAGAAGGGTTGTTCCTAATGTTTCTATTTTAGCGAGGTCAAAAAGAGATCCAATTAGTGGCCTACTGATTTTGCTCGATTACTTTTATTTTTTTACACGATTTTTCACTATCTGCAAAGACTAAACAGAGTATTGCGACTTTGTGCTTGTTTGTAAATAGAGAATGATCCAAAGAGAACCAATTCTAAAACAGTAAATGCTTGGACAACAATCAATCAAATGGAGAGACAAGGAGGTACGACGGATTACAACGGGGGTAAAGGCCTGCGTTAACTACCCTTCTGTATCTGCAAAGAGAGAGTACTACTAAGGCAAAAGAGGGGAGGGGGGGGGCAGCGTTCAAAGCACATCAGCGTGCATAAATACGAAAATGTTTTTATCTATCACGTACTTGACATTTTAAAGCTTTTCATATTTGCTATTAAAAAACCAATGAAATTCACAGAAAAAACCATAGGTTATAGTGGATATATAGTTAGGAATTTGCATTTACAAAACCTTGAAAATTCAATGAAAAAACCATAGGTTATAGGCCATATATAGTTAGGAATTAGCATTTACAAAACCTTATTTTACTCGCATAAAACCATTGAAATTCCATATATAGTTAGCTAACTATAAGCGCTAACTATATATCGCGCACCCGCAATCCACTGCTGATGATGTCACATATTACATCATTCATGACATGGTCAGTGACATCACTGATGACATCACTGATGACATCTCAAATGACATCACTGATGACAACTCAAATGATATCAATGATGACATCTCAAATGACATCACTGATGACAACTCAAATGACATCACTGATGACATCTCATTTGTCATCACTGATCACATCACTCATGTGATAATACAATGAACCTCTTCAGACTCTAATATAACCTTACATACACTCAGTATAAACAGACACTCATAGACAGTCACTCATCCATGGAGTTACTCACACACCTAGTCAGTCATGCAAAGAATCAATCACACCTCCATTTCCTCAACTATATAGTTATACACATCTTACTTATTCAAACATATAATAACACATATTTACTCTCTTATATAATCCCTGATACAAGCTCACAGTGATCGATACAGCCACTCACACATTCACTGGCTCTTATGTTCAGTTATTTATATATCTCAACTCTCACATGTATTGTGTTTTACATACGTACTTACTTGCACATGTAGCAATGAGAAATCCATTCACTCACCAACACACCCATGCACAGTCAACCGCCCATATAGTTGTTTCCACATGCACTCTTGAACTCATACTCCTAGTGAATCAACTGCTTACACATCTATGCACAGAGTCACGCACCTCCCAGCCACCCACACACACACTCAGCCTCCCATTCAAATATTTGGGCAACCAATCAATAACCCATATGGCCACTCTTATAGCTACTGATCAACACATGCAGCAGCTTACACAACATCAAACATACTGATGCACGAATTAAGACAGTTTAGTCACTAACCCATGTACTCAGTGAGACACATTTAATCACTCACTCATACAGTCAGTCATGCACCTACTAAATTCTTCATCCAGACACTTATACATCCACTCATTCTTCAATATGTGAAACATATTTAAACTTTACAGACACATACAATCACTGGATGTTGTGATCAGTGATGTCATCAGTGATGTCACTGACCATGTCATGAATGATGTAATATGTGACATCATCAGCAGTGGATTGCGGGTGCGCGATATATAGTTAGCGCTTATAGTTAGCTAACTATATATGGAATTTCAATGGTTTTATGCGAGTAAAATAAGGTTTTGTAAATGCTAATTCCTAACTATATATGGCCTATAACCTATGGTTTTTTCATTGAATATATATATCACTAGGCTAGATATATATAGATATCACTAGGCTTTCTGGGAGTTGTAGTCCTCCAACTGAGCCGGACTCCAACAGGTGAGCCTTATTGCTAGGGGGAGGAGCGGATCACGCCAGTACTTCAACGGAGGCAGCAGGATGAACACACAACGGATGAAGGCTCCCAGTGTTGGGTACTGAGGAAGCCACGACGGCGAAATGCATCTACCGCCACTGGGACTACCTGACAGTTAATAAAGCCCGTTTTCCATGTCCCCCTTGGGCTCCTGCTTCATTCTTTTTGGAGGAAGTTTCGTTTTTATATATATATATATACATATGTATATATATATTCACTGAAAAAAACATAGGTTTCAAACCAGTTATAGTTAGGAATTAGCATTAGCATATATATATATATATATATATATATATATATATATATATATATATATATATATAGAGAGAGAGAGAGAGAGAGAGAGACAGATATGTATATATATATATATATTCACTGAAAAAACCATAGGTTATAGACCATATATAGTTAGGAATTAGCATTTACAAAACCTTGAAAATTCACTGAAAAAACCATAGGTTTTAGACCTTATATAGTTAGGGATTAGCATTTACAAAACCTTAATTTACTCGCACAAAACCATTGAAATTAGCATATATAGTTAGTTGCACTAACTATATATCGCGCACCCGCAATCCACTGCTGATGATGTCACATATTACATCATTCATGACATGGTCAGTGACATCATTGATGACATCCCTGATGACATCTCAAATGACATCACTGATGACATCACTGATGACATCTCAAATGACATCAATGATGACATCTCAAATGACATCACTGATGACATCACTGATGACATCTCATTTGACATTACTGATCACATCACTGATGACATCAATCATGTGATTATACGATGAACCTCTTCAGACTCTGATATAACCTTAGATACACTCAGTGTAAACAGACACTCACAGACTGTCACTCATCCATGGAGTTACTGACACACCTAGTCAGTCATGCAAAGAATCAATCACACCTCCATTTCCTCAACTATACAGTTATACACACCTTACTTATTCAAACATATACTAACACGTATTTACTCTCTTATACAATCCCTGATACAAGTTCACAATGATCCATACAGTCACTCACACATTCACTGGCTCTTATGCACAGTTATTTATATATGTCAACTCTCACATGTACTGTGTTTTACATATGTACTTACTTTGACATGTAGCACTGAGATATCCATTCACTCACCAATACATTCATGCACACAGTCAACCGCCCATACAGCTGTTTCCACATGCACTTTTGAACCCATACATCTAGTGAATCAACTGCTCACACATCTATGCACAGAGTCATACACCTCCCAGCCACCCACACATACACTCAGTCTCCCATACAAATACTTGGGCAACCAGTCAATAACCCATATAGTTACTCATATAGCTACTGATCAACACATGCAGCAGTTTACAGAACAACAGACATAATGATGCACAAATTAAGACAGTTTAGTCACTAACCCATGCACTCAGTGAGACACATTTAATCACTCACTCATACAGTCAGTCATGCACCTACTAAATCCTTCATCCAGACACTTATACATCCACTCATTCTTCAATATGTAAGACATATTTTAACTTTACAGAAACATACAGTCACTGGATGTTGTCATCAGTGATGTCATCAGTGATGTCATTTGAGATGTCATCAGTGATGTCATCAGTGATGTCACTGACCATGTCATGAATGATGTAATATGTGACATCATCAGCAGTGGATTGCGGGTGCGCGATATATAGTTAGTGCAACTAACTATATATGCGAATTTCAATGGTTTTGTGCGAGTAAATTAAGGTTTTGTAAATGCTAATCCCTAACTATATAAGGTCTAAAACCTATGGTTTTTTCAGTGAATTTTCAAGGTTTTGTAAATGCTAATTCCTAACTATATATGGTCTATAACCTATGTTTTTTTCAGTGAATTTCAATGGTTTTTTAATAGCAAATATCAAAAGCTGTAAAATGTCAAGTACGTGGTAGGCAAAAACATTTTCGTATTTATGCACGCTGATGTGCTTTGAACGCTGGCCCCCCCCTCCTCTTTTCTTTTAGGAGTATTCTCTCTTTGCAGATAGTGAAGGGTAGGTAACACAGGCGTTTGCCCCCATTGTAATCCGTCGTGCCTGCTTCCCTCTCCATTTGATTGATTGTTATCCTAGCATTTATTGTTTTGGAATTGGTTCTCTTTGGTTCATTCTCTATTTACAAACAAGCACAGAGTCGCAATACTCTGTTTAGTCTTTGCAGATAGTGAAAAATCGTTAAAAAAACAAAAGGAATCAAGCAAAATCAGTAGGCCACTAATGGGATCTCTTTTTGACCTCGCTAAAATAGAAACATTATGAACAACCCCTCATGACAAATACGAAACTAGTGAGAGGAACTGAGCTCGACGCCATGATAGCTGCAAGACAGCTCGGCTCCGCCGCCCACCCCACCCAAAATAACGACAAACACTATGCAAATATTATAAATATATACAACACACCAGCAAAGTAACAGGGTAAAACGTTTTATTAAATAACTATTTACATGGCAGCCTGCTGCAACATCGATCCAAACAAGCCTTTGTATTTTGGGCTCAAAATAAACCATCAATAGTAAGATTTTCATAGGTGAGTGTAGGTTCATGGTTTTCCATCCACAGACTAAAAGCCTGGAGTGGGAGTGAAAGAACAATAACTAGGTAAGAAGGAAGGCAGAGGTTGTGGGAAGGACTCTGCGTATGGTATGTTACTTGGTCCCTGAGATGCTTCGATGTCACTGCCTTGCACAAATGGCATAAGTCCTGGATGTGATGGTGATGCTCTCATGCTGACTCCAGCTTCAGTCTGAAACATCCAGAAACACTGTAGACTAACAATTCGATGACTTCCGTTGAGCCCCAACGTGACCCGGTAGGGAAAAACTTGCCCTCCCCTCTTTTGACTGATGGTTCTTGTTACCTGTCCCCTCTGTTGTTATCTAACGGAACCTTTTTGGATTGCCGAGTGAGAAAAAAAAAAGGTGGGGCTTTCATCGTTTGGGAAAAAAAAATGTTTCAATCCAATGAAAAGTGTTATTTTTAGGTCGTATGATCAAGCCTTCCATCAATAGGAAACCAAAAGTAAAATGAACCAATGAAAAGTTTTATAAACAAGTCACATGACCTGTTATGCGGCTTTGGGCTATAAAAAGCCTACAAAATCCGTTGGCCTGTGAGGCGGCGTCAGTAGCGGACCGATGTGCGAATAGGCCGAATGCAGCACAACGCGCCGAGATCCGGATGGCACCGAGGTGGTGTCCAGCAAGTTGCACTGGTGTGGCCATCCTACAATGCTGCGCCGAAAGTCGGCGTGGGGTGCCCGGGGGGGGGGGGGGAGGCGGTGCGAACTGGCCTCTCCCGCCTCCCCAGGTGAAGGCACCTCATCTGCAGTGCGGCGCCTCTTACCGTTTCACTCGCCGTCCACTTGAGTTGCGCCCGCACTTGCTGCTACAGTAGGCCGAAGGCAGCACAACGCGCCGAGATCCGGATGGCACGAGGTGGTGTCCAGCAAGTTTCTGCACTGGTCTGGCCATCCTACAATGCTGCGCCGAAAGACGGCGTGTCCAGCTGAGTTGCGGTCACTCTTGCTGCTACAGTACGCCGAAGGCAGCACAACGCGCCGAGATCCGGATGGCACCGAGGTGGTGTCCAGCAAGTTTCACTGGTGTGGCCATCCTACAATGCTGCGCCGAAAGATGGCGTGGGGTGCCCGGGAGGGGGGGGGAGGCGGCGCAAACGGGCCTCTCCCTCCTCCCAGGTGGAGGCTCGTCAGCTGCAGTGGGGCGCCCCTTAGCGTTTCAGTTGCAATTCAGCTGAATTGCGCCCGCTCTTGCGGCACTGTGCCTCATCCGCCATTCAGCTGAGTTGCGCCCACTCTTGCGGCTACAGCGTCTCGCCCACCATCCAGCTGAATTGCGCTTACTTTTGCGGTGCAGCGAAAGGCGACTGCAACAAGACTCTCAAAATGGCGGCCGGCTCTTTGGATTTGGGCCTGGTCCACTAAAATGGCCCTGGGACACCTTGGAACTCGGACGCTTGCCTGCTAGGGCATGGGCCCCATTCACGAAAGCGTCCCCTCTTTTGACTGATTGTTCTTGTTGACTATCTCTTCTGTTGTCATTTAACGGAACCTTTTTGGACTGCCGAAAGAGGTTCTGGTCCGACCGCTGGTTGGTGGAGACATTTTGACTATATCCTGGACCTGCCCGGCCTTGCCCAAAATGGCGCCGGTATAAATGGGACTCGAAACTCCTTGTTGTGTACTGGTTGCCCAACTTGATATCACGAAATACGTATGCAGTTTTGAAGCACATGGCGGGCGGGGACGAATACTGATTGAACATTTGGACATCCCTATTGATATTAAGTTCTGATGTGTTATTGATTACTGTACTATTGAAAGTTCGAATTAACGTCACCCATGGTACTTGCCCGCAAATGTATATCTAGATAATTTTATTGTAACTGGCCCTGTCGTACTTTAATTATAAAATGTACGTCCACCGATTCCGCAACTGTTAGACACCTTGGTTCTTGCAACCTAATGGGTTGCCCGTTACGTTCTTCTACAGTGTAAATGTCCCCTCATCATATACGATTCCAGTTTGCTCCGTGGCCGGCCCACGTGGTTATAGGCCCGTATTTGTATATTGACATTTTCACAATAAAGGTTTTTAAAACAAAACATGGTAGTAGTACCTAGATTGGTAAAGTTTTGAATAATAGCCACTGTTTTCGAATCAGTAAAAGGCAAGTAAAATAAAGCAGCCCGATTACATGAAGGTTAAAAGGTATAATACGCAGGAACGCAGTAAACATAAATGGTCAAGGGCTGTTGTGTTTTCCACTCCTGCAACATAAAGTGATCGATAAGAATCCGATATTCATGCCTATCAGCGACTAAGACAGCAGGCCGAGCCTCTTTTGTTCAACGGCTCCCTCATGGGATGAAGAAATGCCCTTTTTCTCGAAATAGGAATATTTTAAAGGCAGGACAGTTGTAAATTTCCCGGGAAAATACATTAGCCTAGAACATTGTTAGTGATAAACTGTAAATGCATCTGGGTCCTTTGCTTTACAAGTCAGAGTGAGAAAAAAAAAGGTGGGGCTTTCATCATTTGGGAAAAAAAAATGTTCGAAAGCAATGAAAAGTGTTATTTTTAGGTCATATGACCAAGCCTTTCATCATTAGAATAACAAAAGTAAAATGAACCAATGAAAAGTTTTATAAACAAGTCACATGACCTGTTATGCTTACGTTACGCGCTGCGCGCCGCGCTCTGTATCGTTTCCGGGAAGCTGCGCCTCGCTCACCGGAGCACTTCCGGGTGCGCTAACGCGGAGCGTCATATGACGCATTACGCGACAACGCAGGTCCAGAATATAGTAAAAATTTCTCCACCAACCAGCGGTCGGAACACAACCCCTTTCAGCAGTCCAAAAAGTTCTGTTAAATGACAACAGAAGGGACAGGCTATGAGAACCATCAGTCAAAGAGGGGAGGGCAAGTTCTTCTCTACCGGGTCACGTTGGGGCTCCACCGGAACTGATCGAATTGGTAGTCTACAGTGTTTCTGGATGTTTCAGACTGAAGCTGGCGTCAGCATGAGAGCATCACCATCTCGTGGCTCCGTCGTGGCCATTCCGCGAGCAATCACGGCAGCCGCTCCCCACCGGAAGCCTGCGGGAGTCGGGGGCCCGATGACTTTTGTAGACTCTTCAAGGCTGAGGGGACGCTTTCGAGAATGGGGCCCAAGCCCTAGCAGGCAAATGTCCGAGTTCAAATGTGTCCCAGAGCCATTTTAGTGGACCAGGCCCAAATCCGAAGAGCCGGCCGCCATTTTAAGAGTCCTGTGGCAGTAAACAGCAGAATGGCGACTGAAACGGTAAAGGGGCGCCCCACTGCAGCAGAGGAGCCTCCAGCTGGGGAGGCGGGGGAGGCCCGTTCGTTCCGCCTCCCCCCCCACCCGGAGCGCCCCACACCGTTTTTCGGCGCAGCATTGTAGGATGCCATGACCAGTGCAACAACTTACTGGACATCACCTGGGTGCCGTCCGAATCTCGGTGCGTTGTGCTGCCTTCGGCCTATTCGCACAAAGGACCAATACTGACGCCACCTCACAGCAGCCCATTGTTGCTTTGTTTAAAATGTTTTTTTTTAACGTGTTTACTTTGTTGGAGCGTTGTATATATTTATAAGTTATTAAAGTGTTATAATCATACTACTTTGTTGGAGTGCTATATATTTTTAATGTGACACATAATTGTGAAGACTTTAATGTACAAAAAGACATCCCTGGAATCTTCCCCTTCAGGCTCGATCCCACACACCCTCACAGTGAGAATCCCCTCCCCAATCACAATACAGGATCGTTATCAGATAGTAGCAACGTGTGTGGTGTTTCGGATCTCATGGGGTGGGGGCCTTGATCTACTGTAACTCCTTTGAAGAGGGGTGATTCTTTACAGTTGGGGCCATAAACTACATCCGCAGGGCTAAGTGATAGCCTGGGACCGGCCTGGACAATCAGACACAGAGGAAGAGGAGTGTCAGAGGGTACGGTAGTGAATAGGGTGAAAGGGAGGTGTCGGGCGGGCACAGGGTGTGATTCTCAGGGAATAGCAGCGCAGATGGGGGGAGGTTTATGGCCCATGCATGAGAGAGAGAGCGGGGTGACCAGTGCGTGGGGGAGATGCTTGCGAGGGTGGGGAGCCATGCTGAGGATCGGCGGCGTGCAGAGAGTGGGTCTGGTCAAGGCATCTAAAATGGCTGCCGTGCACGACAAAAGTGTGGCATTGAAAAAAAGGCAAAATGGCGCAAACAATGTTTATCAATACGGATTAATTTATAACAATTATTTTTAACAATATATTTACTCGCAGTGACAAAATGGCGGTCAACACTTCCTGATTTCCTTCGAATCGAACGTTAACAGACGTCACGCAGCAAAAAAAAAAAACGCTCACGCGCAGCCGCTGGAAGACATGTATCAACATATATGAGCATCCTCAGCCACTCTCAGAAAACATAGGGGGTCAGGATACGTCTCCCATACCCCCTTATACCCATTTCTCACATTGTTTTTCCTCCATCTTGTAATTTAATTAAAACGAAACACAAAATGGCGAATTCCCGTTTCGCGCCCCGGTTCGCTACCCGGTTCGCGAACCGGAAAGCGCTTCTACCGCGAAAAATCAATTTTTTTTTATTTGCCCCACGGGACCCTTTAATAATCCCAACATCATTCCTAGGGGGTCAAGAAGGGTCTACCTTGCCCCCTTTCATTAAATTCCCCCTTCGTTTTTCTCCTCCTCTTGTCTCTCGATCCTACCGAGAGACAAGATGGCGGCCGTTCCGGACTGTTTAGAATGTTGACAGACACCGGAGAGCCAATCAGCTTCGCTTCACAAAGTTCCGTTACGCGAAAAGTTCGCGAACCGGAGCGCTACCCGGGACGCTGTCACAGATATATCTGTTTTTTAAAACGTTAATTTCTAAAAAATCCACTGGAGCACATATATTGAGACCCAGCAAAGGCACATCGGGCTAACAGTCCCTACAATTTGCAAAGTTTCGTGCAAATCCATTCAGCCGTTCGAGCTAAAAGTGAGGCCAACCGCCCCATGGAAAAATGAATGGGAAAAACGCGTTTTGGGACCCCCCTTTTTTCTCGGCCCCCCCTTGACGAAACCCTCCCAAATTTTCAGGGGCTGCTCAGAAACAAAATGTGCCTTTCTCCTGAAAATTTCAGCCGATTCCGTCCACAAACGCCAAAGTTATTAGACATAGAATTTTCAAAAGTCCCATAGAGAAAAAATCCTAACTATATATACCTACTGGCGACCGCCAGTAGGTAATATATGTGTATATATACATAATTTATGAATTATTATTATTAGAGACAACTCTATAAGGACTTGTAGAATGCATTATTTATAGATTGTGAATAATTGTTGTGACAGAATAACTTACTGCCCTGAATGAGGAAATGATATCATCATCTCGCACGCAGCACTTTAAGAGTACTTCACAGGAATGGAAGAAAAACAAAATGGAGATTGTATTGAGCCATAGTTTGTAAATGTAATGTAAATGTCTAGTGTTTAATGAACACAAAGAAGGGTACTACCACTGATCACTTTTTATAAATTTACTAGATGCCTGGGACTCTATGGTCCAGTTGAAGGCTAATTGTAGCCAAAATGCGTAGGCCGTCCTATTCTTGCACGTCTTTGCACATGGTGCTTTAAAAATAGAATAATTTAGATAACCTACCTGCTGTCGTGCCGTGACTTCCGCTGGGAAAAGAAAAGTGGCAAGAGGTATCGAAGGAATCTATGGTGCGTGGCCTGGGACAGACCTCACAGGCACTCACGAAGGAGGCGAGGCGATCTGGGAACAATTCCAGTCATTTGAAGAATCGGAACAAGATGATCGACGCCTCTATCATCTGCCGTGTTTAAACGCATCCGAACAAACGAGAGAAAACGGATGCCTGGAGTCTGAGCGGCAAAGACCCGACGGTGAGTGAGCGAGGCGGGGGGTGGGCGCCGTCTGTGCAACTCAGTAGCGCGGCAGAAGCGGTGTATGAGGAGCGGGGGCCCGCGGCTGCCTACTCGATCATAAACCGCCGGGAAGAGCAGCCGAGCATTGTGTCATTGCGAAAGGGGCAAAGAAAATAAGACGCTTTCCAAAAGACGAATGATACGAGACAACACATTGCGTTCTCAACTCCTAAATTACAGGCAAAAACTGTCTCTGCAAGAAACCGTAAGAAGCTAACTGAGAGGGATTGAGCATTAAAGAAACAGTATGGTATATTGTGATTCCTCGAACGTGGGGAGTAAGAGGAGCAGCAGGTCAATGGGATTCTGAACTAATCTGGGTGCAGAAGACAGAATCCTGAAATAAAACAAATAAAACACCAAAGCAATTACAGACAAGAAACTGTGAAGATTATAACCTCATTTACATAGATGGCAGATAAAACCAGGAATCGCCAACTAAGGGCTAGTGAACTACTTAATGATGATGAAACAACTCTCTCAACTAGCACAAATACAATAGGAACAGCAGGAGGAAAAGGAAAAGAAAAAGATAACAGAACAATAGTAAATGTCCTAAGAGAATTACAACAAAACCGGATCTTGGAAATTAACAAATGGAGGGAAAAAACGACATTAGGAAAATATATAGAGTTTAAAAGAGTCCCTAGAGGGCTACGGATACTCATCATGCCCACATTGAATGATCTAGACCCGGATTTGATAAAATTATGGAAACAGGACACCAATGAGTGTTGATTTAAACTCATGAGGACATTAATTATACACGCTGAGAGGAAATTGGAGAAAATTACGAGCATAATCCAATCACTGGAACAAGAGTTAGCGAAAATCCCGGTATCTGAAGAAAACAAGGAATTAATTGAAAATATGGAGAAAAAATTGAACGAACATGAGACGGAGGTAGAGAAACGAAAAGCAAACAAATTCACGAGGGACCGGATGGATTATGCAAACTGGCGCATATACACGTTTGCCCGCAAGTACGACACTCTAAGAAGTAGAGTTGTGATGGACAAGTGCGCTGGAACAGTAAATACCGATACAATAGACAGTTCAGAAATCAGCTCAGCTGATGAGGACACAGTAACAACTGCACTGGATTTTCGCGGGGAGATACAATTGGCGCAAATGATAACGCGACAAAGAGGCAGAATCAACACGTGGGGGAGAGGACAACCAAAACCAGAAGAAGGAGCAAAACCAAAGAGAGGAAAAGGAAAGCAAAAATAATCCTTAAAAAAAGCGGAATAAATCAAGATAAAAATTTGGTCCTGAACATATCCGACAAACAACTAACGGACGTTCAAATCAAACTATTGAATCGAGGACTGTCCTACTGCCCCAACAAGGATATGGATATTCCCAATGTACGGATTGATCTCTACAAGTTTTGTAGGAAAATTAAACCTAAAAAATACTTTACGGAGAAGAAACCTCAACCTAATGCCTGTCAATCAGAAGAAACAAATCCATTCTTAATTGCCCAAAAAGATCTACCAGCACACAGAGGATCAACATCTTTGAGAGAGGATGAATCATCAAACATAGAGACAAGTCAAGATTCGTTCACATCAGATATTGACTTCTGTAACACTATTGGACTGACAACAAACATAGGAGGTGAAAGTGGACTAAGAAAACAGTCCAGGTTCTGTCCACAGATGCAACCCGGGAATAAAATTGTCCTATTCCATGAAATAATGGTAGAAGAAGTTACCAAGATGTCAAGCAGATCCATCGCTAATAAGAACATGGATTGGAATAATAACAACAATAAAAAAACGTGGAACCTCTCGCCAAAAGAATATCAGGCAATCACAGAACTCAAAAACGATCCTACAATAATAATCAAATCCTCGGATAAAGGAGGAAACATTGTGGTCCAAAATGTTACCAATTATATAAATGAGGCAAAGCGACAGTTGGAGAATCAAGATCATTATGAGCTATTGGCCAACAACCCGATGGAAGAATGGACGAATGAATACCATACACACTTGCTGGGGTGGAAAGAAAGAGGCCTAATTGATTTTGATGAATATTGCTACTTGAAAACAGACAATCCGATCATAGCTACTATCTACTTTCTGCCGAAAGTTCATAAATCAATTGTGAGACCACCTGGTAGACCGATAGTGAGTTCCATAGGATCACTTTTGGAAACAACCTCAAGATTCATTGACATCTTCCTCATGAATTACTCAACAATGCTCCCTTCGTATCTGAAAGATACCATGGACTTTCTAAACAAAATATCTAAAATTGAGTGGAACCCGGGATACTTGATGACCACAATAGACGTATAGACGTAACATCACTCTACACCTCGATACGTCATGAAGACGGAATAAGAGCCATCAAGAAATTTCTGGAAAAAAGATCGATCAGTCACCTGGAACACTCAGCCATGCTAATCGACATGTTGACCTACTGTCTTGAACATAATATTTTCCTCTTCCTTGGTAGCCTATATTTACAAAAACAAGGCACGGCGACGGGGACATCTTTCGCTCTAACTTATGCAAACTTAATGATGGCGCTCTGGGAAACCAAAGTCGTGGAGGAATTTCATCGACTCTCTGGAAGAAAATGATTACAACCTCCATTTCACATCATCTATAAGCGAGACCAGTATAATTTTTCTAGATGTGGAGGTCTTCATTAAAAACAAGAGACTGTGCACTAAAATGCACCGAAAACGGACATCCTGTAATAGCATTCTTCATGCTAACAGTGGCCATCCAGTGAAACTAAAATGGAGTATACCTTACAGTCAGATGCTTAAAGCTAAAAGAAATTGTTCAGAGATGGAGGACTTGAAACTGGAAACTGAGGGGATGAGTAGTCGATTTCTGGAAAGAGGATATCCTTTGAAAGTAATCCTAACGGCAAAATCTAGGATGAACCTGAAACAATGATCGTACCTCTTAATCCCTGCAGCGGATGCAGCCAGGACGACACATGAGAACACAACAGAAACAGAGGGTACAACACGTTTGATCATGGATTTCAACAACCAAAGTAAGGAGCTGAAGAAGGTGATAAGGAAGAACTGGGAGATTCTGTTACTGGATGAAACTCTGAAGGAAAACCTAACATCTTTTCCAAGTATAACATATAGAAAAACAGCATCTCTAGGCGATATCCTAACTCAGAGTTACCTGGAAATCCAACCACCAAAAAAGACAACATGGCTGACGACACCAGGTTTTTGGAAATGCTCCAAGTGTAAAGCTTGCGAACAGGGTTCTAACATCACAGAATACATATTACAGAATGGGAGAACTAAGAAAATTAAGGATCACATCACGTGTGAATCAAAATTTGTGATCTACAGGTTGACATGTCCTTGTGGAAAGTACTACATAGGGAGTACCATTAACAAATTAAAATGACGGATTCTATGTCAGGACCGGAGGCTTCAGATTATGCTTTTTCCTTCTTCGCTGTTTTATTTACCCAACACACAGCAGCCAAAAAGCAATAACACAAGCCCAAAACCTCCAAACAAAGGTAAAAGGGCTAAAACATTTACACAAATTTTCCGTTTAGAAACTACAAGTCCCATGACAGCAATCCAGGCAGTCCACAGCTTAGCCCTTCCTCAATGTCCATACAGGCTAGAAAGAACGTCCCCTTTGTGACTACTTCCTCTTTCTTTGCTGCTTCGCAGCCAGTTAAGTGTTTTCTCCTTATCTCCTGATTGTGGGGAAGTGGGAGTTCGATGTACTATTATTTAAATTGGTTTATGGTCATACGCGATTGTATTTCGTTTGCCTGTTGCTCTGTTCTTCTTTTCAGGGCCCTTGCTGGTCGCGGGGACATTCGCGGTCCCTTACGTGACTTTTCCCAGTTTGCGGCCTCCTCCGGCCGCTAGGGGGCGCCGGAGCGTCTCGCTGGTCCCAGCGCGGTCTTTCTCCTCAGGGAACCGCGCTGGGGAGAGCGAGCCGCCGGAGCCCTGTACCGCCTCACCGCTACGCCCGGGTCGGTCCTGGGTCTGTATTCTGTCCCTTTTTTCAAAATCCATTGACGCCCCGCTGGGGTCTGTATAGCGGTTGTGACCGCGGTGCTGCCTACGGGCGTTTCCTACATCGGGACACGTTTGTAATTCCTGCTCCACATATTGCAAGCGCGCAGGGAGGTGGTTGGACCCGGTTATAGCAAGGGTCGGCGCGCTTGGGGTCTGTGTCCCCCCCCCCTCCACCAGTTACACCGGGGCCAAAAACTGCAGATTCAGTCTGCACCTAAATTTGCGCAGGTGCTACCTGCTATCCTGATCGCTTTACCTCACAGTTTCCTTGTTGATTGAAACATGGATCAGAATGAATATTACGAGGAATAATCCCATCAGTATTTAAATGATGAGGAATTCTATACCGCGGTTGACAGCTCTATTTACCGCTGTGTACAGGAAATAGTAGGCCCTATGGGGGACCGTCTTTCTGCCCGCATAATTCAAGAGTGTGAGAGGGTCACTCAGGCCCATCTAGGGGTCGCAGACCCGTCAGTGTCCCCGTCTGGCAGTGTCCCGCCTGCCCCTAAGAAACAGTGTAAGGACGGGGTTTCTGGGGCGGCGCAGGGTGTGGACAGGGACGCCTTTGAGCGTTTGCGTGACGCCTTTTTAGCCAAGGCGACCGCGTCTACCCCTGCGCCTCCACCAACCCCGGGCCCCACGGGGTCCATGGCGACGGCTCCCTCGTCTCCGGGTGGTATGTCACCGGTAGATACAGATGATGAGGAGGAATCTGTGCGCTCTTGGCGCCCTTCGGGCTCCGCCGCCGACTTGCCCCAGGACAGCTCGGGCATGCTAGACCCGGACGAAATAATGCATCCGCGGTCGGCTGCCTGGACCCCGGGGGAGAAGGTGGCGAAGTTCGTCGCAGGGCGCCTTCGCAAACCTCTGGCGAATGAGGCGAGGAGTTGTCTAAGGGGAGAGTGCCCTAGACCTACGTTAGAGGGCAAGGTGGCCCTTACCCCTGAATTAGATCCGAAGATGGCCACCTTCCTTGCGAAATTCGTTAAAGATCCTCGCAAGGGAATTGATCGGTCCTGGCGTTCCTGCCAGGATAAGCTTTTGGATGCCATAGGTCCGATCACGAAGATACTAGACATGGCAGAGGAGGCTAAAGTGTCAGGGACGGCCATTTCCCCGGACGTGCTGTCTAATTGGGCCCAGAGAGTGGTAGTCTTCCTGGGCAATGCCAATTGCGCCCTCTCGACCGAGCGTCGTAGGTCCCTCCTAATTAAACTGGACCCGAAGCTGGGCGACTTGGCCTCGTCTGAGGCGGGGGCGGTGGCCCAAGGGGGCCTCTTTGGGGACCCTTTTATTAAACAATTGTGGAAATTCGTTTCCACCTTTACGTCCCTGGACAGGGCCCAGACAAGCATTGAAAAAGTTTTTCAACAGCGTTTCTCCTGGGGGGCCGGTTGCTGTGGGAGCCGCGCGACCAGCCGTGGCGGTCAGCAACAGGCTGGCAACAGGACTCAAGGCTCCGGGCGAGGTCAATTTAATGCCTCTTCCAACTACAACACCTTCTACCCCACCACGGGCCAGCACTTCCGAGGCAGAGGTGGCTTCAAGAACTCTGCTGGAAACAGCTCAAACGGTGAGTGTCATCCCGGCGGCTCAGGTCCGCATTGAGGGGCGGTTGGCTTTGTTTCCGGAGGCCTGGGCCGCGATCACATCAGACTCATGGGTCTTACAGACCGTCCAAGGTTTTCGCATAGACTTTTACGATTGGCCCTACCAGTGAAGACCCCCACATCCTATCGTATTTTCCAACGCAGATGCGCAGTTGGTCGACAAAGAGGTCTCCGACTTACTGAACAAGGGGGCCATTTGTCTTTCAACGCAACACCCTGCCGGTTTTATGAGCAATCTTTTCCTGGTGGAAAAGACGGATGGGGGAAAACGACCGGTAATCAACCTCAAGGAGTTCAATGGATGGTTGGTTTACCGGCATTTCAAGATGGAAGGTATCCATCTGTTGCGGGATGTGCTGCTCCCCGGCGATTGGATAGTCTGGCTGGACCTCAAAGACGCGTATCTGGTGGTGCCCATTCACCCCCCGCACCGTCGCTTTCTTCAATTCCGGTGGAGAGACCAGGTTTTCGAGTTTACAGCCCTTCCATTCGGGCTATCCTCGGCGCCTTGGTGCTTCACCAAGCTTCTCCACCCGGTGGTGGAACACTTGCGGAGCCAAGGGGTGCGGATGATTGTCTATTTGGACGACATCTTGTTAATGGCGCAATGCCCCAAGAAGCTTGTGCTTCAGCTTCAGCAGACAGTGTCCCTCCTCCAGGGGTTAGGTTTTGTCGTTAACGAGGAGAAGTCGGTTCTCTCTCCCTCGCAGTCGGTGGTGTTTCTGGGTTTTACGGTGGACTCGGTGCAGTGCACCCTGAGTTTACCACCAAGGAAGATAGGGAAGATCCGTCACATCTTGCGCCAGACGATCTCGAGGTCTCACATGTCCCTCCGCCAGATTGACCGGGTTGTGGGGCTGCTTTCTTCATCCATCCAGGCAATCTTCCCGGGTCCCCTACACTATCGAGCACTTCAGCGCCTCAAGGCACACCATCTACGTCGGGGATTGACCTACGATCAGGTGGTCCCTCTCTCCGCCGAAGTGAAGGAGGAAATGGCATGGTGGCTTGCTCATATGGAGGCCTGGAACGGTCGGGCGATTTTCGGGCCCGTTCCGGACTTGGTGATAGAGTCCAACGCCAACAGAGCTGGTTGGGGCGCCCGTTGCGGGAAGTTCTCTACAGGTGGCGCCTGGTCGTCCAAGGAGCAGGAGCTGCATATCAACTGCTTAGAGCTGTTGGCGGGGTCCTTTGCGGTGCGCTGTTGGACCAAAGAGTCAGTTCATTCCTGTGTCCTGCTCCGGATGGACAACATATCTGCTGTCCGCTACGTCAACCATCTGGGTGGACCTCGCTCCAAAGCCCTCGCGGATCTAGCAAAGGATTTCTGGGATTATTGCCTGGCACACCACGCCTCAGTGACGGCAGAATACTTGCCGGGCCAGGCCAACAAGGTGGTGGATTGGCATTCTCGGCACTTGAGGGACTCCAGTCAGTGGAAGCTGGACCCTCAGGTCTTCGGGTGGCTGGACCGTGTTTGGGGTCAGTTCTCGGTGGATCTCTTTGCATCGCGCCTGGACCATCAGTACCGCGGTTCTTCAGCTGGAGGCCGGACCCTCTCGCGGAGGCCACGGATGCTTTCCTCCAGGACTGGGTCCAGAGAGGTCGTACGCTTTCCCTCCGTTTTCAATGATCCTGAGGGCGGCCGCCCAGCTTCGCCGCCAGCGAGCGGAGGTGATCATGGTGACCCCCTGGTGGAGATCTCAAGTGTGGTTTCCAGTTCTTCTGGAACTTTCTTGGGATTCTCCAATCCTACTCCCCCGGTTTCCGCATCTTCTTCTCAACGGGGACGCCCATCCTCTGGTGATGCAGAGCTCTCTCCACCTCATGGCGTGGAGGCTTTCGGGAGACGCTGGTCGCTCCCAGGCCTTTCGGGACCGGCTGAAGCTTTCCTCTCCAAGGCCTGGGCCGGTAGCACGGCGAAGCGATACCGCTCGGCCTGGAATAAGTGGTCTCGTTGGTGTCTTCGACGGGGTCTGGATCCCATGGTCGCAGGCGTCGTGCCAGTTCTAAATTTTCTAGCGGACTCGGCTTCGGCCGGCCTGGCATATCGCACTGTCAATGCAATGCGTTCGGCGATCTCAGCAGGCCACAGCCCGGTGGATGGTGCACCGATTGGGGCACATCCCTTCGTCTGTAGGCTCTTGAGGGGCATCCGCCTTTCCTTGCCCCCGAACCGCAATATTCGGTCCTATGGGACGTTAACCTTGTGTTAAATCTTTTCTTATCTTGGCAGCAGAATAGGTATCTGTCCTTGAAAGAGCTCTCAGCTAAATTAGTGATGCTTTTGTGTCTGGTTTCATGCAGGCGGGTTTCGGATGTGCGAGCTCTGGATGTTTCTGCGAGGGTTTTTTCCCCCAACGGGGTCATCTTCACTTTGGGGGACCGTTACGAAATGTGGGACAAGGACGATTTCCTACCCATATTTTGGCGACATTCCCAAACTCTGTGTGGTGCAATGCTTGAAAGCGTATGAAGAAGCGACCCTGGAACTTCGCCCTGCGGGCGAGCGACAGCTCCTGATTGCGTTGAGGAAACCGCACAAGGCTGTCTCATCACCCACCATTGCCAGATGGGTACGGTGGATCATGCAGGAAGCCGGTATTTATACTAAGCAGTTTGGTGCTCATTCGGCCAGAGGGGCCATGGCTTCAAAAGCTTTTTCGTTGGGAGCCCGCTTGGAGGACCTCATGCGCGCGGCGGACTGGTCCTCTGATTCCACCTTTAAAAGGTTCTACTTTAAACCTGTGGTGGATATCGCACGATTGGTGGTAAGCTTTGAACTAGCATAATCTGAAGCCTCCGGTCCTGACATAGAATCGAAATTTGCCTAGCATTGTAACGGTAAGTTTCAATTCTATTAAGGACACGGAGGCGAGGATTATCCCTCCCGGGCCTGCGGTGGAAGCAGTTCCCACCCGTACTACAATAAGTAGTCAGTTTTCCTCTACTGTGCAGTTGAAATCTCCACTGTTCTAACAGTTATATTTTTCTCCTGATGGTGTACCTAGGGATTTTTTTCCTTGCACCACTGACGCTTTGTGTATTTTCCTTGCCAGGAAATGATGGTGCGAAACAAGACCAGTGATACTATGGCGTGACTCGCGCGAAGAAAGAGGAAGTAGTCACAGAGGGGACGTCCTTTCTAGCCTGTATGGACATTGAGGAAGGTAAAATACTGAATAAATGATGGACCCTTCCTAGAGTAAGCACCTGACTAACTTTCCCCCGTGCGGTATCTTAACCCTTAAGTTTAATCAAGGGGGTTGTGTGCACACTGAATGGCACCCATCATTACCGTGCCTTTTCCCTAGGGAATTTTAAATCAGACCAAACAACCGCAAAGGTGCACCACAAAACATGAAACAGTAGTAATAAGAAGATATTTCTCAGAGATGTTGAAGTTCTTCTTGAAATCTTTTATTTTCAAAAAGCAGTCAAACACATACAGCCGACGCGTTTCGTCCCAAACTGGGACTTCTTCAGGGCTGTCGGTAAAAAACATATATACATATAATCAGTTTTGTATGTACAGGAATCAATTTACAATTTAAAAAACATTTACAATACCAAAACATATTAAAAACACTTTACTACCATAGACTTGGAGCCTATGCATATGTTTGATGTTGAAGCATTAGCTCACTGCCAATCTGACAGCAGGGTAGTATAGGATGGCCTAAGGATATGTACACGTGTATAAACAATGTTTACATGTGAAATATACATAACTACAATTCAAATATACAAAGTTAGAAAGTACACATATATCTTGCAATTTCAAGAAATGGGAAACAGATATGTACACATGGCATGAGGCCCATGTGTCTGACCATGACACAACGAGGTGCACTGGGAAAAGGAACCTTGTATATATTTAAAGGAGAGCACAGTAAAGAACGAGCACCCTATTTAAGGGTTGAGGTACTTCCATGAAGGCAGCTTGATGTTATTAATTTAAGCAAGCCCCAATATATCTTAAGAATAAGTGACCAAAAGGGGATTGAGAATCCTATTGTGCCTGGCCCTACCACTGGTACGTGGAGTCCACAAACTCATTTACCTTTAAGTTGGTTGGACGTCGCGTGCGGGGAAGAAAATGAGTGGAAGCGGGATCCAGGGGTCACCTTCCCAGCTACAATAATCCTGTTATTTTGGTTCTTTCCGACGTTGTTTTTACAAGCATAGACCTTATCTGGGACATGAAAAAAGAAAGATATCTATGTAATCATACCAGACTATGTTCTTGTGTTTTTAGACAGCAGAGTTGGCAGAGTTTAAAGAGCCTTGTTGCATCGTGCGGGGGGCGTTAGGCTCCCTATCAAAAAAGTTCAGTTTTTCTTAAGAAATAACTACTTACTAAATGTATGCTAACGGGAAACAGAGAAAAGGTATCCTTGGAGTTCTTCGGTGGTATAAAGAGTTGTGCCACCTTACTGAAAAGCATGTCTCAGTCCGTATGCTGAAAGATATGAAAAAGCGAAAAACTAGCTTATACCCTATGCAAGGGCTCATTACATTAATGTGTACAGGAATTAAGTTGTCAATGGCCAAGGGTCAAATGCAAAGGGAAAATATCTGCCAAATATTGATTACCTGAGTCAAATATAGAACTGGTGTTGGACTGAAGGTCCTGTAAGTCCAATGGAAGAGGGTGTGGGCACTGTATCCCAGCAGGCCTGTTAATTAAAAGTAAGTAGGATTCTGTTTATAAGATGGATCTAGCTCCAAGAGCATGAAAGAACACAATTCTGCATGGAGTTATGTAGTTAGGTGTGACCAATGTAAACATGGTCCCAAATTATACCGCCCCAAGTTTAGAGTCAAAAATGCAAGTACCATGTGCCAAACCCTTAGTGATTAGCAGACTAATATTTATTATCAATTAAAAGGTTATTGCAAGGGGGAGAGAAACCCAGAGTGTCCTAACCAAAATGCTGTTGTGGATTGTGGTCGCCAAAGTCTGAAAAACGCACTAGCTCCATTGTGGAAGATAAGCCCAAAACCTGACCTAAACTGAGGACCAATAGTAAGTCTGGAAATACCAGAAAGGATCAGCTGGTTACAAGTAAACTCACCGTTATAGTTGAAGCGGCCGGCGCCCATCCACAGCCCTCGTCCTGACGAAACACCCGCAGCGACGTCGTGTGCTAATGTTGTGGGCCCATGCTGCTCCCTTTATAGCAGGAGTAATTGAACTAAGGGTTTGCACCTGTCAAAAATTCCCGCCAGCACGAAGGCGCGCTGTGCGGAAAGGCAAGGACAGAACGTGATGCCGACTTAAATGAAAGAGGCGGCCATATTAGAATATCTAAGGGGAGCACTTGTTTAAATGGTCCTAAAAGCCCAAAGCCTAATGTGCTATATAAATTACGTCCTCCGTGTTAGCCAGTGTGGCTTGTTAATGGAAATCTATGTTCCTGAGAATTGTGACCGCATTCGGTGTAAAGGACCCATAAATAAAATACGTGTGAAACAAACAGTAATTAAGATCGCGCGTATAATCAGGTCCTTCTTTTGATGCAGCAAAGGAGCGGAACCTGCTTTTTAGTAAGCGGAGGGAATGGGCTAATCTAGTGAGGAAGACCTCTTTTGCAGATCGCGGCCTGTATAAATGTAAGAATGGCGGCCATCTTAGAGTGTCTGGGGTGGGTACATAACTCTAAACCGGGTTGAGCTTAAAGCCCGATTTGATATGGGTGTACGTTATGTACACTGCCCCCAGTGCTTGGCTGACTAATGTAGTCTGACATGAGTAATATAACCCGAATTGCGTGAAGTCACAATATCGGAGGGTGAAATGGGAAATGATCCAGAAGACAGTCGCACATGATCCTAGGCGGCCGGCCAGATTAAGCTGGAAGGTAAAGAGTCCTATTGGTGGTGGCTATGGGAGCGAGGGCATGCTATGGGAGGTAGGGCAATTGTGTGGAGAAAACATGTAAAAGTGGCGGCCATCTTTGTCAGTGTCTCTGTTTGATCGAGGGGAGTGGGTGATGGTGTGGGATTTATACCTTTGGGCTAAATTTTGAATGAAAGACCATCTAATATCTATCGGAGTGGCGTTGTACCAGACGAAGGGTGGTAAGAGGCATAAGAAAAGGTAAATAAGGTGCAATAGTATTAAAGACCTCATGGGCGTCTGCAAATATGCACGTAAGGATTCCAGGTGATATGCTTTAGGCCAAGTTATTCCATATTTACACTTATACTTTGAGGAGGGAGAGGGATATGTACAAAGACATAGTTCACAAGCAAATAAACCACTTCAAGTTGGGAAAAAGATATATACAAATACACAGTTTGCAAACAAGCAGACCACTTTTTGATGTCAAAATGTGAAGAAGTGTCATGTTAAATATGATTCAAATCTTAAATGATCTGTATGGTGGAGCCAGAGCAGCACAGAGAATGAACGGTTAGGGCGGGTTACTCCAGGAAATAATGTAGCTCATCTTCGGTATTAAGGCGGAGTTCTGTACACCGTAGTCTACATATCCAGCCCGCCTCCCGTTGAGGACATTGAGGAAGGACTAAGCTGTGGACTGCCTGGATTGCTGTCATGGGACTTGTAGTTTCCAAACGGAAAATTTGTGTTCATGTTTTAGCCCTTTTACCTTTGTTTGGAGGTTTTGGGCTTGTGTTATTGTTTTTTGTGCTGTGTGTTGGGTAAATAAAAACAGCGAAGAAGAAAAAAGCATAATCCTCGCCTCCGTGTCCTTAAAAGAATTGAAACTTACCGTTACAATGCTAGGCAAATTTCGATTCTGCAACATCTCTGTGCAATAAAAAACAAAGACCCAAACTACCCAATGGCCAAACATTTTCATGAATTCCATCAAAACGATTGCAGTAAATTGAAATATTCTGGGATTAGAATCATAAAACCATTAGAAAGAGTAGGCGATTGTACATTGAAACTTCGGAAAATGGAGTCTAGGATGATTTTGGGGATGGGTACAGAATACCCACATAGACATAACCTGGATGCTGAACTGTAAGTACATTTGTAAATAAGATCAGAATATCAAGGACTGTGTAAATAAACCTGAACAGTTTCAGCTCAAAAATCTGAAATAGAATGACCTTTTGTATATAGCTGTGTATAGGGTATAAATAGAATTCCTTTCCTCCCGGGAAATCTGTAGACAAGTGCATATGTGCAGGAGATATCCTCCTGAAAAGACGAGACATGAGAAACCCGAAAAGTGGATATAAACTCTGGGTACATAACTTGTATATTAGACTCTAATATTAGACTCTACTGGAAAGAATCTGAATTAACTGTATATAGAATTAACCATAAGAAGTGGAATGTGGGACCTGGTACTTTACCATGAGGGACACAATATAGCAGCATCTCAGATAAACCAAACATTGGAGGATTAAGGACATGTATATGGAATATATATACCATAGAATTCAATACAACCGAATGGTCTTGGCAAGAATGGGTTTCCGCAATGAGATGTATTACAACAACATAATGACTAGAAATGATAAATAATTGTAAATAATAGGGTTGTAAATATGTAGAAAATGAGTAGTAAGTCACGTTATGTCCATCTCAAGAAAAAGTACTTTACAATGAAATGTATACATAATTTATGACTTATTATTATTAGAGACAACTCTATAAGGCCTTGTAAAATTAATTATTTATAGATTGTAAATAATTGTTGTGACAGAATAACTTACTGCCATGAATGAGGAAATGATATCATCATCTCGCAGGCAGCACTTTAAGAGTACTTCACAGGAATGGAAGAAAAACAAAATGGAGATTGTATTGAGCCATAGTTTGTAAATGAGGTTAACAGTCTAGTGTTTAATGAACACAAAGAAGGGTACTACCACTGAGCACTTTTTATAAATTTACTAGACGCCAGGGACTCTCTGGTCCAGTTGAAGGCTAATTGTAGCCGAAACGCGTAGACCGTCCTATTCTAGCACGTTTTTGCACATGGTGTTTTAAAAATAAAATAATTTAGATAACCTACCTGCTGTCGTGCCGTGACTTCCTTCGGGAAAAGAAAGGTGGTGAGAGGTATCGAAGGAATATATATAATATATATATATATAATATATAATATATAATATATATATATATATATATATATATATATATATCTATTTTTTTTTTTTTTTTTTTTTTTTTTTTTTTTGTACACGTCAATCAAACATGAGGATGGCCTAATGACGATGAAAAGCTTCCTTGAATTAAGACCCATCAAGTACCGAAGCCATAACCATATGTTATTAGAGCTCACAGACTTCTGTCTTCGTAACAATATTTTTTTGTTTGCAGGAAAATTGTACTTGCAACTGCAGGGGACTGCGATGGGCACGTGCTTCGCCCCCAGCTACGCGAATCTCTTCGTGGGCTGGTGGGAGAAGCACGTGGCCTGGGCAGGGACCAATGAACGGTGGATGGAGAATATTGTTCTCTGGACCCGCTACATCGACGACTTGTTCTTGGTGTGGCGGGGTTCACAGAATGAGGCTGAGGAGTACATCTCTGATCTAAATAAAAATAGTCTAAATCTCAGCTTCACAAGCAGTATCAGTCAAAGTGAGGTGTTCTACTTAGACCTTCGGGTCTACGTGGAAGACAAGAAAATTCAAACCGCCGTCTATAGGAAACCCACGGCGGGTAACACTATACTGCACTCACATAGCTACCATCCCCGAAGTGTTATCAATAACATCCCCCTGGGAGAGTTCTTGCGAATGAAACGCAATTGCTCGACCACCAAGGAGTTTGTAAGCTCTAGGAAACAGTCAAAAATGAGATTTTCTGCAAGAGGCTATGGGAAAGGAATCCTCACACAAGCAGAGTTGAGGAGTGATTTGGTCGACAGGAAGGATCTATTAATTGATCGATCCAAGCCCAAAGATGATAAGATCAGGCTAATTACTGACTTCTCGGAAAAGTCTCCAGAAGTCTTTAATGTGATGCGTAAAAATTGGAAGATTTTAAAAGCAGATCCAATAATAGGGAAGTCCCTGTCTGATCACCCCTTGATAACGTATAGAAAGGGGAAATCTTTCAAAGACCATCTTGTAAATAGCCACTTCGAACAAAAAAAAAAAAAAAGAAAAACTAAATCACCTGTTTCTGGCTTCTATCCTTGCATGAAGTGCAAGGCCTGTAAGAATTCAAAGAAAGTCAAAGAGTATTACATACCTGGTCAAAAGAGGAAAGGAAGAATAACTAAGTTGTTGAATTGCAATTCCGACTACACAGTCTATTGTTTAACATGTCCCTGTGGGAAGAGGTATGTAGGGAGCACGGTCAAACAAACCAAACTCCGGGTCTTAGAGCATATGCGGGCAATTACATCAAAAGACCCTAACTACCCAGTAGCCCGTCATTTTGAACAGGAACACGATAGCAATAGCAATCTTCTGACCTATTACATCCTAGATCAGTTGGTAAGAACAGAAAGAGGGGGAAACTGGGTAAAAAAACTGAGAACACTGGAATCAAGATTCATTATCCAGTTACAGACCAAGACCCCGGGAGGGATGAATAATGAAGAAGAGATGTGGACTCACATCTAAGCATCCCTCCAGTTGTCTCCTTTTCTCTTTGTTGAAGAACCAGTGATGTAAATTTGTAAATAGTTCCCTAGAAACAGAGTAGAATGTAGTACCATTGATGTTGAGCTTATTATTTTCTAATATGTTGATGAATATGAATGCAGTTTGTTATCAGTTGGTCAGATCAGATCATTGATGAAATACCTATTCAAGGCAGGAATGTACATAATGTAAATAGACACACATGCCCATTCAGGGCTTAATTGTATGCATGACAACTGCGATGCGGAATATGGTGACGCTAAACCATGTGAACATAGGCGACTTTCACGACAAAATTTGAGTGAAACTCGCATCTGTTGGTACGTGCGGTATATCGGCCATTAGAATGTATGAATTTATGTGTCAAAAATTGGATTGAGCATTTTTAATGAATGTTCTCTTTCTGAATGCTGAAATGGACCAGACAGAGAATTAAGTATTACCTCTCTGGGTCTATGTTTAATTTGTATATATGTAATATAATGTACATTATTGCATATTGAAAGATGGCCGCCGCAGGAGTAGAGAATGTATTGCTTTAAGGTACCATCGTTTATGTTTATGTTAATGAATTGACACGTGACCTATGACGACCACGTTGTTATCTGATTTAAATTTGATGTGTAAATAATGTCAGTTACACTGACGAAGGCGGAAACGCCGAAACGCGTTTGCTAGCTGACTATCGAGGGGTTCATCGAATAAAGCTTGGCTGACCTACGCTATACCTGCTTTGAGTGCTCTCATTGTTCGAAACCCGGGAGTTTTGGGGTTTCTGAGTCCTGTCAATATATATATATATATATATATATATATATATATATATATATATATATATATATATATATATATATACACTGAAAAAACCATAGGTTTCAGGCCTGATATAGTTAGGAATTAGCATTTAAAAAACCTTAGAAACTCACTGAAAAAACAATAGGTTTTAGGGGTGTTATAGTTAGCTGGACATTTCACTCGTACAAAACCATTGAAATTCCTCCGATATAGTTAGTTGTACTCACTATATCTCGTGCGCCCCCAATCCACTGCTGATGATGTCATATATTACATCATTCATGACATGGTCAGTGACATCACTGATGACATCTTAAATGACATCACTGATGACATCACTGATGACATCATCCGTGAATGTGGTTTGCTTCATTATTTAAATATGTTTTATATATATATATAGCAATTTGCATTGAAGAATGAGTGGATATATAAATATAAATATCTGGATGTAGGATTTAGTAGCAGTGTGATTGACTGTTTACTTGATTCATTTAAAGTGTCTCACTACATATATTTGATAGTGACTAAACTGTGTGAACATCTGTATCACTTTGTCAGTTGTTGTGTAAACTGCTTCTCCAGTTGGTAACTAGCTATTTGAAAGTCTATATTAGTTAATGATTAGTTTACTGAGTATTTGTATGGGAGAGTGAAAGTGTGTGTGGTTCAGTGGGGGGTGTGTGACTGCCCAAAGATGTGTGAATAGTTGATTCAGTAGGTATATGAAGTTAAAACTACATGTTATAACAGTTGTTTGGGTGAGTGAATATCTTTATGGGTGTGGAGATGAGCAAATATATCTCTCAATGGTACATGTCCAACAAAGTAAAAAAAGTAAAAGTCAATGTATGTGTAAGTTGTTGTTTATAAATAAGTATACATACGACTCAGTGATTGTATGAATGACTGTATGGATAACTGTATACTTGTAATAGTGATTTTATAACAAACTAAGTATGAGTTACTATCTATATGAATAGATAAAGTGGTATTTGTATTAGTGTGTAGCTGAGTAAATGTAAGTATGATCCATTGTTTGCATAAGTGAGTAGGATGACTTCATAAGTGTCTAGGATGTGTGCTGATGTGTAATGTCGAGATAGGTGTATAAGTATATTTGATAGTGTTCTATTGATCATTGACTGCATTTATGAGTGAATCTATAGGTAAATGGTTAAATGTGTGTATAGATCTAGGAATCAGTGAGTGGGTTTTTAGAAACTTGTATTGGTGTGTCAATGGATTCAAATATGGTACTCTGTATTTTACAGTGTGTGATGAAAGGTTATACTAGTTAGTGTATGCTGAGGTGTATCTGATCGTCATGTGGATGATGTCATCAGTGATGTCATTTGAGATGTCATCAGTGATGTCACTGACCATGTAATCAATGATGTAATATGTGACATCATCAGCAGTGGATAGCGGGCGCGCAAGATATAGTGAGTACAACTAACTATATCGGAGGAATTTCAATGGTTTTCTACGAGTGAAATATCCAGCTAACTATAACACCCCTAAAACCTATGGTTTGTCTTACCTTGTCCCAAGTGTCTGGCCAGAGGCACGTTGTGAGCCAGGCCCAGTAGGAAGTCTCTGAAGCATAGGGGTACCACCAGCACCCGGGCTGACCCTAGCTCAGCAGACTTAGGCTCGCTGTAGAGAAGACCATTCTCCCAGTAGATCCAGTGGGACCCGGACTGGCCGCTGGCCACCTGTGCGGCGGCCTGCTGCCACATGCCTAGAAGGGTGGGGCAGGTGGTCTGTTCGCGGCAGAACTCTTCCCGGGAAGGTCCCTCCTCTTGTCGCCACTCGGCCAATCCAGGGAGGTCCCCCAGCTCTGCAATCTGCTCTCCGGTAGGGCCCCAGGCTTTTCCTTCTTCAGGGTTGGATTCCCCTAGGGTGTCGGGACTGGTGGGCTCAGGTTGTCCGCACTCCCTTTCTCCTCCCTCAAAGGCGGGGCTCTGGGCCCCTCTTTCTGGCCCCACTTCCTCTGGAGCACTCATCCTTGCGGCCATGGCCCAAGTGGTGGCGCACACCCACTCGGGTAGGCCCATCATTCTCAGATGAGCCTTTCGTTCCACCAGGGTCCACGGAGAAGTCTTCAGGTCGTTGCCTAGTAAACAATCGACCGACATGGAGGGTCAGACCGCTACCAGGGTACCAGATACTCCGCCCCCATTCAAAGGGAATTTGGGCCATTTTGCAGAGGCTCTCAGAATTGTCGTCCGCAATGACGGGACAGAGGCCATGAGGGACAACCTGCTCCTTTGATACCAAGTGACAGCGGATAGCCGTGACACTGGCACCGGTGTCGCAGAGGACCTCTACCCGGTGTCCGTTGACGGTCACCCACTGCACGTACTTCGTAGTGTTGGGTGGTAGCGGATTTCCGGGGACCATTGGAGTACCAGGTTTTTAAGAACCCGGCGGTGCCAGGGAACGCACCTGAAAACTCCGAGTCCTTCCTGTTTCAGACTACAGAAACACAGAGTCTTCTAGGTGAAGTCAAAGATCGCATTTATTAGCTGCAGCCAGTAACAGGTATCCTAGAAGTACAACAGCATGTATGTTCTCAGGAGACTGCTCCCTTTACAAAATCAGACTTCTCCTTATATACAAAATAATATGCTTTAGGCAAACATTCCTTATTTTACAGTTGACCATTCACATATTTTCACTACAAAGAAAAAGCAGAGTCATGATGACAAGTCCACATTTCAGTTCATTCAGCCCGTAATTGATTACCCGGCAAGGCCCAGTATTTTCATCAGATATCAACGGACCCCCAATAAAATCGGGCACCTCCTCCTCGTAAAGCAAGTCATAAAGAAAGAAACAGGGACAGGTGTGTGTAAGATTAGGCATGGTATGTGTGCGATGAAAGGTTTATGATATGTTGTGCCTCAATACTAATCTCGTTCGGCCACTGGGAAAGGACCTGGCCGAACAGGTTTGGCACCGGGCAGTGGAGTCAGCTTGCCCGGGTCACAGAGGAGCCAGCAAAGGTGTACGTGTCCTTCGGACTCGGTTTTGGCTTGCAGTCATTTGGCTATGTGAGGGCAATCACAAAATGGATGCCGTTCACAAAATGGAACCCGAGGGTTCGGAACGGAAATGCTGATTTCTGGGTGATTTCGTCACTCGATCATGACGAAAATGCTTGTGCATAATATTCAAACCATTTCCGGTCTGCTGATACAAAAATCGTCATGATGCGACGATGTTCATAACACGGGTCCAGAATTTTCAGTACCACAACATTTCTCCATCCCAGAGGGAAACCAGGGACATCGCTACGGGTTCCCACTCCTCAGGAGCTTCTAACTCCTCCTCGAGGGCGACTGCGGTCAGGTGACGGGGGGGTTGCCAGAGACGGTGGGCTTTTTGTAGAGGGGACACTGGGCGTCACTGGCATAGTGGCCTGGTTGTTGGCATTTGTAACAAGAGGTGGCGTTCCTTGGCCCCGGTCTGCCTGGGGTGACCCCAGGGCTCGTTACTGGGGAGACGGTGATCCTGGCTGCTGGTTTCCTTGGGGCTACATTGGGGCCCTGGCGGGAACTCCCGCGGCGTACCTTCGCCTCCCTCCTCGCTGTTGGAGGCACTTCTCATTTAGAGCATAGTCACCCACTGGGCCCCTGGGGACCCGGGTGTTCACCCAGCGGTCTGCCTCCACGGCGAGCCGTCTGGGGTTAGTAAGCTTGCTATCCAGGAGGTGCTGGCGCAGTACCACAAAGCAGTTTAATGATAGGTGTTTCCAGGCTATCAGATCAATTAAATCTTCGAACGTGGTAACCTTGCGGCCCTTGATCCACCCTTCCAAGGCTCTACTGTAAAAGTTGACATATTCTACCCAGGTGGTACCAGGGATCTTTTTGCAATCCCTGAATCGCTGCCTGTACATCTCTGGGGTGAGCCCATACCTAGCTACTAGGGCCTCCTTCATGTGGCTGTAGGAATTCAGTATCGTGGAGGGGAGTTCTAGCAAGGTATCCCTCCCCTCGCTCAGGAATCGCCCCCACAGCCCGGCCCCCCAATCCTTCTCTGGGACCTGGTGGGAGGTCATCGCTACCTCATAGGCTTTAAACCATTGTTCAATGTCATTGTTCCTATAGTATTCCTTGACTACGTCTTTAGGGATGTGATCCTTGGCTTCTAAAGGGGGAGGGGTTCCTCGGTTCCCCGGGGGCCTGGCTTCCTCACTCCTAGCCTTGAGTTTGAGCTCCTTCAGGCTCCGTTCGTGCTCTAACTGGAGTTTCCTGACCTCATGCTCTCGCTGCAACTTTTTTTCCTCCAACTCCCCTTGCAACCTCAACTCTTCCATAGCTAACGCCCTTTCTGCTAATTTGAACTCCCCTTCAATTTTTAGCTTAGGTAGCTCTAACTCGTGGGCTCTGCTCTTCTCTCGATCTGCCAGTTCCTCTGGGGACAGGCCTCTCTCTAGCGTGGCGCTACGCGCAGGAGAAACTGCTCTATCCCTCTCAGGGGCCCCGGGTTCGTCCTGCCATCCGTCCCCAGCGCCGTTCCCTTCTACATGGGGATGAGGCGCCCTGGACACTACCCAGGCTTTCAGGGCCTTCTGGAAATCTTCCTTGGTGTTTAGGCCAGCGGTGGGGATTTGAAAGTCCTTACAGAATTGTTTCAGTTCCCTATGGGTGTAATTCTCTAATTGGTCTTCTTGAAAGGTAGGGTTCCTGCTGGGTCCGGTAAGACTCATGGCGCTAGGTAGTGTGTCAGCTGCTCCCCTATACAATGACCACAAATGCTGATTCGGATCTCTTCGGCTGCTACCAGTGTTAGAGGGGGGAGGTCTCTGGGGGACAGAGGTAAGTACTCCTGACCACCCCGTGACCCCTCTCCTCCAGGAACGTTACCGAGCACTAGAGTCAGACCCTCCAGAGGGGAGGGTTAAGCATTTATGTTCATGTACACAGAGACACCACCACACTACAAAGGGACACCACACCAATGGGTTATAGGCAAAACAAGTTCTTTATATATGGCTTCTCATCAGATCAGGGATTATGTACACTTGGGCTAGGGGCCAGCTTTGCTTCTTGAATGGCCGGGACTCATGGAGGGGATATGCGGGAGACTTCATGGGAATTCTCGAGGTACTCACAGTCTCCCCGGGTTAGTCTCTAGTCCGGTCGGCTCGGGAGGGCTGTGGAGTTCAGCGCTCCTGGCACGGGTGGTGGAGGCCACGTATCCGGCGTACGGCTCTCAATCCTCGAGCCGCGGGATACGGAGGGCTGCAATGTAGCGGCATCAGGCGTACGCCTCACAATCGTCGAGTCGCGTGATACCGATGGGGTCTAGAGCGGCGGGTTTGTGGACAACTTGTACCCTCAACCACGATTCGTCCACTTGATGTTCCATACACCCTGGGCTCCGGGTACGACTCGTACTTCTGAGCGCAGTAGGTCGGGTCGCCCCTCTTGGTGGTGACAGGCCAGTGCTGCTCGTACTTTGAAGTGCGAAGGGCTCTTGTGTCCAGTCTCCGGTGTGGGGCACCCCCTGAAGCGCCACTGGTCTCCTTGCGCTCCCCGGGACGTGGCGTACAGCTGTCGATACGGTGCGCACTCTGGAGCGCACAGGTTCTCACGTGCTTCCAGGTACGGGACGGACAGATGTAGCTGCAGTGCGTACTCTGGAGTGCACAGGTTCTCAAGCGCTTCTAGGTACGGCACGGACAGATGTAGCTGCGGTGCGTACTCAGGAGCGCACAGGTCCTCAAGCACTTCCAGGTACGGAACGGACAGATGTAGCTGCTGTCCGTACTCTGGAGCGCACAGGTTCTCAAGCGCTTCCAGGTACGGGATGGATAGATGTAGGCCAGGTATAAGGCTTGAGCTGCGACGAAGTCAGCAGGGCTCGAGTCGGGGGCAACGAAGCGTCCTCACGGGGTCAGGGGAGCCGCAATCTAGTCAGCAGGGCTCAGAGTGTCTTTGGTGGGAGAGTGACGTTTTTATTCTCCAGGATGGGCTGTGACCACGTCAGCAGGGCCCTCTTGTTCCAAGATTCAACTAACTCCACTCCCGAGGTGGCCCCCGTTATATCTCTCCTTTTTCCTTTCAAGTTCTAACCCTCCCAGATGGGTCCTCGGGCCTGGGGTTGATTGTCGGTGCCTCCGGCCATCTATCACTCATCTCCTTTGAAGTCTGGAGGTGGGGCTTTTCCGCTGCCCGGCAGGCAGCGGGGCTGTTTCGGGGAGGAGGTGCGAACGAAACTCCTCCGCCCAATTCCACTGGGAAAAGGATCGCTACCCACAGCTGGGTAGGGGGGCGAAGGCGGGTTCAGGTTTCTCTGAGGTTGGGACCCTATGGGGGAGGGTGCTGGCGGACCCCAGTTTCTTTTGTTGGGCCTGGGCACTAGGCTTCCTGCTACTGGGGGGAACTGGGGGTGCTATGTCGGGGGGTTACCATTCTTCTGGGAACAGGGGGGGATGTAGGGAGGACAGAGGACAGGGCTATGCTGGGGGTGTCTGCGCACAGGGGACGGTCAGGGCCTGGGAGGTAAGAAGACCCACGCCATGGAGGACAGGTCTAACAGTACTACAACACAAACAGATGATCATGAAAATGATCGAAACTTGTCTAAAGGAGAGCATTTTCCTCTTTGAAAATACATTGTATAAGCAAATACAAGGACCAGCCAGGGGGACATGCTTCGCCCCCAGTATTCCAATCTTTTGGTGGGCTGGTGGGAGTAGCACGTCCTATGGAATCAAGATCAGAATAGATTAAGTGGTCAAATCAGTGTGTGGCTCAGGTATATTGATGACGTCTTCCTCGCTTGGGAGAGGAGCGAGGAAGACCTTAAAATCTTTTTATCTGTCATCAATAACAACATCAATCAGTTCACCATGAATTACAGCCAGGAAACAGTGGATTTCCTTGATATATGAAAGTTTCACTCAAAAATGGCACACTCCAGACTGATCTTTACAGGAAGAACACTGCTGGCAACTCGATCCTCCTTGCGGATCTATCATCCACCAAGCTACTGCTCGAGTATCCCCTATAGCAAGTTTCTCAGAGTCAAAAGAAACAATAGCACCAAAGAAGGCTATAGGAGAACCAAACAGGACATGCTAGATCGCTTTAGTGCCAGGAAGTATCCTATGAAAAGCCTTATAAAATCTAGCATAAGGGCTGATGAAAAATTGAGAGATGAACTTTTACAAGGAAAACCAGACATATCAGGGGAACCTGACAAAGAACTGATACGATTTATCACCAAGTTTACATGTCAAACAAACAACTTATGCAAGATCTTAAAGAGTAGATGGGCAATACTAACACATGATACCACCTTGAGTCCGAAGATAGGCAAATACACCCAATATCACTTTTAAGAGAAATCTTTCCATAAAAGACATGTTAGTACACAGCCATCTCACAAGTAACAGACAAACTTGGATGCAACAGAGTCGAGGTTTCAGAAAATGCGGTAACTGCAAGGCGTGCAAATTCAGCACTAGCGTCTATGAGATTACCCTAGACAGGATTAGGAAGAAACACTGTATCACTAAACCAATCACATGCCAAACAAACTATGTACTATATATAATCATCTGCCCATGTGACAGATGAAATACAGGGTTGACTACCATTCCCATACAAAAGCGTATACTCGAACATTGGTATGCCATCACAAATGCAGACATGAGCTACAGCACAACACTTCAGGGAACACCGTGATGGAGACTGGACCAAAGCCAGATTGTTTGGCATTGATACTGTTGTGAAACACCCTAGGGATGGCAACAGAACTACTGCATTACGCAGAATGAAATCTAGGTACATACTAGAAGCAGGAAGTCTCGCTCCACATGGTATGAACCAGGGCGAAGAGCTTTACACACACTTGTAAATTAGAAGCTCCTATGTGTAACTAATTTTTCTTTTCTTTTGATGATATTTCTAACTGTCACAAATGTATATATTTCTTTCTGAAGACATATCACAATCATCATAAATATTATTTTCTACTCTTATAATGGTTTTCCAAGATGCAACACAAAGAAGACTGTACTTAGGTTGTACTTACGTTACGCTGGTATACTAAATTGCTCTTTTTCTCACTTATAAATATTTGGAAGCTTCCATGCACATCTGCTGGTAGTGTTAAGGAGACTATAGAAGGCATCCCTCATTTGTCAACACCTTTTTTTATTCACTGAGGTGGAAGTACGATTTAGTTTCATTTGGGTACTATACCCTTAAGTACAGCAGCATTTCTTTGTCAGTTTTGAATTAGTGCACTAGATTCTAACAAGAAATTGTTTATCAAAATAAAAATATAATTCAGAAATAAGCTAAACATAGCTGAACAACTGTCATAGAAACTGTACTATACCTAATATATGGTGGCTAAAGTCAATATTATTGGAAAACTTAGTTTATTAAATAACTGCTTTTGTTCGTCATTGATAATTTTTTTGTTGACAAAGAGTTGAGGAGGAATGACAGAATGTGAAGTATTTTGCTTATGTTTACTTGAACGCGTTTTTGCACGTTGTATAAATGCAATGAACATAGAGAAAAACGGGTTATGTAAAAAAGTTTGTCAGATCGAAACGCGCCAGTTTCGTTTAACAAATAAATACCAGTGATAAAATACTACTGCATTGGTGTGGCTGTTTTCTCAGGAGTGACAGGCAAGGCAGAATACATGTGGAGCATACATATATAGATTCACTGAAAAAACTACAGGTTACAGGGACGTTAGAGTTAGGTTCAGATTTCACTGTGTTTAAAAAAATAGAAATTCAGCTGGTATAGTTACCTGAGATAACTATAACTTATGCCTCTGCAATGCACTGCTTATGACCTCACATATTGCATCACTCATGACATGGTCAGTGCCATCACTAATGACAACATCCACAGAACCCCTCACACACCCACTCCTACCCCATAGAACCTCTCATACACCCAATCCCAACCCTACATAACCCCTCACATTCCCATTGACAGACCCATACCAGTACTCACACAACCAATGACTCATCCAAAGAGCCACTCACAAATCCACTCACTCAGATAGATACAGCACATTCCTGCCCTTTCACTATCACGCAGTGCAGCTAGGTGGCTTGCTGGGCTGCGCTGTGTGCCCCGAAGTGTAGTTGAAGGACGTGCAGTATGGACAGTTTTTTCCCAGTGAAGAGTAAAGAGCGGTGCAGCGTGCCCAGATTTTCTCTTTTTTAAACGCACTCGGACTGTAGTAAAAAGGGATTCCGTTTGCAGACCTCAGATGGGCTCTAAGCACCCTGCACAGAGTAGTCAAAGGCAGAGGAGTCTGCACAGATATCCTCTTTTATTTTAAACCCTCCTCACAGTGTAATAAAAAGCAGTGCGGTGTGTGCACATTAGCTTTCCTGTCAACAGCCCTCATAGAGCAAGGAAAAGCAATGCAATATACAGATTTTCTCGGTTCTCAGAGATTATTAGTAAGCTGAGCACAAATTTCTCACAAAGTAGCAAAAAGCAGTGCCGTTTTCACAGACATCTTCTTGAAAGTGCTGTAAAAAGCAGAGCAATGTGTACCGATTTCTCACAGTGCAGGGGGCACAGACTACTCATAGTGCAGTACATTTCATGGCAGCATGCACAGATCGCTCTTAGTGCAAATAGCCGTGCAGCATGCACGGATTCCACACAGTGCAGTACGATGCAGGCAGTGTGCACAGATTTCTCACATTGCAGTAAGATGCAGTGCAGTGTGCAGGTTTCTCATAGTGCAGTAAGATGCAGTACAGTGTGCACAGATTTCTCATAGTGGAGTATGATGCAGTGCTGTGTGACAGGTTTCTCATAGTGCAGTAAGATGCAGAGCAGTGTGCACAGACTGCTCATAGTGCACTAAGATGCAGTGCAGTGTGACAGGTTTCTCATAGTGCAGTAAGATGCAGGGCAGTGTGACAGGTTTCTCATAGTGCAGTAAGATGCAGGGCAGTGTGCACAGATTTCTCATAGTGGAGTATGATGCAGTGCCGTGTGACAGGTTTCTCATAGTGCAGTAAGATGCAGTGCAGTGTGACAGGTTTCTCATAGTGCAGTAAGATGCAGGGCAGTGTGCACAGATTTCTCATAGTGGAGTATGATGCAGTGCAGTGTGACAGGATTCTCATAGTGAAGTAAGATGCAGTGCAGTGTGACAGGTTTCTCATAGTGCAGTAAGATGCAGTGCAGTGTGCATAAATTCACCCTTAAACACACATTGTTGGACTTGGCCCTAGACTTTTTGCTTGAAATGGTGACCTGGTGATGGTGATTTTTGGGTTCTGCGCACTTTCACTGTGTCCCAGTGGAAAGTGCGTGCGCACTCTGAGTGCATGTGATGAGATAGGCCTGCCCTCCCATAGGAATGCATGGGGAATGTATGTGTCCCTGGTAGTTCCTGATGCGTGGGGTGTACAGGTTCGAATTTTATATGTGCGCACTCGTGAGAGTAAATGCTTCGCAATGGTGTGTGTTGCATGAGTGTGTCATATGTAGAAGTGCCACTTCTAGGAGTTGGCATATTAATATAAAATATGCCTGGCGTGTGATTGGCTGGAGCTGGCTGGTGAGCCTGGCTCCAGGAAGGCTGGGTGGGTCTGCCCGGTGGTGAGTGTGAGATAAGCATGAGTGATGTGTGGGAGGAGTGTACCTGTGTCCTGGATGGGCTGGGTTTTCCCCACACAATGCTGGCTCCGCCCCCCGTGGTGTGACTGATGACCCTAGCCCTGCCAGTGAAAGAAAGGGGTGGTTGGGCCATCAAGGGTACTCAAGGACCAGCTGCGACTGGGTCGGCCCCCACCCTGTGCCAGAACAAAGGATTTGGTGTATAAAAATGGGGCTGTGTCCCCACTGAAACTGTTCTTGTTCCAGGATCCTGAGGGGGCTGCTGCTGCTGTCGCTGGGCCAGAGGACCGCCACTTGGAGAGTATCCCTGCCTGGAGACCCAGTGTGCTGGCTCTGGGCCCAGCCTTGCCCCCTGCCTGCCCTGAGGACCTTTTGCTGGACTTGTGTTTCCCCTAAAGCGCCTGGAAGCGCTTTATTTTGTCTACCAGCGCTGGGAGCGCTTTATCTGCCTAAGGGCACCTGGGAGCGCTGTGTCTGTGCTTCTAGCGCTTAAGAGCGCTTTATTCTGTCCCTCTGAGTGTGGGAGCGCTTTTGTCTTCAGCCGGTGCCCACCCGGCGTGTGACCGCCTGATCTGCCGAGTTAGGAAGTCCTCTGGCGAGTGCCCACCTCGCCAGGGACCTGGCCGCCATTGCGAGAGCCCACCTCGCTTATTTTTGATTCATTTGCCCCCTGGCAGGTGCCCACCCTGCCAGGGACCTTGCCGCTATATTTTGTTTACCTCGAGGGAGCCCACTCCTCGGTAAACTCACCCCCCGCCTAGAAGTGCCGGAGACGGGCCGCCGCGCTGCCGGCGACGACCCGGAAGTGTTCCTACCGGCCGGCCAATCCGAGCGCGGCCCGACGGAAGTCCCGCCCCCACAGCCGTGACCCGGAAGTCAGGCAGGCCGGGGGCAGGACAGAGAAGCAACCGGAAGCGGACGGGAGGCCACCCCGCGCTCCGGTGAGGGCAGAAGCCGGCGTCTTTCCTTGTCCCCCGCCCGGGGCTCCCGAGGACGAGGGAGAGCCCCGGAGCACCAGAGAGAAGAATCCTGGCGGCAGGGAGACGCCGCAGGAACCCAGCGCGACCTCGGAGCCCCCGCAGCAGAGCCCGGTGAGTGAAGTGCGGGCGTCTCGAGGCGGGGGCCCCAGTGCTCTGTAAAGGCCCCGTAGGGGTCCGTGCATACTTCGGAGCGGCCCCGGAAGGCAGCGGGCCGCTTCCCCTTTAAGGTCCAATGGGAGGCATTGTTGAAGGAGCCCAGAGAGGCTCAGGGGCCCAATTGTCATTTTGAGTCCCCCGGGAGGGACTCCAACGCTAGTGACGGGCCCAGAGAGGCTCTTGGGGGCATTGTTGGTTTGGAGCGCTGCGAGGCCCTTGCTGACACATCTCTTCCCAGAGCCCCGAGAGGCTCAGAGCGCCATATTTGGTTAGAGTCCTGAGAGACTCTCAGGGGGCATTGTATTTGTTTTGAGAGCCTGCGAGGCCCCAGCGTTGGCCCCATCCTCATCACCAGTTGCCCAGCACTTTGTGGGCAACTGCCACGTTTAGGCCCCCTGACTTTGGACACAGGGTGTCCTAGCCCTAGAGAGGCCAGTGGGCCTAGGGACAGTCACAGGTGGTGACTTAAGTGAGTTTGGCGCAATTGTTCATTTTGCTTACACCTCTGAATGTATTGTGATGCATCATGTGTTTTCCTCCCTTACACCGCTGAATGTATTGTGATGCATCATGTGTTTCCTTCCTTAGACCCCTACAGGTATAGCGATACTTAGGTGGTTTCCTTCTTGCTAGTACAGGTGGTACTAGCGAGGCCCAGGTTCCCTAGTGTAATCTTCTAAGATAGTGAGGGTTGCATAGGTGGTGCTCACCTGGTACCAGTAGTGACTGGTTGTATGTTATTTTTGTGCTCCAGTTTTACATCCTAAGTGCTATTTTTAAAAGTGTTACTTCTAAAAGTGCTGATTCCTGACAGTGGTCCATGTGGCCCTGTCTTGTAAATATCCCCTGTAAATTCTGCCCGTGCCCCTGGCACATTGTAAAGTGTGTGTTTTATCTAATGTGTTTTGGTGTAATACAAAGGCTATTTTTATATGTAACCTTGTGTGGAGTTTCCTTTGTGGTGGGCCTTGGGTGTTGTTGCTGGGGTGCGTGCGCAAATACTTAACTCATATCGCCTCCAAGTTTAGCCTTGCTGCTCACGCCACGTTACCTAGAGGGTGAGTAGGGGTTATCTTGGCGTGTAACTCCCATTGCCCTGACTTAGGAGTGGTGGTCTCTGACAGACTTTGGCGCAAGCCCTGGCCAGCCAGGGATCCCATATCTAACATTGGACGCAGCGGTGAGGATGAGGATTTGTGTTTGCGTTGTACCACAGTGGCGACAGGCCACACTACAAAACTCTGCATTTTAGATGACCACATTTTAGGGGATTATTGTTTTTGAAGTTCCATTATTTTCTTCTCCTGAAGGTATCATTGTGCAATTGTGTCCAGTACATTTGTTCCCCTGCCCCGCGCCCAGAGTTTGGTACCTGTGTCACATGTGGTCAGGTTGAGGAATCAGGGGTGGTAGAAACTGCCTTACCAGTCCGAGGGGGGGGTTGTGTGTGAAAGAATGGTGTGTGGCACTAGGCAAGTGAGTGTGAGTCTCTGGGGTAGAGAGCTTGCTGAACCTTTGTGAATTGTGTACTCCTGTGTTAAGCTCAGACCCCTAGGTTCCCTGTGTAATCTTTTCTCTAGAACGTCCGCCAGAATGGAGCCTGCTTTTGATTTCTGTGATCTGTTTGGATACAGTATGGGAGAGTTGGTAAGGTTCTGTGAAGAGTGAGACATAGGGGTGGATGAGTCAGACACTCAGTCCGAACTTAGGAGCAGCCTGATCCTATGGCAAAAGGGTCAGTGGGATCTTGAGCGCAGTGAGGAAAGGGCCCGGGTCTCACACCATGAGGGTGGTGGGTCTGAGGGGAGCCCTGAAGAGACTGAGGAGGAGGAAGAAAATGATAGCACAGGGACGCCTGCAGATAGTGAGGACCCCATAGATAGGGAGTCCCTGGCTGGGTCCAGCGTAGGAGGCAGCGCCTCATCCCTTTCCCTGTCCCCAGAGGAGTTGGAGGATAGGAGGAGAGAAAGGGAGCACCAGCTGGCTTTAGAGAAGCTCCAGTTAGAGCATGCCCAGGCTATGGCACAGCTGGGCGTTAGAAAGCAACAGCTGGAGGTTAAGAAGCAACAGCTAGAGACTGAGAGGGTCTTAGCGCAGGAAAGGATAGAGGAGGCTGAGAGGGCCTCCACCAGAGGCGAAGTAGCTCTGGAGGGTAGACTATCCCCTGCGCGCAGTGTTGATTGTCTGGATTCCCCGGGGAGGGTTGAGTCCAGTGGTGGCAGTTATATAGATTTCAGTGTAGGAAATCCCAGTCCCAGGTCCCCCAATCTGGTACCTGTTTCCCCAGAGGAGGAGTTAAGGGTGAAGTTCAGGGACAGTAGGAAACTGTCTCACCAGTCTTGGGTGGAGTTTGAGGATGAATGTTGTGATACACTGTTTGATTGGGTAAAGGTTCACACGAAAGATGATTTTGATGTCTTGTTTGACCTGATTGTCAAAGAGCACTTGCTCAGTTGTTGTTCACCAGGGTTGCGCCAACACCTGTTGGGGTGTGGATTGTCTGACGCATGTGAGCTTGCAGATGAAGCAGACCGCTGGGAGAGGGCCAGAGGTTCTTTAGAGTCCCTAGTGAGTGAGTCCAACAGTAGTGGTATAGGTATCTTCCAGCCCAGCGTGGTGGAAGAGGCTCAGTGTAGCCCAGCTAGGTCCCAGTATAGTGAGAGAGGTGGAGGGGCTGACTACCTGGCTCAGTGGAGCAGGAGTCAGTGGGAGGCTGAGAGTCCCCAGAGGCCCGAAGCCCTATCTCAGAACCTGGGTGGTTTCTTGAGGGAACACCAGGTTAGGGACCTAGGCTGTCCTGTTAGTACACTTGAGGAGGATCTCTTAGTGTCTAGGGAACCTGGAGCGTCTGTAACTAGAGCTCCAGGAGTTCCAGTTTCCGGCAGTGCTACTCCAGGAGGGAGTGCACAGAAGTACGAAGTGAGGAGTGATTGGGGGATGAGTTTCCCAGTGGATGCACCAGTGGACCAGGGACTAGCCAGTTGGGCTAGATCTTCTTGGGGGGACCCGGGTGGCGCCACTTCTGTGCTGGGGGATCTTTGCGCACTGTCAGGTGGACAGGAGGCGGGAGATCTGCGCCAGGCAGACAGTCACACGACACATGGGGCATGTGTCAGCCTCAGGGGGATTGCGTGTGAGTCCCCAGAAGTCCTGGAGTGCCAGGCAATTGTTCCACCAAAGGTTTTAGACCGGAGGTTGGGAGGCCAGGTTCAGGTTCAGCCTGACCTGAAGGGTAGGACGACTGTAACCAGTGTCCTGACCGGTTCTTCTTCCAGAGGAACTTCTCCAGTTGGGAGAGGGCAGACCTCTGGAAGGGGGTGCAGAGGGTGGGAAAGCCCACCTCTGACCCCGGTGCAGCCTGAGGGGTTAAACCCTGGGTTGGAATGGCGTGCTAGGTGTACCCCTCGCAGGAGGAGGAGGAACCCTAGAAGAAGAGGTAGGGGGAGGAGAGCCTTCCCTGAGACTCCTGGTCCGCCTGAGGTTGTAGCCCCTAGGCTGGAGAACCAGTGGCAGTCTAGTCCTGTCTTGCAGACAGGGAGAGTGGAGAATGGCTACTATGTGCCAGGGGTTACTACCCCCCGCTCTGCGAATAGGCAAGGACCGGTGGCACCTGGGTGGCCCAGGGCCTGGTCCTGGCTGCGGACAGCTTGGGAGTACCAGTGGGGTAGCCCAATTGGTCCAGATAGTGTTTTGAGAAGGAATCCCATGGGTTCACCGTGGCGTAGAACAGGAGGGTGTCCCTGCAGTTGCGGGCCCGCGTCCGTGTTCTATCGCCCCAAGCAGGGAAGTCCATCACGGTGGTGATTGCTCTACCCTGCGTTTTGGCTGGAAGGGGGTTGTGTTGGACTTGGCCCTTATGGCAGGTTCACCCCTAGACTTTTTGCTTGAAATGGTGACCGGGTGATGGTGATTTTTGGGTTCTGCGCACTTTCACTGTGTCCCAGTGGAAAGTGCGTGCGCACTCTGAGTGCATGTGATGAGATAGGCCTGCCCTCCCATAGGAATGCATGGGGAATGTATGTGTCCCTGGTAGTTCCTGATGCGTGGGGTGTACAGGTTCGAATTTGATATGTGCGCACTCGTGAGAGTGAATGCTTCGCAATGGTGTGTGTTGCATGAGTGTGTCATATGTAGAAGTGCCACTTCTAAGAGTTGGCATATTAATATAAAATATGCCTGGCGTGTGATTGGCTGGAGCTGGCTGGTGAGCCTGGCTCCAGGAAGGCTGGGTGGGTCTGCCCGGTGGTGAGTGTGAGATTAGCATGAGTGAAGTGTGGGAGGAGTGTACCTGTGTCCTGGATGGGCTGGGTTTTCCCCACACAATGCTGGCTCCGCCCCCCTGTGGTGTGACTGATGACCCTAGCCCTGCCAGTGAAAGAAAGGGGTGGTTGGGCCATCAAGGGTACTCAATGACCAGCTGCGACTGGGTCTGCCCCCACCCTGTGCCAGAACAAAGGATTTGGTGTATAAAAATGGGGCTGTGTCCCCACTGAAACTGTTCTTGTTCCAGGATCCTGAGGGGGCTGCTGCTGCTGTCGCTGGGCCAGATGACCGCCACTTGGAGAGTCTCCCTGCCTGGAGACCCAGTGTGCTGGCTCTGGGCTCAGCCTTGCCCCCTGCCTACCCTGAGGACCTTTTGGTGGACTTGTGTTTCCCCTAAAGCGCCTGGAAGCGCTTTATTTTGTCTACCAGCGCTGGGAGCGCTTTATCTGCCTAAGGGCACCTGGGAGCGCTGTGTCTGTGCTTCTAGCGCTTAAGAGCGCTTTATTCTGTCCCTCTGCGCGTGGGAGCGCTTTTGTCTTCAGCCGGTGCCCACCCGGCGTGTGGCCGCCTGATCTGCCGAGTTAGGAAGTCCTCTGGCGAGTGCCCACCTCGCCAGGGACCTGGCCGCCATAGCGAGAGCCCACCTCGCTTATTTTTGATTCATTTGCCCCCTGGCAGGTGCCCACCCTGCCAGGGACCTTGCCGCTATATTTTGTTTACCTCGAGGGAGCCCACTCCTCGGTAAACTCACCCCCCGCCTAGAAGTGCCGGAGACGGGCCGCCGTGCTGCCCGCGACGACCGGGAAGTGTTCCTACCGGCCGGCCAATCCGAGCGCGGCCCGACGGAAGTCCCGCCCCCACAGCCGTGACCCGGAAGTCAGGCAGGCCGGGGGCAGGACAGAGAAGCAACCGGAAGCAGACAGGAGGCCACCCCGCGCTCCGGTGAGGGCAGAAGCCGGCGTCTTTCCTTGTCCCCCCCCCCCCCCCCCCCCGGGGCTCCCGAGGACGAGGGAGAGCCCCGGAGCACCAGAGAGAAGAGTCCTGGCGGCAGGGAGATGCCGCAGGAACCCAGCGCGACCTCGGAGCCCCCACAGCAGAGCCCGGTGAGTGAAGTGCGGGCGTCTCGAGGCGGGGGCCCCAGTGCTCTGTAAAGGCCCCGTGGGGGCCCTTGCATACTTCGGAGCGGCCCCGGAGGGCAGCGGGCCGCTTCCCCTTTAAGGTCCAATGGGAGGCATTGTTGAAGGAGCCCAGAGAGTATATATATATCACTGTATATATTTTATATATTTTATATATTTTATATATTTTAGGCAACTTATGGCTTAAGAAACCATATCATACTTTTACAGTACTACTTTATAATACTGTTCTTATTATATGCCCTGTACTTTATAACCAGCATTACTATTGTAGCAGTACATTTCTCATACTTGAGATAGAAGACTGTTCAATAAATACCTTTTATTGAAAACGCCTGTCTCTCTAATTTCTCAGCACGTCTGGTGAAACGAAGCATGCACAATTGACTGAGTAAAATAGTTATCTACTGTTTCCGCGACTCTGAAGATTGATTTCTTATTCTTGGGAAACAAAGTGGTCATGTTATATGGTTGTCAGAGACTAATCTCTTCTTGTACTTTCGAGAAAGTTTCTAGTGACCTCTCAGCTAGCTGGCACACACAATTCAATTTAGTATATTCGGAAGAGAACTAGTCGACCTCAGTCCTACGTCTAAGCTGCAGGATATATTATTCCAATGCGCAGAGCCTATTGGGAATATAGGAACTACACTACAGCAGTGCACTGACATAGACTTGTCATAGTGCAATAAGATGCAGTGCACTGCACAGACTCCTCATAATGTAGTCAGATGCAGTGCAGTGTGCACAGATTTCACACAGTGCAGTTAGATACAGTGCAGTGCACTGACATAGACTTGTCATAGTGCAATAAGATGCAGTGCACTGCACAGACTCCTCATAATGCAGTCAGGTGCAGTGTGCACAGATTTCTCACAGTGCAGTAAATAGCATTGCAGTACTCCGAATTCCTCATAGTGCTGTAAGGTGCACTGTGGTGTGCACAGATTCCTCATAGTGCAGTTAGAGGCGGTGAAGCGTTCACAGGTTTCTCAGAGTGTACTACGTTACAGTGCAGTGTGAACAGATTTCTCAGAGTGGAATAAGACGCAGCACAGTGTGCACAGATTTCTCATAGAACACTAAACTGCAGTGCAGTGTGCATAGATTACTCATTGCAGTACAATTCAGTGCAGTGTGCACCGATTTCTCACAGTGCAGTGGCACAGACTTCTCATAGTGATGTAAAATGCAGTACAGTGTGCACAATTTCCTCATAGTGCTGTAAGATGCAGTGACATTAGCACAGCTTTCTTATAGTAGTAAGATGCAGTGTGCACATATTTCTCACAGTGTAGTAAGATGCAGTGCGCATATAATCCTCACAGTACAGTAAGAAACAATGCAGTGTGCATAGATTATTCATAGTACAGTAAGATGCAGTACAGCATGTACAGACTGCTCATAGTGCAGTATATACAGTGCAGCGTGCAGAGATTTCTCACAGTGTTGTATGATGCAGTCCAGTGTGTACAGATCCCTCACAGTGCAGTAAGATGCAGTGCACAGTCCTCTCATAGTGCAGTAGTATGCAGAGCAGCATCCACAGATTCCTCACAGTGCAGTAAGATTTAGCGCACAGACCTCTAATAGTGCCGTCAGATGCAGTGCAGCGTGCACAGATTATTCATAGTGCAGTAGGCTGCAGTGCACAGATCCCCTCTTCAACACAAATGATGCCCACAAACACCCCCAGGGCAGGAGGGAAAGCCCCCCAGGCCCCCCGGATAGAAGAACCCAGCTCATCCCCCGGGCCCCCGGATAGAATAGCCCAGCTCTGCCCCAGAGGCCCCGGATAGAAGGGCCCAGCTCAGCCCCAGAGGCCCCGGATAGAAGGGCCCAGCTCAGCCCCAGCGGCCCTGGATAGAAGAGCCCAGCTCAGCCCCAGGGGCCCCAAGATAGGAGAGCCCAGCTCAGCCCCAGAGGCACTTGGATAGAAGAGCCCAGCTCAGCCCCAGGGACCCCGGATAGAAGGGCCCAGCTCAGCCCCAGGGGCCCTGGATAGAATAGCCCAGTTCGGCCCCAGGGCCCCCGGATAGAGGAGCCCAGCTCAGCCCAGGGTCCCTGGATTGAAAAGCCAAGCTCAGCCCCAGGGGCCCCGGATAAAAGAGCCCCGCTCAGCCCCAGGGGCCCCACATTGAAAAACCCAGCTCAGCCCCTGAGGCCCCCGGATAGAAGGGCCCAGCTCAGCATCAGGGCCCCCAGATAGAAGAGCCCAGCTCAGGCCCAGGGGCCCCCTGATAGAAAAACCCAGCTCAACCCCTGAGGCCCCCGGATAGAAGGGCCCAGCTCAGCATCAGGGCCCCCAGATAGAAGAGTCCAGCCCTCCCCAGAGGCCCCCGGAGAGAATGGACCAGCTCAGCCCGGGGGGCCCTGGATAGAAGAGCCCAGCACAGCCCCCCCGGGGCCCGCGGATAGAAGAGCCCAGCTCAGCCCCAGAGGCCCCTGGATAGAAGGACCCAGCTCAGCATCAGGGACACCAGATAGAAGAGTCCAGCCCTCCCCAGGGCCCCCGGAGAGAATAGACCAGCTCAGCCCGAGGGGCCCTGGATAGAAGAGCCCAGCTCAGCCCAAGGGGCCCCGGATAGAAGAGCCCAGCTCAGCCCCAGGGGCCCCGGAGAGAAGAGCCCAGCTCAGCCCCAGGGGCTGCCGGATAGAAGAACCCAGCTCGGCCCAAGGGGCCCCGGATAGAAGAACTCATTCAGCCCCCAAGGGGCCCATGGATAGAAGAGCCCAGCTCAGCCCCAGGGGCCCCGGATAGAAGAGCCAAGCTCAGCCCCAGGGGCTGCCGGATAGAACAACCCAGCTCGGCCCAAGGGGCCCCGGATAGAAGAGCCCAGTTCAGCCTCAGGGACCCCGGATAGAAGAGCCCAGCACAGCCCCCAGGGCCCCCGGATAGAAGAGACAAGCTCAGCCCCAGGGCCCCCGGATAGAAGAGCCCTGCTCAGCCCCAGGGGCCCCGGATAGAAGAGCCCTGCTCAGGCCCAGGACCCCGGATAGAAGAGCCCAGCTCAGCCCAAGGGACCCCCGGATAGTAGAGCCCAGCTCAGCCCCAGGGCCCCTGGATAGAAAAGCCCAGCTCAGCCACAGGCGGTACAAAAGGGGGTGGCGATGGACGGAGCATCTGAATCAATCAAACATTCACACCCAGTCAAAAGATCTGGGTTTAATCCATCACCGTTCTTTAGCCCACTCCGCCACCCCAGTTCAGACATGGCTATATGCAAATCAGTCTGACTCTGTGCCTCATGGGAACAGTCCAGCCCGAACTGCCAAGCCATGTCTTCCCTGGACCGGAAACAAGCTTCCGAGGACCGGTTTCTGGCATTCCAGCCGTCTTCAGCCCGGCTTGCTTGAATCCAGTGGCAAAGTGAGCAAGGGACTCACGTCTGAGCATACCCTGCCACACTTATGGTGGCCAAAAGCGGTACAAAAGGGGGTGGCGATGGACGGAGCATCTGAATCAATCAAACACTCATACCCAGTCAAAGGATCTGGGTTTAATCCATCACCGTTCTTATCTGGGGGTCCTGGTGCTGAGCTGAGCTCTTCTATCTGGGGGCCTCTGGGGCTGAGCTGCGATCTTCTATCCGGGGGCCCCTGGAGCTGAGCTTGTCTATTCTACCTGGGGCCCCTGGGGTGGGCTGGGCTCTTCTATCCGGGGCCCCTTGCGCTGAGCTACTTTATTCTATCTAGGGGCCCTGGAGCTGAGCTGGGCCCTTCTATCCGGGGGCCCTTGGGGCTTAACTGGGCTCTTCTATCCGGGGGCCCCTGGGGCTGAGCTGGGCTCTTCTATCTGGGGGCCCTGGTGCTGAGCTGGGCTCTTCTATCCGGGGGCCTCTGGTGCTGAGCTGGGCTCTTCTATCGGGGCCCCCTGGGGCTGAGCTGGGCTCTTCTATCTGGGGCCCCTGGGACTGAGCTGGCCTTTTCTATCCGGGGGCACTGGGGCTGAGCTGGGCTCTTCTATCCGGGGGCCCTTGGGGCTGAGCTGGGCTCTTGTATTCGGGGGCCCTGGGGCTGAGCTGGGCTCCCATGAGGCTGACTGTTCCCATGAGGCACAGGGTCAGACTGATTTGCATATAGCCATGTCTGAACTGGGGTGGCGGAGTTCCCACTAATCGGTTACATCGCCTTTCCCCCTCTATCGCATTTTGTCGTATTCCCAGCTGCTACATCAGGGACCGTCCCCTTTCACGGGCTGTTTTCAGGTGTCATCTCTGTACATGGTGGCTCACATATGTTCCCTCTGGATTCGTTCCACTTCCCCCTTATGCGTGTCCATTTTTTGGGGCAACCCCTCTGCGTGTAGACCGCTCTCTCCGCTACCATGTCGATGTCCATATCATTTTCCCATTGCGATTGTGTGGGTGTCACCCCGGAGCCCCAGTTCCTCGCTATATTTCGTTTTACAATGGCCATTCCCAATGTTGCCCACGCTTTCTGCGCAATACTGAGGTCTGTTGGCTGCAATATGTTTAGAATACAACATCTAGGGTCTGCCAGGACTTCCACCCCGCTCACCTCTGAGATTTGTTCCAGCACTTGTTCCCAATATGATCGTATTTTGGGGCAATCCCATAGGGTATGATAATATGTGCCGGTTTGTCCGCAGCCCCGTAGGCAAAGTGGGTCAGGCGCTCGCCTCAGTTTGTGTATCATGGTGCGAGAGTAATAAACCCTATGCAGGACTTTGAGATGTACTAATTTTAAGCGGGATGGGATCGCTGCTTCTCTGGCTGATGCCAGCGCCTCCATCCAGTCCGAGTCATCTATGTCCCCTAGTTCCACCTCCCACTTGCTGCGCAGCACAACCGTGGGGTCAGGGAGATTGTTGATCAATTTTCTGTACGTTGTGAGATGGCTTTTTTGTCTAGGTGGTCAGTAAGGAGCCGATCCTCAAGTGGTGAGGTGTCTTGCAGGGTGGTTCCTGGGGGAATAGCGCATTGTAGTGCATGCCGAATTTGGGTGTATCGGTATAATTCCGTGTCTGCCATTCCGTATTTGTCTTTGAGCGCGGCAAATGACATAATTTCTCCCCTTACCCATAAGTCATCAATGTTGGTAATACCTATTAGGTCCCAGTTCCTGAAACCTTTAGTGTTTGCCAGTGTGCCCAACCGTTTTGTCTCCCAGAGTGGGGTAGCCAGCGTATGCACTCCTTCCCAACCTAGTGCCTTCTTGGCTGTATGCCATATTCTGATTGTGTGGGCTGTGGGGCCTGTCAATGCTTGGCGTCTCTTTGTTGTGTATAGGGTTCTCATCAGGCGATCAGCCGGTAGCACCTCCCTATCTAACCGGTAGGCTGGGTCGTCGTGTGGTGTGTGTAGCCACTGATTCACAATTACTAGCTGTGCCGCCCAGTAGTACAGTTTGATGTTTGGTAGCGCTATGCCGCCATCATACCAGCTGCGCGTCAACTTTGTGTGTGCTATGCAAGCCGGCTTTCCATCCCAGAGCAGAGCCGCTACTTCGGCATTAACGGCCCGAAAATAGGAGAGTGGAACCGGGAAAGGTGTATTCTGCAGCGCGTAAAGGAACCTAGGTAGTGCTAACATTTTGAAAAGTGCTGCCCTACCTAGCAGAGTGAGCCGGAGGGACCGCCAGTGGGCGACGTCTGATGTCAGTCTGTGTAGTGGCTTCATTAGGTTTTCTTCTGTAAAGATGGCCGCTTGAGGTGTGATATAAATTCCCAGATATTTGAACCCTCTGGTCACTATTTGTACTGGACAGTCTTGGGGCAAGGTCGGTGCCTGTCCGTGTAGTAAGTATAGTAATGATTTTGTCCAGTTAATCATATAGCCTGATTTCTCCCCATATACTGTAAGGATGTCCAGTAGGGCTTGCAGGGACTCTGTTGGGAATGTCATGTAGAGCAGCACATCATCAGCATACAAGGAGATACGATCCTCCCAACCTGTCTCCCACACTATCCCTCGAAAAAGCGGTGTTGTACGTGTCCAGGCTGCCAAAGGTTCTAAGACCAAGGTGAAGAGGAGCAGCGAGAGCGGGCAGCCCTGCCTCGTCCCCCTGCCCAATGTAATCGCCCTCGAGATATGACCATTGGCGACCACGTGCACCATTGGTGCCGTGTAAAGTAGCCGAATCCAGCCACAGAACTTTGGTCCGAAACCCATACGTCGTAAGACGGCAAACAGAAATGGCCATTCCACCTGATCGAAAGCCATTGTTGCATCTAGGGAGAGGATGGCCGTAACACATTGGAGGAGGTGGGTGCGCGCCAGCACCCCATGTAGGCGCCGCAAATTGAGGGAGGTGTTACGGCCGGGCATGAAGCCCGACTGGTCTGGGTGGACCAAATGGGGCTGTAGGCGTAACGCCAGTGTCTTGGCCAATAATTTTGCTTCCGCATTAATCCGTGATATGGGTCGGTAAGACGAGGGTTGGTCCAGGGGCTTACCCAGCTTGTGTATTGTGACAATTGTCGCTAGTCTCTGGTCCTCAGGCAGGGTTCCCTGCGTGAGGCTGTCATTATACATGTTTATCAAGTGGGGAGTGATCTTGCTTGCCACCTTTTTGTAAAGTTCCACCGGCAGCCCGTTAGGCCCCATAGCTTTGCCTGTGCGTAGTGCTCCTAGTGCTATTTCCACCTCCTCCGCCGAGAGGTCGGCTTCTAACGTTTCCTTATCCTCCTCCTGTAGCATTGGTAGTGGTATACTGTCCAAGAACTGCCTACAGTCATCCTCTGATGCTTGTGCTTGAGGTGTGTAAACCGTCTCATAATACCTAGCCAGTTCTTCAACAATTAACTGAGGGTCCGGTGTCAGTGTGCCATCCGCCAGTGTCAGTTGTGCTATCCACCTACTTGCTCTTTCCTTCTTTTCTAGCCATGCGAGCATTTTCCCTGTCTCGTCACCCACCTCATATACTTTGTGCATTGTTGCTGTGTGTCTCGCTTTGGCAATAGCTTCAGCATATGCACGAAACTCCTGCCCTGCTAGTGTTAATGTCTGTGCTGCAGTGTCATTGGGGTCTAGTGCATGTGCCGTCTCCTCCTGTAGTGCTGTCTCCTCTAGGGAGTCCATGATTTGTTTCTGTGCCCGCCTGTGTCGGGTGATAGTTGAGATTGTGTGCCCCCTGATGACCGACTTATATGCCTCCCATAGTGTGCATGGTGAATCTACTGACCCAGTATTGTCTGCGAAGTACATGTCTGTGGCTGTTATCAGGGTCTTAGCGATTTTACGGTTCTGGAGGAAGCCGGGGTACAACAGGTATATGCGGTGCAGCTGCGGGCGGTGAGTAGTGTAAGTAAGCTATATCGAGGAGCTGTCAGAAATACCTCGGGCCAGGTGGTCTATTGCTGTGACGTTCTCTAGGGGTATCGCCAGTGTAAGGATGTAGTAAATGCAGGAGAGACTATTGTGTGCCCCGAATATTATGTGTATTGTCTCTCCGTGGGATGTTTCAGTCTCCACCTATCGGTCAGACCCACTGCCCCAAGAAATTCTCCAAGGAGTTGACTGGGTTTATTACTGTCTCTGGGCGGGCTACGATCGTTGGTAGTATCGCATACCGCATTGAGATCTCCAACTAGGATTAATTCGCCCTCAGGTAAGTCTAATTGGAATTTACCAAGATCCTGCAGTGTCGCCTGATGAAGTGTTGGGGGAATGTATACATAAACCACGTTATAACTGCACCCCTCCCACTGACAGGCGAGTGCTGTGAATCTCCCAAAGTCATCTGCCCATGTTCTCGTGACCACTAAAGGGGAGTTCTTGTGTATTAAGACACCCACTCCCCTGGAACCGGAAGAGAACTCCGCATGTGCGGCCATTTTAAATCCCCAGCGGTTGAGTGCCTTACACGCCGGTCCAGTTAAGTGTGTTTCCTGAAGTAGAACCACTGTGGGGGCCTTCCGCTTTAAATATTGCAGGCCTAAACCCCTCTTGATTTTATGACCCAAACCATTAACATTCCACGACAACACTGTCAAGGGGGGGGGTGATCATTCGAGGTGCTTGGGGATTACGTCCCGTCAGTTCGGTGCTCTGCATAGTATTCGTGATGTGGAGTGTCGCGCGCAATGTCGCTGTCAGTGTATTTGAGTCTGTATGTGCCCCCTGCGTTCTCTGCCATCTTACTATCAGTTTGAGGAGAGACTGCGTAATCATAACCTGTAAACATATGCATACATACTTTGCATAACTCAGAACCCGTACCCCCCACCCTGCCTCCCTGCCCGGTGGATTCACAACTGTGCACCTCCCCAACCGAGCAGAGTGCTTACATTCCCCGTTAACCTGCGTAACTCGGGAGGATGAGACCTCGTTGACCCCATTCAGCCCCCCATTCGGAATTAGTCCAATTACTGCGTAATAGGTCCGATATGTCCTACCTCTTGTCGTCTTCACAATTTGGTCGGCTGTGTCCGCCCAGGTTCGTGGCAGATGTCAATTGTACAATGGACCCCCCCCCATCTCTGCCATTGCCCCCCCACCAGTCTCGGTTGGTATTAGTGACAATGCAGGCGGGATCACCAGTTCAATCATAGATTTTTGGTTATTCTGCAACCACCGGGGTGACATCTTCAGTGTACATCCAGTGGACGCTGTCTAGTTCTCGATGTTTAGGGCCTCTCAACGGTCGCCAACCCTCTAGCCAGTCTCTTGCCTCCTCTGGGGATTCAAAGAACCATGTCTTTCCTTCTGATTCGACTCGCAGCCGCGCTGGGAAGATCATTGAGTACTTGAGTTCTCTGCTCTGCAATTCTTTTTTAACCTCCATACAGCTCCTCCGTTGTTGTGCCACCACCGCTGTATAGTCTGCATAGAAGGCGACTTCCGAGTTGTCAATCTTAATTGCAGGGGCCACTCTTGCCGCTTGTAAAATGGCGTCCCGGTCGCGGAAGTTAAAAAATGCGTGCCAAAATGGGTCGTGGAGGTTTCCCCGGGCGCGGTGTCCCACCTGGTTCTCGGTGGGCCCGTTCCACCGAGAAATATTTCGACAGGCCTCGTGGTTTCAGCTGGTTTTGGGTGAGATCCTCCACGAAGAGGTCAAGGGCCGAGTCTCCCGTCGTCTCTGGCACGCCGACCAGGCGTAAATTATTGCACCTGGATCTACCTTCCTGCTCGTCCAGCTTGGCTTTCAGCGTCATGTTATCTTGCTCCAGCTTGTGCATTCTGATCTGCCGGTCCACTGTATCCGCCGACAGCCCCGTTGTTGTTTTCTCCACTTCTCCTAGACGGTCCTTTACTTTGGCGAGGGCTGCTCGCATGAAGGAGATATCAGTCGAGATCGTGCCCATGGAGGTCTGCATCAACTGTAGCGTCGCCATGACGTCTTTTAAGGTGATTTCACCCGTGCCCCCCGGGCTGGGCGGTAATTGTGTGGATGACTGCGGTGTATTCCCTTTCGCTGTGTCGGTGCCATCCTTGTGGTAGGCATACTTGTTTAGTCTTGGGGCCTGTGCCCTTCCCCCTCTGCCGCTCATAATGCCCCCTCCTGCGGGCAAAGTCCGGTGGTCACCCCTCACGCCCCTGCTCATTGTTCTCTGGCAGTTACGTACTGACCGTTAGTTTTCTTGCTTTGTGGCGTCGTGTCACGGCCAGGGGCTGGAGTGGGTGTCGCGGTAATTGAGGGGCGCTCACCGCGCGCCTCCCGAGTTGATGATAGCGCAGTTGGGGTGGCAGGTCTTCCAGATTCACGGCCCGTGTACTGTTGCTCGCCAAGCCATCCTCCGGGAGGGGGGGGGGGGGGGGGGTGAGGGAGGAGGGGATTACTGATCTCGGCAGGCCCCAACCGGCCCGTCGTCCGCTGTCCCTGGTGTTTGCGGCCCCGAAAGGGGTACTTGCAGACTGCTTACACCATGGTCGCAGACCCTGAGGTGTTGGCCCCCGCGGCGATGTTTTTGTAATTACTGTCCCGTTGACCGCCTCTAGTCCGTCGTGGACACTTGGGGTGGTCTCCCACACAGTTGCGCTTTTTCGCGGGCCTCTGAGCTAATCGAGACCCCGGCTCCAGCGGGAACAGTAGGCCTCAAAGTTCACCGTGGCGGATCTTCGCCTGTGGAGGGTTGCGGACGACGCAAGTTGGCGCTTTAGGAACCGGACGTGTTCCGATTTCAAATTATGCGCAGTAGGTGCCAGTGTCGGGTAGGATTCGTATCCGGATTTCGGCGGGAGGCTCCTAGGGTCCTGGAGCTCTCCTAAGCTGCGGCCATCTTGCCTGGTAGCTAGCCACGCCCCCGGCTGCAGCTCTTCTTGTACTGCTGCTGGCTTGTAACTTTTGCAGAGAAATCTTTTTATTAAGTTAAAAGCCAGCAGCAGTGGTGGAAGAACTGCTGCAGTGGGCCTCATACGATACGATAAAGCGTGATTTTGCATAAGGAGCGATTTCAATGCTTGAATGCAATGTGTGGTGCAAGCTTCAGTGGCCTCCCATTGGGAGCCCCAGTACTTATTTTTTTTACACATTAAGCACTGCTGCTACCTCTTCGTTGCCAGCAACTCCTCCCAAATCAAAAGATACCCTCGCCTGCGGGATGGGTTTTGTCACATTTTCAGCATTGATGACTTGAAAGGTCCTTCCAGGCAAATACTGTTCCAAGGAAACTATTTGCTCAGTCACCATGGTGATGCTGGCCCCAGTGTCTCTCAAGACCTCCACCCTAACCCCATGTGCATGTTAGTGGGCCAGGCAGCTAAGGTGGCTAAGGCCACTTCCCCTACTCGAGTCGCCTCAGTGAGCTCCTTGGCCTGGCCATTGCTCTCCTGAGATCCTATCTGGAGATTGTCAGCTGCAGGTACTGCAGGTGGACCAGAGGTATTTTTCTTGTTTTACAGCCAGAGTCTCAAGCTCAGTGCCCAAGTGACCTACAGCCATGGCACCAAGCCCATCTTAGGATCCCAGTTCTTACCCTGGTACCCACCCTCTGGCTGTCAAGAGTCTCTGGACAGGTTTTTGGGGGTCTGAAGAAGAATCTTTCTTTTTCGGGTTACCCTATTTCCCTAGGGTCGCTTTCGGGCCTCTTTCTTTTGGTCTCGCTCACCAGCAGTAGTCTTGGTCACCCTTGTTTTGACCCAGTGGTCTGCCTTCTCCCCCAACTCTTGAGGAGAGAGTGGACCAAGGTCCACCAGGAATTGATGTAGCTTCCCTTGGTAACAATTACTTAACAGATGCTCCTTCATTACCAAATGATAAAGCCCTTCAAGGGCATGCACATTCTTACTTACTAACCAACCTCCTACTGATTTCAGTGAATAGTCTACAAAATCTACCCAGGCCTGGCTTTGGGTTTTTCGAGCCTCCCTGAAACTGGTGCTATACTCAGTACTGAATCCAAAGCCCTCACTTATGGTACCCTCTATGAGGTCATAGGATTCAGCCTCTTTCTCACTGAGTGTCAGGAGTCTATCCCTGCACTTTTCTGAGAACATCTCCCACAGGATAGCACTCCACAGGATAGCACTCCACAGCTTCCTGTGGACCTGCCTGCTAAGACAGGCCCGCTCAAAAGCAATGAACCACTTGGTGATAATATCACATAAATAATCCCTTTGGGGTTTTTAGGGTCAAATGAATCTACTTTCTACTTATTTATGATTGTGATGCCACCAAAGATGGGTCCTCGGCCAAACTCCTTTCTCTCTCTTCTGTAGCTAGGAGTTGGGCTTCTAGAGCTGCCCTCCTGGCTAGTCTTTGCAGAGCACGCTCTTCGTCTGAAGAGGCTTCTTTGTCTTGGGGTGTCACACGGTCACTCCTACTGTCAGTATTTTGATCTGTAAGATCAGAGTCATCCTCTGGATGCTCTTTGTCATATTCTGCCAAAAGATCCTGGAGCTTTGCTTTGGTAGGGTTTGACCCAGTCCTGAGCCTATAGGTTTTACCCAAGCCTCTGAGCTATTTTATATTTAAAGACATAAGGTGTGAGGTCAATTTCCTTCACCTGTATCAGCTCTTCTGAGTGACTACTTCTAGCACTCATTGTCTTTACAAAGTTGGGAACCTTTTTGGAAAGGAAAAAACCCTAATACTGGTTTCCAAACTACACCAAGAGTTTGACTTTTGAAACAGCTGTACTCAAGGGGACCGAACCAGGGCCCTGAGATATTAAAAAATTTGGAAAAATAGTCAATTTGCAAAACTACAATTTAACGAAAGGCAATTTCTGGATTGAATCTTGTTGTCACTTATTGTCAGAGTGGACCAGCAAACGCAAAGTCGTGTACCCTACCACTGCGCCACCAGTGTAGGAAGCTGGCTCTCTATATACTATACCAAAAAGAGGTAGAGTGTGTCGTGTAGCCTACCGCTGCGCCAACAGTGTAGGAAGGTGGCTCTCTATATACTATACCAAAAAGAGGTAGAGTGTGTCGTGTACCCTACCGCTGCGTCACCAGTGTAGGAAGCTGGCTCTCTATATACTATACCAAAAAGAGGTAGAGTGTGTCGTGTACCCTACCGCTGCGCCACCAGTGTAGGAAGCTGGCTCTCTATATACTATACCAAAAAGAGGTAGAGTGTGTCGTGTACCCTCCCGCTGCCCCACCAGTGTAGGAAGCTGGCTCTCTATATACTATACCAAAAAGAGGTAGAGTGTGTCGTGTACCCTCCCGCTGCACCACCAGTGTAGGAAGCTGGCTCTCTATATACTATACCAAAAAGAGGCAGAGTGTGTCGTGTACCCTACCGCTGCGCCACCAGTGTAGGAAGCTGGCTCTCTATATACTATATCAAAAAGAGGTAGAGTGTGTCGTGTACCCTACCGCTGCGCCGCCAGTGTAGGAAGCTGGCTCTCTATATACTATACCAAAAAGAGGTAGAGTGTGTCGTGTACCCTACCGCTGCGCCACCAGTGTAGGAAGCTGGCTCTCTATATACTATACCAAAAAGAGGTAGAGTGTGTCGTGTACCCTCCCGCTGCCCCACCAGTGTAGGAAGCTGGCTCTCTATATACTATACCAAAAAGAGGTAGAGTGTGTCGTGTACCCTACCGCTGCGCCACCAGTGTAGGAAGCTGGTTCTCTATATACTATACCAAAAAGAGGTAGAGTGTACCGTGTACCCTCCGACTGCGCCACCAGTGTAGGAAGCTGGCTCTCTATATACTATACCAAAAAGAGGTAGAGTGTGTTGTGTACCCCACCGCTGCGCCACCAGTGTAGGAAGCTGGCTCTCTATATACTATACCAAAAAGAGGTAGAGTGTGCCGTGTACCCTACCGCTGCGCCACCAGTGTAGGAAGCTGGCTCTCTATATACTATACCAAAAAGAGGTAGAGTGTGTCGTGTACCCCACCGCTGCGCCACAAGTGTAGGGAGCTGGCTCTCTATATACTATACCAAAAAGAGGTAGAGTGTGTCGTGTACCCTCCCGCTGCGCCACCAGTGTCGGAAGCTGGCTCTCTATATACTATACCAAAAAGAGGTAGAGTGTGTCGTGTGCCCCACCGCTGCGCCACCAGTGTCGGAAGCTGGCTCTCTATATACTATACCAAAAAGAGGTAGAGTGTGCCGTGTACCCTACCGCTGCGCCACCAGTGTAGGAAGGTGGCTCTCTATATACTATACCAAAAAGAGGTAGAGTGTGTTGTGTACCTCCCGCTGCGCCACCAGTGTAGGAAGCTGGCTCTCTATATAGTATACCAAAAAGAGGTAGAGTGTGTTGTGTACCTCCCGCTGCACCACCAGTGTAGGAAGCTGGCTCTCTATATACTATACCAAAAAGAGGTAGAGTGTGTCATGTACCCTCCCGTTGCGCCACCAGTGTAGGAAGCTGGCTCTCTATATACTACACCAAAAAGAGGTAGAGTGTGTCGTGTAACCTACCGCTGCGCCACCAGTGTAGGAAGCTGGCTCTCTATCTACTATACCAAAAAGAGGTAGAGTGTGCCGTGTACCCTACCGCTGCGCCACCAGTGTAGGAAGCTGGCTCTCTATAAACTATACCAAAAAGAGGCAGAGTGTGTTGAGTACCCTACCGCTGCGCCACCAGTGTAGGAAGCTGGCTCTCTATATACAATACCAAAAAGAGGTAGAGTGTGTCGTGTACCCTACCGCTGCGCCACCAGTGTAGGAAGCTGGCTCTCTATATACTACACCAAAAAGAGGTAGAGTGTGCCGTGTAAATATTTTTCGCAATAGAAATACATTTTCAATGTAAAAAGTGGACACACTGCAATTTTCAGACTTTGCAATGTTAAGCAATGGGAGAAAAAATATTAAACATACGTATACGCAACATTGACTTACAAGACCAGTCTTCGGAAGTTAAGGTCAGTACAGGGCAAGGTTCAGTTGAGCACCAACAGTGCACCACAAGCGACAAAGGGAGGGGGGGGGGAGTCGGGGGGGGGGGGTACATGGTGCAAGTTCAAGGTCAGTCACCGAATACAATTTAAAGGGGACTGGGGCAATCGGACAGAGGGTGCTTACAGGTAAGAAGCAGCAGCTTGGAGGAACAGTCTCCGGGCTGAGGCTAACACTGAGCAGGGGCCAAGGCAGCACCAACACTACAACACTAGCGGCATAGGGGCGGCTGGATGCAGGGTGCCAACACAGCATCGGGTGCCCAATGAAAAGCAATGGAGGTAGGCCAAATCTGAAAAGGGCTACAGGCTCCAGCAGGAGACCGATCGAAAGAAACCAACAGCCATTGAGGTAAGTTATGTTGCTCAGGGACGTAGGGACACCTTTTGTCCTCTTCACCAAGGCCCAGGATGGACCGGTGAAGGGGTGCCCTTTGGTGTCAGAAATGGCTAACCAGTGCACGTCGCGGTTGAGGGGTCTTCTTGCAGAAGCTGCAGGCAACTTCTAGGAGTCCAGGAGAGGTCAGCTCATGGTGGAGTTGGGCTCTTGAGAGCAGGGAAACCTTGCTGAACAGGTGAACCACTTGGACTCGGGCTGGTGGCATTGGGTGCAGAGGTAAAACCAGGGGGGCAGGCTGCGCAGTTCTTCAGGTCACAGAGTCTTTACTTTGAAGAGGGTTGCTTTGTGAATAGGTCTGCTTTTCTCTGGAGACCTTGGTCTTTATCGAAGGCAGGCAGTCCTCCCAAGGTTCTGGAGGTCACTGGGCTGCAAGACGAGTTGACTTTTGGTTCAAGATCATCCAAGGATGCAGACAGGCCAGTAGGGCTGGGACCATGTCCATAGTTCTCTACAGAGTCTCACCAGCAGAAAAGGCTGCAGTACCCGGCTCTTCTTAGGTCGCCAAGAACTGAAATTCAGGGTCTGGGATGCCACCTAAAATCTTGATTTAAGGGTGTTACAGGGGAGTAAAAGGTAGTGGCCAATGGGCCACTTTCCAGGGGTGTCTACACCCTCTATCATGCCCACCTCCAGTGGGAAGGGGACATAGTCCTAGCCCTGATTGGATAAGTCCCACCATCTTCAAGATGTTAGGCACTACAAAGTGTGCTTCACCTCGCCTCCAGCACCTGAGGGGTGGAGTTGGCAGAGGCGGCGGGGGGGGGGGGACAGGGGAGGGAGGTAAACCTCCTATTCTATCTAAGGTTTCCCACCTGTCCTTGCGCCAAAAAGGGGGTGAGGACAGGAAGATTGCTTGCTCCCTCTAACAGGAGAGGCTGGGGTCACATTACAAAGGTGGCAAGTCCTTTGAAAATCCCTGCCACAGATAGCTCTTCCTGACCAAGGGAGGAGTGAACACCTTCACCCAGGAAAGGCATTGTTCTCGACCTCAAAGTGCACAGGCACTCTACCCATGTGGTCAGAACACGGTCTGGTGGTAGCAGGCTGGCTCAGGCCAGTCGATGATCACACTAAGGATTGGTAGATTTTAGGGGACCCCTCTAAGGGGCACTCTGTGTGCAGTTTTTAATATCAGACACTGCAATCAGTGCAGGTTTATTATGCTGAGATGTTTGGTATCAAACATCCCATATTTCAGTGAAACATTCATGGAGCTGTGGAACTTGTAATGACAAGCATCCAGCCAATGTACTTACTGTAGAGCTTCCCTGGTCACTTGCAATATCCCGGAATCGACAAGGATATTGCTGGGGCATATCTGCTCATGCAGATATGCCCTCACAGGAGATATCCCTAAAGCAGCGTGCACTATAAGGCCTGCTAGAGGGGTGTCTTACCTATATCTCACACAGTCCCTATGGGCATCGCATACAGGGATGTGTGCCCTGTCGACTCTTCAGTTTTGTCTGCACCAAGACACGCAGGCTGCAGTGGCAGTATGTATGTATGTATGTATGTATGTATGTATGTGTGTATGTGCTTGGTGAGGGGTCCCTTAGGGTGGCAGAATTTGTGCTGCAGTCTTTAGAGACCCTCTTTAACAACAAGGCATTTGGTACCAGAGGTATCTTTTACAAGGGACTTATATGTGATCTAATGGGGTGACAATCGTGGAAACGACAGGTACACTTAAGGGAAGGAGATCGGGCTCAGGGGACCTGGTTGGCAGGGACCCTGTGCACGTCCAGTAAAAACTATATCATTTTCCAGGTAAAAAGTGAAGGCTAACCATGTCCAAAACAGGCCCTTTCCTACATTGAGACATTTTTCCTAGGACAGAGAAAACTCTACAGCAGGTCTTGCTCACAGTCTTTATACTGTGACTGCCACTACCGAACATTAATCTTGAATTGTTAAAGCAGGGCCAGGATCTGGACAGGAGCCAATGAACAGGAGGGCAACTCACCAGATAATAGAAGCCTTCTGTCTTCTCACGCACTTAGAGAGAACAATGCCATCCCATGTATTGCATGACAAAGAGGCAACAACCCTCAGTGAAACACTCACCTCTCAGATGTGATTCGTTAATAAGAATAAAATGAACATAACGCGTCCCTGGGGACCCCACAGATACACCGTTTCTACCAGTAACATAAATGCTTGGGGTCCTGCAGGTAAACCTAACAGTGCTACAAAGGCTTAGGGGCCCTACAGGTAAACCTTTCCTAACCCAGTGCTACAAATGCTATGTGCTCACTGCAGCAGGACTGGGCGCTCTAGGGCAGCAATTAAGTTGCTTGGCATTTATCTACCCTTAGCAAAGCCATGTGATAAAGACAGTAGATCAGAAGTAGCTCTCACTATTGAAAAGACCCTGGTATAACACAAACGCAGACATGCGGTTAGGCTCTACCACGACATGTAGTAAACTATTAATTTATGTATCTGTAGGATTAGATTGCATTGCAAGTTAATTCTTATTTCACTATTTTCCGCACACAACATACAACATAGATTCCTCACATGCATACCCTGATGAAGGGAGAACCCCCAAAATGAATTGGGCAGACTGAATTTGAATTTACTTGCGGAACAGTGGATTTTGAAAGTGATTCTATGAGAATAAATATGCTTAAACTGGAATACAAGTGGATTTGCTTCCAAGGGAAGGAGACATTGATGCACTTTTACGGGTACAAGCTGTGGAGCAGGAGACAGACCTGATCTAGTCTGGCGCTAGATAAACAACTGTAGCTAAATACCTTCTGGCATGCGATGAGTGGATTACATAAATACTACAATAATGAATGAAAAATACACGGCATGCATAGACGAGGTTTTCTATGTAACCTCTGGACTCCTGTAAACCTAAAAAAACACCAGTAATCAGACACTAGGGACATCACCTGAAGCTCCTAAGATTCTCCTTTTGTTTGGTATCTTGTTTTTGGAAGGTGGGTTTTTAGGATAAGCTATTTTTAGGTGTCTTCTTTTATTCCAGGATGGGGACTAGTTTTAGCATTGCCAGCTTTTATATTCTGCATACCAAGTTGCTGACTTTCTTTCACGTATCCCTCATTTCCCCGAACAGGAAACGTCTGGGGGTGGGGTGGGTGTCAGGTAGCCCCGGTGGTAGACGATGGGATGGAGGATAAGGAGTGCCATGCAATCCCTTCATATATTTCTCCCCTCCTATATTCACAGTCCCCTTTTACCAGTTGTCTGCTTTGCTGTCATCAAGAAGTGGAGAGAGGGGAATCGTCAGCCGGCCCCTTTAAGCCGGAGCTGGGGACGGACATCAGAGGATACACACTTGAAGAAGGCGGGGCGGAGAGCACGTCAGGTTGGTCAGTAGTTGGTACAGCTACACGCGGAATGGGAACGCGAGGCGGAGAAACCAGCGAGGGAAGACCGGAAAGACAGAGAAGGACTAACAGCCTTACGAGAGAGAGAGAGAACCGGAGCCCAGGGGAGGTCACAGCTTGTCGGCGAGCAGAACACCCGAACCTGGCGGAGGAGGGAAAGCCGAAGCAGATGACCAGACCTCACTGAAGGACACGGAGTCACCACGCCATGGCCCCACAGGGACGTGGCTCTTCCAGGTGCATGGGCGTCTACGGGGTTTTTGGAAAGGGGCTGAGTAAGAGAGGGACGGGAGGGGAGGCTGAGGGGTGAAAGGGACCCAGGGAAAAGGAAATAAGTAAGACAGAAACAAAGACAAGAGCAGAAATCATCGGCTACTCTTTTTCTTTTGGTTGCTCCAACCTCTACACCCTCCCTTCACATTTATTCATAGCTATTATTTATCCCTCACATCCTCCCTTGACTAAACCATAAAGCAAAAACACTTACCTGAGTATTTTCCTTCTGTCCGAGGGACGACGGCGGCCGATGAACACCTAAGGGGCTGAAGAGGAAGACCCTGTGGGAAAGAAGAATATAACAGAGACAATCAATCATTGTGATTTCCTGTAATACTAATAAAAAGTGCATACCAAGAAATTATTTAATGCAGTGAGCTCCTTCTTGACCGACTTTTCTACAACAGGAAGCTACAAACTCTCCCTACAGGAATGGGAGACAGAAACTCAGAGACCAACAGACACACACAGACACACACTCGGGAAAGCAAAGTAGGAAAATGCTATATACCGTTTTTATATGCTTGCATATGTACATTGTTTTAGAAAGATGGTGGAACTATTTATTCTGTTCAATGTGCTTATTTTGCTAATTACTTTTATCTGCTTCTATTATCTTTGCAGTTCAGGCTGGACTGTTCCAATGAGGCACAGGGTCAAGACTGATTTGCATATGGCCAGGTCTAAACTGGGGTGGCAGGGTGAGAAAAATAATGATGGATTTAACCCCGATCTCTTGACTGGGGGTGAATGTTTTGATTTGTTCTGCATTCCATCCATCAATTGTGTGTCTTTTGCTCTATTATCATTGCAGCACATAAATTCTATACAACAATTACGATGGTTAAAATAATAATGAAAATGCTAATGATATGTTATTTTAATTTGATATTGCACATGAATTACCACTAAGCAGAAACTACTTTAAGGAGAAATTTAGGATTGGTACGTAGAACCACTCAATCTTTGTGAAGTTGAAAGAAAGGCTCTTGTATAGTTAATGCCTGAAGTCCATCAACTCTCCTTAGTGAGTTTATCGTTATGGGGAAAGCAACTTTCCATGACAGGAATTGTAACGGACATTTGTGCATTGGTTCAAAAGGTGGGCCCATTAGCCTTGTAAGGACTATGTTTAAGTTCCACTCTGGAGCAGGGGGAATACTAGGCGGTATAACCCTTTTTAATCCTTCCATGAAGGCTTTAATCACTGGTACTCTGAAGAGAGATAGGTGTTGCCTATTTTGCAAGTATGCAGCTACGACTCCCAGGTGTAAACAAATGGATGTGTAAGTGAATCCACATTGCTGTAAATGCAACAGATAACAAATGATGTTCTGCACAAACGCATCAAGATGATTGATATTGTTGTTGTTACAATAGGCAACAAAACATTTCTATTTGCTGCATAACATGCTCTAGTAGTAGGCTTTCTAGCTTCCTTGAGAATATTCATACAGTCTGGTTGTAGTTGTAAATAACCAAACTCTATGACTTCAGAAGCCAAATCGCTAGGTTGAGTTTTCTGGGAATTGGATGTCTGATTTCTCCATGGCTCAGAGTGAGGAGACAAGATGTGATATGTAGCTTTTGATGTGGAACCACTCAGAGTTCTAAGGATGAGAGTACCAAGGTTGACAAGAACATGTGGGGGCTATCAAGATCAGTGAGGGACATTTGTCTGAGCTTCCGAACTATAAATGTAATTAGCAGGAGAGGCGGAAAAGCGTAAGCAAAAGCGTTTTCTCCATGTTAATTTCTATAGGAAATTTTGTGACAAGCTATAGCCTGAACTGCTGAACGGAATTACCCGAAATTTGGAAAAAAAAGGTAGAGCTTGGTTCAGAACGAGACCTTTTGTTAAAATGGTGTAAATCCGTTCAGTAGTTTTTGAGAAAATCAAAAAATAAGAGTAAAAAAATCAATTTCCCATAGGAAAATTTGAGCAAGGCTACAGCCGAAACTACTGAACGGAATTACCCCAAATTTGGAAAATAGGTAGTGCTTCGGTCAGACTTTAAGTAAGTGGGCTTCATAAAATTCTACCACTGTGGCCTAGAGCTTGCGGTTACGCGCTCGGGCGCGCGCTCACGAGCAGAGGAGCTATCTGGCGTTCCTCTCTCCTCATGGGTCATCAGTTTTCAAAATACGAGAGCTTTCTTTCACATTCCTGAAGTTGATAGCTTCCTTTTCATTTGCCTATATATCCCTACATCTCTTCTACCCCTCTACCTCTACTCTCTACCTCTCTTCTACTCCTCTACCTCTCTTCTACCCCTCTACTTCTCTTCTACTGCTCTACCTCTTTTCATTCCTCTACCTCTCTTCTATCCCGCTACCTCTCCTCTACCCCTCTACCTCTCTTTTACCCCTCTACCTCTACTCTACCTCTCTTCTACCCCTCTACCTCTCTTCTATCCCTCTACCTCTCTTCTGTCCCTCTATCTCTCTTCTATCCCTCTACCTCTCCTCTACCCCTCTACCTCTACTCTACCTCTCTTCTACCCCTCTACCTCTCTTCTATCCCTCTACCTCTCTTTTATCCCTCTACCTCTCCTCTACCCCTCTACCTCTCTTCTACTCTTCTATCACTCTACCTCTCTTCTAGCCCCCTACCTCTCCTCTACTCCTCTACCTCTCATCTACTCTTCTACCTCTACTCTACCTCTCTTCTGTCCCTCTATCTCTCTTCTACCCCTCTACCTCTCCTCTACTCTTCTACCTCTACTCTACCTCTCTTCTACCCCTCTACCTCTCTTCTATCCCTCTACCTCTCTTTTATCCCTCTACCTCTCCTCTACCCCTCTACCTCTCTTCTACTCTTCTATCACTCTACCTCTCTTCTAGCCCCCTACCTCTCCTCTACTCCTCTACCTCTCCTCTACTCTTCTACCTCTACTCTACCTCTCTTCTAACCCTCTAACCCTCTTCTACCCCTCTACACCTCTACTACCCTTCTACCCCTCTAACCCCTTCCATGCTCATGACGAGCTCAGCTCGTCATGCAGCACAGTGCTCCTCTGCTTATGACGACCTGAGCTTGTCATGACCACACCCGTTTTTATTGCTGTCCAGCACAGCAGGGGAATCGCTCTAGCAGCGATGTGGTTAATATCCCTCTTCTACCCCTCTACACAAGTTGGATCCCTCTACCCTACTACCCCTCTAACCTACTAACCCTCTATTACCCCTCTACCTCTCTTCTACCCCTCTACTCTACCTCTCTTCTACCCCTCTACATTCACTCTATCTCTCTTCTACCCCTCTACCTCTCTTCTACCCCTCTACCTCTACTCTACCTCTCTTATACCTCTCTTATACCCCTCTACCTCTCTTCTATACTTCTACCCATCTACTCCTCTACCTCTCATCTACCCTTCTACCTCTACTCTACCTCTCTTCTATCCCTCGACCTCTCTTCTACCCTTTTACCCCTCTACACCTCTTATACCCCTCTACACTGCTACCCTTTTCTACCCCTCTACTACCCTTCTACCCCTCTTCTACCCCCTTCGACCCCTCTACCCATCTTCTACAGCTCTACCCCTCTTCTGCCCCTCTACCCCTCTTCTACCCCTCTAACCCTCTACCCCTTTTCTACTCTTCTACTCCTCCTCTAACCCTCTACTACCCCTCTTCTACCTCTACACTACCTCTCTTCTACCCCTCAACCTCTACTCTACCTCTATTCTACCCCTCTACCTCTCTTCTACCCCTCTACCTCTCTTCAACCCCTCCACCTCTCTTCTACCCCTATACCCTTCTTCTACCCCTCTCCTACCCCTCTACCCCATTACTACCCCTCTACTCCCCCCCACTACCCCTCTACTACCCTGCAACCCCTCTACTACTGCTCTACAACCCTCTACTACCCCTCTGATACCCCTCTTCTTCTCTTCTACCCCTCTACCCTCTACTACCCCTCTTCTATCCCTCTACCCTCTTGGAGAAGTGTGGCTCAGGGGTTAGAGGCGGCAGACCCGGAAGCTGAGATCGGCCCTGGACCAGGGTTCAATTCCCCGCCCCGACGGGGGTTGGGCTCAATAATTCCACTGACTTGATAATTCTCACTCCGGTGCCTACTCGACTCACGGGTTCACACTCTGCGACTCTGGGCAATAGCTTGCTTAATCTTCACAACGGCCCCTCGCGGCGGGATGCCTGGCTTTCACCTTGTGGATACCCTGCCGGGGTATCTCACAGGGGAATACCAGGACGGGTTCCCTAAGCAAGCGCATAGATGCCTGCGATGTGGGCGATTTGCGCTATATAAAATACATGTACATTTACATGTACATTTACATTTATACCCCGCTACTATACCTCAACCCCTCTATTACCCCTCTACCACTGCTCGCCTACCCCTCTACTACCTCTCTTCTACCGTTCTACCCCTTTTCTACCCCGTACCGCTCTTCTATCCCTGTACCCCTCTACTACCCCTCTTTTACCCCTCTACTTCTCTTTTACCCCTCTACTTCTCTTCTACCCCTCTTCACCCCACTAACTCTCTTCTACCACACTACCGCTCTTCTACCCCTCTACCTCTCTTCTACCTCTCTACCCCTCTTCTACCCCCTACACCTCTACCCCTCTAGTACCCCTCAAACCTACTACCCCTGTAACCTACTACCCCTCTAGTGCCCCTCTACCTCTCTTCCACCCCTCTACCTCTTTTACCACTCTACCTCTATTCTACCTCTCTTCTATCACTCTACCTCTCTTCTATCCCTCTACCTCTCTTCTATCCCTCTACCTCTCTTCTACCCCTCTACCTTTCTTCTATCCCTCTAGCTCACTTCTATCCCTCAACATCTCTTCTACTCTTCCACCACTCTACCTCTTTTCTACCCCTCTACCACCCCTCTTCCCTTCTACTACCCCTCTTCTAACCTTCTACTACCCTTCTACCTCTCTACCATCCCTCTTCTACCCCTCTACCACTCCTCTACCCCTCCTCTACCCCTACCCCTCTTTTACCCCTCTACTTCTCTTCTACCCCTCTTCTACCCCACCTCTCTTCTACCACACTACCTCTCTTCTACCCCTCAACCTCTACTCTACCTCTCTTCTACCCCTCTATCTCTCTTCTATGCCTCTACCTCTCTTCTACCCCTCTACCTCTACACTACCTCTCTTCTGCCCCTCTACCTCTCCTCTACCCCTCTTCTATACCTCTACCCCTCTTCTACACCTCTACACTTCTTCTACCCCTCTACAACTGCTCTATCCCTTTTCTACCCCTCTACCCCTCTTCTAACCCTCTACACCTCCTCCCTTTCTTCTACCCCTCTACCCCTCTTTTACGCCTCTCCTACCCCTCTACTACCCCACTACCCTTCAACTCCTCTTCTACCGGATTCTATTAGGGCCCAGAACCATTTTATTTAGTGATGTCCATCTGCACACTTTCCTGCATCTTGTAGTAAATTTAATATTGACAAACAGAAGTGTTATTTCCAGAAACAGCGAGTTCTGCAGCTTGTCTGTTTATCTTTTATCTGCATCTCAATGACTCCTCACATTCCTCTCGAGAGAAGATCCTGCCTCCTACTCATTAGTGTCGTTTCAGTAACTGTTTCTATCATGTGTTCATGTTTCATTGACTTGTATTAGGAGAAAAGTGTGTAAAAATACATTGTGTAGCATTAGCATTATATACTCAAATTGCTTTAGGGTGGATGCTCTCGTCCATTGCAAAGACAATTGTCACTTGTTAGTTTGCTTGGCCTTTTTCTATTTTTGCATTAAATGTATTCAATGTAATCTGCCTGTTACTAAATGACTGACTTGAATTGTATCTTGCTGATGTGAGCTGCGGAATTGCTCGGTGTATTGTGTCTGCCATGATTTTGTTCCTCAATAAAGGTTTTTGAAAACTTTAAAATAAAAGAAAATAGAAAAAAATTGCATTAAATGTATGATAGATGTGTTGGCCTCCCGGTGTGCTGTGTTTTATTTTACATATCACAAGAGATGACGAGGAAAATGACAGTCCAGTATACACATTCTTCATATAAATCAACTCACAGTATACTGTTCTAGAGGTTCAGTCCCACAGACATTATCTCTAACTGAACGCACTCTAGGAAACATGTGCTTTTCAAACCAGCTGCCTTCTGATGCGGCACTATTGGATAAGTCAAAATGTCCTGAATTTTAGGAGGGTTACCGTACCTAGTGCACTCTGTTAGGCAGTGCTCACCTGTAGTAGTACGATGTTAATAGGCACCTAATCGCCTATGCACGATGCAGGGCTTTGAGTTACAGAGCTCCTCACGCTGTGGAGAAGATTAGGTCACATTTACCCATTTTCCCATATTTGGTCCTGATGAAATGCCAACAGATTGCTCCATGACTACACAGGGCATGAAAAAGGCTGACCTGAAGTATAGACCCCAGCTTACCAGCAGGTCCATAGGTGATCGACACTTTCACACAGTGATAGGGGCCATTAGTTCCTCAATTTCTCTGCCACTGTTTTTAATCTCAACATGGACCAGGAAGATCACATTAACTATATTGCGGCAACTGGCCGATAGTTGATCTTATATTCATACTTTCACCAATCTCACATCTTATGACACAACATCCTCTGTCCTACTATGCTCATCCGGAGTACTTAATAAAAGATCTACGACAAAGTGTCCTCTTGTGGTGCCCGCCAGGCATTGTAGCGCCGGCCTGGTGAGGAGTATAGCCCAATGATGAAGCATGTCACCTTCAGGTGAGTGAACGCAACTTGTCTTAAAAGCACATGCTTCCTAGGGTGACTGCGTTCAGTTACAGATAATGACTCTGGGACTGAACCTCTGGAACACTATACTGTGATTTGATTGCCCTTCTGACATACAGGCCATTTCCACCTGCCCTTTGCTGCTCTGTGCTGCCCACGGACCTGCTTGTTGTTTGTGGCTGCCTTCTTTGACGGACTTTGCCCCATCTACATCGCGGAGCGCGGGACTGCCGGGACTCCAGTTCCCAGGAGGCAGCACACTCTCGCGACATTTCCATCGGGCCAACGAGGATAAATTAGCGCCAGGGCTCCCGCGGCGCGGAACGAGCGCGGGCTCGCTTGGGCTAAGCCTGGGCCAAGGGCGGGACCGTCCTTGCCCATCAAAGGCTGGAGGAGGCCGAGCATGGCCAACCCCCTTGAGTCTGAAAACAGGACACCTCCCATAGGGACGGATGCTAGACCCAGAGTGGCAGTAAGTGAACCGCCGGATACACTCTATTTTTTTTTATTGAAGCCAAGGTTTGTCAACATAAATATTTGCATAAACCAGCATTATATCATAGCAAAAAGCCGAACAGCAAAAACAAATCTATTTGAACAAAAAGAATCACCATAAGTCTCTATCCGAGGTCACAAACTTGTTATACATTTCATAAAAGAGAGTTGATCAGGTATAAAAGTACAAAAATCCTGTAGAAAAAGCCCCCTGTAAACATTCACACAATAAATAGATAAATAGACAATTGACGAGGTCTTAAATCTCATTCCCACTCGCCACCAAACAAACTGGCCACTGCATACTCACCCTCTGTTTTAATCAAATCTTGAACCCCATGTTTTATTAAATCTATTAAGTCCCCCATTTGTTGCTGCGAAGGTATATTCACTTTTCTTTACCCATCTCATCTTATGCCCCCATTCCAAGGCTGACGGAATTAAGTCCGAGCGCCAATTTTGAAGGACCAATGATCTTGCAATCGCCATAGCTATGTACAGAAATCTAGTCACTGAATCTGCAAAATGGAGATCCGGGTGAAAGCCAAAAAGAATTAACCTGTCATTTACTTCCAACTGTAAATTGCATTCTTTTTCGAGATACACAAATACCTCTACCCAGTACATATTAATCTTTGGACAGCGGAGCATAATATTTGACCAATTGGCAGCAGGAAAGTTCAAACATCGGAAACATTGGGAAGACTGATTGGGGTACATTTTGGCCAGGGCTGCTGGGGTTTGATACAGCAGCCATTTACTAAAAAATAGCATCCTGGGGCAAATTTGCCCCTCTTAAGGAGCTGAAATTCAACCTGTTAATAGTGGTCCAAATATAGGGGGAGATTTCACAGTTTTCCTGTTCTGACCATTTCCTTAAAGCTTTAGATTCAACATCCACCCCCCTTACCGAGGTCAAATATTTCTTCCAGGCACCAGGCTTCTTGTCTGATACCTTAACTAAAAGATCCTCCACCAACCGATTTTGAGCCAAAAAGGAAATAGCACTAGTTTCGGCAAGATATTTAAATAAAGTGCTATAGGAATTCATTAAGATAAATCATTGGTCAATGATTGGCGGATATCTACCATAGACACAGTTACCATCCCGTATAAAGTCAGAGATTTTAACAAACCCTGCTTCCGCCCATTTTACAGCCAGATATCTAGGTCGTCTAACACCTATGAAGGGGAGAATTTCTTCTAACAAGGAGGCAGAGTTGATTGCAAGTATGGAATATTTTTTAAAGAATGCCTGCCTTCTTTTAAAAAGCCACTGCAAGCTCTTGTAGCGGACCAGCTTTGGAGATCTGAACATTAACAGGGGAAAATTAATGTGGGTGTCCTGACACACAAGATTGATAAAAAAAGTTGGTAAAACAATGTGTTTGTGGGGGGGCGTGGCTTGGGCGCCGATGGCGATGGTCGCCTGAGAGCTCGGCTCCGGGACTGAGCCCGGAATTATCCTGAACATCGGCGGCTGAGGGGCACCCCAGACCCCGCATTCGGTTGAGCGAGGCGACGACACCCTCCCGAGGGCCCTGGTGGAGTTTGGGCGGAGGTGGCTTTGAAGAAATGCCGAAGTTTGCGGAGTGGCGGAGTGCGACCCAATATGGCGCCCGGACCCCTTTGTCCCCTTGATCGAACCTACGGAGTTGAGGAGGTCTCGCTGGTGTCGCCCGGCGCCCGGCCTCACCAGCCTCAGTTGTTTTAGACATTGGACATTGGCTGGTTCGGACCCTCTACAGCGGGGCCATACTCGTTTAGACGACCGGGCGGGTGCCCACGCGTCACCGGGCACGGGTGCACTCAGTTCTAGGCAGTGGTCGGCACTGCGACTCCGCAACTAGCTGCGAGTTCCTGGCCGCCCCAACTACATGGATGGCGCGACACTCGGGCGCCACAGGACAGCCGGGGGAGTTGGTGGCCCTTCCCCCGGAGCTATAGTGGGTGAACGGGCCTGCCCGACTCGGAGACGGGTGTCCCCGCCCCCTTATCGGTGCCCTCGGACGCCGTGGCGGTGGCGTGAGCCGAAACGGCGGAGTCTCCACAGGCTCTGGAGAAGGAGATCGCCCATTCCGGACTGGAGGGCGAAACCCCGGGAAAGTCGTGCTGGACACTTGCACACGGAGGCGACTACTCCGGGACCTTTGCGGAGAGCCCCTGGCAGCATGGGGAAACCTAAAGGAGCCAAGGGATCCAGCCAGGCCACCTCGGACTCTGAGGCCCAGGACAAGGAAGAACATGGAGATCCTAAAAGAGCTGGTGGCGCACCACTCCAGCAACAATTCGACCGTGTACTGGAAGCCATAGAGGCAACTCGGTCGGCCCTACAACAAGACATTGCCCAGGTGGCGACTGGCCTGGGCCTCCTTAGGGCAGACCACGGTAAACTCTCGGACCGGGTCAAGGAGGTGGAGAGCACGGTGAAGACTATCGAACCGGCGCAGAGAACCCTGGCTGCGACGATAAAGGATGCCATGTCCCGAATCGAGACCCTCGAACGGAGGGCGGAGGATGCGGAAGGCCGAAACAGGAGGAATAACATTCGGGTGGTGGGCCTGCCGGAAAAGGTTGAGGAAGGCGATATGGTGCGCTACCTGGAGACCTGGCTCCGAGACACGGTGGTCCCGGAGGGCCTGTCCTCCTTTTACACTCTGGAACGGGCCCACAGAGTCCCAGCGCGGCCCCCACAGCAGGGACGAGCCCCGAGGCCGGTGGTGGCGCGGTTACTACATTTCCGGGACAGGGACCTGATCCTAAATGCCGCCAGACACAATGGCCCGTTTCAGGTTGCAAACAGCCAGGTGAATATCTTCCCTGACTATACCTACGAGACGCAGCGCAAGCGGTTCTCCTTCCTGGCGGTTAAGCGTGAACTCAGGAGTGAGGGCATCCAATATTCGCTCCTATTCCCCGCGAGGCTCCGAGTCATTGTCGACGACAAAACCCAGTTCTTCGACACCCCGGAGGAGGCCTGTGACTGGCTTGAACTGTACCGAACAGGGAAGGATGGTTACAACGCCCCGACCCATCAGGCGGAGGAGCCGGAACAAAGGAGGCGATCTAAAAGGGTCAGGAACCGCCGCGGCCGCACGGGGGGACCCTCAACAGCGGAGACATCATCTGAGCGGAGGGGAGTGCTGGAAGTTCTGTCGGAACTGTCGGGAGCAAGGGGCGAAGACGTCGAAGAGGAGGAGGAAAGCCCGGGTGCTCAGGGGGCGCCATCGGACTCGGAAGACTCAGTGGCAGACAGCACCCACACACCGGTGATCACACCGAAATCGGTGGAGGACCTTTTGGATGGACAAGGGTAATGGGATAGGTTGCCTTGTTTTGGGTGGGGGCCCGGCAGGGGGGAGGCGGTTGCCGTTCTTTATTGCTGACAATGGAAGAGGGAGGGTTGGGAGGCTCCTACTCTTGCCCCGAAAGATTTTGACACGGGGGGGCTTATTATAGTCCTGGTAGCCTGGGCGACGAGGGCCCACTGCCTCCGCTCAGCCCGCACCTGGCCCATAAGGCCTTCCTACGGTGGCGACCGTAGGACTAGTGGGGTTTTTGGGGTTGTTCTCCGTAGACGTTTGGATGGGATCTAGATGGTGCAGTTTGGGTCCTGTTCTGGGGTGGTTGGGAGGGGGTTTTGTTGGTTTTTGGGGGGTTTGGTTCTGGTTGGGGAAAATGGCCGCCGGCAGCGCTGGGAGGATTGATGTTTTTTCTTTGTGGGGACCCGGACGGGGAGACTGTGCAAGAACACTTTGGGACAATGGCTGATGTTGCTAACTTGAAATGTATTACTTGGAACGTGAGGGGGCTTCACACTATGTCTAGGCGTCACAAGGTCCACGCTTATTTAGTGCGTAGGGGAGTGCAAATGGCGCTGCTGCAGGAAACGCATCTGAACAAGGCGGAAGGGGCGGCGCTTCAGCGTAGGTGGCGAGGGCAGGTCTTCTCCACGACGTACTCTGCTTATGCCAGGGGGGCGCTAATATGGATCAGGGCAGGAGTCCCCTTCCAGGTCACGAGGACAGTGTTGGACCCAGAGGGGCGCTTCGTGGCCATATCAGGCACGCTAGGAGGGAGGGACTTGAATGTTTGCTGTGTGTATGCCCCTAATGTGGACCAGACTGCCTTCCTTTCCGGGTTATCGGGCTCGTTGGCCCACTTTTTCACCGGTCCCCTCCTGCTGGGGGGAGACTTTAACTCCGTGGTGGATGTAGACATAGACCGCTCGCATCCCCCGCTCCCCGACTCCCCGGTCCGGCGGACGGCTAAGGGCCGACAAGATTGGCAGACCCGCTGGGGTTTGACGGACATATGGAGGGCGCATCACCCCGCGTCTAGAGATTATTCGTACTTTTCGGGCCTTCATGAGCTGCATGTCAGACTGGATGGCTTTCTTGGTTCGTCCGAATTAGTCTCGGCAGCGGTCCGATCGGAGTATTTATCGCGGACCATCTCGGACCATAACCCCCTCCTGCTGGACATTCGCTGGTTCCCTGGGTCGCCAGCGGTACCCACCTGGAAGATGCGCCCCGAGATCCTCGAGGACAGTGTCTTCAAGGCAGACCTAGGGGAGAGAATCACGGATTATTTTGCATCCAACGGCGGTTCCGCGAGTACTAGGGCGTTCGAATGGGACGCTTTCAAGGTGGTGGTGAGGGGGTACTGTATCTCTAAGAGGGTGGGCATGCGGCGTGTTATCCTGGCTGATTTAGACGCAGCGGACCGAACGCTCCGCGCGCTCGAAATTAGCCGACCCGGACGCCCGGAATTGCAAACACAAACGGTAGAGGCGAGGGAGAAGGTGGCGGTGGAGGTCGAACGGCTCCGCTGTTTCGATTATAAGGCCTACACGGTCCGATCTATAGCGGAGGGCGACAGGTCGAGCGCGTTACTGGCGTGGTTGGCCAACCCTACGCGCCAGTCCCAAACGATGACTAGGATGCGTAGGGCGGATGGGACCGAAGTGTGCACCCAACCGGAGATTCTTACTTGCTTCCGGCATTATTATGAATGTTTATACCGCAGTCGCTCCGCGCGTGACCCAGACCGGCTCGATAACTATCTTCGCCCGCTGGAACTCCGCACAGTGGAACAGGAAGTGGCAGACACCTTGGGATCTGACATAGGCTTGGGGGAGATCCGCGGGGCCATCAAACGGATGGCGAGGAACAAGACCCCGGGCCTAGATGGCCTACCGGTGGAGTTCTATGCAGCTTATGCTGACCTTCTGGCCCCTCGTTTACTGGTGGTCTACAGGGAGGCGAAGAGGCTGGGTCGCCTCCCCGGCTCGATGTGTGAGGCGTTGGTGGTTCCTCTCCTCAAGCCAGGCCGAGACTCGTCTGACCCGGGGTCCTACCGTCCCCTCTCAATGCTGACGGTGGACTACAAAATATTGAGCAGCATCTTGGCCTCGAGGCTGTTAGGACATATGGGCTCCCTAGTGCACGAGGACCAAGCCGGTTTCATACCACGGCGAAATACGACCATGAACATCCGAAGGTTGTTTCGCTTGCTTGGGGACCCATTCGTGGATGCCCCGTCCCCGGTAGTTTTGTCGGTGGACCTGGAGAAGGCGTTTGATAGCCTGGAGTGGGACTACTTAAGCGCGGTATTGCGGAAATTCGGCCTCGGGAGGGATTCATCAAGTGGACAGCAGTTCTTTACGCTTCCGCTTCAGCCAGAGTTAGATCGGGCCCTTTGATTTCGTCGCGATATCCGGTGGAGCGTGGCACGCGGCAAGGGTGTTCCTTATCCCCGCTTCTTTTTGCGCTAGCGGTGGAGCCACTAGCGATGCATCTTCGCTCGGGAGCCCACTATACGGGCTTATGGACAGCGGCGGGCCCGCATTACGTCTCGCTCTATGCGGACGACCTGTTGCTCTTCCTGGAGGACCCGGTCGACGCATTACGGGGAGCGGAATTAGCGCTAACGGAGTTCGGAGAAGTATCAGGCCTACGAGTGAACTGGTCTAAGACCTGCCTCTTCCCGATGCGTAGGGGTGTCCCCACTCCGGCGCTAAGCAGGGAGATCAGATGGGAACCCGACTGCTTTAAATACCTTGGGGTATTTGTGTACCACGACCAGCCCGACCTCCTAGACGGAAACATTGCCCGTTGCATACGAGCACTCCGAGGCAGCATGGATTTTTGGGCCACGCTGCCGCTCTCCGTGGCAGGACGCATCGCCCTGCTCAAAATGGTGGCGCTCCCCCGACTATTGTATTACTTTCGGACTTTGCCGATCTGGGTCCCACCGGCTACGTTTCGCCGCTTGCGTTCTATGGTGGTCGGGTTCCTTTGGGGCACGGGCCGGCGGCGGGTGGCCCTCACTACCCTGATGAGGCCGAAGGACGAAGGGGGGCTCGCTGTGCCGGACTTTGAGAAGTACTACCTGGCGGCGCAGCTCCAGACGTACACCCAGGAGATAGCCAGGGAGTTCAGAGGCCCGGAAGACGGTAGAGGGACGGGTATAGCCAGGCACGTCCTCTCCTTTATCGCGCTGCGACAGCGTTTAGTCCTTCGGGACCTGTCGATGGAGGAGCGGACTATCCGACTCTGTTGGAATCGGGCTCATAACAGAGGTCACCTGCGGACCCCATATGCACCTGAAATACCATTGGGGATGCTGACGGCCCTCCCCCACGGAGGGGACTGGTCGCGACTGGCGGACTGGGAGGATTCGGGTTTACAGCTCGTCGGGGACCTATATGAGGACGGAGTGCTCCTGTCCTTTCAGGATCTCATTGACCGCTTAGGGATCCCCCGGGGCGACTTTCTGTTGCACTCGGCCATTGTGCGAGTGATCCAGGCGTACTGGCAAAACGGACTAGAGGAACCTCAGTTGTCTCAGGTGTGCCAGTATGTAATGATGTCGGCGGGCACAGTGAAGGCGGTCACTTGCCTTTACGGCAGGTTGATTACCGAGGGGTTGGTCCCTCTCACCACACTGAAGTCCCGCTGGGAAGAGGATATCGGTAGGGAGATCCCGGAGACGACCTGGTCCCAGCTGGTGAGGCGAGCATGGAAGGGTACACGTAGCGCCCGTTTCCAACTGGTCCACTACTATGTTCTCCATAGGGCGTACCTGACCCCGGTTAAGATCAGGCGTTATTTTGCCACAGCCTCGGCGGAATGCCCTAGGTGCCCGGCTCAGGAGGCGGACCTCCTACACATGCTATGGGCCTGTCCCGGATTGGCGTCCTACTGGCAGGAGGTGGCGGCGACTTTAGAAGAGGTGACGGGGAGGCACTTATCGTTCGATGCGGCGGTAGGGCTACTGCACTGGTTCCCCCATACCCCACGGAATAAAATCACCAGTAAATTTATAGACCTGGGGCTCCTACTGGCTAAGCGAGAGGTGAACAGGAACTGGAAGGCACGTGCTGGTCCTACGGGCAGCAGATGGCACGGTGAACTTTTGAAATGGGCGGCGGGTGAGAGCGCGCTGCGATATCAGTTGGCTTGGAGGCAAAGCAATGAGAAGGCGCAGGAGGCCGCGTTGGAATGGGAAACGTTGGTGCAGGCCCTCAGGGATTATTGTACCCCCAGCGACTCCGAAAGCGAAGAAGCAACTAGACCCGAGTCCCGTTAGACGCTAGCATTAACAGCACCATTACCTTCCCCGAGGGTCAAGCAGTGGATCCTACAGTGATAAAACTCCCTGGCGCTGCTGGTGGGGGGGGGGGGGAGGGGGGAGTTTCACAATGACTGGTAGTTTGAGGGGGGGGGTTTCTTTTTGGGGGTTGGGGTTTGTTTAGAAAAGCAGACGACGGACAGTGTGTTATCCGGACCAGCTCCAGCATCCCACCGACCCCAGCTACATTCGCCGCCCAACCCCAGGAATATGGGCCGCTTGGCTGTATAGCAATGCTGTGGAAGGGGGTCGGTGGGCTATATCTTGTACGAGTTGGCTATAATATGATGCTGGTCGTTACTGTATTGTTGTACTGATTCCTGCAATAAAAATATATTTAAAAAAAAAAAAAAAAAAAAACAATGTGTTTGTGGTGCGGGCTTAAACCTCGATAAATATTGTGCAAAATACATATCATAGTAGCTTTTAAGATTGGGAAGTGCTAAACCACCCTGATCCAAGTCTTCATATAAAGTGCTAAGTGCAAGGCGTGGGACTTTCTTTGCCCATATAAAGGCTGTAAACATTGACTCAACCTGAGAAAAGAAGGAATTTGATAAAGTGCACGGAATTGAGGCAAACAAAAAATTAAATAGCGGTAAAACAGACATCTTAATGAGAGCCACTCGTCCCATAATAGACCAAGGAAGTAAATTCCATCGGGAGAACAGCCCTTTAACTTTCTTTATTAGGGGATCAAAGTTTAAATTATATAGGTCATCAATTAGATTTCAGAAAAGTATTCCCAAATATCTCTTTGGATTCGAGTTAACAGAGCCCCGGATATCAGGGTGTAGATTTATAGCGTCACTCCCACACTGAATAACTTCCATCTTGCCCTTATTAATGTGGTATCCTGTTACAATTAAAGAAGATCCATAGTCTGTAGGTATATTAGGATCATAAGTTTATTGGAGATAATCAGGAGACCCCACCAGGAGCAGTTCCACTGCTCAGCCCTTCAAGCCAACTGACATATGCTTACTCAACAACCACCCAACATTCCAATTACATCATCAAGGGCCAAGCAGGACAGCAGGGGGAAAACACAGGGAGGATGTATAAGACATGTACATTACAGCACATCCCCCTTTTATCAAAATCAACAAATGTAAAAAAAGCAAACATGCAAAACAAATCAGAAGAAAGTAAGAGTGCAAAGATGTAAAAGCACAAAGAGAGTGTTAAGAAAATTAAGAAACAAAGAGCCAAATAACACAACGATTCGACATCTAAGAACAAAATCTTCTAACACACCAAACACATTTAAATAAAGACAAAGACAGAATTTTCAGACTTACAGACACAACAACGGAGGCAACCATCCTCACCCCACCTCCTTTCCAAAGGAAAATACAAGAAAAATTAGGGGAAACACCTCCCCAAAACCTAGAAACATACTATAAAGGGTAAATCACCACCCAATTGGGAAAACATACATACCAAAAAAATACAGAAAATAAGATAAAGGGCAAATCACCTCCCTATTGGGAAAAACATTTCCCGAAGACACAAAAACCAGTAAAATAGGGCAAATAACCACCCTATTAGGGAAAACACTTCCCAAAAACCTAGAAAAACTAATGGGGAGACAGACTATGTCACCCACAACCAAGATGGCCTATGGAGTAACTAACTAAGTTACTCACAACCAAATGAGAGCACAAAAACTCCCAGACACTCAAACAAACCTTAAATACCACACCTCACAAGAGGTAAAAACAAAATCCAAAGGGTAAAACCAGAAGCAAATAAGAGAAGCTACAAAAAGAATCAACTTCTCTTGTGCGTACCCGTCACGCACAATCCAACGCTAACCACACAACCACATAGAGCATACAAAAACTAGACTAGAAAGCCGTGTACTACCACTACTGCATACATCACAAACCATACATAAACAAAAAAAAAACAGAAGGACAAAGAAAAACCTACAACCACAACATGCAAGAAAGAGATAAAATTAAGAATTGTCTGAAACAACACACAACAAAGCAAATATTTGTGAAACTTCCCAAACAATATTAAACTAGAGCACTTCCGAAATTAAGAAAACATTCTATTCCAGTAATGTTGATCACCCTGGCCCATAAATAGTCTCAAACACCGGAGCTCGATTTATGCTCCCGAGCCATTCCACAAGACTGTTGAGAAAGAAGTAAATAGTACCTTTTTAAAAGTTCAAAATGAAGAATCTCTCCTGAAGTATGCTGCAGGTAGCCAAAACCAAATCCCAAAAAAATGCAGCAGCAGGCTAAAACTGATGACAAACACATTGCTGGCAGTGAGCTGCAGATTATTGAATCCCCATGCATAGAATGAGCAGGAGAACGCTATTTCCAAAGAAAGATTATAGCCGCCAATAACAAAAAACAAAACTGAGCTGGTATCTGTGAAGAAAAATCAAATTGTACCCTACGTTGTGCCAGTAACTATAGAAACGAAAATGTCGGCTTGCGTGCGCGATGACAGACATGCGTGATGACAACACAAGCAGGCTGTCAAGAAAGGCCAACGCGGTGAAAACGGAGCAGCGCAAAAAACGCTTCTGTTCACGACCTCCCAAGAAGGTTCCATGACGTTTTAGCTCACCAATACTCTGGGAAGATCCATTGACGTCATCAGTCAGAAAGTGAGGCGGCAAGGGAAAGATAACTCCGTACAGCAACTGTCAACTGTCACCCAGCGGAGAGGAGCAGGTAAGACTTCATTTTCGCCGATGTTTAAGCAAAAATTATACTGAAGAATATGATAAACAAGACGTCAGCATCACCAAGTGGGTGAAATTAAGAACTTTCTTGCTCGAGGCTCGATTTTTGCCAAACAAATCAAATAACAGCTGAAATACAATTACTTGACGCTTCCGTTATTCATGGGCACACACAGCGGCTGGTAAACAATCATGAAAATACACAGAGGCTCGATTTCCAAAAGATGGTAAAACTGGATTAAGCACTGAAAGCTGTAGTCTTAATAGACGCTCAGAAGACTGCAGTCCAACGTGATGCTCTTTTTTTAGGCATATCGCACATCTTAGGCACAACTCCAGTTCAAATATAAAGAGGCAACTTTGACGTTTATATATTTTTTTTTAAGTCAGGCAAGTCCTTAAACACACCCTCTGGGCATCACAGTTAATATTGATCCAAAAAGGATATTTGCCAATATAGGAGGCAAACACCAAACACCATCTGTACCTCCCTAAACAGCTTGTAAAATGTTACGGCAAATCAGCATTACTGGCACTTACTTGAATAGGGCGACCGATGACATGGTCACTGGTGGGGTCTTTGCGGTGCCAGGTTTCTTTAAATTCAAATCCAATTTCAAATCCTTTAGTTACTTGCAAGTCAGAAGTCCAAATCCATTGAAGTAGCACGCAGGTTCTTGTACAACGTCGCCAGTGTTATAATCAAAGAAGATCCATAGTCTCCAGGTATATTTGGATCATAAGTTTATTGGAGATAATCAAGAGACAATCAGGAGACCCCACCAGGAGCAGTTCCACTGCTCAGCCCTTCAAGCCAACTCACATATGCTTACTCAACAACACACCCAACATTCCAATTACATCATCAAGGGCCAAGCAGGACAGCAGGGGGAAAACACAGGGAGGATGTATAAGACATGTACATTACAACATATCCCCCTAAAGCTTCAAAGTCCTCAAACAACTTGAAGACCTTGGATTGCACCTCAACTGTGGGCCTAATTAAGAGCATGATGTCAGCAGCATATAGCTTTATTTTGGGCATTGCTGTAATTGGAGGACAAATATCAACACAGTTACAAATAGCTGTTGCTAAGGGTTCAATAAAGAACGCGAATAGCACCGATGATAAAGGGCAACCTTGCCTCGTGCCTCGCTTAATTTTAATAGATCCTACCACTTCCAAATTGATGATTATATTGGCCATCGCGTTCTCATATAGGGTCTGAATTAAAAGTATCAATGACCTTGGGATATTAAAAGAGTATAAAATTAAAAATAATGGCTCCCAGACCACAAGGTCAAAGGCCTTTTCTGCATCTAATAATAAGATGAGAGACGGAATCTTCTGACCCTCAAAGTAATCCAGGGCTCTGCGAGAAAGTGAGTGCTAGTAGACAATTGTCTACCAGCTAGATACCCGTTCTGGTCAGGGTGGATCAACTGTGCTGCAAATGTATCGAACCTACAAGATAAAAGTTTTGTAACGATTTTGTAGTCCGAGTTCAGCAGCGTGATCGGACGATAAGAGCTAGGATCCATCTCATCCTAACCTTTCTTTGGGAAACTTACAATGTTCCCCTGCCTAAAAGAATCCGGAACTGGCCCTCCTTCTAATAAAGAATTAATCAGGAATAGAAACAAATCTGAAAGTGCTTCAATAAAAGACCTTAAAAAATTCTGCAGGTAGTCCATCTGGACCACCGGCCTTGCCATTCGCCAAACTTTTTACGACTTCCTCCAGTTCTGACAAAGAGAAAGGGCTCGCCATAGATTGATTATCTATTTCAGACAGGGTTGAGGATGGATTTTGTTGGCAAGCAGTTGGCCATCAACCCTTTCTGATTTACCATAGATAGAGTCGTAGTGGGCCATCATAATGTTCCCTATTATCCCTGGGTCTTCTGTGGGAGCTGCTGTCAGGGGGCATTTTAATGCTTTAATTTGATTTGCTGCAGCCTGCTCTTTGGCCTGCCACTCCAATAGCCTACCAGTGAAATTACTTTCCTCATAAACCTTCTGTTGAAAGCGTTGAAAAAAGATCTCACTTTAGATGTTATAGGCAGAGCAGAGCTCACGTTTGGCCTGATCAAGAAGTTTTTTATTAGAAACAGTAGGATCTTTCAAAAATATCTTGTTTAGGGCATGGATCTTATCTTCATGCTGTAACTTTTCCAGCCTAGCTTTCTTGGACATGGCTGCATCTTTGCCTATTATTAGCCCCCGCACAAATGCTTTAAGTGAATCCCAAACTATATGTGGTGCAGCAGACATAGTGTTCTGATTCAAAAATTGTCTAATCTCTAACTCCATGGACTTTACCCAGCCTTCATCATTTAAGTACTGCTTATTGAAAGCCCACCGTTTTGGGAGTCTCAATCCTTCCCCCAGATGGATTTCCAATGTGAGCATTGCGTGATCTGAGAATGCATTAAAAAAAAAATTGTTGCGAAAACTCTAACCCCTGGGAGATCAAAAAAAATCAATACGGGAGGATATACATAGTGGACCCGTCCTCCAGTGAATGAGTGGAAGTAATAGCTGATTACATCAGTTTTAGCAGTTAGGGAGGCAGCGCCTTGTGCTTTGTGGACTCTATTTTATTTTTAGTGCCTTTCGTACTGTATGTAACGTAGGACCTGACCATAGTTCTATAGCACATCTGCGCTGTAACCGGTGGGAGTATCGAACACCACTCAGTATGAGTAAGCGGAAGGTCATTCCTGGGGTAGGGGGCGGGGTTAAGGGGACCGTTGATGCATTTCTTCAAAGAGCAGAATCACTGTTAGTCCACGAAATTCAGCTCAGAGAAAAAAGATTGTCGCTAGATACACTGCTAGAACATAAGCGATCATCAATGGACCCCATAGCAAGGTCTAAAACACCAAGTAAAAGTATCCTCCAAGGTCCATCAAAGCAGGATCGAGGCAGCATCACTAGTGCTATGGCTCATGTTCCCCATATGACACAGGAGGGTGGCTCCATAGCAAGGTCTAAAACACCAAGTAAAAGTATCCTCCAAGGTCCATCAAAGCAGGATAGAGGCAGCATCACTAGTGCTATGGCTCATGGTCCCCATATGACACAGGAGGGCGGCTCTATAGCGAGGTCTAAAACACCAAGTAAAAAGTATCCTCCAAGGTCCATCAAAGCAGGATAGTGGCAGCATCTCTAGTGCTATGGCTCATGGTCCCCATATGACACAGGAGGGTGGCTCCATAGCAAGGTCTAAAACACCAAGTAAAAGTATCCTCCAAGGTCCATCAAAGCAGGATAGTGGCAGCATCACTAGTGCTATGGCTCATGTTCCCCATATGACACAGGAGGGTGGCTCCATAGCAAGGTCTAAAACACCAAGTAAAAGTATCCTCCAAGGTCAATCAAAGCAGGATAGAGGCAGCATCACTAGTGCTATGGTTCATGTCCCCATATGACACAGGAGGGTGGCCCCATAGCAAGGTCTAAAACACCAAGTAAAAGTATCCTCCAAGGTCAATCAAAGCAGGATAGTGGCAGCATCACTAGTGCTATGGTTCATGTTCACCATATGACACAGGAGGGTGGCCCCATAGCAAGGTCTAAAACACCAAGTAAAAGTATCCTCCAAGGTCCATCAAAGCAGGATAGAGGCAGCATCACTAGTGCTATGGTTCATGTTCACCATATGACACAGGAGGGTGGCCCCATAGCAAGGTCTAAAACACCAAGTAAAAGTATCCCCCAAGGTCCATCAAAGCAGGATCGAGGCAGCATCACTAGTGCTATGGCTCATGTTCCCCATATGACACAGGAGGGTGGCTCCATAGCAAGGTCTAAAACACCAAGTAAAAGTATCCTCCAAGGTCCATCAAAGCAGGATAGTGGCAGCATCACTAGTGCTATGGCTCATGTTCCTCATATGACACAGGAGGGTGGCTCCATAGCAAGGTCTAAAACACCAAGTATAAGTATCCTCCAAGGTCCATCAAAGCAGGATAGAGGCAGCATCACTAGTGCTATGGCTCATGGTCCCATATGACACAGGAGGGCGGCTCCATAGCAAGGTCTAAAACACCAAGTAAAAGTATCCTCCAAGGTCCATCAAAGCAGGATAGAGGCAGCATCACTAGTGCTATGGCTCATGTTCCCATATGACACAGGAGGGCGGCTCCATAGCGAGGTCTAAAACACCAAGTAAAAGTATCCTCCAAGGTCCATCAAAGCAGGATAGTGGCAGCATCACTAGTGCTATGGCTCATGGTCCCCATATGACACAGGAGGGTGGCTCCATAGCAAGGTCTAAAACACCAAGTAAAAGTATCCTCCAAGGTCCATCAAAGCAGGATAGAGGCAGCATCACTAGTGCTATGGCTCATGGTCCCCATATGACACAGGAGGGTGGCTCCATAGCAAGGTCTAAAACACCAAGTAAAAGTATCCCCCAAGGTCCATCAAAGCAGGATCGAGGCAGCATCACTAGTGCTATGGCTCATGGTCCCCATATGACACAGGAGGGCGGCTCCATAGCAAGGTCTAAAACACCAAGTAAAAGTATCCTTCAAGGTCCATCAAAGCAGGATAGAGGCAGCATCACTAGTGCTATGGCTCATGGTCCCATATGACACAGGAGGGCGGCTCTATAGCAAGGTCTAAAACACCAAGTAAAAGTATCCTCCAAGGTCCATCAAAGCAGGATAGTGGCAGCATCACTAGTGCTATGGCTCATGTTCCCCATATGACACAGGAGGGCGGCTCTATAGCGAGGTCTAAAACACCAAGTAAAAAGTATCCTCCAAGGTCCATCAAAGCAGGATAGTGGCAGCATCTCTAGTGCTATGGCTCATGGTCCCCATATGACACAGGAGGGAGGCTCCATAGCAAGGTCTAAAACACCAAGTAAAAGTATCCTCCAAGGTCAATCAAAGCAGGATAGAGGCAGCATCACTAGTGCTATGGCTCATGTCCCCATATGACACAGGAGGGCGGCTCTATAGCAAGGTCTAAAACACCAAGTAAAAGTATCCTCCAAGGTCCATCAAAGCAGGATAGTGGCAGCATCACTAGTGCTATGGTTCATGTTCCCCATATGACACAGGAGGGTGGCTCCATAGAGAGGTCAATCAAAGCAGGATAGAGGCAGCATCACTAGTGCTATGGCTCATGGTCCCCATATGACACAGGAGGGTGGCCCCATAGCGAGGTCTAAAACACCAAGTAAAAGTATCCTTCAAGGTCAATCAAAGCAGGATCGAGGCAGCATCACTAGTGCTATGGCTCATGGTCCCCATATGACACAGGAGGGTGGCTCCATAGCGAGGTCTAAAACACCAAGTAAAAGTATCCTCCAAGGTCCATCAAAGCAGGATAGAGGCAGCATCACTAGTGCTATGGCTCATGTCCCCATATGACACAGGAGGGCGGCTCTATAGCGAGGTCTAAAACACCAAGTAAAAAGTATCCTCCAAGGTCCATCAAAGCAGGATAGTGGCAGCATCACTAGTGCTATGGCTCATGTTCTCATATGACACAGGAGGGTGGCTCCATAGCAAGGTCTAAAACACCAAGTAAAAGTATCCTCCAAGGTCCATCAAAGCAGGATAGAGGCAGCATCACTAGTGCTATGGCTCATGTCCCCATATGACACAGGAGGGTGGCTCCATAGCAAGGTCTAAAACACCAAGTAAAAGTATCCTCCAAGGTCCATCAAAGCAGGATAGAGGCAGCATCACTAGTGCTATGGCTCATGGTCCCCATATGACACAGGAGGGTGGCTCCATAGCAAGGTCTAAAACACCAAGTAAAAGTATCCTCCAAGGTCCATCAAAGCAGGATAGAGGCAGCATCACTAGTGCTATGGTTCATGTCCCCATATGACACAGGAGGGTGGCTCCATAGCAAGGTCTAAAACACCAAGTAAAAGTATCCTCCAAGGTCAATCAAAGCAGGATAGTGGCAGCATCACTAGTGCTATGGTTCATGTCCCCATATGACACAGGAGGGTGGCTCCATAGCAAGGTCTAAAACACCAAGTAAAAGTATCCTCCAAGGCCCATCAAAGCAGGATAGTGGCAGCATCACTAGTGCTATGGTTCATGTTCCCATATGACACAGGAGGGCGGCTCCATAGCAAGGTCTAAAACACCAAGTAAAAGTATCCTCCAAGGTCCATCAAAGCAGGATAGAGGCAGCATCACTAGTGCTATGGCTCATGTTCACCATATGACACAGGAGGGTGGCTCCATAGCAAGGTCTAAAACACCAAGTAAAAGTATCCTCCAAGGTCCATCAAAGCAGGATCGAGGCAGCATCACTAGTGCTATGGCTCATGTTCCCCATATGACACAGGAGGGTGGCTCCATAGCAAGGTCTAAAACACCAAGTAAAAGTATCCTCCAAGGTCCATCAAAGCAGGATCGAGGCAGCATCACTAGTGCTATGGCTCATGTTCCCCATATGACACAGGAGGGTGGCTCCATAGCAAGGTCTAAAACACCAAGTAAAAGTATCCTCCAAGGTCCATCAAAGCAGGATAGTGGCAGCATCACTAGTGCTATGGCTCATGTTCCCCATATGACACAGGAGGGTGGCTCCATAGCAAGGTCTAAAACACCAAGTAAAAGTATCCTCCAAGGTCCATCAAAGCAGGATCGAGGCAGCATCACTAGTGCTATGGCTCATGGTCCCCATATGACACAGGAGGGCGGCTCCATAGCAAGGTCTAAAACACCAAGTAAAAGTATCCCCCAAGGTCCATCAAAGCAGGATCGAGGCAGCATCACTAGTGCTATGGCTCATGGTCCATGGTCCCCATATGACACAGGAGGGTGGCTCCATAGCAAGGTCTAAAACACCAAGTAAAAGTATCCTCCAAGGTCAATCAAAGCAGGATCGAGGCAGCATCACTAGTGCTATGGCTCATGTTCCCCATATGACACAGGAGGGTGGCTCCATAGCAAGGTCTAAAACACCAAGTAAAAGTATCCTCCAAGGTCCATCAAAGCAGGATCGAGGCAGCATCACTAGTGCTATGGCTCATGTTCACCATATGACACAGGAGGGTGGCTCCATAGCAAGGTCTAAAACACCAAGTAAAAGTATCCTCCAAGGTCAATCAAAGCAGGATAGAGGCAGCATCACTAGTGCTATGGCTCATGTTCCCCATATGACACAGGAGGGTGGCTCCATAGCAAGGTCTAAAACACCAAGTAAAAGTATCCTCCAAGGTCCATCAAAGCAGGATAGTGGCAGCATCACTAGTGCTATGGTTCATGGTCCCATATGACACAGGAGGGTGGCTCCATAGCAAGGTCTAAAACACCAAGTAAAAGTATCCTTCAAGGTCAATCAAAGCAGGATAGTGGCAGCATCACTAGTGCTATGGCTCATGTTCCCCATATGACACAGGAGGGTGGCTCCATAGCAAGGTCTAAAACACCAAGTAAAAGTATCCTCCAAGGTCCATCAAAGCAGGATAGTGGCAGCATCACTAGTGCTATGGCTCATGGTCCCCATATGACACAGGAGGGCGGCTCCATAGCGAGGTCTAAAACACCAAGTAAAAGTATCCTCCAAGGTCCATCAAAGCAGGATAGAGGCAGCATCACTAGTGCTATGGTTCATGTTCCCCATATGACACAGGAGGGTGGCTCCATAGCAAGGTCTAAAACACCAAGTAAAAGTATCCTCCAAGGTCCATCAAAGCAGGATAGTGGCAGCATCACTAGTGCTATGGCTCATGCTCCCCATAGGACACGGGAGGGTGGCTCCATAGCAAGGTCTAAAACACCAAGTAAAAGTATCCTCCAAGGTCAATCAAAGCAGGATAGAGGCAGCATCACTGGTGCTATGGCTCATGGTCCCATATGACACAGGAGGGTGGCTCCATAGCAAGGTCTAAAACACCAAGTAAAAGTATCCTCCAAGGTCCATCAAAGCAGGATAGTGGCAGCATCACTGGTGCTATGGCTCATGTTCCCATATGACACAGGAGGGCGGCTCCATAGCAAGGTCTAAAACACCAAGTAAAAGTATCCTCCAAGGTCAATCAAAGCAGGATAGAGGCAGCATCACTAGTGCTATGGCTCATGTTCCTCATATGACACAGGAGGGTGGCTCCATAGCGAGGTCTAAAACACCAAGTAAAAGTATCCTCCAAGGCCAATCAAAGCAGGATAGAGGCAGCATCACTAGTGCTATGGTTCATGGTCCCATATGACACAGGAGGGTGGCTCCATAGCAAGGTCTAAAACACCAAGTAAAAGTATCCTTCAAGGTCCATCAAAGCAGGATAGTGGCAGCATCACTAGTGCTATGGTTCATGGTCCCATATGACACAGGAGGGTGGCTCCATAGCAAGGTCTAAAACACCAAGTAAAAGTATCCCCCAAGGTCCATCAAAGCAGGATCGAGGCAGCATCACTAGTGCTATGGCTCATGGTCCCCATATGACACAGGAGGGTGGCTCCATAGCAAGGTCTAAAACACCAAGTAAAAGTATCCTCCAAAGTCGATCAAAGCAGGATAGAGGCCGCATCACTAGTGCTATGGTTCATGTTCCCCATATGACACAGGAGGGTGGCTCCATAGCAAGGTCTAAAACACCAAGTAAAAGTATCCTCCAAGGTCAATCAAAGCAAGATAGAGGCAGCATCACTAGTGCTATGGCTCATGTTCCCCATATGACACAGGAGGGTGGCTCCATAGCAAGGTCTAAAACACCAAGTAAAAGTATCCTCCAAGGTCAATCAAAGCAGGATAGAGGCAGCATCACTAGTGCTATGGCTCATGTTCCCCATATGACACAGGAGGGTGGCTCCATAGCAAGGTCTAAAACACCAAGTAAAAGTATCCTCCAAGGTCCATCAAAGCAGGATAGAGGCAGCATCACTAGTGCTATGGCTCATGTTCCCCATATGACACAGGAGGGTGGCTCCATAGCAAGGTCTAAAACACCAAGTAAAAGTATCCTCCAAGGTCAATCAAAGCAGGATAGTGGCAGCATCACTAGTGCTATGGTTCATGTTCCCCATATGACACAGGAGGGTGGCTCCATAGCAAGGTCTAAAACACCAAGTAAAAGTATCCTTCAAGGTCCATCAAAGCAGGATAGAGGCAGCATCACTAGTGCTATGGCTCATGGTCCCATATGACACAGGAGGGTGGCTCCATAGCAAGGTCTAAAACACCAAGTAAAAGTATCCTCCAAGGTCAATCAAAGCAGGATAGTGGCAGCATCACTAGTGCTATGGTTCATGTTCCCCATATGACACAGGAGGGTGGCTCCATAGCAAGGTCTAAAACACCAAGTAAAAGTATCCTTCAAGGTCCATCAAAGCAGGATCGAGGCAGCATCACTAGTGCTATGGCTCATGTTCCCATATGACACAGGAGGGCGGCTCCATAGCAAGGTCTAAAACACCAAGTAAAAGTATCCTCCAAGGTCAATCAAAGCAGGATAGAGGCAGCATCACTAGTGCTATGGCTCATGTTCCTCATATGACACAGGAGGGTGGCTCCATAGCGAGGTCTAAAACACCAAGTAAAAGTATCCTCCAAGGCCAATCAAAGCAGGATAGTGGCAGCATCACTGGTGCTATGGCTCATGTTCCCATATGACACAGGAGGGCGGCTCCATAGCAAGGTCTAAAACACCAAGTAAAAGTATCCTCCAAGGTCAATCAAAGCAGGATAGAGGCAGCATCACTAGTGCTATGGCTCATGTTCCTCATATGACACAGGAGGGTGGCTCCATAGCGAGGTCTAAAACACCAAGTAAAAGTATCCTCCAAGGCCAATCAAAGCAGGATAGAGGCAGCATCACTAGTGCTATGGCTCATGTTCACCATATGACACAGGAGGGTGGCTCCATAGCAAGGTCTAAAACACCAAGTAAAAGTATCCTCCAAGGTCCATCAAAGCAGGATAGTGGCAGCATCACTAGTGCTATGGCTCATGCTCCCCATAGGACACGGGAGGGTGGCTCCATAGCAAGGTCTAAAACACCAAGTAAAAGTATCCTCCAAGGTCAATCAAAGCAGGATAGAGGCAGCATCACTAGTGCTATGGTTCATGTTCACCATATGACACAGGAGGGTGGCTCCATAGCAAGGTCTAAAACACCAAGTAAAAGTATCCTCCAAGGTCCATCAAAGCAGGATAGAGGCAGCATCACTAGTGCTATGGCTCATGTTCACCATATGACACAGGAGGGTGGCTCCATAGCAAGGTCTAAAACACCAAGTAAAAGTATCCTCCAAGGTCCATCAAAGCAGGATAGAGGCAGCATCACTAGTGCTATGGTTCATGTTCACCATATGACACAGGAGGGTGGCTCCATAGCAAGGTCTAAAACACCAAGTAAAAGTATCCTCCAAGGTCCATCAAAGCAGGATAGAGGCAGCATCACTAGTGCTATGGCTCATGTTCACCATATGACACAGGAGGGTGGCTCCATAGCAAGGTCTAAAACACCAAGTAAAAGTATCCTCCAAGGTCCATCAAAGCAGGATAGAGGCAGCATCACTAGTGCTATGGCTCATGGTCCCCATATGACACAGGAGGGCGGCTCCATAGCAAGGTCTAAAACACCAAGTAAAAGTATCCTCCAAGGTCAATCAAAGCAGGATAGAGGCAGCATCACTAGTGCTATGGCTCATGTTCCTCATATGACACAGGAGGGTGGCTCCATAGCAAGGTCTAAAACACCAAGTAAAAGTATCCTCCAAGGTCCATCAAAGCAGGATAGAGGCAGCATCACTAGTGCTATGGTTCATGTTCCCATATGACACAGGAGGGCGGCTCCATAGCAAGGTCTAAAACACCAAGTAAAAGTATCCTCCAAGGTCAATCAAAGCAGGATAGAGGCAGCATCACTGGTGCTATGGCTCATGGTCCCCATATGACACAGGAGGGTGGCTCCATAGCAAGGCCTAAAACACCAAGTAAAAGTATCCTCCAAGGTCCATCAAAGCAGGATAGAGGCAGCATCACTGGTGCTATGGCTCATGGTCCCCATATGACACAGGAGGGCGGCTCCATAGCAAGGTCTAAAACACCAAGTAAAAGTATCCTCCAAGGTCCATCAAAGCAGGATAGTGGCAGCATCACTAGTGCTATGGCTCATGGTCCCCATATGACACAGGAGGGTGGCTCCATAGCGAGGTCTAAAACACCAAGTAAAAGTATCCTCCAAGGTCAATCAAAGCAGGATCGAGGCAGCATCACTAGTGCTATGGCTCATGGTCCCCATATGACACAGGAGGGTGGCTCCATAGCAAGGTCTAAAACACCAAGTAAAAGTATCCTCCAAGGTCCATCAAAGCAGGATAGAGGCAGCATCACTAGTGCTATGGCTCATGGTCCCCATATGACACAGGAGGGCGGCTCCATAGCAAGGTCTAAAACACCAAGTAAAAGTATCCCCCAAGGTCCATCAAAGCAGGATCGAGGCAGCATCACTAGTGCTATGGCTCATGTTCCCATATGACACAGGAGGGCGGCTCCATAGCAAGGTCTAAAACACCAAGTAAAAGTATCCTCCAAGGTCAATCAAAGCAGGATAGAGGCAGCATCAGTGGTGCTATGGCTCATGGTCCCCATATGACACAGGAGGGCGGCTCCATAGCAAGGTCTAAAACACCAAGTAAAAGTATCCTCCAAGGTCCATCAAAGCAGGATAGAGGCAGCATCACTAGTGCTATGGCTCATGGTCCCCATATGACACAGGAGGGCGGCTCCATAGCAAGGTCTAAAACACCAAGTAAAAGTATCCTCCAAGGTCCATCAAAGCAGGATAGAGGCAGCATCACTAGTGCTATGGCTCATGGTCCCCATATGACACAGGAGGGTGGCTCCATAGCAAGGTCTAAAACACCAAGTAAAAGTATCCTCCAAGGTCCATCAAAGCAGGATAGAGGCAGCATCACTAGTGCTATGGCTCATGGTCCCCATATGACACAGGAGGGTGGCTCCATAGCAAGGTCTAAAACACCAAGTAAAAGTATCCTCCAAGGTCCATCAAAGCAGGATAGAGGCAGCATCACTAGTGCTATGGCTCATGGTCCCCATATGACACAGGAGGGTGGCTCCATAGCAAGGTCTAAAACACCAAGTAAAAGTATCCTCCAAGGTCCATCAAAGCAGGATAGAGGCAGCATCACTAGTGCTATGGCTCATGGTCCCCATATGACACAGGAGGGCGGCTCCATAGCAAGGTCTAAAACACCAAGTAAAAGTATCCTCCAAGGTCAATCAAAGCAGGATAGAGGCAGCATCACTGGTGCTATGGCTCATGGTCCCCATATGACACAGGAGGGCGGCTCCATAGCAAGGTCTAAAACACCAAGTAAAAGTATCCTCCAAGGTCAATCAAAGCAGGATAGAGGCAGCATCACTGGTGCTATGGCTCATGGTCCCCATATGACACAGGAGGGCGGCTCCATAGCAAGGTCTAAAACACCAAGTAAAAGTATCCTCCAAGGTCCATCAAAGCAGGATCGAGGCAGCATCACTGGTGCTATGGCTCATGTCCCCATATGACACAGGAGGGTGGCTCCATAGCAAGGTCTAAAACACCAAGTAAAAGTATCCTCCAAGGTCCATCAAAGCAGGATAGTGGCAGCATCACCAGTGCTATGGCTCATGGTCCCCATATGACACAGGAGGGCGGCTCCATAGCAAGGTCTAAAACACCAAGTAAAAGTATCCCCCAAGGTCCATCAAAGCAGGATCGAGGCAGCATCACTAGTGCTATGGCTCATGTTCCCATATGACACAGGAGGGCGGCTCCATAGCAAGGTCTAAAACACCAAGTAAAAGTATCCTCCAAGGTCAATCAAAGCAGGATAGAGGCAGCATCACTGGTGCTATGGCTCATGGTCCCCATATGACACAGGAGGGCGGCTCCATAGCAAGGTCTAAAACACCAAGTAAAAGTATCCTTCAAGGTCAATCAAAGCAGGATAGAGGCAGCATCACTGGTGCTATGGCTCATGGTCCCCATATGACACAGGAGGGCGGCTCCATAGCAAGGTCTAAAACACCAAGTAAAAGTATCCTCCAAGGTCCATCAAAGCAGGATCGAGGCAGCATCACTGGTGCTATGGCTCATGTCCCCATATGACACAGGAGGGTGGCTCCATAGCAAGGTCTAAAACACCAAGTAAAAGTATCCTCCAAGGTCAATCAAAGCAGGATCGAGGCAGCATCACTAGTGCTATGGCTCATGTTCCCATATGACACAGGAGGGTGGCTCCATAGCAAGGTCTAAAACACCAAGTAAAAGTATCCTCCAAGGTCCATCAAAGCAGGATAGAGGCAGCATCACTAGTGCTATGGCTCATGTTCCCCATATGACACAGGAGGGAGGCTCCATAGCAAGGTCTAAAACACCAAGTAAAAGTATCCTCCAAGGTCCATCAAAGCAGGATAGAGGCAGCATCACTAGTGCTATGGCTCATGTTCCCCATATGACACAGGAGGGTGGCTCCATAGCAAGGTCTAAAACACCAAGTAAAAGTATCCTCCGAGGTCAATCAAAGCAGGATAGAGGCAGCATCACTGGTGCTATGGCTCATGGTCCCCATATGACACAGGAGGGTGGCTCCATAGCAAGGTCTAAAACACCAAGTAAAAGTATCCTCCAAGGTCAATCAAAGCAGGATCGAGGCAGCATCACTAGTGCTATGGCTCATGGTCCCCATATGACACAGGAGGGCGGCTCCATAGCAAGGTCTAAAACACCAAGTAAAAGTATCCTCCAAGGCCAATCAAAGCAGGATAGTGGCAGCATCACTAGTGCTATGGTTCATGTTCCCCATATGACACAGGAGGGTGGCTCCATAGCAAGGTCTAAAACACCAAGTAAAAGTATCCTCCAAGGTCAATCAAAGCAGGATAGACGCAGCATCACTAGTGCTATGGCTCATGGTCCCCATATGACACAGGAGGGCGGCTCCATAGCAAGGTCTAAAACACCAAGTAAAAGTATCCTCCGAGGTCAATCAAAGCAGGATAGAGGCAGCATCACTGGTGCTATGGCTCATGGTCCCCATATGACACAGGAGGGTGGCTCCATAGCAAGGTCTAAAACACCAAGTAAAAGTATCCTCCAAGGTCAATCAAAGCAGGATAGAGGCAGCATCACTAGTGCTATGGCTCATGTTCCTCATATGACACAGGAGGGTGGCTCCATAGCGAGGTCTAAAACACCAAGTAAAAGTATCCTCCAAGGCCAATCAAAGCAGGATAGTGGCAGCATCACTGGTGCTATGGCTCATGTTCCCATATGACACAGGAGGGCGGCTCCATAGCAAGGTCTAAAACACCAAGTAAAAGTATCCTCCAAGGTCAATCAAAGCAGGATAGAGGCAGCATCACTAGTGCTATGGCTCATGTTCCTCATATGACACAGGAGGGTGGCTCCATAGCGAGGTCTAAAACACCAAGTAAAAGTATCCTCCAAGGCCAATCAAAGCAGGATAGAGGCAGCATCACTAGTGCTATGGCTCATGTTCACCATATGACACAGGAGGGTGGCTCCATAGCAAGGTCTAAAACACCAAGTAAAAGTATCCTCCAAGGTCCATCAAAGCAGGATAGTGGCAGCATCACTAGTGCTATGGCTCATGCTCCCCATAGGACACGGGAGGGTGGCTCCATAGCAAGGTCTAAAACACCAAGTAAAAGTATCCTCCAAGGTCAATCAAAGCAGGATAGAGGCAGCATCACTAGTGCTATGGTTCATGTTCACCATATGACACAGGAGGGTGGCTCCATAGCAAGGTCTAAAACACCAAGTAAAAGTATCCTCCAAGGTCCATCAAAGCAGGATAGAGGCAGCATCACTAGTGCTATGGCTCATGTTCACCATATGACACAGGAGGGTGGCTCCATAGCAAGGTCTAAAACACCAAGTAAAAGTATCCTCCAAGGTCCATCAAAGCAGGATAGAGGCAGCATCACTAGTGCTATGGTTCATGTTCACCATATGACACAGGAGGGTGGCTCCATAGCAAGGTCTAAAACACCAAGTAAAAGTATCCTCCAAGGTCCATCAAAGCAGGATAGAGGCAGCATCACTAGTGCTATGGCTCATGTTCACCATATGACACAGGAGGGTGGCTCCATAGCAAGGTCTAAAACACCAAGTAAAAGTATCCTCCAAGGTCCATCAAAGCAGGATAGAGGCAGCATCACTAGTGCTATGGCTCATGGTCCCCATATGACACAGGAGGGCGGCTCCATAGCAAGGTCTAAAACACCAAGTAAAAGTATCCTCCAAGGTCAATCAAAGCAGGATAGAGGCAGCATCACTAGTGCTATGGCTCATGTTCCTCATATGACACAGGAGGGTGGCTCCATAGCAAGGTCTAAAACACCAAGTAAAAGTATCCTCCAAGGTCCATCAAAGCAGGATAGAGGCAGCATCACTAGTGCTATGGTTCATGTTCCCATATGACACAGGAGGGCGGCTCCATAGCAAGGTCTAAAACACCAAGTAAAAGTATCCTCCAAGGTCAATCAAAGCAGGATAGAGGCAGCATCACTGGTGCTATGGCTCATGGTCCCCATATGACACAGGAGGGTGGCTCCATAGCAAGGCCTAAAACACCAAGTAAAAGTATCCTCCAAGGTCCATCAAAGCAGGATAGAGGCAGCATCACTGGTGCTATGGCTCATGGTCCCCATATGACACAGGAGGGCGGCTCCATAGCAAGGTCTAAAACACCAAGTAAAAGTATCCTCCAAGGTCCATCAAAGCAGGATAGTGGCAGCATCACTAGTGCTATGGCTCATGGTCCCCATATGACACAGGAGGGTGGCTCCATAGCGAGGTCTAAAACACCAAGTAAAAGTATCCTCCAAGGTCAATCAAAGCAGGATCGAGGCAGCATCACTAGTGCTATGGCTCATGGTCCCCATATGACACAGGAGGGTGGCTCCATAGCAAGGTCTAAAACACCAAGTAAAAGTATCCTCCAAGGTCCATCAAAGCAGGATAGAGGCAGCATCACTAGTGCTATGGCTCATGGTCCCCATATGACACAGGAGGGCGGCTCCATAGCAAGGTCTAAAACACCAAGTAAAAGTATCCCCCAAGGTCCATCAGAGCAGGATCGAGGCAGCATCACTAGTGCTATGGCTCATGTTCCCATATGACACAGGAGGGCGGCTCCATAGCAAGGTCTAAAACACCAAGTAAAAGTATCCTCCAAGGTCAATCAAAGCAGGATAGAGGCAGCATCAGTGGTGCTATGGCTCATGGTCCCCATATGACACAGGAGGGCGGCTCCATAGCAAGGTCTAAAACACCAAGTAAAAGTATCCTCCAAGGTCCATCAAAGCAGGATAGAGGCAGCATCACTAGTGCTATGGCTCATGGTCCCCATATGACACAGGAGGGTGGCTCCATAGCAAGGTCTAAAACACCAAGTAAAAGTATCCTCCAAGGTCCATCAAAGCAGGATAGAGGCAGCATCACTAGTGCTATGGCTCATGGTCCCCATATGACACAGGAGGGTGGCTCCATAGCAAGGTCTAAAACACCAAGTAAAAGTATCCTCCAAGGTCCATCAAAGCAGGATAGAGGCAGCATCACTAGTGCTATGGCTCATGGTCCCCATATGACACAGGAGGGTGGCTCCATAGCAAGGTCTAAAACACCAAGTAAAAGTATCCTCCAAGGTCCATCAAAGCAGGATAGAGGCAGCATCACTAGTGCTATGGCTCATGGTCCCCATATGACACAGGAGGGTGGCTCCATAGCAAGGTCTAAAACACCAAGTAAAAGTATCCTCCAAGGTCCATCAAAGCAGGATAGAGGCAGCATCACTAGTGCTATGGCTCATGGTCCCCATATGACACAGGAGGGCGGCTCCATAGCAAGGTCTAAAACACCAAGTAAAAGTATCCTCCAAGGTCAATCAAAGCAGGATAGAGGCAGCATCACTGGTGCTATGGCTCATGGTCCCCATATGACACAGGAGGGCGGCTCCATAGCAAGGTCTAAAACACCAAGTAAAAGTATCCTCCAAGGTCAATCAAAGCAGGATAGAGGCAGCATCACTGGTGCTATGGCTCATGGTCCCCATATGACACAGGAGGGCGGCTCCATAGCAAGGTCTAAAACACCAAGTAAAAGTATCCTCCAAGGTCCATCAAAGCAGGATCGAGGCAGCATCACTGGTGCTATGGCTCATGTCCCCATATGACACAGGAGGGTGGCTCCATAGCAAGGTCTAAAACACCAAGTAAAAGTATCCTCCAAGGTCCATCAAAGCAGGATAGTGGCAGCATCACCAGTGCTATGGCTCATGGTCCCCATATGACACAGGAGGGCGGCTCCATAGCAAGGTCTAAAACACCAAGTAAAAGTATCCTCCAAGGTCCATCAAAGCAGGATCGAGGCAGCATCACTAGTGCTATGGCTCATGTTCCCATATGACACAGGAGGGCGGCTCCATAGCAAGGTCTAAAACACCAAGTAAAAGTATCCTCCAAGGTCAATCAAAGCAGGATAGAGGCAGCATCACTGGTGCTATGGCTCATGGTCCCCATATGACACAGGAGGGCGGCTCCATAGCAAGGTCTAAAACACCAAGTAAAAGTATCCTTCAAGGTCAATCAAAGCAGGATAGAGGCAGCATCACTGGTGCTATGGCTCATGGTCCCCATATGACACAGGAGGGCGGCTCCATAGCAAGGTCTAAAACACCAAGTAAAAGTATCCTCCAAGGTCCATCAAAGCAGGATCGAGGCAGCATCACTGGTGCTATGGCTCATGTCCCCATATGACACAGGAGGGTGGCTCCATAGCAAGGTCTAAAACACCAAGTAAAAGTATCCTCCAAGGTCAATCAAAGCAGGATCGAGGCAGCATCACTAGTGCTATGGCTCATGTTCCCATATGACACAGGAGGGTGGCTCCATAGCAAGGTCTAAAACACCAAGTAAAAGTATCCTCCAAGGTCCATCAAAGCAGGATAGAGGCAGCATCACTAGTGCTATGGCTCATGTTCCCCATATGACACAGGAGGGAGGCTCCATAGCAAGGTCTAAAACACCAAGTAAAAGTATCCTCCAAGGTCCATCAAAGCAGGATAGAGGCAGCATCACTAGTGCTATGGCTCATGTTCCCCATATGACACAGGAGGGTGGCTCCATAGCAAGGTCTAAAACACCAAGTAAAAGTATCCTCCGAGGTCAATCAAAGCAGGATAGAGGCAGCATCACTGGTGCTATGGCTCATGGTCCCCATATGACACAGGAGGGTGGCTCCATAGCAAGGTCTAAAACACCAAGTAAAAGTATCCTCCAAGGTCAATCAAAGCAGGATCGAGGCAGCATCACTAGTGCTATGGCTCATGGTCCCCATATGACACAGGAGGGCGGCTCCATAGCAAGGTCTAAAACACCAAGTAAAAGTATCCTCCAAGGCCAATCAAAGCAGGATAGTGGCAGCATCACTAGTGCTATGGTTCATGTTCCCCATATGACACAGGAGGGTGGCTCCATAGCAAGGTCTAAAACACCAAGTAAAAGTATCCTCCAAGGTCAATCAAAGCAGGATAGACGCAGCATCACTAGTGCTATGGCTCATGGTCCCCATATGACACAGGAGGGCGGCTCCATAGCAAGGTCTAAAACACCAAGTAAAAGTATCCTCCAAGGCCAATCAAAGCAGGATAGTGGCAGCATCTCTAGTGCTATGGCTCATGTTCCCCATAGGACACAGGAGGGTGGCCCCATAGCAAGGTCTAAAACACCAAGTAAAAGTATCCTCCAAGGTCAATCAAAGCAGGATAGTGGCAGCATCACTAGTGCTATGGCTCATGGTCCATGGTCCCCATATGACACAGGAGAGTGGCTCCATAGCAAGGTCTAAAACACCAAGTAAAAGTATCCTCCAAGGTCCATCAAAGCAGGATCGAGGCAGCATCACTAGTGCTATGGCTCATGTTCACCATATGACACAGGAGGGTGGCTCCATAGCAAGGTCTAAAACACCAAGTAAAAGTATCCTCCAAGGTCAATCAAAGCAGGATAGTGGCAGCATCACTAGGGCTATGGTTCATGGTCCCCATATGACACGGGAGGGAGGCTCCATAGCAAGGTCTAAAACACCAAGTAAAAGTATCCTCCAAGGTCCATCAAAGCAGGATAGAGGCAGCATCACTAGTGCTATGGCTTATGGTCCCCATATGACACAGGAGGGCGGCTCCATAGCAAGGTCTAAAACACCAAGTAAAAGTATCCTCCAAGGTCAATCAAAGCAGGATAGAGGCAGCATCACTAGTGCTATGGCTCATGTTCCTCATATGACACAGGAGGGTGGCTCCATAGCAAGGTCTAAAACACCAAGTAAAAGTATCCTCCAAGGTCCATCAAAGCAGGATAGAGGCAGCATCACTAGTGCTATGGTTCATGGTCCCCATATGACACAGAAGGGTGGCTCCATAGCAAGGTCTAAAACACCAAGTAAAAGTATCCTCCAAGGTCCATCAAAGCAGGATAGAGGCAGCATCACTAGTGCTATGGTTCATGGTCCCCATATGACACAGAAGGGTGGCTCCATAGCAAGGTCTAAAACACCAAGTAAAAGTATCCTCCAAGGTCCATCAAAGCAGGATAGGGGCAGCATCACTAGTGCTATGGCTCATGTTCCCATATGACACAGGAGGGTGGCTCCATAGCAAGGTCTAAAACACCAAGTAAAAGTATCCTCCAAGGTCCATCAAAGCAGGATAGAGGCAGCATCACTAGTGCTATGGTTCATGTTCCTCATATGACACAGGAGGGTGGCTCCATAGCAAGGTCTAAAACACCAAGTAAAAGTATCCTCCAAGGTCCATCAAAGCAGGATAGAGGCAGCATCACTAGTGCTATGGCTCATGGTCCCCATATGACACAGGAGGGTGGCTCCATAGCAAGGTCTAAAACACCAAGTAAAAGTATCCTCCAAGGTCCATCAAAGCAGGATCGAGGCAGCATCACTAGTGCTATGGCTCATGTCCCCATATGACACAGGAGGGCGGCTCTATAGGGAGGTCTAAAACACCAAGTAAAAAGTATCCTCCAAGGTCCATCAAAGCAGGATAGAGGCAGCATCACTAGTGCTATGGCTCATGTTCCCCATATGACACAGGAGGGTGGCTCCATAGCAAGGTCTAAAACACCAAGTAAAAGTATCCTCCAAGGTCCATCAAAGCAGGATAGTGGCAGCATCACTAGTGCTATGGCTCATGGTCCCCATATGACACAGGAGGGTGGCCCCATAGCAAGGTCTAAAACACCAAGTAAAAGTATCCTCCAAGGTCCATCAAAGCAGGATAGAGGCAGCATCACTAGTGCTATGGTTCATGTTCCCCATATGACACAGGAGGGTGGCTCCATAGAGAGGTCAATCAAAGCAGGATAGTGGCAGCATCACTAGTGCTATGACTCATGTTCCCCATATGACACAGGAGGGTGGCCCCATAGCAAGGTCTAAAACACCAAGTAAAAGTATCCTCCAAGGTCCATCAAAGCAGGATCGAGGCAGCATCACTAGTGCTATGGTTCATGTTCCCCATATGACACAGGAGGGAGGCTCCATAGCAAGGTCTAAAACACCAAGTAAAAGTATCCTCCAAGGTCAATCAAAGCAGGATCGAGGCAGCATCACTAGTGCTATGACTCATGTTCCCCATATGACACAGGAGGGTGGCCCCATAGTAAGGTCTAAAACACCAAGTAAAAGTATCCTCCAAGGTCAATCAAAGCAAGATAGAGGCAGCATCACTAGTGCTATGGCTCATGGTCCCCATATGACACAGGAGGGTGGCTCCATAGCGAGGTCTAAAACACCAAGTAAAAGTATCCTCCAAGGTCCATCAAAGCAGGATAGAGGCAGCATCACTAGTGCTATGGCTCATGGTCCCCATATGACACAGGAGGGCGGCTCCATAGCGAGGTCTAAAACACCAAGTAAAAGTATCCTCCAAGGTCAATCAAAGCAGGATCGAGGCAGCATCACTAGTGCTATGGCTCATGTTCCCCATATGACACAGGAGGGCGGCTCCATAGCAAGGGCTAAAACACCAAGTAAAAGTATCCTCCAAGGTCCATCAAAGCAGGATAGAGGCAGCATCACTGGTGCTATGGCTCATGTTCACCATATGACACAGGAGGGTGGCTCCATAGCAAGGTCTAAAACACCAAGTAAAAGTATCCTCCAAGGTCCATCAAAGCAGGATAGAGGCAGCATCACTGGTGCTATGGCTCATGTCCCCATATGACACAGGAGGGTGGCTCCATAGCAAGGTCTAAAACACCAAGTAAAAGTATCCTCCAAGGTCAATCAAAGCAGGATAGGGGCAGCATCACTAGTGCTATGGCTCATGTTCCCATATGACACAGGAGGGTGGCTCCATAGCAAGGTCTAAAACACCAAGTAAAAGTATCCTCCAAGGTCAATCAAAGCAGGATAGTGGCAGCATCACTAGTGCTATGGCTCATGGTCCCCATATGACACAGGAGGGAGGCTCCATAGCAAGGTCTAAAACACCAAGTAAAAGTATCCTCCAAGGTCCATCAAAGCAGGATAGAGGCAGCATCACTAGTGCTATGGCTCATGGTCCCCATATGACACAGGAGGGCGGCTCTATAGCGAGGTCTAAAACACCAAGTAAAAAGTATCCTCCAAATCCATCAAAGCAGGATAGTGGCAGCATCTCTAGTGCTATGGCTCATGGTCCCCATATGACACAGGAGGGAGGCTCCATAGCAAGGTCTAAAACACCAAGTAAAAGTATCCTCCAAGGTCAATCAAAGCAGGATAGGGGCAGCATCACTAGTGCTATGGCTCATGGTCCATGGTCCCCATATGACACAGGAGAGTGGCTCCATAGCAAGGTCTAAAACACCAAGTAAAAGTATCCTCCAAGGTCCATCAAAGCAGGATAGGGGCAGCATCACTAGTGCTATGGCTCATGTCCCCATATGACACAGGAGGGTGGCTCCATAGCAAGGTCTAAAACACCAAGTAAAAGTATCCTCCAAGGTCAATCAAAGCAGGATAGAGGCAGCATCACTAGTGCTATGGCTCATGGTCCCCATATGACACAGGAGGGCGGCTCCATAGCAAGGTCTAAAACACCAAGTAAAAGTATCCTCCAAGGTCAATCAAAGCAGGATAGTGGCAGCATCACTAGTGCTATGGTTCATGGTCCCCATATGACACAGGAGGGTGGCTCCATAGCAAGGTCTAAAACACCAAGTAAAAGTATCCTCCAAGGTCCATCAAAGCAGGATAGAGGCAGCATCACTAGTGCTATGGCTCATGTTCCCATATGACACAGGAGGGCGGCTCCATAGCAAGGTCTAAAACACCAAGTAAAAGTATCCTCCAAGGTCCATCAAAGCAGGATAGAGGCAGCATCACTAGTGCTATGGTTCATGTTCCCCATATGACACAGGAGGGTGGCTCCATAGCAAGGTCTAAAACACCAAGTAAAAGTATCCTCCAAAGTCAATCAAAGCAGGATAGAGGCAGCATCACTAGTGCTATGGCTCATGTTCCCCATATGACACAGGAGGGCGGCTCTATAGCAAGGTCTAAAACACCAAGTAAAAGTATCCTCCAAGGTCCATCAAAGCAGGATAGGGGCAGCATCACTAGTGCTATGGCTCATGATCCCATATGACACAGGAGGGCGGCCCCATAGCAAGGTCTAAAACACCAAGTAAAAGTATCCTCCAAGGTCCATCAAAGCAGGATAGAGGCAGCATCACTAGTGCTTTGGCTCATGATCCCATATGACACAGGAGGGTGGCCCCATAGCAAGGTCTAAAACACCAAGTAAAAGTATCCTCCAAGGTCCATCAAAGCAGGATAGAGGCAGCATCACTAGTGCTATGGCTCATGTTCCCATATGACACAGGAGGGCGGCTCCATAGCGAGGTCTAAAACACCAAGTAAAAGTATCCTCCAAGGTCCATCAAAGCAGGATAGAGGCAGCATCACTGGTGCTATGGTTCATGTCCCCATATGACACGGGAGGGTGGCTCCATAGCAAGGTCTAAAACACCAAGTAAAAGTATCCTCCAAGGTCCATCAAAGCAGGATAGAGGCAGCATCACTAGTGCTATGGCTCATGGTCCCATATGACACAGGAGGGTGGCTCCATAGCAAGGTCTAAAACACCAAGTAAAAGTATCCTCCAAGGTCAATCAAAGCAGGACCGAGGCAGCATCACTAGTGCTATGGTTCATGGTCCCCATATGACACAGGAGGGTGGCTCCATAGCGAGGTCTAAAACACCAAGTAAAAGTATCCTCCAAGGTCCATCAAAGCAAGATAGAGGCAGCATCACTAGTGCTATGGCTCATGTTCACCATATGACACAGGAGGGTGGCTCCATAGCAAGGTCTAAAACACCAAGTAAAAGTATCCTCCAAGGTCCATCAAAGCAGGATAGTGGCAGCATCACCAGTGCTATGGCTCATGGTCCCCATATGACACAGGAGGGCGGCTCCATAGCAAGGTCTAAAACACCAAGTAAAAGTATCCTCCAAGGTCCATCAAAGCAAGATAGAGGCAGCATCACTAGTGCTATGGCTCATGTTCACCATATGACACAGGAGGGTGGCTCCATAGCAAGGTCTAAAACACCAAGTAAAAGTATCCTCCAAGGTCCATCAAAGCAGGATAGTGGCAGCATCACCGGTGCTATGGCTCATGGTCCCCATATGACACAGGAGGGCGGCTCCATAGCAAGGTCTAAAACACCAAGTAAAAGTATCCTCCAAGGTCAATCAAAGCAGGATAGAGGCAGCATCACTGGTGCTATAGTTCATGTTCCTCATATGACACAGGAGGGTGGCTCCATAGCGAGGTCTAAAACACCAAGTAAAAGTATCCTCCAAGGTCAATCAAAGCAGGATAGAGGCAGCATCACTGGTGCTATGGCTCATGGTCCCCATATGACACAGGAGGGCGGCTCCATAGCAAGGTCTAAAACACCAAGTAAAAGTATCCTCCAAGGTCCATCAAAGCAGGATAGTGGCAGCATCACTAGTGCTATGGCTCATGTTCCTCATATGACACAGGAGGGTGGCTCAATAGCGAGGTCTAAAACACCAAGTAAAAGTATCCTCCAAGGTCCATCAAAGCAGGATAGAGGCAGCATCACTAGTGCTATGGCTCATGGTCCCCATATGACACAGGAGGGCGGCTCTATAGCGAGGTCTAAAACACCAAGTAAAAAGTATCCTCCAAGGTCCATCAAAGCAGGATAGTGGCAGCATCTCTAGTGCTATGGCTCATGGTCCCCATATGACACAGGAGGGTGGCTCCATAGCAAGGTCTAAAACACCAAGTAAAAGTATCCTCCAAGGTCCATCAAAGCAGGATCGAGGCAGCATCACTAGTGCTATGGCTCATGTTCACCATATGACACAGGAGGGTGGCTCCATAGCAAGGTCTAAAACACCAAGTAAAAGTATCCTCCAAGGTCCATCAAAGCAGGATAGAGGCAGCATCACTAGTGCTATGGTTCATGTCCCCATATGACACAGGAGGGTGGCTCCATAGCAAGGTCTAAAACACCAAGTAAAAGTATCCTCCAAGGTCCATCAAAGCAGGATAGAGGCAGCATCACTAGTGCTATGGCTCATGTCCCCATATGACACAGGAGGGTGGCTCCATAGCAAGGTCTAAAACACCAAGTAAAAGTATCCTCCAAGGTCCATCAAAGCAGGATAGAGGCAGCATCACTAGTGCTATGGCTCATGTCCCCATATGACACAGGAGGGTGGCTCCATAGCAAGGTCTAAAACACCAAGTAAAAGTATCCTCCAAGGTCAATCAAAGCAGGATAGAGGCAGCATCACTAGTGCTATGGCTCATGTTCCCATATGACACTGGAGGGCGGCTCCATAGCAAGGTCTAAAACACCAAGTAAAAGTATCCTCCAAGGTCAATCAAAGCAGGATCGAGGCAGCATCACTAGTGCTATGGCTCATGTTCCCCATATGACACAGGAGGGTGGCTCCATAGCAAGGTCTAAAACACCAAGTAAAAGTATCCTCCAAGGTCAATCAAAGCAGGATAGAGGCAGCATCACTAGTGCTATGGCTCATGTTCCTCATATGACACAGGAGGGTGGCTCCATAGCAAGGTCTAAAACACCAAGTAAAAAGTATCCTCCAAGGTCAATCAAAGCAGGATAGAGGCAGCATCACTAGTGCTATGGTTCATGGTCCCCATATGACACAGGAGGGTGGCTCCATAGCAAGGTCTAAAACACCAAGTAAAAGTATCCTCCGAGGTCCATCAAAGCAGGATAGAGGCAGCATCACTAGTGCTATGGCTCATGTTCCCCATATGACACAGGAGGGTGGCTCCATAGCAAGGTCTAAAACACCAAGTAAAAGTATCCTCCGAGGTCAATCAAAGCAGGATAGAGGCAGCATCACTAGTGCTATGGCTCATGTTCCCCATATGACACAGGAGGGTGGCTCCATAGCAAGGTCTAAAACACCAAGTAAAAGTATCCTCCGAGGTCAATCAAAGCAGGATAGAGGCAGCATCACTAGTGCTATGGCTCATGTTCCCCATATGACACAGGAGGGTGGCTCCATAGCAAGGTCTAAAACACCAAGTAAAAGTATCCTCCGAGGTCCATCAAAGCAGGATAGAGGCAGCATCACTGGTGCTATGGCTCATGTTCACCATATGACACAGGAGGGTGGCTCCATAGCAAGGTCTAAAACACCAAGTAAAAGTATCCTCCGAGGTCCATCAAAGCAGGATAGAGGCAGCATCACTGGTGCTATGGCTCATGGTCCCCATATGACACAGGAGGGTGGCTCCATAGCAAGGTCTAAAACACCAAGTAAAAGTATCCTCCAAGGTCCATCAAAGCAGGACCGAGGCAGCATCACTAGTGCTATGGTTCATGGTCCCCATATGACACAGGAGGGTGGCTCCATAGCGAGGTCTAAAACACCAAGTAAAAGTATCCTCCAAGGTCCATCAAAGCAAGATAGAGGCAGCATCACTAGTGCTATGGCTCATGTTCACCATATGACACAGGAGGGTGGCTCCATAGCAAGGTCTAAAACACCAAGTAAAAGTATCCTCCAAGGTCCATCAAAGCAGGATAGTGGCAGCATCACCAGTGCTATGGCTCATGGTCCCCATATGACACAGGAGGGCGGCTCCATAGCAAGGTCTAAAACACCAAGTAAAAGTATCCTCCAAGGTCCATCAAAGCAAGATAGAGGCAGCATCACTAGTGCTATGGCTCATGTTCACCATATGACACAGGAGGGTGGCTCCATAGCAAGGTCTAAAACACCAAGTAAAAGTATCCTCCAAGGTCCATCAAAGCAGGATAGTGGCAGCATCACCAGTGCTATGGCTCATGGTCCCCATATGACACAGGAGGGCGGCTCCATAGCGAGGTCTAAAACACCAAGTAAAAGTATCCTCCAAGGTCAATCAAAGCAGGATAGAGGCAGCATCACTAGTGCTATAGTTCATGTTCCTCATATGACACAGGAGGGTGGCTCCATAGCGAGGTCTAAAACACCAAGTAAAAGTATCCTCCAAGGTCAATCAAAGCAGGATAGAGGCAGCATCACTGGTGCTATGGCTCATGGTCCCCATATGACACAGGAGGGCGGCTGCATAGCAAGGTCTAAAACACCAAGTAAAAGTATCCTCCAAGGTCCATCAAAGCAGGATAGTGGCAGCATCACTAGTGCTATGGCTCATGTTCCTCATATGACACAGGAGGGTGGCTCAATAGCAAGGTCTAAAACACCAAGTAAAAGTATCCTCCAAGGTCCATCAAAGCAGGATAGAGGCAGCATCACTAGTGCTATGGCTCATGGTCCCCATATGACACAGGAGGGCGGCTCTATAGCGAGGTCTAAAACACCAAGTAAAAAGTATCCTCCAAGGTCCATCAAAGCAGGATAGTGGCAGCATCTCTAGTGCTATGGCTCATGGTCCCCATATGACACAGGAGGGTGGCTCCATAGCAAGGTCTAAAACACCAAGTAAAAGTATCCTCCAAGGTCCATCAAAGCAGGATAGAGGCAGCATCACTAGTGCTATGGCTCATGTCCCCATATGACACAGGAGGGTGGCTCCATAGCAAGGTCTAAAACACCAAGTAAAAGTATCCTCCAAGGTCCATCAAAGCAGGATCGAGGCAGCATCACTAGTGCTATGGCTCATGTTCACCATATGACACAGGAGGGTGGCTCCATAGCAAGGTCTAAAACACCAAGTAAAAGTATCCTCCAAGGTCCATCAAAGCAGGATAGAGGCAGCATCACTAGTGCTATGGCTCATGTCCCCATATGACACAGGAGGGTGGCTCCATAGCAAGGTCTAAAACACCAAGTAAAAGTATCCTCCAAGGTCCATCAAAGCAGGATAGAGGCAGCATCACTAGTGCTATGGCTCATGTCCCCATATGACACAGGAGGGTGGCTCCATAGCAAGGTCTAAAACACCAAGTAAAAGTATCCTCCAAGGTCAATCAAAGCAGGATAGAGGCAGCATCACTGGTGCTATGGCTCATGGTCCCCATATGACACAGGAGGGTGGCTCCATAGCAAGGTCTAAAACACCAAGTAAAAGTATCCTCCAAGGTCCATCAAAGCAGGATAGAGGCAGCATCACTAGTGCTATGGCTCATGTTCCCCATATGACACAGGAGGGTGGCTCCATAGCAAGGTCTAAAACACCAAGTAAAAGTATCCTCCAAGGTCCATCAAAGCAGGATCGAGGCAGCATCACTAGTGCTGTGGCTCATGTTCCCCATATGACACAGGAGGGTGGCTCCATAGCAAGGTCTAAAACACCAAGTAAAAGTATCCTCCAAGGTCCATCAAAGCAGGATAGAGGCAGCATCACTAGTGCTATGGCTCATGTCCCCATATGACACAGGAGGGTGGCCCCATAGCAAGGTCTAAAACACCAAGTAAAAGTATCCTCCAAGGTCAATCAAAGCAGGATAGAGGCAGCATCACTAGTGCTATGGCTCATGTTCCCATATGACACAGGAGGGTGGCTCCATAGCAAGGTCTAAAACACCAAGTAAAAGTATCCTCCAAGGTCCATCAAAGCAGGATAGGGGCAGCATCACTAGTGCTATGGCTCATGTCCCCATATGACACAGGAGGGTGGCTCCATAGCAAGGTCTAAAACACCAAGTAAAAGTATCCTCCAAGGTCAATCAAAGCAGGATAGGGGCAGCATCACTAGTGCTATGGCTCATGTTCCCATATGACACAGGAGGGTGGCTCCATAGCAAGGTCTAAAACACCAAGTAAAAGTATCCTCCAAGGTCCATCAAAGCAGGATAGAGGCAGCATCACTAGTGCTATGGCTCATGGTCCCCATATGACACAGGAGGGTGGCTCCATAGCAAGGTCTAAAACACCAAGTAAAAGTATCCTCCAAGGTCAATCAAAGCAGGATAGTGGCAGCATCACTAGTGCTATGGCTCATGTTCCCCATATGACACAGGAGGGTGGCTCCATAGCAAGGTCTAAAACACCAAGTAAAAGTATCCTCCAAGGTCAATCAAAGCAGGATCGAGGCAGCATCACTAGTGCTATGGCTCATGTTCCCCATATGACACAGGAGGGTGGCTCCATAGCAAGGTCTAAAACACCAAGTAAAAGTATCCTCCAAGGTCAATCAAAGCAGGATAGAGGCAGCATCACTAGTGCTATGGCTCATGTTCCTCATATGACACAGGAGGGTGGCTCCATAGCAAGGTCTAAAACACCAAGTAAAAAGTATCCTCCAAGGTCAATCAAAGCAGGATAGAGGCAGCATCACTAGTGCTATGGTTCATGGTCCCCATATGACACAGGAGGGTGGCTCCATAGCAAGGTCTAAAACACCAAGTAAAAGTATCCTCCAAGGTCCATCAAAGCAGGATAGAGACAGCATCACTAGTGCTATGGCTCATGTTCCCCATATGACACAGGAGGGTGGCTCCATAGCAAGGTCTAAAACACCAAGTAAAAGTATCCTCCGAGGTCAATCAAAGCAGGATAGAGGCAGCATCACTAGTGCTATGGCTCATGTTCCCCATATGACACAGGAGGGTGGCTCCATAGCAAGGTCTAAAACACCAAGTAAAAGTATCCTCCGAGGTCAATCAAAGCAGGATAGAGGCAGCATCACTAGTGCTATGGCTCATGTTCCCCATATGACACAGGAGGGTGGCTCCATAGCAAGGTCTAAAACACCAAGTAAAAGTATCCTCCAAGGTCCATCAAAGCAGGATAGAGGCAGCATCACTAGTGCTATGGCTCATGTTCACCATATGACACAGGAGGGTGGCTCCATAGCAAGGTCTAAAACACCAAGTAAAAGTATCCTCCGAGGTCCATCAAAGCAGGATAGAGGCAGCATCACTGGTGCTATGGCTCATGGTCCCCATATGACACAGGAGGGTGGCTCCATAGCAAGGTCTAAAACACCAAGTAAAAGTATCCTCCAAGGTCCATCAAAGCAGGATAGAGGCAGCATCACTAGTGCTATGGCTCATGTCCCCATATGACACAGGAGGGTGGCTCCATAGCAAGGTCTAAAACACCAAGTAAAAGTATCCTCCAAGGTCAATCAAAGCAGGATAGAGGCAGCATCACTGGTGCTATGGTTCATGTCCCCATATGACACAGGAGGGCGGCTCCATAGCAAGGTCTAAAACACCAAGTAAAAGTATCCTCCAAGGTCCATCAAAGCAGGATAGAGGCAGCATCACTAGTGCTATGGCTCATGGTCCCCATATGACACAGGAGGGTGGCTCCACAGCAAGGTCTAAAACACCAAGTAAAAGTATCCTCCAAGGTCAATCAAAGCAGGATAGTGGCAGCATCACTAGCGCTATGGCTCATGTTCCCCATATGACACAGGAGGGTGGCTCCATAGCAAGGTCTAAAACACCAAGTAAAAGTATCCTCCAAGGTCAATCAAAGCAGGATAGAGGCAGCATCACTAGCGCTATGGTTCATGTTCCCATATGACACAGGAGGGTGGCTCCATAGCGAGGTCTAAAACACCAAGTAAAAGTATCCTCCAAGGTCAATCAAAGCAGGATAGAGGCAGCATCACTAGTGCTATGGTTCATGTTCCCATATGACACAGGAGGGTGGCTCCATAGCGAGGTCTAAAACACCAAGTAAAAGTATCCTCCAAGGTCCATCAAAGCAGGATAGAGGCAGCATCACTAGTGCTATGGCTCATGGTCCCCATATGACACAGGAGGGTGGCTCCATAGCAAGGTCTAAAACACCAAGTAAAAGTATCCTCCAAGGTCCATCAAAGCAGGATAGAGGCAGCATCACTAGTGCTATGGTTCATGTTCCTCATATGACTCAGGAAGGTGGCTCCATAGCGAGGTCTAAAACACCAAGTAAAAGTATCCTCCAAGGTCCATCAAAGCAGGATAGAGGCAGCATCACTAGTGCTATGGCTCATGGTCCCCATATGACACAGGAGGGTGGCCCCATAGCAAGGTCTAAAACACCAAGTAAAAGTATCCTCCAAGGTCCATCAAAGCAGGATCGAGGCAGCATCACTAGTGCTATGGCTCATGTTCCCCATATGACACAGGAGGGTGGCTCCATAGCAAGGTCTAAAACACCAAGTAAAAGTATCCTCCAAGGTCCATCAAAGCAGGATAGAGGCAGCATCACTAGTGCTATGGCTCATGTTCCCCATATGACACAGGAGGGTGGCTCCATAGCAAGGTCTAAAACACCAAGTAAAAGTATCCTCCAAGGTCAATCAAAGCAGGATAGTGGCAGCATCACTAGTGCTATGCCTCATGTTCCCATATGACACAGGAGGGTGGCTCCATAGCAAGGTCTAAAACACCAAGTAAAAGTATCCTCCAAGGTCAATCAAAGCAGGATAGTGGCAGCATCACTAGTGCTATGCCTCATGTTCCCATATGACACAGGAGGGTGGCTCCATAGCGAGGTCTAAAACACCAAGTAAAAGTATCCTCCAAGGTCCATCAAAGCAGGATAGAGGCAGCATCACTAGTGCTATGGCTCATGTTCCCCATATGACACAGGAGGTGGCTCCATAGCAAGGTCTAAAACACCAAGTAAAAGTATCCTCCAAAGTCCATCAAAGCAGGATAGAGGCAGCATCACTAGCGCTATGGCTCATGGTCCCCATATGACACAGGAGGGTGGCTCCATAGCAAGGTCTAAAACACCAAGTAAAAGTATCCTCCAAGGTCCATCAAAGCAGGATAGTGGCAGCATCACTAGTGCTATGGTTCATGTCCCCATATGACACAGGAGGGTGGCTCCATAGCAAGGTCTAAAACACCAAGTAAAAGTATCCTCCAAGGTCCATCAAAGCAGGATAGAGGCAGCATCACTAGTGCTATGGCTCATGTTCCCATATGACACAGGAGGGTGGCTCCATAGCAAGGTCTAAAACACCAAGTAAAAGTATCCTCCAAGGTCCATCAAAGCAGGATAGAGGCAGCATCACTAGTGCTATGGTTCATGTTCCCATATGACACAGGAGGGCGGCTCCATAGCAAGGTCTAAAACACCAAGTAAAAGTATCCTCCAAGGTCAATCAAAGCAGGATAGAGGCAGCATCACTAGTGCTATGGCTCATGTTCCTCATATGACACAGGAGGGTGGCTCCATAGCAAGGTCTAAAACACCAAGTAAAAGTATCCTCCAAGGTCCATCAAAGCAGGATAGAGGCAGCATCACTAGTGCTATGGCTCATGTTCCCCATATGACACAGGAGGGTGGCTCCATAGCAAGGTCTAAAACACCAAGTAAAAGCATCCTCCAAGGTCAATCAAAGCAGGATAGGGGCAGCATCACTAGTGCTATGGCTCATGGTCCCCATATGACACAGGAGGGTGGCTCCATAGCAAGGTCTAAAACACCAAGTAAAAAGTATCCTCCAAGGTCCATCAAAGCAGGATAGAGGCAGCATCACTAGTGCTATGGTTCATGGTCCCCATATGACACAGGAGGGTGGCTCCATAGCAAGGTCTAAAACACCAAGTAAAAGTATCCTCCAAGGTCCATCAAAGCAGGATAGAGGCAGCATCACTGGTGCTATGGCTCATGGTCCCCATATGACACAGGAGGGTGGCTCCATAGCAAGGTCTAAAACACCAAGTAAAAGTATCCTCCAAGGTCAATCAAAGCAGGATAGTGGCAGCATCACTAGCGCTATGGCTCATGGTCCCCATATGACACAGGAGGGTGGCCCCATAGCAAGGTCTAAAACACCAAGTAAAAGTATCCTCCAAGGTCAATCAAAGCAGGATAGTGGCAGCATCACTAGTGCTATGGCTCATGTTCACCATATGACACAGGAGGGTGGCTCCATAGCAAGGTCTAAAACACCAAGTAAAAGTATCCTCCAAGGTCAATCAAAGCAGGATAGAGGCAGCATCACTAGTGCTATGGCTCATGGTCCCCATATGACACAGGAGGGTGGCTCCATAGCGAGGTCTAAAACACCAAGTAAAAGTATCCTCCAAGGTCCATCAAAGCAGGATCGAGGCAGCATCACTAGTGCTATGGCTCATGTTCCCCATATGACACAGGAGGGCGGCTCCATAGCAAGGTCTAAAACACCAAGTAAAAGTATCCTCCAAGGTCCATCAAAGCAGGATAGAGGCAGCATCACTAGTGCTATGGCTCATGGTCCCCATATGACACAGGAGGGAGGCTCCATAGCAAGGTCTAAAACACCAAGTAAAAGTATCCTCCAAGGTCCATCAAAGCAGGATAGTGGCAGCATCACTAGTGCTATGGTTCATGGTCCCCATATGACACAGGAGGGTGGCTCCATAGCAAGGTCTAAAACACCAAGTAAAAGTATCCTTCAAGGTCCATCAAAGCAGGATAGAGGCAGCATCACTAGTGCTATGGCTCATGGTCCCATATGACACAGGAGGGTGGCTCCATAGCAAGGTCTAAAACACCAAGTAAAAGTATCCTCCAAGGTCCATCAAAGCAGGATCGAGGCAGCATCACTGGTGCTATGGCTCATGTCCCCATATGACACAGGAGGGTGGCTCCATAGCAAGGTCTAAAACACCAAGTAAAAGTATCCTCCAAGGTCAATCAAAGCAGGATAGAGGCAGCATCACTAGTGCTATGGTTCATGGTCCCCATATGACACAGGAGGGTGGCTCACTTATGTACCCTGATGACCCACTTATAACGTATTCTGACCCTGACCGGTCTCATATTAGTATTGAAGAGGTGGAGAAGAATTCCAGCGCGTCCACTCCAGTGATTGACAGGCCAGAACAAGGGCCATCAGAGTTGGTAGCCTTTAGGGCCAACTCAGGTATAGGAACCATAGTAAGGGGGGGGGGGGCGGAGAAGTGATCACAAGATCAAAAGGTGCAATAAAAGACACATGTACTACGCAGCTGGTATCACCTCTAGATGACAAAAAGACCCGGGGCACACGATCAGGGGGAGGGGGCCGATTGTTTCAAAGCCAAAATCAAAACAGAAGGGTGCCGTAAAGATCAGCAGAGTGAACCCTGCCGTGGGACCCATTTGTAGCACGCAATGTTCAAACTGTGGGAAGATGGGGAGCGGATAAGGAATGGAAGATCTATTAAGGTCAAACGTAGAGCTCCTTTGTTCCACCCATTTGGGACCGGTGCTCGAGAGAATTAAGGTCATTGAGGAAAAACTATCTCGGCTATGCGATCAGGGGAATAGTGTGCCAGGTAGAATTAGGGGACCGGAGGAGGGGGGAGCAGAAGCCTCATCATACTCAAAGTCCACAACTAGTTATGAGGGTCAAGGAGGGGGGCATATAACAGGGCACTGTATTCTAAGAAACCATTTAACGCCCTGACTGGCCCCATGAAAAGTGCTGTGAGAGTGTGGCGAGACGCGAATGCTGCTATGGGGTGGAGTGATAGATTAACCCGAGTGACACCGTTGTATGATTCTGACCGTCTGGGCAATTTGTGGAGAACGAAAGGATTCGATAAATGGGACATGATTGGTATAAGCAAGGTGGAGGATCTCTGGTCCAAAGGTAGTATTAAGACTTTTGAGGGGCTCAAACTTGAATATGAGCTTGGCGACGAGGAGCTCTTCAGGTACATTCAAGTGCGACATGCTTTGACCTCCGTTTTCCCCCCGGGGACGGAGATTCCCCAATCCTCGCCGCTGGAGGACCGTATCCTTGACGGCCATGTGCCAGACAGTACCATATCCCTGATTTACAAAAAACTCATCAATAACAGGGCTGATTTGCTTGAGCGCCTCAGGGCGTCGTGGATCGCTGACGGCTTGGAACTAGATGACGAGGATTGGCAAACGGCCGTCTCCTCTCCTAAGGAGGTGGCCATACCCGCAGTTGAAGATCCTCCATCGTGTATATGTAACTAGCACGCGTCTGGTGCAAATGGGTTACTCTCTTGATGGGCTCTGTAAGCGCGGCTGCGGTATGAGTGGTACCTTCCTGCACATCATTTGGGAGTGCCCTGAGGTGGCTGCCTTCTGGTCTAGAGTGCATGCGATAATGGAAAGAGTCACCGGGGTCTCTCTATTGCCTGAGGCCAGACGAAGCCTTCATAATGTTTTGGAACCGACGGACTACAACACGGCCCAGACTTTTTGGGCGACTCTTGGTAACATGGTTGCCAAGAGGGATATTGCACAACTTTGGGGTTCCCATAGACCACCCACGATAGCGGCTTGGAAGGAGAACATGGACTGGTGTATGTTCAGAGAAAAGACGGTCTATGTGGCCCGAAGCCGACCTAGGAAATGGGGTAGAATTTGGTCCCAATGGAACACTTACCGGGGAAATGTTTGCACTCCCCCACAGGACTACACCATTGATATCTCGCTGTCCCCTTAGTTGGCGTTCCGGACTTATGTTTGTAATAGTATGTTTCCATCGACCCCCTCACCGCCCTTCATCCCGAGACATATGCATCATTATCGTATGCTAGTTGGACTCCTCCGCCCTCTCCCTTTGATTCCCTGTAATTGCTCACTCCCATGTGTGTGTTTTTTATGTTGTTAGTTCAGTTCATCAAAAGTATAAAACTAAACCTACAAGACTTGTCCTTTGATTCTACGTTATGTACATGAATATATGGCGGGTCACTTAACCCCCACACAAGGTACTGGGGAGCCTCATTGCGAGACGTCATACTGTTCAAATGTCATAGCGGCCGGTCCGCCGGGTTGTAGGCTGACAGCTGTGTACTGTGCATAAATATATTAAAGGTTTTTAAAAAAAAAAAAAAAGGAGGGGGGCACAGCGAAGGCGGGCGGTTGGGCAAAGACAGTGAGGGCACCAACAAGGGTGCCTTGGCGGGTAAAACGAGTGGGACTACCCTAAGCATAAAAAGAATGGGGCCACCTAATACGGTTTGTCCTGACACAGCCCAGAGGGGCTCGGAGGGGAGAAGGGCAATAGTCAGTGAAGAGGAGTTAACAAAAGTGGACGCTGTGAGGTTTACCGAAATTGGATCTCCCCCCAGCCTCAAGCCCCTACACAGTGGCCCTTGTAGGGGTTCCTACTAACGGGGATAGAGGGAGGAATCCCCGCGCACTCTAATTAACAAGACAGCACATTGGCTAGTCAAAAACACGGGTTTCAATATCACACAACGCAGACATATTCTGATGACAAGGAGGGTGGCTTGGATTGGAAGTAGCAGAAAGAGCTTTGCGGGTGATTGTGTGATTTTGAATTTCAGATATTCAGAGTTAGTCAATGAGCTCCTCCATAGTCAATACCAAGGGGATGGAGGGTCCAGTATCAGACTGCTCCCCTTGGCTTCTTTCTATAGGGATAAGGCCCATAGGAATATGCAAGGTGATCATAGGAGGAATAGGGTTGAATCAGATGGGAGGGGGCAGCTAGTTTCACTCATTAACCGATTTGCACCTCTCCACTGTGCTTCATCCCTATATGAAATAGATTGACTGGTGGGGGGGTTGAAAGACGAGAAAGCACGAGGGGGGAGGGGTCACTCATAACAGGAGACAATGAAGGTCCAGGGCGCACACAGTCAGATGATTCCAATGCCAATGTGAGAGTTATAGAGCCCGGTGGGAGAAATGTGGAGAAAGATGCAGGGAATTTGGGTGAAGTTCCTGTAATGCCCACTAACCCTACAACTGTCAAGGCAGGCAGTCAAATAGTGGGAGAGATTAAGATCATATCCTGGAATGTAGCGAGCTTAGCCTCAAAAATCAAAACTGGCTAACGTATATTAAGAAACATCAAATAATCCTCCTACAAGACACATGGGAGGTACATAGTAACACCCAGGCAATAGAAGGCTACAAAATGTTTTTCGTCCCAGCACGTAAGTCAGCGCCGGGGAGGTCTAAGGGGGGGTCTGACTATTTATGTCGATCTCAGACTCTCAGGAAGGTGGAGTGAACTTAGATGGGCCTCGGACTGCACACTGGGACTCACATATCGTAATAAGGGTTTTACTTTAACTGTTGTAAATTTCTATAATGCCATTACTCCAGGACAAACTCTCCAAAGCCTAAATGAATTAGGGGCTCGGCTGGCAGGCATGGAGGAGCAAGGGGCACTGTGCTCCCAGCTAGTATTAGCAGGGGATTTCAATGGTCACCCATGCCCCTTCCTAAGAATAAATGAGGGGAACTGGTCGGCTTGCCCGATTGTAGAGGGGTGGCACCTGAATCACACAAGGGAAGGAGGAGCGCTGAATAAGATCCTGGGCAGGCATGCCCTAACATATACCATGGAGTTGATTGGTGGGGAGGGCAATAGCGCGGTCACCCCTACTTTCAAAGGCAGGGCGAAGGGCACTATAATTGATTTTATTTTCGTTACACCCATGTTAAAGTGTCAGGTTACAAAGTTTGAGATAGAGGCTAGCATTTTCAGTGACCATAACCCGCTTCTCCTGTGCATCATAGATCCAAATGCGGTAATTCTATCACAACGTAGGGGGGCCGGAGGTTTGATTAAAGCCACTGACCAAGGTAGGAGACTAAGGTGGGTCAACACGGACAGTGAGGCATTTTACAGAATCTTACTGACACAGGCCGAGTCCAATGTTTGGAAGTGTTTGGACTTGGAGGTTGAGGGGGCAGACCTGAACAAGGCATCTGAGGGAGCAGCCAAAGAAATAGATGGCTTACTTAGGGGCAGGAAGGTCAACAAGGAACACAGTGCACCAAGGTGGTTCGATCATGACTGCACCCTCGCCTTGAGGGACCTGAAATCGGCTCTGAAATGCGTACCTAAGGACAGAGGGAAGGTATCAAGCTGCAGGGCTAGGTACAATAAAACACTAAGATGCTGCAGAACCGTATTGCAGAACCAGGCATGGGAAAACTTGAGAGAAGCTGCCGAGACAAAGGACTCGACTGCTTTTTGGAGAGTTGTTAATGAACCGTGCTTTCAGGATTCAAATAAACCCAAGCTGGCCTGCCACACCCTCCCAGAAACTTGGCTTGAGCATTACAAGGGCCTGTATAACCATGGTAGCATTGAGAACTGGAAAGTGTGAACCCACCCCAGATTACCTTTTCCATGGGAGAAATAAAGGCGGGATTGAGGGGTAAACCAGTAATAATGCACCAGGACCTGATGGGATTCCACCAGATCTCCTCTTAAGCCAGAAAGAACTCTGGGTGCCCATACTTACCAGAGTAATAAATACCGCAGCGCAAACAATGATGCCAATATCCTGGTCTACGGCCACAATAGTCCCCATATTTAAAAAAGGGGACAGAAATAGCCCTCAATGCTATAGGCCTATTTCATTAATTGATGTTACCGTGAAAGTGCTAGGTAGGGCCATTCTTAAGCGATTGATTGATTGGGCGGAGGAACATGAGATCATTACGGATACCCAGTATGGGTTTAGGTATGGCCGCTCCACCACAGATCAATGCCTTAATTTATATCTCCTGGCAGCCAAGAACACCGTAGCCAGTGAGGGGACGGTGTACATGGCTTTCATGGACCTCACCGCGGCATTTGATCGGGTAAATCGGAAGAAATTGTGGGGACTATTGGGGGTCTTGGGAGTTGACCCTGGTCTGGTAAATGTATTACGGACACTGCCTCAGAATACTCCTGCCCAGGTCAGATATGATAAGGAAGGAAATGTCACAGACCACTTTCCATGCTCAAGGGGAGTGAGGCAGGGATGTATTTTGGCCACCTTTCTCTTTACTTTATATATAAATGGTGTGACCCAGGCGCTGGTAGCTCTAGGGGTGGACTGCCCGCAGATAGGTAGGAGAGGGATACCGGTGTTACTGTATGCAGATGACGGTACTCTTGGTCCGCACTGAACGTGGACTGCAGCGCCTCATAGATGGCTTTGTCCATTTTATGGATAGCTTAGATTTGTCACCGAACCTCACCAAATCATATGTTATGGAGGTAGGGGAAGGACCATCCAGCAAAACTAAGAATACAATAGGCACACAGGGACTGGAAAAGGTCAAGTCATTTTCATATCTGGGATCATGTTCGACAGTCGCCTTAGTTTTAAAGCCCTTGTGGAGGAGAAATGCAATAAACTAATTAACTCAACAGGGGTAACTATGAATTTTGCAAAGAGGCTAGGCCGATGGGCTCCGGAACAAATCCTGAACTTCTACAGTTCTGTAAGCTGTGCCAAAGTGTTATATGGGAGTGAGGTCTGGGGCTTTATAGACCCGCTTAAGTTACAAATAGAAGAAAACAAATATTTGAGGCGGGTACTGAAAGTCCCACAAAGCATTTCCTCCTACATCGTTCATGAGGAACTGGGTATAACCATCTGTGCGATAGGCTGCAATGGAAGCCCCTCGTATGCTGGATTAAGGTATAGACAAACCCAGAGGCGGCGTTAAGTCAACAAATAATATCAGACTGCATTGCACGAGCACGGGGTTACAATATTCCTTGGATTAGACACATCAAGGAAAACCTGTTAGCAATGGGTTGTGTTGAATATTTTACCCACCCGACCAAATTGCTATCTAAGGATAAGGGCCGTATTAAGTCCGAATTTTTAAACAGAGCCAAGTCAAATAGGGAAGCAAGAGAGCTGACTAAGCCATCAGTAAGAACTCATCAGTTAACAAAGTTGTGCCTGGGCGTGGAACCTTATTTGGGTCTTATTTACAATCCTCAAGACAGATTTCTCATGACCCGTTTCAGGCTAGATTTGTTACACCATACTTTGGCGGTTCCAGCAGGGTATACAAAGCATTTGGAGAGTAAGGGCTCCTGTGGCTGCGACCAACGGTCTCCACAGGATACGCTCCATTTGGTCCTACTGTGCCCATTTTACGCTTACCCTAGGTGACTATTTTTAAAAGGTATTTTAAGGAAGGCCAAGTTCAAACAAGCTAAGGTGGTCCTACTGTTTCTGAAATTGTCAGTAGAACCTTTAACGCTTTTCTGTGTAATACATTTTCTAAGATTAGCGATGAAACTTAGAACCAGTAGAGGGGAGGAATAATGGTCCTGTGTGTTCAATATTTGCTCTGATTTGCACTATACTGTGGATGAAACATTTTTAACTGGGTACCTCCTTGTCATTTCTATAAGATGATCCCCGTGCCGAATCATTTGTATTTTATGTATTGTTGTTAAACAGGTTTTTAGTACGGTTTTTATAATGTATGAGATATTGTTTTTTAACACTGTACTTTTATGGTATTGCTTTATGCCAAATAAAGTATATTTTGAATTGAATTGATTGTGTTTTATTTTAACAAATGTACATAGCAGATATTGGTGCTTGCTTGTTTCACAAAAATGATTGGATACCAGCCTCGGAGCGCACTTCTTACAGATGAGTATGGGGTTATCATGTTGCTGCTACAAGGTCCTTACCTGTGTGAGTTATCGGGAACGATGCAGGGGGCAGACCCAAACTAGCCACACATGGAGATCAATGACAAATACTGAAGAATTAACTGAGCTTCCAAGCTGATGACCATTACTTAATTAACCTTGAAAATAAAAGACACGTTTTTAGTATCCTGGTGACTCATGATCATAAAAAACAAAGATTATAACTTCAATATTGTGTCAAATACTTAAAAAATGGAACTGGATGTGCTGAATCGGAAGTTGTCCCAGGACATGCGTGACACCTTCCACCACTATTGCTTATGGGACTTGTAGTTTTGTTTTTATCATTAAAAGGATGGGCTCTAAAGTCCCAATGTTCTAAGCTATGTTGGTCAAAATCAGAGGCCTGACGGAGGATGAAGCATGACATGGCTCTGCTTAGCAGTGAGATGAATGACAGTTCCTCAGCCCTTCCATTCTTTGACAGACAGAGGCTCGTTCGCCATTCATATTTTTTTGCAATGACAAAGAAACTTTTATTGTAGCTTCTGTCAACTGAAGAGATAAAATCCCTGGGCATGTTTAATTAACTACTGACAAACATGAACAATCAAGAACATGAGTTTCTGGAAAACTATCAAGCACCCAATCAGGATCAGCCACCCTTCACACCCAGGAATTCTTGAGGCTTGGCTTTGGAGAGGATGAATTGCACGTGGTATAAGCAGTGGCGGTTGGTACATAGGGGCGAATGGGGCGTTGCCCCACTAGCCTCGGGAGTCGGGACGGGGAGGAAGACAAGAGAGACACATACCACACGCATGCAATGCAGCAGCGTCAAATCAATGAACTGCTCACTGCCCCGTGTGTCACAAATTAAATTCAGTCAGTCTGACTCTGACTGTTTTGTTTTTTTTCGTCAAGGGACGGACGATGACAAGGGCACAGCAGGTCAGAGACCTCCTGCGCATCTGCAGGCCGCGGCGAGGAATATTGCTCGCCCCGGAAGCACATGCGGAAAAAGAGTGATGTCACCATGAAGGGAGTGGCGTAATAAAGGCAAAAAAGGCCTGGTTTCTAATGGGTACAAAAGGGGGTGGTGATAGACGGAGCATCTGAACCAATCAAACACTCACACCCAGTCAACAGATCTGGGTTTAATCCATCACTGTTCTTTAGCCCACTCTGCCACCCCAGTTCAGACATGGTGATATGCAAATCAGTCTGACCCTGTGCCTCATGGGAACAGTCCAGCCCGAACTGCCAAGCCATGCCTTCCATGAACCGGAAACAAGCTTCCTAGGGCCAGTTTCTAGCATTTCAGCTGAACAAAGCGGTCCATCACCACCCCCTTTTGTACCGCTTTGTTCGCCATAAGTTGGTAGGGTATGCTCGGGCGTGAGTCCCTTGCTCACTTGCCACTGGATTTGAGCAAGCCTGGCTGAAGACGGCTGAAATGCCAGATACCGGTCCTAGGAAGCTTGTATCTGGAGCGGAGACACCCGCGAGCAGCAGGTTAACAGCAGCAGCATGTGCGCATTTCTCTTCTGCTGCATTGTTTTCCTGCCCCGAGGAAAGGGATGGCTTACTTCATTTAACTACAGTAGATGCGGCTTCATTTTGCATACATTATGCCACTTGATTGGTAACAGAAATAAATGAAATACCGCTATTCCAAATATTGGCAGGTGTAGCTGTGACGTTAAATGGGAGCTGTGTTGATGTGTGTGACTGTTTTTGTATCAATACATCTGTCCCCCATTCCATGTTTGCATTGAGTAAAAGACAGCCTGTTTCTGTTTACCAATCTATGTACAAGCATTTGTAATGCAATAGGTCTCGCAATTACACGAGTTTAAGCTATTGGTATTGTAAATGACAATGGCTTTTATTTATGTTTTAAAAACGAATCAAAAATAAAAGGCATTGTTATTTGTAATGTCAATAGCTCAAACTCGTGTAAATGCGAGACCTATTGCATTGCAAATGATTGTTTTGTAAAAGAGCCCCATACTGCTCTTTCACTTTAATGGCGACCCACCCCTTTCTTTAGACACGGCTCGTCTAAGAAAAGGGGCCAGGCCAACATTGAAGTTAATGCACTGCATGGGCGTTTTTACAAACAGGCATTTGCAATGCAATAGGTGTCGCATTTACGAAACTCTGGTAAATGCGAGACCTATGGCAATGCAAATGCTAGTTTCAATTTACCATGAGCAATATCGACCTTTTTAAAACAAACTCTTTTCCATGTGCACCTTTTGCATTTTCGTCCAGGGAAGACATGGCTTGGCAGTTCGGGCTGGACTGTTCCCATGAGGCACAGGGTCAGACTGATTTGCATATAGCCATGTCTGAACTGGGGTGGCAGAGTGGGCTAAAGAACGGTGATGGATTAAACTCAGATCTTTTGACTGGGTGTGAGTGTTTGATTGATTCAGATGCTCTGTCCATCACCATCCCCTTTTGTACCGCCACCCCTTTCTTTAGTCTAAGAAAAGGGGCCCGGCCAACATTAAAGTTAATGCGCTGCATGGGCGTTTTTACAAACAGGCATTTGCAATGCAATAGGTGTCGCATTTACGAAACTCTGGTAAATGCGAGACCTATTGCATTGCAAATGCTAGTTTCAATTTACCATGAGCAATATCGACCTTTTTCAAACAAACTCTTTTCCATGTGCACCTTTAGCATTTTCGTGCTAAAGTAATACATATATTTTTGATAAAACAAAGAGGGTGGCACATAACTCAGCAGGCCACAGGTTGGTCATCTAGACTCAAATGTGCAAATGGCAGGTCAATACACATGTCCAGCGCTTACAAATCCAAGGGCGTGAACACACATCTTTCTCTGGGTTGGGGCAATGCACCAGTGAGAAAAGACCAGGTAGAATGTACCACTTTTCACAGTTCTCCCATTAGAATCTAAATAATGTTGATAACTCTGCAGTGTAAGCATATTATAGAGTTAAGCACTTAAAGGAAATAGGCCCCAGAGCTGTGAACACTTCACAACTAATGTGCTTGCACCATTTGCTTTGTGGAAACATCGAGCTGTAAGAAATAACACTAGAATCAGTTCCTATTGTAAACATTTTGTTACATTTAGCAGAAAAAATGCGAAGACAGAATGCATTCGACTATACCTCGAACAAGAAGCCAGGGGCTTTGAAATTCCGTTTAACTGTATCCACTCTTCAAACACCCGCCATGGGGCCCCCTGAGGAACTAGAAGCTGAGACACCTTGTCCCAGACCCACCTGGACACCCAGTGACCTGTCAATGGCGCCTGTGCCAAACAACCTATCAGCGCGGGTTAGAGGCTTTGCATTAACTGCGCATGCGCGGGGGACAGATACCACTGAAGATTGCATATTGATTAACAACTGCGCATGCGCGGAGGACTGACCACGGCTGAAGACTGCCTAATGATCAACAACTGCGCATGCGAGTAGTTCTGCCATTTCGTTCCCACTGCTCAGCACCGAGCGAGGGTTACTGAGGGTCTGTTGGATGAACCACCTGAGCATGCGCTGAGGACAGACACGGCCGCGAGTGCGGGTTGAAGTTTGTCCATTGATTAACAAATACGCATGCGCGGACTACCGATAATGCCATCCCACTGCGCAGCACCCGATGGAGGGTTACCGAGGGTCTGTTAGGTGAACCACTGCGCGTGCGCGCAGGACAGATTTGGGTCTCGGGCCCTATATTAACAGCTGAGCATGCGCGGAGAACAGACATGCCTCCTGAAAAATCATCGAATCAAGTGCATTGGAAGAAATAAATATCAGAAATTTCTATATTTTGAACAATTACAAGCTCTAAACATATTTTGAAAATAATAGGAAACGACTGAAATGAAAGGTCACTAACCTACAACCTCTTTCTAATATAACTGTTGTGTCGGGTGATCTACACTCAAAGGGCATCTAACCCTGACTAGGCCTAGCACGTGGCCCTAGAATAAACTCAGCCAGACACTGGGAATAAAGTTGCTTGTTCGGTCGGCGCGTCTCTCTGAACGCCCTCGCACGTGCTCGACCTCTTTTTATTATAGGGCGGTCACATGACCAACTTGTCCGTCCCTCCGGACATCGGGGGCGGACCTTCAGGAACATAACATTCCTCCTAAAACAAGGAAACAAAAAACCAAGAACAAACTGCAAAATCGCAAAACATGGTCTGATCATACCCATTGTCTTAATAACATCAGGACCGAAACCTTCAGCGTCTTTCAAAATGCCAGCGCATTCAGTTCAAACATCACGTGCATATATGTAAATGAGAACAGTCTTACGTAAAGTAGTCTCTCAGCCAGCCGGAGGGGGTGGGGTTGGCACGTAGTTGGCGTTGGGACCCCCGATGAGTCATCAGCTCTGTTCCAGCCTCCACCTCGTGTCCTGGCGCCTCGCTGTCGCCCCCTCCGGATCTGGGGCCTCATCCAGGGCCTCCGTGTCTCCGCCCATTTCCTCACTAGAAACCTGCTGCTCGTCACGTGGCCTGACCTCAGGCTGAGATGTTGATTCACCAGACGGCAACGTAGTTGCAGTTTCGGTTTCTCTGTCGCCTTGCTGGCGCCTTGGCTCACTGCTCGAAGGGTGATAGAGTTTGAAGTGAGACACGTTGCGAGTCACCCTGTCTCGTCCTCGAGTGGCTGTGATGCGGGTGCCCTTCACACCACTGACTCGCCATGGTCGTTTTTCGTAACTGAGTTTGAATTTGCCACCAGTGGCCCGATTCTTGATGAGCACTAGGTCACCTCTTTTGAAGTGCGGGGCCACAGCCCTACGTTTCTTACTGATCTTGTCACATGCGGAACGTCTCCTCAGTTCCACTGTATGTTCATCTATCAGTTCAGGTGCCCACTGGGGGTGATGGGGAATGGAGTCCGTTATTACCCGCCCTAGGAGGAGGTGTGCAGGAGCTACCCCCGTTGTGGAGTGCGGGGTCTGTCGGTAGCTACGGAGGAAAGTGAAAATGGCCATTTCCACTGACTGTCCCTTATCATGCGCAATGCGGATGACCTTGTTTAAAGTTCTCATGAACCTCTCGGCCTCCCCATTGGCTTGAGGCCACCTCGGGGTGATGCGCCTGTGACGTGTTCCCAGGGACGAGAGATATTCCGCAAAGTCTTGACCCTGGAAGGGCGGTCCATTGTCCGTTCTGAGTTCTCTCATGGCTCCATGGGTGGCAATGATTTTCTCTATCTTGGGAATCACACAGTCTGCACTGGTGCCGGTGATGATTTCGACCTCAGGATATTTGGAGTGGTCGTCGATCATCACTAGCGTGTGCCGTCCATCCGGAAGGCTGCCAAAATCCATGCTGACCCTTTCCCAGGGGCCTCGGGGCCTGGGTTCCACAATGATGGGGGCTTCGCGGGGGCTGTCGCCCGTAGTTTGGCAGGCCGTGCATGTGCGCACCACAGTTTCCACCATATCGTCCATGAGCGGGAACCACACCTTTGTCCGCAGCCGGGCCTTTGTCTTAACCATTCCCTGGTGCCCCACGTGCGCCAGTTGAACTACTCGGCCTGTCAAAGCCGTCGGGATCACCAGGCGATGCCCTCGCAGGAGGCACCCCGCCGCGTCCTCATTCAGTTCAGCCCTCACGTGGTATAGACCGTCCATGATTTTCTGGGCCTCTGGTGTGAGTACCTTCCAGCTCTCCTTGGCTTTCTGCCAGTTAGCCGTCCGGAGCAGATCCTTGGCCCGCTGTATGCAGGCATCCTGAGCCGTGGCGCTCACAACCTCTTCCAGGGATATGGGGCGCGGGCATGATCTGGCCACGACCCATCGCACATAGGCCTCCGTCTCTTCAGCTTCCTCCATCTCCTCGGGGGTGGCCGCCCGGGGGTGTCGTGACAGATAATCCACCGGATTCTTTGCCCCTGGCTGGTACTCGATGGCACAGTTGTACTCTTGCAATTGCAAAATCCACTTTTCAATTCTAGGGGGTGGCTTGGATGAGGTACCTGAGAATAGCGACAGCAGCGGCTTGTGGTCCGTCACTACTGTGAAGGGCTTGCCATATACGTACAAGTGGAAGTGCCGGCATCCCCAATGAATCGCAATGGCCTCTTTTTCGATTTGGGAATACCTTTGTTCTGTGTCCGTGAGGGACCGGCTGGCAAAGGCGACAGGGGCCCAGTCTATCTCGTCTCGGGCTCGCTGCATCAGAACAGCCCCCAATCCCGCCGGTCCGGCATCTACCGCAATGAGAGTGGAATGTCTTGGGTCAAAAAATGCCAGCGTGGTGTTGCTGGACAGCGCACTCTTGATATTTTGGAACGCCCTTTCCTGCTCCGGTCCCCAGTTCCATGGTGTGGAGTCTTTGGTTAGATCACGTAGAGGGAGGGTCAGGTTGGCTAGGTCTCTTATGAAGCGCCCACAGTAATTCACCATCCCAAGAAAGCTTCGGACTTCCGTGACAGTCGTGGGCGGAGGTGCATCCTTGATGTCCTTGACCTTGTCGGGATCAGGATTGACGCCATCGGCCGAGAATACGTAGCCGAAGAACCCTAGTTTGGTCTGAAGAAACTCGCATTTGTCTCGGTGCAGAGTGAGTCCAGCGCTACGGAGCCTACGGAACACCTGTGCCAAGCGTTGGTTGTGCTCGGGAATTGTCTTTGCGTGCACCATGATGTCGTCACTGACATTGATCACCCCCGGTATTCCAGTGATGAGCTCTTGGATAACATTCTGGAACACCTCGGCGGCACTGGATATTCCGAAGCTCAGCCGGGTGTACCTGCGCAGTCCGATGTGGGTGGAGAACGTCGTAATGTTTCGGGATTCTTTATCCAACACGAGCTGATGGTACCCCGCCCGGAGATCCAGCTTGGAAAACCACCGGGCCCCGGCCATCTCTCCGATCAGGTCGTCGATCGTGGGGGTGATATGTCGTTCCCTTTTGATGGCCGCATTGGGGAGGCGCATGTCCACACATATCCGGACCGCTCCCGGCTGCTTTGGTTTCCTGGTGACCACGATGGGCGATACCCAGGGGGTGGGTCCGGACACCTTCTCAATGATGCCCGCGGCTTCCAGCTTCTGTAGTTCTTCCTCAACCAGTGGCCTTAAATGAAACGCAACCCGCCGGTGTCGCAGGGCCACCGGTTGAACAGTGGGGTCACATGCAGGTGTATTTCCCGACCCCTGAAACAGCCAATCCCTTCGAACAGGTCCGAAAAGTCTGCAATCAGTTGCTGCACCGATTCCTCGTGCACCCCAAACGCAAAAGAGACCACTCCCAAGTCTTCTGCCGTCCGACAACTCAGGAGCATGCCTTGACCTTCCTCCGACACGAAGATGTTGGCACGCGTGATCTTGTCTCCGTGCCGGACTGCTGCTTTAAACTTTCCTCGAATGCGGAGGGGCACGTCCTGGCCGTAGGCAAAAACAGTGATCGGAGTGGAGCGGAGACTGGGGGGAGTAGCCATGCTTTCGTAGAGGGACGCACTCATGAGATTTATTGAGGCGCCCGTGTCCACAGTTGCCATGATGTCCTGATCAGCGACTTGTATTGCACATTGTGGTAGTGTCCTTGTGCGTCGGGTGGCCGTGCCGATCATGTGCACCTTGTGTACGGACCGTTCCTCCTCGTCGTCGTCCATATCACTGTTGCTGGGTCCTCCTTCCGCGCCTTCGGGCTCCGCCACCGTGTGTACTGTCTGGCGGGGCTTGCTAAACTTTTTGGACCGGCACACCTTTTCAAAATGATTCATCTTTCCGCACCCGGAGCATATCTTGCCCCGTGCTGGACATTCTGGCGCCGGGTGTCTCGGGCCTCCACAGTATCCACATGATTGCGCCGAAGCTCCGCCCTGCGGAGTTGTTGTTCGCTTCACCCATTTGGGCTGTGGGCGGACTTGTAGTTTGTTCACCGGTGCCACTTTCATGTTGGCCTGTAGAGCTGCTTCCATGTGGGCTGCCCTGGCCTTGGACAGCTCCTTCGTGCGGCCCAGCGTGAGAATGTCTGGGAGGGGTTTCCCCGACTCCTCCAGAATTATCTCGCGTAGTTTAGCAGAAGCGCAACCCTGAATAATCTGGCCTCTGATTTCCTCCGTGACATCCTGAAATCCACACGTTAGTGCCAGTTTCTTCAACCGAGAGTGATAGGCGTCCAGCGATTCATCTGGCAGTTGCCGCGCTTGTCTGAAAATGAACCGTTCATAGTCTTGGTTGGCCATGGGTTCAAAGTGCGCATTGAGCGCGTTTTTGAGCGTGTGGTGGGTTTTGGGAGTTGCTTCCGTAAGGGTGCGGGCGATGGAATGAATGTCCTTGCCACCAAGATGGAGGATCATGGCACGCTTCTGCTCCTTATGGACCTTGGTGGCCTCGAAGAATATGAAGAGCCTGTCCACCCATTCTTTCCACTTCGGTGCGAGAGTGGATGGCGCACCCTCCACCACAAACGGCTCAATGGGCGGAATGTTAGCCATCGCTTTAGACGCCCGGGAGGATGACCGTGGGCAGCCGGGATATGATCCAGCGGCAGCCGGAGCGCCCGGCCAGTTGTATTTTGGTGCGGATTACACCCGTGCAGCCCAGTGCGGCGTGGCACCGAGGCGTAGAGGGTCCACGGGGGAAGCACCTCGCGCGACCAATCAGACTCCTGTGCGCCACAGGAAGATGCAAGCCAGCGCCGCTCACCTGAAGAGAGCCAGGGATCAGAGTATTCCCACCAGGCAGGCAGAGCGGGGGGTGTGCGGTGGCAAGGCACGAGCACCGCGGACACGTGGTAGTGCCCGCAGCCGCCTCACCCCAAGAGGGACACACACACGCACCCCGAGCGGGGGATCGATCACCACCCTCGTCGCCAATTGTTGTGTCAGGTGATCTACACTCAAAGGGCATCTAACCCTGACTAGGCCTAGCACGTGGCCCTAGAATAAACTCAGCCAGACACTGGGAATAAAGTTGCTTGTTCGGTCGGCGCGTCTCTCTGAACGCCCTCGCACGTGCTCGACCTCTTTTTATTATAGGGCGGTCACATGACCAACTTGTCCGTCCCTCCGGACATCGGGGGCGGACCTTCAGGAACATAACAATAACTACATTTTTAAACTAATGGCGTCAAAGAAGACACATGAGAAGGAAGCTTGATGGGGCTGAGACACTTGCTTAGCTTGACAAGACCTCTCTCGTGGATCAACACTGTGCAACAGAGGCCAGTACGTCAAGAAATGTAGACGGGCCAGTTACTCTGAATCACTTTTGCAAATGTGCGCTCTGTAAAGTTATACAAATCTCAATCTCAGCTGCACAGAGAGTGTTATTATTGGTGCAGAAAAGAATGATGCTTCATTTCAACCGCGCTATTTTAAAACACAGACTCTTATTTCCTCTGCAAACTACATAATAATTAATTGCCCGTCAATTGTCAAGGTACGAAATTGTGGCTAACATGAGGCTTTACCAAAAAGACATTGCCATGAAGTAAATGCTAAGTAAGGGATTTTTGCACAAAGGTCAGGTGGGCTGAGGGATTTCCTGACGCTTTAAATCACAGACGGACAAAGTTAGTTTATGCGATTGTTATTTACGAGTGGGAGGCCAAGGGAGGGGAGGGGTGAGTCGAAAGCACCTCTGCTGTGTGACTGTGTGTAAGTCTCTAACTAGAGTAAGTGAGGAGGGAGCGTAATGGATGCAGAGGGCCGGGCGGCAGCGTTTAAACAGCAATCACGTAACTGCCTCCAGATGCTATTGTTTGTGAAACATTTTTTCTGTTGATCAGACAGACTTGTGTCGCTCCGCAGCTGTACTGACACAAAAGTACAATAATAAACTGACTGTGCAGTTCTAAGTCAGTCAAGGCTCTGCCTGACGCGCAGCACTTTGCCCGTTGGGCTGATGTAACTTAAGTAACACTTACTTGGACTAGACGAGTTCAGACTGCTGTCTCTTCCCGGTCCGTGACCGTCCAGTCAGCAGTGCACCCAGACTAGTTATGCCACACAATGCACATGAAGGTCAGGTTGCCGATGATGCCTACGGCGAAGATGATCAATGAGAGCAGCATCACGGCATAAGCGCTATACGAGTTCTCCGTCATGGCGTAGAGTGGGTTCTGGACTTGCGGGCGCTGCTGGTCGGTCATGGTTCGGTTCCCCAGGGTTCCAGCTCTCAACCCTGTCTGTCTCCGAGGCCCCGCCATGGCTAACTTTGGATGGGTCTGTGATTGACGTGAGTAGTGGCTTGGTAGGCCTCAGGTGGCTCATACTGCTGCACGGTTTTTCATCTGAAGTCCTAGGTCTTTATAGGTATAAATACTTGTTTGTGTGAAATGTATTCACTGCTGGAGGCGGCGGTTCCGTCAGTGGCCACTAGAGGGTGCTCCTCGCCTGCTGATGAAACCCACTGAGCTGCACATTGGATGAAAGGGAGAAGGGTTTCCTCTTCCGGGTCAGCGGCGGCAGAGACAACACCAGCAGCGGTGCTGACATCACTTCCGGCCTCTCCTGGTGTGTTCAGCCTGCTGCAGTGGCGGAAGGAGCCATGTCTGGTGAGCAGTTACCTTCATCTTTCGACCCTCACAGACCCCCCCCCAAGACACCAGATCTGCCCCCCCCCCCCCCCTCCCCCAGCCCCAGGGAGAGGAGAGAACCTGGACATATCTGTGCAGGTCTCAGGCTCAGGTAGGAGATTGTCTGCACCTTCAGCTGTGTTTGTAGAAATAGACTGAATAATCCTGGAGGGATTCTCTGCAGGTTTGCCATGTGTGACATTTTCATAATTGTAGTGTAATTGTGAGTGACATTTCAAGGACTAAGAGTGACACTTTCTCGCGAGCAAAAATCAAGAAATTAAACATATAGGGAAACATAATATTAGAAATTTCACCCATTTGACCAACAAGAAACCCTTGCAAGGTTTTAAACCTACTGCAAAGCACCAGAAATTGAAAAACGTGTGTGCCCTTGTAACCACCAGATCATAGTGTTAAACGAATGAGTAACCATGATAATAAACACGTTTTTCAGAAGCAGTTATGTATTAAAATTCTGTGCCCATACGGTAGACATACTCCAAGGTTGGGCAAGAGAACAGGCTGAGGCAGGAAAACATCGAAGCTGGGCTGCTAGAGCCTGGTTGGAATGATTGATGTGTTGCCAGACAGATCGACAGAAAAGCCAATTACCAACCATAGCCATAGCCAGGCTTTGCCGACTAGGCCCCTGACTCCTCCCTGGCTATTAATGGTGCGCAGCTGCAGACCATCACAGTGTGGACTCCAGGGCTTCTCCGTCCCACATGGGACCCGGCCCAAACAGGATGCAAGGCCCCAACAACATTCCCATCTCAGCCCTCAGTAGTGTTGCAGGATGGGCAGAAGAAAAACAACTTGATTCCTCCCTCAGCCCGCCTTTGCCCACTGGGCCCCACTGGATCCCCTCAGGGAACCCATCAAATGCAATAGGTCTTGCCTATGAGGCTTATTGGCTCTACCAATCCATCATGCTGTACTCTTTACAGCATTAGCACAAAGAGGAAATAAAGGCGTGATAGAGCATACGTGATCTTATATATGAACAAAGCCTCGCCAGACGCTAGCAGCGTCTCCAGTTATCGTTTCAACCGGAAAAGATGACGATGAGTAGAACCCAATCTGGTGCCAGAACAAAGGTGCCTTTATTTGTGCATAATTCTGCTCAGCATGCCGCCATGACGCGTTTCGACTGTCTCCACAGTCTTGATCACATGACGTGATCTTATATATGTGCCATCATGCAAGGGCCTTGTGCATGACCATGTTTCCAAATTGACTCAAGAGCCTCTTTTTGACATTTTGTTACAAGAGGAATCGGTATAACACTTGTTTTTAAAAGCGCTTTCCCTGAATTTTTTATTTGAAGTATAAAATTAAAAAGCAGTAATTAAAATACATAGGACAGAGGTGGGGGCGGAAGGGGGAGCAGCACTCAAGGGAGAGGAATACTGTGGGATCGGGAGGAGCATTCAAACAAACGACAGCAAGAGGGAGCCTGGGTGAGAAAGAGCAACATGGATCCGCTCCCGTGCTACAGATGACTTGCGTACAGAAGGATTATCAATGCACGCTGCAAAATTGTGATTCTTCCTGTTCTATGGGAATGGCACCTAAACATGTTGCATCACTTCTATTTGCATGTCACCAGTATGCATGACTAAGCAAGGCTTAGTCATGCATACAAGTGACATTGGTGGGTCACAGCTGAGTCGGCAGCCAGGAAGTGTAGTTATTTATAAAAACTATGACTACTCTCTCGGGCCAAAACGAAATAAATCATTACCCCAAAGTGGATACTTTCCTAGGCCCACACGGAATGCAGCCAGCAGCACAGATGTGCTTGGGTCTCAGCAACGTATCTTATAACATAGAATCAACACCCAAAAGTCAGTACCAAACACACTAACTCGACAGCAGCACCTCCGGGGATTGATTAGGTAAGCCTAATGCTGAGGCACCGCAACAGGCGCTGTAATTGTTATTACAAGACGCGTTGGACGGCTCATCGCTTAAATTACACAGCTGAGTCCTCCCTCTCAACCCGCACACCTGACCCACACCTAACAGCATCACCCCTGGCTGCTGTTCTCCCACACCCTGCTCTCCCCCAAACCCTGCTCCCCCTGTCCCCACTGTACCTGTGGCTGAGCCCAGCATTTCCAAGATGCAAGGACTCACACCCTGCTCTCCCCCAAACCCTGCTCCCCCTGTCCCCACTCTACCAGTAGCTGAGCCCAGCATTTCCAAGATGCAAGGACTCACACCCTGCTCTCCCCCAAACCCTGCTCTCCCTGTCCCCACTCTACCTGTGGCTGAGCCCAGCATTTCCAAGATGCAAGGACTCACACCCTGCTCTCCCCCAAACCCTGCTCCTCCGGTCCCCATTCTACCTGTAGCTGAGCCCAGCATTTCCAAGATGCAAGGACTCACACCCTGCTCTCCCCCAAACCCTGCTCCTCCGGTCCCCATTCTACCTGTGGCTGAGCCCAGCATTTTCAAGATGCAAGGACTCACACCCTGCTCTCCCCCACACCCTGCTCCCCTGTCCCCACTCTACCTGTAGCTGAGCCCAGCATTTCAAAGATGCAAGGACTCACACCCTGCTCTCCCCCAAACCCTGCTCCCCCTGTCCCCACTCTACCAGTAGCTGAGCCCAGCATTTCCAAGATGCAAGGACTCACACCCTGCTCTCCCCCAAACCCTGCTCCCCCTGTCCCCACTCTACCCTTAGCTGAGCGCAGCATTTCCAAGATGCAAGGACTCACACCCTGCTCTCCCCCAAACCCTGCTCCCCCTGTCCCCACTCTACCTGTAGCTGAGCCCAGCATTTCCAAGATGCAAGGACTCACACCCTCCTCTCCCCCAAACCCCGCCCCCCTGTCCCCACCCTACCTGTAGCTGAGCCCAGCATTTCCAAGATGCAAGGACTCACACCCTGCTCTCCCCCAAACCCCGCCCCCCTGTCCCCACTCTACCTGTAGCTGAGCCCAGCATTTCCAAGATGCAAGGACTCACACCCTGCTCTCCCCCAAAGCCTGCTCCCCCTGTCCCCACTCTACCTGTGGCTGAGCCCAGCATTTCCAAGATGCAAGGACTCACACCCTGCTCTCCCCCAAACCCTGCTCCCCCTGTCCCCACTCTACCCTTAGCTGAGCGCAGCATTTCCAAGATGCAAGGACTCACACCCTGCTCTCCCCCAAACCCTGCTCCCCCTGTCCCCACTCTACGTGTAGCTGAGCCCAGCATTTCCAAGATGCAAGGACTCACACCCTGCTTTCCGCCAAACCCTGCTCCCCCTGTCCCCACTCTAAGTGTAGCTGAGCCCAGCATTTCCAAGATGCAAGGACTCACACCCTGCTCTCCCCCAAACCCTGCCCCCCCTGTTCTCACTCTACCTGTAGCTGAGCCCAGCATTTCTAAGATGCAAGGGCTCACACCCTGCTCTCCCCCAAACCCCGCCCCCCTGTCCCCACTCTACCTGTAGCTGAGCCCAGCATTTCCAAGATGCAAGGACTCACACCCTGCTCTCCACCAAACCCTGCTCCCCCTGTCCCCACTGTACCTGTAGCTGAGCCCAGCATTTCCAAGATGCAAGGACTCACACCCTGCTCTCCACCAAACCCTGCTCCCTCTGTCCCCACTCTACCTGTAGCTGAGCCCAGCATTTTCTAGATGCTAGGACTCACACCCTGCTCTCCCCCAAACCCTGCTCCCCCTGTCCCCACTCTACCTGTGGCTGAGCCCAGCATTTCCAAGATGCAAGGACTCACACCCTGCTCTCCCCCAAACCCTGCTCCCCCTGTCCCCACTCTACCTGTAGCTGAGCCCAGCATTTCCAAGATGCAAGGACTCAAACCCTGCTCTCCCCAAAACCCTGCTCCCCCTGTCCCCACTCTATCTGTGGCTGAGCCCAGCATTTCCAAGACGCAAGGACTCACACCCTGCTCACCCCCAAACCCCGCCCCCCTGTCCCCACTCTACCAGTAGCTGAGCCCAGCATTTCCAAGATGCAAGGACTCACAACCTGCTCTCCCCCAAAGCCTGCTCCCCCTGTCCCCACTCTACCTGTGGCTGAGCCCAGCATTTCCAAGATGCAAGGACTCACACCCTGCTCTCCCCCAAACCCTGCTTCCCCTGTCCCCACTCTAAGTCTAGCTGAGCCCAGCATTTCCAAGATGCAAGGACTCACACCCTGCTCTCCCCCAAACCCTGCTCACCCTGTCCCCATTGTACCTGTAGCTGAGCCCAGCATTTCCAAGATGCAAGGACTCACACCCTGCTCTCCACCAAACCCTGCTCCCTCTGTCCCCACTCTAACTGTAGCTGAGCCCAGCATTTCCTAGAAGCAAGGACTCACACCCTGCTCTCCCCCAAACCCTGCTCCCCCTGTCCCCACTCTACCTGTGGCTGAGCCCAGCATTTCCAAGATGCAAGGACTCACACCCTGCTCTCCCCCAAACCCCGCCCCCTGTCCCCACTCTACCAGTAGCTGAGCCCAGCATTTCCAAGATGCAAGGACTCACACCCTGCTCTCCCCCAAAGCCTGCTCCCCCTGTCCCCACTCTACCTGTGTCTGAGCCCAGCATTTCCAAGATGCAAGGACTCACACCCTGCTCTCCCCCAAACCCTGCTCCCCCTGTCCCCACTCTACCTGTAGCTGAGCCCAGCATTTCCAAGATGCAAGGACTCACACCCTGCTCTCCCCCAAACCCTGCTCCCCCTATCCCCACTCTACCTGTAGCTGAGCCCAGCATTTCCTAGATGCAAGGACTCACACCCTGCTCTCCCCCAAACCCTGCTCCCCCTGTCCCCACTCTACCTGTGGCTGAGCCCAGCATTTCCAAGATGCAAGGACTCCCACCCTGCTCTCCCCCAAACCCTGCTCCCCCTGTCCCCACTCTACCTGTAGCTGAGCCCAGCATTTCCAAGATGCAAGAACTCGCACCCTGCTCTCCCCCAAACCCTGCTCCCCCTGTCCCCACTCTACCTGTAGCTGAGCCCAGCATTTCCAAGATGCAAGGACTCACATCCTGCTCTCCCCCAAACCCTGCTCCTGCCTGTCCCCTCTCTACCTGTAGCTGAGCCCAGCATTTCCAAGATGCAAGGACTCACACCCTGCTCTCCCTCAAACACTGCTCTCCCTGTCCCCACTCTACCTGTAGCTGAGCCCAGCATTTCCAAGATGCAAGGACTCAGTCCCCAGATGTCTTAGTTCAGGGTGCGGCTCTCAAGGCTGGCCGCTGGGTCGGCCCTGCCATTAATAACCGCAAATTCGGGGAAGAGCAGAGGCCAGGCACGGGGAAGCACCATTGTACGAGTGCCGGTATTCACCGACTATTGCACCGTGGCTTAGCAAGGAGCCTTGAGATGGCCTGTATCCACTGTTAAGCACAATACTTAAGCCAGAGGTGCGCGGACATGGGGATCAACACAGGGGGGTGAAGGAGGTAAAAAAAAAAAAAAAAAAAAAAAAAGATATCAACGGAGGGAGGTAGAGTGTTGAGATAGGATTCTCACTCCACGGGCACTGATAATTAAACAAGAAGAATCCTACTCAGAGTGTACACCTCAGGGAAGGGGGACACTCAGTGTGTTGTTAAATACCCCTCACACACCAACAGGCCCCTTGGTGTCATGCTTCATCATCGGGGTCTTCGCAGGTAGGTTTTATGAGAAAAAAAACTTTAAAACCGCTGGTGTATTGCAGGGTGGAAAGAGGCCTACTTTGGCGGACTTTATTAGGAGTCCACCTACCTACCCTGGCGTTCTGGACATGCTCGTGAGGCATAACATGACAGTCTAAATGAGACATGCAACTGCATGATCCCGTAAAACCGCTGTAGGCACATCATAGCCTTATTTTTCACTGTAAATATTTTCACTTTTTTCTAAAGTAAAGAAAAAACATTTTTTATTAAAAACACGTGAGTAGGGTTGGGAAGTTGTGCACCCGTCCTGAAGAAGGAACACTGAGTTCCGAAACATGTTGATGCACACCAGAGGTAGAGTCCATAATTAAGACCCCTAACCTCGCCTTGCACCTTTTTAATAGCACCAGCCAGAGGTTTCGAATAAAGTTTTTTCTCATAAACCTACTAGCCAGGTGTCTTTTTAATCCTCACCACACCCTTCACTCACATTCTCCTTAATACCCCAGCACATGCACACAACACACACCACACATAGTCAACCACTTCAGTGCTCCCGCGTAGTCGCTGGTCGTAGCACGCCGCATCCCTCTAGCGGGGTGCGAAGACCCCGATGATGAAGCATGACACCAAGGGGCCTGTTGGTGTGTGAGGGGTGAAGGAGGTAGACAGGGATCATAAAAACCCAGATCGGTTGAAGTAGGAAGACAGGTTGCGGCAAGCGCTTTATAACAGTGAAAGCATATTTATATTGAAGCAGAGTAAAGAGAGTTCACTCTCCAGGCTACACTCACTTTGCCCTCGCCGTGGCTTCAACGACTCTGCCCTCTGAGGTTCAGCAGCTGCGTGGAGAGACTGGTGTGCTCCTATGTGCTGAACAACTCCTGCGCTACGCCCTGCCACGGGCGGATAGGTCACTCACTCCTGCGCTACGCCCTGCCACGGGCGGACAGGTCACTCAACTCCTGCGCTACGCCCTGCCACGGGCGGACAGGTCACTCAACTCCTGCGCTACGACCTGCCACGGGCGTACAGGTCACTCAACTCCTGCGCTACGCCCTGCCACGGGCGGACAGGTCACTCAACTCCTGTGCTACGCCCTGCCACGGGCGGACAGGTTACTCAACTCCTGCGCTACGCCATACCACGGGTGGACAGGTCACTCAACTCCTGCGCTACGCCCTGCCACGGGCGGACAGGTCACTCAAGTCCTGCGCTACACCCTGCCACGGGCGGACAGGTCACTCAACTCCTGCGCTACGCCCTGCCACAGGAGGACAGGTGACTCAACTGCTGGCGCGCCCTGGTGCGGTGAGTCGGCTCCCTCCGGTGCGTGATTAATTAATTTAAATTAACCGTAGTGCCACCATGCTGAAACTTTCACTCCAGCCACTGGCGGCAGCAGGGGGTGTGTGCTACACAATGCTTTTCCTAACCTCTTGACTTTGAGTCACGGAAGCATCAATGTAACAAATTGCGCTGCCGGTGGCAAATCTTCGTGTACATCATTCATGTTTTACGGTAACAGAGAAGCAGCTTTAGCTGTAGACTCTGAGCCGGCCCCGAGAGCGGAGTGCAGGGCGCGCTGCTACTCCTCCCTTCATCTTTAGTTTCAATACTGCTCAGTGGTGTATGATTACTAGGGCTCCTGCGTGACAACTCAGGAGGCGCTATTATGAGCGACAATGCATTTCAGTGCGGTGATGCGGACCACCACACTGAAATGCGTTAGTCTAACGCCTGATGCGTGATACTTGGCAGGACCGGGCCGAGCTGGACTCTTCTATCCGGGGCCCTGGGGCTGAGCTGGGCTCTTCTATCCCGGGGCCCCTGGGGCTGAGCTGGGCTCTTCTATCCGGGAAACCTGGGGCTGAGCTGGACTCTTCTATCCCGGGGCCCTGGGGCTGAGCTGGGCTCTTCTATCTGGGGGCCCCTTGGGCTGAGCTGGGCTCTTCTATCCGGGAAATCTGGGGACTGAGCTGGGCTCTTCTATCCGGGGGCCTTTGGGCTGAGCTGGACTCTTCTATCCCGGGACCCTGGGGCTGAGCTGGGCTCTTCTATCCCAAGGCCCTGGGGCTGAGCTGGGCTATTCTATCTGGGGGCCCCTGTGGCTAAGCTGGACTCTTCTATCCCGGGGCCCTGGGGTGAGCTGGGCTCTTCTATCCGGGAAACCTGGGGACTGAGCTGGGCTCTTCTATCCGGGGGCCCCTGGGGCTGAGCTGGACTCTTCTATCCCGGGGCCCTGGGGCTGAGCTGGGCTCTTCTATCCCAAGGCCCTGGGGCTGAGCTGAGCTCTTCTATCCGGGAAACCTGGGGACTGAGCTGGGCTCTTCTATCCCGGGGCCCTGGGGCTGAGCTGGGCTCTACTATCCCAAGGCCCTGGGGCTGAGCTGAGCTCTTCTATCCGGGAAACCTGGGGACTGAGCTGGGCTCTTCTATCCGGGGGCCCTGGGGGCTTTGCTGGGCTCTTCTATCCCGGGGCCCTGGGGCTGAGCTGGGCTCTTCTATCCGGGGTCCCCTGGGGCTGAGCTGGGCTCTTCTATCCGGGGGCCTTTGGGCTGAGCTGGGCTCTTCTATCCAGGGACCCCTGGGGCTGAGCTGGGCTCTTCTATCCAGGGACCCCTGGGGCTGAGCTGGGCTCTTCTATCCGGGGGGCTCTGGGGCTGAGCTGGGCTCCTCTATCCGGAAGGCCTGGGGGGCTTTCCTTCCGCCCTGGGGGTGTTTGTGGGCATCATTTGTGTTAAAGACGGGATCTGTGCACTGCATCTTACTGCACTCTGAGGAGTATGTGCACACTTCACTTCTTATTACTGTACTGTGAGGAATCTGTGCACACTGCCCTTCATCTTACCGCACTGTGAGAAGTCGGCATCTGTGCACTGCATCTTACTACACAATGAGAGGTCTGTGCACTGCATCTTACTGCACTATGAGGAGTTTATGCACACTATTCTGCGTATTACTGCACTATGAGGGATCTGTGTATTGCACTGCATATTACTGCACTGTGAGGAATCTTTGCACACTGTACGGCACTTTACAACACTTTGAGAATAACTGTGAACTGCATTTCTGTTCACTATCCTACGAGAAGTCTGTGCACACTCCAGGGATTTTTACTACACTCTGAAAAATCAGTGCACACTTCACTGGCATTTACTACACTAATTATTATTATTATTACTTCATTTCTAAAGCTCTCTATTGTCTGAAAAAGAAGGGCATTCCTACTGCCAACATTTCCAGAGTAAGCAAGCAGGTTTATAGCAACCTCCTAAACTGTCCAAGCTCCGCGGACAGGCAAACTGTCCCAGAGATGCACCCCTTGTACCACGAACGCCCTCCCCCACGGCAGGAGAGTCTGAAGACTAGCTTCTGCAGACCGCGGCAGACCACCAGGGCAGCACTAGAGGACTTTTTGCACAAATACTCTGGACCTATGACCTCCTGGTCGGAGTCACTGCTCTCCTCCGCGCAGCTCCACCGTTCGGGCACTGCCCTTGGTGCCAATGACCAACGCACTTCTCGCAGCCATCTCCCGCTCCTTGAGACCCTCACGGGTGAGTAGTGCACTCTCAAAAAACCCTGATTGATTGATTGATTTACATACGTTATAAACAGCCCAGTGCCCAATACAGAGAGATTTAAAAGGGATTCTTTAGGCACCGGTAATCAGTGCAGTGTTTTTTAATGCAGACGAGGATGATGAATCTTGAGAAATCTGTATGAACTGCAATGGTTTTTACTTAAATCTGTGCACACCGCACTGCTGGGTGCTGCACTGCAGGAAATCTGTGAACACTGCACTGCTGGGTGCTGCACGGCAAGAAATCTGTGCACACCGCACTGCTGGGTGCTGCACTGCAAAACATCTGTGCACACTGCACTGCTGGAAATCTGGGCACACTGCACTGCTGGGTGCTGCACTGCAGGAAATCTGTGCACTTCACTGCTGGGTGCTGCACTGCAGGAAATCTGCACACCGCACTGCTGTGTGCTGCACTGTAAGACATCTGTGCACACTGCACTGCTGGGTGCTGCACTGCAGGAAATCTGTGCACACCGCACTGCTGGGTGCTGCACTGCAGAAAATCTGCACACTGCACGGCTGGGTGCTGCACTGCAAGATATCTGTGCACACTGCACTGCTGGGTGCTGCACTGCAGGAAATCTGGGCACACTGCACTGCTGGGTGCTGCACTGCAGGAAATCTGTGCACACTGCACTGCTGGGGGCTGCACTGCAGGAAATCTGTGCACACCGCACTGCTGGGTGCTGCACTGCAGGCAATCTGGGCACACTGCAGTTCTGGGTGTTGCACTGCAAGTCATATGTGCACACTGCACTGCTGGGTGCTGCACTGCAAGAAATCTGTGCACACTGCACTGCTGGGTGCTGCACTGCAGGAAATCTGGGCACACTGCACTGCTGAGTGCTGCACTGCAGGAAATCTGCCCACACTGCACTACAGGAAATCTGGGCACACTGCAGTCCTGGGTGCTGCTCTGCAGGAAATCTGTGCACTTCACTGCTGGGTGCTGCACTGCAGGAAATCTGCACACCGCACTGCTGGGTGCTGCACTGCAAGATATCTGTGCACACTGCACTGCTGGGTGCTGCACTGCAGGAAATCTGCACACCGCACTGCTGGGTGCTGCACTGCAAGACATCTGTGCACACTGCACTGCTGGGTGCTGCACTGCAGGAAATCTGTGCACACCGCACTGCTGGAAGCTGCACTGCAGGAAATCTGCACACCGCACTGCTGGGTGCTGCACTGCAAGACATCTGTGCACACTGCACTGCTGGGTGCTGCACTGCAGGAAATCTGGGCACACTGCACTGCTGGGTGCTGCACTCCAGGGAATCTGTGCACACCGCACTGCTGGGTGCTGCACTGCAGGAAATCTGTGCACACTGCAGTGCTGGGTGCTGCACTGCAGGAAATCTGTGCACATTGCACTGCTGGGTGCTGCACTGCAAGAAATCTGTGCACACTGCAGTGCTTTTTACTGCACAGATCTGTGGGAACTGCACTGCGTCTAACTACAGTGAGAAAGGTGTGCAAACTGTACTGCTTTCGAGTAAACTACGAAGGGTATTTACAGCCTAAAGAGAAAATTAAAGCACACTGCACTACTTTTTACCACAGTACTGGAACAAAGTCTGCTGCCCCGTCCATCAATACACGATTATTAAGTACACATGTCCAAGTATGTGTGTCTGTGTGCTCCACTTGTATTCTTAAGACTGTAGGAAGGATGGTGTGTGCATGCATGAGTGGCAGCATGCTCCACTTGTCTTCTTAAGACTGTAGGAAGGATGGTGTGTGCATGCATGAGTGGCAGCATGCTCCACTTGCCTTCTTCAGACTGTAGGAAGGATGGTGTGTGCATGCATGAGTGGCAGCATGCTCCACTTGTCTTCTTCAGACTGTAGGAAGGATGGTGTGTGCATGCATGAGTGTGCATGCTCCACTTGTCTTCTTAAGACTGTAGGAAGGATGGTGTGTGCATACATGAGTGGCTGCATGCTCCACTTGTCTTCTTAAGACTGTAGGAAGGATGGTGTGCGCATACATGAGTGTCTGCATACTCCACTTGTCTTCTTCAGACTGTAGGAAGGGTGGTGTGTGCATGCATGAGTGTCTGCATGCTTCACTTGTCTTCTTAAGACTGAAGGAAGGGTGGTGTGTGCATGCATGAGTGGCAGCATGCTCCACTTGTCTTCTTCAGACTGTAGGAAGGGTGGTGTGTGCATGCATGAGTGGCAGTATGCTCCACTTGTCTTCTTCAGACTGTAGGAAGGATGGTGCGTGCATGCATGAGTGTCTGCATGCTCCACTTGTCTTCCTAAGGCTGTAGGAAGGATGGTGTGTGCATGCATGAGTGTCTGCATGCTCCACTTGTCTTCTTCAGACTGTAGGATGGGTGGTGTGTGCAAACATGAGTGTCTGCATGCTCCACTTGTCTTCTTCAGACTGTAGGAAGGATGGTGTGTGCATGCATGAGTGGCTGCATGCTCCACTTCTCTTCTTAAGACTGGAGGAAGGATGGTGTGTGCATGCATGAGTGGCAGCATGCTCCACTTGTCTTCTTAAGACTGTAGAAAGGACGGTGTGTGCATGCATGAGTGTCTGCATGCTCCACTTGTCTTCTTCAGACTGTAGGAAGGATGGTGTGTGCATGCATGAGTGGCAGCATGCTCCACTTGTCTTCTTAAGACTGTAGGAAGGATGGTGTGTGTATGCATGAGTGTGCATGCTCCACTTGTCTTCTTAAGACTGGAGGAAGGATGGTGTGTGCATGCATGAGTGGCAGCATGCTCCACTTGTCTTCTTAAGACTGTAGGAAGGATGGTGTGTGTATGCATGAGTGTGCATGCTCCACTTGTCTTCTTCAGACTGTAGGAAGGATGGTGTGTGCATGCATGAGTGTGCATGCTCCACTTGTCTTCTTAAGACTGTAGGAAGGATGGTGTGTGCATACATGAGTGGCTGCATGCTCCACTTGTCTTCTTAAGACTGGAGGAAGGATGGTGTGTGCATGCATGAGTGTCTGCATGCTCCACTTGTCTTCTTAAGCCTGTAGGAAGGATGGTGTGTGCATGCATGAGTGTCTGCATGCTCCACTTGTCTTCTTAAGCCTGTAGGAAGGATGGTGTGTGCATGCATGAGTGTCTGCATGCTCCACTTGTCTTCTTAAGCCTGTAGGAAGGATGGTGTGTGCATGCATGAGTGGCAGCATGCTCCGCTTGTCTTCTTCAGACTGTAGGAAGGATGGTGTGTGCATGCATAAGTGGCAGCCTGCTCCACTTGTCTTCTTAAGGCTGTAGGATGGATGGTGTGTGCATGCATGACTGACAGCATGTGCCACTTGTCTTCTTAAGACTGGAGGAAGGACGGTGTGTGCATGCATGAGTGTCTGCATGCTCCACTTGTCTTCTTCAGACTGTAGGAAGGATGGTGTGTGCAAGCATGAGTGTCTGCATGCTCCACTTGTCTTCTTAAGACTGGAGGAAGGATGGTGTGTGCATGCATGAGTGTCTGCATGCTCCACTTGTCTTCTTAAGACTGTAGGAAGGATGGTGTGTGCATGCATGAGTGTCTGCATGCTCCACTTGTCTTCTTCAGACTGTAGGAAGGATGGTGTGTGCATGCATGAGTGGCAGCATGCTCCACTTGTCTTCCTAAGACTGGAGGAAGGATGGTGTGTGCATGCATGAGTGTCTGCATGCTCCACCTGTCTTCTTCAGACTGTAGGAAGGATGGTGTGTGCATGCATGAGTGTCTGCATGCTCCACTTGTCTTCTTAAGACTGGAGGAAGGATGGTGTGTGCATGCATGAGTGTCTGCATGCTCCACATGTCTTCTTCAGACTGTAGGAAGGACGGTGTGTGCATGCATGAGTGTCTGCATGCTCCACCTGTCTTCTTCAGACTGTAGGAAGGATGGTGTGTGCATGCATGAGTGTCTGCATGCTCCACTTGTCTTCTTAAGACTGGAGGAAGGATGGTGTGTGTATGCATGAGTGTGCATGCTCCACTTGTCTTCTTAAGACTGGAGGAAGGATGGTGTGTGCATGCATGAGTGTCTGCATGCTCCACTTGTCTTCTTAAGACTGTAGGAAGGATGGTGTGTGCATGCATGAGTGTCTGCATGCTCCACTTGTCTTCTTCAGACTGTAGGAAGGATGGTGTGTGCATGCATGAGTGGCAGCATGATCCACTTGTCTTCTTAAGACTGGAGGAAGGATGGTGTGTGCATGCATGAGTGGCAGCATTCTCCACTTCTCTTCTTCAGACTGTAGGAAGGACGGTGTGTGCATGCATGAGTGTCTGCATGCTCCACCTGTCTTCTTCAGACTGTAGGAAGGATGGTGTGTGCATGCATGAGTGTCTGCATGCTCCACTTGTCTTCTTAAGACTGGAGGAAGGATGGTGTGTGCATGCATGAGTGTCTGCATGCTCCACTTGTCTTCTTAAGACTGTAGGAAGGGTGGTGTGTGCATGCATGAGTGTCTGCATGCTCCTCTTGTCTTCTTCAGACTGTAGGAAGGATGGTGTGTGCATGCATGAGTGTCTGCATGCTCCACTTGTCTTCTTCAGGTTGGAGGAAGGATGGTGTGTGCATGCATGTGTCAGCATGCTCCACTTGTCTTCTTCAGACTGTAGGAAAGATGGTGTTTGCATGCATGAGTGGCAGCATGCTCCACTTGTCTTCTTAAGACTGTAGGAAGGATGGTGCGTGCATGCATGAGTGTCTGCATGCCCCACTTGTCTTCTTAAGACTGTAGGAAGGATGGTGTGTGCATGCATGAGTGTCTGCATGCTCCACTTCTCTTCTTCAGACTGTAGGAAGGATGGTGTGTGCATGCATGAGTGGCAGCATGCTCCACTTGTCTTCTTAAGACTGTAGGAAGGATGGTGTGTGCATGCATGAGTGTCTGCATGCTCCACTTGTCTTCTTCAGACTGTAGGAAGGATGGTGTGTGCATGCATGAGTGTCTGCGTGCTCCACTTGTCTTCTTAAGACTGTAGGAAGGATGGTGTGTGCATGCATGAGTGGCAGCATGCGCCACTTGTCTTCTTAAGACTGTAGGAAGGATGGTGTGTGCATGCATGAGTGGCTGCATGCTCCACTTGTCTTCTTAAGACTGTAGGAAGGATGGTGTGTGCATGCATGAGTGGCAGCATGCTCCACTTGTCTTCTTAAGACTGTAGGAAGGATGGTGTGTGCATGCATGAGTGGCAGCATGCTCCACTTGTCTTCTTAAGACTGTAGGAAGGATGGTGTGTGCATGCATGAGTGTCTGCATGCTCCACTTGTCTTCTTAAGACTGTAGGAAGGATGGTGTGTACATGCATGAGTGGCAGCATGCTCCACTTGTCTTCTTAAGACTGTAGGAAGGATGGTGTGTGCATGCATGAGTGTCTGCGTGCTCCACTTGTCTTCTTAAGACTGTAGGAAGGATGGTGTGTGCATGCATGAGTGGCAGCATGCGCCACTTGTCTTCTTAAGACTGTAGGAAGGATGGTGTGTGCATGCATGAGTGGCTGCATGCTCCACTTGTCTTCTTAAGACTGTAGGAAGGATGGTGTGTGCATGCACACTCATGCTTGCCACTCATGCTTGCACACACCATCCTTCCTACAGCCTGAAGAAGACAAGTGGAGCATGCAGACACTCATGCATGCACACACCACCCTTCCTACAGCCTTAGGAAGACAAGTGGAGCATAGAGACACTCATGCATGCACACACCATCCTTCCTACAGTCTGAAGAAAAGTGGAGCATGCTGCCACTCATGCATGTACACACCATCCTTCCTACAGTCTTAAGAAGACAAGTGGAGCATGCAGACACTCATGCATGCACACACCATCCTTCCTACAGTCTTAAGAAGACAAGTGGAGCATGCTGCCACTCATGCATGCACACACCATCCTTCCTACAGTCTTAAGAAGACAAGTGGAGCATGCTGCCACTCATGCATGCACACACCATCCTTCCTACAGTCTTAAGAAGACAAGTGGAGCATGCAGCCACTCATGCATGCACACATCATCCTTCCTACAGTCTTAAGAAGACAAGTGGAGCATGCAGACACTCATGCATGCACACACCATCCTTCATACAGTCTTAAGAAGACAAGTGGAGCATGCTGCCACTCATGCTTGCACGCACCATCCTTCATACAGTCTGAAGAAGACAAGTGGAGCATGCAGACACTCATGCATGCAAACACCATCCTTCCTACAGTCTTAAGAAGACAAGTGGAGCATGCAGACACTCATGTTTGCACACACCATCCTTCATACAGTCTTAAGAAGACAAGTGGAGCATGCAGACACTCATGCATGCACACACCATCCTTCCTACAGCCTGAAGAAGACAAGTGGAGCATGCAGACACTCATGCATGCACACACCATCCTTCCTACAGGCTTAAGAAGACAAGTGGAGCATGCAGACACTCATGCATGCACACACCATCCTTCATACAGACTTAAGAAGACAAGTGGAGCATGCAGACACTCATGCATGCACACACCCCCCTTCCTACAGTCTTAAGAAGACAAGTGGAGCATGCACATGCTCCACTTGTCTTCTTAAGACTGTAGGAAGGATGGTGTGTGCATGCATGAGTGGCAGCATGCTCCACTTGTCTTCTTAAGGCTGTAGGAAGGTTGGTGTGTGCATGCATGAGTGGCAGCATGCTCCACTTGTCTTCTTAAGGCTGTAGGAAGGATGGTGTGTGCATGCATGATTGGCAGCATGCTCCACTTGTCTTCTTCAGACTGTAGGAAGGACGGTGTGTGCATGCATGAGTGTCTGCATGCTCCACTTGTCTTCTTCAGACTGTAGGAAGGACGGTGTGTGCATGCATGAGTGTCTGCATGCTCCACATCTCTTCTTCAGACTGTAGGATGGATGGTGTGTGCATGCATGAGTGTCTGCATGCTCCACTTGTCTTCTTCAGACTGTAGGAAGGACGGTGTGTGCATGCATGAGTGTCTGCATGCTCCACATCTCTTCTTCAGACTGTAGGATGGATGGTGTGTGCATGCATGAGTGTCTGCATGCTCCACCTGTCTTCTTCAGACTGTAGGAAGGATGGTGTGTGCATCCATGAGTGTCTGCATGATCCACTTGTCTTCTTAAGAGTGTAGGAAGGGTGGTGTGTGCATGCATGAGTGTCTGCATGCTCCACTTGTCTTCTTCAGACTGTATGAAGGATGGTGTGTGCATGCATGAGTGTCTGCATGCTCCACTTGTCTTCTTCAGGTTGGAGGAAGGGTGGTGTGGGCATGCATGAGTGTCTGCACGCTCCACTTGTCTTCTTAAGACTGTAGGAAGGATGGTGTGTGCATGCATGAGTGTCTGCATGCTCCACTTGTCTTCTTAAGCCTGTAGGAAGGATGGTGTGTGCATGCATGAGTGGCTGCATGCTCCACTTGTCTTCTTAAGACTGTAGGAAGGATGGTGTGTGCATGCACGAGTGGCAGCATGCTCCACTTGTCTTCTTAAGTCTGTATGAAGGATGGTGTGTGCATGCATGAGTGTCTGCATGCTCCACTTGTCTTCTTAAGCCTGTAGGAAGGATGGTGTGTGCATGCATGAGTGTCTGCATGCTCCACTTGTCTTCTTAAGTCTGTATGAAGGATGGTGTGTGCATGCATGAGTGTCTGCATGCTCCACTTGTCTTCTTAAGTCTGTATGAAGGATGGTGTGTGCATGCATGAGTGTCTGCATGCTCCACTTGTCTTCTTCAGACTGTAGGAAGGATGGTGTGTGCAAGCATGAGGTTCTGCATGCTCCACTTGTCTTCTTAAGACTGTAGGAAGGACGGTGTGTGCCCATTCAGGAGTCTCTGTGCATGACTGCTCAAGATGGTGGGTTTCCTCTAGATTGTGATTTGTTTATTGCAGACCCCAAAGCCTGTCTGTCCTCTTGTTTAAGGCTTCCCACCTGAGGATTAACTTACCCTGTTGGTGGTGAGACACATCCATATCCTTTCCATTGCAAGACCAATGTTCCCTCAATTCAGTCAAGGGTGTGGAATGTTATGAAATATCCATTTGTCCTTGGGATGTGATGTTTTAGAAATCTACTCGTCTCATTTATAAATTAACGTGTCCCGTTTGGATTTATGCAGTAAGGTGACAAGCTGTAACAGTACTCTAATGCCAGGACTCCGATAATAGGCTCTCTGATTATGTTATGTCTTAACAAGTGCATGAGTGAGACTTTTTACAGGGTGGGCATGAATGGAGTGTAGGTAAAGGGAATTTCCAATGCCACCTCCTCTCCCCAAAGGAGAGGGTTGCTTCCCACCCCCTCCCCCTACCACCCAGCACTGCTGTAAGGCATATTGCACAGCATACTGCTCTGCTGTGCAACATCTTTAAAAACAATAACAAAACCAAAGCTTCCGCTGAGCTATTTAGATTTGTTAATGTTTTTAAAGAAGTTACACAATAGAAAGGGATGCTGTGCAACATGGCTAAAAAAACTAAGTATGCACCATGACGGGGCCAATGCTGCCGCACCCTAGCACTGTATTTTCATTTGCTTTGAGCCATGTTGCACAGCAGCCCACATTTTTGTGCAACATCTTTAAAAGAATATATGATGATATCCCGCATTCTTTCATACCGCATACCATCACTCCGCATTTTTTACTGCGAAAGTACCATTAATCCGCAAGCCATAATTCCTCAAACTTTTACAATGCGTATGACTTCATTACGCATGCCATTGCAACGCAAATGCATGTGTGGTGAAGTCATATACTTTGTAAAAGTACTTTATTAAAATATATATATATATATATATATATACTAGCAGCTCGTCCCGACCTTGTCCGGGAGCAATCAGGCTTCCCCGACCGCCGCCTGCCCCGACATTGCCCAGCAGCCCGGTCCCCGGCCGCTCCGTCCCCCACCTGCTCCGACCCCCGCCTGCCCCGACATTGTCCACCGGAGCCTTTCCTCAGCCGATATAAATTGTACCCTTCTGTTTTGTTGTAACTCCCCGTCCCCCACCTGCCCCGACCCTCGCCTGGCCCGACATTGTCCCCCGGAGCCTTACCTCAGCCGATCTAAATTCTATCCTTCTGTTTTGGTGTAAGCCCTGTCCCCCACCTGCCCCGACCCCTGCCTGCCTGACATTGTCCCCCGTAGCCTTACCTCTGCCGCCGCTCCTCAGTTCACCGCTCCTCCTTCTATTTTGGTGTAAGTCCCCGTCCCCCGCCTGCCCTGACCCCCGCCTGCCCGACATTGTCCCCCGGAGCCTTACCTCAGCTGCTGCTTCTCAGTTCACCGCTCCTCACCGCTGGGCACCGCTCCTCCCGCCGGTCCGCTGCTCCTCACCTACTCCCTCGCGCCATGTCCACCACTCATCACCGCTCCTCCCCTGCACCATTTCCGCCACTCCTCCTCGCGCTCCTGGACGCCGCACCTCCCGGCGCTCCTGACGTCAGCACGCAGGTCCCGGCCAGCGCTACTTCGAGGGAACTACTTTTTTTATAATGGAAATTTTTTAAATATAACGTATTTTTTAACTTTATATAGCCTATGTCCATCTGCACACCCCCGAGGATTACAACGATGTATGGATTGGCGCTGTGGTTCCTGAGTTTACCCGCCTCAAAGCCTCAAAGTTCTTCCTTTATAATAGTAGTATAGATATATATATATATTTAAAATAAAACATTATTTCTTTTAGATTGTATTATATGTATATCTATATTAATATTACATATATATATATTTTCATATATATTCATTTTTTTAAATGTATTAATTACCCTTTACACCCTAAAAACTAATCCCACCCTAGTCACTTTAAATACCCCAGCACTCTTAAACACTAACCCATCCTGACCCTAAAAATAACCCTGTACCCCAAAACCCAAACCTACCCCTGTTCCCTATTAATACCCCTGTACCCCAATACCCAAACCTAGCCGTGAACCCTAAAAATCCCCCTGTACCCCAAAACCCAAACCTTTCCTTGAACCCTAAAAATACCCCTGTACCCCAAAACCCAAACCTAGCCCTGAACCCTAAAAATACCCCTGCACCCCAAAACCCAAACATAGCCCTGAACCCTAAAAATACCCTTGTACCCCAAAACCCAAACCTAGCCCTGAACCCTAAAAATACCCTGTCCAAAACCCAAACATAGCCCTGAACCCTAAAAATACCCCTGTACCCCAAAACCCAAACCTACCCCTGAACCCTAAAATACCCCTGTACCCCAAAACCCAAACCTACCCCAAAGCCCTAAAATACCCCTGTACCCCAAAACCCAAACCTACCCCTCAACCTAAAAAATACCCCTGTACCCCAAAACCAAAACCTATCCCTCAACCCTAAAAATACCCCTGTACACCAAAACCCAAACCTACCCCTGAACCCTAAAATACCACTGTACCCCAAAACCCAAACCTATCCCTCAAGCCTAAAAATGGAAAGGGGCGACCATTCGGTCCCCCCGAACGTATGGCGGAGTACCACGATCCCCCCGGGAAGCCATCTTGGGCGGGAGGCGAGTCTCGGCTGGTATGCCCGAAGCGGCGTAGCCGGGGCGCGCCTTTTTCCCGCCCTGGAGTGGGCTGGCCTAGACACTGACGCGGCCGGCCACGCCCTTGGGGCAGGCAGGGGCGGGTTTACGCCCGCCCTGAAGACGGATAAAAGGAGCAAGAAGCCAAGAAAGCATCCTCTTGTTCCTGTGCTCTGAAGCTGCACCTCCTCGCTGCACGTGAGCTCGAGACGGAACGAAGAGCCAATTTTGTACCCCAAAACCCAAACCTATCCCTCAACCCTAAAAATACCCCTGTACCCCAAAACCCAAACCTACCCCTGAACCCTAAAATACCATTGTACCCCAATTCCAAACCTACCCCTGAACCCTAAAAATACCCCTGTACCCCAAAACCCAAACCTACCCCTGAACCCTAAAATACCCCTGTACCCCAAAACCCATTCCTAGCCCTAAACCCTAAAAATACCCCTGTACCCCAAAACCCATACCTAGCCCTGAACCCTAAAAATACCCCTGTACCCCAAAACCCAAACCTATCCCTGAACCCTAAAAATACCCCTATACCCCAAAACCCATACCTAGCCCTGAACCCTAAAAATACCCCTGTACCCCAAAACCCATACCTAGCCCTGAACCCTAAAAATACCCCTGTAGCCCAAAACCAACCCTATAATTTAAAAATACCATACTCTAAAAATACACTGTGCACCCCATAATCCAAACACACCCTGAAAATACCCCTAAACCCCTAAAACATATACCCCAATACCCCCAAAATAAAACCATATACTTACCTTAAACTTAAACATTAAAAACATATACTTTTACCATTCATGCTTTTACATCGAATTTCGTTGTAAAAGCATGCGTGGTAAAAGCATAAAAGGTATAATGGTATGCGTTATAAAAGTATTGCGGAGTAATGGTAGCGTAGTTATAATGGTATGCGGAGTGAATGTATGCGGACAAAAAGTTGCGTTATAAACGTGTTTTACCTCTTTAAAAAACTTGGAATATGCCGATCAGTCTTGCATAGGTTAAACCCATTGACTTTGCCAATGCTTGTTCTATACTGGCATGCATATATTTTACTGAATGATTGATTACTCACAGAATTGTATTTAAAGTTGCACAGCAGTTTAGGAAAACATTTTCTGTCAAAGTGCAACTTTTTTATGTATGTTTTATTTTTAAAGTGAACAATTACAAACCCTCCTTTCATGCTTGTGGATGTATTTCCATACAATGAGGGAACTTCTCGAAGAATTAGAAAAAGTATAGAAACATGCGCACACGTTTTAATACTGGACCCACTGCACTTCTTTTGAGCGCTTACACTGGAAACGAATGCTTTGGTTTTAATTATTCATATATGCAAATTTAAAGAACGTATTCATATAAACTCAGCCTCTAGTGGCAGACTTCCTTTCACTGAACTGTAAACTGGCCTCTAAAGGGTTTGTGTTGGTGTGGGTCAGACCCCACAATAACATGTCCTGTGCATCGGGCTGTAGGGGTTCCGCACTTTGCCCCCATTTCCAAACATCAGAGTTCCATGGCTGGACTGGTCTAACTCCAATAAACAAACCCACCTAGACCACTCTGGCGTGCTCTTACAGCTTCTAATCTACGCTCTCGAGCCGGGCAATCTTATCTTCAAAACGCCTTCCTCGCTCAGGGCCAGCGATACCGCTGCTCCTCTATCCAAACCAATAAAGGTTAAAGCCCTTTCATCCATGAAGCGCACGGAAGCATTGTCAAGCAGGAACTACGCAGGTTACATGACAGACAGCTTCCGTGGTGAGACATTGTCCCCCTTTCTTGTCCCCTGGCCGGATCAGTGAGACTGCGATTTATTGAAATTCGCTTTCTATGTTCTTCCTTAATGGAGTTTAGACCCTCATGGCGGCTCTTAAAGATCACGCAAAGCGATGGAGTTTGTGCCACTGCAAACTCGAATCTCTGCTGCGTATCGTTTGTATTTGCCATGCGCTCGTGCATAAGCAACAAAGATGGCCAAGACTGCTCTTTGTAGCAAGCATTGGCAAGGCCAAAAGGTCTGGCCTGAATAAGAGCTATTGGCTTTGGCAATGCATCTTTGTGATGTTGTGCACCAGTGTGGCAGCTGTTCACGTTGTCTAAAAGTAGTGCTGTGGAGTGTCGTTGAGTGGAGTGAAGGATCACAGTGTCGTAGAGTGGAGTGGGGGAGTAGAGTGCCGTAGATTGGATTTGTTGGAGTACAGTGTCGTAGTGTGGAGCAAAGGATCACAGTGTAGTAGAGTGGAGTGGGGGAGTAGAGTGCCCTAGAGAGGATTTGTTGGAGTACAGTGTCGTAGTGTGGAGCAAAGGATCACAGTGTCGTAGAGTGGAGTGGGGGAGTAGAGTGCCGTAGATTGGATTTGTTGGAGTACAGTGTCGTAGTGTGGAGCAAAGGATCACAGTGTCGTAGAGTGGAGTGGGGGAGTAGAGTGCCGTAGATTGGATTCGTTGGAGTGCAGTGTCGTAGTGTGGAGCAAAGGATCACAGTGTCGTAGAGTGGAGTGGGGGAGTAGAGTGCCGTAGATTGGATTCGTTGGAGTGCAGTGTCGTAGTGTGGAGCAAAGGATCACAGTGTCGTAGAGTGGAGTGGGGGAGTAGAGTGCCGTAGATTGGATTCGTTGGAGTGCAGTGTCGTAGTGTGGAGCAAAGGATCACAGTGCCGTAGAGTGGAGTGGGGGAGTAGAGTGCCGTAGAATGGATTTGTTGGAGTACAGTGTCGTAGTGTGGAGCAAAGGATCACAGTGTCGTAGAGTGGAGTGGGGGAGTAGAGTGCCGTAGATTGGATTCGTTGGAGTGCAGTGTCGTAGTGTGGAGCAAAGGATCACAGTGTCGTAGAGTGGAGTGGGGGAGTAGAGTGCCGTAGATTGGATTCGTTGGAGTGCAGTGTCGTAGTGTGGAGCAAAGGATCACAGTGTCGTAGAGTGGAGTGGGGGAGTAGAGTGCCGTAGATTGGATTTGTTGGAGTACAGTGTCGTAGTGTGGAGCAAAGGATCACAGTGTCGTAGAGTGGAGTGGGGGAGTAGAGTGCCGTAGATTGGATTCGTTGGAGTGCAGTGTCGTAGTGTGGAGCAAAGGATCACAGTGTCGTAGAGTGGAGTGGGGGAGTAGAGTGCCGTAGATTGGATTCGTTGGAGTGCAGTGTCGTAGTGTGGAGCAAAGGATCACAGTGTCGTAGAGTGGAGTGGGGGAGTAGAGTGCCGTAGATTGGATTTGTTGGAGTACAGTGTCGTAGTGTGGAGCAAAGGATCACAGTGTCGTAGAGTGGAGTGGGGGAGTAGAGTGCCGTAGATTGGATTTGTTGGAGTACAGTGTCGTAGTGTGGAGCAAAGGATCACAGTGTCGTAGAGTGGAGTGGGGGAGTAGAGTGCCGTAGATTGGATTCGTTGGAGTGCAGTGTCGTAGTGTGGAGCAAAGGATCACAGTGTCGTAGAGTGGAGTGGGGGAGTAGAGTGCCGTAGATTGGATTCGTTGGAGTGCAGTGTCGTAGTGTGGAGCAAAGGATCACAGTGTCGTAGAGTGGAGTGGGGGAGTAGAGTGCCGTAGATTGGATTCGTTGGAGTGCAGTGTCGTAGTGTGGAGCAAAGGATCACAGTGTCGTAGAGTGGAGTGGGGGAGTAGAGTGCCGTAGATTGGATTTGTTGGAGTACAGTGTCGTAGTGTGGAGCAAAGGATCACAGTGTCGTAGAGTGGAGTGGGGGAGTAGAGTGCCGTAGATTGGATTCGTTGGAGTGCAGTGTCGTAGTGTGGAGCAAAGGATCACAGTGTCGTAGAGTGGAGTGGGGGAGTAGAGTGCCGTAGATTGGATTCGTTGGAGTGCAGTGTCGTAGTGTGGAGCAAAGGATCACAGTGTCGTAGAGTGGAGTGGGGGAGTAGAGTGCCGTAGATTGGATTTGTTGGAGTACAGTGTCGTAGTGTGGAGCAAAGGATCACAGTGTCGTAGAGTGGAGTGGGGGAGTAGAGTGCCGTAGATTGGATTCGTTGGAGTGCAGTGTCGTAGTGTGGAGCAAAGGATCACAGTGTCGTAGAGTGGAGTGGGGGAGTAGAGTGCCGTAGATTGGATTCGTTGGAGTGCAGTGTCGTAGTGTGGAGCAAAGGATCACAGTGTCGTAGAGTGGAGTGGGGGAGTAGAGTGCCGTAGATTGGATTTGTTGGAGTACAGTGTCGTAGTGTGGAGCAAAGGATCACAGTGTCGTAGAGTGGAGTGGGGGAGTAGAGTGCCGTAGATTGGATTTGTTGGAGTACAGTGTCGGAGAGTGGAGTGAAGGATCACAGTGTTGTGGAGTAGGGGAGTAGGGGAACATCCTTTACAACGAAACTTTTACAACGCAGTGCCTTTACAACGCAGTATTTACAACAAAAACCATTACAACGCATTGCGCTGGGGGGCGCTCTAGGATAGGGAATAAGTTTAATTTACTATCCAACACCTTCCCTAGTGTCCACGGGGACTGGAGTTGGAATAGTAGATTAAACTTTTCACTATCCAGCACCCCAAAGCGCTATGCGTTGTAAAGGTTTGCGATGTAAAAACCACATTGTAAAGGCATGCGTGGTAAAAGTATGCATTGTAACGTCATACATCCGGGGGAGTAGATTGCCCTGGAGAGGATTTGTTGGAGTACAGTGTCGTAGGGTGGAGCGAAGGATCACAGTGTTGTAGAGTGGATTTGTTGGAGTACAGTGTCGTAGAGTGGAGTGAAGGATCACAGTGTTGTTAAGTGGAGTGGGGGAGTAGAGTGCCCTGGAGAGGATTTGTTGGAGTACAGTGTCATAGAGTGGAGTGGGGGAGTAGAGTGCTCAAGAGAGGATTTTTTGGAGTACAGTGTCGTAGAGTGGAGTGAAGGATCACAGTGTTGTAGAGTGGATTTGTTGGAGTACAGTGTCGTAGAGTGGAGTGAAGGATCACTGTTGGACAGGCCTTGTGGCATGCCCGACTCCTCCCCACATGACGGGTCGCGGACCCCTACTACCCCTGGCCCTCGGACAAGAACAGCACCTGCAGCCAGCCGGGTCGACACCCAGCTCTTTACCGACAGAATCTTGGCTCATCATCATAACATTCTCGGCTGGCCCGGGTCCCCTCCCAAACCACCGTCCCCGGCCCAGCCGCCATCTTGGACCCTCCACGACCAGGCCTCGTGGCCTCGGGTCGACCTTAGCCCCAGCCCCGACATCGAGGCACCACCATCCACCCAGGGGTGAAGAGACCACTTGGCGGGTCAATGGGAGTAGGAGTGTCGATGGCTCCCCCTCCGCCAAGTTTCGATCGCCCCAGCCTCCCTGGGCGCTTGCGCCACTCCCCCTGCTGGGTGTCTGGACTACCTCATCCCGGACCTCCCGACCTCCAAGTGCGAGGGTCCGGACATCAAAGGGCGCCAGACCTATAACTAGGGCAGCTCCAGAGCAGGAAGGGAGTTGTATCCTGGAGTCGAGAGACACCGAGACAAACTCATCTTGAAGGCCTGCTGGCGCTGCCGCGGCTCATCCTCTTCGTGAACCATCTTGGAGGCCTGCTGGCGCTGCCGCGGCTCATTCTCTTCGTGAACCATCTTGAAGGCCTGCTGGCGCTGCCGCGGCTCATCCTCTTCGTGAACCATCTTGGAGGCCTGCTGGCGCTGCCGCGGTTCATTCTCTTCGTGAACCATCTTGGAGGCCTGCTGGCGCTGCCGCGGCTCATTCTCTTCGTGAACCATCTTGAAGGCCTGCTGGCGCTGCCGCGGCTCATCCTCTTCGTCAACCATCTTGGAGGCCTGCTGTCGCTGCCGCGGCTCATTCTCTTCGTGAACCATCGTGGAGGCCTGCTGGCACTGCCGCGGCTCATTCTCTTCGTGAACCATCTTGAAGGCCTACTGGCGCTGCCGCGGCTCATCCTCTTCGTGAACTAATCGTGAATGCCTGCTGGCCCTGCTGCGGCCCCTACTTGCGAACCCTCCAGCTCGAGGATTGTGAGCTCCACACCCGCTATCCCTGTACCGGTCCGGTACTGAGACTGTCCCGCTACCCTCTTCCCTAAAAGACTAGAATTGACGGAATCCCCGTATCCTGGTCCTGCTGTATCGTCAAGTTACCCTGCCTAAGAATACATATAAAAGTGTACAGAACTTATCTTTGTGTGGTGTCTATCTCTGGGGGGGAAGTTGCTCGTCCGTACGATTGAAGGAGGGGGGCCCTCGCCAGGAGACCTGTCCCCCCTTGCTCGGCCGACCCTCCGGGTCCCCGTCTAACATTGGTGGCCAGCGGCGCGATCCGGATCGACGCATAATCGTACAGAGAGTAACGCACCCCACGACACACAGCAGCAATGACGACAAAGGAGAGTGGAACAACCGCAACATTTCAGATGGAACGGCTGGAAGAATACAGCCACAAAGAACTAAAGCAATTCTGCCTAGATTTGGGCATCGCTACCACGGGACTGAGCACCAAAGATGACCTCAAGCACGCCTTGGAGTCTTGGGTGGAGACAGGAGCGTCCCCACCCCAAAATGAAAACATTGAGGCCACAGAAACGCTTACCACCCCCGTAGAAGAACGAAGAGCGGGCCTCTCGTCCGAAGAGGCCCGAGAACGGGAGAAAAGCCGACTCCACGAGTTGGAGCTGGCTCGACTTCGCTTAGATGGAGAACTAAAACTGGCAGAACAAAAGATAACGCTCGAACACTTACGGCTCCGGGAAGAACGAGAAGAGAAAAAGAGCCAGAGGGAGCTGGAAGAAAAGAGACTAGCGTATGAACACGAGCGCAATTTAAAAGAGCTAGAAATTCGACGACAAAACAAAGACCTCGGCGTCCCCGAGAACCAGAGCTCCGCTCCCCCTACGGACCCCAAGGTCCACATTCCCAAGGACGTCGTCCGAGAATACTACAGGAACGACGATATCCAGCAATGGTTTAAGGCTTACGAGGTAGCCATGATCCCCCACCGAATCCCGCGAAAAAACTGGGGAGCCGGGTTATGGGGAAGATTCGTCAACGAAGGAAGAGATGCCCTGCTACAGCTCCCCGACCACGAGATGACATCCTACGAACACATGAAGGCCGCCCTTCTCACTCGCTATGGGCTCACGCCCGAAATGTACCGGCAGCAATTTCGAGACTGTAAGAGAATCCCCGGTACCACCTGGGTGGAGTACGTGAACTTTTTTAGCCGAGCCTTCGAGGGATGGATCAAAGGCAGCCAGGTCACCACCTACGAGCAATTATTTGACCTTATTGTGTGGGAGCACCTCTCCAATAATTGTTTTGTGGAACTAAGGCAGCATCTCCTCGATAGCAAGCTGACCGAACCCCGGAAACTCGCCATCGAAGCGGATCGATGGGAGAGCACACGGGTCCCTCGGAGTTGGCCAGGCGAACAGAACAGAGCTTCCCAAGGGCCCCACCGCCCACGGGGGGGAGGAGGAGGCCAGGGTCGGGGCCGGGACACCGTCACGGTGCCCCCCACTAGCAACACCCCGCCCCCGGCCGGAAGAGGAAACCCTCCGACACGACCAGGATTCCGCTCCAACGTTGTCTGCCACAAATGCCAGCGACCCGGCCACTACGCCAATGATCCAAACTGCCCGAGAAACCAGAGTCCAGTAAACCGCCAGATCACCGCCGTCGCCCTAGGAGAGGAGCAGGGCGACATAGAACAAGAAGAAGGCGAGCAATACCAGCCCGAGTGGGAACCTGCCGCCATGTCCCTGGTCTGTCTAGGGGAAAGGGACATGGTCCCGCGGGCCCCCATCCCCGCCAACACGCAGAAATACAGCCAGTGGGTCACCATAAATGGACGCCGGGCGGAAGCCCTCCGTGACACAGGGGCCAGTGTGACCGCCGTCCGCTGCCATCTGGTGACCCCTGATCAAATCCTACCCCATGTACTTTGTCCAGTACGGTCTGCGGACAACTCCGAAAGCCTGTCCCAGATGGCCCGCGTCCCCTTCGAGTGGGGGGGGGTGTCGGGCATGCTGAAAGTGACCGTCCGAGACGATGCCCCCGTGGACTGCCTCCTGGGGAACGATCTCGAGAGCTCCCCCTGGGCAGCCGTTGAGCGAAGAGAGCACCTGGGGATGCTTGGCCTCCCTGAATGGGTCTGTGCAACGACCCGATCCATGGCCGCCCGTGCCATCCCCCTCACGGAGGAACCAGAGTGGCCCGAACCTCCCCCGCCGATCGTAGCAGAAGAAACCACACCTGAGCCTGGTCCTCCGGGGCTCGACAGCAAAGAACCTGACCACTTCCAAGGCCTCCCGTAGCTGGCCCAGTGGCGCCAAGAAGGTGGCCCCACTCAGGAACAGTTCCGCCAAGAACAAAGAATGTGTCCCTCCCTCGAGGGGCTCCGACAACAAGCCATAGTCCAGAGCGCAGGGGATGCCTCGGGGGCCCACTGGATCTACTGGGACAACGGGCTGCTCTACAGTGAGCAAAAGATTGCCGAACTGGGAGCCAGCCGGGTGCTGGTGGTCCCTCTCCGATTCAGAGACTTCCTCTTGAACCTGGCACACGATGTGCCTCTCGCTGGGCACCTGGGGCAGGACAAGACGTACAGCCGCCTGGTGACCCATTTCTACTGGCCGAAAATGCAGAACGATGTAATGAACCACTGCCGGGCCTGCCCCACCTGCCAGGCCAGTGGGAAGAGCGGCCGGAAACTGAAAGTCCCCCTGCAACCCTTTCACATCGTCACCACCCCCTTTGAGCGGGTGGGAATCGACATTGTGGGGCCCCTGGAGCCCCTGACAGCGCAAGGTCACCGGTTCATACTTGTCCTGGTGGACCATGCCACCCGCTATCCCGAGGCCATACCTCTCCGGACCGTGACTGCGCCCGTGGTGGGACGAGCCTTGATGGGGATCTTCTCGCGGGTGGGCTTCCCCCGAGAGGTCGTCAGTGATCGGGGCACGAACTTTATCTCCAGGTACATGAAGTCCCTCTGGCAACAGTGCGGGGTCACCTATAAATTTACGACCCCCTATCACCCGCAAGGAAACGGACTAGTAGAACGTTTCAATCGCACCCTCAAGGGTATAATCATGGGCCTGGAGGAGCCCCTACGCCGCCAATGGGACGTGCTGCTCCCATGCCTCCTGTTTGCCTACAGGGAGGTCCCCCAGAAATCCCTGGGTTTCAGCCCCTTCGAGCTCCTGTCAGGGGCCCCCTCAGCGTGGTCAAAGAAGGATGGGAAGTAAACCCTCAGAAGACTCCCCCTGATGTGTGACCCTCCGGAACCAGACCCGGCGGTTCAGGGAACTCGCCAAAGCCAACCTCGAAGCCAGCCAAGAAGACATGAAGCGCTGGTATGACCAAAATGCTTCATCCATCGAGTTCGAGCCGGGACAACAGGTCTGGGTTATGTCCCCGGTCGAACCTTGCACCCTCCAGGACAAATGGACGGGACCCTTCAAGGTGGTGGAGCGCAAGGGCCCCGTCACCTACCTGGTGGACCTGGAATCCCCCCGAGACCCTCTCCGTGTCCTCCACGCCAATAGACTTAAGCCACACTTCGTACGCTCTGAACTTAGCCTCCTGATGGCTACTGACAGTGGGGCTGAGGAGAACTCCGAGCCCCTTCCCGATCTCCTGAGGAACCCCGAAAAAGACGGCTCCGTGGAAGGAGTCCACCTCTCCGATGCCTTGTCCCCAGCGCAACGCCAAGACTGCCAAGACTTGCTGCACCAATTTGCCGACCTATTCTCCCTCATCCCTGCGGTCACCCCCTGGTGCCTCCACGATGTCGACACCAGAGATAGCCCCCCTATCCGGCACAGGGCGTTCAGGGTACCTGATCGAGTACGCGCCTGCATCCAGTCGGAGGTCTCCAAGTTGCTGGCTCTAGGAGTGATTGAGCCCTCCGACAGCCCCTGGGCCAGCCCAGTCGTGCTGGTCCCAAAGGCCGCCGCCCCTGGCGTCGCCCCAGAGCTCAGATTTTGTGTGGACTATCGGGGTCTGAACGCCGTCACCAGGACAGACGCTCACCCCATTCCCCGAGCAGATGAACTGATCGACCGCATGGGGGCCGCCCGCTACCTGAGCATCTTTGATTTGACAGCGGGCTATTGGCAGATCGGCCTCACCCCCGGGGCCCAGGAGCGATCCGCCTTCTCCACCCCGGATGGCCACTACCACTTCAAGGTGATGCCCTTCGGAATGAAAAACGCACCAGCCACTTTCCAGAGGCTCGTAAACAAAGTCTTGGCGGGACTGGAAGAGTTCAGCGCCGCCTATCTGGACGATATTGCCGTATACAGCTGCCAATGGGCAGAACACCTCCAAAACCTCCGGGAAGTCCTGAACGCCCTCCGGCGGGCAGGGCTAACAATCAAGGCCAGCAAGTGCCAAATCGGCCAAGGGTCCGTGACCTACCTGGGGCACCAGGTGGGAAGTGGCCTGGTGGCCCCTCTCCAACTCAAGATCGCCGCCATTCAGGCGTGGGAGCCCCCGGTAACACAAACAGAGGTCCGAGCCTTCCTGGGGCTCACCGGATACTACCGGCGCTTCGTAAAAGACTATGGCAGCATTGTGGGGCCCCTTACAGAACTCACGTCCAAAAAGAACCCCCCGAGAGTACACTGGACTCCTGAGTGTCAGACTGCCTTTGAGAAACTCAAATCCGCCATGTGCACCGCCCCGTGCTCCAAGCCCCTGACTACAGCCAAGAATTCATAGTACAGACGGATGCTTCCGATCATGGCATTGGGGCCGTCCTCTCCCAACTCACCACCGAGGGAGTTGACCAGCCAGTGGCCTTCATCAGCCGACGCCTGGTGGCCCGAGAACATCGTTGGAGCACCATCGAGCGAGAGGCCTTTCGCCGTGGTGTGGGCCCTCAAGAAGCTCAGGCCCTATCTCTTCGGTACCCACTTCCGGGTGCAAACAGACCACCGACCAATGCAATGGCTGATGCAGATGCGGGGAGAGAATCCGAAGCTGTTGCGTTTGTCCATCTCCCTGCAAGGGATGGACTTCACTGTGGAGCATCGCCCAGGCCAAGACCACGCCAACGCAGACGGCCTGTCCCGCTTCTTCCGCCTCGGCGAGGAGATTACCCAAGCGGATGGGTGACTCTCCCTGCCTTCAGCTGGGGGGGGGGTCGCATGTTGGACAGGCCTTGTGGCATGCCCGACTCCTCCCCGCATGACGGGTCGCGGACCCCTACTACCCCTGGCCCTCGGACAAGAACAACACCTGCAGCCAGCCGGGTCGACACCCAGCTCTTCACCAACAGAATCTTGGCTCATCATCATAACATTCTCGGCTGGCCCGGGTCCCCTCCCGAACCACCGTCCCCGGCCCAGCCGCCATCTTGGACCCTCCACGACCAGGCCTCGTGGCCTCGGGTCGACCTCAGCCCCAGGTCTAGCCAGCCCTGACATCGAGGCACCACCATCCACCCAGGGGGTGAAGAGACCACTTGGCGGGTCAATGGGAGAAGGAGTGTCGATGGCTCCCCCTCTGCCAAGTTTCGATCACCCCAGCCTCCCTGGGCGCTGGCGCCACCCCCCTGCTGGGTGTCTGGACTCCCTCATCCCGGACCTCCCGACCTCCAAGTGCGAGGGTCCGGACATCAAAGGGCGCTAGACCTATAACTGGGGCAGCTCCAGAGCAGGAAGGGAGTTGTATCCTGGAGTCGAGAGACACCGAGACGAACTCATCTTGAAGGCCTGCTGGCGCTGCCGCGGCTCATCCTCTTCGTGAACCATCTTGGAGGCCTGCTGGCGCTGCCGCGGCTCATTCTCTTCGTGAACCATCTTGAAGGCCTGCTTGCTCTGCCGCGGCTCATCCTCTTCGTGAACCATCTTGGAGGCCTGCTGGCGCTGCCGCGGCTCATTCTCTTCGTGAACCATCTTGGAGGCCTGCTGGCGCTGCCGCGGCTCGTTCTCTTCGTGAACCATCTTGAAGGCCTGCTGGCGCTGCCGTGGCTCATCCTCTTCGTGAACCATCTTGGAGGCCTGCTGGCGCTGCCGCGGCTCATTCTCTTCGTGAACCATCGTGGAGGCCTGCTGGCGCTGCCCCGGCTCATTCTCTTCGTGAACCATCTTGAAGGCATGCTGGCGCTGCCGCGGCTCATCCTCTTCGTGAACTAATCATGAATGCCTGCTGGGCCTGCCGCGGCCCCTACTTGCGAACCCTCCAGCTCGAGAATTGTGAGCTCCACACCCGCTATCCCTGTACCGGTCCTGTACTGAGACTGTCCCGCTACCCTCTTCCCTAAAGAGACTAGAATTGACGGAATCCCCGTATCCTGGTCCTGCTGTATTGTCAAGTTACCCTGCCTAAGAATACATATAAAAGTGTACAGAACTTATCTTTGTGTGGTGTCTATCTGTGGGGGGGAGTTGCTCGTCCGTACGATTGAAGGAGGGGGGCCCTCGCCAGGAGACCTGTCCCCCCCTTGCTCGGCCGACCCTCCGGGTCCCCGTCTAACAATCACAGTGTCGTAGAGTGGAGTGAGGGGGTAGTGTGCCGTAGAGAGGATTTCTTGGAGTACAGTGTCGTAGAGTGGAGTAAAGGATCACAGTGTCGTGGAGTGAGGGAGTAGAGTGCCATAGAGAGGATTTGATGGGAGTACATTGTCGTAGAGTGCCATAGAGTGGAGTGGGGGGGTAGTGTGCCGTAGAGAAGATTTCTTGGAGTACAGTGTCGTAGAGTGGCGCGAGGGAGTAGAGTGCCATAGAGAGGATTTGTTGGAGTTCATTGTCATAGTGTGGAGCAAAGGATCACAGTGTCGTAGAGTGGAGCGAAGGATCACAGTGTTGTGGAGTGAGGGAGTAGAGTGCCATAGAGAGGATTTGTTGGGAGTACAGTGTCGTAGAGTGCCATAGAGAGGATTTGTTGGAGTTCATTGTCGGAGTGTGGAGCAAAGGATCATAGTTTCGTAGAGTTTCAAAGGTTTTGAGGCCCCCTCGGGAAGGACCTAGCTGCTACATGTAGAAGGCCAGGGGTGGGAGGATCTATTCTACCTCAGTGAAGTCATCATCCAACAGCAGGAGTAATCAGCTGTATCATTTATATGGGGACAATCTTGAATAATCAATTCCCATTCCTGTGTATTGTTTCCTCGCATGTGGCCCATTTGATTAGTTCATTTCTCCACTTTTGGAGTGTGGATCCCCTGAGGGGTTTCAAAAGACGGTTATCTAGCATTGTGCAAAAGCCAGGGCTAGATCTCCACATCCTGAGGAAATCATATTGGCTTTAAGTTTAGGAAATACGCCTAGGAGGCAAGCCGCTGGGGAATTGGGCTTGACTATGTTAAACCTTGTTGCTGCATTAATGTAACTTGTCTCTGTTTCCTAACTTTTGGTCCAGTTCATTTTGTACGTGGAAAACGCTGTAAAGTCTGATATGGTGGACATGAGTGCTGGCAGCGAACGTTCTGGGGAGGCTAAAGGGAGGAGTTTGTCATCCGCTTACAGCATAATTTCCAGGTTGCCGGCTTTGGTTTCAGTTCCCCAAATGTCTTCAGAGCAGCATATGGTAAATGTGAGGGGCACTGGGGCTATCAGGAAGAGTATGGGTGAAAGGGGACATCCCTGCCTCATGCTAGGCCCAATGGAGTTCTTTCTCTTTCTTTCCCTTCTGCTCTTCTCCACTTCTGTTCTTGTCTGCCATCTGTTTGTTCTCATCAAAGTGCGCACTTCACATTATGTGTTGTATGCAAGCTCAGAATTTAGATTCTCCTAAGTGTAAAGATTCAGAAAGTCTAGACTATTATGCATTTCATCCCTTGCTTTATCAGCATCCAAGTTAAACACAGTTACAAAAAGACTGCACTTCCCAGAGCCCATTGGAATACATGACTACGGAAAACTGCACCTGGTGCACCGTCATGGCACACTAGGTCTCGTTGTTAATCCTCCCGTGCATGCAGCAAGTCCTCTTCTCTGATAATAATGCACATTGAAAACAAGATTCATTGGCTTTTATGTTTTCAGTTTCTATGGGTTCCAAATTGTGGTGTTTTTTTCAGTGCTTAACAAATGTTTAAAACATTTTTGCTCTGTAAAAATTCACTGGGCTGGTGTTTATCCAAAGAATATTGAGCTTATTTCCTTCTCTTGCCTATCCCTATTGCCATTTCTATTATCCATCTATTTTCTCCTAACTCTCTTTTTCGACTTTGCTCTTTCAGGTCATGTTTCAGTGTTTTGCTCACCTCCAAACCTGTCTCATTTCCCATTGATCTCTTTCCAGCAGTCTAGTCCCAGGACGTGCAGGATGGAGGTATGTTTGCATCTCATTATCTCACAAATATTTGATTGCAGCTGGTGAAAGTTTTTTTATTTTCTATTCTTTTAAAACACCAATAGGAGGAAACTCAATGAGGGATACAGGTTGCAGGCAGCATCAATGACATAATATATGTGACAGATGTAAACACATCATGGTTCGGCAGCATTGCCATTTACATCAGTGTCGGAGCAAGAGCTACTAAGGTAAAGGGTGATCACAAGGCGAGCAGGACGGTGAGGACTATAAAACATGCCAATCCTAATCGCAGACAGTACGCCAATAAAAAAATACATCATAAGGAAGTAGGCGAAAGGGGGAGGCTGCAGGGATCAAATAAGGGTAGATCAACATGATGTCTAATCCATGCCTTCTGCCGGTGCGGCTCCCGGCCCCACCATCCACAGGGGAACAGAGATCAGATGAACAGAAGGATATACATCATACTTCAGTACAATTGTACAAAAGTTATGCATTCATGAGGTCCCAGACATAGTTCCTTCATTGTGTTTGAATGTCGTTCTTAGCTTTTAGGTTAAGGATATCCAAATCCCAGTCCCCCCATCCACTCTCCCCACTCCTCTCGTGAGTAGCATGTGTAGTGTGTTGGCCTCTGCTCGTGTACAGTGCAGGAGAGTATGCAGCCGCCTCTTGGTGTCCAGCACAGAGGCCGCTTTCCAAGACATTTCTATTTGGCGCTTGAAAAGTACCTATGCAAGTTACCAGCTAACCTACTTAACCAATCCATGCACTGCTCTCAGCATGAGAGAAGCTCCAGGATTGGCGGAAGCGGGTTGTCTTGGGGCTCTAGAGGATAGTAAAGGCATGTGCAGGCTCTCAACCCATCTGTCTAAGACGGCTGAGTTAAGAGGTTTATAATACGTATTTTAGGCTGCCCTTCACAAGACGACCATCCAAAGAGACATGCGCACTATAAACTAGCACACAGGAAGCCCACCACTGCTGCCGCTCGCAGGCCCCTCCCCTTCCTGAGTCAGGATGGTGGGCCGAAAAATTAAATTGTAATGAATTAACTTCATTATCATTGTATTTTTCGTCTCTGGGGGTTTTCTGGGGTGCATTTAAGTGGGGTGACGCTCCTTCCCTCTAATGGAGGAGCCACTCGTGAGAGACACTGGTAAGACAGGCAATAATAAGCAATAATAACCATCGCAATAACGGTATCAATCACAGCATTTTCAATCAATCAATCATAGCATTTGTATAGCGCACTACTCACCCGGAGGGTCTCAAGGCGCTTGGGGAGGGGGGTGGGGGGGTCCGCTACTGCTCGAACAGCCAGGTCTTGAGCTGCTTCCTGAAGGCGAGGTGGTCTTGGGTCAGGCGGAGGTGGGTCGGGAGGGAGTTCCAAGTCTTGGCGGCCAGGTGGGAGAAGGATCTTCCTCCTGTTGTGGCTCTTCGGATGCGGGGGACGGCGGCGAGGGCGTGGCTGGTCGATCGAAGGTGGCGTGTGGGAGCGTAGAAGTTGAGGCGGCTGTTGAGGTAACTCGGGCCTTGGTTGTGCAGGGCTTTGTGTGCGTGGGTGAGGAGGCGGACGGTGATTCTCTTGTTGACCGCGACCAGTGCAGGTCTCTCAGGTGTCTGGAGATGTGGCTTCGTCTGGGGATGTCAAAGATGAGTCTTGCTGAGGCGTTCTGGATTCGCTGGAGTCTCTTCTGGAGCTTGGCGGTGGTTCCGGCGTAGAGGGCATTGCCGTAGTCCAGACGGCTGGTGACGAGGGCCTGAGTGACCGTCTTCCTGGTCTCGGTGGGGATCCACCGGAAGATCTTACGTAGCATGCGCAGGATGTTAAAACAAGACAAGGAGACGGCGTTGACTTGTCTGGTCATGGAAAGGGAGGAGTCCAGGATGAAGCCCAGGTTGCGTGAGTGGTCTGTTGGTTTGGGTGCGGAGCCCAGGGCGGGTGGCCACCAGGAGTCGTCCCAGGCGGAGGGCGATGTGCCCAGGATGAGAACTTCCGTCTTGTCTGAGTTCAGTTTCAGGCGGCTGGTCATCATCCATTCGGCTACGTGTTTCATCCCTTCGTGTAGGTCGGCTCTGGCGGTGGCGGGGTCGTTGGTCAGGGAGAGGATCAGCTGTGTGTCGTCGGCCTAGGAGATGATGTTGAGGTTGTGTTGGCGTGCGATGGCCGCAAGGGGGCTCATGTAGACATTGAAGAGGGTGGGGCTGAGCGAGGAGCCTTGAGGAACGCCGCAGATGACTTCGGTGGCTTCTGACCTGAACGGGGGTAGGCGGACTCTCTGTGTTCTTCCAGCGAGGAAGGAGATGATCCATTCCAGTGCCTTCTCCTGGATTCCGACGTTCCTGAGGCGTTGCACTAGGGTGCGGTGGCAGACAGTGTCGAATGCCGCGGAGAGGTCTAGGAGGATGAGGGCCGCTGTTTCTCCATTGTCAAGCAGGGCACGGATGTCATCGGTGGCAGCGATGAGGGCGGTCTCGGTGCTGTGGTTGGCCCTGAAGCCCGACTGTGAGGGGTCGAGGGATCCATTCGTCTCGAGGAAGGCGGCCAGCTGCTTGTTGACTGTATTCTCGATGACTTTGGCTGGAAGCGGGAGGAGCGAGATGGGGCGTTAGTTCTTGAGTTCGGTGGGGTCTGCTGTTGGTTTCTTTAGTAGAGCGCTGAGTTTGGCGTGCTTCCAGCTCTCAGGGAAGGTTGCTGTGTCGAAGGAGGCGTTGATGATGTCCCGTAGCTGGGGTGCGATGGCGGCGTCGGCTTTGTTGAAGACGTGGTGAGGGCAGGAGTCGGTTGGAGATCCGGAGTGGATGAAGTTCATTGTGCGGATGGTGTCTTCGGTGTTGATAGAGGTCCAGGCGCTGAGGGTGGTGGTGGGGGGCGTTGGTGCGGTTGTGGGGAGCGTTGGTTGTGTGCTGAAGCTGTTGTGTATGTCAGCGATCTTGTTGTGGAAGTAGGAGGCGAGGGAGTTGCAGAGGTCTTGTGATGGGGTGATGTCGTTGATTCCGGCTTTGGGGTTGGAGAGCTCTTTCACGATGTTGAAGAGTTCCTTGCTGTTGTGTGCGTTGTTGTCCAGTCTTTCCTTGAATGCTGTTTTCTTGGTGGCGCGAATCAGTTGATGGTGTTTTCGAGTGGCGAGCTTGAGGGTGGTCATGTTGTCCGGTGTTGGGTCTCTTCTCCATGCTTTCTCGAGAGCTCGGCAGTTCTTCTTGGAGCTCTTAAGTTCGTCGGTGAACCAGGATGCTTTCTTGCTGCCGGGTCTGCTGGGCGGGGTCCTCAGTGGGGCGAGGTTGTCTGCGCAGTTGCTGATCCACTTCGTGAGGTTGTCGGCGGCCTGGCTGGGGTTCACGGAGCTGGCGGGAGGGTGCTGGTTCAGGGCTGCGGTGAGCTGGTCGGCCGTGATCTTGTTCCAGCTTCTTCGTGCAACCTGTTGTTGGTGGTGGTGGATCGTGGTCCTTCTGAAGCTGAAGTGGACGCAGCTGTAGTCCGTCCAGTGGAGTCCGGTGGCGTGGCTGAAGGCCATGTCTTTGCTGGATGAGAAGACGGCATCGAGTGTGTGGCCGGCGAGGTGGGTGGGGGTGGTCACCAGCTGCTTGAGTCCGAGGTTGTCGAGGTTGTCAAGCAGGGTGGTGGTATTGCGGTCATTGTTGTTCTCCAGGTGGAAGTTGAGGTCCCCGAGGAGGATGTAGTCAGCGGAGGGGAGGGCGTGCGGGGTGATGAAGTCGGCGATGTCTTCGCTGAATTGTGTGCGGGGTCCCGGGGGATGGTAGATCAGGGTGCCTCTGAGGGTGGTCTTGGGGTCGGTGTGGATCTGGAAGTGCAGGTGTTCTGCGGTTGTCAGGGTGTCGTCGGTGTTGGTCGTGATGCGGATGGTGTTCCTGTGGATGATGGCGATGCCTCCTCCCGTCTGGTTGACGCGGTCCCTCCGGGTGATCTTGTATCCGTCCGGGATGGCGATGGCGATGTCGGGCGCTGAGGAGGCGTTCATCCAGGTTTCCGTGAGGAAGGCGACGTCTGGAGATGTGGTGTCGAGGAGGTTCCAGAGTTGAACGGCGTGTCTGTGGACAGAGCGGGTGTTGAGCAGGATGCACTTCAGGTGGTTGCTGCTGGTGTTCGGCTTTGTGGGTGCTGGTGTAGTGCAGGTCCGGATGCATGTGAACTTGCAGGCGTGGCAGCTGAAGGGTCCGTGGGTGCGTCTCGGAGTGGCTCGGTAGCATCCCGGGGCTCGGCCGGTGTTGAGTGCGTTGAGGGTGGCGGCGTCGTACGTCCGGCGGGAGGGGTGGCCTCTGCGGGGGCCAGGGGTCCTGGCATTGGGCGCGGTCCAGGCGCGGACGGGCATGGACGGGCTTACCTTTGGCGCACCTTCGGCGCTCAATCGGTGCTCCCGCTGCGCGGTCGCTCTGGGGACGTCATAAGAAGGGAGCCGTTCGGGAGGGTCTGCGGGGAGGCGGGAGCGAGAGCCAATCGGCTGGTGGGGGGGCGGGGCTGCGAGCTAGTGCGGCGGGTAAAGCTGGAGCGGGCTTGGAGGCCCTCGGGTGGCTGGGGCTGCAGGAGGCTGGTGTGGGCTCGGCGGCCCTCGGGTGGCTGGGGCTGCGGGAGCAGGCACAGGCACAGGAGCTTAGGGGTGACCAGGCCGGAAGGCGCAGTGGTCACTCCCTGGTTCTGGTCAGGCTCCCCTTAAGAAGGGAGCCGGTCGGGAGGGTCTGCGGGGAGGCGGGAGCGAGAGCCAATCGGCTGGTGGGGGGGCGGGGCCGCGGGCTAGGGCGGCGGGAAAAGCTGGAGCGGGCTTGGCGGCCCTCGGGTGGCTGGGGCTGCGGGAGGCTGGTGTGGGCTCGGCGGCCCTCGGGTGGCTGGGGCTGCGGGAGCAGGCACAGGCACAGGAGCTTGGGGGTGACCAGGCCGGAAGGCGCAGTGGTCACTCCCTGGTTCTGGTCAGGCTCCCCTTAAGAAGGGAGCCGGTCGGGAGGGTCTGCGGGGAGGCGGGAGCGAGAGCCAATCGGCTGGTGGGGGGGCGGGGCCGCGGGCTAGGGCGGCGGGAAAAGCTGGAGCGGGCTTGGCGGCCCTCAGGTGGCTGGGGCTGCGGGAGGCTGGTGTGGGCTCGGCGGCCCTCGGGTGGCTGGGGCTGCGGGAGCAGGCACAGGCACAGGAGCCTGGGGGTGACCAGGCCGGAAGGCGCAGTGGTCACTCCCTGGTTCTGGTCAGGCTCCCCTTAAGAAGGGAGCCGGTCGGGAGGGTCTGCGGGGAGGCGGGAGCGAGAGCCAATCGGCTGGTGGGGGGGCGGGGCCGCGGGCTAGGGGCGGCGGGAAAAGCTGGAGCGGGCTTGGCGGCCCTCGGGTGGCTGGGGCTGCGGGAGGCTGATGTGGGCTCGGCGGCCCTCGGGTGGCTAGGGCTGCGGGAGCAGGCACAGGCACACGAGCTTGGGGGTGACCAGGCCGGAAGGCGCAGTGGTCACTCCCTGGTTCTGGTCAGGCTCCTCTTAAGAAGGGAGCCGGTCGGGAGGGTCTGCGGGGAGGCGGGAGCGAGAGCCAATCGGCTGGCAGGGGGGCGGGGCCGCAGGCTAGGGCGGCGGGAAAAGCTGGAGCGGGCTTGGCGGCCCTCGGGTGGCTGGGGCTGCGGGAGGCTGGTGTGGGTTCGGCGGCCCTCGGGTGGCTGGGGCTGCGGGAGCAGGCACAGGCACAGGAGCTTGGGGGTGACCAGGCCGGAAGGCGCAGTGGTCACTCATGAGGTGTCATGGGAGCTAGAGCAAGAATGTGTTCATCGGTAGCACTTTCATGTATCTTTTGAAAGATGTAGGTGAAGAGTTAACTCGGATTTCAGATGGTAGAGAATTCCAAATTCTCGGGGCATTGCCAAAGTAGGCACAATTGTAAGTTTTCTTCTTGAATTTCAGCAGTTTAAACAGTAAAGACGTGGTGCTTCTTGAGGTTCTATAGTCACCAGGCAGCTCCAGTTTTTGTGCAATGTACATCGGGTGTTGGAGTGTATGGCTTTGTATGTCATGCAGACAATTAAAAAAATAATGTGTGCCTCGTAAGAAAGCCAGCTTACTGATTTCAAATAAGGTGTGATGTGGTTATTGCATTTAGATCCATTAATGCGCCTTCAATCTGAGTTAAGGGAGGACCTAAGCGGGGGGGACTTTGACCTAGGAAGGCCGCAGAGAGTTCAATATCCATAGTCCAGTCTGGAAATGACTAGGGCTTGAAAAACTGAGTTGAAGTCATCAAGGGGGGAAGGGTTTGATTTTCCTTAAGATACTCATTTGGAAGTAAACCTGATCCTGCTTTCCATTAAGTCATGGAGGCTGTCATGTTTAACCGTATCAAATAATGATGAGAGGTCAAGCTTACAATGCAGGATTCATTTTCATCAAGCATTTGTAACACGTCAACAATGTGAGTCTGGGCTGATAGAGTGCTGCGTCACTGAAGAAAGCCGGATTGGTATTGGTTTAAGAGTTGGAATTGCTCTATGATTGCATTGCTGGGTGTGGACACATTTATAGAGGAGCTTTGAAAGAGTCTGGATGCTAGAGATAGGGTGGAAGTTATTTAGATCAGTGTGGTTCGTTGTGGATTTTTTAAGAATGGGCGTTATCTGTCCAGACTTGAGGCAGTCTGGTATAGTGCCTTGAACTAATGAATCATTTACTATTTAGGTTCCGAGTGGGAGAAGAAAGGTTTTAATCTCAATGAAGAGATTTGAAGGAAGCAGATCGCTGAAGTGGTTTGAAGGTTTAACTGTTGACAGGATTTGTAGTACGGTCATTTCATCAAAGGATTTGACTGGACACCACCTGGCAATATGTTTTGGGGCGTGTGCAGGACGCTCAGGCCACTTTCAGTTTTTTTCGTCTTTCCCAAGAAGATGGTGGCAAGTTCTTCGCAGTCAGGCTGCAGATTAAACCTAGAAAGCAGGTTGGGGCTGCCTGTTAGATTGCAATTTAACGAGTTCAAATAGTTTTTTAGGTCTATTCCTGGCATTGTTTAGCTATTTCCTAAATATGTTAGCTTTTTTGCTATATATGTGTTTGTTGTAAAGGATTCTCAGAGATCTGCCAATCTTAGATTGCATCTTTCAGCGTTTAGTCTACCATTGTACCAAGGCTCGGAGTCTTTGGTGGATACTCTTTTTAGTTGGGGGGTGTCATAGTCTAGAATGTTTGTTATTGAATTAGTGTAATGATCAGTAAGGTCCTGGACATCTGACATGTCTTCGGGAGGGGGAAGGATGTAATTGCTGATAGATGTCAGTTCATTTAGGTTTATGTTTCGAGGGTTCCTTTTCCAGTGTCTGTTTTTTTTATTTGAACCTTTTTTGAGGACAGCGATTCAGTGATGAGCAAAGTGATGCAGTGGTGGTCTGTCCAATCACATGGAATGATAGATTCAAGTTGAATGGAATTAGCTTTAGAGATAATTAGATCCAAGGGCCCTCCCCGGTTCTGGGTAGGACTTTCGCATATTTGGATCAAGTTTAGATCAGTAAGGAAGGTTTTTAGGCTAATCACTGATTGGTCATTTGGGTCATTCCAGTAGAGGTTGAAGTCACCAAGGAAGATTTGGGGGCAGTATACACCAGAGTTGGTTGTGATGATTTCCATAATTTGTTCAATGGATGGGAGGTTATCTCCTGGAGGGTGGTAAAACGCATGCAGTTTGTATCGAGGCCTATCTTTAGTCAGGATATCGATGCATAGATATTCACACGAGATGAAAGTAACAATTTGTGCTTGTTTCACAGAGAGATTGTTGAAGTGAGTACAGGGGTTACCTCCACCAGGTCTGTGTGGTCTATCTAACCTGATGATGTCGTAGCTGGGCGGTGCTAGAATGTATGGCATTGGTGTGAAGGTGTAATTTTGCCAAGTTTCAGTCCGGACTATAAGGTTAAGAATATAAGTAAGGAAAAGGTCAGCAATATCCACCGCATGTGTAGATGCCGATCTGCAATTGAGTAGCGTATATTTCAGGTGAGTATGGCGACAGGGGAGGTAGCCTGAGTGATGAGAATGTGTTTGAAGTTGGAATTGTTAAGTGCTCTGGGATTGGGCCTAGGTTCTGTATGTGGTTTTGAATGAACGAGGAGGGAGTAAATTTGGTTGTCCAATTGAGTATCTTTCATCCTGATGGGTCGGGTGGAGTCGTTGAGGTAGGGAATTGTCTTCTAGGTCAAATGAGGAGACATTGCGATTGCTGAGATCCTATTGGATGTGCTTGGTGACGTCTGTCGAATGTGATTGGTATTGGATTGCTAAAGGGAGTGTCTATTGTTACCCATCGGCCTGGTGGGACACCAACAATTAGCGAGCTCAGTGGTGAGGGATATTAGGCTTTAAACCTCAGCCTTAAGTTGAGGCTCCTGAGGGATCTCAGTGAGTTTGGCGTCAATAGTAATCTTGGAACAGGAGATTGTGATGTGGGCCCGCCGTCCAGGTGAGACAGTGCTCTGGTTTATGGTGCTAGGGAGAAGGTGAGTTGAGAGAACCAGGGGAGGGGGGAATAGAGATGGAGTCCTGATTGAGGAGTGGGGGTGTGGGACTCACACACTGATTGATGAGTCGATAGGCGCTGTGTTATTTGTCATGTTAGTGGGTTCCGAGATAGCAAGTGTGATGGGTTGGTCCAGAAAGGGTGTCACAGATGCATCAGTGCTGACAGTGGGGACATGTTCAGCGGTAAGGGGCAGAGATGAGGTGAAGGTGTTAGTATCGAGTCAGTGTGTTTCAGTGGTCGCTGCTCTGGGGGTGTGATGAGTGCTCAGGCTATTATGATGAAAAATGCCGGTTGAAACAAGCTGTAAGGGTGATGGTAAATGAATGCTGTTGGGTAATCTGATGGAGGTGGATAGGGAGGAGGGGAAAGGGGTGGAGCAATACAAGTAGAGGGAGAAGGGAGGGTAGAGTACGAGGTACCCGTGGGATGACTGAAGGTCTAGGATGAGCTTGGGTCAGGGAGGAAACCTACTTCATCACAGAGAGTTTGAGAGGAAAATGTCATCAAGTAATTCTAGGCTGCGTTCAACTGTTTGGATGAGGATAATCCCATTATTATAAAGGGAGATGGTTGCCTCTGCTCGGCCAACAATAGAGGGAGTTACAGAGAGTCCGAGACCGTGGGGGGCTTTAGTGGATACAGTGATCCGGAGCAGATAGCAAAGGGCTTTCCTTCATTGTGCTGGTCTTTTAGTGCAAAGGATAAGGTCACTTATGGTAGCGCCTTTATTCGGGCAGACATAGGGGGTGGAAATAAGGGTTTTTGGGTGAAATTTGAGAAGCCTGTGCTTGAAGTTCTTGAACACGCTTTACTTAGTTTAGGGGATATTTGATAGTGTAGTTATTTCAGCCGTCTGGAACAAGTTTGGAGTCTAGTGATCTTTGAGAAAGGGAATCCATGGCTAAATTCACCAAATTTCCAGAGTGGAAAGAGGGGAGGGACTGGAGTACTACATGCTCACGTGGGGGGAAGGGGAAGGGAATTGAGGAGTAGGGGGTATGGTCAGATGAAGGAAGGAAGGGATGGAGCAAATCATGGAGTGGCTGGAGGAAAGTTCCATGACTCCGTTCTACAAAGACAGCACGTTAAACTACAGCTTCATGACAGAAGATGCCAAGAGAGAAGGTACTCTTTCTGCTTTGGGCTTCCCAGCGTTATATGCATGCGATTACTAGGTGGAAATCAGCAAATTCTGAAGAGAGGGCTCAGCTGCAAATATAAACAAGCATTGGCATAGCCAATAGGTCTCGGTTTTAGGACCTTATAAGTATTTAGTTATCCAGCACAATATCCTTGGTGCTACAACAACAACGGTTGCATGGCTAAACACTTATAAGGTCCGAAAGGTGAAACCTATTGGCTATGCCAATGCTTTTTTTTTTAGCTATGTCACCGCGTGCCTTGGTTGAGGGGGTGGTACACCTCAGGTAGTAAATAATTGGATGAGGAAATGTGAGGAAATAGTGGCTCCCACAGTGGGACAATAAGATTTCCCCCGCCCCTTTCCAATATTTCTGAAAACGTTTTAAGGTAGGGAAAAAGCAACTAAATCTGGTAAACACTCAAGGAAACAAAGCAGATCTACTTCGCCATAAATGTTTCTTGCTGTCAGAACTTTCAAGCTTCCCGATTCACTATGTGAGTAGCGTATCCAGGCTAGGTTTTATTTTTGCATTGTTTTATTTGCAGGAGTTTTTTTTTATCCTATTATAAATTTAGGACCACAGTTTCCAGAACGCAAACAATAAACGTAGACTGGGTCAGCTACTCACGCACTGATTTCGAATCTTGAAAGCTTTATGCTTCGTACACTTGGGTTCCGGGGCATCGTGAACCCACGTGTGCTGCATAATTCAGTGAGTCCTGCCGCCTCATGTGGCCCTCTCATGCCACATTATTCTAGCGGCCCTGCAAATACCTTTGTTAAGTCGGTGAAGATTAAGTTCAACTAATAACTGAACAAAAGAAATATGATTGTTTTATTATGACGTCACTGCACGAAATTGAAGAAAAAACCTGAGAAGGCTGGTCTGATTTTCATGAGATGGGCCTCCCTCAAAGCAGAACAGCTCCGAGATATGAAGCGGGCGATAAGCCCCCGAGAACACTGGCGGCCTGACAGCAGGGAGCGGCTCACGGGGCCGGGCATGCTTCATGTAAAGCAAACAACGGCTTTAAAATAAGCCTCGCCTGAGGGCCTTTGTGCGACACTATGGAAGCCTTGAAACCAGTTTTATAACATCTGTCAACACTGTCACAACAAAACCCGGACAGATGAAATGTCTGTGACCTTAACTTGTGAATGCTGCGCCAAACGGACTGCAGCTAATCGGGCGGATGACCTTGAAAACCTCAAATATTTCAAATGGGGGTGTTATGCAATCATTGGCCGACGCTCCAAAAAGAGGAGGCAGGAAAGACCCGGTACCTCTAAGGCTCCCTCTGCAGAGGCAGACTCAGTATATGAGAGCCAGGCATCCCAGCCTAAGTGACCGTCCCTGTCAGGGTGAACAGACAGATGGATGCACAAGTGAATGAATGCATGAGATAATGAATCAAGGTAATACGGAGTAGCTGCAGGAGCAGTTCCAACGTAGATTATTCGTTAAAAATGAAACTGGAACGTGGGCGAGACTCTTGGAGAGGAACATTTCTATAATGCTGTGCTGAACAAATCTAAAGTTTTTAATGTCTTACAACCTGACTTCAAGCTCACACTAGGACCCAGAAGGGAGACATTGGAGTTTTATTTATGCCCAATCACCAACACAGCGGTGACGCTAAATCACTCATTATTACATGAAACACTAAGACAAGGATAGATGGCAGATTACACTATACCTTAAAATATACGTCAAACCCTCATCATAGACGTACCCTCTATGAACATCAAAGCTATATTTATATTGCCTGAGCTAACTTAATAGGTACTATCGTGACGCACAACAAATACACGCCATTAATTAAAATAGAACAATGCTAAAGACTTCGTATCTGTAATTAAACAACAGGTGGAGCCACTAAGAATAGCTGTAATCTGTCGCTCCTCTAGCATTCCAGAACACTGCAAACCTTAACTTATGAATGCTGCGGACACGGATCGCAGCTAATCGGGCAGATGACCTTGAAAACCAGAATTATTTAAGATATCAGGAACAGCAAGGCTCGAGCGGCAGACTTCCAGCAAGGAAAACAAGCACTGTTTACAGAACAGAGTGCCTTGCCATGCGTCCACGGCCACAAAGGGAACGCAATCCCAATCCGAACAGATGGCAATACGAGTGCCCCTGCTAGTAACCGCAAGCAATAGGCCGTGGACGGAGCAAAGGCGGGACATGCACGCACCTCTGCCCAATTGCGTGCTGTCGTTTTTAGTGGCAGAGTGGGCTAAAGAACGGTGATGGATTAAACCCAGATCAGTTGACTGGGGGTGAGTGTTTGTATTGTCAACGCTCCCTCCATCATTTCCTTTGGTTTTTTAGGTCTCGCTCGAGACCTATTGCGGCCAAGATGGGTCTGAAGGGACTTAGACTGGGGGACGAACGCCGATTGCTCATCGTGAACGCGCACGCCCAGACCCCGCCCCCCCCCCCCAGCCGTGCACATCTCAGTCAGAGTCAGCCATGCCTCTCTCAGTCGCGCGCGCACACACACATGCAGGCACACACACACGCACTGCATACACACGCTCACCCCCCCCCCCCCCCAATCTACTCACGGGCGCACACACAAACACAGTCACACACACGTGCATCCACACACTCGAAGTGCCCATCTCCTGTCTCGCTAGCCTAATGCACCAAAAAACAGTCCCCCTACTCACCGGGCTGACTCAGGACTCCCCCGCTGTTCTCCAGGCCAGTCTTTCCTCCTCAGGTGTGTAGGGTCAGCGGCTCAGGCTCGGCAGCAGGCGGGGCTCTCCATGACGAGTTTCCTAGACATCCGAGGTGCACGCTCACGGCACATGGAGATGCGCAGCGTGACTTTTAGTGTGCGCCCGCCCGTACAGCTGAGGTGCATGCTCGCACGCTCATGACGTTATCCTTCGCTTGTTTAGGGCTCGCTGCTGTTGGAGCGTGAAGCGCTCCCGCCACGCGCAGATTGTGGTCTGTGAACGCGCAGATTGTCAGCGTGCGCGTGCTCCCTTCCTGGCTCCGAACGCGTGCTGCTGCTGGCGCAGGGGCTGCAATTCCACCGCCGGCCACTGGGGACAGGTCCGAGACCGTCAGAGAGAAGCTGCGTCTGAGGTAGGAGCAAGGCATCGCCGCAGAGGAGGAACCAGGCCGGCTGCTGGGCACTGAGCAGTGAAAAACTCCGGAGCAGCAAGGCCCCACCTCCCCCCACACCTCCGGAGTCCGGTTCGTTTCAAACTTGTTTCAAGTCCATCTCCCACCAGTAACAGGCGGGAGTCGTTCTTGTTGAATAAGCAGCAGCCAAGGATGGGGGGGGGCGGGAGAGACTACAGATGAAAACTCCATGCAAACCCTGTAGAAATATCTCACATGGACAACGACGGTGCCCCCAAAAGAGCTGGGAGTGGCGAAAAAAATGAAGGTTTAGTCGTGTATATGAATGAGACTTCCCGAGCTCTGCCAACATCATCAGGGTCCTAGGGTGACATGCATGACTTTGGTATCAGATGTTTCAACCTTTGAGAGGCAGGGCCCTTCCATACAGGACACTCCACCAGTGGCACGGGCCACCGATTTTAATGTCTCTCCATCCACGCAGGTGATTTTTCAGAATGTTATTTCACAGGTGCGCATATACCAGATGGTTCTCGACCCCTGAAAGAACCGTCAAGTGCAGTTATCCCCGCAGAAAGTGAGGCGTTTTCCGATCTTCCACTTTAAAGACTGAAATACTTGGTATTCTCAAAGAACAGGGCAGGGACATTACATTTATGTTACCTTTCTCATATTTAAATGGATAGTACTGTTACAATGGCTGCTTATGGCTTTGTGGGGCCAGCTTTAAAACATTATAAGCAGAGATCTCTTAGGTTCAAGTCTGTTCCTGGCTGGATTTGGGCAATAGAGAGCATAGGTAGCTGTCGATTCACTTGTCTAAGGTCTCCTCTCCCTCTGTGATGACATTTTTACCTGTTGCATTTTTAATTGTTTACATTCATTTTTTTCGCCTCTCATGTCTGTCAGTTGTTACTATAATTTGGTTAGCTTGATTCCATGTTTGTGGCAGCCATGCAAATTGTTAGCATTCCCTTATCTGATACTAATATATGGGTTACAGTAATTGAATTTGCTTATGTCACGTCTTATTTTCGTCACGTCCTCGGAAGGCTGAAGATGGGAGAGAGCCAACGTTTTTGGTGTGATTTCTGGTCTCTTCATTTGCAAGTCAGCTCAGCTGGTTGAGGCCGCCTGCAGAGATCTGGGTGAGGCTTAAGGGTCACAGCTTACATTATTATCAGGGAGACTTTCACCACCATAAGGCTCAAGCTGATGTTGTGAATGCTGTGGGTGAGGCAGCCTGTTAGTAATAGCAGACATGCCAACCCTCCCGATTCAGGCGGGAGACTACCGATTTGAAGGCTAGTCTCCCGCCTCCCGATTCATACACCTAGAAACCCGATGCCAGCACTAATTAGGGTACCTGCTGCTCTAGGCTGCAAAATATCTAAAACACATTTTAATGGGATGTTTCAAAGATAGACCAGAGTTTCTGTTCATGCCATGACAAGAATAAAGACATTTTCGAGTTGGGGGATTTTAGGTTAACAGGTTGCATTCAAAGTCTCATATTACAGGCAATGCACTTGTCCATGTGCTAAGAAGCTGTAACTCTTGAAGACTACACTCTAAACAAGTATGATGGCTTACTACGTTACAATGGTTTGAAAAGGCCAAAGCTTCAGGTCTTTAGGGGAGTGCACAGGTATTCAGAGTGGGATTCTGGCCGCTCTGCAAACGGTGTAAAGAGGAAAATCCACGTAAGAATGAGACAAGATCCAGGAAATCTCTGTCTAGAAACGTGGTTAATTGGCCGTGTCAGGTTTCCTAACATACACTTGCTAAAGAAAAATATGTCTTTAAATGTACAGCTAAATACATCATTACCTAGTTTGAATTACATTGTGTGAAATCTGATATATATTTAACTTCCAATATTTAACATGACATGTTCACAAAGTCTGCTTTTTAACCTAGTCGCCCCTCTGGTAAAGCTGCGATCTACCATTAAATACACTATTGTGAAACATTACCTATGAGGCTAAAATTGCTAGAAACTACGCTACGTGCCAGCATATTTTAAATAAACATTATTTAACCAGCGTTGAACCTGGTATCATGTTAGGCGCTACTTATTTGATATCCGTTGTTCTACCTGTTTTCATCATTATATTTTCTGTTATAGCGCCCAACACATAGACGCACAAAATATTATTGTAGGATTATTGAGCAAACACAGACCTTCTGGCTCTTTTGAACATCTGTGCTGTAGTAGAGGATTCATAGGTGACAAAACGTTCATAACCAATTCACAATGATTCAATTAAATTTGACAAATCGATCCTTTGACAAATATAGATGCAAGCTTTAATGTCTCTCAGGGCTTCTGCCCTACCTTGCCCCATCCCTTACCATGGACTTTTTATCTCACCTTACAGTTAGCTTTTGTGCGTAACCGACATCCGGGCTGAGCGATGGGTGGCAGTGCAGTCTTTCGTCCTTTCAATGTGGAGCAATCAACTGGGACATACATTTTTATTTGGTCCCAGAATACGAAGAAGACCCCTGGTGCAAAGGTTCTACTCAGTAATGAGGTGTAGTGTATAGTCTTTTCTTTATGTTCTTTGGTTCAGGCTCACTGTCTATGGAATCCTTCATTGAGTTCGAGGTTCCACATGTTGCATCCTCGCAGAGAGTGTATCATCAAACATGGGGCTGCCTTCCAGTTAGGATCACAGCTGTTGGTAAAGCCATTCAGCTGTTGGTCCAACTTCAAGGCAGCAGCACTCCCGAGTGATGCCGATACTTGGAATAAACCTTTCAATTTAAATATCTCCTGCTTCTGCCTACATGTGTTATTGGATGTTGGATACTTCACATGAGGGCTGTCTGCACTTAAAGTACAGTAGAGATCTGCACATACCCTTTCTATTCATCACGTCTAAAATGGGAAGGTGACATGTGCTGCATTGCCCTTCTACCAGCTGGAAGATGTTGGCACTGGTATTGGACACTGAAAGCTACCTTTCTCTTAGGCCAACCAAGTGCAGGTGTTTCTAGGGCTTTTGCTCTGCATCCTACTAGCAGGCTTCTTCTTTCTGAGTGAAATTAATTTTCGCTGTTGGTCTTGTATTCCTAACATCATTCTTTCTTTACTGAAGTCTATATTTTCAGATCTCTTTTCATAATGTCTCACTTCACACTAGTTGAAGTGGGGGAAAAATGTAGGGAACTGTGGGCGGAGAATCAGAGGGTGGGAATAACTTGAGGATTGGATCAGTGGGCGGAGTCCGAGGTGTGGCCACACCCATGCATATTTCTTCCTCTTATTGAAGTTGAAATGTTGGCATGTATGTAATAGGTGCGCAGAAGAAGTTTTCGTTACTGCTGCATTGTACCTTGTTCTAATTATGTTCTTTTATTCAGTGGCTTGCCTTCAGGACTATTAAACTGTTAAGGAATGTGGCCATTGACAGAAGATGCCATACAGATTCATCTCAGTCATGATAGCAGTAGTCACGTGTTCCTGTATAGTCCATTTCATATGAAGCAGCCATACTGCTCATGCTCCCTCCCAGAAAAAAACGAGATCGAGGCTTGCTTTGATCTCTCTCCCCCACATCAACCGCTAGTGAAAGTCAGTGTTTTTGTAATTAATCGTAGCATCATAATAACTACATGAGCCCAATGTCTTCGTGCCACAACTATATAATCAGACTGATAAGACTGGTAATGATTCTTGATGCCTTTTTTTGGGGAAAAAATGTGATCATCCTCAGCCTTTCTTTGTAATACTTTGGATTTGATGTTACCGTTTAAATCGCTTTATTGGCATTTTCATATGAAGATGGCAACAGGTAGAGGGCAGCACTGCTGAGTCCCGGCCTCTGTCTCATCTCGGACCCCGACCATCGCCGGAGACTCGACCTCCGGCGCACTCACCCGCCTGTCACCTCTGAGTCAGAGCGCACTCTGCTGTCACCGTCCCTGCACTCTCGTCTCAGTGTCAGACCTCTCTCACTCTCGTCTCAGTGTGTGTCAGACCTCCCCCCTTACTCTCCGCTCTCGTCTCAGTGTCAGACCTCTCTCCCCTCTCACTCTCCACTCTCTCTCCCCTCTCACTCTCCGCTCTCTCTCCCCTCTCGCTCTCCACTCTCGCTCTACACTCTCTCTCCCCTCACACTCTCTGCTCTTTCTTCCCTCTCACTCTCCACTCTCTCTCCCCTCACACTCTCTGCTCTTTCTTCCCTCTCACTCTCCACTCTCTCTCCCCTCTCACTCTCTGCTCTCTCTTCCCTCTCACTCTCCGCTCTGTCTCCCCTCTCACTCTCTGCTCTGTCTCCCCTCTCACTCTCCACTCTCTCTCCCTCTCACTCTCTGCTCTCTCTTCCCTCTCACTCTCCGCTCTGTCTCCCCTCTCACTCTCTGCTCTGTCTCCCCTCTCACTCTCCACTCTCTCTCCCCTCTCACTCTCTGCTCTCTCTTCCCTCTCACTCTCCACTCTCTCTCCCTCTCACTCTCTGCTCTCTCTTCCCTCTCACTCTCCGCTCTGTCTCCCCTCTCACTCTCTGCTCTGTCTCCCCTCTCACTCTCCACTCTCTCTCCCCTCTCACTCTCTGCTCTCTCTTCCCTCTCACTCTCCACTCTCTCTCCCTCTCACTCTCTGCTCTCTCTTCCCTCTCACTCTCCGCTTTCTCTCCCCTCTCACTCTCCTCTCACTCTCCTCTCACTCTCCACTCTCTCTCCCCTCTCACTCTCCACTCTCTCCTCCCCTCTCTCTCCCCTCTCACTCCCCTCTCACTCCCCTCTCACTCTCCGCGCTCTCTTCCCTCTCACTCTCCGCTCTGTCTCCCCTCTCACTCCCACTCTCTCTTCCCTCTCACTCTCCGCTCTCTCTCCCTCTCTCTCTCCCCTCTCACTCTCTCTCCCCTCTCACTCTCCACTCTCTCTCCCCTCTCTCTCCACTCTCTCTCCCCTCTCACTCTCTACTCTCTCCTCCTCTCACTCTCCGCTCTCTCTCCCCTCTCACTCTCCACGCTCTCTCCCCTCTCACTCTCTACTCTCTCCTCCCCTCTCACTCCCCTCTCACTCTCCGCTCTCTCTCCCCTCTCACTCTCCACTTTCTCCTCCCCTCTCTCTCCCCTCTCACTCTCCGCTCTCTCTCCCCTCTCACTCTCCGCTCTCACTCTCCGCTCTCTCTCCCCTCTCTCTCTCCGCTCTCTCTCTCCGCTCTCTCTCCCCCCCTCTCTCTCCCCTCTCACTCTCCGCTCTCTCTCCCCTCTCACTCTCCACTCTCTCTTCCCTCTCACTCTCCGCTCTCTCTTCCCTCTCTCTGCTCTCTCTCCCCTGTCTAGGCTGCTCTCTGACTGTCTCCAGTGGCCTCTGTCTGTCTCTGGTCACCCCTCCTCACCATCACACATGCTCACATCCACTCAACCTCACACCCTCACCCTCCCTCACACCCCCTCACCCTCACACCCCTCACCCTCACTCACCCTCACCCCCTCATCCTCACACACCCTCACTCACCCTCACACCCTCACCCCCCTCACAACCCTCCCACCCTCACACCCCCTCACCCTCACACACCCTTACCCTCACCCTGACACACCCTGTCACCCTCACACCATCACCCTCACACCCCCTCACTCACCCTCACACCCCCTCACTCACCCTTACACACCCTCACTCACCCTCTCACCCCTCACACACCTTCACACACCCACTCACCCTCACACACCCTTACCCTCATCCCCTCACCCTCACACACCCTCAGTCACCCTCATACCCTCACCCTCTAACCCCCTAACCCCCTCACACACCCTCACCCTCACACTCCCTCACACCCTCACCCTCACACCCCCTCACACACCCACTCATCGTCACCCTCACACCCCTCACCCTCACACCTCCTCGCCATCACATCCTCTCACCCTCACCCACCCTCACCCTCACCCACCCTCACTCACCCTCACACCCTCACCCACCCTCACACCCACCCTCACACCCCCTCACCCTCACACCCCCTCACCCCCTCAACCCCACACCCTCACACACCCCCGCACCCTCACACCCCCCCACAACCCTTGCACCCCTCACACCCTCAAGCCCCCTCACACCCCCTCACCCTCACACATCCTCAAACACCCTCACCCTCACTCATCCCCACAACCCATACCCCATCACCCTCACGCCCCCTCACCCTCACACCCCCTCACCCCCCTCACCCTCACACCCACTCACCCTCACGCCCCCTCACCCTCACACCCCATTCATCCTCCCTCACACCCTCAGACCCCCTCACCCTCACACATCCCCTCACCCACCCCCTCAACCCTCACTCACCATCTCACCCATGCTCACCCACCCTTTCACCCTCACCCTCACTCAATGTCTCACCCACCCCTTCACCCTCACACACACCCTAACTCTTACACACACCCTCACTCTCACACACCCCCTCACCCTCACACACCCTCACCCTTTCACACCCCCTCACCCTCTCACACCACCTCACCCTCACCCTCTCACACCCCCTCACCCACTCGCACCCCCTCACCCTCACCCTTGCACGCCCTCACTCACACCCTCGCTCTCGCACACCCTCGCTCTCACACACCCTCACTCTCACACACCCTCGCTCTCACACACCCTCACTCTCACACACCCTCACTCTCACACAACCTCACTCTCACACACCCTCACCCTCTCACACACCCTCACCCTCTCACATACCTCTACCACTCTACCGCCCTCACTCTCCCACTCTACCGCCCTCACTCTACCACTCTACCGCCCTCACTCTACCACTCAACCGCCCTCACTCACTCTACCACCCTCACTCACTCACTACCGCCCTCACTCACTCTACCGCACTCACTCACTCTACCTATCTATCGCCCTCCCTCACTCGATCTATCAATCTATCGCCCTCCCTCACTTGATCTATCAATCTATCGCCCTCCCTCTATATCGATAGCCCTCACTCCCTCTATCTATCGCCCTCATTCACTCGATCTATCTATTGCCCTCCCTCTATATCGATAGCCCTCACTCCCTCTATCTATCGCCCTCACTCACTCTATCTATCGCCCTCACTCACTCTATCTATCGCCCTCACTCACTCTATCTATTGCCCTCACTCACTCTATCTAGCGCACTACCACAGCATCATTCAGGGGTGTGTGAGAGTGCGAGTGTGTGAGTGAGGGCGTGCACAGGGGTACCACAGCATCACTCAGCACCACCACAGCATCACTCAGGGGCACCACAGCATCACTCAGGGGCACCACAACATTAATATGCGCTACCACAGCATCACTGAACGCCACAGCATTACTCGTCGCCACCACAGTATCAATCTGTGCCACCATTCAACATCAACTGGTTCAAATATGTTCTCTCAATGTTTCAAGCTTTATTACAAATGTCACAAAGATGTTAATATTGCCATTATAAATTACAATAACTTTTATTTAAGTATTATGTATTTAAAAAAATTAAAAGCCATTGTTATTTGTAATATCAATACATCTAAGTCACGTAGACACCAATTCACAAGTATAAGCAAAAAGTTTATGGGTGAACACGCCAGAAGGGCCAAGTCCAACACTACCCCTGGGCACATATGTAAGAGGGACCTTTCTCTGGTCAAAGAGTATTTTTTAAGAATGAGCTGCTGTGATAGAGAGGGAAATGAGCTGTGGAAGCCTAGTGTGAGTAAGTACTAGGCTAAACACTGTACCAACCACGGAACCTTATCTTCTAGGTCTTAAAAACATCCATGATTTTTTTCTATTGACCCAGTTTCGGCTCAACCTCTTCCATTACCTCCTGGCACACCCTGTGGCTCCCACAGAGGCCTTGTGCCTCATGCCTTGTGGCTGCAAAGGTGGTTCTCCTCAGGACATGATGCACTTTTTTTTAATGTTTTGTAGTTTTTATGCTATCCCTAGAAAGTTATTTATTATTCCCATTCTCAAAAAAGCGGGTTTTAGGATGGTGAGACCAGCTCTTATCTTTTAACAACTGCTCTCTAATGACACTGTTTTGCATATGCTTAACATTTTACGAGTCGCTGTTAGACTCAGGTCAAGCTGCTATTAACTTCTGTACTGTAATTCATGAATTTTTACCTTGTGTTCTGATTAACTTGGACATATTATATTTGTCAATCTATAACTTGGAAGATGTTTTTCTTTTATAAAACCAAATAAAGTTTGTTGACAATAATCACTAGGGGATTCATTTACAGGGTAGCATGGTATCCTTCACAATAACTCCTGGAGTCACAGTCCACACAATGTACATGCTTTGTTCCCCCTAGTTCCAACCTTATATGTATCCCAATCACCTGCCCAAACCTCTCCCTGCTGATGCCAATGTGGTCCTCCGTCATCCCACAGACCATATTTTTGGCCGCTTTGAAACTGCCCATACAATAAAAATGCGGCAGTTGTAAATACATATCAACTACCATTTGTTGTGTTTGAAACATTTTATTGAATAATAAAACCTTATTAAACATAAGCTGATTATTAAAGCAAAACCAAACATCAGTTGCCATACACTTAGGAGACAAAAGTAGTACATAAAAATCAACGTACTGTAACACAGCAAAGTTATGTAGAGCACAATTCCTAATTTTGGGCAATCTTTAAAGTTCAACAATCTACATATAGAAAAACAAATACTAATTATTTTCCTTAAGCAATACATTCCTCACATTAAAATATTAAGAGACATATATTGAACAATTAACATTTCATATGTATTTAGAATTCAATTTGAATATTTTAACACCTTGGCTGCTAGGTGTTTTCCCCTCCTGTGCTGATCCTGGATGAACCCCATTGTTCATGACGAGCTCAGCTCGTCATCAGCACAGCTCAACCATGCCTCATGACGAGCTGAGCTCGTCATGAGCATGGAAGGGGTTAACCTCCTCAGCATTATTTGACTCATGATTACAACCTGAATGCTTTCTGGAAAGGAACCACCTCATGGGGTTCAAAATCATATCTTTTCCAATAATTGGATTCAAATGATAAACTTGAATTTCAATTAAATTTATTGATTTAGGCCATTTTGGAGATCAATAATTTAAAATATATACAAAATCCATACACTTTTGTAAAATTGTGGCCTAAACTTGAATTCAATCCACTTTTTGATTAAACACTTCCCATTCCAGCAAGCATCACAGGACTACTTGTTGTTATCTTCCTAATTAGTGATAATGTTTCGGTTGGCAACAATAATACATTTTAGCTCCGAAAACAAAAAACATGCCATTTCTGAAACATGGTGCACAACAAAATGTAGGAACAGAAGGGCATCTTTTGGTGTAGCATTCATTAAGGTTTGACCAGGCTTGGAACTAGAATTCCTGAACTTCTGGACATTTAAATGCCATATTTTAAAAGAGTTCAAACAGACCCAGCACGAGCTCCGTGAAAAATAGAAGATGAGTGAATTGTACTTAGAGAAAATGTGCTGATAAGTAATCTATTGATGTAAAATACAGTGGTCAGGCAATGCTTGTGGATCTAATCTATTCAGATTTCAACTCCATAGTTTGTTCAATAAATTGGCTGAGCATAATACTTGAAGGTCCATCTCTCAGATCAGTTCTATTACAGTTTTAGTTGCGATAACACTAATAGAGATCATTGATAAATAGATTTTAAAAGCCATAGGTGGAATTGATCCTTGGTCTAAATCAAGATTATTGTCTGCAATAGAAACCAGTACAAACAGATCAAATCTAAAAGCATTGAATATGTTTATAATAGTGGTTTAGAGTAAACCCAGAAGACACACATTGTTCCTGAAACTTAGAAAATGTATCTAAATATTATGATTATATCCTATTTCATGTCCAGAGACCGCTATAGATGCTTTCCTGTTTAAGTGACAACATTTGCAAATATATTTACCAACACATTAAAGATGGATGTTAGACATTCTGTCTTTAAGTATTGTGTAAGAGTTGTGTGATGGTTTTTATTTGATCTGAAGCACCACTAACACTAAATAGGTACATGCACGGGTTATCATTCAACTAACATTATTAGCAAAGTTAATATGGAGGGAATTGAGAAACATGGCCTTGTGCACCAAATGTTTTATTGTTCAAAAATCCACTGGTTCAGTATTTCACAGAGTTTGCAAATGCTAAACCCCTTTTTGAAATGTACTAAGACCATTTAACAATTCAGATTTCGAAAGTGGAATGTTAATAGTGTCCCTTCTGAATATTTAATACATCGTTACAGTATGTATTGAGCTTTGAAACCATATGTCGGCTGAAAAACCTTAACAGGAGGTAGTAACTCGAGGGGACATTTGTGAATCTGAAAGTAAAATGGGGTGCATTAAAAAAGGCCTTTACTTAAAAGCAATCACAGACAAAGTAGTGTGCTGACTCTACAAGCAACCACTTTTTACCAAATGGATTATTAGTACATGAACTTTAGTATTTCCTATATTGCTAAAATGTAGTCTCTAATATTTTTGTAATGTCGTGTAAATATTTGTTCCTGTTATTTCCCATTACAATATTGTCTTGAAATGTACCTATTCTTTTTGTTAAACATATTGAAATATCTTTATCATTGGGGCATTCTAAAAAGTGTTTTCACTCTTTAACTTGAAGCTTCCTAAGAAAAATACTGACGCCAGTTCCTGGTTTCTCCTAGATCATTTAGCTTTCTCACTAAAACAAGCACAATATTGATTTGAGAGAGGTGGTTATTGTAGTCATACGCACTGGGGTTAGTTTAGAAAGGATCAATATAGAACTTCCTTAATCTCTAGAAATAATACTTGCAAAGTTTATGCTCAATAATTTCAGATAATTTACTGATAAAGATATCAGATAAAGATCCCCTAATTTCTTATACCTTGTGGTATCAAAAATCTGCTAGAATTAACAGACTTCTCTTCTAGATAAATCCAGGTTTGAGAAGGTATTAACTGTGATTATCAACTTTCCGTTATTTTAAAATATTTTCTCAGTGCACCGAGTAGTTTTCCTACATTGTTCACAAGATTTCAAGCAATGGTCTGTGCTTGAACGTACAAAGAAGGGGTACAAATTTATTTCTGCCACAATCAAGAAACCCTTGGGTCTCTGAGGATTACTGTTGCAAATGAAGACCTAGCTAAGATGAAATATCCCATTAAAAGGACGATTTCCCTCACCCACCATAGTTGGCATGCTTTCTTATTGGGAATCTCCTTGCACCGTGATACAATCCCCTCACTGAGAGGGAGGAGTTCAGGCATGTTTTGTTATGGAGAAAGGTATACTAAATACCACAATTATGAGCTCAGGGTATTGGGGGCAGCAGAGTGAAAGTTCAAACGTGCTAAAGTGTATGTGGTTTCCATTATTTGTACGCCCCTGGGCCAGGATTAAAATTTAAAAACAGGGCACCGTGGGAGAAATATATATGCACCGTTAGAGTAAATAAGAGGTCAATGTGAGAAGTTGGCCTGATATATAATGCTCACTAATTCTAGTGATCACTTTGTATCAGTCCAAACAACCCTTATGGTGATTGGTTGTAAGTCAACCTTATAGACCAGCTATCCTAGTAGCGTGGACAAGAGCAGTCTTTAGGCTAAACTCGGAATGGCATGTGAAGCCAGCTGTTTTACCATATATAACCTTTGAATACCAAATGAAAACACATCACACAAGTTGTTATGAAAATAAACTATTTATTTATAACAACTACCTCTGAACTCTTTATGAGGTCAGGGGCCTAAGCACATGACAATTGCTAAAAAGAAATAAGAGTATCCACAATATTTACACAAGTGCCCTAGGGGCACGACAAACCATATACTCAATAAATGGAATGCGGGAAGAAAGAAGAACAGTGAGAGGATCCAGAGGCTAGAGGATCGCTGGGACTACGCTACCAACTGAAGAAGTAAGGAGCAGGAGGCCCACGGGACCCACTTGCAGAGTGGAAACTCACACGCGGGATGCGTACCAATGTCTATGGATCGTAATGTTTGTTAAGTTACGGATTCCGGACGAACCCAACTAGTTAAGGAAAAAACAACAGTGGATCTGGACACTAGGATAGTGGACACAGACTTCAGCACCGAGATGCCTTAGTTACCTAACCCATGGGCTGCGGGTGCATAGGGCTGAAAGTGTGTCGGGTTTCTGTGTTGATCCCAATGGAGCCTGAAGTAAGAGTTGCTGGCCGGTGACCAGATGGAGGTGTCCGGAGTGATCCAAGGATGGATCGAGGAAGAAGAAGTCCTGAAAGAGAAGGGGACAGAGTCTCAGTCACTAGCCAGTGACCGGGCCGGAACCAGGAGGGAACCAAATGCTGTCGTCGCGATCAGGATGAAGAGTGGACGCTTGACTCTGCAGCTGCGCGGACCAGGAGGTGTTCTCGATGACCAGGCTGGAGGCACGAGCTGTCCCACGAAGACTTCTGCTGTTAGCTGTGTTGGATCGTCGATCTGGACAACAGGCCTTGGCAAAGGCAAGCCCACGCAATGGAGCAAAGATGGCGTCTGGTGCGGACCAGGAGGGTCCGGGGTTCTTCTCCTTTGCAGGGAAGTAAGGGCCAGTCTGGGGGACCAGACCAGCGGTGTTGATTTCTTCGGGTCGTCGTCTTAGAGGTCACTAGCCAGCCGGCAAGTGACCAGACAACCGGGTCAGCAGCAACCAGGCAAAAGGGCCCCACGCAGATCTCGTGGATGCTGGTTGGCTGGTCTTTGGTGCAGGTGCTGCTTAGGTGTAGGGCTTCTCAAACCCCGATGCACTCACTCGAGGATCCCCCGGCGGTCGTGCTGGAAGCGCAATGCAGGCTTGTGAAGATGGCCGGCTTCAAGTGTCTTGTCGCATCCACGGGTCCCAGCTGTGCTGTGGAGGCAGGTTGAGGTCAGAGAGGTCTGAAGATGCAGGTCTCGTCGAGCTGGGCAGTCTTGTTCCTGGAAGAAGGACGTTACAGCAACCCGCAAAGATGCTTGATGGTGCCTGCGGAGTAGGATGGTCACTCCCTGACCATAGGGGAGATTCTTCCGTCTTCTGAGGAGAAGAACGTCGAAGGGTCAAGAGTTTCTTCTTCTTAAGTTGTCAAGAGTAATCTAATTTCTAAGAGACCAGCTCCTACCTTTATCCGTTTAAAGGGGGCTGCACTATGACTAGGTCCCTCCCCTGGGTGGGACCAGGAAGGGGGGTGGTTACACCCCCTTTCCTTTGTCAGGTTTCGTGCCAGAGCTGGGGCTGGAGTGCCCCAGCAGCTGGTTTGAACCGGTGTATGCAAGGGTCACCTTGTGTGCCCCAGGCATGTCTCATTCTATTCAGCCTGGTCCTCCCTAATACACAAAGTCCTGTCTGGGGTGGTGCTGGCACCTCCCCAGGCAGAAAACCCTTTGTCCAAGCCTCCCTCGCTGGAAGGACTTCCAGCAGCAGGAGGTCAGACATGTGTCTGTGGTGGCAGCATCCATTTTGTGATGCTGAGGCTCTGGTTAAGTTTAACCGGGGTTCTGGTTCTGTACATGTCGTGACCCTCTAGAAGGGTGGAATGCTACCCCCGTCGCCAAAACTGGCAAGGGGGTAGTATTCCAATTCGTATGACACCTTACTCGACATGTTTTGATAATGCTATACCTAAGTTGGCAAATAACCGCAAGGATTATAATGCACTTAAGAGTATATGGTATAGCGTTATCATGGAAACAGCCTAAGGACATGGTTCCGAAAGCTGCAGACAGGCTCAGCTCATGCTAGAGCACCATCTTACATATTTCCAAGCACTCTGCCTCCAGGATTGATGAGGCCTACCATAGGAGTGACGTATAGGAATCTATGTGTCCATTTTAGGGTTAGATATAGGGATACTATATCTAAAGCAAAGGGTGATTACACCACCTTGCCCCAGCTGTACTACCAGCCAGTTGTGCCAGTTTTGGATGGCCAGCCAGGGGTGGCATAATACATACTGCAGCCCCTGGTAGGCCCTGGGTACACCTATGCCCTGGGTACCTAAGTTACACTGTACAGGGGCTGATAAGGTGACCCAGCATCCAATCAAATATGTACCTAGGGTACATGGAGTCCATTTTAACAGAGAGAGCAGGAAGCCTGGGGCCCTGAATAGCAGGATCCGAGGCCAACTATGTCGAAAACCAGCTAAACACTAGGCAAAAAGTTGGGGGCAACCATAGTCAGGTATCCACCTTCCTACAGTCAACATGTTTCAGCCTATTAACCCTCCAAAGAGGTGTTTGCGGCATTCTTCAGGACTTAATCAAAAGTTCTGCTGCTCAATGTACTCCATCAATAACAAGCATTGGCATAGCCAATAGGTCTCGCCTTTGGGACCTTATAGGTGTTTAGCCATGCAGATCAGTAACAACGTGAAATAGTTTATAAAAAAGAAGACTAAAAACTAACTAAGCTAGCCGTGACTTTATAACTGGTTAATCAAACGTTTCTGGAGGTTTAATATATATAAAGAACTCCTTTTTTCTATGGTGTGTCACATAAAATTGATGCTCTAAATTTTGGTAAGAGTACACAATGTCAAAAAATTCAATACTGCCTTTATAACAATTTACTTTTGAAAGCTTGAAGTGAAAGACAAATGGCATTTGCTTATGAGTAGGCGAAATGACTATTGCCAGATGACAATGCAATTAGCATTTTTTGTATAAGATGTGTTAAAAGTATGGGTAGGGAAAATGGCTATTTTGGCCAAAGGCTCCCCTTTCTATATGCATGCTAGTTTTAATTTGTAAACAGAATCACAATTTTGTATGTGGTACACTGTAATGTTATATGAATTTGTTTTACCCTTGTGATAAGCAAGGGATGATAATGAACCATTTTTTCGTCCCAGGTTTAAAATGGATTCAGGTTGGAACAGACATGGTGTTGGTTGACTTTGCCTCAGAAAATGTTTGTTTCCCGCATGCTGCTTTCATGCGACTTAAATCCCTTCAGTGGAAGAGGCGGCTGCATGCCTGCATATATGGCCAGATCAGTACTTGGCTGTTTCGGTTCTCCAGTGGGGCTAGAATAGAAGCTGTTAATGGCAGGGGCTTAGCTTCCCATTGGTGCGGCAGGTGGAGTGGCACCAGGTCCCAGATGCCTTAAAGGCCCACTGAACCCTGATAACTGCTGTTTGTCATAGGTCAAACAGAGGCCTGAGGGGCCCACAGAACAATTATTATTGCTATTTTCCACAGTCCAAATAAAGGGCAGAGGTCACATTTTCTTTCTTGCCTTGGGGCCCTGGGCACACTGGCTAGGCCCCTGATTAAGGATGCAGTGAGGAAGAGGTGGCGAGACAGGTGGATTATTTAAACAGCTCGACAATGACTTCATGCCTGGGTATTAAAGTATTCATTGCAATTAAGGACTGAAGCAGGAATAGATCTCATAATATAGGAAGGACTATGTACAAATGCAGCTCGATTAGCGGCTGCCTTTAACTTCTCACTTATCACCTTTCCTTAGTTTACAGTTTTATTTTAGATGCAGACTTAAATCGTGACCTATGAATATGTTTATCTATCTTTAGGTTACAAATGACCCATCTTTTCCATATGCAAGTATCAGACAGGTCAGGAACGCCTAATGGCTCTGAACTTGATAAAGCCACATTAATCACTGTCTTGAAATGCAAATGGCAGCATTAGGCACACAGAAGTGTAATCTACGTAATCTCATTATGTTCAGGGTACGGGAGAGTATTTAGGGCATAAAGCACTTTGACAAAAACATTTCCGCCACCTTAGAAATTCAATCTTCCTTGTCCTCCCCTAGTATTCAAGTAGTACCCCATTCTTTGTATACCTGAATTAAATAGGCACGCAGAATAGTAACGTATTTAAAGGCCGAGTTCAGAATTACAGGGAAGGTGCACTGTCCCAGACTACACAAGGGTTGTGCAAGAGAAGTGAATTGCTACAATGGCAATGTCTTCAGTGGGTGCTGTCATCCCACACAGGGATCGAGGGAAAGAGTCTTCAGAAATGGTCAAATGAATGCATCTGGGAAAAATCAGGACTTGAGCACCATTGTAATAACAAAGTGAGATGAGTAGAAATGGTAGCTGAAACTGAATGGAGGGCTCCAAATTTCATAGTGTTGATAAGATAAGAGTTACCGTTACCAGGAAATGGTAAGTTAGTTTATTCACCGTACGTTACTCCACTGTATCTGTCCCTAAAGATTATCTGGTGTTATCTTAAATTCCAGGAATATTTTATTTACTTTGGAAAAAAGAATTCGGCTAGTTCATTACAGCTTTTCGGCTGGGAGTTGCTACATTTTTATAATCAAAGGATGAAAGTGATTTAACTTTGTTGAAAATACGCTGTAACTCTTCCTCCCAAATTGTTATTGGTGCCTACATTTTCTTTTACATTTCTTGAGATCATAGGAGTACCATGGCGCGGAAGGGGCAGACAGATGGTTAATCTTCAATCTAAAAGGCCCTACTTGACAAACTGACTGGAAACAATGTGCGAGATGATTAGCCTTGAGTAGCTCAAGACTTTCACTGATCAGAAGTAGCTCTCACTTCAGAAAAGGTTGAATACCCCTGTTGTAAACACTTAATATCCCCCAAATCAAATAATTTGAAAAATGCACACAAAAAAACACCCTACCCCACAGCACTGCCACCAACCCCACCACAGTAACCTTGAAAACCATAGCCCCTTTCCCCAAAACACTGCCATCATCCGCTCCCACATGACACTGGCCCTTTCTGCTTGCCCTACACCTACTGCTCCACACTGCCACCTACACTCTAAACACTAAATGGCTATCTGCTTCTGCCATAACACTGCCCTCTATCCTGCCACCCCCTCCCAAACTGACCCCTACCCTACCATTGTCCCTATTGCCAAACACTAGCCTCTACACTCACCAATGTATCCTGAAAACACTGGACCTCCAGCACCAAAACACTAGGGAGGGAAGGCTGGATGAGAAGGGGTGAGTGGGAGCCACCAAAGAACGGCCAGAGGGCTCAACCAGTTGTTTTTTTTAAGCAGAGGACGGGGCACTGGCACGTTTGGTGGGACCCTTTAGAAAAATATTGGCCCACTGGGCCCGGCGTTTCACTGCATTTAAATCTTGGCTTGTCCCCGGTTCCACCACATCCCGCATGGGAGCTGGACCCCTGCATTAATATACTGCCCCCTCTCAGGGGCCACCATGCTGGTTTTCCCATGTCCCCTTCCATTTCCTTGCCTAGGGCACCCACAGCCCCAGGAAGAACGAGCAAGCTGTAGGAGTGGAGGCGACAGATGGATACTGCTTCAGCATGCCAGTATAACCTACCTGATCTTCTTTTTGGTTCCCCGTTCTCCGACGTACAATCTGTTCTCTCTTCTGGCTGCAGAAGAGTCCAAGCTGTAGCCAGGAAGGTCCGGCGGCAGGTGGTGGAGTCCAAAGCCCTCCAAATCATTGCAAAACAGCAGGCAGGCCGGTGTGGAGTAAATAAACAAAGAACACATCACTTGCCTGCTGCTAAGATTCCTCCTTTTATTGGCCCATTGGCAAGCGCTGGATCAATGCAAGGACGAGGTAGCATTCACTGGCATTTTTATGAAAAGTGCAGACTTGTTACAAAACTGGCAATTTTGTTTTGTACATCGCTATATCCTGGAGGGTCTGAATGGCAATGCTCCCCAATATAATCATGCCCTGTGGGATACAGTGTGAGTGTTTGATTGGTTCAGATGCTTGGGCTAAAGAACGGTGATGGATTAAACCCAGATCTCTTGACTGAGTGTGAGTGTTTGATTGGTTCAGATGCTCCGTCCATCACCACCCCCTTTTTTACCACTTTTTGGCCGCTATAAGTGTATGCTCAGACGTGAATCCCTTGCTCACTTTGCCACTGGATTCAAGCAAGCCGGGCCGAAGACGGTGAAATGCCAGAAACCGGTCCCCGGAAGCTTGTTTCTGGTCCAGGGAAGGCATACCTTGGCAGTTCGGGCTGGACTGTTCCCATGAGGCACAGGGTCAGACTGATTTGCATATGGCTATGTCTGAACTGGGGTGGCAGAGTGGGCTAAAGAACGGTGATGGATTAAACCCAGATCAGTTGACTGGGTGTGAGTGTTTGATTGGTTCAGATGCTCCATCCTTCACAACCCCCTTTTGTACCACTGTGGGATACAGTGGCCCAAACTCTGCCGGGGAACACAAGCTATTCAGGATAGATGTGTTGCAGCAGTCAGTACTATGTTGTGACTTGGATATAGCCTATTGCTTGGGTCAGGCAATTGGCATGAGTGTGGAAGTTCGGTGCATTGCCTGGATTAGGTCTATATGCTTCTCTAAAGATACCCAAGCATCGTTAATGGACAAGCTGTTCAATGGCTCTCACCTTTTAAGCAAGAAAGCGGACTGGGCCCCAGACAGATTCCTTGGGTCTGTCTGCCTCGGCCACGCAATTTCATCACAAATCTCATCCCCTTTTGGCTACAGTAGGGTTTTTCAACACTGCCAGCGCCAGACCCTGCTGCAAACCCAACAGGTCTCCAAGTTCTTTCATGGCCATGGCACACAAAGGCAACGTCCAAGACATCATGCCACTGAGTGACCTGCTGCTACAACTGGTGCAGCTGCAAAACCTCTTGGTGTCCTTCCAGACACTGACTCACCCTATTGTAGGCAGTATCCAACATTTTCTCCAGTGAATTAGATTGTGCCAGTGGCAGACCCCTCTCCCTATTCCACCCAGACTCAACAGTGGCGACGGATGTATCACGTCTGAGATGGGAAGGCCATATGGGAGACAGAGACTAGGAATTCCTTGTCACCGGCAGAGACACAACTCCACATCAAGCTGTTGGAGTTGCGAGCATTTCACTTGGCGGTGAAGGTCTTCCGGCCCACCATCACAGGATGGCTGGTGCAACTTCTCATAGACAAGACAGTCAATGACGATGGTCTCATCAGGAAGAGTCACACTTGAACTTGTTTGACAGTGAGCCGAGGATTCACTGGCTGCAGTTGTTTGGTCCGATGAACAGGCGCTGGAACTGCGTAGTTGAATTTGACTTCCTCCCAGGTACGCTGCCCTGAGATACTCGGTTGTATTGAATATAGTGTGAGAAGCATATGGGAGAGGCGGCGATCTACCATCCTGTTGAGACCATGGTAATTAACTGGAACGGTCGAAACATTGACTATACAGGAACTATTTCATAAGAATGATGTTTTCCAACAATCGCCTTTGCTTAACGTGTATTCGACAAAAAGATATTTACAGCCCGGTTTCTGTGTACAAAATGTGGATCCGACTGTTTTATCATCATATCACTTTCATCTTGAGCACCGTGCAGTCATCACTACATGATTTATATATACACGTGCTGCTGAGAGTACAATTAGAATTTTTGGAAATTAAAAGGCCTCATCTGAATTCTAATCATGATAAAAATGGAGAATTCATATCTGCCCAGGGCCTGCATATGTGATACAGACCTGTGAGATAATGAACTTATAGACCCCTGTATTTGTTCACAGTGCGCTTGAGAAGTGCTTATATGGGTCTCCACTTCTCACTTCTGGAGCAGAATGACGTCGACACTGAGCTGCACAATGTCTCCTGCTGCGTGCAGCAGGACTTTTTAAAGTTTGAGGATCCAGTCTGACGTGTAGGGAATATTCACAAGGTGAGAAATCAGCAGGTAAAGGAGTATCCACCAGAAAGAGCGTTACCGAAGGCAAGTAACTGGTTTGTTATGTTTTCCTGCTGTTGTATAATATCTAATTTTGGATGGTGAACTCCGCTCGCGGAGTTTTCCGTACTCTGTGGAGCTTTCAGAGTTTCTAAAAACCCCGCTTCGTGGAGCATAGCAAGGTTTTTTCCCATGCTTGTGCTCTTTAACGTCAAGCACCTTGCTCTAACTCACCATGGTCCAGTTGGCGAGCAAAATCATCCTCCTGGCGAGATTTCTCAAAGCGGGTGGTTGGATTTCCCAATGCGAGTGGTCGTGGCAGATCACAGCCAATCGCGTTAAGAAACCTTCCGTTTGCATTGACAAAGCTGCAGATCGAGTAGAAGCAGCTGCAACCTCATGCGCTGCACATGGTGCCATTCGCGATTATTTTTGCAGGGCGGGACAAACACCCGGAGATCAAAATCACCACAAACGGCATGACCCTAACACACTCCGCTGCTCGCGGAACTCCGCGTACAGTGCCGGAGTGTTTTTGTCACTTTGCGGAGTTCCTCATTGCGGAACTCCGCCTAGGCTTAATCTTATGATGAAAATATAGATATCAGTCATATGTTAAGAAACAAAGATGAGTAGAAACCTTTTGGGTGGAGTAAATTTAAGACATTAATATTGTAATTTTTTGGGCAATTAGTTGATTTTTGCAAGTACTAACACTTCTCTGTGTCAAGTAAAGACCTTGAGAGTTTTGTAACTTTCAGATACTCAAATTGTGGATTTTGTTGCAATAAAAAGCAGCCTCAGTTATCCTGCAAGAGTTTCTTGATTAAACCTATTGCAACTACAATATGTGCTCTCTCATGTAAAATTAGGTTGTGAGAAGCTTTTCTGCAACTCAAGCTACGCCTTACTTTTCACCTGGTGTGGATGCATTCCTCATGTGTAGTGAGATCTCCTTTCTCAGTAAAATGTTTCTGGCTTTCCCCTCCTGTATTAGGCTTTAGTCCAGTGTGAATTCTCTCATGTGAAATGACATTGCATTCGTGATTAAACCTTATCTGACATTCAGAACACACATAAGGCTTTTTTCTCCCGTGTGAGTTCGCTCATGACAAGTGAGAAGTATTTTGTAATCAAAACTTTGCTTGCATTTCGAGCACTCATAAGGTATTTCCCCAGAGTGGGATCTCTCATGAAGCATAACACTGTCTTTCAGATACAAGCTTTTATGGCATAAGGATTTTCTCCAGTGTGGAGTTTCTCATGGTGAGAAAGTGTTTTTCTCTGCAGCTTTTCTGGAATTCAGAGCACTCATAAGGATTTTCATCAGTATGGAGTCGTTTAGTGAGGCTGTGCCAATTAAATAGGAATTTCTGGCATTCACAGTGTTGGTAATGTTTTTTCCCTGTGTGCGTCTGCTCATGTAGAGTGGGATTGCGTTTAAAATTGATGCTTTTCTGGCATACGGAGCACTGAATTATTTTTTATGGTGAGTTTTCTTATGGTGCTTGAAACCATCTCTACCTCTGAATCTTTTCTGACATTTAGAACACTGATAATGTTTTTCTCCAGTGTGGATTCTCACATGTTCAGTGAGATGAGATTTTTGGCTGAAACATTTTTGGCATTCGGAGCACTGATAAGGTTTTTCCCCAGTGTGGATTCTCACATGTTCAGTGAGACTAGATTTTTGGCGGAAATATATTTGGCATTTGGAGCACTGATAAGGCTTTTCCCCAGTGTGGATTCTCACATGGTCATTGAGATTACATTTTTGGCTAAAACATTTTTGGCATTCGGAGCACTGATAAGGTTTTTCCCCAGTGTGGAATCTCACATGTGCAGTTAGAAGTGATTTAAGTGTGAAATCTTTTTGGCATTCAGAGCACTGATAAGGTTTTTCCCCAGTGTGGGTTCTTATATGCTGAGTGAGATGGCTTTTTACACTGAAACATATCTGGCATTCGGAGCACTGATATGGTTTTTCTCCAGTGTGGGTTCTTATATGCTTAGTGAGATGGCTTTTAATACTGAAACATATCTGGCATTCAGAGCACTGATAAGGTTTTTCCCCAGTGTGGGTTCTTGTATGTTCAGTGAGTCTGTTTTTGAAACTGAAACATTTTTGGCATTCAGAGCACTGATATGGTTTCTCTCCAGTGTGAGTTCTTATATGCCGAGTGAGACAGCCTTTATCACTGTAACATTTGTGGCATTCCGAGCACTGATAAGGTTTTTCCCCAGTGTGGGTTATTATATGCTGAGTGAGACTGCTTTTCTTTTTGAAATATCTCTGACATTCAGAGCATGGATAAGGTTTTTCCCCAGTGTGGGTTCTTGTATGCAGAGTGAGACAGCCTTTTTGACTGAAACATTTGTGGCATTCAGTGCACTGATAACGGTTTTCCCCGGTGTGGATTCTTATGTGCCGTGCGAGACTACCTTTTATACTGAAACATTTCTGGCATTCAGAGCACTGATAAGGTTTTTCCCCAGTGTGGAATCTCACATGTGCAGTCAGAAGTGATTTAAGTTTGAAATGTTTTGGGCATTCAGAGCACTGATAAGGGTTTTCCCCAGTGTGGATTCTTGTATGTTCAGTGAGTCTGCTTTTGCAACTGAAACATTTCTGGCATTCAGAGCACTGATATGGTTTCTCTCCAGTGTGGGTTCTTATATGCAGAGTGAGACTGTTTTTGTCAATGAAACATTTCTGGCATTCTGTGCACTGATGAGGCTTTTCCCCAGTGTGGGTTCTTGTATGCCGAGTCAGAGTGCTTTGATCACTGAAACATTTCTGGCATTCAGAGCACTGATAACGTTTTTCCTTAGCCTTAGAGTGGTATCTTGTATGCTGAGTGAGACTGCTTTTGTCTTTGAAACATTTCTGGCATTCCAGGCACTGATACGGTTTGTCCACAGAGTGGGTTATTGCATGTCGAGATAGACTCTGTTTGTTACAAAACCTTTTCTGGCATTCAGAGCACTGATAACGTTTTTCCTTAGCCTTAGAGTGGTATCTTGTATGCTGAGTGAGACTGCTTTTGTCTTTGAAACATTTCTGGCATTCAGAGCACTGATAAGGGTTTTCCTCAGTGTGGATTCTTATATGCTGAGTGAGATTGCTTTTGTCTTTGAAACATTTCTGGCATTCCAGGCACTGATACGGTTTGTCCACAGAGTGGGTTATTGCATGTCGAGATAGACTCTGTTTGTTACAAAACCTTTTCTGGCATTCAGAGCACTGATAAGGGTTTTCCCCAGAGTGGATTCTCATATGTTCAGTTAAATAAGATTTTCGGTTGAAACTTTTTGGGCATTCAGCGCACTGGTAAGGTTTTTCCACAGAGTGGGTTAATGCATGTCGATATAGACTCGGTTTGATACTAAACCTTTTCTGACATTCAGAGCACTGAAAAGGTTTTTCCCCAGTGTGGATTCTCATATGCTCAGTGAGATAAGACTTACGCCTGAAACTTTTGTGGCATACTTTGCACGGAGAGTGGTTTCCCCCTGTGTGCATTCTGTCGAATTCTGTGAGATAAGATTTATGGCTGTATCTTTTTGGGCACAGGTAACTTTTTTCCCCAACTTCGGGCTAGTTAGATAATGTTCAGCACTTATCTCTAAAAATTGTGTGTAATCTTCTCAACACTTGAATTGAGCAAACTATTTCTGGAAGCAGCCCTGTAATACCTGTTGAAGTTTTTCTAGCAGATAATAGTCTTTAGGTAATAGCCTCTCCGGCAGCAACTTAATTTGTGACTGAAGTTTTTCTCAAATTTATTTGTATAGGTTCTTAGCAATGCAGCAATACGGTGTTAGTCTGATATTTAATGATTAAATTGATAAGTTCCTTTTTGCACTGACGTAATGGCAGTAACTGAGGGAGTTAGAACGTGCACAGTACTATTGTGGATCATTAGTCGTTGAACATCAGTTCCTTCTACCCTTTCTATGTTTGGTGTAAGGTTAAGGTTTGTAGTTCTGAAGATGAGGATTTATTTACATTAGCTATAGCGCAATGGTGATCCTTTAATCCATTTTTATATTTAACAGTTTTACATATCACTCCTGCACAACAGATAATGTTGAGGCGATTTACATAGAATTACAGAACAGTACACAATAAAAAAGAAACAATCTGAGATGGCCATTAACACAATAAAGTGGTGCATTTTTAAGGTCTTCGCAAGAGTGAGCAGAGTGGGTCGAGGTGTTATATCCCGAAGCAGATAGTCTCAAACTTGTGTAACTGGTTAAAAACGGTTGTTGAACAAAGGTGATTTTCTAATCTTTTGGTTGTTAACGTGTCAGCTTCGGAGCCTTCTTTCAGCGTCTTTTCTTTGATGGTATCCAGATGAAACCTTTAGTTGTAACTTTCTTTTATGCAGTGTGTGCTTCCTCTCTGGAATTACATGATGCTTTAGATGAACGTTATTCTGTCATGCTGAGGCAATTTGTCTTTCTGATAATATTTCAGATGAGGATGCTGAAGTGGTCTTTCTACATTATTTCTGATGCTGTGTGCACAGATATGGCTTTGCTCTGGGTTAATGAAATGCAAAATTAGAGACTTCACTTACAGGTGTAGTACTTTCCTCGCCACACTTAGATTTTTGGAAATTGTTTAAACGTAGAATGCTGGATGTCCTTCAGTTTTTCAAAATAAACCTTCTTTTGGCACTGACATTCAGTTGCTTAGTGCTAAATCTTGCTTTCTTCGTCCGTATTTCAATCACCTATAGTATTAAAATTAAATAGTTAATACATGTACATTTCCAAAAATATAATTTACAAGCCAAATCAATGCAGAATTTTGAAAGTGTTGAGCTGTTCTTCAGACAGAGCAGAGTGTAGAATGGTAGCCCGAGAGTACTTGGATGTAGGAGTGAGGATTTGTAGAATTTTCAGCATTTTATTAAGCTCACAAAGGATACATGTACCCTAAGGAGTTGCAACATAGAATCCCAAAGGCAGATATTAAAGTCATATGGACTGGCAGCAAACAGATATTAAAAAAATATATGCTATTAATTAATTTAGGCGTTTTCCCCTGCCCTGAGTTACCACCTACTTGTATCTGGTTTCCTGACTTTTGAGCTCTGGCCTCTGCCGCACGCAAATCTATTGTGTGCTGCGAGGACTATGCCTAGACCTATCCCTCAACTATGGTCCAGAGTGTGAATCAAGGGCAATGAAATTAAGGCGTACTTTCATGTGTTCATTTTATTCCACCTGATTATCAGTTGGGTGCAGAAAACCAGGACACAATCTTTTTCCAGACAGAAAAATTAGACTCAAAAGACGCATAAGACTCTGGGTGCAGCAGAAGCAGCCAAGACTTATGCTGTTTTTTTAACTAACTGGGGAAAACACACAATTCTTTCCTCTGTTGGTGTTCACAGTTGTTGTCAGCCTGTGATTCGGCGTTGAGTGCAGAGCATATCGATTAGAGCCAAGGGGCCGAGCTGAGGAGGAGTTGACGAGCAAGCAGAGCGGAGCCTGGGACGACTGCCAGGGTTTGTTTTGTGACCGGTTCCCGCTTCACCCGCGTCCTGTTATACGGGCGCTTTAAGTTCTACGGATCTGCTGTGGGGGCAGGAACGGCCGCTGCCAGCACCGCGGTGCTAAGGCGCTGCTGGTGCTACTCGTGCGGCGGCTGCTGCAGGGCACCCAGGCGCACAGAGGAGCCTTGGCATGCCGCCTGATTTTTGTCAAAAATGTGTTTATTAATAATTTTTTTCCACAGTCCACAGGCAAAAATGACTTCCTCACTTGGTCCCACGCATGGATCAGAAAGCCTCAACAGGTGGACAAAGTGCATTGATCAATATAAACCAGCTCCTCCTCTTATTAGATAAACCAAATGAAAGATACAGCTTCTAAGTGCCCCGGAGCTGAGAGAGAGAGATAAAAAAGAAAAAAAGAAGATCATGCAACTTTGCTAAGCCAGCAGATAGGTCTAAAGAAAACTCAACGGCCTTCTGTAACGGTAATTTCTCCAGGTTGCTCCACCGAGGTGTTGTATGCGGAATAGCCAAAAAGCGTGGACAAACTCATCCTAACATGGGATAAGTAATTATGAATCTAACAAGGAACAAAGAAAAAAACACACAACAAACCCCACCCGACGTGGCGGCGTGTTCATACTAACGAGAGGTTGGTCGACACTGGAATTGTGATCAAAACTGGAAGAGATGGCGGGCTCTGATGGTGGAGGGACACACCGCTGACAGACGGCCCCGGGAGAGGAAGGAGACAAGGGGACCCATTTAAATTAGAAATTCTTATAATTATCCCTGAAAATATCAGCCATACGTTCTAGGCTGAGCAGTCTCCAAAGACGAGAGTGCCATAGGGAAATAGTTGGAGCCTCCCTTCTCTTCCAGGAGGCTGCCAGGGTGACCTTAGCTGCCCCACACGCACCAATCTTAAAGTATGGGACTCAATTTCGGGCAACAACAGGTGGACTTCTTTTCCATCCCCAATCACTCCAATCCATTTCAACCCCCGGCCCAACATGAGGGCCCTTTGATGCCGGGAGAAGGGGAGGCGGCTTAGCTCTAATACATTTGTTACACAATTTTGATCCCCTTACTTTTGATCAATGTCAAAGAGTCTTTGAATTGAAGAACACGGAAAGATATCAGTATATCCAATTAATGCACTGGGCCCTCACACCTCAGATATGGAAGGCTGCTCTTCGACCTCTCACAAAATTTGAGGGCTTTCTCACCAAGACTGCTAACATGAAAGGGGTGATCTCATTTATCTATAGCTTCCTCCTTAAAACAGTGCTTTGCACACGCCCCCGGTATATGTCTATGTGGAAAGACTTAATTCACCGTCCTATTTCCGATGAGGAATGGACGCATCTATGTTCCGACATCGCACGCTTCAATCATTCCTCAGAACTCAGGGAACTGCCGCCTGATTTTACGTATACACCAAGCATTGAGCAGAGCAGAGCTGAGCAGAGGAGTGGAGGGAAGTGCCTACATCTGCCGTCTGTAGTGGGACTGGCTCTGGATTCCGCTCTTGCTCCTGAACGATTGCCAGCATTCTCCCTTGTACTCTTGACGGCGATGAATAGCAACGAAAAAGCAATGAACAGTGAGTGGTGAGTGATAAGTGGCAAGTGGTTAAGGTTAAGTAGTTAAGGTTGATCGGTCCGTAGGTCGCTGAGCCATTGGGGTCTGTAATAAGTCTGTAATACAAAATCTGAGAAATTACACAAAGGGGAAAGTGACAACAGACTTTGACCCTGTTAAAGCACCCCTCGACCCCTGAATTACTATGCATGCCTAGACTACAGCCCTACCCGGAGCCCGGCAATTAATCAATTGAATAATTAATTAGTTAATTAACTAAGTAACCAGCAGCACCGGCGGATTCTGTACTGAGGTGTGCTTTGGGGATGTTTTCCCTTGGAGGTGTTTGGAGGTGTTTTTGTCCAATCAAAGCACTGTTTGGTCTTGTCACTGGCCCGTTTGAGTCTCTGAAAGAAGCAAGACTTCTTCACCTTAGAGGGCGTATTATGAGGTCAGGAAAGGAGCGGCCACCTTTCCCTCCTATCAAAAGGAAAAGAAAAATACAACAAATACTAATATTAGATACGTTTAAAATAAAATAGCAGGTGACATATAGTCCTTTAAATCATCTAAGGTCCATACATTTGGGAAACTGGGAAAGTCGCCGTCAAAGTTTGATTTTATGAAAGATCCAACATTGATAACTAACCAATGTGATCTTCAAACTCCAATTAAACCACTGAGTAGAACAAATATTATATCCCCTAAGCAAGGAGTAAGTGAACCAGGCCACCCTGAGTCTGAAGCTGAAGTCGAACGAATGTCAAATTCAACTAAGGACCAAGTCAACCATTGGGGTCAAATAACGGACCTAGAGATGTCAACTATTCCACTTATTGTTCGTTCACAACAAGAGGACGCAAAATGCACAAATCTAACAATGTGAGATACTCAGCAATTACTACCAACTAGGCAGCCAATGCCAATAAAGTGCAAGTAAAAATCAGAAAAGCTAACGGTATAGGGGAACCATCTCATTTGGGCCAAATAAATCAACCAGAGCAAGAAGCTCCAAATGAACTAAATGGTGGGGTGAAAATCATAAGGGAAGCCAATACCCCACTGAAATCGGATCTTACTCTGCCTAAAATAAATTCAGTTAAAAAACAGGAGCAGCCGAAATTTAATCAAAATAACGGATCTCAAATTAATAAGGACGAATACAACAGCAACCCAGAAACTCTGCAGCGTTGGAGTACTCCGTATCAAAAAGACATTTTGAATAGTAGTCCACAATTCATTAATTCTTGTGACGAGAGACATGATTTTGTAGGACCACAAAAAGAGGAGTATAAGGACCTATCATTCATAAATGGGCAACACCATAGCCCAGGTACTCAGGTACCAGGAAGTGGGAATGCTGGAGCAATTTGGGATTTATTCTTCAAAACCTCGCAATTAACTCTGGAAGCTTTAACATATAAGTCCAACAAAAAGGAGGGCCAAATAGATCTCTTGAGCGCTATGGCATCCTCTGTTACCGGAATTGAGCAGAAGATAACAACACAAAATAATCTAATAGTAAGGGCACAATCTCAGCCAATATCTACGTTTGCAGAGTGTAGTTGTGCCCCACTAATTAACAAACTGGCTACCATTCTGGATATTTTATAAACAATAATTGACGATGTAAAAGGGAATTTTCCTTATGTGGGAATTCAACCCATCAAGACCGACTGCCCCTCTAAAGATACAATAAAATGTAAAGACAATACTGTTGTTGTTAAAGATAAAATAGATGATAAAACAAAAGATCAAGAAGTGATAAATCTATGCTCGACACAATCAACAATGACAGACGCAGCTCCGGAAGTTTAACTATCAAAAAGTCAGAGGAAAAAACAATGGAAAGCAAGAAATAAAGCTTCTAAAAGTGTAAAAAATACAAATGCATCAGATATAGTGAGATTGAACACTGGAAACAACCATGACCAAATATCATATTGTGAAGGTGAGGGTAAAGAAATGTCTCCAACAAAACCCTTTACCCTCTATTTCGGAACATGCAGTTATGAAAAATAAATGCCTAAACAAGCAAGCGGATAGTATTAAATATGATAGAGTATGGGAAAATTCAGTCCTTAGAAATGCTGCAAGTGGAGGAATGTAATAAGCAGGTGGAGAATAAGCCATCACAATTGGAAACAAATAGAGCAAAGAGTGAGAGTATCGGAGGGGATGAAACGAATAGAGATTTGTTAAAAACCTGGAAGGATATTAAATTACCACAAGATCTGGGAACCGAAACGAAGCAGTTACATAAACATCGACAATCATGGTCTCAAACTGTTAATAATCATAATGGAAGGTTAATTGAGCATGCTCAAGGTGAAAAAAACCTGCAACAAATTAAATTAAACAACCCAGATTAAAAAGGAGTGGTGCAGGTAATTTCTACGCCGGAATATAAATCTAGGGGTAATAATGATATCATGACTCGTGGGAACATATTAAAATTGTGTAATGCAGTACCCTCATTAAAGAAAATTAAATGTACCGACATAGAATCAATTGAATTCCACACATCAAGAATAATAATCGCAAATCAACATTAGTAATTTGGACATCTTCTACTGCCGCCAGCCTTATTATGCAAGAACATAATCTCTTTCAGGACTGGGGAATAAAAATAGACTCCCCTGCAACCTTCCTATCCTAGCCCTTTGGTTTCAACACAATTACAAAATCATAACCAAAGAGAACCGATAATAATAAGAAATACTCAATATTAAAAAACCCACAGGTATGACCAACGGGCATCTTTTAAAATTATTAGAGGTAAAAAAAGTAGACCTATTATTTGACACTGTCAAATTAGGTTGGCTAACAGCAGCCCTCCATAATGTCAGGCAGGACTGACATCTACAATCTGAAGTTTTTTTAAGGGGGCCAACAATTATGAATAAAAGGGTCAGATTATGTTCGTGGAATATAAATGGGGTTCAAGCAAAGATTCAGAATAACCAACTCGCTACATTGTGCTGTTTTCAAATCATTTGTTTACAAGAGACTTGGGCTTTAGTTCTTTTTAGATTGGAAGGGTATAGGGTTATTACTCATTAGCTAAGAGAACAAGTAACTATGGCAGACCTTGTAGGGGTTTGGCTATTTTTATATCAACTGAGCTAAAAATGGAAAGTGAAATGGACGTCCCAAGTCAAAAGGATTATCTAATTGTCAAAATAGGATACAAGGAACAAAATATAATTACATCTCTTGTAGTAATCAACGTATATAATTACGAAGAACAATGGCGACCAATTTGATAATTATGATATTGCAGCAACTGGACAATGACACCCAACCCAATAAACATAGATAATAAAATCTTCGCCAAATCTCCCTGATCAATCTGGCTTCATACCTGGCAGGGCAACCTCACATAATCTTCGGACCATTTTCTCTGTACGGCATCAAATTAACCCTAACTTGCCACCCGTGGCCACACTGCTCCACGCCACCAAGGCATTCGATATGTTGGAGTGGCCGTTCCTGTTCAGCATTCTACCGCGTATGGGTTTCAGCGCTCACTTTCTGCGTAATATCAAACTCCTTTACACCAGTTCCTCCACACGTCTCTGCATTAATGGTCAGGTATCCGACCCGATCAACATTGCCCGTGGCACTCGCCTGGGGTGTACGTTATCGCCCATGTTTTTTGCCATCGCCATGGAGCCCCTGGCTGCCAGGCTACGGCAGCACCATACACACAGGGGCATTGGTTTCTCTTCCCGCTCTCTCCTGGTCTCAATGTATGCGGATGACACCCTATATATCTGCCACCCCCAGGAAAACCTTAGCCCCCTGGTTCGGGAAATCATACTTTTTGGCGGGCTTTCGGGCATCCAGATGAACTAGAGTAAGTCGGTCCTATTTTCCCTGACTGATGCTACTGTCCCCTTCACACCGGACTTTCCATTTGTGTGGGCATCTGGCCCCACACGCTATTTGGACATCTGGTTAAGTACAGATTTGGATGAATTGTGGAGGTCAAACTTAGGGCGGGCTGTCGATTGGCTTGAATCCAGAATCCCTTCATGGAGCCAACTGCCGCTATCCTTGGCTGGCTGTATCGCCATACCAAAAATGGTGGTCCTGCCTAAATTCCTCTATCTCTTCTTGAACATACCTATCCCCCTCACCTCTCATTTCTTTCACAAACTTCGCTCTCTAGTCATTTGGGCAGGTGAACAACCCAGAGTGGCCTACGATATCCTCACCCTCCCTATGTCTGCCGGTGGGATGGGTGAGCCTGACTTTCGGATCACCCAGATTTCCCTTCACTCCAGTCTTCCAGCATGTCCCGACACGCGGTGCGTTTGGGCCTGAGAACTCCAGAGTCTCCGGGGTTGCAGGACACGCTACTATTTTATCAGTTACGTGCCACTAGCCAGAAACTGCACTCCACATTGCCTCAGCCCCAGCCCACTCTCCCGGCTCTGGAATTCATTCATACTTCCACGTCGCCGCACAAGTTAGTCACCAAACTGTACGCTTTGTCCTTGGGGTCTGCCCCCCATCTCATCGGATCGCGCAGACTTTGGAATTGACATTTCGGAGGCCGACTGGTTGTATTGCTGTAACCAAACCAAAAAGTTGTCCCCGAATTACCGGCTCCGCCTGATCCACTTCAAGTACTTGCACAGACTGTACCGCACCCCAGTGCTGCTCCACTGGTTCGAGCTCACCCCTGGCGATACTTGTATGCGTTGCGCTGCTCCCGCCGCAGACTTTGCCCAGCTTGGCTCTGCCCCAAGGTCTCTGAGTTCTGGCAGGCAGTGTGCTCCACCGTCTCTGACATCACCGGTACTGCAGTGCGCCCAGACCCTCCGCTGTGCCTTCTTGGCTTTGTTAAGTTTTGCCCTGATGCTTCCCGCCGCCTGATTTCGATGCGTTTGGTACTCGCCAGACGTAGGATGGCCATGTGTAGGGGTCGGCGGCCTGCTCCTAGAGTCGAGAGTTGGTTCGAGGATGTCTCTCGATGCCAGACTCCTCTCTGAGTTTTGCTATTTAATGCCAGCCAGGTCCCGCCCTGTCGACATTTGGGCCCCCCGGTCGTCTATCTCCTTTCCCGCTCCCACCCCAGCGGCGCTATCTCTCCTGCTCTCGCCGCCGGCCCTGGGTCCGTGGCGGCCGCCGGTGTTGGTTAGTGAATGCTCCCACCTCCCCTACTTCCCATCAGCACCCCTGCTGCTTTAGACTTTCATCTGTCATTGTGCTTTAATGCGTGCTTCCCCTTGGGAGGCTGTAGCCCTGGACTGTGGTTCTGTGACTTTAACATTCCTGGTTTTACTGAATTGCTGTAAACATAACCCAATTGCAACTCAATGTCTGTATTGTAATTTATCTTGTTACCGCGCGCGGCGGTTCTGCACGGTGTATTGTGTCTGCCATGTTGATATTCCTTAATAAAGGTTTTTGAAAATAAAAATAAATAAAAAAATTTCACTTTTAAAAGACAAAGAACTGTTTATTACGAGATCCCACGCATGGATGTTGGTCCAGGAATATACAAGTCTTAAGGTCCAACCATATTTAGAAATACCATGGTCTCTACAAACCAAAAACACCTTTATGAAAGCACGATCCGGCAACTTACCTGGCTTAAAACATTTAGTGCACTGGTTGAGAACATCTAAGCCGACTATGTGCAGCCTATGCAACATATGGGACGAAAGTATTTTGCATTTTGTTGTATATGTGCAGTAATGACGGCGGAAAGAAAACGATATTTGAAAAACTGCTTCATTGGCAGAGTTGTTCGTACCTGCAGACATACCATGGTAGTTTTTTTTAGACCGTCGGGTATTAAACTGAACGCCAATTTTACTACATTTTTAATACTTGTTAAAAAGAAGTTGGATACTTGTGAGTTGCCGACAGGAAATCTGGAAGTCTAAGATAATTAAGGACAACATTTAGGACTATTTTTATGACATCACACATAAATTACAGAAATATTAATTGACACAATTGATATTAAGTCCTGGAAAGATGACGGTCTGATGTAATGTCTATAAATTGTGTTTATGTTATTTACGAAAACTAATTTGGATTTTTTGAAATTTTAAAATTGTTGGTCTGTATTTAAATTGGTGTGCTTCCTTTAAGAATGCAGTAATCGTAAGATTTTTGTTAATCATGCAAATAAAATTTACCTTACTCCCTCTGTTAGAAAATGCTTTCCTCTTCCCTACCCTGCTTCACCTATCTCCCCCCAACCAACCACATGCATATATCTACCACCTGCCTAAAAAAAAGTGGTAAATAAAAGCAGATAAACACTATGAAATAGTGAAAGGCATGTGGTTTGACAGGCAGAAGAATCTGTTCCTTGTGGCAACTGCCCAGTCCATGGCGTCAAACTTGTAACTGGACGTTACTGGGGTAAATCCACCACAAAGTAAAAAAAAACAATTACATGAGATTTTTCTGCCACTCCAGCACTGTGCAACTTTTAACAAGGGACTATGAGAGGTCTTGGACCGGTCCTGTGACCTGGAGGGTCACACCAATTGTGCCCTTATTTAAGTCAGAGGACTGTCATGGGTTTAACAGCTAGAGCGGTGGTGGCAATGCACCCTGTTGTAAGGATCAATAGCCTGATGTGATCTTTGCATAATGGTCAGCGGAGTGGCGTCCTACTGACACACCCATGTAATGCTCCATTTCTATACATGTGCCCAAACTTTGAGCTAACATCAAGTACGTGTTTAGGGCGTTGGTGTGCGTAGGATAAATGCAATGTGAGAGTGCTAGTCTAAGGGACACCCCCCACCTCCACCCCCAAGACTCTCCCAACAGTTCAGGGCAGAAAATAGTACCCTACGACAACGTGATTGTTGAGGCCCAGTTGGACGATTGTGTGCTGCCAACCCGCCCGTTCAAGGTTGCATTTGCCAAATTCCTAACAAAACAGGGTCTGAATCTACTGGCTTCCTGGAAAGCTTGAGTTGGGCTTTTAGTGGCTGAATTCCAGACTACTCTGTGTCAGAGGCCCATGAGGGACTACACTTACTCCAGTGTCGGACACCCTATCTGAGTTTACGCCTGTGGTCCACCCGGCCACAGTGTGGGCTCAATTGCTGACGGTCGGGCCTCCAGAGAAGCTGCACTTAACGACAGGCCTAGTGTGACTGCTACCTTGGGACTGCTGATCTTCAGGCAACTGCAAAGAAAAAACAGAGTGGGTGCCCTACTGAATGCAGCACTACCTCCAGGACAAAAGCACTCCACAAAAGCCTGCTGGTGGGTCACTGCTCTCTCGAGTGTTTGGGCATGCCATTCAAGTGCCGGGGAACAGGAAAGAGACCCAGACAAGACTGATTCATCCTGTGAAAGGGTAAGACGCTTAGAAAAGAGCATAAACGCATTGGGGTGACTGGAGTGACAGAACTGCACCTATACTATATACTCCTAAATGCCCCTAGAGGGAAGGTGGTATCAGAACCGGACGCACCTGTCTGCTGCACATGGTAGTCTGGCATGCCTGCACTATCTTTTCACCCAGACTGTCCATAAAGTTGATTATAGTGCCGCTACACACATACCACCATTCGCTGGTGGAGGTGCAACTCGATGGTCCGGTTGTGGACTTCATGCTACCCCCAAGGGTTGATCCATGATATTTATAAGACAAGACGTTGAAAGCTCGTATGAGAGATGGAGCAGACTTCTATTTTAAGGAGAACGGGCGGCCTGTTGAATCAGCTTGCGTGCTATAGGATGAATTCAAGGCAGTGATTCGAGGCCAGACACAAGCCTTGATTGGGGGAATGCTGAAGGAACGTAAATTGAAGTGCGAGGCTCAGAACAGGGAATATGCTTTCCTGGAGGCACGTCTGGCAAGTGGGGAATCAGTTTCTCTCCCATTACACCATCAACTGAAGCAGCACACATTAAGAGCAGTAATGGAAAATAGCATGCACTCATGCGCTGGCTACCCAGCATTGTCTCTATGATGTGGGTGATAAAGCCAATGAGTTGCTTACATGGTTAGAGAGACAAGACAAAGGACGGAACTTGATCCTTGAGGACACTGACAACAAGGGGACGGAAATACTGGGAGAGACTTCCTGAAAGACCTGACCCTGCCAATGCTAACAGAGGAGGTTTCAGACTGCCTGAAAATAAGGAGTCTCCCGGAGGACCAAAGAACGTCTGAAGTGGCGGTCATCCCAAAAATGGACGAACCAGCAACTGAGTGTGGGTCTTATAGACCTACCTCCCTGCCTAATTTTGAGACTAAGGTCCTTGCGTAGGCCCTGGCGATCTGCCTGCGGACAGTAATTTCAACAGTGGATCATCCTGATCAATCGGTCTTTATGCCACACCAGGGAAGGCGCTTAAATCTCCTGACACCTTAATGGAGTACCAAATGCAACGGGGAATTCCTTTGCGGAACCAGTGGTGCTGCTGTCAAGTTCTCGTATGTGGCCCCTCTAGCGTGCATGCGCGTCAATAACACAGTCTCCCGAGTCTTTGCCGTCCGACAGGGAGGTCCCTTATCGCCTATATTCTTTACACGTGCGTGGGTTCGCCAGGACCTCTCATATGGGGTACTCCAGTTGATCAGGAGTGGGGGGAGAGAATCTCCCTCTACACTGACGTTTTGCTACAGGACACGTAATCAGCCTTCTTGAGTGAACGAATCCTACACATTTTTCATATATTTTGAGATTATTCAGGATATAAGATTAATTGGATGAAGTACTTAATATTCCTGCTGGTGGCAGGGACCCTGCGGCTGCACTCTAGGTGCACAGTTCGGGTGGTACTACATGGCTTTAAATATTGGGCGTGTTTATTACAAGAGAGCCACAGGCAGGAACGTACTCCCGAAATTAGATCGGCTTCGCATGGATGCCCCACACTAGTGGGCACTCCCGCTCTCCTTACTGGGCCGGGTCGCCCTATTTTAAGTGATCACCCTCCAGGGCCTCTAGTACATCGTGCAAAAAACTTCCTTTAAGATCCCACCAGAGATTTTCTTTCAAAAGGTAGTCTGAGGACTTTGGCTGCTGTTGTGGGATGGTGGCACTTCACACTGAGTAAGCTGCAGAGGGGAGTTCATTAAGGTGGACTGGTGGTCCGGAGCATTCTCAAGTATTACTGGGACACGCAGCTGATGGCAGTCAACAACTGGGTAAGGATCCTGCTTACCGGGTAGATAGATTGGCCATGGGCAAGAGAGGTTACCCCACCCCGGTGCTCTATCGAAGAAAGCTTGAGTGCACCCTACCTACCCATACCCAAACATTGGTAAAGGTGTGGAAAGAGGCTACCAAGTGTTTAGGCTGAGAAGGTAAGCTGACTGAAATTACTCCACTGTATGAAGGTGATCTCTTAAGTGCAGTGGGAGGATTGCAGGGCTTCACAAAATGGGGATTGATTAGCTTAGAACGGCTGGGCGATGTGTGGAGGCGACAGGTGCTTGTGTCCTTCACGATCCTACAACAAAAGTATAAATTAGGTGACTAAAAACGGTTCTGACATTTGCAGGTGGATCACGCTCTGCATGGTCACATCCGGGAAGGGGGGCAGTTGCCTGAAGCATCCCCACTGGAGGACCAGCTGCTAACTAATCCCATGACTGAAAAAGCAATCTCAACCATCTATAGGAAGTTGATCTACAGTTCTCTGGATCCCTTGGGGATGCGGAGAGCTGTGTGGCAGAGGGATCTAGGCACACTTGGCGATGGCGATTGGGTTGAGGCCATTCAGGGTGCCAGGGAGGTGGCAATTAGAACTCGTTTTGGTCTAATTTAACTACAGATTCTACATAGGACCTACTACTCCAGAGCTTTGTTGCACCGAATAGGGTGGGCGGCCACCTCTCTGTGTAGGGGGAATGTGAGGGGGGGGGGGGGGCTTTTTTAATGTGGTGTGGAGCTGTCCGGTAATTCAATGCTACTGGGTAGAGATCATGAGAATAATGTCCCAGGTCATGGGACTAGTGATCCCCCATGGGGGTCAAATGGCACCTCCTGAATATTACAAGTAAAGTGACATGGCATAGTTTTAGCAGAATATGACTGGCCCTGGCTTCAGCGGTTGGCAAGCGTAATATTGCAGCGGATGGGGAGCCAGCTCTCCCCCCCCAGGCTGGAGGATTGGGAAGCATATCTCAATTGGTGTCAACGGGTGGACACAGGGTGTATCCCAGTAGGGGCTGCCCTTGTAAATGGCAAAAGATATGGGAGGGATGGTAGAGCTACCGGGCCATGTGACGCGCCATGAAGTAGTGAAAGTTAAATATGTACCATCTTTGCGATCTAGTTTTATGTAGTGGGATTTGGCCAGGGAGTATCAGGACAAGCCAAGCTATGTTACTCACTCCATATTTGCAGACTTTGCCTTTTTGGTCTTAGCACTCTCACTAATGTGCACCGCATTTTCGGTGTCAACACTATCGATTGAGCACTAGTTCAATAAAAAGAATTTTAAAAAGTACATGTGTCTTGGCAATATAAGCAGTGTGCAGGTCATTTATTCAATCGAGTCTGTTGATCTATTGTTGAGCTCTGAGTTTAAGCAGCCGTCATTTCAAAGCTGAGAATTATGTGACTGCTTGCCCTCGCTAACTTGAGAGTCAAGTACAAAAGCACAAGTTACTTACCTTCGGTAACGATATATCTGTAAGAAACAGTAGTTAGTGTTAGATTCCTTACCTTAGAATATCCCCAGGCGTCAGGCTGGATCCGGAAAGTTTTCGTCAGCAGTACCCCTGCGCGTCGCTTGGCATCGTCTGCGGCTCTGCATTCAGCGTTGGCATCGTGATCGCCGGGATGACGTTGGAGTACTTAGACGCTGCCCTCGCGCGCTGACGTCAGTTCTGCATATAGCTTTACGCGCCAGGGATGCAGAGCCACGATAGAAACCGACACTGGTGCCATAAAACTAGGGCCCTGAAAGGGATGTCCTTAACCCTAGATATTCGTTCGCAGAACGGGGAGGATGGGTGGGGCGGTAAGGAATCTAACACTAACTACTGTTTCTTACAGATATATCGTTACCAAAGGTAAGTAACTTGTGCATCTGAAAGAAACAGGTTAGTGTTAGATTCCTTACCTTAGAATAGATACCCCAGCAATACCAACCCCGGTGGTGGGTCTGCGAATCAATATCACACCAGAAAGTCCCGGAGAACAGAACGGCCGAAAAAACCATCTCTCCGGACTTGGCTGTCCAGGCAGTAGTGCTTAGCAATCTTGTACAGTGAGTACCAAGTAGCTGACTGACATGTCCTGTAAGGGTTTATTCCCTGACCAAGGCAGTAGTAGCTGCCGTGGCCCGAGTGGAATGGGCCCTCAGCCCAACAGGAGGCTCCTTTTTCGCCAAGGAGTAACAGACCTTGATGCACAACACGACTCACCCTGAGATGGTTCGCTTGTCCACCGCCCGTCCCTTCTTAGAGCCCACGTAACCAACAAAGAGCTGGTCGTCCACCCAGAACTGGCGTGTGCGTTCTAGAAAGAACGTGAGAGGACGTTTTGGGTACAGATGGTGGAGCCTCTCTTTCGAGGGATGCGGAGGCGGAAAGAAGGTGGGCAAGCTGATAGACTGCCCGATATGAAAGGTTGCAACCACCTTGGGCAGGAAAGAAGGACGAGTTCTCAAAACAACTTTGTCCGGATGGACAGAGAGGAAAGGAGGCTTAGAAGATAGAGCCTGGAGCTCACTCACTCTCCTGGCAGAGGTGATGGCAACCAGGAATGCAGTCTTAAGAGTCAGAATATGAAGAGAACAATTGTGAAGTGGCGCGAAAGGAGCACAGATCAAATAGGTTAGAACAAGGGTCAAGTCCCACTGAGGCATCACGAAAGGAACAGGAGGGAACATGTGAGTAATGCCTTTCAAGAACCTATTTACAACTGGGGACTTGAAAAGAGAAGGCTGATCAGGAAGCCTCAAGAAGGCTGAAAAGGCAGAGAGATAACCTTTGATAGTGCCCAGAGTAGAGCCCTGTTGGGCAAGAGAAAGAAGGAAGAGGAGAACCTATGAAAGGGGGCAGAAAGTAGATCCACAGCCTTTGCTGTGCACCAAGCCACAAAATTGTTCCACCTGCAGGCGTATACTGATTTTGTGGAGCGACGCCTGGCTGCCAGAATCACATTACAGACTTCAGGAATCAAGTCAAATGGCCTCAACTGTCGCCGCTCAATCTCCACGCATGTAGGTGGAGACTGGACAGGTACGGGTGGAGGGCAGTCCCCTGCTGCTGCGACAGAAGGTCCTCCTGAAGAGGCAGACGAATCGGGGGATCGACTGACGTGCTGAGTAGCTCGGGATACCAGTATCTTCGTGCCCAGTCCGGAGCCACAAGGATGTCTTGGGCTCGGTCTCGCCTGATCTTCAGCACTCTGGGCAGAAGTGGTATAGGCGGTAAGGCGTACAACAGACCGCAGCGCCACTCACGACGAAAAGCGTCTCCAAGCGAGTGCCGTCTTGGAAATTCCAAAACGCAGGACGGATGATATTGCACGTTCTCTTCGGTGGCGAATAGATCTAACCAAAGCTCTCCCCACTGCCGAAAGATACCTTGCGCCGAGTTCAGACGACATTCGGGATCCATCATGCACCGACGGCTGAGTTTGTCCGCCCTGGCGTTAAGGGAACCTGCCATGTGTTAAAGCACCAGGGTGATGCCCTAGCGTTCCAGCCATGTCCAGAGGCGCAGAGCCTCCTGACAAAGGGTCCACGACCCCACCCTGCCCTGTTAGTTGCAGTACCACATGGCGGTGGTGTTGTCCGTGAACACCTGCACTACACAACCCCGGACAGAGGAAAGGAATGCCTTCAGTGCAAGCCGTATCGCCCACTGCTCCAGAAGGTTGAATGAAGCCGGGACTCCGCCAGAGACCAGAGGCATCTGATCTCCTGTGGTACTGAAAATTCTGGACCCGTGTCATATACATCGTCGTATCACGACGATTTTGGTATCAGCAGACCGGTAATGGTTCGAATACTATGCACAAGCATTTCCGTCATGTTCGAGTGACGGAATCACCCTAAAATCGGATTTTTCGTCCGGAATCCTCGGGTTCCATTTTGTGACCGGCAGCCATTTTGTGGTTGCCCTCACATAAGGCAATGACTAAGGCCGAAACCAACCTGAAGGACACGTACACCTTTGCTGACTCCGCTGTGACCTGGGCAAGCTAACTCCACTGCCTGAAGCCAAACCTGTTCGGGCAGTTCCTTTCCCAGTGGCCGAGCGAGATCAGAATCAAGGCACAACATGTCATAAACCGATCACCGCACACAAGCCATGCCTAATCTCACACACACTTGTCCCTGTTTCTTCTTTATGACCTGTTTTACGAGGAGGAGGTGCCCGTTTTTATTAGGGGTCCGTCAATATCTAATGAAAGTTCTGGGCCTTGCCGGGTAATTGATTATGGACTGGACAAACTGAAATGTGGGGCTTGTTATCATGACTTTGCTTTTTCTTTGTAGCGAAAATATGTGAATGGTTTACCGTAAAATAAGGAATGTTTGCCTGAAGCACATTATTTTGTATATAAGGAGAAGTCTGGCTTTGTAATTTTGAGCAGTCTCCCGAGAACATACATGCTGTTGTACTTCTAGGATACCTGTTACTGGCTGCAGCCAATAAATACGATCTTTGACTTCACCAAGAAGACTCTGTGTTTCTGTAGTCTGAAACAGGAAGGACTCGAAGTCTTTGGGTGTTCTCCCTGGCACCGCTGGGTTCTTAAAAACCTGGTACTTCAGTTGGCACCCAACGTGGGGCGGTATCAGTGGTACCGGTCCAAGCCAGATGTTCGTGAGGAGCTTCGTGTGAAAATTCTGGAGGACGGCCTACCACTTCATCGACCCCTGCATGTCGACGTGGTCCGAAATTCTTTCCTGCGAGGTTCCCCGCGTCCCGACGGCTATGAAGGACTGCTGCCCTGACTATCGCCCTGTTTTGGACCCTTGATGATTGGTAGAGCGAAATGATAGAAGAGTCTTCTGGTGACGTCATCGATACCTCAGTTAAGTATAAGTGGAGCGTCTCCCAGTCCTTAGTTTTGTTTGGTATCCCTTCGAGGATCGCTTTGTTTGGAACTTGCAAGTGCCAAAACCAAAGGACTCGTGTATTCACGAGACTATCGTATTCAATAATCCTTTGAAGTTTGAAGCTAGACCAGAGAGCGAAGATAGGTGGTCTTAGCAGACTTGTAAATTTGTTTTGTCTTGGTTGTAATAGGGATTCCCGATTGGAGGACTCGTGTCCGGTTCCTCCGATTGGAACTTCAACCTACGAACTATATGTGAAACATGGCGTAGGCCCCATTGCATATAATGAAATATGGACCCGCTACACCAGAAGAGATGGTTATTTAAAATGGCCCCAATATGGTAGTTTTGACATAGAGATTTTGGATAGTCTTGAGGTTAAACTTTTTAAGAAGAAAGCCCGGCCGGCAATGTTTGACTCTTTTCGCATATGGCGCAAAGAAGCCAAACAGAAAGAAATTAAATTACCGAAAAAAATAAACGAGGTATGTCAATGGTACAAGCTGCTGTTGCGTTTAGGGATAATGATGAAGAACAAGAGAACAAACAAATGCATAGGATTAGGAAATTAGCGATAGATAAGTGCTACCCAGTTTTGCCAACTAAAGAACAGGAAACGAGGAAAGATCTTGAGAAAGCTCCTTTAATGTCACATCTGTTAAATTCGCCACCCCCTTATGCACAGAGTGCTACGGCACCACCGCCACCTTTAGCTGCGCAACATCCAGTTGTTGTGCCACCTGCGATTCCTCCACAGCCAGCTCCTCTTCCGTTGGCTACTGTTCCTTTGGCGCAGCCTTCTCAAGGGCCGCCAACTTTGCCTCCTACTTCGTCTGCTACTCCTACGCCTATTTACACTACTCCTTCTGCTTCGACCTTGGATTCCTCTACTATTGTTCCGTCTTCTCTTATTCTTTCACCTTCTCCTTCTGCAAGACGGAAAATGACTGCTGCCTTGTCTTGTCTTCTTTCTCCTTTATGGGGACATTTGAGTATGTCTCCAGTTAGTGAGCATAGACAGTCAGTTGCCCGACACAGATGAACGTACAGTTTTGGATCATTTGGCGCGTAAGTGGATTACGTATGCTTCTCAGTATGATCTGGAGGGTGATATGGATGTCTTCCTTCAATGGGAAGAACCGAAGCAACGGTACGTTTTTGAGACGATGTGTGGATTTCTCCATGAACAGTGGGATGCAGAAGTAGGTAAAGCTCCCGATGAGTTGTATCGTGTGCGTTCGGAGTTTGCGAAAGGGTCCATTGTGGGTCCCCAGGGTGTTGGAAGAGCAGTTGCGACTATTTTGTCATTCCGTGGTGACACTCCTTCTGAGCGTTTGTTTGAGTCTGACTCATCAGATAAGAGAAAAGCACGACAATATCCAATGAGAGAGGTCCCTCCGGTATGGAAAGAAGCGGTTGTCGCTGGTCCAGGTAATAATCCACCAGCTGTACCGGCTCATTTCCAGCGTGTATGGGTGCATGTCCCCTGGAAACGCGCTGAAGTCTTAGCCATTAAGCAGTCTTTGCCTGACCCGCGCAAAAATCCAGCAGGGTACTATAAAGAGTTGACTGTGGGTTCATGTATTATGAATTTGGCGGACATCGACATGTTGTTTGGAAATGTTGTTCCACAACCTATTTGGAGTAAGATTCATCACACAGATCATGCGCAGGAATTAGGTGAAACGTGGGTTAATCTTAGAAATGCCGACAACGGGCAAGTAGGCGGTGCTAAGCCTGATGATTTGATTGCTGAACTCCCTGGTAGAATTATTACTTATATGAAGACTTTGATGCCCGAATTGCGTGTTAATTGGGACAAGTTGTCTGCATGTAAGCAGAAGAAAGATGAGACTGTATCCGATTTTTTTACACGGTTTGAAGAGACTTTTGTAGATCATAGTGGTCAGGATATGGCTACCGAGGGTGGCCAGAGATTGTTTGTCGACAAATTTGTGCATAATTCGCTTCCTGAATTGTGCAATAAGTTGAAGGATTCGGAGAGTGCTTGGGCTGTTTCCACGTCAGCGCAGATTTTAGCTACGTCCAGTACTATGAGAATAGGCGCAAAGATGAGTTAGAGAAAGCGGATAAGAAAAATAAGGAATTGAAGACTAAAGTCCTCCTGCAGCAAGCTTATCCACCCCGCACTAATAGTCAGCGCGATTATCAGCAACCTCAGCAGTATTCGAGGAACTCGCAGAGAAACGAGTTTCCTCAACAACGTTTACCGTATGGACCCAATCAGTGTGCGTATTGTGAAGAAGAGGGTCATTTCAAGAGTAGTTGTCCAGTTTTGTTACAGCGCACGAATGGTACTTCTGGTGCGAGAGGTCGAGGTGTTCAACAAGCCCCTAGAGGTAGGGGGCGTGGAAATTTCCCCCAGAACACACGTTCCTTCCCGCCTCAGAATTCAATGAATAGTTTTGACCAGCAGAATAACGCGTCTGGTAGAACAGCTCAGTACTATGCTGATGACTACTATGCAGAAGATGAGAATATGGGAAGTAATGATTGCTAGGACAGCCTTGGACAAAGAGAGGGAGTTGTTTCAGTTCCAGTAGATCAGAGTGGACCTTATGTTGAGGTGATTACATCAGGTGTACCGGAACCTTTTCTGTTGGATACTGGTGCTACCAAGAGTTCTATAATGCACTCAAAACTCCCTGGCGCACCTTTGTCTGGCGCAATAAATGTTTCAGTAGGTTTTTCTGGCGCCCCGGTTAGGAACCCGATTACTTGTCCCATGTCTCTTTCTGTTGGACCTTGTGAATTCGAAGCACCCCTTATTCTTACAACAGGTTATGGTGAAAACTTGTTGGGATTGGATCTGTTGAAAAGATTATATGCGACTTTGTACTGTTCTCTTTCGGGAGTACAACTTACACTGGGTAAGAGAGTGGTTTCACCGATGTATTTGTCGAAGGATAAACTTCCGACAGAATTGTCTTCTCTCCCGGATATTCTTTGGGCTACTGGTCCTAATGATGTGGATCTCTTGGAAATACCACCATATGTTGTGACATTGAAAGCCAATGTTAGAATGCCGCGCATTCCCCAATATAAGATCTCTAGCGAGGGTGAGAAGGCGCTGTTAGCGATAATTTACGATCTGATTGAAAAGGATGTAATTGAAGAGACAAGGGGCAACGTTTGTAATAGTCCTGTTCTGCCTGTTTACAGGTTTGTGATTGATCTTAGAGAGGTCAATAAAATAGTCGTGGCACAATTTCCAGTTGTCCCTGATATCACTGCCCTATTGACTATGATTCCAGCCTCCGCAACTTGGTTCTCAGTGATTGACTTGAAGAATGCTTTCTTCAGCATCCCGATTGCCGAGGAGAGCAGGGATATTTTTGGCTTCAGTTTAGGAGGCCGAAGCTTCCGCTTCAAACGCGCCTCTCAAGGCTACTGTGAAAGTCCATAGATATACAGTCAGGCATTGAAAACACAGCTTGACACGATTGTTTTACTTGACGGCGCTACTCTTATTCAGTACGTCGGCGATTTGCTAATCGCTGCAGATACTGAGGAGATTTGTAAGGAAGCCACATTGTCGTTGTTGCGTCATTTGTTTGATCTTCATCACAAAGTGTCTCTATCAAAGTTGCAATATTGTCGACAAGAAGTGACCTACTTAGGTCATCTCTTATCGAAGGAGGGAAGGAAACTTAGCCCAGAAAGAATTCAGGCAATTGCAAAATTGAGTGTGCCAAGGACACAGAGAGAAGTACGTGCTTTCTTGGGCATTACATCATATTAATGCGCGTATTTTTCGTCAACTTTAGATCCGGTAGCTAAGGCGTTGCCGAGTTGCTTGAGAGCCACTGCGGCAGCAGCTGTTTCTATTCAACAGTCTGCTGGGTTAGTGATGAATAACATGCTAATTGTGATGGTCCCGCATGCAGTGGACACTCTGCTAAACAGAACAAAGACACAGCACTTAACTAGTGCTTGATTGTCGAGTTATGAGGTGCAATACTCTGAATCCAGCCACGCTATTGCTGATTGCAGTAGAGACAGATGAGGTTGAAAAGCATGATTGCTGTCTCAAGACAGAAGAAGAAACAAAAGGGAGGAAAGATCTTAAAGATACTCCTCTTCCAGAATGTGATGGTACTTTGTGGGTTGATGGTTCGTATTTCAAGTTGCTGAATGGTGATACGACTGCAGCATACGCTGTGACGACTTTGCATACGATTGTTGAAGCTGCACGCATCCCACACAATTCAGCGCAAGCAGCCGAGTTGATTGCACTTACAAGAGCGTGTGTGTTGGCGAAAGGAAAACGAGTGAATGTGTACACGGACAGCCAGTATGCATTTGGTGTGGCTCACAGTTTTGGACGATTGTGGAAAGAACGTGGGTTCCTGACTTCGCATGGTGCTAAGATCCAGCATGGTCAGTTGGTGAATGAGCTTCTCGAGACACTGACCTTGCCGTTACAAGTTGCGATTGTGAAATGCAGTGCTCAAAAAAAGGTTACCGATGATGTTGGTCGCGGAAATGCGTTTGCGGATGAAGTCGCGAAAGAAACTGCAATGAAAGTAATGAGTCGAATGTATGTTGCAGGTCCTGCACGATGGGTTGGTGACGTTGGTATGTGTGAAGATACGATTGAGAGTGTGAAATCCATTCAAGCTGAAGCTACAGAGAAAGAATTGAGTGTGTGGAGAGAAAGTACGGGTAAATTGGATACAAATGGATGTTGGGTTGAATTGTCAGAGCATCAGCGATGGTTGCTGCCTGATGCGTATGTGCTTGCAGTGGTGACAATGGCTCATGGAATGGCCCATATCAGTGTGAAAGGGATCTGTAAGTTGTTGGCCCCGGTATGGCAAAATGCTGGAATACCCAAGTGTGCAGAGAATGTGGTCAAGAATTGTATGGTGTGTCTGAAATACAATCCTGGTAGGGGAACCCCAACTCCAGCTGGTCATTTTGCGCCTCCAACGTATCCGTTCGAGGTTTTGCAGCTAGATTTCATCCACATGGAGAGGTGCAACGATTTGAAATACGTACTCGTTGTTGTTTGTGCCTTTTCAAGATGGGTGGAAGCATACCCCCTGAAGGATAATACTGCATTATCCACAGCCAAAGCCCTTGTCAAGGAATTCTTCCCCAGATTTGGAATGCCGAGATTGGTCTGGAGTGATAATGGAAGTGAATTTGTGGTTCGAGTGGTGAAGAAAGTATGTGAAGGGTTAGGCATTCAACAAAAGTTCCACGCTGCAAATCACCCCCAATCAGCTGGTTTAGTAGAATGCTATAACGGCACCCTTAAATTGAAATTGCCCAAAATTCAAGCTAGCTCTGATTTACAATGGCCAGATGCCTTGCCCCTAGCTCTCCTGCCCACGAGAATGACTGTACATTCCCGAATGGGTTTGAGTCCGTATGAGGTTGTGTTTGGCCGCCCGGCGAATATTTGGGGCGTGCCAAGACCAACAAAGTTTAGCGAACTTGAACACCCCGTGTTGCTTGATTACCTGTGTGAATTGACGGCTAATTGCGTGTTTTACACCAACAGGTCCACGACACTCTACCTCAGGCCTCTGAAGCTCCGGGGCATCCGATCGATCCTGGATCCTGGGTGTTCGGGAAAATTTTTCAGCGAACAAAGAATGACCAGCCGAATGGACTCATCTACTCATCTAGTCCTTCTCTCAACAAGATCAGCTGTTTGAGTGGAAGGGAAAAAACACTGGATCCACGGCATTCATTGTAAAAGGGTCCCACTACCTCTTCCGTACGACCGTAGGGTCCAGGAGGGGATCGCTGACACTGAAACTGAGACTGTGCTGCGTTTTCTACCTTTTAGCGATGCACGAGTAAAAGGAATAATTACTGAACAGGAAAGCGACAATATTTTGCAAGAAGCTGTGCCTCCGTCAATTCGATTGAACACTACAAAGCCTGAACTCTTATTCCAAGACCAAACAGTACTTGGAAGAAACCGTTACAATTTGAGGCCAAGAACTATGACTATGGACAAATAAAATATTTCTTTTTACTTTTTGATTTGTGCAGCTCTCTTGTCTGAGAAACTTGCTTATTTTTGTTTTTCGAACCGCCATCCGGTTCTGCTGCTAGGGTCGCGGTTGCCCAAGTCTTTGGAGTGCAGCTGAAGACGTTAGGTCGACAGTTCTGGTCGTTCTAAGGGAGTTGCCCTGGACTGACAGAAGCACTCTTTAGCATTGAACATCCTACCACCGCATGCAGCAAATTAGAGAGGATGGAGTTTTTCAAGATGGAGAGACCTGCCAAACAAACGAACTTTCAAGACGAATTGTGTAAATATATGACGAAGAAAAGATCTTTGATATTTTGTACTTTCATGTTGCTTGGTGTAATGATGTTTTTAATAGGATGTGCTCTATTCACTTTTCAAGTGACATTTGCACCCACTACACAGCCCGCACCTCCTCCTACTGTTTCCTCGCACTCTTTTCACCCTCTGCCTGAACATGAGTCCTCTAGGAGATTAGAGTTTTTAAATAACTATTTCATTCAACTGTTACCCCAACACCAATTAGTAGTAAACACAACTAACTGCTGGGTGTGTGGTCTTATGCCGCATACGACAGATAAGGGTATCCCAAACCTGGTCTTACCATTTAGCTACAATTGTTCTTTGTGGGCGTTTCAGACAATGTTCATATTTGCCATCGAACCATACCCCCCACGTTCCACAAAAAGTAACTCAAGCAACAAAGCATTGGTAGTAGGAATAGCAAATATGAGCAGAACAATTGACTCTTACAGAACGATTCCTAGGGATGAGTTGCAAGCTTACGTTAGATGGAACATAACAAAATATGGAGTTGCTTTGAGTGAGAACCAGCAAGCAAAGAGATCCTCCTCGATTTGGATTGTACCCCATCAGGGTCACCTATGTCTGCAAGGTAATGGCAAAAATCCGCGAGCTCAGTTGGGGAAGAGCGTCTGCACTGAAACATATGTTTTTGCATATCGAAATTCCCCTTCGTTCTTAGCAGCTAAGGGTACCTATTTCATCTGCCATGATAGAGCCTATACATGGTTGCCCCCTGACTTCTCAGGCACATGCTTTGTCTCGTTCTTGTTGCCCCCCACCTACATGGCCACGGCGGATTACTATAGGACAAGGATAGTTAGAGGTGTCATCAGTAAAGATGTCACTGCCGGACAAGAATTTGGTGATTTTGTAAAAGGTTTTCTGCCGTTTTGGGGGCCTATGGTGAACAGCTGGAACATAAGGCAATTGACAAGGGTGGTTGAATCCACTGTCATCGAAACAGCCGGTGCCCTTAGTAATTTGACTGCTGAGCTCCAGTCGGATCGCCTTATGACTCTTCAGAACAGGGTCGCATTAGACGTCATACTTGCAGACCGAGGTGGGGTATGTAAAGTGATCCAATCGAGTTGCTGCATTTTCATCCCAGACAACGCTCCGACAGTATACCAGGCCATTTCCAAACTGCATAAGATCTCTGAATCCATTCACGTGGATAAAGGAGACTGGTCTTTGATGGGGTGGTTCTGGGAACTGATATCTGCCTGGGGATGGAAGATTCTGATAGTCATTGGGGTGATCGTAGCCATTCTTTTCCTGTTCTGTCTATGTATACAATGTGCTCCTGCAATATGTGGCCTCTGTGCTACATCGTGTGTAAGGAAACTTGTATCGAGAAACAAACTAAGTAATAGGATGATGCTACAGCAACATCTCAATGACTTTATGAATATAGACCTGGACACAGATTAGCGTGAGTATAGGTTATTGCCTATGTAAGGGCAAAAGGAGGGTCTGTGGTACTGAAAATTCTGGACCCGTGTCATATACATCGTCGTATCACGACGATTTTGGTATCAGCAGACCGGTAATGGTTCGAATACTATGCACAAGCATTTCCGTCATGTTCGAGTGACGGAATCACCCTAAAATCTGATTTTTCATCCGGAACCCTCTGGTTCCATTTTGTGATGGGCAGCCATTTTGTGATTGCCCTCACATAAGGCAATGACTAAGGCCGAAACCAACCTGAAGGACACGTACACCTTTGCTGACTCCGCTGTGACCTGGGCAAGCTAACTCCACTGCCTGAAGCCAAACCTGTTCGGGCAGTTCCTTTCCCAGTGGCCGAGCGAGATCAGAATCAAGGCACAACATGTCATAAACCGATCACCTCACACAAGCCATGCCTAATCTCACACACACCTGTCCCTGTTTCTTCTTTATGACCTGTTTTACGAGGAGGAGTTGCCCGTTTTTATTAGGGGTCCGTCAATATCTGATGAAAGTTCTGGGCCTTGCCGGGTAATTGATTATGGACTGGACAAACTGAAATGTGGGCTTGTTATCATGACTTTGCTTTTTCTTTGTAGCGAAAATATGTTAATGGTTTACCGTAAAATAAGGAATGTTTGCCTGAAGCACATTATTTTGTATATAAGGAGAAGTCTGGCTTTGTAATTTTGAGCAGTCTCCTGAGAACCTACATGCTGTTGTACTTCTAGGACACCTGTTACTGGCTGCAGCCAATAAATACGATCTTTGACTTCACCAAGAAGACTCTGTGTTTCTGTAGTCTGAAACAGGAAGCACTCGAAGTCTTTGGGTGTTCTCCCTGGCACCGCTGGGTTCTTAAAAACCCGGTACTTCACTCCTCCTCTCCCATGTGGCCCGCCCATCCCATGAGGGATGCATCCGTCACCACTACGTGCTCCGGTTGAAGAAGGGAGAGGGATCTGCCCAATCGCGGTCCGTGAGCCACCACTGCAACTGTCTCGCAGCGCCCTCCGAGATCAGGACGTGGTCAGACAGGTTGCCCTGATGCTGTGCCCACTGAAACTTCAGGTCCCACTGCAGAGCCCGCATCCGCCACCTGGCGTGATGGACCAGTAGGATGCAGGAGGCTATCAGCCCCAGGAGTCGCAGCGTCAACCTGACCGAGACCCGGGATAAAGGCTGAAAGATTGGAATCAGAGCCTGAAAATCCCGGACCCGCTGTTCAGGGGGATAAACCCGAAACTGCGCCGATGCAGAGGAGCTTCTGAGAGGGGCACAGGTGTGACTTCGGTATGTTGATGGAGAACCCCAGCAGGTGCAGGAGGTCGGCCGTAGTCTGAAGGTGGGAGACGACTGTCTATGGCGAGCCCCCTTCAACAACCAGTCGTCGAGATAGGGAAGACTGGAACCCCTGATCTGCGCAGATGAGCTGCGACCACCGCCATCACTTTTGTGAACACCCGAGGGGCGCTGGTAAGGCCGAAGGGAAGCACGGTAAACTAAAAGTGCTTGTGGCCTACCGTGAACTGCAGGTAGCGCCGGTGGGCCGGCAGGACGGGGATGTGGAAATAGGCGTCTTGCAACTCCAACGCCACCATCCAGTCTCCAGGGTCTAGGGCAGCTAAGACCTGAGCCAATGTCAGCATCTTGAACTTCTCCTTCCGGAGGAAGCTGTTGACGTTCCGGAGGTCCAAGATAGGGCGTAGGCCTCCTTTGTCCTTCTTGGGAACCAGAAAGTAGTGGGAATAACAACCGCACCCTACTTCTGGCCCAGGAATGAGCTTGAGAGCCCCCTTGGCCAAAAGGGCCATAACTTCCTCTTGCAGAAGTTGCAAGTGATCCCCCGACATGCAGTGGTACTGCGGTGGCATGGCTGGAGGGGTCGCCTCGAAGGAGAGAGAGTAGCCCCTTCGGATGATTTGCAGCACCCACCTGTTCGACGTGATGGCACACCAGTGGAGGTGGTGATGGTGAACCCTGCCCCCTCACTTGCGTCGAATGGGCCTGAAATGCCGGACTAGGAAGGCTTTGAGGCAGATGCTGCGAGAGTGGATGTGGACTGACCCTGCCATTGTCCCCCTGCACCGCCACAGCGGTTACCACGTCCACGAAAGCGTTGAGGTTGGTTCTGCGGCCTGTGGCTGGCTGGATGTGTATTGCGCCCCTTCCTTGGCCACAAAAGTTACGAAAAGCGGAAGTTTGCTGGCGCTGGCCTAGGCCCAAGGACTTGGCCGTAGCCCTTGAGTCCTTGAAACGCTCTAGCACACTATCCGCTTTGTCACCAAACAGGCGACGGCCATCGAAGGGCATGTCCATGAGCGTGGCCTGGACCTCTCCCGAGAAATGGGCAGACCTCAGCCAGGCGTGGCGACGAATCGCCACCGTCATGGAAATCGCCCTGCCCAGCGAGTCCGTGGTGTCAAGTCCACACCTGATGGAGTACCGTGCCGCATCCCGCCCACCCGCCAGGGCTTGGGCGAGCCGTGTCCGGGCCTCCTCCGGACACTGTGGCAGCACGTCCGCAACCGTATCCCACAGAGAGTGGGTGTAACGCCCCAAAAGGCAGGCGGTGTTGACAGACTGCAGCCCCAAACTCAGAGAGGAGAATCATTTCTTTCCAAACTGATTGTACCTTTTGGATTCCCGATCCGGAGGACAGAAAAAAGGGGTCGCCCGGAGCCGGGCGGTGACGTCAGGCCACGTTCCAATCCACCGGGAGGCCTGTAGAGGGCTTGGACCAGGTGCCCATCAGAACATCGGTGATGGCTTCGTTAAACCGCAGCAGAAGCTCCGAGGAGCTTGCCTGCGGTTTGAGCACCTAAGTGAGGAGGTTAGTCCTCACGGCCACGACAGGGAGCTCATGAGCCAAGGCCTTAGCTGCCCTGTTCCGACGGAGGGAAGTGTGTCCTCATGGCCACGATGAAATCATGTATCTCCTCCGACGTCGCATGCAGCCCAGGGACCGCGGGTATGAAGCTGGACGTGGCGCCTACGGCTCTGGTGGAGCCACGCGGGGGGTGTCGCCCGAAACCCAGACCCAGTCACGCGAGCGGCGGGGGGAGTTGGAAGAGCGATGACGTCTCTTCGACTTCTTTTTCGAATGCCTCGACTTACCGGAGGACTTGGAGCCCGACGAGTAGTGGTAACTCGACGAGGGGCGATAACTGCGGCTCCGCGACCAGTCCCTCGACTTCCTCCTCGACTGGGACCTACAGCGGCATGGAGCAGACAACAGGAGCTCGAGCAGCTTACAGGACCACTCCCGTTTAGCCTTCGAGGTCAAGGCCTAGCAGTCGGGGCACGACTTGTCATCGTGGTCGGGCCCAAGGCAGTAATGGCACCAACGGTGTGGGTCGGTCACCGACATCAGGCGGTGACAGGTATCACGAGGCTTAAACCCAGGCATCCCTATTGGCACTGCGAGTCGAAGTCGACTCAAAAAAGTGATCAAAACAGATCAAAAAGTTAGTAAAAAAATGACTAGAGTACTGCTCTTCCCGGATCTGCGCATGCTGGCGTGGAAAAAGGAAGAACTGATATCAGCGCGCGAGAGCGGAGTCTAAGTACTCCGACGACGTCATCCTGGCGATCATGACGCTGACGACGGACGCGGAGCCGCAGACGACGCTTAGCGATGTGCAGGGGTACTGCTGAGGAAAACTTTCCAGATCCAGCCTTACGCCTGGGGATATTCTAAGGAAAGGAATCTAACACTAACCTGTTTCTTTCAGATAAGGGTTTACTTGGTCAGTTTGTACAGCCTTACTAGGACATGTCTTGTAATATCAAAGGAAAGGGACCTCAATCCAGTAGCCCCCGCCTATCCCGTGGCCCCGGAACTGGATTGCACATATAGGCGGGACTGAAACGTGCTTGCTTTGTCAAGCTGAAGTTTGGTCCTTTTATGTTTTCTAGACAACAATTCTTTTTTTTGCTTTTTATCTTTTTCCAGTATGACATGATTTAACATAACCAGTAACTTGTTAAGCTGACATTGCTGAGATAAACCAATGCGACTTATATAGCAGATTTGTTTTTAAAAAGGCATCGTTAAGGTAAGGAACACAGCAGCGCATTGTCATTTACTTATTCACATACAAGAAATCACATATAGGCAGCATTCGAATTAACTTTCTATTTTCTCCACTACTCTATTTGTCATTTGTCAAGGCTATGGGTTTGATTTAAAGTCCAAAGGGTCACCCGACTTGTTAGAGATCTCTACTGGCCCTGTGGCGCTCTCTGGCCCTTCAGAGGAGCAGCAGCCATGGTGACTCCTCTGAAGGCAACGCAGGGGTGGTGAGCGGCTGCCATGTTTCAGGCGACTATTCACCAACTTTTGTGTTTTTCAAAAACAAGCTTCCAAAGCTGGAGTTTGTTTTTAAAAACCAATAACTTATCACCCTCACACCCTTGGAACTTTCTCCCTGATTAATTTTCCCCCAGGAAGTGGGGTTCATTTAAAAAGAAATTCTCATCACGACTGCCAAGTATTCCCTGGTGGTCCTGAATAAGAGAAAAATACTTCAGACTGTGTGATCTAAAAAGGAATGGCCGTCCGATGTATTTATTCCGACGCCACCCAAGAAAGGCTGGACACATGCCAATCCACCTGACTTGCACTAGGTCAGGCAGACCATCCGTTCTATTCCGACGCCACCCAAGAAAGGCTGGACACATGCCAATCCACCTGACTTGCACTAGGTCAGGCAGACCATCCGTTCTATTCCGACGCCACCCAAGAAAGGCTGGACACATGCCAATCCACCTGACTTGCACTAGATCAGGCCGACCATCCGTTCTATTCCGACGCCACCCAAGAAAGGCTGGACACATGACAATCCACCGGACTTGCACTAGATCAGGCCGACCATCCGTTCTATTCCGACGCCACCCAAGAAAGGCTGGACACATGACAATCCACCTGACTTGCACTAGATCAGGCAGACCATCCGTTCTATTCCGACGCCACCCAAGAAAGGCTGGACGCATGCCAATCCACCTGACTTGCACTAGATCAGGCAGACCATCCGTTCTATTCCGACACCACCCAAGAAAGGCTGGACACATGCCAATCCACCTGACTTGCACTACATCAGGCAGACCATCCGTTCTATTCCGACGCCACCCAAGAAAGGCTGGACACATGACAATCCACCTGACTTGCACTAGATCAGGCAGACCATCCGTTCTATTCCGACGCCACCCAAGAAAGGCTGGACACATGCCAATCCACCTGACTTGCACTAGATCAGGCAGACCATCCGTTCTATTCCGACGCCACCCAAGAAAGGCTGGACACATGACAATCCACCTGACTTGCACTAGATCAGGCAGACCATCCGTTCTATTCCGACGCCACCCAAGAAAGGCTGGACACATGCCAATCCACCTGACTTGCACTAGATCAGGCAGACCATCCGTTCTATTCCGACGCCACCCAAGAAAGGCTGGACGCATGCCAATCCACCTGACTTGCACTAGATCAGGCAGACCATCCGTTCTATTCCCACGCCACCCAAGAAAGGCTGGACACATGCCAATCCACCTGACTTGCACTAGGTCAGGCAGACCATCCGTTCTATTCCGACGCCACCCAAGAAAGGCTGGACGCATGCCAATCCACCTGACTTGCACTAGATCAGGCAGACCATCCGTTCTATTCCGACGCCACCCAAGAAAGGCTGGACGCATGCCAATCCACCTGACTTGCACTAGATCAGGCAGACCATCCGTTCTATTCCCACGCCACCCAAGAAAGGCTGGACACATGCCAATCCACCTGACTTGCACTAGGTCAGGCAGACCATCCGTTCTATTCCGACGCCACCCAAGAAAGGCTGGACACATGCCAATCCACCTGACTTGCACTAGATCAGGCAGACCATCCGTTCTATTCCGACGCCACCCAAGAAAGGCTGGACGCATGCCAATCCACCTGACTTGCACTAGGTCAGGCAGACCATCCGTTCTATTCCGACGCCACCCAAGAAAGGCTGGACACATGACAATCCACCTGACTTGCACTAGGTCAGGCAGACCATCCGTTCTATTCCGACGCCACCCAAGAAAGGCTGGACACATGACAATCCACCTGACTTGCACTAGGTCAGGCAGACCATCCGTTCTATTCCGACGCCACCCAAGAAAGGCTGGACACATGCCAATCCACCTGACTTGCACTAGATCAGGCAGACCATCCGTTCTATTCCGACGCCACCCAAGAAAGGCTGGACGCATGCCAATCCACCTGACTTGCACTAGATCAGGCAGACCATCCGTTCTATTCCCACGCCACCCAAGAAAGGCTGGACACATGCCAATCCACCTGACTTGCACTAGGTCAGGCAGACCATCCGTTCTATTCCGACGCCACCCAAGAAAGGCTGGACGCATGCCAATCCACCTGACTTGCACTAGATCAGGCAGACCATCCGTTCTATTCCGACGCCACCCAAGAAAGGCTGGACGCATGCCAATCCACCTGACTTGCACTAGATCAGGCAGACCATCCGTTCTATTCCCACGCCACCCAAGAAAGGCTGGACACATGCCAATCCACCTGACTTGCACTAGGTCAGGCAGACCATCCGTTCTATTCCGACGCCACCCAAGAAAGGCTGGACACATGCCAATCCACCTGACTTGCACTAGATCAGGCAGACCATCCGTTCTATTCCGACGCCACCCAAGAAAGGCTGGACGCATGCCAATCCACCTGACTTGCACTAGGTCAGGCAGACCATCCGTTCTATTCCGACGCCACCCAAGAAAGGCTGGACACATGACAATCCACCTGACTTGCACTAGGTCAGGCAGACCATCCGTTCTATTCCGACGCCACCCAAGAAAGGCTGGACACATGACAATCCACCTGACTTGCACTAGGTCAGGCAGACCATCCGTTCTATTCCGACGCCACCCAAGAAAGGCTGGACACATGACAATCCACCTGACTTGCACTAGATCAGGCAGACCATCCGTTTGTTGGACAGGATACTCCACCACGCTTGTGCAGGAGTACCCTGCTCATAAAACTCTAAACCAAGACCTTTTTCTTTTCTGTGCTATGCTTGTATCTCTAGGTCTGCTTCATTATGTCCATCAGTCTTTGTATTATCTACCTGTTACTGAGGCTTATTTGGTTTGATCTTACGGTGTCTGTGTGGGTTTATTTGAACCCTGTGCTTTAATCTGCACTTGTTGTTTATGCGGTGTTATGTGGTGTTGTCACACCCTTGTAATTATAAAAAGTATGTTACAGGCGACCAGGTGTCTCTTGCCCGTGACTTCTGAGGAAGTAATGGTGCACAGTTAACAGCAGCAACATTGCAAAGTGTCAAGAGCCTGATTTAGAGTTCGCTGGCCTTGGTTACTCAGACACAAACGTGACGGATATCTTGGCCACCGTATTACAAGCACTACTGAATATAATATATGGGAGCCTCATTTCTTTCCTTCGTACTTTCTATTTCCCTTGTTTTTATTATCTTTATTTTACTCTTTCTTCTCTTTCTTATTTCTTTTTCTGTTTCTCTCTATTCCTGGTTTATCTTTCAGTCATTTCTTAGTTTAAGAATGCTCAGCCTCCTAAAGCATTTTATTCATTCATTTCCATTTCTTCTTTCCTGTCATGGGGATGACTGCACAGATATTCTTACAAGTTGGATCTTCTGCATTCTGCATGAACCTTTTTACTAATGGTCCTAGTTGAAGGCGTCATGTAGAAGCAAAACATATGTTTCTTATGTGAGGTAGGGAGGGTATGTGTGAGAATGTGTGTGAGAGAGAGAGTGTGTGTGTCTGTCTATGTCTGAGTGTGAGTACTTGAGCGTGGGGAGTCGGCTCTCACTATACTATGCCAAAAAGAGGTATAGTGTGCAGAGTCCAGTGGATCCCCAGAGGTTTTACAGAGGCTCAAGTACATAATACTAATGCTCTTTTGAGGTAGTTTGGGGGAGAGTTAGACCTATCCGAGGGTAGTGTTAAGCATTTGTTGTAAACACAGTGGCAATACATGACACACAGTGTTGTACACAAAGGGGCAATAAATAACACACTCTCATGAATTAATTTGAGAACAATTTATAAAATGACACTTGGTAAGATTTATTTTGTGGAACCACAGAATTTCATCGAGAGTAAATACGTTTTGGAATAGAAATTCTGTTCAATATAAAAAGAGGCCAATTAGTGCATTTTCCAGACTTTGCAATGTTAACCTAGGGGGTGAAGAAAACATTCAACATACATACAGGGAACATCTACTTACAAGACCATTCTTCGGAAGTTAAGGTTCGTATTGTACACGGTTCAGTTCAGAACCAACAGTGCACCACCAGTGGCACGTGGGCGCCCGGGTGCAGGTGCAAGTTCAAGGTTGGAAACCCAATACAAACTAAGGGGGACTGGGGCAATCGGACAGAGGCTGCTTACAGGTAAGTAACAGCGGCTTGGGGGAACTAGTCTCTGGGGGTTGAGGCCAACACTGGACATGGCCCAAGGCAGCACCATGACTACACCACACCACCAGTGGCACAGGGACGCCCGGGTTCAGGATGCCAACACAGCATCAAAGACAGGCCAAATTGGAAAATATCTGCAGGCTCAGGCCAGGAGGCCGGTCGAAGGAAACCAAAAGCTGTCATGGTAAGTTTTGATTCTCTGGGATGTAGCAACACCATTTGTCCTCTTCACCAAAGCCCAGGACGTGTGGTTGCAGGGGTGCCTTTTGGTGTCAGAAAAGGCATACCAGAGCAGGTCACGGTTGAGGGGGTCTCCTTGCAGAGGCTGCAGGTAACGTTGAGAAGTCCATAAGAGGTCAGCTCATGGTGGACTCTCGCTCTAGACTGCCTGGGATCAATCCTCTAGAAAGGAGCTAATCCAGCTAAGGGCTGAGCCCTGAATGCCAGCCTATTTGACACGATCCACCAAGATACCATGGTCGACCGTGTCAAAGGCGGCCGAGAGATCCAACAGCACCAGGGCCTGAGGAGTACCTCTGTCAGTCCTATCTCGCAGGGAGTCCAATAATGCCAGAATTACGGTCTCCATTGAGTGGGCAGGCTGAAACCCAGCTTAATGTGAGTCGAGATAGTTGGATTGTTCAATAAAATTGGACAGGCACTTCACCTCCCACTTCCGCTAGACCTTTAGTGGTACGGAGTATTGTCCTGAGCAGAATAGACTATTGTAATGCACTCCTACTGGGTGCTCCAGGCTCCTTGTTAAAGAACTTACAAAGAATACAGACTGTGGCGGATAAATTGGCAATGACCCGGCCACGTGGAGCCTCGGCCTCTTTGGCCTTAAAAGATCTCCACTGGCTGCCTGTTGTACAGAGAGTACACTTTAAGGCACTCTGTATTGTCCACAGGGTTGTACACAAAACTGGGCCTAAAATCGTACAAAGGAAATTTGTATGGTATGCCCCCGCCAGATCCCTCCACCCTTCCTCTGCGAATCTGGTCTATGTCTCCCGAGCAAAAAAGGTTCGAATGGGTGGAAGATCGTTCAGCTTTACAGCAGCCAGGCTGTGGAATGAGCGACCCCTGGAACTTAGGCAACTGAATGCCCTGTCTCGGCTCAGGAAGGAACTGAAAACTAGACTTTTCCCCAGATAAGTGATCTTGGACAATTCTGCTCTGTCCCTGCTTGTTGGAAATCTTTAAGCTCCGGGATACCCTTTGGGTGACAGCTGAGCTATACAAGTGTACATTACATTACATTACATTACCACATGAGCCTCCAGTACCTTTGCAAAGTACGGCAGCAAGGTGAATGGGCGGTAATTCAACAGGATCTGGGGGTCTGCCCCTGATTTCTTCAGAAGGGGAACCACAATTGCCTCTTTAAAGGCCTTAGGGACACAACCCTGGACTAGGGACTCATTCAGAAGAGAGCGGGCTGGACCCGGGAGGCCAGTGAAGGCTTCTTTTAGGACGTGTAGTGGGCAGCAGTCCATAGGGGATCCAGGTTTTACTTTATGGTTTAAATCTTTTATTATTTTCATCAGAACAGAAAAAACAAAGAGACCACAGTTGTCAATTGGTATATCAGTACTTAGCCACAAACAGGGAGCTTCTATCATTTGGAATGCAAAAGAAATACAAGCGGCGTCCCTGGAACAGGGCCCCTGTCGTGGGAAGCTTGGGTCTCGATTTCTGCCCCCTCCCACTCCCTCCCTCGTCCCCTCCTTGTCCAGTAAGGCAAAGCCATAAAAAGGAAAAAGAAAAACCAAGTGCAGGGAGATAGTCCTCCATCTCGGGTATGGGGATGTATGTTAAACCCTGGGTATGGACTCGCGCTTCCGTGGCCGGGCGTCTACTTCCTCAATTGGGGTGTCAGCCAGTCGCATTAAGCGCAAGTAACGGGGGCAACTTAGTTCCCTGAATTCGCCAGTAAGCAGAGTCAGGAACGGCTGCCAAAGAGTCGCGAACTCTTCGCTCTGTCCCGTCTTTGCTAGAGATAACTTTTCCATCCCCAATATTGTCCAGAGTCTGTGTAGCCAGCCAGTGTGCGGGGGCTGTTGAGCACACCGCCAGAGTGTCACAATGTTCTGTACAGCTGCCCCCAATGCTATTGCTATGAGTCGCCCTCTCCTGGACTTCAATGGGTACATTAGCGTGTTAGGGAGGCCGAGCAAGACATATGCTGGGAATCTGGGAAGTTGAGTGTCTAGGTGGGAGTCTATCTCATCTAGAATGGATTTCCAGTAGGGCTGCAAGCAGTCGCAGCTCCATAGTAGGTGCTCCAATGTGCCCTGTTCTCCACAGCCCCTCCAGCACCAGTCACTAACACGGGAGTCCCATTGGTGTAGACGTTCTGGTGTGTGGTACCAATAGGTGGCTACCTTAGTCAGAGTTTCTGTGAGGCCTGTGTGGTAAGCTGAGTGTCTGGCCCTGTAATATATACCCCCCCCCCCCCCCACTCCTTGTGTGTGAGCTGCCTTCCTAAGTCTCTCTCCCACCGGACGCTCCCCGCGTTGTGTGTGAATTTGTTGGTGAGGAGGAGTTGTTGGTATAAGTCTGAGATCAGTTTCTTATCTGAGGAGCGCGTCAGGAGCCACTTCTCGTATGCGGTGAGGAAGCGTTGTGCACCAGGTCTAACCGTGGGTTGTAAGGCCCAATGCCGTACCTGTAGGTAGGGCAGACGATCCTCTTCCGTGATGCCATAATCCTCTTTTACTTTCTGAAAGGATAGGATCCCATTTAAATCAAACATGTGTCCCAGTTCCCTGCAGGGAGTGCGTCTCCAATCCGTGAATACCCTGGGGTCCAGGCCCGGAGTAAATTCGGGGTTATCAAAGAGCAGGGTCATCGGTGAGGGGAATGAGGTCAGTTCATGCCGGACCGTCACCTTGTCCCATATCTCCAGGACCGTGCTCGTGATGTGGGACGCATAGAGGTTAGGTGGTCTATGTTTCCTTTAGGCAGAAACGGGCTGCCCTGAAGAGGCTTAGCTGCCACCGCATGGTCTTGGAAGAGCCAGGTTTTACCTGACTCTAGCTGATGCCATTCAACCAAGGTGCGGAGTTGTGTTGCTTGGAAATACAGAGTGAGATCAGGAACCCCCACACCTCCGTGTTCAGGGGGAAGCGCTGCGATCGTGTGCTTAAATCGTGGACGGCGGCCGTTCCATATGAAACGTGCCAGATCTGTCTGTGCTTGGTGAAGCCAGCCCACTGGCACAGCGGGAGTGTCTGGAACACATACAGAAACTGTGGCAACAGGGTCATTTTGACGGCCGCTATCCGACCCAACCAGGAAAGTGAATGCCGCTTCCACCTCCTGAGTTCGTCTGTGCTACGGGAGTGGAGCCTGGTGTAGTTCGCCTCCGTGGTAGCTTGCAGGGTCGAGCCCAGGAGGACTCCCAGATACGGGATCGTGGAGTCGGACCATTTCAGGTCAAATTCTCCTTTGGCGTCGGCGAGCACTTCCGCAGATAGGGATATGTTTAAGGCCTCTGATTTCTCAATGTTGACTTTAAAACCTGATGCCGCTCCGAAGGCATGGAGCTCAATAAAAAGGGCCCTAAGGGATTGCATCGGTTCGGTCAGAGAAAGCAGGACGTCATCAGCATATAGGCTAATCTTGTGAATGTCCTCGCCAAATTTGATCCCTTTGATGAGGTCGTGGTGCCTGATCCGCTGCGCCAGCGGCTCCATATAGAGCGCAAATAGGATCGGGGAAAGTCTATTTGCGAGAATGCCCGTGTAGAGCTTAAGGTCAATATTCAGGAGGGAAATCGGCCTATAAGAGCTACATCCGGTAGGGTCACGGCCTGGTTTGGGTATAACTGATATCGCCGCCTCCAACAAATCCCCCGGGATCGCCCCTGCTTGATCAAAGGTGTTGAAGAGGTCTCGCATAATCGGGGCCACCTGATGGCAGAGTGTCTTATAGAAGGCCGCTGGGTAGCCGTCAGGGCCCGGTGATTTCCCTAGTTTGAGGCGGGATATTGCTTTTATCACCACCTCCAGTCCGATGGGCCGATCCAGGAGCTCCGCCTGTGCCTCGTTCAATGCTGGGAGAGACACTCCGTCCAGGTATCCCTGGCTCGCTAGCATATCGGGTGCATCTGCCGTGTATAGGTCGGCATAGAAGTCAGCGAATGTCGCGGCAATGGGCATCATCCGTGATCTGCTCTCCCTGATCTGTCCTAAGCGTGCGGATACCCTGCCTTTGGCACTGCTCTCGTAGCTTGCTCGCTAGTAATTTCCCACATCTGTTCCCTCCGGTGTAGTAAGCGTGCCGAAGACGTAGTGCGGTGTATTCTGCCACATCCTGGTCTAGGGCCGCCAACAGCTTCCTCTCTACGCAGAGTTGGTGCCACGCTCGCGCCGCCCCCGTGCGTTGATGCATCTGCTCCTGCTCCTTAACCCGCTGGGCTATTTCAGCCCGTTTCTGAGCCCCTTCCTTATTGTTGGCCGAGGCTATGGAGATAAATTCTCCCCTAAGAACTGCTTTAAGCGCAGTCCAATTGGGTGGCTTTGGTATTGTCTTCATTAGTGTTATGAGTGAGGAATTGAGAGATGGCGGACTATATCTGTTTAACGTTAGGAGGGCTCTGGAGCAGATTGTCCCGAAGGCGCCAGTGCCGTTGCGGGCCGGGTGTGCTCGGGAAGAGAAAGGATGCCAGCATCGGGGAATGGCCCGATAGTGAGGTCGGTAGGATGTCGACATCTTGTGCGCGGAGGACCAGCTGTGGGGAGCATAAAAAATAATCAAGTCTCGCGTATGTCTTATGAGCTGCCGAGTAGTAAGAGTATGCCGTGGTTTGAGGATGAAGGTGTCTCCATAAATCTGTCAAACCCAGGTCAGCCAGGTGTGTGCGAGCTGCCTCAGAGGGTGCCCCTACTTGCCCGTATCGCTGGTTAGAGCGGTCAGCTGTGTTGTGGAACACTATGTTGAGATCTCCGCCTAGGAGCAGGTGTGGGTGCGTGTTGGCAGTGGCTGACTCTAGTGCTGCGTGAAGAAATTTCTCCTGGCCCTCATTAGGTGCGTATATGGAACCTATTTGGAATGCGTCCCCCCCATCAGAAAGCAGTGTACTAGCAGCCTACCCTTGAGCTCTGCTTCCTTCTGTAGGGCCTGACCGGGAAAGGACCTGGACACCAATATTGCTACTCCTGCCACTTTCTTAGCTGCTGAGGAGAAAAACTGCAAGGGGAAGGCTCTGGATTTAAGGCGGTGGTGGTCCTTTGGCAGCAGATGCGTCTCCTGTAGAAGGCATATATCGGCTGCAGTATATTCCAGGAGGGAGAGTATCACTTGGCACTTAATGGGGTTATTGAGCCCTCTTACATTGAGGGAAAGAATAGTCAGTGGGCGGGATATTCTAACTGGTTAGAGTGGCCTGTGCTAAGTAGCGTGTCCCGCCGAACAGGACTTGGAACTTCAAAATAAAATGGGCTTGGACAAGGAGGGCCCGCCCCACCCCCTACCCCCCAACACCCCCACCCCACAACACCCCTGGATCCCACCCTGACCCCAACTTCCCAACGCTGCTCCCTCCAATAGCCAGAGATAACCCCCCCAACCTTAACTTGTGAGTCCCAAATTTGAGTCATAGTCCCAGGCCTATCCAGAGTCAGACAGGCCTGTAGAGTCAGTAAATGAAGGTTCAATGTAGAAGAGCGCGGCAACATTAGCTCCCATGGCTCCCTGGTCCCCCCTCCACCCCTTCTGTGAATTTGATGCATTAAATCAACCCCCAAACCTCATTCCGTCAGTCCGGGCTCGTCGTGTCCTTGACCACCTCCTGGATAGCAGCAGCCTGTTCCTGGGCTACTGTTTTAGGGTCTGGTTTGAGGCCTTTCTTAGGGTGGCGTCGTCTCCTTACTTGCTGCCATCCATCAGCTTGCGATGAGGAGGGACCCCCGCCTCGCCGCCTCTGCGACAGTCCCCCAGGCGGCTCCTCCTCCTCAGCGTCGAGGCCCAGCAAGGTACAGGTGTCAACGAAGGATCTCATCTGGTGTAGGGCACCCTGCCACTTGAAGATTATTCGAAAAGGATGGCCCCATGAATATGGTATCCCTTTCTCTTGGAGAAAAGTCGTGACAGTTCGGAAGGATTTCTGTTTCTGTAGTGTGATGGCCGAGAGGTCCTGAAATAAGGCCACTGAGTGGCCTCGGAAGGTGAGATGCTGCTTCTGGCGTGCCTCCCTCAGGTTACGTTCTTTCAGCGGGAAATCGGGGAGGAAGGCCAGAACGTCTGGTGAAGGGGCAGGGCCCCGTCTGTTCGGCCCCACTCTGTGTGCTCGGTCAATGCGGACCTCAAAGTCGGCTGGTTCCCCAAGGATCTCCCTGAAGAGCTCTTGTAGGTGGCATGCTACGCTGTTCTCCTCAGCTTTTAATGGAATTCCCCGCACGCGGATGTTGTTCCTCCGGGAACGGTTTTCGAGGTCCTCCGCGTGCGCCTGAAGGTCTACCTGTTGTTCTCGGAGCTGGAGCACCTCTTGCCGCAAGAATTCAACTTCTTCGCTGCGAGCTTGGTCTGTGGTCTGCACTGCCTCCACCCGTTCACCCAGGCTGTCCACGTCTCTGCGGAATTCTCGTTGTTCCCCGGCCAGATCCTGTTTCAGGGCCGTAAAGTCATCCCGCAGGGTATTGAATAGGGTTTCCAGGAACGCCTTCGTGATTGGGGCGCTACCGTCATCCTGCAGTGTAGCGGTGTCCTGGGTGGTAGGCGATGGGGGTGTGGGGGTCTTATCTCCTTTCGTGGCGGTCTTGGCTAGCATGTCCGGTATTATGCGTGCTTCTCTGCGACTTGTGTTTGCCATAACCCCAGTCATCGGTGTGGATCAGGAGGGCTCCAAAGGCAGAGCGTTTCCCAGAGTCTCAGTGAATGAAGCTGGGTGCAAGTGGGTGCAGAGGTGACGCTTTGGGGGGACTACGTCAGCCAGTCCAGGATGGTGCTGTGCAGCGGGTTAGGGCCCGAGGTATCTTCCACCCACCGCCCAGTCCGGTGTTCCTTGGGGTGCTGCGTGCGGCTGCAGGCAATGGGGGCCGGTGGGGTGGTTCTATCGGTGCTTGCGTGTCCCCCTATCCTATGGTGTAGGCCTCTCCGGGTGTCTGGGTCTAGTCTTTTATTCCTTGCGCAGTCGGGCCAGGTCCGGCAGGGTCAGCCCAATGGCAGCGGGACACCAGCAAGGCTTGGCTCAGCTCAGCGATGGCAGGGACCTCGGCAAGGCGTAGTTCGCTTAGGCGCCCTGAGCTTATTCCCTGTGATTTCCGCCGTGTGGGTCAGAGGCCGCAGGCTCCAGGGTCTGGTCAACCGCTCTCAATAAGCCGCTTTGGGCCGCTTAGGGTCAAGCTCCCAAGGCCGTGCCTCCTGCGGTATTGGGGGTGCGCCAAGGCGCCGCTGCACTGACCTGAGCTGGGGGTCCTCGGAAGTGTGGGCCCGACTTCATCAGGACCGGGTTCGATAGCCCATCGGGGCGTCGCTGCCAGTCGTAGGCGCCAGTGGTGCGATGCCAGTGTACAGGTGTAGGCCCGTCTGTGCGCTCGGGTACAGCTGGAGGCCGCCTGGCCGGCTATGTTCTCCCGCCTCCCGACTAGGCCCGGCGCCGGGGTCTCATTTGGGGCCTATCCGCCGGGATGGCTGCTAGCTGGTGTGTGGGACTCGGCCCTCCGGGTCTGGACCCCTCGTCTGTGTCTGGGAGCGGGTCATTGCATCGGTGCAATCTGCGGGCTGCGTTCGCCCAGGGATGCTGCGTGGGGGACTCCGATTCGGCACTCACCTGGGGTCGAGTCCCGCAGATGTCCAGGCTAGGCCCAACGCCGGGGCCTCAGGTAGTGGAGGCCGGCCGGGGCCGTAGGTGGTGCTCGGGCCCGTCGGACCCGTCGATCGCCCAGGTTTGGCCTCCCGCTGCGCCGGCGGTCCAGTTGCCCCTTAAGGTCCCCGGCAAAGCAGGATCCCACTCCAGCGGATCGTCGTCAGGCCGCGGGCTCCGCTGGGCAGTTCGGCGCCGCCATTGCGCCAGTCCCGGCTTCTACGGTGTGAAGGCACCCGCCACCGTTGCAGAAGTCGGCGAAAAGTGCGTCGCTTCGTGGCCCAGCCCTGTCGCAGCGGCGAGGAGGAGTTTCAGGGGGATTTCCCAGCTATTACTCGGGATTTTCGGGGTTAGGTCCGGGGAGCCACGCGAAACACGTCCGCTCAAGCCGCCATCTTAGACACACCCCCCAGGTTTTACTTTAGACAAAAGGTCCTGGAACACCTGTGTACAGTGGTTCTCTGCAATCTTCTCTGCTGGTGCAGATCGGTAGTGCCTGGCTCTTCTTAGGTCGTCCGGAACTGAAGTTCATGGACTGGTGCTGCCACCTAAAAACTAGATTTAAGGGTGTTACAAGAGAGTGACAGGTAGTGCCCAATGGGCCCTTTGCCTGGGTGTATAGGTCCTCTAACATGCCCACCTTCTGTGAGAGGAGGACACAGTCCTAGCCCTAAGTGGATAAGTCCCATCATCTTCAAGATGGTGGGCACTGAAAAGTGTACTTGACCTAGCCTCCTGCACCCGAGGGCTGGATTTGGCAGAGGGGGGCACATCTCCTATTCTACCAAAGGTTTCCGGACTGTCCTGCCACCAAAAAGGGGGTGAGGACAGGATGGAGGCCAGCTCCTTCGAACAGGAGAGGCTGGGGTTGCATTACAAAGGAGGCAAGACCTCTGAAGCTCCCCACCACGGATGGCTCTTCCTGTCCAGTGGGAGACGTGAACACCTCCACCCTGGAAAGGCATTGTTCTCAGCCTCAGAGTGCACAGGCACTCTCCCCTGAGGTCAGAGCACACTCTGGTGGTAGCAGGCTGGCTCGGGCCAGTCAATGACCACACTAAGGATTGGTAGGTTTTAGGGGACCCGTCTAAGGGGCCCTCTGTGTGCAATGTTTAATAAAATCTACACTGGAATCAGCACAAGTTTATTATGTTGAGAGGCGTGGTGCCAAACATCACATATTTCAGTGAAGCCATCATGGAGCTGGCGAACTCATAGTGACGAGTGTCCAGCCTATGTACTTACTATGACTTCCCTGGTCACTTACAATATCCAAGAATGGACTAGGATATTGCAGGGGCATCAGGGGAATTTCATGCAGATATGCCCTCACAGGGGGGAGAGGATGTGGTGCAGCAGCCAGAGCTGCTGACTCGGGAACTGGGGATCCGGGTTCAAGTCTGTGCTTCAGCGCAACATCCCGTGATTCTGGGCAATCACTGTATCTCCCGGTGCCCATAGACAACGTCTGTAAACCCTCACAGGTGATGAGCTGCAATATATAAATCTGCGAACTTTAACTCACTGCCTGGGATATGTGTAAGACATCCCTCTAGCAGTGTTCATGGGAATGGCACACAGGGATGTGTGCCAGGTCGGCTCTTCAGTTTTGTCAGTAGGTGACGGAGTCTGTATTTAATAATTGTCCCACTCAGTAAGGAGGGATCTATCACCCACTCCCCTTCTTCTCTGTTGTCGTCAGTTGTGTGTGCGTCCTCCGGGTGATGAGACATCGATGCCACCGGAGGGGGCAGCCCGATGATTGATGAAGGCAGAGGAAGAGGCATCTGTGGGACAGATGAGGCCGACTCCGAGGGAGGAAATCGACGGTAGTAATCAAGCATATGTTGCAAATTAGAGATGAGAGACATGGGCATCTGCACAGTTGGATACTCAAGTGGTGGTTGAGTATTAGGCTCAGGGTAATAATCATATCCTTGGTCATCATCAATATCTTGTCATTTGATGAGAAGCTCGGAAGGAGTACGAGCAGCACGGAACCGGTCATCCTCTTCCGAAACCTCCTCATTAGCCCCATAGTCAAAAAGCTCCACAGAAAGATTTGGAGATGGTTGAAATGGCAATAGATCCAAAGAAGTGTTCCTATGTTAACATTGAAGTAGGGAAACATCCGTCGTTCCTGAAGGCGGCAAAAGTGTTGCTGAAGATTTCAAGGGGACTAGAGACATCAAAGCTGAAGGTGGAACCAAGGATGCCGCCGCCGACTCAGCGGTCGACGACGAAGAGCGTGGTTGAAGTTCCATAAGGAAAGGTGTCTGTGCTGTCAACGAGGCAACTGTCGACGAGGCAACCGTCGACGAAGCAGGTGGAGCCTTGAGAGCCATCGACCGTCTCATCAGCGAGGAAGCATCCGTCGATGACTGACCGGAGACAGACCTCTTTTATGTCAACGACGAAGTGAGGGAGGTGGCAGACGAACGAGGCTTCACCGACACCATGACAAACGTCGACGGAGAGGACGCTGACGACATAATCATTGTAGGTTGAGGAGAAGAGAAGGTGGAAGTCGTCGTTGTAGAAGTGGCGACATAAGTCATTGTCGACGAGGAACTAATTTTTTAGGCAAATTTGTTGCAGGAATAGACTAAGACGTCTGAGACTTAGAGGCAGATCTCGGAGGCTTAGAGGGCATAAGTAGTCCCTTAGAAGGAGCAGGAGCCCTTTTTGAGGAGGAAGTCTGGCCTTCATGAGTAGAGGTGTGGTGTTTCTTGAGCATCTTAACCTTAGCAGATACCATCTCCGCCTCACAAGCCCTCTTCTTAGAGATGACAGTCCCGAGAGAGGAATCACTCTCAACATCTGATATCCTTAGTCTTGAGTTTCTGTAACCACAGAAGTAGACGTCCCTCTCTGTCTCTTAAAGTCTTTTGAGGGAAAGTCCTGCAGATTTTACAATCACTCACCTGATGCTCAGGGTGGAGGCAGTAGATACAATTTTTGTGGGGGTCTTCGGAATGAAGCTGGAGTTTCCCACAAGACTCACAGTGTCGGATGAGTGACCTCTTTGTAGTAGACAAAGCAGTGAAGATATTCTGACGAGTTTCTGAAGGGAAAAGGTAGAGGTGCTGAGCAGAGCTCAGGGAGACTCCCTTCACACGACGTGCGGTAGAAAATCTGAGAGCCTGAGTCTCTGAGGAGAAGGTTCCAAAGGGTGCTGTCGCCTGATTGGCTGGAGTTTGTACCATATCTAATGACTTGGACAAGTTATTAAAGTGGCAACTACCCATTGTCTGTATCTACTCGGGTCCAGAGATATATCCACACTCGGGATCTTAGGTCTTCCCATTTGAATCCCCTAGCTACTTCGTCCATTAAACGCTGAAATTGAGGGGACTAAGATTTGCAGTCCTGGACCCTCAATTTTGGAATTCTCTCCCTCAGGACATTAGATTGAGGATATCATATCCTCAATTTTGGAAACTCTTTAAAACCTGGCTCTTTCGCCAGGCTTATGAATGAATCACTTAGCGGCAGGACTCCCTTGTTCGCAGCGCCATGAAACCTTGTGGTGTGCACGCGCTTTATAAGTATTTTTAACATAACGTAACATTTAACATCGTCTAAATAGGACAACCTGGTAAGTCCATCTGCATTGGCAGTCCCAGGTCTCAGTTTCACTTCAAAGTCCATTCCCTGTAGGGAGATGGACTACTTTAGCCAATTGGGATTTCCACCTTTCATTTGCATTAACCATCCGAGAGGCCTGTGGTCGGTTTGAACTAGGAAGTGAGAGCCAAAGAGGTTTGACCTAAACTTCTCAAGGGACCAAACCACAGCAAAGGCGTCCATCTAAATGGCACTTCAACGCTGATCCCTGGGGATTAGCCTTCTACTGATGAAAGCCACTGGCTGATCATGACCGTGGTCATGTTTTTGGGATAGCACTGCTCCTATACCATGTTCCGAGGCATCAGTCTGCACAATGAATTGCTTGACATAATCTGCAGCTTTCAGAACAGCTGCAGAGTGCATTGCTTCCTTCAGCGTGTCACAAGCCTTTAGACAGCTCACAGTCCAGTTCACTATTTGTGGGCATTCTTTTGGAAGTCAGTCTGTGAGGGGTGCCACAATGGTGCCATAATCCCTCACAAACCTCCTATAGTACCTGGGAAGCCAAGGAAGGCCCTCACTTGAGTCTGGGTAGTTGGAGCCGCCCAGTCCAGAATGGTCTAGATCTTGGGTTGCAAGGGTTGAACCTGGCCTCCACTAACAAGTATGCAACCTTTCCCTGCCCTATCTGGCACTTGCATGCCTTGATAATGAGGCCTGCACTTCTCAGAGCCTCCAGTGTTTTCCTAAGGTGGATCAGGTGCTCCTGCCAGGTGGAGCTAAAGACATCAATATTGCGTAGATATGCTGCACTCAAGGATTCCAATCCAGCAAGGGCTTAGTTCACCAACCTTTGAAAAGTGGCAGGTGCATTATTCAAACCACAGGGCATTACAGTGAACTGATAATACCCATCGGGGTTGAAAATGCAGATATTTCTTTTGCTCCTACAGTCGTCAGACCTATCAGCCAGTACTCTGATGTGAGATCAAACATACTCAGATACATGGCTGCTCCCAACCTGTCAATAAGTTCATCTGCCCAAGGAGTTTGGAATGCATCGCTTTTGGTCACAGCATTCACGCCCCAATAGTACTCACAAAACCTCATTTCTTTCTTACCATCCTGGTTATGAGGCTTGGGGATTAAGACAACTGGGCAGGTCCAGGGGCTCTCAGAAGGCTTTAGAACTCCCAATTCCAGTATCATGCTTACTTCAGCTTTGATGCTCTCTTTCACATGTTCAGTCTGCCTGTATATTTTATTCTCGACCGGTAGTCTTTCATCAGCGTCTACATCATGGACACACCAGCGAGACTGGCGGGAGGTCAAAAAGAAGAGCTCAGCAAACTGATTTAGGACTTGCCTGCAATCAGTCTCCTGATGGGCAGGTAGGGTGTCTGACAAGACCACACCTTCCACTGACCCATCTTTTGGATTGTTGGACAGGTCAGGGACAGGTTCACTCTTTGCTTCCCGATCCTCATCTGGAACCATGAACAAGGTCACATCAGCCTTGTCATAGTAGGGTGTAAGGCGGTTGAGATGGATGACCCTCTTATGACTCCTGTCAGAGCCAGGGTCTACCAGGTAGGTGACCGCCCCTTTTCTTTCTAGGATAGGGTAGGGTCCACTCCACTTACCTAGCAGAGTCCTAGGAGCCACAGGACCCAAAACCCACACCATCACCCCTGGCTGGAACTCAACCACAGCAGCCTTTTGGCATTACCAAAGCTTCTGGAGCTCTAGGCTGGCCGCAATGTTTTTGCTTGCTTATTCCACATCCTGGAGCAAACGCCAAGCACATAGTCCACTATATCTGCTAAGGTTCAACAAGAGGTTTCTCCAATCCCTCCTTCACAAGGCACAGTGGTCCCGACAGGAAATCCCAAACAGAAGCTAAAATAAGGAGGACCCCACTCCCTTCTGTAGCCCTTCCCAATAGGCAAAAAGCAGGCATGGAAGTAAGACATCCCTTCTTATTTTGAGTTTTTCAGGAAGTCCACCGATCATGCCCTTCATGGTCTTGTTAAATCTTTCAACAAGGCCATTACACATAGCAGAGTGGCCTTGGCCACACTGACCAGGACGTATGCAGAGGGGGATTGGAGGTCCCACATTTCGACCCCTAATATTATGCTGTTCAATTGCAACACGCAGCTCGATCGCTCAACAGTGTCCCTAGTTGGGAAATGCGGCTCTTGGCGGGAATGGTGGACGCTGGTTGTCTTCCAGAGGTGTTAATGGATGGAATCGGGAACACTGAGAGATACTCCATATATTGTGCGACAGACGGCCAGAGTATGGCAATGGTTTGTAGTGAGAGAACTTAAGTGCGCACCATTCCATAGGGAGCTCCCAATCTGGATATTAAAACCAATCAGGCAGATGGCACTCAGTATGTCCTTCCAGGCATGGAGGGAGGGGGATGAGAGCAATAGGGTGAATTGTACCCAGATGAGACTTATCGCCTTTAAACATGACCGCAAAGAGTTTGGTCTACGCCAGGGGCAATTTTAACAACATGTGGTGCTTGGCAGACACAACTAAGCACACCTGGCCATGAAATGCAACAGCTCCACCGCATACTCAAACCCTTGAGATACTGCTAACCTATGGTGCGTGTAGACACCTAATTATGCATCTTTACAGAACAATGCGATCAGATACAGTAGGCACTACACACGGGCCCGAGAGGCCTGGAATTTAGACTTTGACCATCCACTGGAAGATCAAGACTGGCAGCGGGCCTATGAACTAATACGCATGGTTTCTAGTAATGCCCATTTTCGACTGATACATTATAATTTTCTGCATAGAACCTACTTAACGCCACAACACCTTCATCGAATGGTCGTGTCTTGCCCAGATATATGCTTGCGCTGCAACACTGTGGGGCCGATTTCTTACATTAACGATGGCCCTGCGATGAAATACACTCCTTCTGGCAACAAGCTGTCGAAGAAATGGTTCATGCCACATAACTAAGTATTGAGCTGACACTCAAATACTGTTTATTAGGCCTCTTTAGATGCCAGAAGGGCGCAAGATAACCTATACATTTCGTCAGTCGCCTATGGTACTGGCATGATGTAGAATTGCAATCACATGGCTGCCCCAGATTGCCGCAATGATTGCGCTCTGGCATAGAGATGGGCCTCTTCTTCTATGGCAGACGCTTCTATCTCGTCTTATTCAGATTCTTCCCCGAAGATATCCAGAGTGTGTTGAATGCTTTGACGCAGCCTCTCTCGTCATCGAGCCTGATGATCGGGTAGAGTCGTCTTGGACCGAAACGACTTAGAAGCGACGCAGGCTTCCTCCTTGTGCTCCGGAGAGAGGCACAGGTTACAAACTTGATGTACGTCGGTGCGAGGGTACTTGGCGTGACACCCAGGACAGAAATAGAATGGAGTCCATTCCATTTGCAGATGGCTGGCCGGACGGTTGCCCACAAGGTTTTCTATCGAAAATGGAGAGTTTGTCGATCTATTTGAAACGCGGAGAACAGGGAAACGGGTACTGAAACAATACCGTTGAGGGTAGAGTGGACTGCGGGGAACCCAAAGAGCGGTTTCGGAGCCCAGCAATACACATCCGAACCCGTTTGGGGTAAAAAACAATCTAACAATGGAGTCGATGCCCATGCACACTATCACCGAAAGGTGGAGTCACCTTACCTCGTGACTGGAAAGACTTCTTCAAAGAAAAACAACTTGCAAACCTCCAGACTCAACACAAGATGGCAGGAGTATGTAAAGCATGTGCAGCTACAGCACACAAGCCTCGAACAGAGGATTAATGTCCCCAAATTCCTGCCGTGGTATCTTGTCATGTGGCTGAGTGTGCCATGTGATGTGGCAAGCTATAGTGCTTGGTGTGATTTGGTCATTTTTGACAAGGTGGAATGCTGAACGGTTAGGCAAATTTAGATTTTCTTTGTTTTTGGGATCGTGTGAAATAAGTGCGGTACCTACTGTATGATGTAAATAAATGACATTTCTTTTTTTTTTTGAACCTTTATTTGTAGTATATGCAGTTACAGGTATGGGCCTACAACCATCCCGGCCGGCCGCTAAACATAGCTGGAGCTAAGCAAGCACTATACGTAGTTATAGCAGTTCGAGACCCGGGATAAGAAAATAACAGTGCGTAGCTTGTAATCACACACAACAGCTGAAAATCAGGATTCAAGAGGTTCATTTTTCAAATAAGAAACTAAAATGGTGTCGCACAATCATGCACAGTCCCACAATAATGTGCAAATCAGGATATCTGCAAACAATAGTGATATGAAGGAGTCATCGGGGGGGCAAGATATACAAAGCAGGAGAAAGGTAGGCATAGCCCCATCGGGTAGCAAGTCTAACCCCCGCCCCTCAACACAAAACATACCGCAAAGAGCATGAGTGACGACAAGACTAAAAAGGAAAAAAGACTAAAGGGCCATAGAAACAAATATCGATCAAAACCCCACCCCACAACCCCCACCCTGCACACCCGCAGAAGGCCATGGCCTACCCCCCCCAGCAGCGTGCCTGTCGCCCTAATAGAGACCCGAAATATAGAAAGACAGAGAAAGAAAGCGAAGAAAGTAAGCGGAGGAGGGCCCTCATCGTGTCGCCCGGCCCCGCCCTTCACCCCTACACAACGGAAATCCCAGGATGGAAGTAATACTGTACTGGAGAATAACAAACTCCGAGCATAAACACGATGAAATATCGATCGAACATAGCCACTGCACCGTCTGTCAATGATATTACCAATAGACCATTAACACATCATCCCTAACCCTGTCTGGCAGTGGCACCGCCAGAAGTCCTCTCATTAATCAATTTATTGCGCAATCCTGAAGGTCCAAACAGTATGTGCGAGTCCGGCTGGGGCGCAGCCATGGAAGAGTGCAACAATCCAAGCCCATCAAAGTATAAACAGCAAAGATCCGACAATGTCAACGCCTGTCCCGGAAGCCTCCCGAAGCTCACAAACAACAGCGCCATCAAGGAGAGGAAAGTCACACAGTCCAGCCACCGCTGCGACACGACCAGGCAAGTCCGAGAGGAAAAACAGCACTCCACCCCCAGCCGCCAGCTGGACAAGCGTCCCAAGGAGACATCCAGACGAGCAATCGAGTCGGGCCGCTCGGGCACGGGAGCCCGATCCTCAAACAGCCCCCGGGGCCCCCGCGGAGCCGAAGCCTCCTCCATGGGCTCAGCAGCAAGTTCACCGGCAGACCCGTGGAATCGGGGCGTGGCCGCCAAGGACGACGAAACAGCAATGGCGTCCATTCTTCCGCCCAAGTCTCGAGCATGGCAAAGCATAGTTTCGTGCAAAACTGTTAAAGCAGCTATCACGTCTCGGGAAATGAACTCCTTCATGTGTTGCGAGCCTCTCGGCCCCATCCGTACATCAGCCGTCCAACTTGGACTCGGGCCGTAGAGGAGGGCACCAGCCGCCATCTTGATCCAGCAGGCCCCGTCCCTCTTACACACTCAGGGACTAGGCCTCACCACGGGGGCGCCGCGGGATGCGTCTCCAGGGCAAACAAATTGTGGGGCAGGCCCCAGAAAGGAGAGCCACCAAAAGGCTAAAGTCCCGGCCGGGCCCCGGGAGTCGCCCGCCAATATCGGGGGCAGACCTTGGTTGTGCCCGGGCAACAAAGTTTGGGGAGTGGGGGCAGGAGTCGAGCGCCCCCTCCGATCCAGTGCCACCCCACTGCTCCTCAAGGGTCGCCGACAAGCGGACCGGGTATTCACCGCCAGAAGCGGTTTTTCACGTCAACGGCACCCACCGGCACGCCCCGTATCGTCAGCAACGGACGTTGATGCTACCGCCGCGGCCGGAGGCCCCGCCGAGGCAACGCCCCGGTCCCATCACCGCGTAGGCCGCATAGCAGACGGGGACAGTTCTCAGTATCCGCTGCACACCAGAGCTCCGGGAACTAACGGTAGGTGTTCGTTTTCCTTCACCCAGCAAAGTATGCCTTCACGGTTTAGGATAGACGTCAGGATAGACGTGTGGGGCGAAAGGGCTCGCGGAGCCGAGCGACTATGCGGCCATTTCGAATGCCTGCTTGGCTCCTCCCCCCATAAATTACATTTCTAATATACCATAAGGATGTGGAGATGAGTGTTATTAGGGCAGAAGCCTTGCTGATTATATGCAGAATAACAGGTCTGGGAGGTCACTATTCTATTTCTATTTTTAATGTTTATAAAGCGCTCGATTGCCGTGGCGTCTTGGCGCTAATGTGTGTGAATCCATAATCCTGAAAGTTACAACCTGAGCCAGCCTAAGTTACAAAGAGCAGCGTCTTCAGACTCTTCCTAAACAGCCTTGTGTTTGGTTGAAATCTCATGTCCAGAGGTAGTCTATTCCACAGGTGTGCCGCGCTGTTGGATAGTGTCCTACCTCCCCATCTGGCTCGTTTGACTCTGAAGGTTTTAAGAAGTCCTACATTAGTGGATCTCAGAAGGCGAGGGGGAGCATAAGGCGTAATAGCTTGGAAACTTCATCGGCACCCCCTCCATAAAGAGCCTTATGAACCAGGCACAAGGCCTTGAAATCAATCCGCTGCTGTACTGGTAACCAATGCAGTGATTTAATACCTGAAGAGGTGGGGCAGCCCCTCGGAATTTTCAGAAGCAACCTGGCTGCCGCATTCTGAAGTGACTGAAGCTTTCCCATCTGCAATCTATCTATGCCCATGAACAAGGCGTTGCAGTAGTCTAATTTGGAGAGCAGAAGGCTCACCATCACCGTTTTCTGTAGATCCTGCGAGATGAATGGGAAAATCTTTCTTAAAGTTTTTAAGAGAAAGAAACAGGACGATATCAGGCTATTAACCTGAGCTGAGAAGTTTAGCTTATCATCAAAAATGACCCCCAAGTTCCTAACCTTAGAGACCGGGACCGGGCATTTCCCAGCCTCAACTGGCCACCATGAGTTGTTCCATACGGGGTGTCCCCCTCCAAATTCTATCACCTCTGTTTTGTCTGTGTTGATCTTCAGAAAATTGTGGTTCATCCAGACCATGATCTCAGATATGCAAGCGTGGAATTTAGCAGCTGTGACCTCAGGCTGTTTACCAATAGAGATAACCAGCTGTGAGTCATCAGTGTAGGATACCAACACGAAACCATGTCTTTGATGGGCCTTGCTAACGGGGTGACATATATGTTGAAAAGTGTGGGGGATAGGGATGATCCCTGTGGGACACCGCAAGGAAGAGGGAAACTCTTGGACTCCAGTCCATCCCAAACCAGCCTTTGCTCTCTACCCTCCAAGAAGGAGGTGAGCAGGGAAAGGGCAGTGTCCGCAACCCCCAGATCCTTCAGCCGTTGCACTAACACCGTGTGATTCACGGTGTCAAATGCAGCCGATAGGTCTAGGAGCCAGATATAATCCCGTTGTCAGTGCTTGGTTGATAAGGGGCGTCAACTTTTCGCAAATCTTCTTAGGGGCTAGATGCATGATGGCAGGGGGGCAAGGGTCACTTGGAGAACCTGATTTTATAGAGAGGAGCAGCTCTTGCACCTCCTTGTTTACCAGTTCAGGGAAACAGGAGAGTTTACATTGCGTCGCCGGCCAGGCATCCTCTGCATTGCGTATGATAGTATACTGGAGTCCCTGAGCTTTTAGAAGATCATCATATATCATCTGTACTGTATTTTGAAAGAAAAGGGCCAGATTGTTACATATCTCCTGATCAGCCTTAAAAGCATTGTTCTGCTGAGGTTTTGCCAAAGAGTTAACTACTTTAACAAGCATTTACAATGCAACGGTCTCGCCTTTGCAAAAGTTAGAGCTATTGGCATTGTAAATTACAACATTTTTATTTATGTATTGGTTTTGAAAACAGATAACTAAATGGCATTGTCAATTACAATGCCAATAGCTTAATCTCTTGCAAATGCGAGACCTAGTAGTAGAGTGAGTGATAGTGAGTAAGTAGTAGAGAGTGCATAGTAGGGAGTGTGTAGTAGAGTTGTAGAGTGAGTACTAGAGAGTAATAGAGTGATTAATAGTTAGTGAGTAGTAGAGAGTTGTAGAGAGGACTAGAGTGAGTAGTAGTGAGTATTAGAGAGTCAAGTTTTCCATACCTGTGCCCCCATGGTGCGGCCCCCTAGGATCCGGGTGGGCGCTTGTTCCTGGATCACGGATCCGAGCAGATCTGCCACTGTTGATGAGGACAGCTCAAAAGGGCAGGAGTGCGGGGTCCTCGGAGCACAGGGGGGTGGGGGGGCTCTGTGCGAACCTCCTCTCTTTCTTCAGTCTCACCCCTCCAAACCATCACCCCTCCCCATTGCTCTCTTTGCTTTAATTCCTTAGTTAGGATGCCACAGCGAACTTATCCGTGAGGCTTTGGAGAAAGAGTCCGCACGCATGGCAAGCCCGGGAACACCACAACAGCAGCGCACGTGACTAGCTGTTGTGTCGCTATGCAGTTGTCTGGAGCACTTCCGCTGTGCAGCGAATTTGAATGCGCTTGGTGTCAAGACCGGTCTCCTCCGGCAGGCAGCCTAATGATGCAAAAAAAAAAACAAGAACAAGCAGTAAAACGAGCCAACAGACCCAAATCAGGCTGGATTCTCTAGATTTTCCAAGCCCAAAATGGCTTGATGTAGCTGTAGCCCGCCTGAACTTGCCTTTACTTCAATAGAAGTCAATGGAAGAATACATGCACTAGATTTTTTCATGCTCCCGGTTATAAAACCTTGGCATGTATGAGGGTCTGAAAACCACACTACTGCTTATTACCTTCAACTGAACTTCAAGAACTACAATTAAAAATATCTGTCTATAACCCAAACACCTACTGTACTCTTACCGTTCTCTACATTTATACTCTGTACCACCGAACAGCGCTCTGAAGGGACAGACCCCTAGGAGTAACAACTTCTGGGAAGTTGCTGTTCCATTCTTGCTCCGAGTTATAGTTGAAAACACTGCCTTTCACCGAAGATGGAATATTTCCAGCAAAGTTAAACATTGGCCTTGGCATTTTTAGATGCACGCTTGTCCCTTCTGAGCACAGACACGATACGCTGCAATGTTCTGCCTCTGTCGTGACATCTAAGGTTACAAAGCTGGCAGCACACAGCGAGTTCTCCAGCTACCTGCGCAACCTTCGCTCCCGGGAAAGGCCGCCCCGGAGACCTATTGAAGCTCGTGCTTTCACACGGTTTACCACCGGTCTGCACAAACAGAAACCTGCATTCGCCTGCCCTCAAAACACACATCCAAAGGACGCTGTGTAATCACGTGATCAGGAGATAACAGTGGGAGGAGGAATTCAACAGGGCTTCAGCCAATCAGCAGGTGTCGTCTTCCTCAGATATACTAGCGCGAAAGAGGAGGCACGCAGCGTATCCGGGGGACGTTCGGATGTGAAGTGGGGAAGCATGGCTGCCAAGCAAGGTAAGTCTAGCAGTGCTACTGACATAAGGGTCAGAAAGCAGCAAACGTTTTCCGCTGTGCTGCAGGTGCTCAAGGTAGTCAGGCAGCACTGGCACAGACACTGCCAACACGAACTCAGAATATTCTTCAAACCTCATAACAACCCAAAGTTTAACAAAAAAAAAAAAATTTTTGACGATGGAGGGGTCATGCCCTGTTATCCTAAAGAAACTGCATTTTGACGAGAAGCAGTTTATTTGGATTTGCGCTCAACGAGGATATGAGGCTGTCCCTAACTAAGTGCTTTTTATGCAAAGATGTGAATTTAGGTTATCCCATCAAAGCACCGCATAGCAGCTGACAATTCACCTTCACGTCGCAGCTCCCCTTGATCAGAAACACTCGCTGCTCTAGTTGAACCCATCGATCACTCCACAGAAGTACCTGGCGGAGAGAAAAGAACCCTGCTTCAAAGTGGATTGCAGTTTTCAGACAAATACCTTAACAAGCTGAGGATCGCCAGGCGCGAAACAGCGCGGTGAGAGCGCACGAGACGCAGTGCCGTGAGCGTGCACATCAGCTGTCGCGGCGCAAGCTGAAGATCACCGGAGGAGACACGCCGACCACCGACTCTGCCTGCTGCCGAGACTGAACCAGAGAGGGAGGGGATGTGTGTGTGTGTGTGTGTGTGTGTCTGCGTGTGCGTCCACAGTCCCGAATTGCCGCGCGTGCCCCGGTCTGTCTCCCTTGAGCGGCATCTCGGCAGCAATAGGTCTCGAGGACGAGACCTAACAAGAAAAAATGAAGACTGTTGCGGTTCTACACAGCATTAAAATGTAGTCTAGAATGCCAGTAATATAGCTTAGTAAGTTAATGCCTAGTAGCAAAGAATTGAATACAACATGAGAATCACTCATTTCATGACTTAATTTAGAAGTAAATAAAATGAGCACCACTGAGTTAGTTTTTAAAGTAGTATCAAGTCCCACGACTAATGCAGTAAGTCCTATATTTAAAAAAAGGTTATACCTTACATGTTGCAGAAAGATTTACTACCCACGGCACACATCTTTGCTTCTGCCTGACTGCAGCAGAAACCGGGCAGCCCCATATTAGCAAACTGACTCGAACGTAGCGAGATAAGACACGAGAACTACAGGCTACACTTTACTGAGACTGCCTTTAAGGTCATAGCTGTCAAGGTTTCAGATTGCTAAGTACGACATTTTCACAGGTTCAGTGTAAGTATGAGGGACATTTTAACGAATATGAGTGACACCTTCTCACAAGCAATTCAGACATACAAATAATATCAGAAATTACACCCATTTGAGCAACGAGAAACTAAGAAAGTACATGAACTTAAGTATACTAACGGCAGGCAGCTGAAAACTGAACAGAGGAGCCTTACGCTGCATGACTGCAAAGTTTTTAGAGTCTGTACACCACAGGACAGGGGCCGCAGGCAACCCAGATTGATTGAAGCATCAATGTTATTTATCAACAGTATCCAAAGTAAGTTGGCTTACTTACTAAAAGGCAGATGCCCTAGCAGCCTCGCCCACACTGGTCCCCTGGGTCCTTCTTACTGCTGGCAATTAATTAAGTCAACATGTAGAGAATTAGTGTAGATTCCAGGGCCGGCTCTCTGTCCCACGAGGGACCCAGGCCAGAAACAGAAGGATGTGAGCCCCCAACATGAAAAACACGTACCTCAGCTGTAATGTCTAAACGTTGAAACAGTAGTGGACCCACTCATTGCAGTCACTGAAGCTTTTTCTTGCCTGTTCTATTTAGTACTACATGCAGTGCGGGAACCGGGCTCACTGCGCAGAGTCATTTGTAATGATAGCAGAATCACCACTGTGACCCAAGCTCTTGATGCGAGGCCGTGACTGCAAGCCTTGTCACAGCTGGCCTGTGCCTTCTGAGAGAACCGTGCTCGTGGAGCGGCGCTACCGGTATGGAAGACAGCAGGTGATTTGGCATAACATAATTGACTCTAACGGCCCTTACACCAAAAAAAGGCCTCATGGTTTGCATTATACTTAGTAATGTTATTTTATTTTAACATCTAGCACGCAAACCTTTAGTCGAAGATGGAAAGTAGCGTGAAATATTAACTATTGCAGAGTGCACCAGTTGGGAAACCAGCAGCCGCATACATGGAGCAGCGGACGGACCCCATTAAGCTACATAATTTAAACAAATGATAACAGCTCTCTATTAGTGCAGGCAATACAAATGTGCTTAATAAACTTAGTTCAGCAATTAGTTTCTAACATCCATAATCTGTGCAAGAACGTGCAGATGAAACGCTCCATTGACTACATATTTTCCCAGGCAAGTGTTAACCAGCCGTGAGCGTGCACTCTCCCGAACTTCCGGTTTCGGGATGTGCACGCTCACGGCTGTCGTGGGGCGGGACTTCCGTCTTTGCGCCCGCGCCCATGGAGTGGATGGCCAGAGGACCGGTGGCGTCAGGAGTGGCGGCTGAAGCCACTGATGCGGTAAGTGGGGCTTGGTAAGTGGGGCTTGGTGTGTGTGTGAGTGTGCGTGTGCGTGTGCGTGTGTGTGTGCGTGTGCGTGTGCGTGTGTGTGTGTGTGTGTGTGTTTCGTGAGTGTGAAAGTGGAGCAAGAGATGTGCGTATGCCTGTACGTGCGCATTCACGTTCCTGAATCGCCGCGCGTGCACCCCTCTACGCCCCTTGAGGAGGAACTCAATCACAATAGGTCGAGATTCTCGACCTAAAAAGTTCTTTACTACAATCGGCGCATTTCTAATTTTGGTGGAAAAATAATGCTCTTTTGCAGAGATAATCTCATTTTTATATTTCTGCAATGCAAGATTGTACATTATTTTGCTACTCTCACTATAATCTTGTCTCCACCGGCTTTCCGCTCTTCTACATTCAACCTTTAGAGCCTTAAGCTGAGGACTATACCAAGGAGAAGATATCCTTGGCTTCCTTAAGGCTATCTCTTTCAGAGGGGCTACCTGTTTAGCTGCCCTATCAATCCATTTGTTGAATGCAGAGGCCGCGGCGTCAATATCAGATATGGGTAGGTCAGGGCCCATATTCAGAGCGGTCTCAAAAACACTGCCCTGCACCTTTTTCCAACCTCGAACCTTGATTTTACCAGGGTTCGTCACAGGCTCTCGGCCCGGATTTGTGGTTCTGAGAGTAAAATAGATAGCCTTGTGATCCGTCCAAGTCAAAGGCCTTATGTCTCGGAACTTAAAGTCGGGATTGTTGGTGAAAATGCCATCTAAAGTATGGCCTGCCTTGTGAGTCGATCCTGTGACTATTTGACTAAACCCATACGCCTCCAGGGTGTCTAGTAGTTTGGAGGAGTCTAGGTTGTCTAACAGTTCTAGGTGATAGTTAAAATCTTCCTATTGACTAGAGCAGGTTAGCAGCTGCACAGGCCTTGGGCATTGATCCTATTGAGGATAATATGTGACGGGCACTGGTAACTGGAGCTGGCTAGCAACAACGCTGGCCTCTGGTATTCATTACAAGCAGGGTAACAATGCATGTCAATATTGACTAGAACTGGTTGGCAGTAAAGTTAACCTCTGGATTTGTAGATTAGCAGGATTTAAGGTACAGGGGTCACTACTGACTGGAGTTACTTACCAGGATAATAGGTCTCAGGGAGCCAATACTGACTGAAGCTGGTTAGTATGATCACTAGTCCCAAGGTGCTACTAATGACTCAAGTTGGCTAGAATGATAACCGGTCCTAGGGGCCAGTACTAACAGGAGCTGGCTAGTAGGCTTACATACAGGTCCAAGGGGCCACTACTGACGGGAGCCGGCTAAAAGAATAACAGGTCCAAGGGTGGTGGGGGTGCGAGTGGCACCAGTGACCGGAGTTGGCTAGAAGTATTGACGACCTTTGGTATTGATTAAATGCAGGATTCCAGGTCACAGGAGGCACTGCTGAATACAGCTGGATAGCAGCAGTGGTGGCCTCTAGGAAGAAGGAATTGAGAAAGCATAACTGGATATACTGGTTTCTTTAACACCGATAATTGGTTACACATGAATGCCACTCCGTGCATTGATATATTACATTACCAAATTACAATATTCTTATTAATTAATTTGATGTGACTGTTCGCCTTAATATGCCTGCAAAGTTACATGATTCTATTAGGGCCAGAACCCTTTTATTTAGTGATGTCCATCTGCACACTTTCCTGCATCTTGTAGTAACTTGAATATTGACAAACAGAAGTGTTATTTCCAGAAACAGTGACTTCTGCATCTTTTATCTGCACCTCACGGACTCCTCACATTCCCCTCGAAGGAAGATCCTGCCTCCTACTCATTAGTGATGTTTCAGTAACTGTTTCTATCACGTGTTCATGTTTCATTGACTTGTATTAGGATAAAAGTGCATAAAAATACATTGTGTAGCATTAGCATTATATACTCCAACTTGCTCTAGGGTGGATGCTCTCGTCCATTGCAAAGACAATTGTCACTTGTTAGTTTGCTTGGCCTTTTGCTATTTTACAATCAAATGTATGATAGATGTGTTGGCCTCCAGGTGTGTTGTGTTTTATTTTACATATCATAAGAGATGACGAGGAAAATGACAGTCCAGTATACACATTCTTCATATAAATCAACTCACAGTATACTGTTCTGGAGGTTCAGTCCCACAGACATTATCTCTAACTTAACGCAGACACCCTAGGAAGCACGTGCTTTTCAAACCAGTTGCCCTCTGATGCGGCGTCCTCGCTATTGGATAAGTCAAAATGACCTGAATTTTAGGAGGGTTACCGTATCTAGTGCACTCTGTTAGACAGTGCTCACCTGTGGTAGTAAGAGGTTAATAGGCACCGTATCACCTATGCACGGTGCAGGGCTTTGAGTTACAGAGCTCCTCACGCTGTGGAGAAGATTAGGTCACATTTACCCATTTTCCCATATTTGTTCCTGATGAAATGCCAACAGATTGCTCCATGACTACACAAGGCATGAAAAAGGCTGACCTGAAGTATAGACCCCAGCTTACCAGCAGGTCCATAGGTGATCGACACTTTCACAGAGTGATAGGGGCCATTAGTTCCTCAATTTCTCTGCCACTGTTTTTATCTCCACATGGACCAGGAAGATCACATTAACTATATTGTGGCCAATGGTCGATAGTTGATCTTATATTCAGACTTTCACCAATCTCACATCTTATGACACAACATCCTCTGTCCTACTATGCTCATCCGGCGTACTTAATAAAAGATCTCTGACAATGACAAAGTGCCCTCTTGTGGTGCCCACCAGGCATTGTAGCGCCGGCCTGGTGAGGAGTATAGCCCAATGATGAAGCATGTCACCTTCAGGTGAGTGAACGCAACTTGTCTTAAAAGCACATGCTTCCTAGGGTGACTGCGTTCAGGTACAGATAATGTCTCTGGGACTGAACCTCCGGAACAATATACTGTGATTTGACTGTTTTATTTTAACAAATGTACGTAGCAGATATTGGCCCTTCCTTGTTTCACAAAAATGATCGGATACCTGCCTCGGAGCGCACTTCTTACAGACGAGTATGAGGGTATCATGTTGCTGCGACAAGCTCCTTACCTGTGCGAGTTATCAGGGGGCAGACCCAAACCAGCCACACGTGGAGATCAATGACAAATACAGAAGAATTAACAGAGCTTCCAAGTGACCATTACTTATTTGACCTTGAAAATAAAAGACACGTTTTTAGTATTCTGGTGACTCATGACCATAAAAAACAAAGGTTATAAATTCAATATTGTGTCAAATACTTAAAAAATTGAACTGGATGTGCTGAATCGGATGTTGCCCAAGTCATGCGTGACACCTTCCACCACTATTGCTTATGGGACTTGTAGTTTTGTTTTTCTCATTAAAAGGATGGGCTCTAAAGTCCCAGTGTTCTAAGCGATGTTGGTCAAGATCAGAGGCCTGATGGAGGATGAAGCATGACACTGCTCTGCTTAGCAGTGAAATGACTGACAGTTCCCCAGCCCTTCCATTCTTTGACCTACAGAGGTTCGTCGGCCATTCATATTTTTTTGCAGCGACAAAGAAACTTATATTGCAGCTTGTAAAACTGAAGAGATAAAACGCCTGGGCGTGTTTCATTAACTACTGACAAACATGAACAATCAAGAACATGAGTTTCTGGAAAACTATCAAGCACCCAATCAGAATCAGCCGCCCTTCACACCCAGGAATTCTTGTGGCTTTGGAGAGGGTGAATTGCACGTGGTATAAGAGGAACACTACATCGACTCAAAGCTCACTTCTCAGGGATGTACTGAACTGCCAGCCTCATAACACACTTAGCCAGCTCTTCACCTCCTCCTCCTCAAACTGTTGACCAGCTATCAGGGCAAATGAGCCTGCAGCAAAGCCTCGCTGGCTTGGTTCCACACCGGACCAGGCAAGGTGGTCAACTCCATACTCCTCCAAGTCAGCAAGCACTCTGGTCGAGCCAGTCCTAACCCCACAACTATGTTAATGGTACTAAGTTATGTTTCTGCCAAATGATTGAGTCAAAAAATGAAAGGTTTTACTATGAAGAGCTGAAAGAGAAATCATGAAGTTTTTCAATATTCTGAGTCTGCCACAGTACACAGGAGCATTATTTCTCTACAGCAGCAAATCATGTATGTGCCCTGTAGAAAGCACGTTTGAATGAAACATGGAATGCATTGCAGCCAACACTCTTTGCAACATCATAGCAGAGTGCAAGATAACTTGTGTTATTATTCCAGCAGAACGAAATGCCATTCCTAATGTATACATCATTTTAAAGACTGTGCCAGGAAATGTAGGGTCAGTGTTGTTTTTCTGCCAGTTAAAAGACTATCACCATTAATGTGCCAGGAAATAAAACACTATGAGAAATCCTACTCTATGGCAGGGTGCTGCCTGACACTATATTGCAGGTTACTTCCAACATAATCTGATTTATACATACATACTCCAGGGTGCTGCCAGCTACTGGGTCTGCACACAGCAGACTGGAGCCATTCAGGAAGGAGGTAAGCTCTTCATTTCATCTTAAGCCTTAGGTTACAGTCACAACCCGATAGCTCAGGAGAACTTTATCCACGCTCTAACTGCGCCGAGCAGATAGACGTAGCCCATCATAGGCTGTGTTGTGTGCTGGGTGGTGCCTGGCATCATATTATCGTTGGCGGGAGGATGAAGCTCTGATAGGAGCTACTACAAGGAGAGCAGAGAAACAGGACCACAGATCGCCACAGAGTGACAACTGTCCAGAAGCTGAAGAAAGAACTCTGGAACAGCAAACCTCCTGCACCCTGGAGATTCCCAGGGTAAGCAAATGATGGTAATGAAATGCAAACTGCAGCATTAAGGTCACACACTACAACATCTTTCCCTTTAAACCAAAGGTAACAGCCTACAAGAAAACACTAAACCAAAAGCATCACAACTAGAAAATGCATTTCCAAAAGCTGCAAAAGAGAAACAGTTAATACAAATGAAAAACATTAATCTTTGTTCGTACCTTAGTAATGTGCTTACTTCTGGGCTTCACTCCATCTGCAGCAATAACGCTCTGAAAGGAGAAATTACTGCTGTGAGTCTCAGAGTCTTCAGTGTTACTGGCCTCAGTCACGAAGACTGTGGTGTCGGAAGATAACTTTCTCTTATTTGGCTTTATAGATCCACCAGTCATTCCATCGCTTTTAGCAGACACGCTACTGTCGGCAGCATCATAACTTCAGGCAGACCAGCAATTAGGATATCAGGACTCGTATTGGTTGAATATTCAACAAGCACGGTCTCGGCTTACCGAGCAGCACAAAATAATCGGGGCTCACAAACATACCCAGAGCCACAGCTAGCTCTGCCGCCACTTGAGCACACCCAAACATCTCAGCACTTACGCACTAGTCCCAGGGGAGACCATCTGTGAAGTCCTTGTTAACTGGCACCACTCCTGGGTCAGCACAAGCAGCATCATGGAAAGTGTCTAACACCGCTACCACAAACATTCATCAACATCCAAATCCACCCAAACTACCCAAAAATGTCTTTCTAGATCAGCAGCCAGCCCTGTAGTGTCTGCCTCTGTGTACTAATTTGATGCCAAAGTTGTAATTTTAAAAACAGCCTTTGTTACATTACAGGGGCCTGACTGACACCATTATTGGGCATTCTGCAGATTAAAACATCATCCTCTTAGCTTGCAATATTGTCCATGTTTCGCCAAACACTGGCAGCATGGAAGAATGGCAACAACTGTTGTCGCACTTTAGTTTGATTTTTAAAATCACGCCCCAATGAGAGTATGCCCGCTAAGCATTGTGGTTCATGCAGTTCAGCCTTATCACAACCATAGTGAATGCCGCTTTTACTTCTCAAAATTCAGTTGTTAGAAAAGTTAATTAAGCAGCTTTTGTAGGTGATGTTAAGCTCTGCATTATTTTTCGCCTCACCCCAAACGGACACTCCGTTCCACACGCACCTTTGAGGTTTCTAGGCGCGGACCGCATGTTTGCAGTGGGACGCCTTCCTGGCCGGAGCAGGCCATATATATTCCATATGAAGGTGCTAGAAAGTGAAGGAGCCACACACGATGTCGGTTTATCCTTTTATTGAGCAGACTGCAGATTAAAACACCATCCTCGTAGCTTGCAATATTGTCCATGTTTCACCAAACGAGTTTCGGGTAAGTACCCTTGACCTGTGTGTGTGCTGCTGTCTGCCATTTAAAGGTTAAATTGAAAGATTGGGCTCTTATCGCCCATTAGCACTCCTCAACACTGACTACAAAGTTTTTGCATCACTATTGGCAAGGCGTCTATCTCCCATAGTGAAAACATTGGTACACTCTGACCAAAACGGGTTTGTTCCAGCCCAGTGCACTTCTCTTAATATTCGTAGATTTTTTAGAATACAGCAATATGCGACGCATAGTTGGCCTAGGTCGGGTTGCTTAGTTCTTGACCTGGAGAAAGCCTGTGACTCTCTGGAATGGCCTTATCTGGCAGCAGTCTTAGGCAAATTTGAACTGGGAGATCACTTTTTAAATATGGTTTGCCTATTGTATCAGCGCCCCAATGTCCGAGTCCCCATTGGTGGGTTGATCTCGGACCCAATCAGGGTGAGACGTGGGACACGCCAGGGCTGTCCCTTGTTTCCGTTGCTATTCTCCCTAGCAATGGAGCCACTGGTGATGATGCTCCGAGGAGATGGGGAGGCATGAGGCATTCCATTAGGGGATGGGCTACATACTATTTCCCTTTGCGCGGATGACCTATTATTATATCTTCGGAATATGACTGCGATCGCGACGTCCATTGCAGATATACTGAGACCTTTTGAGGAAATGTCTGGACTCCGGGTTAACTGGACCAAGTCAGAGATGTGTCCCTTCAGCGCTGCCACAGCAGAGGAAACTGTGATCTTAAATGGCTCACCTCTCACATGGTACCCCACCACGTTTAGATACCTTGGGATCTTTGTATATCGGATGCCTGACGACCTGTTTGAGGGTAACCTGATGAGAGCAATCTCGGCACTATGGGATCAGATGCGCTTCTTGAAGACACTTCCCCTAAACGTTATCAGTCGTATTGCGCTGTTGAAAATGATTGTGTTGCCTAAGCTGCTGTATTATTTTTCAAATCTCCCGCTCTATGTTCCGCCCAAGCTATCGAGAGTACGAATAGCTCTTCCGGAATTTCATATGGAATAACGGGAGGCCGCGAGTGGCTCTGTGGAAATTGCATGCTCACACTGGTTGGGGAGGACTGGCTGTCCCTAATATGGAACTGTATTATTTGGCTGCCCAACTCCAATGGGCAACAAAATGGCTTGCTGGTCAGAATCTGGAGGACACGGCGGCCATGGCACGGCCCTGGACCCACTCTCAGATCTGCCTTCTGTTTCACCCCGTTGCAAAACTTCCAAGGCCAAAACAACTACATCTTGGATTGGCAATACAATGTTATAGGAGAAGCTTATATATCACCCATGCGACCCTCCCACATGCCCCTATATTTCCGCTGCTCGGTACGCGACGTGGCAGGCTGGGTACATCAGAAACAGCTCTGATGATCTGGCACGCTGCGGGTTTGACCACGCTGGGTGATCTTTACAGCGACGGTGGGCTATTGCCGCTTGCAACACTAGCTGAAGACGCTGAGTTGCCGGCAGGTCAATTCCTTTTACACGCCTCCCTTCTGAAAGCACTAACAGCTGTCTGGGGGGATTTACGGTGGAACTACAGGCACATTTGCTACTTCAATACCTGCATGTAATGGGGGAAGGCTCCCATGTGGTGCACTGGTTAGTGGAAGTGCTCCTCATGCACACACTCAAGCCCATGTTGCGACTTTGTGTTAGTTGGGAAACAGATAGATGTCGGCCATGGACTGATAAGGAATGGGATGCTGTGTTAGCAAGCTCCAGACACATACCAAGAAACGCCAGATTTAAACTTATACAGACGTTTATCTTCCAGAGGGCGTATCTCTCGCCTGATTGGATAAATAGATATTGCCACATTGCCACCTCTGCATGTCCATGCTGCTAACAACCAGAGGTGGATTTACTACACATGCTTTGGGCCTGCCCATCCCTGCAGCAATATTGGCGGGGGTAGTTACTACACTATCCTTATGCACAGGCACGCCCTTACCGCTGTCTTGGGAGATTTGCCTTTTAGGACTCTATGCCAGATCAAAACACAATAAAATCATCTCAAGTTTCCGGGATCTGGGTTTAATTGCGGCAAAATGACTAATAACCAAAAAATGGAAACATGCGTAGAGATGGTTGGCCGGAAAAGTTCACTTGTAACATGGGCACAGGTGGAGAGCACGGCGCTACATAGGGAGGAAACGGCAGGGCTTCGTAAATACCCTATAGCGCAGGACTGGGACTCTATGCTAGCTGCCCTTCGAAGCGGTGCCGCGGTGTGCAACCTGTTGATCTCCAATAGACATGATAGTACCCAGTGTCATGATTACAGGACGATGTTGTGCCCAGACATGCAGACCCTTGTCCTGACCACAGGTAAGTTGCCCCCCAGCCGCCACACGGACCTCCAGTGACGCTGTAGCCTGCTGTAGCCTGCTCCCGCTGCCTCTTGCTCCGTGAGCCCTTGCCAACTGCATCTCGCTTTTTCCCCTGTACTGCTGTGTTGTGTCCTTGAGCCCCGTTACCTCCTTCTGCTTCTGTGCCCTGTGCCCCCTACCCTTCGTTTTTGCTTTCTGTGCCCTTGAGCCCCCTTCCCCGTTTTTTGCTTCTGTGTCCTTTCTCCCCCCCACCTCCCTCTGTGCTATTTTCCCACCGCTGTGCCCCTGCAGCCCCGCCCCCGCTGTTCCCATTCGCCACCCCGTTCCCGCCTCTCAGCTGCTCCTCCCTCCCACAGTCCCTCATAGGGAGGCCATGCAGCGGACGCGCCGCCGGCGCACCAAAGGCGCGCCTAAAGCAAGCCCGTCTGCCCCTGTCCGCGCCTGGACCGCGTCCAACGCCAGAACCCCTGGCCCCGGATGGAGCAAAGGACCTCGACTGAGATACGACACCGCCGCCCTCAATGCACTCACATCGGACGACCACCCGCCTGCTACCAAGCCACCCCGAAGCGAACACACGGAACCTTCACCTGTCAAGCCTGCAAATTCACCTGCCTCTGAACCTGCAGACTACCGCCCGGACCTAACATCAACAACAACCACCTCAAGTGCATCCTCCTCAACACCCGCTCCGTCCACAAGCACGCCATCGAACTCTGGGACCTCCTCCACACAATAGCACCAGACGTCGCCTTCCTCGCGGAAACCTGGATGAACGCTTCCTCGGCCCCCGACATCGCCATAGCCATCCCGGACGGCTACAAGATCACCCGGAAGGACCGCATCAAGCAAACCGGAGGAGGAATCACCATCATCTACAAAAACACCATCAACATCACGACCAACGCCGAAGACACACTCCCTGCCGCCGAACACCTACACTTCCAGATTCACACCGACCTCAAGACCACCCTCAGAGAAACGCTCATCTACAGACCCCCGGGCCCACGCACACAATTCAGCGAAACCATCGCCGACTTCGTCACCCCGCACGCCCTAGCCTCACCAGAATACATCCTCTTAGGGGACCTGAACTTCCACCTGGAGAAAAAAGACGACAACAACACAACCACCCTGCTCGACAACCTTGCCAACCTCGGACTCAAACAACTGGTAAACACCCTCACCCACCTCGCTAGCCACATGCTTGACCCCATCTTCTCCGCCAGCAACCACGTCTCCTTCAGCCACTCCACCGGACTACACTGGACCGACCACAGATGCATCCACTTCACCTTCAAAAAGACTACATCCCACCACCGCACGCAACAAATCCCCAGCAGATGCTGGAGCAAAATCACCACAGACAAGCTCCTCGCATCACTGAAACAGAACCCGCCAACCGACACCGCCGACATTAACTTCGCTGCCCACTACCTCTGACAGTGGATTACCAAATGCGCCGACGACTTCGCTCCACTGAAGAACCACCCAGGCAAAACCGGAAACAGGAAAACCCCGTGGTTCACAGATGCCCTCAAAGACTCAAAGAAATCCTGCCGCACCCTCGAAAAAACCTGGCGCCAAGAGCGGACAACAGAAAACATGACAGCCCTCAAGAAGGCCACTCGCAAACACCACCAGCTGATCGGCACCACCAAAAAGACATTGTTCAAAGAGCGGCTGGACAACAACACCCACAACAGCAAGGAACTCTTCAACATCGTCAAAGAGCTTTCCAACCCCCGCGCCAGCAACAACGACATCACACCGTCGCAAGACCTCTGCAACTCCCTCGCAACGTTCTTCCACCGGAAGATCGTAGATATACACAACATCTTCGGACCCCAGACTCCACGTCCAGTCACTGAACCAACAACCCCCACCAACACCCTCAGCGCCTGGATCCCCACCAGCACCGAAGACACCACCAACGTCATGAACTCCATCCACTCCGGCTCCCCCTCTGACCCATGCCCCCACCATATCTTCAACAAAGCAGACACCATCATCGCACCCCATCTCTGGAACGTCATAAACAAATCCTTAACGTCAGCCACCTTCCCTGAGAGCTGGAAGCATGCAGAAATCATCGCCCTCCTAAAGAAACCTACAGCAGACCCCAAAGACCTCAAGAACTTCCGCCCCATCTCTCTTTTTCCCTGCCCAGCTAAAGTCATTGAGAAGACCGTCAACAAACAGCTGACTGCGTTCATCGAGGCAAACAACTCGCTCGACCCATCCCAGTCCGGATTTTGAGCCAACCACAGCACCGAGACCGCCCTCAACGCAGCCACAGAGACATCAGGACCCTGATGGACAAAGGAGAAACAACCGCTCTCATCCTCCTAGACCTCTCGGCAGCCTTCAACATGGTCTGCCATCGCACCCTAATAACCCGCCTCTTCCACACCGGGATCCAAGGAAAGGCCCTAGACTGGATTACCTCATTCCTCTCCGACAGAACCCAGAGAGTCCGCCTCCTTCCCTTCTGCTCAGAAGCCAACGAGGTCATCTGCGGCATACCCCAAGGCTCCTCGCTCAGCCCAACCCTCTTCAATATCTAAATGAGCTCCCGCTCTGTCAACGCACGCAAACACAACATCAACATCATCTCCTACGCCGACGACACCCAACTGATACTCTCCCTCACCAAAGACCGAGCCACAGCCAAACCCCACCTCCAGGACGGAATGAAAGACGTCGCAGAATGGATGAAGCTCAGTCGCCTGAAACTGAACTCAGACAAGACGGAGGTCCTTATCCATGGACAATCCCCATCGGCCTGGGACGACACCTTGTGGCCCACAGCACTGGGCTCCGCACCAACACCCACGGACCACGCATGCAACCTGGGATTCATCCTGGACTCCTCCCTCACGATGACCAAGCAAGTCAACGCCATCTCATCATCTTGCTTCAACACCCTGCGCATGCTCCGAAAAATCTTCCGGTGGATCCCCACCAAAACCAGAAAGACCATCACCCAAGCCCTCGTTACCAGCCGACTGGACTACGGAAACGCCCTATACGAAGGAACCACAGCCAAACTTCAGAAACGACTACAGCGCATACAGAACGCCTCCGCACGACTCATCCTCGACATCCCCCGCCACAGCCACATATTCGCCCACCTGAGAAACCTGCACTGGCTCCCCATCAACAAGAGGATCACGTTCAGGCTCCTCACCCACACACACAAAGCGCTCCATGACAAAGGCCCCGAATACCTCAACAGCCGCCTCTTGTCTATACCTCCACCCGCCAGCTCTGCTCCGCCAACCTCGACCTTCGCCACCGTCCCACGAATCCTCAGAACCACCACCGGAGGAAGATCGTTTTCCTACCTGGCAGCCAAAACATGGAACTCCCCCCCGGCACACCTACGACTGACCCAGGACCATCTCACCTTCAGGAGACACCTCAAGACCTGGCTATTCGAGCAGTTAGTGACCCCCTCCCCCCTTCAGCGCCTTGAGACCCTCACGGGTGAGTAGCGCGCTCTATAAATGTATTGATTGATTGATTGACAATCACATATTCATAAGATCCCTGGTACATCAGGAGTAACCATCAAGGTCCTGCACACTTTTGGGAGAGGAGGTGCTAGCCGTTGTCTTTATGGCTGTATGTAGGCACATGCCTTTGTTTAGCCCCTGCATAGGCGAGCCAAAAGATAATAAGGTGCAGATAATGAATCATTATGCTCAGATATGCAACGGCGACCCGGCTTATATAGTTTAGAGGGCAGTTAGTAGTACTGTACGTTTCAGTTTTTATTATTTGCTTATTGGAGGTACAGGTCTTAATTGTATCCACGAGTGACTACCTACTGCGAAATGCCAATCTATATTATTTCCCTTATATTGTTGTTCAAGTCCGAACAACAGGTTATTTTTTTGTGTTAGGATAGAATGTGCATCAGATATCGTAGTACTGGCTCCAATAAGATATGTAATGATCATGCTATGTATGGCCTTGTTTCTGATTCATAGACCATGAAGTAGCAGCACCGGCGAGTAATAGCACACTGAGATTTTTCCATATGTGTCCATCATAATGTATGTATCTGGCAGCAGGACTGCAGTGTTGGTTTTATGTTCTTATTGTTGACACTTGCACTATTGAATGTCACAGGGGTTATATAATTTTGCGAAGGGCAACAGAAAGTACTGTATAACACTATGATGCCAGGTATGATAAAATCAGAAAATACCAATAAAGATATTTAAACAAAAATAAGCAAATAATAAGGCCACCTTCATCAGGACCCACAGATTTTCACACAAAAAAGTTCTCAAACACCCGGGAAGGCCTGGAAAAAACCTGTATGGAAACGTCCATCGGTTACTAGCCCGGGGCGACACAAACTCTTTATATATAGACATTGATTGGACCGAACACATGCAAAGTTTGATACAGTACACACGTGCCACCTTATACCCAGAAAAGATAGTGTCATCAAACATCAAGGTCATCCTAATGTGTTCATCCTATAAGTCTCACTAAGGCACAAAATAAAACACACATTGTTAATCTGTGCCACCATAATCCCTAGAGTTATAAAAAAGCAAAGGGGGGAAAACCAAGAGCATACTCCATTTGTCCTCAGATACTTACTGTAATGTATCATGTATCAAAGAGCACACTGCTCATCACTTAAAGGTTAGTGTGCCCCAATACTCTGTAAACCTTCAAAGGTCTGCCTGGTTCCTAGCAGGGAGAAGAGCACACTGCTCATCACTTAAAGGTTAGTGTGCCCCAATACTCTGTAAACGTTCAAAGGTCTGCCTGGTTCCTAGCAGGGAGAAGAGCACACTGCTCATCACTTAAAGGTTAGTGTGCCCCAATACTCTGTAAACGTTCAAAGGTCTGCCTGGTTCCTAGCAGGGAGAAGAGCACACTGCTCATCACTTAAAGGTTAGTGGGCCCCAATACTCTGTAAACGTTCAAAGGTCTGCCTGGTTCCTAGCAGGGAGAAGAGCACACTGCTCATCACTTAAAGGTTAGTGTGCCCCAATACTCTGTAAACGTTCAAAGGTCTGCCTGGTTCCTAGCAGGGAGAAGCAGGTGATCTATCACGGTCAGATAATTTTAAACCTACTTATAACCCATCTCACCCATCAATAGACAGCTTTCTTACCAACAATATTATATTTCTTTTCCCATAGTTCCTTTGACATGAATTTGGCACCTACGGAACACCCTGTCGTACCATCGGGTTTCCGCCTAGAAATCGACAATTTTTCCAAGGATTTTATTAGACTAAGGCATCCTTTTATAGAGTGGTTAAAAGGATTCCCATTTAAGGGCTTAAGGCAGGACAAAATACCTTGAATAAATGGAGGTACTCCCAACAGGAAGATCTTCTAAGAATAGCGTCTCTGTGTACACACACAGCCAGAGGTCCAGAATCTTGGCTCCTTTTGTAACGTAGTTTTGATACTGTCAAAGAAAATAAAAATAAAAGAGGAGGAAAGTAATATCTAACCAAGCGTGGGACCCAGTCGCATACCAAAATACACTAAGATCTAGGACTCAGGCATTGAAATGTAAACCAGCCCTTCAGATATTCCTATATGTCTACTACTCCTATAGCAAGACTCAATCAATAATGATGTTTGTCATCCCACTGTCTCAAACTGCATAGTGATTAACACATCCAGCAGGTATGTCGTCGACTGGTTACCCATATTAAACCACCAAAGAGGTGGTAGTGGTTGATAACATCCTCAGGACTCTCGTATGTTTCTTATACGGAACATGTCCCACGGGTTTTAAAAGGCAAGCTAGTAATATCTGCCCTCCATGCCGGTAGTAATTTGCGACAGTTTACTATCCTCCGCTAGACTGTACATACGGGCTGGACTCCCATAGATTTTGCCCCTGTCGTACCACTTCCCATTTTTTATTCATACAACACATTTGCCTGTTTTACCTCTGACTGCCCCCACCTTACACGGAGCATTCATGAACCCCCCCCCAAAAATGCGGTACCGAAACTGACTGGATAACCCACTTCAAAAACTCACCTTCAACAACGACTTGTGTCTCATTCAAAATAGCGTGGCAGATCTGGGTTCTGAAGGGGGCAGATCTAGGGTCGGGGGGGGGGGGGGGGGGGGGGAGGGGCAGATCTGGAGTTTAAGGGGGGCAGATCTGGGGTCTGAAGGGGGGCAGATCTGGGGTCTGGGGGGGGGGGGCAGATCTGGGGTCTGAAGGGGGGCAGACAGGGCTCCTTCCTCCTCTGCAGCAGGCTGAACACAGGAAGAGAGACAGGAAGTGATGTCAGCAGCGCTGCTACTGCTGTCTCTGCCACCGCTGACCTCCTGAATGTCATGTATGTTCTTTTGCAGAAGTTTAACAAAATGAACACATTGCTGGTATTTCACTGAGGCAGGGGGCAGAGCTGGCATGAGCGGCTGAATCTGAGGCTCCTCAAGAGCCCACCAAGCAAGGGTGAGGCACGTCCTTGGACTGTGAGTGTCTTAAAAACACCCATGTCTTTGTTTTTACAGGCGCCAATGCTTGTTTCCCTGCCGGTGCCTGGAGGCGGCGGTTCCGTCAGGGGCCACCAGAGGGCGCTCCTCTCCTGCAGATGAACCCACCTGAACTGCACATGGGATGGGAGAAGAAGGGTTTCCTCTTCCGGGTCAGCGGTGGCAGAGAAAGCACCAGCAGCGGTGCTGACATCACTTCCGGCCTCTCCTTGTGTGTTCAGCCTTCTGCAGAGGAGGAAGGAGCCCTGACTGGTGGGCAGATACCTCCATCTCCATACCCCAACAGACCCCCCAGAACTGCCCCTAGACCCCAGATTTGCCCCTCAGGCCCCAGATCTGCCCCCCTCAGTCCCCAGATCTGCCCCCCCTCAGACCCCAGATCTGCCCCGCAGAACCCAGATCTCCCCCTGCGCTTCAGACCCCAGACCTGCCCCTTCAGACCCCAGATCTGCCCCCCTCAGTCCCCAGATCTGCCCCCTTCAGACCCCAGATCTGCCCCCCCTCAGACCCTAGGTCTGCCCCCTTCAGACCCCAGATCGGCCCCCCTTCAGACCCCAGATCTGCCCCCCTTCAGACCCCAGATCTGCCCCCCAGACCCCAGATCTCCCCCTGCCCCCCTCAGACCCCAGATCTGCCCCCTTCAGACTTCAGATCTGCCCCCCTCAGACCCCAGATCTGCCCCCCTCCAGACCCTAGATCTGCCCCCCTTCAGACCCCAGATCTGCCCCCCTCAGACCCCAGATCTGCCCCCCCAGACTTCAAATCTGCCCCCCAAGACCCCAGATCTGCCCCCTCAGACCCCAGATCTGCCCCTTTCAGACCCCAGATCTGCCACCCCAGATCTGCCCCCCAGACCCCAGATCTGCCCCCCTCAGACCCCAGATCTGCACCTTCAGACCCCAGATCTGCCACTTCAGATCTGCCCCCCCAGACCCCAGATCTGCCCCCCTTGAGACCCCAGATCTGCCCTCCAGACCCCAGATCTCTCCCTGCCCCCCTCAGACCCCAGATCTGCCCCCTTCAGACTCCAGATCCGCCCCCCTCAGACCCCAGATCTGCCCCCCTCAGACCCCAGATCTGCACCTTCAGACCCCAGATCTCCCCCTGCCCCCCTCAGACCCCAGATCTGCCCCCTTCAGACTCCAGATCCGCCCCCCTCAGACCCCAGATCTGCCCCCCTCAGACCCCAGATCTGCCCTCCAGACCCCAGATCTCCCCCTGCCCCCCTCAGACCCCAGATCTGCCCCCTTCAGACTCCAGATCCGCCCCCCTCAGACCCCAGATCTGCCCCCCTTCAGACCCCAGATCTGCCACGCTATTTTGGATGAGACGTATGTCGTTGTTGAAGGTGAGTTTGGGACGTGGGTTATTCAGTCAGTTTCGGTATCGCATTTTTTGGGGGGTTTCATGAATGCTCCGTGTAACTTGGAGGCAGTCAGAGGTAAAACAGGCAAATGTGTTGTATGAATAAAAAATGGGAAGTGGTACGACAGGGGCAAAATCTATGGGAGTCCAGCCCGTATGTACAGTCTAGCGGAGGATAGTAAACTGTCGCAAATTACTACCGGCATGGAGGGCAGATATTACTAGCTTGCCTTTTAAAACCCGTGGGACATGTTCCGTATAAGAAACATATGAGAGTCCTGAGGATGTTATCAACCACTACCACCTCTTTGGTGGTTTAATATGGGTAACCAGTCGACGACATACCTGCTGGATGTGTTAATCACTATGCAGATTGAGACAGTGGGATGACAAACATTATTATTGATTGAGTCTTGCTATAGGAGTAGTAGACATATAGGAATATCTGAAGGGCTGGTTTACATTTCAATGCCTGAGTCCTAGATCTTAGTGTATTTTGGTATGCGACTGGGTCCCACGCTTGGTTAGATATTACTTTCCTCCTCTTTTATTTTTATTTTCTTTGACAGTATCAAAACTACGTTACAAAAGGAGCCAAGATTCTGGACCTCTGGCTGTGTGTGTACACAGAGACGCTATTCTTAGAAGATCTTCCTGTTGGGAGTACCTCCATTTATTCAAGGTATTTTGTCCTGCCTTAAGCCCTTAAATGGGAATCCTTTTAACCACTCTATAAAAGGATGCCTTAGTCTAATAAAATCCTTGGAAAAATTGTCGATTTCTAGGCGGAAACCCGATGGTACGACAGGGTGTTCCGTAGGTGCCAAATTCATGTCAAAGGAACTATGGGAAAAGAAATATAATATTGTTGGTAAGAAAGCTGTCTATTGATGGGTGAGATGGGTTATAAGTAGGTTTAAAATTATCTGACCGTGATAGATCACCTGCTTCTCCCTGCTAGGAACCAGGCAGACCTTTGAACGTTTACAGAGTATTGGGGCACACTAACCTTTAAGTGATGAGCAGTGTGCTCTTCTCCCTGCTAGGAACCAGGCAGACCTCTGAACGTTTACAGAGTATTGGGGCACACTAACCTTTGGGTGATGAGCAGTGTGCTCTTCTCCCTGCTAGGAGCCAGGCAGACCTTTGAACGTTTACAGAGTATTGGGGCACACTAACCTTTAAGTGATGAGCAGTGTGCTCTTCTCCCTGCTAGGAACCAGGCAGACCTTTGAACGTTTACAGAGTATTGGGGCACACTCACCTTTAAGTGATGAGCAGTGTGCTCTTCTCCCTGCTAGGAACCAGGCAGACCTTTGAACGTTTACAGAGTATTGGGGCACACTAACCTTTAAGTGATGAGCCGTGTGCTCTTTGATACATAATACATTACAGTAAGTATCTGAGGACAAATGGAGTATGCTCTTGGTTTTCCCCCCTTTGCTTTTTTATAACTCTAGGGATTATGGTGGCACAGATTAACAATGTGTGTTTTATTGTGTGCCTTAGTGAGCCTTATAGGATGAACACATTAGGATGACCTTGATGTTTGATGACACTATCTTTTCTGGGTATAAGGTGGCGCGTGTGTTCTGTATCACACTTTGCATGTGTTCGGTCCAATCAATGTCTATATATAAAGAGTTTGTGTCGCCTTGGGCTAGTAACCGATGGACGTTTCCATACATGTTTTTTCCAGCTCTTCCCAGGGTGTTTGAGAACTTTTGGTGTGATAATCTGCGGGTCCTGATGAAGGTGGCCTTATTATTTGCTTATTTTTGTTTAAATATCTTTATTCGTATTTTCTGATTTTATCATACCTGGCATCATAGTTTTATACAGTACTTTCTGTTGCCCACCGCAAAATTATATAACCCCTGTGGCATTCAATAGTGCAAGTGTCAACAATGAGAACATAAAACCAACACTGCAGTCCTGTTGCCAGATACATGCATTATGTTGGACACATATGGAAAAATCTCAGTGTGGTATTACTCGCCGGTGCTGCTACTTCATGGTCTATGAATCAGAAACAAGGCCATACATAGAATAATCATTACATATCTTATCGGGGCCAGTACTACAATATCTGATGTACATTCTATCCTAACACAGAACAATAACCTGTTGTTCGGACTTGAACAACAATATAAGGGAAATAATATAGATTGGCATTTCGCAGTAGGTAGTCACTCGTGGATACCAATAAGACCTGTACCTCCAATAAGCATATAATCAAAACTGAAACGTACAATACTACTAACTGCCATCTAAACTATGTAAGTCGGGTTGCCGTTCCATATCTGAGCATAATGATTCATTATCTGCACCTTATTATCTTTTGGCTCGCCTATGCAGGGGCTAAACAAAGGCATGTGCCTACATACAGCCATAAAGACAACGGCTAGCACCTCCCCTCCCAAAAGTGTGCAGGACCTTGATGGTTACTCCTGATGTACCAGGGATCTTATGAATACGTCAGTCAAAATATCTTTATTCGGCTTATTTAAAAACCATACAAAGAGAGAAAGGATAAAATACATTTCATACAAAATTTTCCCTAATACACATAATGTTGAATAGTAACAACAAATTTTAAAATTGTAGCAAACAGTTAAAAAGAATGTTTGACATAGATAACTAATCTTGACAGACAGCTTTCGCCCTTGAGGCGGCTACCAGAAATTTAGCAACGCAAAAAGTAATGTGGGGATTAGGTAATAATTGTAAGAAGAGCAAAGCCGGTCTCACCTGAGTGAATCCGGCTTCTTTAAGAATTGGCAACAAGAATTTTTTCCTTGGCTCTAAATACAACCCACAAAACATAACAAAATGCATTGTATCTTGTGCTGAAAACTGGTCACAGCTACAGGGCGGAACTAATTCTGGCTTCTGCCAATTGTTAAAAGAACCTAAGTAAAAATGCAGCAAATTAAATCTAAATTTGGTTAAAAGAAACCTGTGGAAGGGGATTGTGACAAAACCAAGATATGGTGCGAGTGATGGCGAGCTGACCAACAGGCAATGATCCCTCACTGCCGGTTTCACTAGTTCACGTTCTTCACGGCATGCCTCCTTCCTTCCCATGAAAGACTTTTTTACAAAGTCAAGGTCTTGGATCCTGATATTCTCCGGGGAGGTAAAAAGCTCCGGACGGCCTAGGTCTGAAAAAGCCCTGGCCAAATAGGCCAGCCAAGGAATCTTGTTGGATTTATCAAGGGACAGGACATCGGACATGATCTTATGATTTAATGGGAGTTCTTCATTCATCCACATTTTTAGCCAAAAAATCAAAGGGGCCCTACTCAACTTATCGGAAAGAAACTGTAAGCCAACTTCTTTATGAATGGAGTACGTTGGGGTCGACTGGGGTACAGAGAGTAGGGTTCTAATAAATCCATTCTCCGCTCTCTGGATTGGTTCCACGTTTGCATATCCCCACAATGCGGAACCATATAATGCAATAGCCACAGATTTACTATTATAGATTTTTAGTATAGCTTCCATAGGCCTGGCCCCCAGCCTACCAGCAAAGCTCAGGAGTGCTGATGATGATCGAGTAACGGCCAACCTCTTAGCTCTAACCTGTGGACCCCAGGACCCTTTCTGGTCAAATAGTATGCCTAGGTATGGGAATGTGGATACCCTAGAGACCATGTCCCCCCTACATGTGAATGTTTTGTTTTTCTTCCTGCAACACTCTAGACCCACCACCATTGTGTGTGACTTGGCTACGTTTATTTTAAGGTCTAATTGCTCCATAAATGAGCCAAAGGCATTCAATAGACGCTGGAGGCCAACTCCCGTACGGGCGATCAGCACGGCGTCATCCGCATATAGGAGCGCCGGGATCTTTATTGCTCCTACACGCGGGACGTCGGCTTCCTGCCCCGCTAGGTGTGCGCCCAGGCCATTGATGTAGATGGTAAAGAGCAAGGGGGCTAAAATGCAGCCCTGCCGCACACCCCTTAATGATCTAAAGAGAGCGGTGCGCCTACCCTCATTCGTCACACGTACACTTGAGAAGAGTTCTTGGTGCAGGGAGGCCATAAAGGTGACCAATGCCTCATCAATACCCATCTCCCGCAAAATAGACCACAGCTTTGTCCTATTGACCAGGTCAAATGCAGAGGAGAGGTCCATGAATGCAAGATACACGGACCCCTCCTTGGCTACAGTGTATTTGGAGATGAGCAAATGTAAATTGACGCACTGTTCAATAGTCCCCTTTCTTTCCCTAAATCCATATTGGATTTCGGACAAACCACCACAGCCCTCAACGTTTTCCCTCAACCTGGATAGAAGAACTCTTCCTAAAATTTTTACTGATGAATCCAGGAGGGAAGAAGGCCTATAACAGCCTGGATCATCCCGCTGACCTTTTTTAAAAATAGCAACTATGGTGGAGGTGTTCCCTGATGCAGGAACAGGGTTACCATTAACTGCATTGAACACATTTGCCAAGACTTCAGCCCTCAGTTTTGGAGAGTACATAAAAAAGTCGGCAGGCACACCGTCAGGGCCAGGTGCCTTGTGTTTTGTAGTGGACATAATGGCTTTTTCTACCTCATCTCGATTAAAGATGATGGGGCAGATGGCTGGGCTTGTCAGCAGGACATCTTTAGTTACATCAACAGTGTCTCCATAGACATTTTTAAAGTGAGATAGCCACTTTTCATCAGGAATAACGCAGTCCATGGAATCATTATTGTCATCTGAGAAAAAGGGCTGCTTGATAATGTCCCAGAATTTTTTACTATCCTTCAGGACTGCCGCCGAAAGGAGGCCCTCCCATGCTTCTTGTTTGATGGTATCCTTTCGTTTTTTTATTGCTAATTTATAAGTTTTCCTGAGTCTGGTAATCTCATCTTTTACCCTGGGAGTGTTTTTTAGGGCTGCCAATAGTAATCTATGTGCTTTTGAGCATGCTGAATCGAACCAGCGCTTATTTCCTGGGATTCCTTTTTTTGTCTTTACTAAAAGGTCCTGTGACACCTGTCCACATATTACCTCGAACGCCTGTACAATTTCTTGACCCTGTGCACAAGGATTATTACAAACCTCGACCTGCCCCTTAATCTTTGAAAAATTTTCAGCGTAACATTTTTCCGGGACCACCTTTGCCCATTTCATGCGTCTCCCTTGGTCAGTAGTCCTCAGAGGGTGGGCAATTACTTTCAGTGGGGATGGTCCCATGTTGCCTCCCCACGCCACTTCTAATTCTACCGGATTATGGTCACTAAAATGTGGTTGTGTGGTATGATAGACGATAACCCGGTTAAGAATGCCTAATGATACAAAAATGTAATCTATGATTGTACCATAAGGGATGCCAGTGAAGGTTGGCAATCTTATGCCATCATCTGGTTCATATAGGTCAAATTTAGCAACAAAATCTTCCAGCTCCTCTCCCTCTGTGGTATGTTCAAAATGAGGTCCCTCAGGTCCATCATCCCCTTCAATACTACTTCTCCTGCAATTTAAATTGCACGGATGAATATTAAAATCACCTAATAAGATATATTCTGTATCAAACGTATTATTCTGACTGACCGAATTTAAAATACTATCTAGATCATTAATATTACGGCCTCTATAATCATTATTCCCTGAATTATAGAAATTTATGTAAATAGTCCTGCTAGTGTTTTTAATCACTCTTTCGACCATCAAGATATTAGGGGAGTCGGTGCTAATCTGCCTGCAGCTTCCCTTTAAACCTAAGGAAAACAGGAATAAAAGGCCTCCCTTGGCCCTCCCCATGCGGCTGTGAACGGCTGCTTTAGTGAAACTAATAAACCCATCCCACCACAGATTGTCAGAAGTGTCCCAAGTTTCCTGAAGGGCGATAATATGGTGGCCTAGAACAAAGCTTGACCAGGCTTTATCCTGACATTTGCCATTTAGCCCTGCTATGTTCCAGCTTATTAGTCTACAGGAATCTATAGATGTCTTAGTTTCTGGGTGCCGCACCAATGCCACTACAGGCTCTCGCGGTATTTGGGTTACTTCATTAAGTCCCTCATTCAATAAACTATGTGGGTTAGCACTACCCTGGCCCTGGATCGAGCTATGGTCAAGCAAATATAACGTGGATATGGGATGATCATTCCCAAATGTAATACGGTCTTCGTGCACTGACTGAGGGATGGGCTCATTGGGGTCTAGGCCATTGATGCGTGGGCTGATCTGATCCAATTGTTGGACTATGGACTCTTTCCCCTGATTTGTAACCTCTATATGTCAGTCGCAGTCATTTAGGCCGGACAAGACTCCGTATCTATTCCCCATTCCCAGTCCCCAATCAAAAGGGGTAGACACCTGGCCCCATCCGTTTGCTGCTGAATTCCACATAGACTGAGGAGTATTAGGTCGCATCAAGAAGTGTTCGTTCCCCTGCCTGGTCATGAACCCGTTTCCCTGGCCTCTATTGTCGTAACCCGGGGTATTTGGGCCCCACCTATTTATATTGGGCCAAAATAGCCCTGGTGTTCTGGCCATTGGCCCGTTCGGGAAGTTGTGTTGCCCTATCCCGCAGCTAGTCATGTGGTGAAAATCATTATTAAATCTGGGTCTAGTTTCCCCGCCCCAGTGAGCAACTCTAGCGTTCCTTCTAGGCCTGGGGATGTTGGAGGAGGTCGCCATCTGAGTCTCATTGTAAAAGAATTTCAGGGTAAGGGGGATTATAGATCCGGTTCTACGTTGGGGTGGGAGGATATTAGCGAGAATATTAGGGAGTACTTCTGCGCTAGCAAAATTTAATACTACGCAGTCCCCTTTAAACTTCTTAGTCTTATTCCCAATCCATGATACCCTCCTTGTCATAACAATTTCCCCCGCTAACTGGTCAACTCCCTGATCTGCCTTACGCATATTATTGGTGAGCCAATATAAAGCTTTGTCTTTTAGTCCTTGAGCGGATTCTTTTTGACCCTGAGATAAGACAGGAACATTCGCCAATACCAGGACTAATGGTGAGGCTTCCATAATAAATTGAGAAGAATCATCCCCTAAATACAATGGGGCTGGCGCCACAGGTTGTAAGGTGGGAGGCTCTCTTATTGCGTCCTGGGTGGGCACAGGTGGTGGTAATTGGCCTTCCGGGGTGGGCTGTTGTTGAGCTTCCATAGGACCTGTATCTGCACCCGGATCCTCCTCCACGATAACTACTGGTTTAATAACTTGGATGGCTAAATTCTCCAAGTCATTAACCAACTTGCTTTGCAAGCCACCCATCTTTTTTACTTCTGCTGTTAATGTATCTATCTTCCCAATAAGTGGCTTGATAATGGTCTTAATTTTAATATCTATCATGTCCGAAATCCTATTAAATAGGTCATCGTCGATGATTTGTCTGAGCTCATCAGCATCTTCGCGCTCCACATTTTTCCCTTTATGTCTAGGGGGTGAGGCAGTCTTTTTCCTTCCTAGCTGTTCCCCCCCCCCGTTTAGCTTGGGCTTTTCTACAATTTCTCACAGGTCGCATAACAGGCGATGAAGGTGAAGGAATTTCCGCAACGATATTTTGCTGTTGCTCGGAATCAGACACTACATTAGTTAACTGATCAGCTAACAGGTCGGAATTTCCATCATCTATGCCAATATCTAATGAGTTAGTGTCAGGTATGTGAATTGTAGGATCAGGTAATGATGTACCAGATGTTTGTGCGCTAGGGTCGGGGCTCAATGGGAGCAAAATTGGTGATTGGCTCAAACCTAAGGATTCCCTTCTTTCATTATTTATTTTTTTAACCACTTGGACTAAGAAGGAATCTAAGGTTTTGAGTGGTGCTGGGGTGCCAGGGGCCAATTTTTTAGACATATTTGCGAGAGAGTAAAGATGGTGTCAAAGGAAAAAGTACACAAATAAGTAAAATAGGGTGATGAGGACAGGCCGCAAGTCTAGCAAGACAAAGAGTAAGACAATACCAAACAGCATAAACAATTTCTTGCTTCAATAAATTCAAAGTCCTAAAGCAATTGTGGATAAGTGCTAATTGTTCAAATATGGGTTAATCTCAAAAGTAGCCTAAGATCAGTCTGTGTTAATCTCAGATGAATCACTTACAAGGCGAAATCATTCAACAGAAATCTAATGAAGACCATGTAGACAAAAACTGGTCCTATTCTCAAACATTAACCCCTCCTACTAATCCGAGTTCCTGGGCGATTCAGTGAGAGCTCAGAAAAACCCTCTTCAAACTGACCCCCGTCTGGTAACCAGGAGAAGAATGGAGGGTACAAATAGCTAGTGGACCAGTGCAGCACAGGTCAGTAGTAAACAATGTCAATAGGCCACGAAATGTTCCTCATATAACACAGTACCTTAGCTAGTCCGTACTCAAGATGTCAGGGAGTGGGCCCAGCCCGGCCTCCGTCGGCCCCGGACGGTCACAGACGGTCCCGCCCTTGTCCCGGGCTTTTCCCGGCGCCCTCCCGCGCGCTCCCGCGCAGCGAAATCAGTGCTTCCTTTATATGGCTATCCAATTAACTAGCGGGTGGGCGGGGCCGGCAGGGAGAGCAGCCCAGCTGGTCCAGGGGCTCGCAGGGACTCCTGGTCCTCGGAGTCCCCGCAGTTGCTCGCAGCCCTGCCGGACTGTTGTAATTAGCCCCCTTGACAGTGATCTGTTGACTGGCTGTAGCCGTGCTGCGGGACCCGCGAAGCGGGTCCGGCGAGGTGTTGCACACGGCAGTAACTTGCTCCCTTGCTGGGGTAGGAACGGTGTCCTCGTGATTACTGCGCCGTTTGGAAGAGGAATCCACAGGTAAACTGGTGAGGCGGCTTTTTGATGCTGATTGCGGGCGGGGCCGGCAGGGAGAGCAGCCCAGCTGCACCAGGAACGCGCAGGGACTCCTGGTCCTCGGAGTCCCCGCAGTTGCTCGCAGCCCTGCCGGTCTGTTGTAATTAGCCCCCTTGACAGTGATCTGTTGACTGGCTGTAGCCGCGCTGCGGGACCCGCGAAGCGGGTCCGGCGAGGCGTTGCACACGGCAGTAACTCGCTCCCTTGCTGGGGTAGGAACGGTGTCCTCGTGATTGCTGCGCCGTTTGGAAGAGGAATCCACAGGTAAACAGATGAGGCGGCTTTTTGATGCTGATTGCGGGCGGGCGGGGCCGGCAGGGAGAGCAGCCCAGCTGGTCCAGGGGCGCGCAGGGACTCCTGGTCCTCGGAGTCCCCGCAGTTGCTCGCAGCCCTGCCGGTCTGTTGTAATTAGCCCCCTTGACAGTGATCTGTTGACTGGCTGTAGCCGCGCTGCGGGACCCGCGAAGCGGGTCCGGCGAGGCGTTGCACACGGCAGTAACTTGCTCCCTTGCTGGGGTAGGAACGGTGTCCTCGTGATTGCTGCGCCGTTTGGAAGACGTGATTGTCAATCAATCAAATAAATACATTTATAGAGCGCGCTACTCACCCGTGAGGGTCTCAAGGCGCTGAAGGGGGAGGAGGGGTCACTAACTGCTCGAATAGCCAGGTCTTGAGGTGTCTCCTGAAGGTGAGATGGTCCTGGGTCAGTCGTAGGTGTGCCGGGAGGAAGTTCCATGTTTTGGCTGCTAGGTAGGAAAACGATCTTCCTCCGGTGGTGGTTCTGCAGATTCGTGGGACGGTGGCGAAGGTCGAGGTTGGCGGAGCAGAGCTGGCGGGTGGAGGTATAGAACGAGAGGCGGCTGTTGAGGTATTCGGGGCCTTTGTCATGGAGCGCTTTGTGTGTGGGGGTGAGGAGCCTAAACGTGATCTTCTTGTTGATGGGGAGCCAGTGCAGGTTTCTCAGGTGGGCGGATATGTGGCTGTGGCGGGGGATGTCGAGGATGAGTCGTGCGGAGGCGTTCTGTATGCGCTGTAGTCGTTTCTGAAGTTTGGCTGTGGTTCCCCCGTATAGGGCGTTTCCGTAGTCCAGTCGGCTGGTAACGAGGGCTTGGGTGACGGTCTTTCTGGTTTTGGTGGGAATCCACCAGAAGATTTTTCGGAGCATGCGCAGGGTGTTGAAGCAAGATGATGAGATGGCGTTGACTTGCTTGGTCATCGTGAGGGTGGAGTCCAGGATGAATCCCAGGTTGCGTGCGTGGTCCGTGGGTGTTGGTGCGTAGCCCAGTGCTGTGGGCCACCAGGTGTCGTCCCAGGCCGATGGGGATTGTCCGAGGATAAGGACCTCCGTCTTGTCTGAGTTCAGTTTCAGGCGACTGAGCTTCATCCATTCTGCGACGTCTTTCATTCCGTCCTGGAGGTTGGTTTTGGCTGTGGCTCGGTCTTTGGTGAGGGAGAGTATCAGTTGGGTTTCGTCGGCGTAGGAGATGATGTTGATGATGTGTTTGCGTGCGATGACAGCGAGGGAGCTCATTTAGATATTGAAGAGGGTTGGGCTGAGCGAGGAGCCTTGGGGTACGCCGCAGATGATCTTGTTGGCTTCTGAGCGGAAGGGAAGGAGGCGGACTCTCTGGGTTCTGTCGGAGAGGAATGAGGTAATCCAGTCTAGGGCCTTTCCTTGGATCCCGGTGTGGAAGAGGCGGGTTATTAGGGTGCGATGGCAGACGGTGTTGAAGGCTGCCGAGAGGTCTAGGAGGATGAGAGCGGTTGTTTCTCCTTTGTCCATCAGGGTCCTGATGTCTCTGTGGCTGCGATGAGGGCGGTCTCTGTGCTGTGGTTGGCTCGAAATTCGGACTGGGATGGGTCGAGCGAGTTGTTTGCTTCGAGGAATGCAGTCAGCTGTTTGTTGACGGTCTTCTCGATGACTTTAGCCGGGAAGGGAAGAAGAGAGATGGGGCGGAAGTTCTTGAGGTCTATGGGGTCTGCTGTAGGTTTCTTTAGGAGGGCGTGGATTTCTGCATGCTTCCAGCTCTCAGGGAAAGTGGCTGACGTGAAGGATTTGTTTATGACGTTCCAGAGATGGGGTGCGATGATGGTGTCGGCTTTGTTGAAGATATGGTGGGGGCATTGTTCAGAGGGGGAGCCGGAGTGGATGGAGTTCATGACGTTGGTGGTGTCTTCAGTGCTGGTGGGGATCCAGGCGCTGAGGGTGTTGATGGGGAGTTTTGGTTCGGTGACTGGAGTTGGAGTCTGGGGTCCGAAGCTGTTGTGTATATCTACGATCTTCCTGTGGAAGAACGTTGCGAGGGAGTTGCAGAGGTCTTGCGACGGTGTGATGTCGTTGTTGCTGGCGCTGGAGTTGGAAAGCTCTTTGACGATGTTGAAGAGTTCCTTGCTGTTGTGGGTGTTGTTGTCCAGCCTCTCTTTGAACTATGTCTTTTTGGTGGTGCCGATCAGCTGGTGGTGTTTGCGAGTGGCGTTCTTGAGGGCTGTCATGTTTTCTGTTGTCCGTTACTGGCGTCAATTTTTTTGAGGGTGCGGCAGGATTTCTTTGAGTCTTTGAGGGCATCTGTGAACCATGGGGTTTTCCTGTTTCCGGTTTTGCCTGGGTGGTTCTTCAGTGGAGGGAAGTCGTCGGCGCATTTGGTAATCCACTGTCAGAGGTAGTGGGCAGTGAAGTTGATGTCGGCGGTGTCGGTTGGCGGGTTTTGTTTCAGTGATGCGAGGAGCTGGTCTGTGGTGATTTTGCTCCAGCATCTGCTGGGGATTTGTTGCGTGCGGTGGTGGGATGTGTTCTTTTTGAAGGTGAAGTGGATACATCTGTGGTCGGTCCAGTGTAGTCCGGTGGAGTGGCTGAAGGAGACATAGTTGCTTGCGGAGAAGATGGGGTCAAGCATGTGGCTTGCGAGGTGGGTGGGGGTGTTTACCAGTTGTTGAGCAGGGTGGTTGTGTTGTTGTCGTCTTTTTGTTCTCCAGGTGGAAGTTCAGGTCCCCTAAGAGGATGTATTCTGGTGAGGCTAGGGCTAGGCTAGGGCGTGCGGGGTGACGAAGTTGGCGATGGTTTTGCTGAATTGTGTGCGTGGGCCCGGGGGTCTGTAGATGAGCGTTTCTCTGAGGGTAGTCTTGAGGTCGTTGTGAATCTAGAAGTGTAGGTGTTCGGCGGCTAGGAGTGTGTCTTCGGCGTTGGTCGTGATGTTGATGGTGTTTTTGTAGATGATGGCGATTCCTCCTCCGGTTTGCTTGATGCGGTCCTTCCGGGTGATCTTGTAGCCGTCCGGGATGGCTATGGCGATGTCGGGGGCCGAGGAAGCGTTCATCCAGGTTTCCGTGAGGAAGGCGACGTCTGGTGCTGTTGTGTCGAGGAGGTCCCAGAGTTCGATGGCGTGCTTGTGGACGGAGCGGGTGTTGAGGAGGATGCACTTGAGGTGGTTGTTGATGATGTTAGGTCCGGGCGGTGGTCTGCAGGTTCAGAGGCAGGTGCATTTGCAGGCTTGACAGGTGAAGGTTCCATGTGTTCGCTTCGGGGTGGCTTGGTAGCAGGCGGGTGGTCGTCCGATGTTGAGTGCATTGAGGGCGGCGGTGTTGTATCTCAGTCAAGGTCCTTTGCTCCGTCCGGGGCCAGGGGTTCTGGCGTTGGACGCGTTCCAGGCGCGGACAGGGGCAGACGGGCTTGCTTTAGGCGTGCCCGCTGCACGGCCTCCATATGAGGGGCTGTGGGAGGGAGGAGCAGTTGAGAGGCGAGAGCGGGGTGGCGAATGGGAACAGCGGGGGGCGGGGCCGCAGGGGCACAGCGGTGGGAAAATAGCACAGAGGGAGGTGGGGGGGAGAAAGGACACAGAAGCAAAAAACGGGGAAAGGGGCTCAAGGGCACAGAAAGCAAAAACGAAGGGTAGGGGGCACAGGACACAGAAGCAAAAAACAAGGGATGTGGGGGCTCAAGGGCACAGAAAGCAAAAACGAAGGGAGGGGGGCACAGGGCACAGAAGCAAAAGGAGGGAGCGGGGCTCAAGGACACAACACAGCAGTACAGGGGAAAAAGCGAGATGCAGTTGGCAAGGGCTCACGGAGCAAGAGGCAGCAGGAGCAGGCTACAGCAGGCTACAGCGTCACTGGAGGTCCGTGTGGCGGCTGGGGGGGGGCAACTTACCTGTGGACAGGTCAAGGGTCTGCATGTCTGGGCACAACATCGTCCTGTAATCATGACACTGGGTACTATCATGTCTATTGCAGATCAACAGGTTGCACACCGCGGCACCGCTTCGAAGGGCAGCTAGCATAGAGTCCCAGTCCTGCGCTATAGGGTATTTACGTTGCCGTTTCCTTGTATTGTATTGTATTGTATTGTATGTTGGATTTATATAGCGCTTATAACCCAGGGGTCTCTAAGCGCTTGCCTTGGGAACCCGTCCTGGCTTTTCCCTGTGAGATAGCCCCTACAGGGCATCCCCAAGGTGAAAGCCAGGCATCCCGCCGCGGGGGGCCGTTGTGGAGATTAAGCAAGCTTAATGCCCAGAGTTGCAGAGTGTGAACCCATGATTAGGTCAGGCACCGAAGCGAGAATTATCGAGTCCGTGGACATTTGAGCTCAAGACCCTGCCGCGTCGGGAATTGAACCCTGGTCCCGGGTCTGACCTCTGCTTCAGGGTCTGCCTGCTCTAACCAGTGAGCCACACTTCTCCACCCTATGTAGCGCCGTGCTCTCCACCTGTGCCCATGTTACAAGTGAACTTTTCCAGCCAACCATCTCTACGCATGTTTCCATTTTTTGGACATTAGTCGTTTTGCCGCGATTAAACCCAGATCCCGGAATCTTGAGGTGATTTTATTGTGTTTTGATCTGGCATAGAGTCCTAAAAGGCAAATCTCCCAAGACAGCGGTAAGGGCGTGCCTGTGCAAGACTAGTGTAGTAACTACCCCTGCCAATATTGCTGCCGGGATAGGCAGGCCCAAAGCATGTGTAGTAAATCTGCGTCTGGTTGTTAGCAGCATGGACATGCAGAGGTGGCAATGTGGCAATATCTATTTATCTTATCAGGCGAGAGATACGCCCTCTGGAAGATAAACGTCTGTATAAGTTTGAATCTGGAGTTTCTTGGTATGTGTCTGGAGCTTGCTAACACAGCATCCCATTCCTTATCAGTCCATGGCCGACATCTATCTGTTTCCCAACTAACACAAAGTCGCAACATGGGCTTGAGTGTGTGCATGAGGAGCGCTTCCACTAACCAGTGCACCACATGGGAGTCTTCCCCCATTACATGCAGGTACTGAAGTAGCAAGTGTGTCGGTGGTTCCACCGTAAAGTCCCCCCAGACAGCTGATAGTGCTTTCAGAATGGAGGCATGTAAAAGGAATTGACCTGCCGGCAACTCAGCGTCTTCAGCTAGTGTTGCAAGCGGCAATAGCCCACCGTCGCTGTAAAGATCACTCAGCGTGGTCAAACCTGCAGCGTGCCAGATCATCAGAGCTGTTTCTGATGTATCCAGCCTGCTACGTCATGTACCGAGCAGTGGAAATATAGGGGCATATGGGAGGGTCGCCTGGGTAATATATAAGCTTCTCCTATAGCATTGTATTGCCAATCCGAGATGTAGTTGTTTTGGCCTTGGAAGTTTCGCAACGGGGTGAAACAGATGGCAGATCTGAGATTGGGTCCAGGGACGTGCCATATCCGCTGTGTACTCAGATTCTGACCAGCAAGCCATTTTGTTGCCCATTGGAGTTTGGCAGCCAAATAATACAGTTCCATATGAGGGACAGCCAGTCCTCCCCGACCAGTGTGAGCGTGCAATTTACACAGAGCCACTCGTGGCCTCCCGTTATTCCATATGAAATCCCAGAAGAGCTATTCTAACTCTCGATAGCTTGGGCGGAACATAGAGCGGGAGATTTGAAAAATAATACAGCAGCTTAGGCAACACAATCATTTTCAACAGCGCAATACGACTCATAACGTTTAGGGGAAGTGTCTTCAAGAAGCGCATCTGATCCCGTAGTGCCGAGATTGCTCTCATCAGGTTACCCTCAAACAGGTCGCCAGGCATTCGATATACAAAGATCCCAAGGTATCTAAACGTAGTGGGGTACCATGTGAGAGGTGAGCCATTTAAGATCACAGCTTCCTCTGCTGTCTGCTGTGGCAGCGCTGAAGGGACACATCTCTGACTTGGTCCAGTTAACCCGGAGTCCAGACATTTCCTCAAAAGCTCTCAGTATATCTGCAATGGACGTCGGGATCGCAGTGATATCCCGAAGATATAATAATAGGTCATCTGCGCAAAGGGAAATAGTATGTAGCCCATCCCCTAACGGAATGCCTCATGCCTCCCCATCTCCTCGGAGCATCACCACCAGTGGTTCCATTGCTAGGGAGAATAGCAACGGGAACAAGGGACAGCCCTGGCGTGTCCCACGTCTCACCCTGATTGGATCTGAGATCAACCTACCGGTGCGGACTCGGACAGTGGGGCACTGATACAATAGGCAAACCATATTTAAAAAGTGATCTCCCAGTTCAAATGTGCCTAAGACTGCCGCCAGATAAGGCCATTCCAGAGAGTCAAAGGCTTTCTCCAGGTCAAGAACTAAGCAACCCGACCTAGGCCAACTATGCGTTGCATATTGCTGTATTCTAAAAAATCTACGAAGAGAAGTGCACCGGGCTGGAACAAACCCGTTTTGGTCAGGGTGTACCAATGTTTTCACTACGGGAGATAGACGCCTTGCCAATAGTGATGCAAAAACTTTGTAGTCAGTGTTGAGGAGTGCTAATGGGCGATAAGAGCCCAATCTTCCAATTTAACCTTTTAATGGCAGACAGCAGCACACACAAAGGTCAAGAGTACTTACCCGAAACGCGTTTGGCGAAACATGGACAATATTGCAAGCTAAGAGGATGGTGTTTTAATCTGCAGTCTGCCCAATAAAAGGATAAACCGACGTCGTGTGTGGCCCCTTCACTTTTGAGCACCTTCATATGGAATATATATGGCCTGCTCCGGCCAGGAAGGCGTCCTACTGCAAACATGCGGTCCGTGCTTAGAAACTTGAAAGGTGCGTTTGGAACGGCGTGTCCGTTTGGGGTGAGGCGAAAAATAATGCAGAGCTTAACATCACCTACAAAAGCTGCTTAATTAACTTTTCTAACAATTTAATTTTGGGAAGTATAAGCGGCATTCACTATGGTTGTTAAAAGGCTGAACTGCACGAACCACAATGCTTAGCGCGAATACGCACATTGGGGCGTGACTGTAAAAATCAAACTTGAGTGCGACAACAGTTGTTGCCATTCTTCCATGCTGCCAGTGTTTGGCAAAACATGGACATTATTGCAAGCTAAGAGGATGATGTTTTAATCTGCAGAATGCCCAATAATGGTGTCAGTCAGGTGCCTGTATTGTAACAAAGGCTGTTTTTAAAATTACAACTTTGGCATCAAATTAGTGCACAGAGGCAGAAACTACAGGGCTGGTTGCTTATCTAGAAAGCCATTTTTGGGTAGTTTGGGTGACGAGGATTTGGATGTTGATGAATGTTTGTGGCAGCGGTGTTAGACGCTGTCCATGATGCTGCTTGTGCTGACCCAGGAGTGGTGCAAGTTCACAAGGACTACACAGATGGTCTCCCCTGGGACTGGTGCTTAAGTGCTGAGGTGTTTGGGTGTGCTCAAGTGAGGGCAGAGCTAGCTGTGACTCTGGGTATGGTTGTGAGACCCGATTCTTTTGTGCTGCTTGGTAAGCCGAGACCGTGCTTGTTGAATATTCAACCAATATGAGTGCTGATATCCGAATTGCTGATCTGCCGAAGTTATGATGCTGCCGACAGTAGCGTGTCTGCTAAAAGCGATGGCGTGACTTGTGGATCTATAAAGCCAAATAAGAGAAAGTTATTTTCCGACACCGCAGTCTTCGTGACTGAGACCAGTAACACTGAAGACTCTGAGACTCACAGCAGTAATTTCTCCTTTCAGAGCGTTATTGCTGCAGATGGAGTGAAGCCAAGAAGTAAGCACATTACTAAGGTACCAACAGAGATTAATGTTTTTCATTTGTATTAACTGTTCCTCTTTTGCAGCATTTGAAAATGCATTTTCTAGTTGTGATGCTTTTTGTTTAGTGTTTTCTTGTAGGCTGTTATCTTTGGTTTAAAGGGAAAGATGTTGTAGTCTGTGACCTTAATGCTGCAGTTTGCATTTCATTACCATCATTTGCTTACCCTGGGAATCTCTAGGGTGCCGGAGGTTTTCTATTCCAGAGTTCTTTCTTCTGCTTCTGGGCAGTTGTCGTTCTGTGGCGATCTGTGGTCCTGTTTCTCTGCTCTTCCTGTAGTAGCTTCTATCAGAGCTTCATCCTCCCACCAACGATAATATGATGCCAGGGATCACCCAGCACACAACACAGACTATGAAGGGCTACGTCTATCTGCTCGGAGCAGTTAGAGCGTGGATAAAGTTACCCGGACCCATCAGGCTGTGAATGTAACATAAGGGCTTAAGATGAAATGAAGAGCTTACCTCCTTCCTGAGTGGCTCCAAACTGCTGTGTGCAGACCCAGTAGCTGGCAGCACCCTACAGTATGTATGTATTAATCAGATTATGTTGGAAGTAACCTGCAATATAGTGGCAGGCAGCACCCTGCCGTAGAGTAGGGTTTCTCATAGTATTTTATTTCCTGGCACATTAATGGAGATAGTCTTTTAACAGGCAGAAGAACAACACTTGACCATACATTTCCTGGCACCGTCTTTAAAATGACGTACACATTAGGAATGGCATTTCGTTCTGCTGGAATAATAACACAAGTTATCTTGCACTCTGCTATGATGTTGCACAGATCTTTGGCTGCAATACTTCCATGTTTCATTCAAACATGATTTCTACAGGGCGCATACATGATTTGCTGCTGTAGAGAAATAATGCTCCTGTGTACTGTGGCAGACTCAGAAATATTGAAAAACTTCATGATTTCTCTTTCAGCACTTCATAGTAAAACCTTTCACTTTTTGACTCATACATTTGGCAGAAACATAACTTAGTACCATTAAAACAGTTGTGATGAGGAACATTCATGTGGGGTTAGGACTGGCTCGACCAGAGTGCTTGCTGACTCGGAGGAGTATGGAGTTGACCGCCTTGCCTGGTCTGGAGTGGAACCAAGCCAGCGATGCTTTGCTGCAGGATCATTTGCCCTGACAGCTGGTCAACAGTTTGAGGAGGAGGAGGTGATGAGCTGGCTAAGTGTGCCATGAGGCTGGGATTTCAGTACATCCCTGACAAGTGAGCTTTGAGTCGATGTAGTGTTCCTCTTATACCACGTGCAATTCACCCTCTCCAAAGCCTCAAGAATTCCTGGGTGTGAAGGGCGGCTGATTCTGATTGGGTGCCTGATAGTTTTCCAGAAACTCATGTTCTTGATTGTTCATGTTTGTCAGTAGTCAATTAAACATGCCCAGGGGTTTTATCTCTTTAGTTGACACAAGCTGCAATAAACGTTTCTTTGTTGTTGCAAAAAAATATGAATGGCCGACGAGCCTCTGTAGGCCAAAGAATGAAAGGGCTGGGGAACTGTCAGTCATCTCACTGCTAAGCAGAGCAGTGTCATGCTTCCTCCTCTGTCAGGCCTCTTATTTTGACCAACATCGCTTAGAACACTGGGACTTTAGAGCCCATCCTTTTAATGGGAAAAACAAAACTAAAGTCCCATAAGCAATAGTGGTGGAAGGTGTCACACATGACCTAGGACAACATCCGATTCAGCATACCCAGTTCCATTTTTTAAGTATTTGACACAATATTGAATTTATAACCTTTTGTTTTTTATGGTCATGAGTCACCAGAATACTAAAAACGTGTCTTTTATTTTCAAGGTCAATTAAGTAATGGTCACCAGCTTGGAAGCTCTGTTAATTCTTCATTACTTGTCATTGATCTCCTCGTGTGCTTGGTTTGGGTCTGCCCCTGCATCGTTCCCGATAACTCGCACAGGTAAGGACCTTGTAGCAGCAACATGATAACCCCATACTCGTCTGTAAGAAGTGCGCTCCGAGGCAGGTATCCGATCATTTTTGTGAAACCAGGAACGGCCAATATCTGCTATGTACATTTGTTAAAATACAACACAGTCAAATCACAGTATACTGTTCCGGAGGTTCAGTCCCAGAGACATTATCTGTAACTGAACGCAGACACCGTAGGGAGCATGTGCTTTTAAGACAAGTTGCGTTCACGCACCTGAAGGTGACATGCTTCATCATTGGGCTATACTCCTCACCAGGCCGGCGCTACAATGCCGGGCAGGCACCACTAGAGGGCACTTTCTCGCAGATCTTTTATTAAGTACGCAGGATGAGCATAGTAGGACAGAGGATGTTGTGTCATAAGATGTGAGATTGGTGAAGTCTGAATATAAGATCAACTATCGACCAGTTGCCACAATATAGTTAATATGATCTTCCTGGTCCATGTTGAGATTAAAAACAGTGGCAGAGAAATTGAGGAACTAATGGCCCCTATCACTGTGTGAAAGTATCGATCACCTATGGACCTGCTGGTAAGCTGGGGTCTATACTTCAGGCCAACTTATTCATGCTATGTGTAGTCATGGAGCAATCTGTTGGCATTTCATCAGGACCCAATATGGGAAAATGGGTAAATGTGACCTAATCTTCTCCACAGCGTGAGGAGCTCTGTAACTCAAAGCCCTGCACCGTGCGTAGGTGATAAGGTGCCTGTTAACATCTTACTTCCACAGGTGAGCGCTGTCTAACAGAGTGCACTAGTTACGGTAACCCTCCTAAAATTCAGGACAAACTGACTTATCCAATAGCGAGGACGCCGCATCAGAGGGCAACTGGTTTGAAAAGCACATGCTTCCTAGGGTGTTCAGTTAGAGATAATGTCTGTGGGACTGAACCTCCAGAACAGTAAACTGAGAGTTGATTTATATGAAGATTGTGTATTCTGGACTGTCATTTTCCTCAGCATCTCTTGTGCTATGTAAAATAAAGCACAACACACCTGGAGGCCAACAAATCTATCATAAATGTAATGCAAAAATAGCAAAAGGCCAAGCAAACTAACAAGTGACAATTGTCTTTGCAATGGACGAGAGCATCCACCCTATAGCAAGTTGGAGTATATAATGCTAATGCTACACAATGTATTTTTATACACTTTTCTCCTAATACAAGTCAATGAAACATGAACACGTGATAGAAACAGTTACTAAAACAACACTAATGAGGAGGAGGCAGGATCTTCTCTCGAGAGGAATGTGAGGAGTCCGTGAGGTGCAGATCAAAGATACACAGACAAGCTGCAGAAGTCACTGTTTCTGGAAATAACACTTCTGTTTGTCAATATTCAATTTACTACAAGATGCAGGAAAGTGTGCAGATGGACATCACTAAATAAGATGGTTCTGGGCCCTAATAGAATCATGTAACTTTGCAGGCATATTAAGGCGAACAGAGACATCAAATTAATATAAGAATATTGTAATTTGGTAATGTAATATATCAATGCACGTTGTGGCATTCATGTGTAACCAATTATCGGTATTAAAGAAACCAGTATATCCAGTTATGCTTTCTCAATTCCTTCTTCCTAGAGGCCACCACTGCTGCTATCCAGCTGCATTCAGCAGTGCCTCCTGTGACCTGGAATCCTGTATTTAATCAATACCAAAGGTTATCAATGCTTATAGCCAACTCCGGCCACTGGTGCCACTCGCACCCCCACCAACCATGGGCCTGTTATTCTTTTAGCCAGCTCCAGTCATCAGTGGCGCCTTGGACCTGTATGTAAGCCTACTAGTCAGCTCCTGTTAGTACTGGCCCCTGGGACCTGTTATCATTCTAGCCAACTTGAGTCATTAGTAGCCCCTAGGGACTAGTGATCATACTAACCAGCTTCAGTCAAGATTGGCTCCATGAGACCTATTATCCTGCTAAGTAACTGCAGTCAGTAGTGACCCCTGTACCTTAAATCCTGCAAATATTCAAAACCAGAGGTCAACTCTACTGCCAACCAGTTCCAGTCAATATTGACATGTATTGTTACCCTGCTTGTAATGAATACCAGAGGCCAGCGTTGTTGCTAGCCAGCTCCAGTCACCAGTGGCCCGTCACATATTATCCTCAATAGGATCAATGGCCAAGGCCTGTGCAGCTGCTAACCTGCCCTAGTCAATAGTGACCTTCCAGACCTGTTATTCTGCATATAATCAGCAAGACTTCGGTTCTAAAAACACTCACCCCACATCCTTATAGTATATTAGCAATATAATTAAGTTACATCATACGGTAGGTACCGCACTATTTCACACGATCCCAAAAACAAAGATCAAAATCAAACCGTTCAGCACTCCACCTTGTCAAAAATGACCAAATCACACCGAGCACTATAGCCTACCACATCACATGGCACACTCAGCCACAACATGACAAGATACCACGGCAGGGATTTGGGGCCATTCATCCTCTGTTCGGGGCATGTGTGCTATAGATGCACATGCTTTGCATACTCCTGCCATCTTGTGTTGGGTCCGGATGTTTGCAAGTTGTTTTTCTTTGAAGAAGTCTTTCCAGTCACGACGTAAGGTGACTCCTCCTTTCGGTGATAGTGCGCATGGGCATTGACTCCGTTGTTAGATTGTTTTTTACCCCAAACAGGTTCGGTTGTGTATTGCTGCCCTCTGAAACCGCTCGTCGGGTTCCCCTCAGTGCGCAGCCCACTCTACCCTCAACAGTAATGTTTCAGTACCCGTTTACCTGTTCTCCACCTTTCAAATAGATCGACAAACTCCCCATTTTCAATAGAAAACCTCGAGGGCAACCGTCGGGCCTTGCTGCATAGGGCCAGCCATCTGCAAATGGAACAGGCTCCATTCCATTTCTGTCCTGGGTGCCACGCCAAGTACCCTCGCACCGACCTACATTAAGTTTGTAACTTGTGCCTCTCTCCAACGCACAAGGAGGAAGACTGTGACGCTTGTCCAAGAGGACTCTACCCGATCATCAGGCTCGACGACGAGAGAGGCTGCGTCAAAGCATTCAACACACTTTGGATATCTTCGGGGAAGAATCTGACCAAGACGAGATAGAAGCGTCCGCCGTAGAAGAAGAGACCCATCTCTATGCCAGAGCGCAATCGTTGGGGCATGCTGTAGCAGCCATGTGATTGCAATTCTACGTCATGCCAGTACCATAGGCAACTGACCAAATGTATAGGTTATCTTGTTCTATCTGGCATCTAAAGAGGCCTAATAAACCGCATTTGGGTGTCAGCTCAATGCTTTGTTGTGTGGCATGCACCATTTCTTCGACAGCTAGTTGCCAGAAGGAGTGTATTTCATCGCAGGACCATGGTTAATGTAAGAAATCGGCCCCCACAGTGTTGCAGCGCAAGCATATATCTGGGCAAGACCCGACCATTCGATGAAGGTGTTGTGGCGTTAAGTAGGTTCTTTGCAGAAAATGATAATGTATTAGTCGAAAATGGGCATTACTAGAAACCATGCGTATTAGTTCACAGGCCCGCTGCCAGTCTTGATCTTCCATTGGAAGGTAAAAGTCTAAATTCCAGGCGTCTTGGGTCCATATGTAGTGCTTACTGTATCTGATCGCATTGTTCTGTAAAGATGCATAATTAGGTGTCTACACGCTCCATAGGTTAGCAGTCCCTCAAGGGTTTGAGTATGCGGTGGAGCTGTCGCATTTCATGGCCGGGTGTGCTTAGTTGTGTCTGCCAAGCCCGCATATTATTTTTGTTTTTAAAAACAAAGAGCTTTTCTTGCCGGATCCAAAGCAGACTACTATCTTTGTTCACCCAAAGACTGGTCACATAGTCACCAAGCCACCTACAAAGAGGAAACCAGATCATTTACCACAAATTCCAGTTCCTCCAAAGAAGATTCATATAGCGACTAACCCTTCACCGCCACCACCTGTTAACCCTAATTTAATTATTTTGCCGCCATACTCTCCCGAATCAGAGGATAGTGACAATTCACAAGGGCATGGGCAAGTAGATGAAAGATAATGCCATTAGATCCTGATGATTCACCCCACGAACCAGACCCATGGCATGATTATAGTACTGATCCCGATCTAACAAATGATCCGGACTTCTACCCCTCAAAACCATCCCCACCGGATGTCAATGTGGGGTTTGCCCAACTAATCAACAGAGCTGCTACATATCACATGGTCAAGCTTCATTTAGACCCCGTAGAAGAAGATTTTTTTTATTGGAGACTTTTGCCCAACCACAAAAATCTACTCATGTCGTACCCATGCTACAAGGCCTCCTTAGACATGCTCCTGAGGTGTTCAAAGACCCAGTTAGAGCTGCTAGGGGTCTTAACCCCAGAGTAGATAAAACATACAAGGCATCTCCCAGTGACCCTATGTACATTAAGGGCCCACTTCCCTTAGAGTCACTAGTAGTTGCCAATGCACGCAAACGTGCAAACTCCCAAGGGTCAGGTGACACACCACCTCCTGACAAAGAATCCAAGTTATTAGACGCGTCAGGTAAACGTCTGGCGTCTCAAGCTGCTAATTCTTGGAAAATAGCAAACACACAAGCCCTTCTAGCAAGATTCGATAGTGCTCACTATGATGAGCTGGAAAAGCTCATTCAACATCTGCCCCAAGAATATAAGGACAAAGCCAATGACCTTATACAAGAATGCAAACTTATAACCAATACCTCAATCAAATGTGCGCTTGACGCAGCTGACACCGCCTTACGTGCAATAAATACTAGTGTTCTGCTACATAGACAAGCCTGGCTCAGGGTATCTGGATTTAAGCAAGAGGTGCAAAATACGATCCTAAATCAACCATTTGATCAACAGCACCTCTTTGGACCTGCAGTTGACGCATCTCTAGAAAAAATTTAAAAAGACACAAACAGCAAAGTCTATGGGAGCCTTACAGTCACCATCTGCCAGAGGCTCCTTTAGTCGCTCATTTTATACACCCACATCATCCTATAAATGTCCCAACCAGGGCTCCTTTTCTAGGGGATACAATAGAGGAGGTTACAGAGGTAACAACAATAAGGGTAGAGGCAGAGGTAACAACACCCGCATCTCCCCTAACAATAAAGTGTGACTTCCCTGTGCTTCCCCGATCAGCCCACTGCGGTCAGGGTACGCATCTCACAGTTCCTACCTGTCTGGAATTCCATCACAACAGACAGGTGGGTAAGACAAATGATCGAGTATGGTTATTGCCTGGCACTCACTACTAGTTCCCCCAACATTCCTCCAAGACCGTGTCCAATGTCATTAGAACACTTAACGCTCCTCAAACAGGAAGTCTTAGCAATGTTGCAAAAAGATGCAATAGAGACAGTTTCAATAATTCATCAGGGGACAGGAGTCTACTCTCTTTTTTCCTAATCCCAAAAAAGGACGGCTCTCTAAGACCAATACTGGATCTCAGACCGCTCAACTTTTACATTCAATCAGACCACTTCCACGTGGTCACTTTACAACAAGTTCTTCCACTACTTTAGCAAGGCAACTTTCTCTACACTATAGATCTAAAAGATGCCTACTTCCACATTCCAATACATCTCGCTCAAAGGAAGTATCTCAGATTTGTGGTAGATGGTCAACACTACCAGTTCAAGGTGCTCCCATTCGGAGTCACCACAGCACCCAGGGTTTTCACCAAATGCCTCGTGGTAGTTGCAGCCCATCTCAGAAGACAGCACATTCATGTCTTCCCTTCCTAGACGATTGCTTCATAAAAGCAAACTCCCACAGCAGCTGTGTTCAACACACACTCCGGACAATACAGTTGCTTCACAGTCTGGGATCCTCAGTACATCTAGACAAATCCCATCTCCAACCATCTACAATGCAGCAATATCTAGGGGCAACAGTGAATACTTCCACAGCCCTAGCATATCCCAATCCCATCAGGATAAATGCTGTATAAAACCTAGTTCGAAGATTTCAGCCACAACACTCACTATCAGCAAGAGTGTTCATGCAGCAAATAGGTATGATGGCATCTTGCATTTTTCTCGTCCCTCATGCAAGATTGCAAAGGCACCCTTTACAAGAATGTCTAGCACGTCAGTTGAACCAAGCTCAAGGTCAACTAACAGATCTGGTGTTGTTGGACGACCACAGCCATCGCTCTCTGCAGTGGTGGATCACAAAAAATCTTTCCAAAGGACGGTCGTTCTTCGAGCCAGTTCCACAGACAGTGCTAACAACAGATGCATCGCTCACCGGCTGGGGAGCACATCTCTAAAACCATACCATTCAAGGTTTATGGACCTCTCAACAAAAGCAATTCCACATCAACTACCTGGAATTGTTGGCAATCTCTCTAACGCTGGAGTCATTTCAACCACAACTCCTAGGCAAAGCTGTCCTAAGTCGTACAGACAACATGACAGCAATGTATTACATACAAAAACAGGGGGGACACACTCTCTCCAGTTATCCCGTCTAGCACAGAGCATCTGGAGGTGGGCCATTCCACGGAAAATATACCTCCTAGCAGAACATCTATCAGGAGTACACAATAAAATAGCGGATCTGCTCAGTCGCCAAACACAACAGATCCACAAATGGGAACTTCATCCTCAAATTCTTCTTCCATTCTTTCACATGTGGGGACAGCCAGACATAGATCTGTTCGCCACACACCAAAAAGCAACATGCCCAAGCTTCGCATCCAGACTAATGGGTCCTCCATTTGAACCTTTACACAAATGTGAACTACAGTACCTTACTTGGAAAGTAGCTTTTTTAGTTGCCATCACTTCTCTCAGAAGAGTGAGCGAACTCCAGGCATTAACCAAACAAAAACATTTTTTCAAATCTTATCATAACAAGGTAGTTCTTAGAACAAACTCACATTTTTTACCCAAAGTAGTATCTGCCTTTCATCTAAACCAGTCTGTTGAACTACCAGTATTCTTCCCCCAACCAGACTCAGTGGCAGAGAGAACTCTACACACCCTTGATGTTATAAGAGCATTACTTGACTACATCGAAAGAACACAACCCTTTAGGAAAACCAAACAGCTCTTCGTAGCTTTCTCCCCACTTCATAAAGGCAATCCTATAGCCAAGACAGGAATTGCAAGGTGGATTGTAAAATGCATACAAATATAATACCCAGTGTCAATATATAATCTATTCGGGAGAGGCTCCTGTGTGCCATGGAGAGAAATGTGTATTGACGCTCTGTTGGGTGCTTAAGTCGCCGAATGTCAGTCACTCCCATTGCGTGTATGAAATCTTGCAGGGCTTGATTGGAGCGGCTTGCTTCCCTGGACGGGTGGCGGTCGATGGTCGGATCCATTACTGTATTAAAGTCTCAACCCATGATCAGTTCTCCCTCTGGAAGGTCCAGCAGGAGCCTCCCGAGGTCCTGAAATGCTTGCTGGTGAAGTGTAGGGGGAACATAAACGGAGAGCACGTGATACAACCTACCTTCCCACTGCCCAGTTAGTACCACAAATCGTCCCTGTGCATCAGTCCAAGTGTTCTTAATCATGAATGTGGAGCTCTTATGGACCAGGATTCCCACCCCTCCAGAGCCAGATGTGAACTCTGCGTGAGCTACCATTTTAAAGCCCCATCTATCTAGTGCCTTGCATGTTGTTCCTGTCAAATGTGTTTCCTGGAGTAGAACAATCGAGGGCCCCTTTTGCTTCAGGTACTGTAGGACCAGCCCTCGTTTAATCTTATGACCCAACCCAATCACGTTCCACGAAATTATGGACAAGGGAGGGCCCGGCTGATTGGTTGGTCTCCTGCCCCTCATGTGGTGTCACGTCGTGCTTGATATGTATATCCTATGGTATATCCTATGGTCCTATGGTCAGTGACTACTGTTGATACCTGTTGATACCTGCTGTACATGACTTGCCCTGTGTGCGCATAGATTGTATAGTTGACACGTAAACTTGTTCCTTGAAATAACGTAACATATTAAACGTAAACACTGTAACAGTTGCTTCAAGAATACTTGGCCCCTAATCCCAAACCCTGCCCTCCCCCCCATCGTTTCTGTGAATGTCCCCATCTCCAATTGCTCATTATGGCCCCCGATAAACAATTGTAGTCCCTGAAGAAAGTGGTCATTGTTCACCAGAGACCAAAACAAACCGAAACTTATCGCTATCAAAATCCCAACCCCCCACCCTGCCTCGCGGATACAGAACCATCCACCACCCCCAACTGAGCAGAGTGCTTACTTCCCAGAACAAAATGTAGTGTTCGTGAGGGTGAGACTACCGTGACTGTTATAGCCTCCTTCCCACCCATCAATGTCCATGCAGCGCTACCAACATCACGGTAGGTCCTACCTGTAGGAGTCTTCATAACTTGCCTGTGTATCACGTCCTTAATCGACCCATTGTAGGGAAGGTCAATGTAACAGTACCCATCACCCTGCGCTCACCGCCCAATCTCGGGCCGTGTCCATATCATAGTCTCCTATTGCGGTGTTGTGAAGCGTGGCAGCCTGTGAGGTCTTTTATCCTTAAAAAGCCAAGTCATAGCGTCGCTTCAGTGATGCAGTTTGTTGTGGGCTTCTGTCTTTTCCATTATCGGTTATTATGTCTTGCATCCCGGTTCCTGGGTTTCCCTGTCTGCCGCCAGCCCTCCAACCAATCCTGCGCATCTTTAAACGATTCAAAAAACCAGGTTTTTCCCTCCGCTTCAACACGCAGCTTCGCTGGGAAGAGCATTGAGTATTTGAGTTCTCTAGAACAGAGTTCCCTTTTCACTTCCGTGAAATTTCGTCGTCATTGTGCCACCGCTGCCGTGTAGTCTGGATAGAAGGTGACCTCTGCATTGTCAATTTTGACTGGTGGAGCCATTCAAGCTGTCTGCAGGATGGCATCGCGGTCGCGAAAGTTGAAGATCCTCGCTAAGATTGGACGCGGTGGTGCCCCTGGTTTCGGTTTCCCCCCTGGCACCCGGTGGGCACGTTCTACTGAGAAATAATTTGACAGGCCCTTCGGTTGCAGCTTTGTTTGTTGTTTCCGGTACACCCACCAGGCGTACGTTGTTGCGCCGTGAGTGGCCTTCCTGTTCGTCAAGTATCGCCTTTAATAGCAGATTGTCATCTTCCAGTTTTTGTACTTTGTGTTTCAAGGCCGCCGTGTCGTCAGTTAGCCCCGATGTAGCTTTTTCCACCTCAATCAAACGGTCTGACAACTTGGAGAAGTCCGCCCTTATCAGAGAGATATCGGTGGAGAATGTGCCCATTGAAGTTTGCATTGTGTGCAATGCCGCCATGACGTCGTTCAGGGTGACCTGTTCGGCGTCACCAGGCGGGTTGGTCTTCTGGGATGATGTGCGTGGCGCTTTGCTTTCGGGTGACCATTCTGGGGTTCTTTTACATAGGCATATTTTTCCAAGCACGGAGGCTGTTGCACCTTGGGCCCCCTGCCCGTCATGGTACTTGATCGCAGTGGACACGCACCCAAAAATTCGTGGGAACAGGAGAAGAGCCCCGTTTGCCAACTGTTCCTCGATGTGTTGTACAGTGTGTTCCTTGGTGACTCCGGGAATGCGTGTGGGCCTGCGTTGCGCTGGGCTGGTCCGCTGTGTAGAACCAGTGGCCTGTGGTACCTCCAGCTCCTGTCTTTCAGCCGTGGAACTGCTCCCTATAGCCCCCGCTAAGCTCGTGAGACAACGCCGGGTGTCTTCGCACAGTGCTATCTAGGGTATGCCCCTTAAAATGCCTGCTGGTGTCACTGATTTGCAGCTAGTGCTGCGTGTGAGGCAGGTGAGCGGGCTGGTGTGCTCAGCGGCGGTAACAGAGAGGCCGGTGGTTCCAGGATTAAGCTGCCATTTTGTGCCGCCGTACTGCGGCGTCCCCAGTCCACAGTCCCTGCCCGGAAAAGGTTGGGCTTTTACTCAGAGCCCCCTCGCTGCCTCCTCCAGCAGTCGCCAGTACCTTGTAGTCCGCTTCCGTTTTGGTTTTCGCCGCCTTTATTCTGTGTCCAGGAGCAGTTCTTGTTGGGTCATCTGTATGCCGGGCCGCCGTGAAACTTTAGTCCTCGGCTTCCGTAGTGCTGTTAGGCCCCGGTTGCACTGTCTCGTAGCCGCTTGAGTTTTAGGAGTCTGGAGTAGCGGATTGCTTCACCGGGTCACCGCAAGATCTCCCGTTTTGTATACAGCCGTAGCAGCGCCTGCTGAAGTCAGGATTATTGTGCGGATTGTCTGGGAAGGTGCCCTGCAGTCACAGAGCTCTGCTAGAATGCAGCCATCTTTCTCGGCCGGTAGCCACGCCGGGAAGTGGTTTTTTATTAGTTTTTTTTCTTTGTTCCTTGTTAGATTCATAATTACTTATCCCATATTAGGATGAGTTTGTCCACGTTTTTTGGCTATTCCGCATACAACACCTCGGTGGAGCAACCTGGAGAAATTACCGTTACAGAAGGCCGTTGATTTTTCTTTAGACCTATCTGCTGGCTTAGCAAAGTTGCATGATCTTCTTTTTTTCCTTTTTTATCTCTCTCTAAGCTCCGGGGCACTTAGAAGCTGTATCTTTCATTTGGCTTATCTAATAAGAGGAAGAGCTGATTTATATTGATCAATGCACTTTGTCCACCTGTTATAATTCTGTTGAGGCTTTCTGATCCCCTGCGTGGGACCAAGTGATGATGTAATTTTTGCCTGTGGACTGTGGAAAAAAAAAATTAAACACATTTTTGACATAAATCAGGTGGCAGGCCAAGGCTCCTCTGTGCTCCTCGGTGCCCTGCAGCAGCCGCCGCACGAGGAGCACCATCAGCGCCTTAGCACCGCGGTGCTGGCAGCGGCCGTTCCTGCCTCCATCGCAGATCCTTAGAACTTAAAGCGCCCGTATAACAGGACGCGGGTGAAGCGGGAACCGGTCACAAAACAAACCCTGGCAGTCGTCCCAGGCTCTGCTCCGCTTGCTCGTCAACTCCTCCTCGGCTCGGCCCCTCAGCTCTAATCGATACGCTCTGCACTCAACACCGAATCACAGGCCGACAACAACTGTGAACACCAACAGAGGGAAGAATAGTGTGTTTCCCCCAGTTAGTGAAAAAAAAACTGCATAAGTCTTGGCTGCTTCTGCTGCACCCAGAGTCTTATGCGTCTTTTCAGTCTAAGTTTTCTGTCCGGAAAAAGATTGTGTCCTGGTTTTCTGCACCCAGTAAATCCAGGTGCAGAAAAACCTAACAACTAATGATCAGGTGGAATAAAATGAACACATGAAAGTACGCCTTAATTTCATTGCCCTTGATTCACACTCTGGACCATAGTTGAGGGATAGGTCTAGGCATAGTCCTCGCAGCACACAATAGATTTGCTTGAGGCAGAGGCCAGAGCTCAAAAGTCAGGAAGCCAGATACAAGTAGGTGGTAACTCAGGGCTGGGGAAAACGCCTGTTGTCCGTGGAGGAGTCATTCCCTTCCCAGAAATCTGCATTACAAATTAATTAATAGTATATATTTTTTTAATATCTGTTTGGTGCCAGTCCATATGACTTTCATATCTGCCTTTGGGATTCTATGTTGCAACTCCATAGGGTACATGTATCCTTTGTGAGCTTAATAAAATGTTGAAAATTCTACAAAACCTCACTCCTACATCCAAGTACTCTCATGCTACCATTCTACACTCTGCTCTGTCTGAAAAACAGCTCAGCATATTCAAAATTCTGCATTGATTTGGCTTGTAAATTATATTTTTGGAAATGTACATGTATTAACTATTTAATTTTAATACTATAGGTGATTGAAATTACTGACGAAGAAAGCAAGATTTAGCACTAAGCAACTGAGTGTCAGTGCCATAAGAAGGATTATTTTGAAAAACTGAAGGACATCCAGCATTCTACGTTTAAACAATTTCCAAAAATCTAAGTGTGGCGAGGAAAGTATTATACCTGTAAGTGAAGTCTCAATTTTGTATTTCATTAACCCAGAGAAAAGCCATATCTGTGCACACAGCATCAGAAATAATGTAGAAAGACCGCTTCAGCATCCTCATCTGAAATATTATCAGAAAGACAAATTGCCTCAGCATGACAAAATAACGTTCATCTAAAGCATCATGTAATTCTAGAGAGGGAACACACACTGCATAAAAGAAAGTTATAACAAAAGGTATCTTCTGCATAACATCAAAGAAAAGACGCTGAAAGAAGACTCCGAAGCTGACACATTAACAACCAAAAGATTGGAAAATCACCTTTGTTCAACAACAGTTTTTAACCAGTTACGCAAGTTTGAGACTATCTGCCTCGGGATATAACACCACGACCCACTCTGCTCACTCTTGCGAAAACCTTAAACATTCACCACTTTATTGTGTTAATGACCATCTCAGAGTGTTTCCTTTTTATTGTGTACTGTTCTGTAATTCTATGTAAATCGCCTCAACATTATCTGTTGTGCAAGACTGATATGTACAACTGTTAAATATAAAAATGGATTAAAGGAGCACCGTTGCGCTATAGCTAATGTAAATAAATCCTCATCCTCAGAACTACTAACCTTAACCTTACCCCAAACATAGAAAGGGTAGAAGGAACTGATGTTCTGCGACTAATGATCCACAATAGTACTCTAACGCCCTCAGTTACTGCCAGTACACCAGTGCAAAAAGGTACTTATCAGTTTAATCATTAAATATCAGACTAACACCTTATTACTGCATTGCTAAGAACCTATACAAATAAATTTGAGAAAAACTTCAGTCACAAATTAAGTTGCTGCCGGAGAGGCTATTACCTAAAGACTATTATCTGTTAGAAAACTTTCAACAGGTGTTACAGGACTGCTTCCCGACATTTTTTGCTCAATTCAAGTGTTGAGAAGATTACAAACAATTTGTTTTAGAGATAGTGCTGAACATTATCTAAACAAGCCTGACTCTAAAATTGAGGCAAAATAACCGAAGTTAGGGAAAAAAGTTACCTGTGCCCAAAAAGATACAGCCATAAATCTTATCTCTCAGAATTTGACAGAATGCACACAGGGGAAAACCACTCTCAGTGCAAAGTATGCCAAAAAAGTTTCAGGCGTAAATCTTATCTCACTGAGCATATGAGAATCCACACTGGGGAAAAACCTTTTCAGTGCTCTGAATGCCAGAAAAGGTTTAGTATCAAACCGAGTCTATATCGACATGAATTAACCCACTCTGTGGAAAAACGTTATCAGTGCTCTGAATGCCCAAAACATTTCAAACATAAATCACTTCTAACTGCACATGTGAGATTCCACACTGGGGAAAAACCTTATCAGTGCTCTGAATGCCAGATATGTTTCAGTGACAAAAGGAGACTCACTAAACATACAAGGACCCACACTTGGGTAAAACGTTATTGGTGCACTGAATGCGACAAATGTTTCAGTGAAAAAAAACATCTCACTGTGCATATAAGAACCCACACTAGGGAAAAACCTTATCAGTGCTCTGAATGCCAGATATGTTTCAGTCAAAAAAGCGGTCTCACTCAGCATATAAGAATCCACACTGGGGAAAAACCTTATCAGTGCTCTGAATGCCAGATATGTTTCAGTCAAAAAAGCAGTCTCACTGAGCATATAAGAATCCACACTGGGGAAAAACCTTATCAGTGCTCCGAATGCCAGATATGTTTCAGTGTAAAAAGCCGTCTCACTCGGCATATAAGAACCCACACTGGGGAAAAACCTTATCAGTGCTCCGAATGCCAAAAATGTTTCAGACAAAAATCTCATCTCACTGAACATGTGAAAATCCACACTGGAGAAAAAAAATTATCAGTGCTCTAAATGTCAGAAAAGATTCAGAGGTAGAGATGGTTACAAGCGCCATAAGAACACACACCATCAAAATAATCAGTTCTCCTAAAGCCAGAAAAGCATACATTTTAAACTCAATCTCACTCTACATGAGCAGACGCACACAGGGGAAAAACATTACCAATTTCTGTGAATGCCAGAAATTCCTATTTGATAGGCGCAGCCTCACTAACCATAAGCGACTCCATACTGATGAAAAACCTTATGAGTGCTCTGAATGCCAGAAAAGCTGCAGAAAAATGCTATTTCACCATGAGAAACTCCACACTAGAGAAAATCCTTATGCCATAAAAGGTTGAATCTGAAAGACAGTGTTATGCTTTATGAGCGATCTCACTCTGGGGGAAAAACCTTATGAGTGCTCGAAATGCAAGCAATGTTTTGGTACAAATTACTTCTCACTTGACATGAGCGAACTCACACGGGGGAAAAAAGCCTTATGTGTGTTCTGAATGTCAGATAAGGTTTAGTCTTGAATACAATGTCATTTCACATGAAAGAATTCACACTGGACTAAAGCCATATACAGGAGGGGAAAGCCAGAAACGTTATACTCAGAAAGGAGATATCACTAAACATGAGAAATGCATCCACACCAGGTGAAAAGTAAGGCTTATCTTGAGTTGCAGAAAAGCCTCTAACAACCTGACTTTACATGAGAGAGCACATATTGTAGTTGCAATATAATTCATCAAGAAACTCTTGCAGGATAACTGAGGCTGCCCGCATGCAACCTCCAAAAAAATTTCAGGCCTGGAAATATTTTTCATTGAAACAGAATCCACAATTTTAGTATCTGAAAGTTACAAAACTCTCAAGGTCTTTACTTTACACAGAGAAGTGTTAGTGCTTGCAAAAATCAACTAATTGCCCAAAAAATCACAATAATAATGTCTTAAATTTTACTCCACCCAAAAGGTTTCTACTCACCCTTGTTTCTTAACATATGACTGATATCTATTTTTTCATGATATTATTAAGCTTATGCAGAGTTCCTCAGTGAGGAACTCCGCAAAGTGACAAAAAAACTCTGGCGGTCTACGCGGAGTTCCGCAAGCAGCGGAGTGCGTAAGGGTCATGCAGTTTGTGGTGATTTCATCCCATGTCGGAGGATCATTTGGCCCTTCAATTCCAGGAAGTTATGCATCTCTTTGTCAAATGCGTCCCTGTGCCAGAAGTAGGTCGGGGTTGCTACTCCCACTACTTCTTGGTACTCAAGAAGGACAAAGGCCTGCATCCTAGCTTAGTCCTCAGGGACATCAACCACTTTCTCCGAAAGGAGAAGTTCAAGTTGTTAACCTTGGCTCAGGTCTTATCTGCCTTCGACCCTGGAGATTTGATGGTAGCGTTGGACTTGCAGGACACTTACTTTCACATCCCCGTCTTGCCTGCCCACCGGCATTACCTATGGTTCACGGTAGGCCACGCGCATTTTCAGTTTACCTCGCTCCCCTTTGACCTTACCAGCCCACCCCCTCCCCCGGGTGTTCACGAAAGTGATGGCGGTAGTCGCAGCTCATCTGCGCAGATCAGGGGTTCCAGTCTTCCCCTATCTCGACGACTGGCTGTTGAAGGCTCCCACCTCTGCTTGCAGGATGAGTGAGCTTCAGGCTTATCTTCCAGACCTCCCTTTCTTGCTGTCCATCCAAACAAAGTAGTCCTCCGCGTAAGCCCTCTTTTCTGCCCAAAGTGATTGCCTCTTTCCACATAGGTCTGACCATCAGATTACCTACCTTCTTCCCACCTCTGCTGTGTTTTTCTCTGCCAGGCGCACAACATATAGACTGTTCACACACTTTCTGTAGTATGCATTGTTCTGGGCAGATAAACTCTAATCCCCACTCTACTTCTATCCTCGTGTTAGTGCAGCCCGATGTAAACAGTTATTGTAATGTATTTAGATTTACATAACACTTACTACCCCATACGAACTTTGAAGCGCTTTTTCGGCGAGTAGCACACTACTCTAGGATCCAAAAATGATTAGTGGTGCATTAGTATAGGGAAATATAAAATGTATATGAGAGCTGGACATGTTGGTCTGTTAGTTGGATTAAGAAAGATTGTGGGGGACAGAAGAGGGAAGGGAGGGAAGTGTTGAAGTGCTTTTCGGCGAGTAGCATGCTACTCCAGATCCCAAAAAGATGAACAGACAGATCAATTATGGTGGGGAGGTTGTTTTATTGTATACACACAACTGTACACAAATTAATAAAATTCCGTTGTAAAGTTGTATCCAAGAGGCAAGTATAATCTCTGATAATAATGTATACAATACTGATACGTTTTAAGTTGGCTTGCCATCAAGACTGATGCCCCGTAATGTTGATGCAAAATTATCTGTGCTGGAGTATCTTAGACTCTTGTTGAATTGTACCATCCACCTTGTAGGTACTGCTATTTGTATCAGGTCCACGTTGTAGGCAGACACAAACACCTAAATTGTGCACTATTTATATTAAGCATAATAAGCATAATGTAAGTGAGCAGATGACAGTAAGCACCGTACAATTTGGTGCTTAGAAGTAGAGTGACATAGAGGGCAATAAGCACTCACTACATCTTTTTTATTATTATTAACAGTCCTCATAAGACCATACAATTCAATACGATGTACAAATAGCCCATTGGGGAACAGTTCAGGCATCATCTGGGGATTACACATCCGAGAAACACAAGTGTCTTTCATGAATACAAATTGACTACTCCTCCAAGGACTGCACTGTATTATTGACACGGGCGAAAAGGCGAACAAGCAGTCAGAAGGCGCACTGATTGTATACCCCCCACCTGACAGGATGGTGACAGACCCCAACCACCTGCAGGGGAAACGTGCCACCTCACTTAATAGCTGTCAGACGCTTTACTATGTAAGCAGAGTAGTGGTTTACAACTGCGCCTACGTTGGGGCACCACATGTTTTTTCCAGCATAATCTGGTGTGCTCCCCCCTGTGTGGGATGAGAGCACCCACTGAAAACTGCACCGTTGTGTAGTCTGGGACAGTGCACCTTCCCTGTAATTCTGACCTGGGCCTTTAAATACGGTACTATTTTGTGTGCCTATTTAATTCAGGTATACAAAGAATGTGGTACTACTTGTATACTAGGGTAGGACAAGGAAGATTGAATTTCTATGGTGGCAGAAATGTTTTTGTCAAAGTGCTTTATGCCCTAAATACTCTCCCGTACCCTGAACATAATGATATTACGTAGAATACACCTCTGCGTGCCTAATGCTGCCATTTGTATTTCAAGACCAGTGATTAATGTGGCTTTATCAAGTTTAAAGCCATTAGGCGTTTCCGACCTGTCTGATACTTGCATATGGAAAAGATGGGTCATTTGAACCTAAAAATAGATAAACATATTCATAGGTCACGATTTATGTCTGCATCTAATATAAAACTGTAAATTAGGAGAGGTGATAAGTGAGAAGTTAAAGGCAGCCGCTAATCGAGCTGCATTTGTACATAGGCCTTCCTATATTATGATTTCTATTCCTGCTTCAGTCTTTAATTGTAATGAATACTTTAATAGCCAGGCATGAAGTCATCGTCGAGCTGTTTAGATAATCCACCTGTCTTGCCACTTCTTCCCCACTGCATCCTTAACCAGTGGCCTAGCCAGTGTGCCCTGGGCCCCAAGGCAAGAAAGGAAATGTGACCTCCGCCGTTTATTTGGGCTGTGGAAAACAGCAATAATCATTGTTCTGTGGGCCCCTCCGGCCTTTGTTTGTACTGTGACAAACAGCAGTTATCAGGGTTCAGTGGGTCTTTAAGGCATCTGGGACCTGGTGCCACTGCACCTGCTGCACCAATAGGAAGCTAAGCCCCTGCCCTTAACAGCTTCTATTCTAGCCCCACTGGAGAACGGAAACAGCCAAGTACTGATCTGGACATATATGCAGGCATGCAGCCGCCTCTTCCATTGAAGGGATTTAAGTCGCATGAAAGCAGCATGCGGGAAACAACCATTATCTGAGGCAAAGTCAACCAAAACCTCTTCTGTTCCAACCTGAATCCATTTAAAACCAGGGACAAAAAAACGGTTCATCGTCTTCTCTTGCTTATCAAAAGGGTAAAACAGATTCATCTAACATTACAGTGTACCACATAAAAAATTGTGATTCTGTTTACAAATTAAAACTAGCATGTATAAAGAAAGGGGAGCCTTTGGCCAAAATAGCCATTTTCCCTACCCATACTTCTAACACATCTTTTACAAAAAAATGTTAACTACATTGTCATCTGGAAATAGTCATTAGCGCCTACTCATAAGCAAATGACATTTAGAATTCTCTTTCACTTCAAGCTTTCAAAAGTAAATTGATATAAAAGCAGTATTGAATTTTTTTGACATTGTGTACATTATATGACACGCCATAGAAAAAAGGAGTTCTTTATATATACTAAACCTCCAGAAACATTTGATTAACCAGTTATAAAGTCACATCTAGCTTAGTTAGTTTATAGTCTTCTTTTTAAGAGAAATTATTTCACATTGTTACTGGATCTGCATGGCTAAACACTTATAAGGTCCCAAAGGCGAGACCTATTGGCTATGCCAATGCTTGTTATTGATTGAGTACAATGAGCAGCAGCACTTTTGATTAGGTCCCGAAGAAAGCCGCAAACACCTCTTTGGAGGGTTCATAGGCTGAAACATGTTGACCTCTTATTAACTTTCACTCTGCTGCCCCCGCTACCCTGAGCTCATTTTTATGGTATTTAGTATACCATTCTCTAAAACAAAACATGCCTGAACTCCTCCCTCTCAGTGAGGGGGCTGGACCCTGTACTGTAACTAGGTATAACGGTGGGAGGAGGTTCTGAATGAGGAAGCATGCCAACTATGGTGCGTGAGGGAAATCTTCCCTTTAAAGGAATATTTCATCTTACCTAGGTTTTCATTTGCAACAGTAATCCTCATAGACCCAAGGGTTTCTTGATTGTGGTGGAAATACATTTTTACCCCTTCATTGTACGTTTAAGCACAGACCATTGCTTGAAATGTTGTGATCAATGTAGGAAAAATACTCTATGCACTGAGAAAATGTGTTAAAATAACGGAAAGTTGATAATTGCATTTAATACCTTCTCATACCTGGATTTATCTAGAAGAGAAGTCTGTTAATTCAATCAGATTTTTAATACCACAAGGTATAAGAAATTAGGGGATCTTTATCTGATATCTTTATCAGTAAATTATCTGAAATTATTGCACATATACTTTTGCAAGTATTATTTCTAAAGATAAAGGAAATTCTATATTTGTCTTTTCTAAACTAACCCCAGTGCGTATGACTACAATAACCACCTCTCTCAAATCAATATTGTGCTTGGTTTAGTGAGAAAGCTAAATGACCTAGGAGAAACTAGGACTGTGCGTCAGTATTTTTCTTAGGAAGCTTTAGGTTAGAGAGTGAAAACACATTTTAGAATGCCCCAAAAATTGTGATAAAGATATTTCAATATGTTTGACAAAAAGAATAGGTACATTTCATGACAATATGGAAATGGGAAATAAAATAACAGAAACAAATATTTACACCACATGACAAAAACATTAGCGACTACATTTCAGCAATATATAGGAAATACTGAGGTTCATGTATTAATAATCCATTTGGCCAAAGTGGTTGCTTGTGGAGTCAGCACACTACTGTGTCTGTGATGGCTTTTAAATAAAGGCATTTTTAATGCACCCCATTTTACTTTCAGATTCACAAATTTACCCTTGGGTTACTACCTCCTGTTACTGTTTTTCAGCCCACGTATGGTTTCAAAGCTTAATGCATACCTTAAGGATGTATTCCGTATTTAGAAGGGACACTATTAATATTTACGTGTATCAAGAGGGAGAGAGAGGACCAGATAGCTAGTCCAGATCCCCGGTTTATATGTCAATTAATCAAAAAGAGACTAGCTAAGGATGGGGTTGGCATGATATTTATATTATAAGGATCATGGTGACTCTGTTTTGTTTTGTCAATTGGTGGTGGCACCTGCTGGGTGTCTTTTAAAAGCCCTCACCCACCAACCTGCGGTGCGGTGAAGGGTGATAAGTTTGTGAGTTTAAAACGGCTTGGCGGGGGTCCCAGTACCCAGAGGGTGAAGACACTTTATTATCTGGGCCTCCGTCAGCGGTTAAAAATAAGGCTGTGGGACGTTAGAGGTGAGTTACGACCTCCCACGTCCTTTAGAGTGACACTCTATCACCCTTCACCGCACACACAGTGACATACCTGCTCCGCTGTAATCAGGCGTCGTAGCACACCCGGGACACGCTAGGTGTCACTGGGTGGGCCCGATGATGAAGCATGCCACCAACTAGGTTGGTGGGTGAGGGCTTTTAAAAGACACCCAGCAGGTGCCACCACCAATTGACAAAACAAAACTAAGTCACCATGATCCTTATAATATAAATATCATGCCAACCCCATCCTTAGCTAGTCTCTTTTTGATTAATTGACACTATTAATATTCCCCTTCCAAATTCTTAATTGTTAAATGGGCTTAGTACATTTCAAAAAGCGGTTTAGCATTTGCAAACTCTGTGAATTACCGAACCAGTGGATTTTTGAACAATAAAAACCTTGGTACATGAGTCAATTGTTCTCAATTCCCTCCAAATTAAGTTTGCTAATAATGTTAGTTGAATGATAACCGGTGCATGTACCTATTTAGTGTTAGTGTTGCTTCAGATCAAATAAAAACCATCACGCATAACTCTTACACAATACTTAAAGACAGAATTTGTGACATCCAGCTTTAATGTTTTCTTAAATATATTTGCAAATGTTGTCACTTAAACAGGAAAGCATCTAAACCGGTCTCTGGACATAAAATAGGTTGTAATCATAATCTTTCGATACATTTTTGAGTTCCAGGAACAATGTGTTATCTGTGTTTACTCTAAACCACTATAATAAACATTTTCAATGCTTTTATATTTGATCTGTTTGTACTGGTTTCTATTGCAGATAATAATCTTGATTTAGACCAAGGTTCAATTCCACCCATGGCTTTTAAAACCTATTTATCATTGATCTCTTTTAGTGTTATCGTAAATAAAACTGTAATAGAACTGATCTGAGAGATGGACCTTCAAAGTCAATTTTTTGAACAAACTATGGAGTTAAAATCTGAATAGATTAGATCCACAAGCATTGCCTCACCACTGTATTTTACATCAATAGATTACTAATCAGCACATGTTGTCTAAGTACAATTCACTCATCTTCAATTTTTCACGGAGCTCATGCTGTGTCTGTGTGAATTCTTTTAAAATATGACATTTAAATGTCCAAAAGTTTAAGAATTCTAGTTTCAAGCCTGGTCAAACCTTAATGAATGCTATACCTAAAAATGCCCTTCTGTTCCTACATTTTATTGTGCACCATGATTCAGAAATAGCATGTTTTTGCTTTCGGAGGTAAAATTCTAAACATATTTATTGTTGTTGCCATCTGAAACATGATCACTAATTGGGAAGATAACAACAAGTGGTCCAGTGATGCTTGCTGGAATGGGAAGTGTTTAATCAAAAGGTGGATTGAATTCAAGTTTATGTGACAATTTTACAAAAGTGTATGGATTTTGTATATATTTAAAATTGTTGATCTCTAAAAAGGCTTAAATCAAAAAATCGAATTGAAATTCAAGTTTATCATTTTAATCCTATTGTTAGAAAAGATGTAATTTTGAACCCCATGAGGTGGTTTCTTTCCAGAAAGCATTCAGGTTGTAATCATGAGTCAAATAATGCCTGGAAGGTTAAAATATTCAAATTGAATTCTAATTACACATGAAATGTTCATTGTTCAATATATTTCTCTTAGCATTTTAATGTGAGGACTTTATTGCTTAAGGAAAATAATTAGTATTTGTTTTTCTATATGTAGCAAGCATTACATTAATGAAACCACTGTATCCCACCTTCTTTCTTTCATTTCCTGTTCTTTAGGAACGTTTCTATTGTTGAACTTTAAAGATTGCCCGAAATTAAGAATTGTGCTGTTCCTAACTTTGCTAAGTTACAGTTTGTTGATTTTTATGTACAACTTTCGTCTCTTATGTGTATGGCAACTGATGTTCTGTTTTGCTTTAATAATCAGCTTATGTTTATTAGGTTTTATTATTCAATAAAATGTTTCAAACACAACAAATGGTAGTTGATATGTGTTTACAACTGCCGCTCGTGGAGGAGTCCTTGATCCCTGCTTGCTGCTGTTGCCTGGAGCCCCGTTGGGCATTGCTTCATTGGGCCTGGAGCCCCGCTGGGCATTGTCATCACGAGGGGAGCTGCTCACGAAGAGAACGGGACTGCGAGGGCCAGCAGGCTGTGCGTGTACCAGCCAGCACACCTGCCGCCTTTTCCCGTGTCTCCGCCCCTTGCCTGCCTGCCTGCTTCAAAACTCCTCGCGGCCCCCGCTCCGCGGGAGCCGCTCGTGGAGGAGTCCTTGATCCCTGCTTGCTGCTGATGCCTGGAGCCCCGTTGGGCATTGCTTCATTGTGCCTGGAGCCCCGCTGGGCATTGTCATCACGCGGGGAGCTGCTCACGAAGAGAACGGGACTGCGAGGGCCAGCAGGCTGTGCGTGTACCAGCCAGCACACCTGCCGCCTCTTCCCGTGTCTCCGCCCCTTGCCTGCCTGCCTGCCTGCCTGCTTGAAAACTCCTCGCGGCCCCCGCTCCGCGGGAGCCGCTCGTGGAGGAGTCCTTGATCCCTGCTTGCTGCTGTTGCCTGGAGCCCCGTTGGGCATTGCTTCATTGTGCCTGGAGCCCCGCTGGGCATTGTCATCACGAGGGGAGCTGCTCACGAAGAGAACGGGACTGCGAGGGCCAGCAGGTTGTGCGTGTACCAGCCAGCACACCTGCCGCCTCTTCCCGTGTCTCCGCCCCTTGCCTGCCTGCCTGCTTGAAAACTCCTCGCGGCCCCCGCTCCGCGGGAGCCGCTCGTGGAGGAGTCCTTGATCCCTGCTTGCTGCTGTTGCCTGGAGCCCCGTTGGGCATTGCTTCATTGTGCCTGGAGCCCCGCTGGGCATTGTCATCACGAGGGGAGCTGCTCACGAAGAGAACGGGACTGCGAGGGCCAGCAGGTTGTGCGTGTACCAGCCAGCACACCTGCCGCCTCTTCCCGTGTCTCCGCCCCTTGCCTGCCTGCCTGCTTGAAAACTCCTCGCGGCCCCCGCTCCGTGGGAGCCGCTCGTGGAGGAGTCCTTGATCCCTGCTTGCTGCTGTTGCCTGGAGCCCCGTTGGGCATTGCTTCATTGTGCCTGGAGCCCCGCTGGGCATTGTCATCACGAGGGGAGCTGCTCACAAAGAGAACGGGACTGCGAGGGCCAGCAGGCTGTGCGTGTACCAGCCAGCACACCTGCCGCCTCTTCCCGTGTCTCCGCCCCTTGCCTGCCTGCCTGCTTGAAAACTCCTCGCGGCCCCCGCTCCGCGGGAGCCGCTCGTGGAGGAGTCCTTGATCCCTGCTTGCTGCTGTTGCCTGGAGCCCCGTTGGGCATTGCTTCATTGTGCCTGGAGCCCCGCTGGGCATTGTCATCACGAGGGGAGCTGCTCACGAAGAGAACGGGACTGCGAGGGCCAGCAGGCTGTGCGTGTACCAGCCAGCACACCTGCCGCCTCTTCCCGTGTCTCCGCCCCTTGCCTGCCTGCCTGCTTGAAAACTCCTCGCGGCCCCCGCTCCGTGGGAGCCGCTCGTGGAGGAGTCCTTGATCCCTGCTTGCTGCTGTTGCCTGGAGCCCCGTTGGGCATTGCTTCATTGTGCCTGGAGCCCCGCTGGGCATTGTCATCACGAGGGGAGCTGCTCACAAAGAGAACGGGACTGCGAGGGCCAGCAGGCTGTGCGTGTACCAGCCAGCACACCTGCCGCCTCTTCCCGTGTCTCCGCCCCTTGCCTGCCTGCCTGCTTGAAAACTCCTCGCGGCCCCCGCTCCGCGGGAGCCGCTCGTGGAGGAGTCCTTGATCCCTGCTTGCTGCTGTTGCCTGGAGCCCCGTTGGGCATTGCTTCATTGTGCCTGGAGCCCCGCTGGGCATTGTCATCACGAGGGGAGCTGCTCACAAAGAGAACGGGACTGCGAGGGCCAGCAGGCTGTGCGTGTACCAGCCAGCACACCTGCCGCCTCTTCCCGTGTCTCCGCCCCTTGCCTGCCTGCCTGCTTGAAAACTCCTCGCGGCCCCCGCTCCGCGGGAGCCGCTCGTGGAGGAGTCCTTGATCCCTGCTTGCTGCTGTTGCCTGGAGCCCCGTTGGGCATTGCTTCATTGTGCCTGGAGCCCCGCTGGGCATTGTCATCACGAGGGGAGCTGCTCACGAAGAGAACGGGACTGCGAGGGCCAGCAGGTTGTGCGTGTACCAGCCAGCACACCTGCCGCCTCTTCCCGTGTCTCCGCCCCTTGCCTGCCTGCCTGCTTGAAAACTCCTCGCGGCCCCCGCTCCGTGGGAGCCGCTCGTGGAGGAGTCCTTGATCCCTGCTTGCTGCTGTTGCCTGGAGCCCCGTTGGGCATTGCTTCATTGTGCCTGGAGCCCCGCTGGGCATTGTCATCACGAGGGGAGCTGCTCACAAAGAGAACGGGACTGCGAGGGCCAGCAGGCTGTGCGTGTACCAGCCAGCACACCTGCCGCCTCTTCCCGTGTCTCCGCCCCTTGCCTGCCTGCCTGCTTGAAAACTCCTCGCGGCCCCCGCTCCGCGGGAGCCGCTCGTGGAGGAGTCCTTGATCCCTGCTTGCTGCTGTTGCCTGGAGCCCCGTTGGGCATTGCTTCATTGTGCCTGGAGCCCCGCTGGGCATTGTCATCACGAGGGGAGCTGCTCACGAAGAGAACGGGACTGCGAGGGCCAGCAGGCTGTGCGTGTACCAGCCAGCACACCTGCCGCCTCTTCCCGTGTCTCCGCCCCCTCTACCCTCATTTGGCTTAATACCTGAAGTCATTACGCGTCAGCGGGACGCGTGTGCGGGACATCACCCGGGACAAAGCCCGGACTAAGGGCGGACCCTCTTAGGCCCTCATAGGCCAGAGTAGGCCGGGTCGGGCTTACTCTCCTGTCCCTCTGTTTTTTGGTACTGGTTTCTACTTAGCCCTTGTTGCCCAAGATATACCATTTACCTATCATGCCTTCACCAGCTCTGGACAAATCCATAGTGAAACAGGGGGGGTCTAAGATTAGAACCCTAGATGCATATTTCCCACGCTCCATGGCGGAGGAAGAGGGAGATTTGGATACTGCCCTTGCTGAACGCAGGGCTGAGCGCCGACGCTCTATTGAGAATCTGAAACGTAGACCCCTGGTAGATATTGTAGATGGTGGCACATCGCTGATTGCTAGTGAGGAATCTCTTTCACAGGAAGGAGTCCCTCTTTTGCTGAGGGAATGTACTGTTAGTCCCAGTCAGGTACCGGTGCCCAGCCCCTCCCCTAGCCTCTGTTGTACGGCTATTGATCTTATATCCCAACCTACCCTGACCTCTAAATCAAGGAAAGCTAAGCCCAAATTAGTTACTGTGGCCGAGCTACATGGCCCTCCTCCTAATAAGCGTAGAAGGAAGTCGAGGGCAGGTAAGGGTAAACCCAAACTTTCCCATACCGATTTTGGAAAACCTACTAAGTCTGTTCCTGTTCCCGGTAAGTCTAATGAAGCTACGGGTACTGTTCCCCCCCCTATGAATAACTTGCCTATTTTACTGCCCCCAATTGCCCCCCAGGGGAACCTAGAATTCTTACTCAGATCTCTGCTGCAGCCTATCACCGAGAGTATTAAGAGAGTGGAGATCCGCCTAACTATTCTTGAGGCTACATTAAGTAGTTTGAATTCGCAGGTCAATACCCTTGGAAGACCCCCAGAGACTATGTCTCCCCCCACCTTACCCCCCACCTCACAACCTCCTCCAGCTATTCCAGAACCATCTGTGGTGACTTCTGCCACCCCTATTTTGCAACCCCTCATGGCCATACCAGTTCCTCCATGCCATAGTAAAACTATTATTCCCCCACTACTACCAGCAGGTATTACTCCCCCTGTTATAAATTCCAATGGGCTTGTAAATGGTGATGGTATTCCACCCCCTCTACCGGAGAAACCTGCCCCTAGAGTTCGGAGACCCGACCTTCCTCCCGAAGCGAACGATCTTATGGTAGTTATGGCCGGGGCTCCTCCCCTGGAGATGGGGGAAGGCGAGAATTTTTTCTCACTAAAAAATCAAGTAATTAAATGGTTGAACTGGAATAGACCTCTTCCTGCATATTTTAATAATGAAATTGTGATGGTAAGGAGGGTACCCTGGCTGGGCAAGACCAGGAAGTCAATAGTTGGGGACTGCATTTTGGTGAGCTTTAGAGACCCAAGGACTGTTCCTCACATCTGTTCGGGGTCGAATAGATCATCTGAATCCACCATCCGGACCCTGCCTGTATCTTTTTTCTTCCCTCCTGTACAAATGCATCGTGATCAAGTTCAGGACAAATGGACAAGGGTTGCTCGGAGGGGTAGACTCTGTGGGTATCCAGCACAACCTGTTTTTCAACCACCTATGATACCCTTCCATAATTATAATCGTTTTAATTGTCTGAGTGGCCTTAATGGGGTTGATTGACTGCCCACTGCTGTAGACCCCACTATTTTCTCTGATAAAGAGCCCACGGTATTGCCCGACAGTAGCCCTATTCCCATCCAAGACCTTACACTGTCCCAAACTGCCCCGATAATCCCCGTGACTTATCCAACATCACTGGACCCTCTACCCGTCAATAATGCTTTAATCACCACGGTACCAGTGTCCATTCAACCCCCTATCTGTTCCTCAGGGCTGAAGTTTGTTACCTGGAATGTTGCAGGGTGGAGTAGGCAATCGGCCTCATTGGGGTGGAAAGAGATCCTCTCGGATTTTGATATTTTATGCTTTCAAGAGACCTGGGCAACTGCTGATATTGAACTCGATGGGTTTGTGTCTTATAACAACCAGGCAATAAGGACAGGTATGGGTAGGGCTAAAGGGGGATTAGTGATTTTTACATCAGTCAAACTTCCACTATGTTTGATTTCCTACCTCCCTGTGGGACACCACTCCCAAATTTTAATACTAGAACATCCTAAGGGCCATGTCCTAGTGGTGGTCAACCACTATAACAACTTGTTTAATGCCTCAGATACCTCGGTGGCAGAGGAGCTGGGTCCTTTTTTGAAGAACTTACGAAGCGATGTTAGTAAGCCAATTGAGATCATCTGGGGTGGGGATTTTAACCTTCGTACTTGCCCACATTCCTTTTCTAGAATCTGTGGTTTTTATGGAGACAACGGGGAAAACAGAGCACATTTTGTACACTCCCCCCATGGTGACTCCTTTAATTCCCTTGTGCTGAACCTGGATCTTATGATCCACTCCCCGGCCCTAGATGTGGATGGTATGCCTGTTCCAACTTTTGTAGGACCCAATTCGCCCTCTGCCATTGATCACATACTGGTTTCTACGCATTTCACCCCTCACTGTACAGTCCCTGTCGTTACTGATCTGGGAGGTAGTGATCACCAAGCAATCACCATGCTTATTTCTGCATGGGGGCCTAGTGCTAAGAATGATTATTTGGTATTAGAAGATGCTACCCCATGCAGACAGAATGGTTTCCGTATAAAGTGGAAATTGGACAATTCCGATAAACTGCAAGCTAGAATTATTAAAGAGGGGTTTGCTGAAATTTATAGTTGCCTTAATCCTGAGGCCCCTAACGGGTGTATTATAACTAATTTTGTGGCACTCGGTGATGCTGTAAAAAGGTGCCTTACCATTACTAAAGCCCGAATTAGGAACCAAAATGTGTGCTGGTTTGATAGCCTACGTACTCAATCCCTGCGGGAACTCAAGCTGGCCTTAACAAAACACCCGAGAGACAGGGAGGCCGTCAAAATACTTAGGCTTACCTATAAAAGCAATCTTGTACGTAGGAAGCAGGAACTCAGGGAACTTGCCTGGGATGCCCTGAACCAAGCATCGGTACTACGGGACAGTAGGCTGTTCTGGTCTACGGTTAATAGTCCTTTCCCTGCCAATGAAGAGTTCCCCAAACTATCAGCGCAGGTTAGCGAAGCGAATTGGGTCTCCCATTTTTCTGGTATTTTTAACCCACCCGGGGGAGACTCTAACGGTCCTACTATCCCGATGTCTGAGACTAGGATACCTTTGGATATTACCCTATCAGAGGTGGTTATCTCCCTAAGCCAGAGCAAAGGTGGAAAGGCACCGGGACCCGATGGGGTACCGGTAGATCTGTACAAATCTAACCCCAGTCTCTGGTGCCCACTCCTGACCCAGGTGTTTAATGCATCAGTCCTGGAGAACACCCCTCCTACTTGGAGTGAATCCCTAATTCTACCTATTTACAAGAAGGGAGATAGAGGCGAGGCTAAGAACTATCGCCCTATTTCCCTTCTTGATTCCTCCCTGAAGATTATGAGCAGGGTTCTCCTCATAAGGCTCGATGAGTGGGTTGAAGAAAATAATATCATGGCTGAATCCCAATTTGGTTTTCGCAAAGGCTTAGGGACTACGGAGCAGTGCCTTAACCTTGACCTCCTTATAGGGAAATATACGAGAGCGAAACAAGAGTCCCTATTTCTCTGTTTTGCCGATCTCTCAAGCGCCTTTGACCTTGTGGACCATGAACTTTTGTGGTCCACTTTATTGGCCATGGGCGCCCCCCAGGCAATCATTCACTTTCTGGCCCGTCTCTATAATAAGCTGTCGGCCCAGATACGTTTTGGTCCGTCGGGTGAATGTACCGAGAAAATCAGGGTTAAGTCAGGCATAAGGCAGGGCTGTGTACTGGCCCCCCTGGTATTTTCCCTCTTTATCAATTCCATCGAATCTGAACTCAAAAAGGTCCAGGCGGATTCCCCTCAAGTCGGTTGACTTCCCGTACCAGTTCTGCTTTATGCCGACGATACGGTGCTCCTTTCGCGTACTCGAAATGGGCTCCAGAAACTTATGAACACTTTTTATGATTTTATTAATGCGAGGAAATTGAAAATAAATAACACCAAGACTTTTATTATGGCCTGTGGTAAACGGATGAAATCTGTTATGCCGTTCCACTTTAACAATCATACTATTGAGGTAGTGGATAGGTTCTGCTACCTCGGTGTTACCTTTAACAACAAGGGGACATGGACCCAGGAGATCTCAAATGTTAATGGTAGAATGGCCAAAAGCTCATCTGGTATTTTTCAATTCGCTGCAAAGCTAGGTAGCCGCCGTATACCTGATATGGTAGACATTTACAGGCATAGATGTGCGTCTATTGCTCTGTACAGTTCCGGTATATGGGGCTACAGTCAGCATAGGACACTGCAAAATACCGAGAATGGGTTCCTTAGAAGATTGCTTTGCCTACCTCCCTCGGCTCCTACTGTACTGTGCCATAGTGAAGTCTGTTTAAACTATCCGACTGATCTTATGGGTTTAAGACCCCTCATGGTATGGGCTAAAGAAGAGACTACTTTTTCTAGGAAGATTATCACTGATTGTTTGAAGTTGGACAAAGCCCTTAAGATTCCCTGGCTAAGCTATGTCTCTTATACTTATGACAAGGTATTTAATTTTGACATCATTAAAGACCCCTATTGTGCCGTTACTGTATCGAAAAAGGAACTTAAAGATGTTTTCATCCAAACTAAGTCTGATATGCGCAGGGTAAAGTGTTCTACCATGTCTACCTATGTATTTTATCACACCACTAAATTTGAAGGAAAGGGCATGCCTATGTACTTAAAATTCATAACCAAGCAGTCTCATCAGTATGTTCTGACACGTCTCAGACTTGGTATAGTACATAATTTAGTTGCCTTCCCTGAGATGAAAGTTCCTAGCCATTCCCCCTGTCCTTGCGATGGTCAGACTAGGCAAAGTACTCGGCACTTTATGCTTATTTGTCCACTCTATATGCATCTTCGCCGTCTCTATCTCAGACCTATGTTTTTAAGATTATCAGTGTATACTATTACCCAAGCCATGGAATTATTATTTGCACTTGACTCTGCAGACACCTGTTTTTTTACTGCTACTTTTTTACTTAAAGCCATTTCTCATAGGAAAAGTTTGGTGTTTTAAATCTTCCTAAATTCTTCATTTCTGAGCTATTGTTTTATTATAATGTTTGTATTGTGTTTTATTGTACGCTTTTGTGATTGTTTTTAATAGTCGAATAAAGCTTGAAATTGAAAAAAAAAAAAAATTGAACTGCAGCATTTTTATTGTATGGGCACTTTCAAAGGGGCCAAAAAATATTGTCTGCGGGTTGACGGAGTACCACATTGGCATCAGTTTTGGGCAGGTGATTGGGGGTATATGTAAGGTTGGAGTAGGGGGAACAACGCATGTACATTGTGTGGACTGTGACTCCTTGAGTTATTGTGAGGGATACCATGCTACCCTGTAAATGAATCCCCTAGTGATTATTATCAACAAACTTTATTCGGTTTTATGAAAGAAAACCATAAAGGTCATACATAAAATGATAAAACATTTTCCAAGTTACAGATTGACAAATATAATATGTACAAGTTAATCAAAACACAAGATAAAAATTCATGAAGTACAGTACAGAAGTTAATCGCAGTTTGACCTAAGTCTAACAGCGAACCGTAAAAAGTAAAGCGTATGCAAAACAGTGTCATTAGAGAGCAGTTGTAAAAAGATAAGAGCTGGTCTTACCCTCCTAAAACCAGTTTTTTTGAGAATGGGAATAATAAATAACTTTCTAGGGACAGCATAAAAACTACAAAACATTATAAAGTGCATCATGTCCTGACTAGACTCACTGTTGCAGCTACAGGGCATGAGGCACTGGCCTCTGTGGAGGACGTGAGGGTGTGCCATGTGGTAATGGAAGAGGTTGAGCCAAAACCGGGTCATTGAAAATGATTATGGATGCTTTTAAGCCCTAGAAGATAAGGTTCGCTGGTTGGTACGGTTTTTAACACAATGTACATACGCACACTAGGCTTACACCGCTCATTTCCCTCTCTATCACAGTGGCTTATTCCTACAAAACACTCTTTGACCAGAGAAAAGTCACTCTTACATCTGCGCTCAGGGTTAGCGAATAGTTCCTACCTACCCTGGAGAGGCCAACTCTTATATACTGGAGCCATCGGATGCGTGAGACACGGTCAAGTGAAAGGTATTCCCGTAGGATGTCTTTGCTAAGTGTATTTTCTTGCTTAGCCCAAATATTAAGCCAAAAAGCCAGGGGACGGAAAGCCAGTACATTTTAGAGGAAAGGCATTCTCAACTCTTTGTGCACGACATAAAACAAAGTGCTTTGTGGGACAGAAAGGGCAATTTGGAGGAAAGAGTTTCCAGTACTTTGCACTGTTCCTACCCCAATGTGGCCCAAAATCTCACTCCCATAACTAACCTTTGACATATATTTGTCTTCATATGTCTTCAAAAGAGCCCCTATTGGCTTCCCTCCCCCTCTGCTGGTAAAGTTAAAAACAGCTGCAAAAGCTTTCACTAGATCCCCTTTCTTCCAAGTAAGCAAAGGGCACCAACTCAAGGAATCGTCAAACACAACTCCCAAATAGGAGAAAACATTGGTCTTCGGTATTGATGAAAGTCAGAGTTTAATTGTGAACTGCTTAGCTTTACGAGGTCCCACCTGCATAATGAACGACTTGGCATGATGAAACAACAGATCCAAGTCCTCCATAAAAAGGGCAAAAGAATTCAGAAGAAGTTGTAGGCCCCTAGCTGTCCTCGCCAAGAGGATTCCGTCGTCCGCGTATAGGACTGGCAGGCTATGCTTGCCTACCTGGGGACAATCCACATTTGTGGCCAAAAGGGCTTTCTCTAAGCAATTAATAGATAGGTTAAAAAGAAAGGGTGCTAAAATACACCCCTGATGCACCCCTCTCTTGATGTCAAGCTGACTGGTCACTTTCAGGTCCTTTGAATAGCGGACAACCGCAGTTTAATTACGGTGAATAAAATGAAATAAAAGGCGGATATGGCGAGTGGACCTCTTACGGTGCGAAAATCATAAGCATCGTTCATTCGGACATAATTGTCGATCTGGGATGGCATTTACTGAAGCTTCCTGCTCTTAACCTATTGTCAACAAGCAGCGACATACACAGATAAGGAGGCTTCCGTTTGATATTCAGTACTGACGAATACACTACATCTTATACCCAGCCACCATAAGGCTGGGACGGAATTATAACCAGTCAGAAGGCTTATTGACAATCTTCGATATTTGGAAGCCCTGAAGAAGTCATGGGTATTCCCAGTACGACGAAACAAGTGTTGGCGTGAAGTATTCCAAGATACCACACATTAAAGACCTTTGGAACCATCTACTTTGTTATTATTACGATATAACTGTACATGCAAACTGTATATCAATATTTTATATTGGTGTGATAGAGATTTGTAGAAATTGCTAATGATCCATGATCATATCTGGGGTAATTTGGATGATTAACCCTACTCTAGGCACCCAATACCAATATATTACGGCAGAACTACCACCTGAATAACGTGAAGCGCCACAGCTATCCAGGACATAATCATCCTACTTTGTACATAGTGAATAAAATGATGTTACTGTCAATGCCAATGGAGGACATCAACTGCCACAGCTTGGACCTATTAACACAGTTGAATGCTGAGGACAGGTCCATGAAGGCTAGGTATATGGGGCTGGAACGAGCCACAGTGTACTTGTTCAGAACCATGTACAGGTTTAAACAGTTCCACAGTGGAACGACCTGGGCGAATGCCGTTTTGGATATCGGATAAAATGTTGTTTTCCTCTACCCATGATACAAGTGTGTCAAGTACCATGCGGCCCACCACCTTCACCACAGAGTCCAGCAGAGAAATGGGCCTATAACAATAGGTACTGTCCCGTTATCCCTTTTTAAATGCCGAGACTATAATAGATAAAGCCAATCTGGACTGCAGTATTGATGACAGCTGTGAGGACAGGAACCCAGGTTTTTAAGTGGGCGATGTAGAGATCTGGTGAGATCCCATCTGGCGCGGGGCCTTGTTTTTAGATAGACCCAGAATACCGGCACTCACCTCTTGCGTGGTGAAAATAAGTTCCGACTTGCCTTCCACCCTTTCCTGCCCCTCAATTGGTGGGGTATCCGACTGGAAGATACCCTCAAAATTATGTACCCAATCGTCCTCTGTGATTTGGGCATCCAGTAAATTAGCATTATTTCCAGATAGAAATAGGCTGTTAATAATGCCCTAGAACTTTGAGCTATTACGCAGTGTACTAGCCTCCACTAAATTGATCCAGGCCTCCTCCTTCAGGACAGACTCGCGAGTTGCTAGAGCAGCCTTATATGCTCTTCTTCGTCTTTTGACCGCCTCCCGGTCTTGGGGTTTAACACCCAAGGCCTGTCTCAGGTTCCTGGAAGCCTGGGAGCACGCCGAGTCAAACCATCGTGGACCTGGTTGCTAACAGGCCCGTAGAAAGTTCCTTATGACAGTAGACATGGATCCAAATGCACCCATGATGTCCGGAACACTTGCCTCATCGTCGAGACAGGTGGCAAACTCGCTGCGACACAGAGTTAAAAGGGACTCGTAGAGTAGCTCTGGGAAAATACACCCCCACTTTACGCTCCTTCCCGCTTCCACCTCTTTAAAGGGGACACTAGCCCCCAGCCCACCTTGGTGTGCCAGAGTGTTCGGGTCCAGCCAATTGAGACACAAATGGGGTTGTGGTCACTGCATTCACTCGCCTGCACAGAAAAATCGATAACCAGAGAGTAAAAGGGGGTTTATACAAAGGTGAAATCAATAACGGCCTCACACCCTCTCCTACTAAAGGTGGGAGTAATATCTGTTTTCCCCAGAGGCAGCGTATTTATTACAGATGTTAGATCAAATTCAAGCAAGATGAAGTTAAGCTCAACACCCTTGGGAGTATGTTCCATGTGTAAGCCTGCTTGTCGTGCACAGCCCATAGCTTCCACTCCTTACATGATGTCCCTACACATGTGTTAAAATCCCCTGTTAAAAAAATGTAGTGATAACTCTGACCTTTCAAGATGCTATGCTGAAGTACAGACCCCAGCAGAGTTATATTTCCCTCAACCGGGTGTGTAACTCCAGCGTTGAAAAAGTTACCAGAGCAGCTTGCTCCTTCCACTGGGCAACAACATCACATGTAAATTGAGAGAGACATACAGTGAGGTATTGTAAGAAACTGGCTCTGTATACTGCACCAAAGTGAGGTACAGTGTGTTTAGAGTCCAAGGGTCTCCAGAGGTGGGCAGAGGTTAAAGTTAGATAGAACCTTACTCTCTGAAGTGGTAGCTTGGTCGAGCAGTAAGGCAGTATCAGAGGACAGTGTTAAGCATTTGATGTACACACTCAGTGAGAAAACAAATTCACACACTCAAGAACTGAACTCTAGGCCAATTGTTTTTGTATAAAAAAAAATATTGTTTTATTTCTAGAACCAAGCAAGCCTGGCACAGGAAAGCATAAAAATACTTTGCGGTAATCATTTACTTGTATGAACACAGTTCAAGTAGGCAGTAGAAATTGTACTTTATTTGATTTACAGGGGAGAAGAAGTATGCAACACTTAGCAAATACAGTACATTGATATGAATAGGCATTTTCACTAAATTGCAGTTAATAACTTTTTGCTTTACTTTTCTAATTCAGTGCTGGATGCCTGGATTCAGCACTGGGACATTTCCTAGGAACAGCTAAGTAATTACGTTTTGGTTATTTGCATGATTTTTATAGAATATTTCCAGTTTTCAAAACTCCACACTTGGAAACATTTGGAGCAGTACATTGAAATGAAGGTAAGTTACTTTTCGTGTTACTTTTCTAACTCCGTGCTGGATACCTAGATTCCGTCCATCATCCCCTTTTGTATCGCTTTGTTTGCCCTAAGTTGGCAGGGTATGCTCAGACGTGAGTCCCTTGCTCACTTTGCCACTTGATTCAAGATAGCCTCGTTGATGAGGGTTATGAACCCGAAACCGGTCCCAGGTTGCTTGTTTCCGGTCCAGGAAAGACATGGCTTGGCAGTTCGGGCTGGACTGTTCCCATGAGGCACAGAGTCAGACTGATTTGCATATGGCCATGTCTGAACGGGGGTGGCGGAGTGAGCTAAAGAATGGTGATGGATTAAACCCAGATCAGTTGACTGGGGATGAGTGTTTGATTTGCTCAAACGCTCCGTCCATCATCCCCTTTTGTATCGCTTTGGATACCTAGATTCAGCACTGGGACATTCCCTTGAAACAGGTAAGTAAACATGTTTTGGTTATTTGTGCAATTAAAAAAAATATTTTTAGATTTAAAAACTCCACACTTCGAAACATTTTGGAGAAAAAGTGTCCATGTTATCCAACGGTGGGAAAACAGGTTAACGGTTCTCAGGTAAGTAATTGACTGTCGGAGTTAAGTTTCTGGGGTTAGACTCAGGGGGTCTCCCAGGGTCAGTGATGCACTGTTGTTGCACCCTCAGCGGCACTAGGACAGACGGGTGCAGAGTGTTGAGGCCCAATGTTATCCTATGGAGGATAGGGGGGCTTCGTTTGGTGGCGGCTGGCAAGCAGGCCACAGGATTGTGGGAGCAAAGCTCCTAGGGTTTAGCTCAGGGCAAGTTGGGGACCAAAGGTGCACCCTCAGCGGCACTAGGGCTGTTTTGAGGTCGGGTGCCCTGTTGATTTCAATGGAGATTCTCCGGGACAAAGAAACACTGCAGGCTTGTGCACGAGGATCTTCCAGGAGCGACCACCACTTCGAGTGGTAAGTTGGGATCTTGTAGGTTGGTTAGGCACCGATGGGTTGGGCACACAAGGCCGTGGGGCGTTGGATGTAGGGGTGCCTTTGGACGTCGCATTTTCTTACCCGCTCCGGTCACGGTAGAGGGAGTCCTCTGGATTGAGGCTACAGACGTCTTCTGGAGGCTTGAGGCAAGTCATGGGTCACCAGATCTCGGGTCAGGATCGCCGGGGGGACCTCCTTGTGGTGTTTTTCCACTCGAGCTTGGGTCGGGTTCGGCGGGTGTGGAGTGGGCTGGATTCTCGGTTTCTGGCTGGCACCAGAAGCTGCAGTTTAAATACGTCAGGTGTTCACACGAGAAACAGTCTTGAAAGTGAAGGCAGGCAGGTCCTCTGGGGTCTGTGAGGGTGCTGGCTGCTGGAAAGGCCGGGGTTTCACAGGAGCAGGTTCAAGGGGAGACAGGGCTGGGGCCAAGTCAGTGGACTTCGCCCTCTTGTTAGCTCTGCACGGCTTCTCATCCTTCTTCTCTTCTTTTCTTGTTGTTGCTGGATCTCAGGAAGGAAGGTTCAGGCTGCCACTAAATACTATATTTAGGGGTGTTACAGGTAGGTGAAGGGCAGGGACCAATGGGTCCCTTCCCTGGAGTGGGTACACCCCTTATTCTGTCACTCTCCAGTGGAAGGGGGGCAGGAGCCTGTCCCTGGTTGGCTGGCTCCCCTCCATCCTCAAGATGGTAGGGACTCGAGGTTGTGCTTCACCTCGCCTCCCCCACCTTAGGGGTGGAGTTGGCAGAGGTGGGCACACCTCTCTTCCGCACTTGTTTTTTCCGCCGGTTCTCCCGCCCAAAGTGGGGGGTAGAACCACTGGGGACCCATTGCTGAAAGCGGCAAATGGTCTGGAGAGTCTCAGAAAGGTGAAGCTTCCCCTTCTTGAACCCTGCCTATCCTGGGGGAGGAAGCTTGGCACCTCTTCCCAGGATGTGCATTGTTTCAGGCCCCCGAGAGCAGCAAGCTCTCGACCCAGGCGTCCCGAAACATGTCTGGTGGTGGCAGCCTAAGCAGCCACTCCGTCAGGTCACTAGGAGTTGGTCTGAGTTTCAGGGGGCATCTCGAAGATGCCCTCTGTTGTGCATTTTACATTAAATACCACTCTGGCATCAGTGTGGGTTTAATGTGCTGAGAAGTTTGATACCAAACTTCCCAGTCTTCAGTGTAGCCATTATGGTGCTGTGGAGTTCGTAATGACAAGCTCCCAGCACCATATATACTTAATGGCAGCACTGCACTTACAATGCCCAGGAATAGACCTGGGCACTGTAGGGATATAGGGCTCATGCACCTGTACACTCACCACTGGCATAGGGCACCCAGCTAGAGAGGTGACAGATGTATGCCAGGGCAGTGGTTTGTGGGCATGGCACACAAGGATGTGTGCCATGTCGACTCTTCACTTTGTTCTGCACCAAGTTACTGCAACAGAAACCCACTGTTCGAGGCATATGAGCTGCAGAATTCACACTTTGTGCATAGATCGCCATCTGGTGTTTGATTTGGATGCTTGCACCTTGTTGACTTTGAAGAAGTCTTTTGTAGTCACGACATAGGTGACTCCTCCCTTGGACGATACTGTGCATGGGCATCGACTCCATCCTCAGGTGGTTTTTTCCGCCATCGGATTCGGATGTAACTTCTGCTCTCCGGTTCGGCACCATATCTCCAAACCTTTTCGACGCGCAAACCATCATAAAATTCGACGGTATTGTTTCTCGATCGTGTGACCTTCGACGCGCTCCTCAAATATCCCATTCCGGTCGTCGACACGGGCCGCTGGGCCTATCTACGCCATTCGGGCCTATGGCTCATGGAAAGGACCCCACACAGTGACCACCACAAGGTCTGTAAACTGGGTCTCTCGACAGAGCACGGCGAGAATAATTGCCATACCTGCGCCTCCTTTCTATCCAAAAAGACCACCTGTGATTGCCGGGCCCGATGACACATCATGGCGCAGCAAGCAGCTCTGGTACCGGTGGACATTTTTGATGAAGGCCCAATGTCCCGGAGGAAGATTCTGAGGAACTGGAAATCGTGTCCGAAGCAGACGACTCCAACGCAGACCACAACCCTCCCTCCAGATCAACGAGTGAGTACCACTGCCGCAACCCCAACCCCACCTGCAAAAAAGAAGGCCCTGGTCAAGACTTTGCCTGTTGACCGAAAACAATATTCAGAAGCCCCGCCCCCGGGCTGGCTCCAAAGACAAAGGACAAGTCTTCAGGCAGCTCGTGACCGAGCAAGCTGCATGTTAGTGTCCCACAGGATCCATCGCCACCGAAGTCGGGAGCACAGCCTACTCCCAGAAAGAAATTAGCATCGACCACCCCGACGCCGAAAGAAGAGGCATTTGATCCGGAATGCACACATTCAGAACCGAAAAAGATTTCCGCCTCCACATCGAAGCCGAAGAATCCAAAAATACCTTCCAAGGCTCCGGAGCAGAAATCCAAACCTCGCTTGGACCCGAAAAGATCGGCACCGAAAGCGTCTACCGAAGAGGAAGAACTTTTTCGACCGGATCCTATCGATCCGAATAATAAAAACACTCCACATTCCTGCAGTGCCTGTTGAGGAAAAAAACGGTGCTACTAAACCTATACAACCCTCTTCTCCTTTTCTTCCTACCAATCCTATCTCTCCTCCACACTCTCCTATACTTCCACCAAACTCACCATTACCACAGGTCGATGATGATTTAGAGGATGGGGGAGGCAACAATGACCCTTTTACAGACCCTGATACCAACAGACGTACCACTGGACGACTGGGACGATTATGATGACCCGGTCCACCCTCCAGACCTCCCTGATCCCCAGGCATACCCAACAGGCATACCCAGGCATATCCAACAAAGCCATCTCCCCAGATGACAATATTAGTTTTAGTCAGTTGGTAAATAGGGCAGCTACATACCATGGTGTTTCAATGCATTCAGACACTTTTGAGCAGTCACTGAAGACTGTACAAACCCTGCCAATGTTAAAAGGTGTCATTAAACATGCCCCTGACATATTTAAAGACCCTGTTAGGGCTAGAATTCTCAATGTGAGAATTGACAAAAAATATAAACCTCCTCTCAATGATCCCGCCTACATCAAAGTCCACTCCCTTAAGATTCTCTGGTGGTAGCTAATGCTAGAAAACGGGCTAATTCTCAGACCTCTGGTGAGGCACCACCTACGGCAAGAAGTATAAATTATTAGATGCTTCCGGCAAACGAGTTGCTGCTCAAGCAGCTAATCACTGGCGGATAGCTAACACACAAGCATTACTTGCTAGGTATGATAGGGCTCAATATGACCAACTAGAAACCCTATTGCAACATTTACCAGATCAATACAAGACCAAGGCCAATGATCTCATCCAAGAGGGTAAATTAATAACCAATGCATCAATCAAGTATGCCCTTGATGCAGCAGACACCGCCTCTCGGGCCTTTAACACTAGCATGTTACTCAGACAACATGCTTGGTTGCACATTTCTGGCTTCAAACAGGAGGTACAAACAACTATCCTCAACCAGGTGTTCAATCAGCAACACCTTTTTGGACCGGCTGTAGACACCAAAAAATTAAAAAGGACACGGAGACTGCTAAATCCATGGGAGCATTACAGTCTCCATCCACACGTGGTTCCTTTCGCCGCTCCTTCTACAGAGGATAATCCAAGAACATTAGTAGAGACACTACGTCCTCTTCATACAAAAACACCACACAAACATATACCAGTAGGGGATATTTTAGAGGTGGATACAGGGAAAGTAACAACAAAGGGAGAGGTTGAGGTAACAACAACACTCGCACCTCCCCCGCTAGTAAGCAGGGACTTCCCTCCAGCCCATTCCACTCCGGTCGGAGGAAGACTATCACAGTTCCTACCTGTCTGGAATTCCATCACTATGGACAAGTGGGTAAGACATATTATCCAGTATGGCTACTGCCTAGAACTTTCTGCTACTCCCCTCAACTTACCACCCAAACAGCGTCCAATATCCGGGGAACATCTAACACACCTCAAACAAGAAGTTATTTCACTGCTTCAAAAGCATGCAATAGAACCAGTTCCCATACAACATCAATGAACAGGGGTTTACTCCCTGTATTTCCTAATCCCCCAAAAAGACGGGACTCTAAGACCAATACTGGACCCTAAACCTCTTAATTTCTACGTCCAATCAGATCATTTTCACATGATCACTCTTTAGCAGATCCTTCCACTGCTTCAAAGAGGCGACTTCCTTGCCACACTAGATCTCAAGGACTCCTACTTCCAAATTCCCATTCACCCTGCTCACAGGAAATACCTAAGATTCACAGTGGCCGGCCAGCATTATCAGTTCAAGGTCCTTCCATTTGGGGTGACCACAGCACTCAGGGTGTTCACAAAGTGCCTTGCAGTAGTAGCAGCGCACTTAAGAAGGCAGCAAATCCACGCATTTCCATACCTGGACGACTGGCTCTTAAAAGCCAAGTCATACGTCAGTGTGTTCATCACACTTATCAAATGATCCAGCTATCACACGACTTAGTGATCACACTAAACTACACCAAGTCACACCTTCAACCCGCCTACGTACATCAGTATCTACGAGCTACAACAGACACTTGCAAAGCTCTAGCATACCCTAATCCAGCCAGGATACCCAGCATGCAAACCCTCATCACCAAGTTTCAGCCTCAACACTCTCTCTAAGCACAAGTGTTTATGCAGCTAATAGGGATGATGGCCTCTTGCATTTTCATTGTACCTCACGCAAGACTTCAGATGCGCCCTTTACAAGCATGTTTGGCATGTCAGTGGAATCAGGCTCTGGGACAACTTATAGATCTGATGTTGGTAGACAGCCAAACACATCGCTCTCTGCAGTGGTGGAACACACAAAACCTTTCCAAAGGACGGCCGTTCCTAGTGCCAGTTTCACAAATAGTGCTAACAACAGATGCACCACTCACCGGCTGGAGAGCCCATCTCCTAAATCACACAATTCAGGGCAAGTGGACCACACAACAAAAAGCGCTCCACATCAGTCACCTAGAACCACTGGCAATATTTATAGTTCCAAGTACATCTTCTCAACAAGGCTGCCTTAGTCCGGATGGACAATATGACAGCAATGGACTACATACAAAAGCAACACATTCTTTGCAGCTGTCTCACCTAGCGCAAAGTATATGGAGGTGGGCCATTACACAAAACATATATCTCCTGGTAGAACATCTTCCAGGAGTAAACAATCAGATAGCGGATCTGTTAAGTCGTCAGACTTAACAAATACACAAATGGGAACTTCATCCACAAGTCCTTCAACCTTTCTTCCAAATGTGGGGTCAATCTGAGATAGATCTGTTCGCAACACACTCAAACGCAAAATGCCACACCTTCGCTGCCAGGTTCCCAAACCTGCTGTCCAAGGGCAATGTAATATGGATGAACTGGTCAGGGAGATTTGCGTACGCTTTTCCGCCGCTCCCATTCATCCCACTAGTAGTACGCAAGTTCAAACAGCCGTCTCTCAAGATGATCCTGGTTGCTCCCATATGGGCATGGCAACCATGGTTCACAACACTCCTCGAACTCTCAATAGTTCCACACCAAAAACTACATCTGTCCCCAAAACTGCTGACGCAGAACCATGGAGAGATAAGGCACCCAGATCCAGCACAACTGAATCTAGCAATCTGGCTCCTGAAATCTTAGAGTTTGGTTACCTGAACCTCCCACGGACTGTATGAATATTATTAAAGAAGCCAAACGCCTGACTACTAGAGCTTGCTATGCAGCTAAATGGAAAAGATTTGTCATTTACTACAATAACGACAAAATTGACCCATTAGATGCTTCAATTCAGAACATTATTTGCTATTTACTACATCTACAAAGATGAAATCTTGCATACTCATCAATCAGATCACATCTACCTGCAGCCTACTTACAAAACGGGCAACATTTGTCATTGTTTACGGTACCTGCTATCAAAGCCTTCATGGAAGGCCTTAAAACAATAATTCCAACCAGACTGACACCATCTCCAGTGTGGAACCTAAACATTGTTCTTACTAGGCTCATGGGTCCCCCGTTTGAGCCTTTACACAAATGTGAATTACAATTCCTTACATGGAAAGTAGCTTTCCTTGCCCCAATCACCTCTCTCAGGAGAGTAAGTGAGATTCCGGCTTTAACCGTACAAGAACCATTTTTACAAATACATCGCAACAAAGTGGTTCTTAGAACATTTCTTCCAAAGGTGATTTCTCCATTCCATCTTAATCAATCAGTAGAGTTACCAGTATTTTTCCAAAACCCTGATTCTGTAGCGGAAAGAGGTCTTCACACCCTTGATGTCAAAAGAGCTTTACTTTATTACATAGACAGAACTAAACCCTTTAGGAAAACAAAACAACTGTTTGCGGATTTCTCACCACCTCATAAAGGCAACTCAATTTTCAATGCTGGAATTGCCAGGTGGATAGTAAAATGCATTCAAATATGCTATCAGAAAGCAAAATGCATGTTAACAATTCCCCCTAGAGCGCACTCAACACGCCAACTAGGGACTTCCATGGCATTCTTAGGCAACATTCCCCTAGAAGACATTTGTAAGGCAGCAACATGTTCTACTACATACACCTAAACCAAACACTATTGTGTAGATGTACAGGCAAACACTTTTTCAAACCACTGCAACAGATACAGGCAACCACTGCTAGGGGAGACACAGCTGTACAATCTATGCACAGAGTGTGAATTCTGCGACTCATATGCCTCGAACGGAAAATGCTACTTACCAGTATGCATCGGTTCTTGGCATGTATAGCTGCAGAGATTCACACGCCCCCCACCTCCTCGTAACCTGTATCTGTTCCAGTGTTATCTTAGATACTTTCTCATGGACATCTCTGTTTCTTACAAACTTCATCATTTCCCTTCATGGCGAAAAACAATCTGAGGATGGAGTTGATGCCCATGCCCATCGTCCAAAGGAGAAGTCCCCTATCTTGTGACTACAAAAGACTTCTTCCGAGACAACAACAAGGTGCAAGCATCCGAGCCCCACACCAGATGGCCATCTATGCTCAGAGTGTGAATCTCTGCAGCTCTACATGCCAAGAACAGATGCACACTGGTAAGTAGCATTTTCCTTCCTACAGGGAGCGGAGATTTGTATTTGTATTTGTAGTTGAATTTATAGGGCGCGCAGCTACCCACAAGGGGTCTCCCGGCGCCAATAGAGAAATGATTACACATCGTGATGCTAAGGACAGCTAGAGAAACAAAGGTGATAAGCCCCCTCTTGGCTCTCCCTGACCTGGATGGGGTAGCTGGAACAAAGAGGGTTTTATAGCCATCCAGGTGCTAATTATTGTCTCCAGCCCAAGTTTGCTGGAGGCATATCACATCAAAACTCTTAACAAGGGTGAACCATTCGGTGTTCCCAATCTTACTCTTCAGCCCCGCGATATTCCAAGAAAGAAATGTACACCCTCCATTCACACTCGATACCTGTTCCGGGGGCGATACATTTCCCTGGGATGCGGGTGCCACAGGGTCCGAGGGACCCTCACATCGTCAATCGCAATCTTCCTATGAGCTCATAGGAGTAAACCTATTTGATGTGCTTACCACTATAATCCCCTCTGCTCGACCCCTATGGCCCACCTCTTGGAGCCGCTCGCGCTGGGACAGTAGTTGGTAATAATTGGGTCTGTAGAAGTATCCCAGCGGGAGTGTCAAGATTGCTGAGTTCCATCACCTGTAGTTAGACTGGGCAACCGTGCTTAAGATTCGGTTTACCATGACTGGATTGTTAAAATTGATGATATTGTAGTCCCCAAGCCAGGATTTCTTGGCGCTACCAACCCTCTGTGTCTGGCGCACCATGAGAATTTGGTTTTCCACCCTAAGCACAGGGGCAATGTTTTAATTGAGCCAGTGCACCACCTTATTGTTCAGCTGGTAAAAGTCTTCCTTGGTCCCGGGGTTGAGGCATGGTACTCACACCACAACAAGCGTCGTGGACTCTGGTAGGAGATTAACAGTGCCCAAACTAGGAGAATAGTTATTCTAGTCCCGGGGGTATGGCTTCCAGCCCTTCCCACCTATCATCGGAACTGTACAATCCGCCCACTTTGAAACCCTGAGACTGAAAAGATACTGGGTTCTGGGTGCCCCCGCCCCCCTCCGGTTGGCTAAACGGTGCTGGGGGTCAGTCCTGGGCAATAGTTGCAGTTGTATCTCCTACCATGTGACTAGGCTGCTTCGTGATAGACACTGCTCTGTCTCCTGCTTCTGTGCCACTACTACTGGGACTGGAAATGGTGGTCGAGATCGTAGGCCTTGTAAGAGGGATACTTGTGGAGAGAAGGACACGGTCCCTTTGCAATTAGGTATCAGTGCAGACAGGTTGCTTTCCAGTGCAGAAAGTCGGAGTAGGATGGGGTCCAATTTAGTTCCAAATGCTGACAGCAAGGCTGCTTTGAGCATGTCTAACAAAATTGCATCCAGGTTAGGCACTTCTGGTTGCATGTCAGGAGGACACATTATCCAGTATTAGGAAGCACATAGAGCAGAAGATTGTAGAGCTGGAATTGTTTAACGTAGCCCATGAAAAAACTCAGGTCTTCCCCCTTACTTAATTTTATAGTAACACAATAGAGAGGTTGGGCTCGTTTGTTATTATCAAGGAGCCTAGAACGCTGAAACTGAACCTTGTAAAATCGAGTAACCTCTGCAACCACATGCAGAGGAAAGAGGAAGGCTTTAACTGTAGCTCTGGGCAAGAAAGACTTGACATTAGTAAGAGGAGGCAGAAAGGAGTACTCAAGAGCCACAGTTTTAGCGAAGCGTGACTGGGAGGAACAGCACTGGCAGGAGCTTAAATCTGCCTCCCAGATGAAAGACCCAACCTTATTTTGGGAGTTAATTAATAAAGCCAATAGAAGGGGAGCTGATCCTAACCCAAACCACATTACAGAGCAACAATGGTACACCCATTTTCTCAACCTGTACTGTGGCGTACGAGAATCTCAGTCCCCACAAAGCGCTCCTGTAAGATCTGGATCAGAGAACTCTGTACCAGCAGAACCCTTTTCAATCAAAGAGGTACATGTGGTCATTAAGGGTTGAGGTACTGGGTTTTTCAGAACCGTTACTGATCCGGTAACCCAGCGGTGTCAGGGGCAACACCCAAAGACCTCGAGTACTTTCCTGATTCAGACCACAGAAACACGAGTCTTCTAGGTGAAGTCAAGGATCAAATGTATTGGCTGCAACAAAGTAACAAGCGTCCTAGAAGTACAACAGCATGTAGGTTCTCAGGAGACTGCTCAAATGTACAAAGCCTGGCTTCTTCTTTTATACAGATTTTTAAGCTTCAGGCAAGCATTCTTAGATTTACTGTGCAAACATTCTAGGATTTACAGTGAGCTATTCACATATTTTCATTACAAAAGAAAAAGCAGAGTCATGATGACAAGTATACATTTAGTGTGTCCAGTTCGTGATCAATTACCCGGCAGGGCCCAACATTTCCATCAGATATCGGTGTACCCTCAATAAAACCGGGCTCCTCCTCATCAAAAAAGCAAAAGGAGAGAAAAGAGCAGGGACAGGTGTGAGCAAGATTTAGGCAGGGTGTGTGCGATGGAAACAGTTTATGGCCTGTTGTGCTTTGATGCTATCTTGTTCGGCCACTGGGAGAGAAACTGACCAAACAGGTTTGGCTTGGGGCAATGGTTCCAGCTTGCCCAGGTCACAGAGAAGTCAATTAAGGTGTATGTGTCCTTTGATATCGAATTCAGCTGTGGTTACAAGCCTATGTGAAGGGCAACTCACAAAATGGCTGCCAAGCGTAAAATGGAACCCAAGGGTTCAAAAACGAAAATGGCGATTTCATGGTGAAATCGTTACTCGATTATGACTAGAATGCTTGTGCATAGTGTACTAGCCATTATCGGTCTTTTGACACCAAAATCGTCATGCTACGACAAAGTTTGTTGCACGAGTCCAGAATTTTCAGATCTACAAACCCTGCTTTTGCCCTAACATAGGCAATTTAACCTAATCTCATGCTAGTCTGAGTCCAGGTCTATATTCCTAAAGTCATTGAGATGTTGCTGCAACATCATTCTGGTACTTAGTTTGTCTTTTGACACAGGCTTCCTTACACATGATGTAGCACAGAGGCTACATATTGCAGGAGCGCACTGTACGCACAGACAGAACAGGAAAAGAATGGCTAAGACCATCCCAATGACCATTAGAATTTTCCATCCCCAGCCGGATATCAGTTCCCAGAACCATCCCATAAAAGACCAATCCCCTTTATCCATAAAAATAGATTCGGAAGTTTTATGCAGTTTGGAGATGGCCTGGTACACTGTTGGAGCGTTATCTGGAATGAATACACAGCAACTCGATTGGATCAGTTTACATACCCCACCTCGGTCTGCAAGTATGACATCTAATGCGACCCTGTTCTGAAGGGTCATAAGACGGTCCGATTGGAGATCAGCAGTCAAGTTACTAAGGGCACCAGCAGTTTCAATTACGGTGGATTCAACCACCCTTGCTAATTGCCTTATGTTTCTGCTGTTAACCATGGGCCCCCAAAACGGCAGAAAACCTTTTGCGAAATCCCCAAACTCCTGTTCCGCGGTGTCGTCTTTACTCACAACACCCCTAACTGTCCTTGTCCGATGGTAATCTGCCGCGGCCGTGTAGGTGGGAGGCAACAGGAACGAAACAAAACATGTGCCCGAAAAGTCAGGGGGCAACCATGTATAGGCTCTATCATGGCAGATGAAATAAGTACCCTTAGCTGCTAAAAACGAAGGGGAAGTCTGAGATGCAAAAACATACGTTTCAGTACAGACACTCTTCCCTAACTGAGCTCTGGGATTCTTGCCAGCACCTTGCAGACACAGATGACCCTGATGGGGTACAATCCAAATCGGGGAAGATCTCTTAGCTTGCTGTTTCTCAGTCACAGTAGCTCCATATCCGGTCACGTTCCATCCTATGTATACTAGTGTCTCATCTCTAGGGATAGTCTCATAGGAAATATCTTCCTTAATTATGTCGACTATACCCTTAACTAGAGCACTATTCTTAGGATTGTCGGTTATAGAACGTAGGGGGTAGACTTCACGTGGATAAATGAACATTGTCCTGTATGCCCACACAGAGCCATTGTGACTGAATGGCAGGACACGGTAAGGGGTGCCTTTATCCGTTGTGTGAGGCATAAGACCACACACCCAGCAGTTAGTCGTGTTCATTACTAGTTGGTGTTGGTGCAAGAGCTGGATGAAGGAGTTATTAATAAACTCTAACCTCCTAACTGACTCATGTTCAGGAAGGGGTTGAAAAGAATGTGCAGAAATAGTAGGAGGAGGTATGGGCGATGTAGTTGGTGCAAAGGTTACTTGTAAAGAAAACAGTATATATCCTATTAAAAACATCATTGCACTCAATAACAGGAAAATGCATAATAATAAAAAACGTTTTTTTGTCATCAATCCACATATTCTTGTTTTAAAGTTCGTAGGTCTGGCAGGTCTCTCCATCTTGGGAAACTCCATCCTCTAAGTTGCTGCCCGCGGTGGGAGGTTGATTCTGCTAAGGAGTGCTTCTGTCAACAGAACTGTTGACCTAACCGTCTCCAGCTGCACTCCAAAGACTGTGGCAACCGCGTCCCTAGCAGCAGAACCCGGATGGCAGTTCGAAAAACAAAAATAAGCAAGTTTCTCAGGTGGGAGAGCTGCGCTTTCAAAAATAGTACGTAGGGGAAAAAAAATGTATTAGTCCAATTTTATTAGTTCGTATTTCTCGGCCTCAGATTATACCGTTGTTTTCCCGGTATTGTATGGTCTTGAAACAAGGCTTCAGGTTCTGTAGTGTCCAATCGGGCTGATGATGGTACAGCTGGTTGCAGAATATTGTCACTCTCTTGCTCTGTAATTGTTCCTTTCACACGAGCATCACTGAAAGGGCTGAATCGTGGCACAACACCCTCCTGGACCCACCGGTCATAAGGCAGAGGCAGAGGGATCTGTTTGCAGTGGGTGCCGTGAACCCAGTGTTTTTTACCCTCCACTCGGACGGCGGATCTCGTCGAGAGAAGGACCAAATGAGGACCGGTCCACCGGGGCTGGTCGTTCTTTGTCCGCTGGAAGTTTTTCACGAGGACATATGTTCCAGGATCAATAGGGTGTCCTGGAGCTTCAGAGGCTTGAGGTAGTGAGTCGTGGACCTGTTGGTGTAAAACACGCAATTTAGCCGTCAATTCATACAAATAGTCAAGCAAAACAGGATGCTCTATTTCACTAAACTTTGTGTGTCTGGGCACCCCCCATATGTTGGCCGGACGGCCGAAGACAATTTCATAGGGACTAAGTTTTACTCTAGAATGCACTGTCATTCTGGTGAATATTAGTGCTAAGGGCAGAGCATCAGGTCATTTAAGACCAGTGCTTGCTTGGATCTTGGCTAGTTTTAACTTTAGGGTGCCATTATAGCATTCTACTAATTCAGCTGATTGGGGATGATTTGCAGTGTGGAACTTTTGTCGGATGCCTAGCCCTTCACACACTTCCTTCATCACTCGTCCCACAAATTCACTCCCATTATCACTCCAGGCATTCCGAATCTAGGGAAAAACTCTTTCACAAGGGCTTTCGCGTGTGAACAAGGCAGTATTGTCCTTTAGGGGATATGCTTCTACCCATCTGGAGAAGGCACAGACAACAACGAGTACATATTTTAGATTGTTGCACCTCTCCATGTGTATGAAGTCTAGCTGCAAAACCTCAAACGGATACGTAGGAGGTGCAAAATGACCAGCTGGAGTTGGGGTTCCCTTACCAGGATTGTGTTTCAGACATACCATGCAATTTTTAACCACTTTCTCTGCACACTTCGGGTTTCCAGCATTTTGCCACACTGGAGCCAACAACTTGCAAATCCCTTTCACGCTGATATGAGCCATTCCATGAGCCATTGTAACAACTGCAAGCACGTACGCATCGGGTAGCAACCATCTCTGATGCTCTGACAATTCGACCCAACAACCATTTGCATCCATTCTGCCCGTACTTTCTCTCCACGTGTTCAACTCTCTCTCTGTAGCCTCAGATTGAATCGATTTCACACTCTCTATCGTGTCCTCACACATTCCAACATCGCCAACCCATCTCGCAGAACCTGTAACATACATTCGGCTCATTACATTCCTGGCGGTTTCTTTTGCAACTTCATCAGCAAATGCATTCCCACGACCAACATCATCAGTCACCTTCTTGTGAGCACTACATTTTACAATCGCAACTTGTAGAGGCAAAGTCAGTGATTCAAGAAGCTCATTCACCAACTGACCATGCTGGATCTTCGTGCCATGCGAAATCAGGAACCCACGTTCACACCGCAATCGTCCAAAACTATGAGCCACACCGAACGCATACTGACTGTCAGTGTACACATTTACTTTCATTCCTTTCGACAACACACACGCTCTTGTAAGTGGAATCAATTCTGCTGCTTGGGCGGAATTATGTGGAATACGTGCAGTTTCAACGACTATGCAAAGTGGTGACAGCATATGCTGCAGTCGTGTCACCATTCGGAAGCTTGAAGCATGAACCATCCACCCATAAGGAACCATCACATTCAGCAAGAGGAGTATCTTGGAGGTCTATTCTCCCTTTTGTTTCTTCTTCTGTTCTAAGAAAACAATCGTGCTGTTCTTCAGCACTCTCTGTCTCAACTGAAATTGGCAACAACGTGGCTGGGTTTAATGTGCTACATCTTTTGATGTGCACATGGCTTGCTAACAAAGTTAGTTCGTAACCAGACAATCGAGCACTAGTTAAGTGCTGTGTCTTGGTTCCGTTCAACAACGTGTCCACTGCATGTGGAACCATAACCACTAAAGTGTTATTCATCACTAAACCAGCAGACTGTCGAATAGAAACAGCTGCTGCTGCTGTTGCTCTTAAACAACTTGGCAATGCTTTAGCTACTGGATCCAAAGTCGACGAGAAATATGCACATGGACGCTGCTTGTCTCCAAACAATTGTGTCAACACTGATAATGCACAGCCTTCTTGCTCATGGACATACAATGTAAAGGGCTTACTGTAGTTGGGGGTACCCAACACAGGAGCCGAAGATAATGCTGTGCGCAATTCAGAAAAACTTTTCTGACACTCTTCGGACCAAGGCACGGGATTGGGTGTATCTTTACATGTTAACACCACCAATGGTTTGGCCAGTAAAGAAAAATTTGGAATCCACTGTCTACAGTACGATGTAATACCCAAGAAGGCACGCACGTCTCTCTGTGTTTTTGGCACACTTAATTTTGTTATTGCCTGGATTCTTTCTGGGGTCAGTTTCCTTCCCTCCTTCGATAAGAGATGACCTAAGTAGGTCACTTCTTGTCGACAATATTTATTTATTAGACAGGGACACTTTATGATGCAGATCACACAAATGACGCAACAATGACAACGTGGCTTCTTTACAGATTTCCTCAGAATCTGCAGCAATAAGCAAGTCATCAACATACTGAATGAGTGTAGCGCCTTCAGGTAAAACAATCGTATCAAGCTGCGTTTTTAGAGCTTGACTATATATTGATGGACTTTCACAGTAGCCCTGGGGAGCGCGTTTAAAGCGGAAGCTTCGTCCTCCTAAACTGAAGCCAAAAATATCCCTACTTTCTTCAGCAATTGGGATGCTGAAGAAAGCGTTCTTTAAGTCAATTACCGAAAACCAGGTTGCAGAAACTGGGATCATAGTCAGCAGGGCAGTAATGTCAGGAACAACTGGAAATTGTGGCACTACTATTGTTGCGTGTTTATCTAGGTTCCTGATCGATACTGTGACCTTATGCCCCTATTCGGCTATAAATCCATTTATTCCCTATATTGGCATAACCGTTCAAGTGCGATTTTCAGAAAAGTCATCTCTGGCTTCACACGAACAGAGCCACATTCCAGCATAGTTCTCTGCCACTTCCTTTGCGACCAATTAGTGCAATGACAGAGCAGAAGTCACTATCTGATATTCCTAGATTAACAATCCGAGTTCTTCAACAAGATAAAAACTCAGCAAACCTGGAAATCCCCGCTTGCTGTGTTTTGATTAGTAATGGAACTCTAATGAGCAACTGATAACTATCACTTCCTAGTGACATCTTTAATTGACGTCTTATGTCCAGCAAACTTGCGTCAAACCCGGCACCTGTCAGGTATAAATATTACCAACGTTGCCTTAAGCAATGAGCTACTGTTGCTGATGCTAGCTGCCTGCAAGACCCCGTGTTGGTGAATCTAGCACTCTGTCGCTGCAGCCTGCTGTCCCTGTGGTGGTGAAGCTACTGATACCATTATCGCTGCTAAAGCGCGAACGATGGTGCAGTACGCTTAGGAGCTGAACAGCCGTCCCTCTGCGAAGACATCCAGCAGATTCCAGCTGCCCGCGGACGCTGTCCCCCCTCCTTCCTCGACGCGCTGAAGAGACCCGCTGCCTTTCTCGTGCAGAGAAATCCAGCTCCGGCGTTTCCGGTCTACCCTCGCGGGTGACTGGGATATCGAGAGTGACCCCTGAAGGAGATACCAATCCTCCATCATTCTATTTAGAGGTATGGTGTTGACTAAACCCTTAGACGAGAATTCTTGAAACAAATCTTGGCAAAACCAACTTAACTTAAAGCTACTTACTTACTCCCCTTTCACGTGTTAGGCTTAGGTCAGGCACACTGGAGTAGGCTTAGTTAGAAGCACCAGTTGAGTATGTTAGCCTAATGTATATATGACTGCATATATGTTTTATTACTTTTAAACCATTGTATGGCTAAGAAACCATATCAATGCTTTTACAGTTCTATTTCGCAATACTTATCTTACTGTACGTACTTTTTATAATAACAAGTCTTGCAATTGTGGCAATACATTTCTCTTGTACGAGAAGAAAGACTGTTCAATAAATGTTAACCCTTTATTGACAAACGCCCGTCTCTCTATTCTCTACATCTTGTGAAAGTAAACTGCACTAGACTGACTGAGTGAAATACATGTCTATTGTTTCACACGACCCTAGAGATTGACTCTTGATCTGAGGAGCAAAGTTGTCATGTTGCACGGTTGTTGGAAAACTGAATCCCTTCTTGTCTGTGCCAAGGAAGCTGATCACTTCCTATGCAGAGAAGAAAGTTTCCAGTGACCTCTGTGCTAGTTGGTAACACACCCAATTAGGTTTAGCATAGTCAGTGGAGGCCTGGAATATCCGCAGTTCCACGTCGATACTACTGTTTATGTTATTCCAATGCGCAGGGCCTAGTGGGAAACTAGGAACTACACTACATGGCGCCCAAACGTTTGGTAAGGCGATAAACTAACGCAAGACAGTTAGAGTAACTCAGGCGTGCATATTTCACACAGACCCCTTTCTCCCGTAAATACTCCAATAGACGTCTGGAGTGGGTGAAAGGTTAAAATCCGCCCGACCTTAGTAGGAAGAGATTCCTATGTAAAGCTCTGGTTTATTCAACGTTGAAGGATACAGTGTTCCAAAATATTGTGCACCTAATCTTTGTCTCCTTGGAGACCTACTCTGCAAACCTTGCATTTTTACAATGCCAGAGAATAACGGAACCACTGGGGCCGCAGCAGATGCGACTCAGCAAGGTCCCGAATACACAGACCCGGATGCTATTATCATCCCGGTCCACTTAAGAAGATCTATATCTTTAAAACTTATAGAAAACGGACTGACACCTCAAGGTGGTACAGTAATTTTCGTGATAGAGGCTCACGAGTATCGGCAGACAGAGGTATTCTATTCATGGATAAACTTTCCAGCGGTAAACGCTAGAACAAAAGAGTTTCACTATTACAAAATAGAGAAACCTCCGGAAGAGTACGCTCCTTTTGAGGAGATTGAAATTCCACTCAAATTTCAAGAGCACCTGCTCTGGTTTAATGGCGCCCTAAAACACAATGATCACATTACCAGGCTCGGTCCACTAGGTAGACCAGGAGCCACGTGGCCGGTTCTAGCCAGCTACACACCACATCCTGACATTGTAAAAATGTCTAGAGAAGAGCTGTTAGTACAGCTAAACACATTAATAAAAATACGTAGGCAATTAGTCCAATATGTAATGCGGACTGCAACAGTCCAGCCAGCTGTTAATACACCACAGCTGACCCCTCATCAGGGGAACACAAATAAAATTACACCACAGAACATACAGTCATGTCTTGGTAAAACACCCGTAAAACGGGAACAAATTCCTTTCTGGTTAGCACAGAAAATCACTCAAATAGAGGCAGTATTTCCTGATACTACCCCTATTGAGAAACACAGAATCTTGACCATCTGCCTTCCTATGGGAATCGCACCACACGTGGAGGACTGTGACACTTGGGGCACAGTCTTTGCTTCCATTTACACAAAAACACACGGTGTTCCGTCTATGGCGGTAATACCAGAAGTGCTAAAACAGATTCAAAATGAATTCGGTCCAGAGCCCGCTTTAAATCTAGGTATGAAATTACTGAAAGACTTCAAGCAGGTCACGGCTATATTATTAGCCAAAATTAAAGGAGAAGCAGCATCTGTGGCGATCCGCCAGAAGTTGAAGGAAACAGATATAAAAGATCCTGTTGAGCTTGCCAAAATCATAGAAAAATGCTATGAAGAATTAGGTAGAGACAGCTTGGGTGGAAAATCAGTTAAGCCCCAACTGCTCGAAAATCCTGAAAAAATTATTTATTAAAAATAATTTAAACACTCCTAAAAAGAGCTGGGATGGAAATAAACAATCCACTCCCAAGGAAAAAGTTTTCCAGTCCAGAGGAAGGTCTCCTCGACGGAGGGAAAGATCTCCGACTCGACAACGCCAGTCTCCCCAGAGGGAGCCCTCTGAGAAATGATATAACCTTAGAAATAGGGATAATCTGAAAAAACCTGATAGATATCAATCAATCAATCAATCAGTGACACTTATAAAGCGCGCTACATACCCGTGGGGTCTCAAGGCGCTGGGGGGGGGGGAGCCGCTACTGCTCGAACAGCCAGGTCTTCAGCTTCTTCCTGAAGGAGAGGTGGTCTTGGGTCAGGCGCAGGTCGGTCGGGAGGGAGTTCCAGGTCTTGGCGGCCAGGTGGGAGAAGGACCTTCCTCCTGTAGTCGCTCTTCGGATGCGGGGGACGGCGGCGAGGGCGTGGTTGGCTGATCGGAGGTGGCGTTTGGGAGCGTAGAAGTTGACTCGGCTGTTGAGGTAGCTCGGGCCTTGGTCGTGTAGGGCTTTGTGTGCGTGGGTGAGGAGGCGGAAGGTGATTCTTTTGTTGACGGGGAGCCAGTGAAGGTCTCGCAGATGTCCGGAGATGTGGCTGGTTCGTGGGATGTCGAGGATGAGTCTGGCTGAGGCGTTCTGGATCCGCTGGAGTCTCTTCTGGAGCTTGGCGGTGGTCCCGGCGTAGAGGGCGTTGCCGTAGTCCAGTCGGCTGGTGACGAGGGCCTGGGTGACGGTCTTCCTGGTCTCGGTGGGGATCCACCAGAAGATCTTCCGTAGCATGCGTAGGATGTTGAAGCATGCCGAGGAGACGTTGTTGACTTGCCTGGTCATGGAGAGGGAGGAGTCCAGGATGAAGCCCAGGTTGCGTGCATGGTCTGTCGGTTTGGGTGCGGTGCCCAGGGCGGGAGGCCACCAGGAGTCGTCCCAGGCGGAGGGAGAGGAGCCCAGGATGAGGACCTCCGTCTTGTCCGAGTTCAGTTTCAGGCGGCTGGTCGTCATCCACTCGGCTACCTCTTTCATCCCTTCGTGCAGGTTGGCTCTGGCGGCGGCGGGGTCGTTGGTCAGGGAGAGGATCAGCTGGGTGTCGTCGGCGTAGGAGATTATGCTGAGGTTGTGTTTGCGTACGATGGCCGCGAGGGGGCTCATGTAGACGTTGAAGAGGGTGGGGCTCAGAGATGATCCTTGGGGGACGCCGCAGATGACTTCGGTGGCCTCTGACTTGTACGGTGGTAGGCGGACTCTCTGTGTTCTCCCGTCGAGGAAGGAGGTGATCCACTCCAGCGCCTTGTCCTGGATTCCGACGTTGCTGAGGCGCCGTACTAGGGTGCGGTGGCAGACCGTGTCGAATGCCGCGGAGAGGTCTAGGAGGATGAGGGCCGCTGTTTCTCCGTTGTCCATCAGGGCTCGGATGTCGTCGGTGGCGGCGATGAGGGCGGTCTCGGTGCTGTGGTTGGCTCGGAAGCCGGACTGTGAGGGGTCGAGGGATCCGTTTGTCTCGAGGAAAGCGGCCATCTGCTTGTTGACGGTCTTCTCGATGACTTTGGCTGGAAACGGGAGGAGCGAGATGGGGCGGTAATTCTTGAGGTCGGTGGGGTCCGCTGTTGGTTTCTTGAGTAGGGCGCTGAGTTCGGCGTGTTTCCAGCTCTCGGGGAAGATGGTGGTGTCGAGGGATGTGTTGATGATGTCTCGCAGGTGGGGTGCGATGACAGCGTCGGCTTTGTTGAAGACGTGGTGAGGGCAGGGGTCGGTCGGTGATCCGGAGTGGATGGAGTTCATCGTGCGGATGGTGTCTTCGGTGCTGATCGGGGTCCAGGCGTGGAGGGTGGTGGTGGGGGGTGGTTGTTCGGTCATGGTGTGCGTTGGTTGGTTGTTGAAGCTGTTGTGTATGTCCGCGATCTTGTTGTGGAAGTATGAAGCCAGGGAGTTGCAGAGGTCTTGCGATGGGGTGATGTCGTTGTTTCCTGCGCTGGGGTTGGAAAGCTCTTTGACGATGTTGAAGAGTTCCTTGCAGTTGTGTGCGTTGTTGTCCAACCGGTCCTTGAATGCTGTTTTCTTGGCGGCGCGGATCAGCTGGTGGTGTTTCCGGGTGGCAAGTTTGAAGGAGGTCCTGTTGTCCGGTGTCGGTTCCCTTCTCCAGACTTTCTCGAGGGCTCGGCAGTTCTTCTTGGAGCTCTTGAGTTCGTCGGTGAACCATGGGGCTTTCTTGCTGCCGGGTCTGCTGGGCGGGGTCCTCAGTGGGGCGAGTTCGTCCGCGCAGTTGCTGATCCACTTCGTGAGGTTGTCGGCGGCCTGGCTGGGGTTCGCTGAGCTGGCAGGAGGGTGCTGGCTCAGGGAGGTGGCGAGCTGGTCTGCTGTGATCTTGTTCCAGCTTCTGCGGGCGGTCTGTTGCTGGTGGTGGTGGGTCGTTGTTTTCTTGAAGGTGAAGTGGACGCAGCTGTGGTCCGTCCATTGAAGCTCTGTGGTGTGGCTGAAGTTGATGTCCTTGCTGGATGAGAAGACAGCGTCGAGTGTGTGTCCGGCGAGGTGGGTGGGGGTGGACACCAGTTGCTTGAGTCCCAGGTTGGTGAGGTTGTCGAGCAGGGTGCTGGTGTTGCGGTCGTTGTTTTTCTCCAGATGGAAGTTGAGGTCTCCCAGGAGGATGTAGTCAGCGGAGGGGAGGGCATGTGGGCTGACGAAGTCGGCGATGTCCTCGCTGAATTGTGTGCGTGGTCCAGGGGGTCGGTAGATCAGGGTGCCTCTGAGGGTGGTGTTCGGGTTGGTGTGGATCTGGAAATGCAGGTGTTCGGCGGTGGTCAGGGAGTTGTCGGTGCTGGTCGTGAGACGGATGGTGCTCCTGTGGATGATGGCGATGCCTCCTCCCATCTGGTTGGCGTTTCGGTCCCTCCGGACGATCTTGTAGCCCTCTGGGATGGCGATGGCGATGTCGGGAGCTGAAGAGGCGTTCATCCAGGTCTCCGTGAGGAAGGCAACGTCAGGGGCTGTGGTGTCGAGGAGGTTCCAGAGTTCGATGGCATGTCTGTGGATGGAGCGGGTGTTGAGCAGGATGCACTTGAGGTGGGTACTGCTGGTGTTCGGCTTGGTGGGTGCTGGTGCGAGGCAGGTCCGAATGCAGGTGAACTTGCAGGCGTGGCAGCTGAAGGGTCCGTGGGTACGTCGTGGAGAGGCTTGATGGCATTCTGGGAGTCGGCGGTGTTGAGAGCGGTGAGGGTGGCGGCAGAGTACGTCAGGCGGGTCGGTCGGGGTCTTCGTGGGCCAGGGGTCCTGGCGCTGGTCGCGATCCGGTCGCGGACGGGCGTAGACGGGCTTACCTTTGGCGCGCCTTCGGCGCACAATCGGCGCGCCCGCTGCGCGTGACCGCTGCGCGTCCGCACGGTCGCCATTTAAGGCGAAGTGCGCGGGTGGGCGGAGCAGCTGGGAGGCGGGAGCGGGGAGGGAACAGAAGAGAAAAAGGGGCGGGGCCAATGTCGGTGGCGGGAGGCGAGAGCGGAGGGCGGCGAGGAAGGCGGCCAATCAGGAAGGAAACTGGACACGGCACAGGGGATACAAAGAAATTAACAGGCACAAATTTAGGGCAAAACAAATAAAAACGGCAAAATACGCGAGCAGACGGCAGAAACAGACAAGCACAAATTTAGGGCAAAACAAATAAAAACAGCAAAATACGCGAGCAGACGGCAGAAACAGACAAGCACAAATTACGGGCAAAACGAGGAAAAACAGCAAAATACGCGAGCAGACGGCAGAAACAGACAAGCACAAATTACGGGCAAAACAAGGAAAAACAGCAAAATACGCGAGCAGACGGCAGAAACAGACAAGCACAAATTTAGGGCAAAACAAGGGAAAACAGCAAAATACGCGAGCAGACGGCAGAAACAGACAAGCACAAATTTAGGGCAAAACAACTGGGAAACCAGAGGGGAGCGACCACGGCGTCAGCGAGGCCGCGGCGAGGCAGAAGGCAGGCAGAGGGGAACACACGCAGCAGCTTGATACACGTCCCTCTCGATCTTTTCCACAGAATTCGGAAAGAAGAGGACGGTCAGACCCAGGAGAGCACACCAAGTCCAAAGACAAGGAACCTGCTCAGAGTAAAAAATCTCAATTTAAAAAAAAAGAAGGTAGCCAGTATTAGAGTAATCAACCATGCCGAGAATACTGAGGACACAGTTGAAAAACGGGGAGTGGGCATTGACAATGTTGGACAGTGCAGCAGAAATCAGTATAGCGCGCAAGATCTTGATGAGTCATCTGGAGACAGTGGACACGAATGAATACATTCAGGTTGAAACTGCCGACGCCAGACTTAGCGAGCCCCATAAAATATACGAAATAACATTGCGTATAGAGGGTGATAAGACTAGGAAAATTAAGGGTCTATTTTGGGATAAACTCTCAAAAGGCTAGGATATTCTGTTAGCTGAAAAAGATTGGCCCCCAGAGTTTGTCAGGGAGTGCCCTCGTGGCGAAGAAGTGATTATGCCTGCCTTCTCGAATCACAGTCCGATTCACAAAAAAATATACATATGCAAGGAAATGGGCAGTAGCCCAGGCACCTGCATTATATAAAAATTATGTAGGATGGGATGAGGACTCTCCTCCTCACAAAATCCAATTAAAAAGTGAACCAACTGCCCAACGGCAGTATCCCATAAAGCAAGAAGCTAAAAAACAAGTCAGGGAGATCTTAGATCAACTTCAATACCAGGGGGTGATTAAAACATGCACCTCTCAAATGAACAATCCTTTGTTTCCTGTCTCCAAGCCAGACAATTCATATCGTCTAATTTTGGACTACAGACACCTTAATACATGTTGCAAAACCTTTGCAGTACAAAACTCGCATAGTGCAGCCCTAATGAATAATATAGTTAGGAAAAAATTTAAAACGACATTAGACATATCTAATGGTTTCTTTTGTCAAAACATTGCACCAGAAAGCAGATATTTGACCGCTTTCTCTGCATTTGGGTCACAGAAAAAATTCTGTCGACTCCCACAGGGGTTCAAGAACAGCCCAGGACTATTCTCAGCTAGGGTAACAGAGTTACTACAAATCTATGATGATGAAGCGTTGTCTTACGTAGATGATATTTATCTCACAGACGATGACTTGGATACTCACTTGAAAAGAAGTGAACACCATTATACTTGGGTTTGCAGCAGAGGGTTACAAATTCAACTTTATCAAGTGAAGGGAAAAGCCTAGCGGACAACTTCTTAGAGAAGAGCGCTGTACTCCAAGCTCCAAAAACGCTGAAGAATTTACAATCCATACTAGGTTTTCTGAATTTCGGAAGAACTTACATTCTAAATTACGCAGAGAGGGTTAAACCTCTCTACGAACTAATTAAACCTGATTTTAAACAAATCAATTGGACTCAAAAACACACAGAAATGTTGAGATCGCTGCAAACAGACGTGTTAGCAAAAACAAAATTAGATACACGTGACAACACACGTGATCTTGTAATCCGAGTCATCCCAGGAAGATGCGGATTCACGTACCTAACCTCTAATGAGGGAGAAAAGGTACCAATAGCTTACAAATCACATTTGTACACAAAGGCTGAAATAAAATTCAGTTCAACGGAGAAAATTCTAACTGCGGTTCAGACTACTGTAGCTAAAGAAAGGCCCCTAGCACAAGGTAGACGAATAATAATCGTAACACCTATACCGGCTTTAGAAGCGGTAACTAAAGCAAGCATTCCTAATGCTAAAGCTTTGCATCCGAGATGGATTCAGTGGGTTAATTCTCTTGCTGCAACAGACGTAGTTTACGAATTTGATCCTAACTTAAAAACACAGGAATTTTTACAATATGAATATGAATGTCCTCTGCCAATTGAAATCCTGCCTCTCGAAGAATACGGAAGTATTATATATACTGACGGATCAGCACAACCCGCAGTTGGGGGTAAGCAAGCTTACAGTGCTGCGTGCGCGATTGTTAAAGGTCGATGGCACAAAGGAAAATTTAGACCATTGGTCACTAAAACACAATCTCTAGGAGATTACTCGGCTCAACGAGCTGAATTAGTAGCATTTAAGATGGCGCTAGAAAATACCGATCGCGAATTCCCCACACTAATAGTGTGCGATTCTTTTTATTGCGTACAATCTTATAATGAATACTTGCAGAATTGGGTGGAAAATGGTTTCAAAGATGCAAAAGGTGGCACAATAAAGCATAAAATGCTTTGGGAACAGGTAGTTCTTTTACAGAAAGAACTACAAAAGACTCACGTGATACATACACTGAGTCATCAACGTGATGGCGTTCACGTTGCAGGGAATTCATTGGCTGATGAAGCCGCAAAGGCAGCTGTGCAAACGGCTTCCGTAGCTGCGATAACTCGGTCACAAACAAAAATAGACAGCGATATTCTACAAGCTGTCAGTGCGTCAGTAAACAATGATAAGAAAACACTCCCAAAAGGCTTTCCTGAAAAGTACTTGTACTTAACTGATACAAATAATGTTCCTTTTGCTCGAATCCCTGGAGTGGGGGATAGAGTAATTCCAAACAGGGAACACAGATTAGGACTAATCAAAGCGGCACACGAAGGGCTTGCTTCTGCACACGCTGGCGTTTCCGCAACAATATCACTATTAAAACAGAGATATTGGTGGCCTCGCTTGAGAATACAAACTAAAAAGTATGTATTAGAATGCGACATATGCCAAAGGATAAAAGTATCAACAGTAAAACGACCAGCGCAGACACCCCTTCTCATCTCGGATAAACCATTTGCATGCGTTTACCTGGACCACTGTGGTCCCCTACAAAAGGGACGGCAACTATAGATATATCATGGTAGCAGTGGATTCCTGTACGAGGTTCATATGGATGTGGCCCCAGCGCTCGGCTGACGCTAGAACGGTTATAAAAGATTTGCAAGTCTTTATCGGCACATACGCAATTACCACGTTCCATTCTGGCCTGGGTCCTGCTTTCAGCTCTCGAGCTTATAAGGAGGCCATGGCCAGCATGGGAATTGGGTTGCGGTATTCTTGTCCGTCGCACCCCGAAGGGAACAGTGTGGTAGAAAGAAAAAACCGTGACATAAAGCAATCTATAACAGCGAAGGTATTAGGTTCAGGCGCTGGGTGGGTCAAACATTTAATAAGTGTCCAGACTAGTCTTAACAACATGCCAAGAAATTCTCTAAAAGGTTTCAGCCCATACGAACTATTGTTCGGAATTAGAATGCATGTTCAGGACCTCGATAGTCAGATGTCAGTGGTACAAGAAGAAACAACGCACTTTGATGTAAAGGATCGTTTGGCTGTTTTACAGGAACTGAATGAAACAAGAAAATCATTAAGCAACATAAAGTTAAAGCAACAGCCAAGTACCACTGACGAGGCACCACCAGCAACAGCCCCAGCAAGGCCTGTCTGGATTCCAAAGATTGGGGATCTAGTCAGAGAAAAGATCGCGGTTAAGAAGGAATTTGGGCCTTCTTACAGAAAAGCAGTACCTGTCTTAGCAGTCACCGGAACAAGATCAGTTGTGCTACCGCCCCTTGCTGGTAAAAAGGAGAACAGAGTTGTGTCTATCGATCTGGTAAAACCACAAGCATGTGGCCTATAATCAACAGTAGGCCCAGTGGACTCCCAAGAAACAACAGAATACCCAAACTTGCAACAATCCAAGAGGTTCAAACTGAAAGACTAATCACATTCGATCAGCCTGCAGTGCACAATGAAGGACTATGCAATAATGCCATGGAACTCGTGCCTCTTGAGACACAGATTGAAACAGTTCGTCAAGAAACAACACCAGTCTACAATGATGTGGCATCAGAAAGTGCTACAGAGAGACAGATTGAAAGAACAATCCCATCAATTGACAGAACTGCCTCTGGTTATTTCATCAACTTCAACAACTTCTCTGAAGATTTAAATGACCCCGAAGTGATGCCAGAAACAAAAAAAACTTTTAAAGAAAAAGCAACGGAACTCTTTCATCAACTGAAGGAAATCTACCTAATTTCCCCTTGGATAGAGTTCTGGTTCGGTCTAGGTGTATTTTTCCTCCTGCTTTGGCTCATCATGGTACTGTGTTTGGGAAAATTCATTGAAGGAAAATATATTACAATGGACACAGCAAGTCAGAACATCAACCTAGTCCTGAAACCACACAGATCATCCCACGTGAAAAAAAGAGAACTGTCAACAGTAAATGTCACAGCAATTCCAATACCTGGTGGGGTAGTATGGGAGAAAACAGACTATGAGATCCATGGTCCGGTCGAAATCCTGAAGTATCCTCATCAACTAAAGGTTTCCTTAAGTGACTTTGTAACACCTAGTACATTCTCTGATGATTGGGACTTTAACAGTATTAATGACATGATGTCTGATTTAGTAATGTCAGCTAGATTCACAGATCATGATTATTTACAAGGTTCATCTAGTTATGAGCAATTATTCTGTTACACCCACTATGGGGATCATTACTTGCATAAATCTGCACAGCCTAGAAATGTTTTTATGTATAATCAATGGGAACATTGTTCTACACCACCTAAAAGCAGTTCTAAAGCATTTTTTGAGAAATTCAAACACTTCTCAGGGTTTAACACCAGTGATGCAGAAACGTTTTATTACAAACTGTTAGATAAAACAGGAATGAAAACAATGCTGACAAATTCTAAATTGATATATTCAGAAGCATTTTATGACAAAATGATGACATTTGGTTTTGATTATTGGAAAAATAATATTGAAACGAAAACAATTTGGGGTACAAAAGATTGGCAGGTGCAAGGCATTGAAGCACTATTTAGAACCTGCATGATACCAGAACAAATGTTATTTTTAAATGACACAATACACCAAACATCTTGTCTTGGCCTAGCTAAGATCAAAGACCTTAAAACACCGTCTATACCGAAGCCAATACCTGAGAATACAACCACAGATATTGAGTTAGACGTGTCACAAATTTTACATTTCAACAGAACACATCCTGATTGGAAAAAGTGGTTAATCTGGCCTACAGACACAAATAGCTGTCAAGATAGATTCCTGAATAAAACACAGGGGTTAAAAATGACCAGATTAGATTCGAGATATTCCCAGAGACAACATCCAGGGATTATAACAACATACAGTGTAGGGAAACTCTGCCTTGAATGGCTAAAAACATCCACACTGGCTGAAATTAAGCAACACTTGTCTTTACTAAAAGATGGTGCTGATTTGCGCGATTTCATTCTTGGACCACGCAAACAGCGTCAAAAGCGTTTCATAGCGACCAGTATCTATGCTGCTTACAACGAGGCTTGGAAAGTAAAGCAAATTGAAACTGCTGAAAAAATACGAGAAATTGATCGTATTAAGTTGGAGAAATCACTTTCTGTGGTAGACAATGGGTTAATGACTCTGTCTTCCAGAATATATTCGTTGGACAATATTGTATCCTCTGCCTTTGATGTGATAGACAGAGACTTGCTAATGTTACAACATGGCCAGTCGCAATTACGTTCTATTATAGAATTAGGCTGGATGAAGTAGTGTGGCTCACTGGTTAGAGGCGGCAGACCCGAGAGCAGAGGACGGCCCGGGACCAGGGTTCGATTCCCGGCGCGGCAGGTTTCTGGACCAGGGTCAGCGGACTCGATAATTCTCTCGCCTCGGTGCCCACTCTGATCAGCAATCACACTCGGCAACTCTGGGCATTAGCTTGCCTCATCTTCACTAACGGCCCCACCAGACCGCCGGGGATGCCTGGTCTCACCCTGGAGATACCCATTAAGGGACCATCTCTCAGGGAAGCCAGGAAGGGTTTCGCAGCGGTCGAAGCGCCTTGGGACCCTACGGGTAAGTAGTGCGCTATATAAATGCCTATACATTTACATTTACATTTACGCTGCAAAATCTTCGTTCAGGCTATGTGCCTTGGCGTTTAATCAACACGACGTCATTATTTTCCAGTTTTAACCTTACTGATAAACAGATCAGTTTGGCACAGAAAGGAGCAGACTATACAATCCTGAGCATCGAAAAACTCGAGAGATTACCATTGACAATGTCAGAGAGTCCTGTCATTGAATGGATAATACACGGAATTATCACAATTCCGATAACAACTTTCCGATTTAAAAAGTGCCTTGAGTACATACCTGCTGGCCAATATGAACAATTGGGTAAAGGATATATAAAATCTGAATGGAAATTACCATACACTCATTCTTGCTATAGTGACAGTGACAAAAATGTATTTCTTAGTGGTGAGAACTGTAAACATTCACTAAGCGGTATACTTTTGTGTCAGGGTATTAATTTACACGGAGCATGTGATGGAAATTCAAACAACCTTTCATGCCACCAGCTAGTCACACCTGCGACTCAGATAGAGCCCTTCTTTATGCAACTTTCGAACGGGAGTTACATTCTTAGAACGGATCACAGATGTTGTGGCCTCGTGCCAGGGAAAAGTTATCTAGTAGAAGTAACATCCATGGTCAAATGCTATATGCAAGCATTGTTTCCGAGTGGGCCTGCAGACACAGTGACTCCCATCTGGCCTCGTCTGAATCTCTATTCTATACGAATTGATACATTAAGCACAATGAAATCTGTACTTTTACAGACAACAGTGCCTATAACGTCATCTAAAGAGACGTATGATCTTCTAGTTGCAAGGACAGCTACTGAAGTTCATGACCTTTTATCAACAAATTGCCCCGTGCATTTCGTAGAAATGTTGAACCAACTCCTTAACATGTCTAGTGCAACAAGCATCCCAGGCATATTTAAGACAGTCTTTACGGGACTGCTAACACCCTTCCAGGCAATTTTGGGAATCGTTCCTAATTTTGTACACTCTGTTTTTGGCGGCATACCATTATTTTTGGGACTCGTCGCAGGGATTCTTTTTTTGACCCTCCTGCTTCGTTATGGCAAGCCAAAACTCAGACATAGCTCCCATGGGAATGGAAGAGACAATCCTAGCAATGCGCTACCGGGACAGGATAACTAACGTCCTTGGATTGGCCAGGCTGAGAGATCTAAACATGACCTGGTTCCTTTCATTCAGACCGATATGGCAAAATTGCATTTTACCTGTGCTACGGTGTATGCTTTGCGGCGATGAATGTGTGTTGGACATCTGTCTTTCACTTCCATCAGCAGTACCAATGGACGTCGATACTTTGCTCAGTCCAATAACGGCTCACGCATTGTGTTGTCCCCAGCGGCTACCAATCCTGATGACGGCATTCGTGGAGACTCCTGTGCTACAACCAAGTGGTAACAGTGGAGTGAGTGACAAAAGCAACATCATCCAGGTACAACGTTCTGTGAGCATTGCTGGTCCCGACTATGATGACAGCAATCATTCTCACACCTGCCAAGTTACAGCGCTATCTAATTTGGTTGAACTATCACCTGAATTTGTAGACCAATTCTTTTAGAGCCTGTCTGATACGATGTTCTCACCCGTACAGAAACAATAACTTTTAGAAGCTTTTCCGACACACAGCGTTCCCATGAACTCTGAATTCGGCCTTCAGTTTTGATCAACAAAAACTGCAAAAAGCTTTGGAACTCTATGTTTCCCCGTTCAAGCATTACATTTTTTTTTGATTTGGACAATTTTTCTAATATTGACTTTTTTTTTTGGGCACGAACAATTCTTTGCTTAGCGTAAAAACTATTCTTAGAGAACAGAAGCTTCACACTTCTATTTCTAAACACATCTAGAGACATAACAATATTACACCAGCCTCTAGCACATGTTATTACAATGCATTTATATGTGATGATTTATCTCGCCCTTCTTCTGTCAGAGATACTTCATGTGTAATTCTTTTGCATAATCGTTCAATAATTTCATATGCAATAATTTTTTGAATGATTTCTATGCTTTAAAAAACGTACAGTACCTAAATTTCATGTATTTCAAATACGCCTATTTCGAATGCATTTATGTATTTTGGGGTGGGCAATGTTACACATGCATCTAATTGCTTTAGTTTTAGTAATTTGATGGACATGAATACGTGGAGTGGGTGTTGCGTGTTTATCTAGGTTCCTGATCGATACTGTGACCTTATGCCCCTATTCGGCTATAAATCCATTTATTCCCTATATTGGCATAACCGTTCAAGTGCGATTTTCAGAAAAGTCATCTCTGGCCTCACACGAACAGAGCCACATTCCAGCATAGTTCTCTGCCACTTCCTTTGCGACCAATTAGTGCAATGACAGAGCAGAAGTCACTATCTGATATTCCTAGATTAACACTCCGAGTTCTTCAACAAGATAAAAACTCAGCAAACCTGGAAATCCCCGCTTGCTGTGTTTTGATTAGTAATGGAACTCTAATGAGCAACTGATAACTATCACTTCCTAGTGACATCTTTAATTGACGTCTTATGTCCAGCAAACGTGCGTCAAACCCGGCACCTGTCAGGTATAAATATTACCAACGTTGCCTTAAGCAATGAGCTACTGTTGCTGATGCTAGCTGCCTGCAAGACTCCGTGTTGGTGAATCTAGCACTCTGTCGCTGCAGCCTGCTGTCCCTGTGGTGGTGAAGCTACTGATACCATTATCGCTGCTAAAGCGCGAACGATGGTGCAGTACTCTTAGGAGCTGAACAGCCGTCCCTCTGCGAAGACATCCAGCAGATTCCAGCTGCCCGCGGATGCTGTCCCCCCTCCTTCCTCGACGCGCTGAAGAGACCCGCTGCCTTTCTCGTGCAGAGAAATCCAGCTCCGGCGTTTCCGGTCTACCCTCGCGGGTGACTGGGATATCGAGAGTGACCCCTGAAGGAGATACCAATCCTCCATCATTCTATTCAGAGGTATGGTGTTGACTAAACCCTTAGACGAGAATTCTTGAAACAAACCTTGGCAAAACCAACTTAACTTAAAGCTACTTACGTACTCCCCTTCCACGTGTTAGGCTTAGGTCAGGCACACTGGGGTAGGCTTAGTTAGAAGCACCAGTTGAGTATGTTAGCCTAAGTTATATATGACTTTATATATGTTTTATTACTTTTAAACCATTGTATGGCTAAGAAACCATATCAATGCTTTTACAGTTCTATTTCGCAATACTTATCTTACTGTACGTACTTTTTATAATAACAAGTCTTGCAATTGTGGCAATACATTTCTCTTGTACGAGAAGAAAGACTGTTCAATAAATGTTAACCCTTTATTGACAAACGCCTGTCTCTCTATTCTCTACATCTCGTGAAAGTAAACTGCACTAGTCTGACTGAGTGAAATACATGTCTATTGTTTCACACGACCCTAGAGATTGACTCTTGATCTGAGGAGCAAAGTTGTCATGTTGCACGGTTGTTGGAAAACTGAATCCCTTCTTGTCTGTGCCAAGGAAGCTGATCACTTCCTATGCAGAGAAGAAAGTTTCCAGTGACCTCTGAGCTAGTTGGTAACACACCCAATTAAGTTTAGCATAGTCAGTGGAGGCCTGGAATATCCGCAGTTCCACGTCAATACTACTGTTTATGTTATTCCAATGCGCAGGGCCTAGTGGGAAACTAGGAACTACACTACACTATTTTATTCACCTCTCTAAGGTCAATCACAAATATGTACACAGGTGGCTGGGACGGGTCAGTTTGTTTCAAAACAGGCAGAACAGGACTATTGCAAACATTGCCTCTTGTCTCTTCAATCACATCTTTTTCAATCAAATCATAAATGATCGCTAACAACGCTTTTTCACCTTCACTGGAGATCTTGTATTGGGGAATGCGCGGCATTCTAACATTGGCTTTCAATGTCACAACATATGGTGGTATTTCCAAGAGACCTACATCGTTCGGACCAGTAGCCCAAAGAATATCAGGTAGAGACAGTAATTCTGTTGGAATTCTATCCCTTGACAAATACATTGGAGAAACCACTTTCTTACCTAGTGTAAGTTGTACTCCCGAAGGAGTACAACTGTCCCTCAGACTGAGTGGTCGCTCCCCAGTGTCCCCTCGTGACACTCGGTATCGTTGTGCTGCTTTTGCCCTGATTTCTACCTATTTGCATTTGCCTGCTGTGTGCCTGCCTGCCGAGTTGTTGTATCTGTTAATTAATTAATTAATCGTGCCGCTTTCACCGTACTCGGTAGCGTTGTACCGCTTTTGCCATTGTTTTCTGCCCAATTGCATTAGCCTGCTGTGTGCCTGCCTGCCGAGTTGTTCTCTTTGCTATTTAAATAATTAATAGTGCCGCTTTCACTACATTTGCGCGCTCTGACTAGCGCGACGCTGTGCTCCCCCCTCCGCCTCCATTTTGTTGTTGTTGTGATCCCTGGAGCCCGCCCCGCCTCCCAGCTGAGCCGCCCTCGCCCCTCCCCCTCCACTATCCATATATGACAGTAGTTCCCGCGCGCAGCGTTTACGCGCAGCGACCGCGCCCCATCCGCGCCGAAGGTGCGCCAAAGGTAAGCCCGTCTACGCCCGTCCGCACCTGGACCGCTCCCAGCGCCATACCCCCTGCCCCTCGCGCTGCCCAGCCCTCCCGCATTACCTACGATGCCGCCACCCTCCTAGCCCTTAACCCCGGTCGAGCCCCCAACTGCGTCCAAGCCGCTCCTGGACACACCCATGGACCTTTCTCCTGCTACTCCTGCAAATTCAGCGGCACCGACAACATCTCCGCCACAACTACACCACTGACTCCCGACCCCAACCACCTACAATGCATCCTTCTCAACACCCGATCGGTGCACAGGCACGCCATTGACCTATGGAACCTACTAGACACCTTCTCTCCAGACGTCGCCTTCCTTACGGAAACATGGATGAATGCTTCCTCCGCTCCAGACATCACCATTGCCATCCCTGAAGACTATAAGATCACTCGCAAAGACCGTACCAGCCACACAGGAGGAGGAATCGCTATCGTCCATAAGAAATCTATCCGCATCTCAACCAGCTCTGACACCAACCTCGCCAACTCCGAACACCTTCACTTCCAGATCCACATCGACCCCAAAACCACACTCAGAGGCACTCTCCTCTACAGACCACCAGGACCCCGCGCAAAATTCAGTGAAGACATCACGGACTTCATCTCTCCACACGCGCTCCCCTCCAAAGACTATATTCTTCTGGGAGACCTCAACTTTCACCTTGAAAAGATAAACGACCACAACACCGCCACCCTCGTGGGCAACCTCGCCAACCTCGGACTTAAACAACTAGTCACTTCCCCCACCCACATCGCAGGTCACACACTCGACCCCATCTTCACTTCCAGCAATCATGTCTCCTTCAGCCACACTACGGATCTCCTATGGACCGACCACAGCTGCGTCCACTTCACCTACAACAAGCCGAAACCCATCAACCACTCCCAACCTACCCTGCAAAGAAACTGGAACAAAATCACCACGGACCAAATCTCCGCATCGCTCCTTCGAAACTCCCCAGCCCTCTCCTCTAACGCCAACGAAGCCGCCGCCAACCTCACCCTATGGTTATCCAACACCGCCGACACCTTAGCACCACTGAAAAAACGTCAAAGCAAACCTGGCAGCAAGAAGGCCTCATGGTTCAACGATGATCTTAAGAAATCCAAGAAACTCTGCCGCTCCCTTGAAAAAGCCTGGAAAAAAGACCCAACCACCAGCACCAAAGACGCCTTCAAAAGCGCCACCCGCACTCACCACCAACTGATCCGAAAAGCCAAGAAAACAGCATTCAAGGATCGACTTGACAACAACGCCCACAACAGCAAGGAACTTTTCAACATCGTCAAGGAATTTTCCAACCCCTCGGCCAACTCCAACGACATCACCCCCTCTCAAACCCTCTGCGACTCCCTAGCCTCTTTTTTCCACAACAAGATTGCAGACATCCACAACAGCTTTGACAACCAACCCGGAAACCAACCCACCCTACCATCTGCTGACCATCTTCCCCCCATAAACACCCTTGACGCCTGGAACCCAATCTCCACTGAGGACACCATCCGCCTGATGAATTCCATCCACTCTGGATCCCCCACAGACCCATGCCCTCACCACATCTTCAACAAAGCAGACTCCGTCATAGCACCTCACCTCCGAGACGTCATCAACTGCTCCTTCAACTCCGCTACCTTCCCAGAAGACTGGAAACACGCTGAACTCACCGCCCTTCTGAAAAAACCAACAGCGGACCCCACCGAACTCAAAAATTACCGCCCCATCTCGCTTCTTCCATTCCCGGCCAAAGTCATCGAGAAAGCCGTCAACAACCAGCTCGCCGCCTTCCTCGAAGCCAACAAATCCCTCGACCCCTCACAATCTGGCTTCCGAGCCAAACACAGCACTGAGACCGCCCTCATCGCAGCAACAGACGACATTCGAACTCTACTGGACAATGGAGACACAGTCGCCCTCATCCTCCTCGACCTCTCTGCAGCATTCGACACAGTCTGCCACAGCACCCTTCTACAACGCCTCAATAACATCGGAATCCAAGGAAAAGCACTCGAATGGATCACCTCGTTCCTCACCGGAAGAACCCAGAGAGTCCGCCTTCCCCCATTCAAGTCCGAGGCCTCTGAAGTCATCTGCGGCGTACCTCAAGGATCCTCACTCAGTCCCACCCTCTTCAACGTATACATGAGCCCCCTCGCGGCCATCGCCCGCCAACACAACCTCAACATCATCTCTTACGCGGATGACACTCAACTGATCCTTTCTCTCACCAATGACCCCGGCACCGCCAAAACTAACCTACACGAAGGAATGAAAAAAGTCGCCGAATGGATGAAACAAAGCCGTCTGAAACTGAACTCAGACAAAACTGAAGTCCTCATCTTAGGTACATCCCCCTCTGCTTGGGACGACTCCTGGTGGCCGGAAGCCCTCGGAAAAGCACCCATCCCGACAGACCACGCACGGAACCTTGGCGTCATCCTGGATTCTTCACTCTCAATGAACAGACAAGTCAGCGCCGTATCCTCTTCCTGCTTCAACATTCTTTGCATGCTCAGAAAAACATTCCGCTGGATCCCCTCCGAAACAAGGAAAACAGTCACCCACGCTCTGGTCACGAGCCGACTGGACTACGGAAACACCCTCTACGCAGGTACCACCGCTAAACTCCAGAAGAAACTCCAACGAATCCAAAACGCCTCAGCCAGGATCATATTAGACATCCCACGCAACGAACACATCTCTGGTCACCTTAAAGACCTCCACTGGCTTCCCGTCAATAAGAGGATCACTTTCCGACTGCTTACCCACGCACACAAATCACTCTACGACATTGGACCAGATTGCCTCAACTCTGGACTGTCCTTCTACACCCCCTCCCGTCAACTACGTTCTTCCAGCCAAGCCCTCGCCACTGTACCTCGCATCAACAAGACCACCATGGGAGGCAGATCCTTTTCATACCTGGCTGCTAAAACATGGAACTCACTCCCCGCTTACCTTCGCCTCACCCAGAACCACCTAGCGTTCAGAAAGCAGCTTAAAACGTGGATATTTGACAAATAATCCTCCTCCCCTTCCTAAGCGCCTTGAAACCCCCTGGGTATGTAGTGCACTATACAAATTTTATGACTTGACTTGACTTGACTTGACAATCTTTTTAACAGGTCCAATCCCAACAAGTTTTCACCACAACCTGTTGTTAAAATAAGGGGTGCTTCGAATTCACAAGGACCAACAGACAGGGACATAGGACATGAAATCGGGTTTCTAACCGGGGCGCCAGTAAAACCTACAGAAACATTCATTTCGCCAGACAAAGGTGCGCTAGGGAGTTTTGAGTGCATCATGGAACTCTTTGTAGCACCAGTCTCCAACAGAAAAGGTTCTGACACACCTGATGTAATCACCTCAACGTATGGTCCACTCTGATCTACTGGAACTTAAACAACTCCCTCTCTTTGTCTATGGCTGTCCTAGCAATCATTACCTTCCATGTATTCATCTTCTGCATAGTAATCATCAGCATAGTACTGAGCTGTCCTAGCAGATGCGTTATTCTGCTGATCAAACGTATTCATAGAATCCTGAGGCGGAAAGGAGCATGCATTCTGATGGACGTTTCCACGTCCTCTACCTCTAGGTGTTTGCTGAAAACCTCTACCTCTTGTGTTTGACACACCATTTGCGAGCTGTAACAGGATAGGACAGCTATACTTAAAATGACCCTCTTCCTTGCAATACGAACACTGATTGGGACCCACAGGAACACGTGGCTGAGTATACTCTACTCTTGGCTTTTGAAACTGTTGAGGTTGCTGATAATTATTCTGATAGTTATTCTGACCGCCATGATTCTGGCCACCACCACCACGTGGCGGGTATGCTTGATGTAACAGGACCTTCGTTTTCAACTCTTTAGTTTTCTTTTCTACTCTATCTTTCTCATCTTTGTCTCTATTTTCATAATATTGCACAGTAGCCAATATCTGTGCTGAAGAGGAAACTGCCCATGAACTCTCTGAATCCTTCAACTTCTTACACAACTCTGGAAGCCGATTGTGCACGAATTTATCGACGAACAGTCGCTGACCACCTTCTGTGCTCATATCTTGACCACTGTGGTCGACAAACGTTTTCAAACCTGGTGAAGAAATCCGACACCGTTTCATCTTTCTTCTCCTTACATGCAGACAACTTATCCCAATTTACTCGCAATTCGAGCATCAAAGTCTTCATATACGTAATAATTTTACCAGGGAGCTCTGCTACTAAAGGCTCTGGTTTAGCACCACCAACTTGTCTATCATCAGCAGCGGTAATATTTCCCCATGTGTCGCCTAGCTCTTGATCGTGATCCGTATGACGAATCTTTTCCCATAAAGGCTGTGGAACAACATTTCCAAACAACATGTCTACATCGGCTAAATTCATGATACAGGAGCTTGCAGTCTGGTTTAACTCCTTATAATATCCTGCAGGATTTTTACGGGGATCAGGCAATGTCTGCTTTAAAGCCAAAACCTCAGATCTTTTCCAAGGGACATGTACCCATACACGTTGGAAATGTGGTGGAATGGCTGGATTCGCGTTCGCATCACCTTCCCTCCAAACTGGGGGAACTTCTCTCATGGGATACTGTCTTCCCTTTTTCTTGACAGAGGAATCATAATCAAACAATGACTTGGAAACACCTTCAGTCCTAAGTGATAACAACGTCACAACGGCTTTCCTAACATCTGAACCCACAATTGTACCTTTTGAAAATTTGAACCGCACATGGTTCAACTCGGGCGGGCTAGAGTCCAAATCATTCTCCTCTAAATCCTCGCATAGGAAAACACACATTTTCTCGAAAACGTACCTCTGCTTTGATGCTTCCCACTGATGGAAAACATCCATAACAGATTCTAGATCATATATTGTCGGGTTAGTCACCCATCTATGTGCCAAACGATCCAATATTTCTTTCTACCTAGAATCAGGCTGTTGGCTACGCAACTGCTTGTGTTCAGGGGCATGAGTCGGGCTTGTCACTCCAAACAAAGGATATAGAAGACTAGAAACAGTGCTTGCCACTCTCTGGCGGACAGACGGAGAGGTCGAGGAAAAGACAAGTGGGAAGGCAAGGTGAGACGAGGCAGATGCAGAGGCACTGTCAGTAGGAGTACCAGGAGTGGTAGTTGATACAATAGTTAGAGTTGGAGGAAGTATAGGAAGAGCAGGTGTAAAAGCCGTTGGCCCTTGGGGAGGCTGCACCGGAGGAACAGGAGCCAGCTGAAGAGCAGCTGGTGGGTGCTGTGGAGGAACAGGACTTTTTAATCGTAACAAGGGAACCCAAGAGGTACCTAGGGACCATGGGCAATTGACTATTACAAAGAACAACGGTCCTTAGGATTAAGAACATGAACAATTGAATGAAATATAGACTGCAGTCAGTACTATATCAAAATATTTCAGTGCCCAGCCGGGCCTGAAAAGTTTTATTCGAAAATAGGCATAGATAAGCAAGACCGCCAGAGGGGTCCAATTCATTAACTGATAGGGTACAAGCCTGTACCTATCCAGAGGACACACGAACAAGGTTCGGGAGTGAGAAAAATAGGAAAGGAAAAAAGGTTTAAAGAATATCAGGCAAAGAGAACGTGGGATCCGGATTCTCGCGGAGTCGAAACAGTGCCATTGAGCACGCCGACTGATCTCTGCCTGATTCGTGAGCAAGGCAGCAGCGACTGCAAAATAACGCGAATGGATTAATTTTAGTCCATACCCCCAATTGAAAAAGATTTTACCTCAAGCGACTGATAATAATCAGCTCTCCACTTACTAGGATTTTGAGGAACCATCCCTCAATCCACCGGCGTCAATCCACCCCTATCTAGACCTACTGGAGCATCACAGCTCTGACAGGCTCTTCAAAAGTACAAACAGGCAAATTAATACAAAGTCCTGATGATGATCCATGTTCACTAGGAGCCAGGGATCGAAACGTCGTCGACACTTTTAGCAATTCTGTAATCTTTTCCATTGTGTTAAATTTTGTTACAGTAATTTTCTGTCCGAACTTGCTTTAAAATTGTGGTAATAATGCAAGGGACAGTTGGCTCCCACGTTCTCTTTGCCTGATATTCTTTAAACCTTTTTTCCTTTCCTATTTTTCTCACTCCCGAACCTTGTTCGTGTGTCCTCTGGATAGGTACAGGCTTGTACCCTATCAGTTAATGAATTGGACCCCTCTGGCGGTCTTGCTTATCTATGCCTATTTTCGAATAAAACTTTTCAGGCCCGGCTGGGTACTGAAATATTTTGATATAGTACTGACTGCAGTCTATATTTCATTCAATTGTTCATGTTCTTAATTCTAAGGACCGTTGTTCTTTGTAATAGTGGAGGAACAGGAGGCACAATAACCATGGGTTGCACAACTAAAGGTTGTGGAGGTGCTGTAGCATTTTGCGCATATGGGGGTGGTGAACTTAACAAATGCGACATTAGGGGATCTTTTTCAAGCTCTTTTGCTGCTTCTTGCTGAAGAGGCGGCAAAACTGGATAACATTTATCTATTACCATTTTACGTTGCCTGTGCAACTGCTCACTCATCTGTTCTTCTTCATTGTCTTTATACTGCCTAGCAGCTTGCATTATCGAGATACCCCTTTCTCTCTTATTTGTCTTCTCTAATTTAATTTCTTTTTGTCATCGAGAAAGCGGTCAACAACCAGCTCGCCGCTTTTCTCGAAGCCAACAAATCCCTCGACTCCTCACAATCTGGCTTCCGAGCAAAACACAGCACTGAAACCGCCCTCATCGCAGCAACAGACGACATTCGAACTCTACTGGACAATGGAGACACAGTCGCCCTCATCCTCCTCGACCTCTCTGCAGCATTCGACACAGTCTGCCACAGCACCCTTTTACAACGCCTCAGCAACATCGGAATACATGGAAAAGCACTTGAATGGATCACCTCGTTCCTCACCGGAAGAACCCAGAGAGTCCGCCTTCCACCATTCAAGTCCGAGGCCACCGAAGTCATCTGTGGCGTACCACAAGGATCCTCTCTCAGCCCCACCCTCTTCAACGTATACATGAGCCCCCTCGCGACCATCGCCCGCCAACACAACCTCAACATCATCTCTTACGCGGATGACACTCAACTGATCCTTTCTCTCACCAAGGACCCCAACACCGCCAAAACTAACCTACACGAAGGAATGAAAGAAGTTGCTGAATGGATGAAACACAGCCGTCTGAAACTGAACTCCGATAAAACAGAAGTCCTCATCCTAGGTACATCCCCCTCTGCATGGGACGACTCCTGGTGGCCGGAAGCCCTTGGAAAAGCACCCATCCCGACAGATCACGCACGGAACCTAGGGGTTATCCTGGATTCTTCACTTTCAATGAACAGACAAGTCAGCGCCGTATCCTCATCCTGCTTCAACATTCTTCGCATGCTCAAAAAAACATTTCGCTGGATCCCCACTGAAACCAGGAAAACAGTCACCCATGCTCTGGTCACGAGCCGACTGGACTACGGAAACACCCTCTACGCAGGCACTACCGCTAAACTTCAAAAGAAACTCCAACAAATCCAAAACGCCTCAGCCAGAATCATATTAGACATCCCACGCAACGAACACATCTCTGGTCACCTGAAAGACCTCCACTGGCTACCCGTCATTAAGAGAATCACTTTCCGACTGCTAACCCACGCACACAAATCACTCTACGACATCGGACCAGAATGCCTCAATTCAAGACTGACCTTCTACACCCCCTCCCGCCAACTACGCTCCTCCAGCCAAGCCCTCGCCACTATACCTCGCATCAACAAGACCACCATGGGAGGCAGATCCTTCTCCTACCTGGCTGCTAAAACATGGAACTCACTCCCCACTCACCTTCGCCTTACCCAGAACCACCTAGCTTTCAGAAAGCAACTTAAAACGTGGATATTTGACAAGTAATCCTCCCCCCCCTCCTTAGCGCCTTGAGACCCTCTGGGTATGTAGTGCGCTATATAAATTCTCTGACTTGACTTGACTTGACTCCTTACGCCATAAGCGGAAAGAGTCAAACATTGCCGGCCGGGTTTTCTTCTTAAAAAGTTTAACTTCGAGATTGTCTAGGATTTCCGTATCAAAGCTACCATATTGAGGCCATTTTAAAACACCATCCTTGTGGGTGTATTTGATCCACACTTCATTGTATGTGATGGGGCCTACTCCATGTTTCACATACAATTCATAAGTTGGAGTTCCAATCGGAGGAACCGGACACGAGTCCTCCAGTCGGGAGTCCCTATTATTACAACCAAGACAAAACAAATTTCCAAGTCTGCTAAGACCAGGCATCTTCGCTCTCTAGTCTAGCTTCAAACTTCAAAGGATTATCGATTACGATATTTCTTGTGAATACACGAGTCCTTCGGCTTTGGCGCTTGCAAGTTCCAAATCCAAGCGGTCCCAAAGGGGACACCAAACAAACTAAGGACTGGGAGACGCTCCACTTATACTTAACTGAAATATCGATGACGTCACCAGAAGACTCGTCTATCGTTCCGCTCTACCAAACATCAAGGATCCAAATCAGGGCGATAGTCAGGGCAGCAGTCCTTCGTAGCCGTCGGGAAGCGGGGAACCTCGCAGCAAAGCCCTTCGGAACCACGTCGACATACAGGGGTCGCTGAAGTGGCTGGCCGTCCTCCGGAATTTTCACACAAAGCTCCTCACGAACCTCTGGCTTGGACCGGTACCGCTGATACCGCCCCACGTTGTGCGCCAACTGAGGTACTGGGTTTTTCAGAACCGGTACTGATCCGGTAACCCAGCGGTGTCAGGGGCAACACCCAAAGACCTCGAGTACTTTCCTGATTCAGACCACAGAAACATGAGTCTTCTAGGTGAAGTCAAGGATCAAATTTATTGGCTGCAACCAAGTAACAAGCGTCCTAGAAGTACAACAGCATGTAGGTTCCCAGGAGACTGCTCAAATGTATAAAGCCTGGCTTCTTCTTTTATACAGATTTTTAAGCTTCAGGCAAGCATTCTTAGATTTACAGTGCAAACATTCTAGGATTTACAGTGAGCTATTCACATATTTTCATTACAAAAGAAAAAGCAGAGTCATGATGACAAGTATACATTTAGTGTGTCCAGTTCGTGATCAATTACCCGGCAAGGCCCAACATTTCCATCAGATATCGGTGTACCCTCAATAAAACCGGGTTCCTCCTCATCATAAAGCAAAAGGAGAGAAAAGAGCAGGGAGAGGGGTGAGCAAGATTTATGCAGGGTGTGTGCGATGGAAACAGTTTATGGCCTGTTGTGCTTTGATGCAATCTTGTTCAGCCACTGGGAGAGAAACTGACCAAACAGGTTTGGCTCGGGGCAATGGTTCCAGCTTGCCCAGGTCACAGAGAAGTCAATTAAGGTGTACGTGTCCTTTGATATCGAATTCAGCTGTGGTTACAGGCCTATGTGAAGGGCAAGTCACAAAATGGCTGCCAAGCGTAAAATGGAACCCAAGGGTTCAAAAACGAAAATGGAGATTTCATGGTGAAATTGTTACTCGATTATGACTAGAATGCTTGTGCATAGTGTACTAGCCATTATCGGTCTTTTGACACCAAAATCGTCATGCTACGACAAAGTTTGTTGCACGAGTCCAGAATTTTCAGAACTACAGGGTATAGCCCCGGGAAAGGCTGCCGGCCTGATGGTCTTCCTGGAGATCTACTCTTATATGATCCTGTGCTTTGGTCCACATTTATTTCCCTCCTAATGAATCTTATTGCAAGGGGCCACACCATCCCCGATTCGTGGAAAGGAGCTGAGGTGGTAACCATATATAAAAAAGGTGCTAGAGAGGACCCTGCCAACTACAGGCCGATTAGCTTAATCGATGTAATCCAGAAGGTAGTTGGCAGGGTCATTGTCTCCAGGATAGGGTCTTGGATGAAAGAAGGGAACATTCTCTCACACTTCCAGGCAGGTTTCAGACAGAAGGTGGGCACGATGGACCAGGTATTCAGATTTTTTATGGTTTACTGGAAAATCGTGACCATCGGGAAAGGCAGTCTATACCTGGCCTTTATAGACCCAAAGACCACCCTCGACTTGGTGCCCCGGGATAAACTTTGGCAGGTGCTGCAAGACCTGGGCCTCCCCATTTCTCTTCTTGATTTTATTAAGAAACTTCACGAGGGGAACTGTGCCAAAATCAGATGGGGAATCCGGGGCAGTTGACAGAGAGGGTGGCAGTGAACAGGGGGGTATGCCAGGGCTGTGTGTTGGCCCCGACTTTGTTCTCTCTCTTCGTTAATGGCGTGGTAGACCATTTGAGAGAGGACCCAGCCGATGCCCCAGTCCTGGCGGGGGAGAAAACACCTACCCTGCTCTTTGCCGATGACACCCTCCTGATCTCTAAAAGCCCAGCAGGCCTTCAAAAACTGCTGGATAGGTGTCGGTTGTGAAAAAAAAACTGCTGTTATGTTATGTTATGTTATGTTATGTTAAAAAAATGTATTGAGCGTGACAAACACCATTAGGTTTCTTGGCGCTTGTGCTGAGGGAGCAGTGAAGAGAGCGTGAGAGCAGAAACTAATTATAGGACTCGGTAAAGAGGAAGGTTTTGAGAAGGGATCTGAACCTGGAATATGGAGAAGGCAACCTAAGAGGAAGGGGAAGGGAGTTCCAAAAAGATGGAGCTAAAAATGAAAACCTAAGGCCACCGTGTTTCTTCCTCTTAAATCTGGGAACTGATAGCAGTAAAGTCCTGGAGTCGCATGTAACTCAAACCCTTGGCACTTTTGTTGAGGACTCGTGCGTCTTGGACCCCCAGCAGGCCGGGTTTAGACCTGCGCATTCCACAGAGGCTGGATAGGTTTAGCTCGTTTTGTGTGGAAAGGGGCCTAACCATCAACACCACCAAGACCAAGCTAATGACCCTGTCACCTTCAAAAAGATTTAGGAATAAAATCTCCCTTAATGGTATTCCACTAGAGGTGGTTGAGTCGTTTGACTATTTGGGAGTTCGGGTTAATAACAGGATGAATTGGAACTCCCACATGGCCAAAATGCTTCTCAACCACACACGAGTGTCAGGAGCAATTCTAAGAGAGCAGTGAGCGTCTACTAGTAAACCAATAGCTCTGGCCCTTATGGTGTACGAAGGGAAAGCATTGTCTTCGGCAGTATACAGGTCTGAATTATGGGGGTTTGAGAACACCATTGACCTGGTTAGATCTGAGAATAAGTTCCTTAGAGTTCTGGTTTCTCTTCCAGCCGCCACCCCTTTAAAGCCCCTCTGTCAGGAAAAGGGTAAACGCTTGATTAAAGACATAGTACGTCTTCGCCCTCTATTATTTTGGGTACGTTTAAGAAGGATGCCTGAACTGGCAAATTATGCAGCAGCCTTCGACGAACTCATTAAATTGAACACCTGTAATAAGATCAAGTGGATAAGCAAACTTAGGCAGCTTGTCTCAAATGTAGGGTTGAGCGAAACGTGGGCCAGCCAGCGCCCGCCACCCAAACAAACAATTAAGAAAGTATATTGGGAATGGGTGCAGGTGGAGGAGTTACATAGTTCCAAATGGGGGCCCCTTACCGAGCAGTTTCTGGAGCACAAACCTGTTAGGAAGCTCGAACCATTTCTCGACTACATTCAAAATCCCAGAGACAGGACACTCTATTTAAAGCTGAGGTTTGGAACCCTCCCGATTAATGTAATCACAGCAGGCTGGAACAAGTGTAATTCTCCATCTGTTCCCTGCCCAGGGTGTACAGCTCCCACGGAGTCACTGGCCCATTTTATTTTTGCATGTAAAGCATATAGGGTGGCGAGAAGAACATGGCTGAAACCAATCAGCAAAGAGCTGGGTTTTAGGCACCACAGGATGGCTCAACGTATCTTAGCATCTGATACTACGTCCTTGGTCATTGTCTGCGGGGTAGCAAAGTACCTGGGTAGTGCTTGGCATACCCGTACAAAGTTGTTAAAGAAAAACATGAGTTAGGAGATAGCGGGTCCACTCCGATTGCTTTTCCTCGATTGTACTGTAGCGGTACTTTAGGTTTTTATTGTACATATTCTTTTTATTGCATTTTATTGTCCTGTATATTGGTTGTATCTATAAATGGATTGTTTTTATGATTGGAGGATGTACATACTTATATGATAACATTTTTATCGAATAAAGTACATACAACAACAACACTTCTAGGTGGACTGCTGAAGATGACTGTGATCCAATGTTCTTTTTGCGTTTACAAGGGCCCACAACTGAGGGGCGCTTCCTCTTAGCGCCTCCTGGGCCCCACCCCTTGCCAGGGGTCATGTCAGGGGCTGACCTAAAAATTGGAGACTGGGCACCGACCCGTGTGACAACTGGTGTGAGGGGGACGATACCCCCAGCCTGGTCTTTAGGCATATCTTGAGGTATGTCCACCAAGCCTACTTGAGGAGACTGAGTATGGGAACCAGCATATGGAGCAACAGAAGAAACCCCTAGGGAAGGGTGGGAACGTGAGCGAGATAATTGTCTAATAGCCAGTTCAATCTCCTTGTCCAGAACCCCAGCAGCATGCTGCAAAAAAAGCATCCTATCTATGACTTTTATGGTTTTTTCCATTTATAACACCGAATAAACTTTGTTGAATCCCCTAGTGTTTAGAAGAAACATAGATTAGACAGTACTGGACCTTAAAGTAAGCCTTTTCTGCCTGCTATTGCTGCATTTGGTGAGCCAAGTCTACACAGGAAGTAACTTGATTGGTATGAAATAAAATCTTAGGCATCGCTATCACCTTATTATACCTTTAGGGTCCGATGTAGGTAATCTCAATTTTCCGATTCTTAAATACTGAATTTTACCGATTCGGTATTTAAGAATCGGTAAATATGATGTAGGTAAAAAATAGGTAAAATTTACCGATTCGGTAATATTCCTTATTACCGAATCGGTAATACCGATTCGGTAATGAGGAATACCTTCCCATTCATTCCTATGGGCCTGGAATAAATAGGAAGCCATTCACTATTACCGATTCAGTCAATATCGAATCGGTAATAGCGGAAGCATATTCAAGGGTAAAAGGGTTCATATTGACACCATGTTACACCCCTGAATCGTGCATGTGTGCACATGTGGCGCACATACATGCCCTTTAGGGCATGTATGTCTGCCACATGGCACTTTGAAAAAAGCAAATAATTGCTTTTTTAAAGGTATTTGGTACAACAAGTTGGTGGTAAATAGAGAATGCTTAAAGCAAAAATGAACTCACTTTGTTGTAAATGAATCTCGGACCCTAGTATAAATTTCCCGATTCATGCCCTTATATAGGTATACTTTATCATTCCCTTATAGAGGCATAGAAATCATTACCATATTTGGCCCAAACCATACAGCCCAAATACGGCATGGATACTTCCATTAAGCTCCAAGAATTAACAACGTTTTCTTGGAAAAACCCGCCTTCAGCAGCCCAGGACTTCCCCCTGCTTGAATATTAAGTTCTCCTAGAACTCCCGGCGTTTTCCAAGAAATGAGCCTTTGAGTGACGTTATTAAGTCCAAAATGCGTCAAACTCGGCACCTTCAAAGTATAAATATGCCTTGATTTGCCTAAACAAACACACGATGGTTTGGAGCAGATCGACTATCTACTTGCCCAGCGCCCTGCAGCAGCAAGTGCCAAAGGAAGCCGACCCTCCAGCAGACGCACTGCGAGACTCTGTCATTTCTCTTGCTGAGAAATCCAGCTCCAGTGTTTCCGGGCAACCCTTGCGGGTATCTGGGAAATCGAGTCCTGAGAACGAGATACAAGACCTCCTTCATTCTAGAACAAAGGTACGGAGCTGATTAGACCTCCTAGAGAATTATTGGAATCAGATTCCTGGCAGAGAACTCCTAGACTTAAACTCCTACTCTAATACTCTCTCCCTCTTACCAGACTTAGGTTAGGTACACCGGGGTAGGCGTATTCTAGAAGCACCAGTTGAGTATTTTAGTCATCCTTTTATCACTGTATGTATTTTATACATTTTATACTTTTTATTCACTTTATGGCTTGGAAACCATATCATGCTTTTACAGTACTACTTTATAATACTGTTCGTATTATATGCATTGTACTTCATAGTAAGCTTTGCTATTGTAGCAGTTCATTTTCAATGCTTGAGAAAGAAGACTGTTCAATAAATACCTTTTTATTGAAAATGTCTGTCTCTCTATTTCTCTTGAACCTCTGGTCAAACTAAGCATGCACGATTGACTGAGTGAAATAGTTATCTATTGTTTCCGCGACTCTAGAGATTTAATTTCTTATTCTTGGGAAACAAAGTTGTCATGTTTTATGCGGTTGTCAGAAACTAATCCCTTCTTGTTTATTCGAGAACGTTTCTAGTGACCTCTGAGCTAGCTGGCACTCATAATTAAGTCTAATATAGCCGGTAGAGACCTAGTAGACCTCAGTCCTACATCTCAACTACAGGATATATTATTCCAATGCGCAGAGCCTATTGGGAATATAGGAACTACACTACATGGCGCCCAACGTTGGTAAGGCGATAATTTAACGCTAGATACTAGAGTAACTCAGTTGGGCTTTTCACACAGACCCCTCTTTCCCGTAAAAACTCGAATGGACGTCTGGAGTGGGTAAACGGGCATAATATCCGCCAAAACTTAGAAGGACGAGAATCCTATGTCTTAGTTTTTGGTTTATTCAACGTTGAAGGATACAGTGTTCCAAAAATATTGGGCACCTAATCTTTGTCTCCTTTAACTCAAAATAAATAAAAATGAGTGACGACGAAAGGAAAAGAGCTAGAATAGACGCTCAAGGAGTGTTAGACAACACAACCTTTCCCTGAAACAGACCCGGATGCTAGGGGCATCCCGGCAAATGTAAAGAAAAACCATAACTATAACACTTATAGAAAATGGGGTATCATGGAGAGGTGGTAAAGTCATATTTGTGATAGAGGCACACAAATATCGGCAGACAGAGGTATTCTACTCTTGGATTACTTTTCCACACGCAAATCCAGTAACAAAAGAGTTCCACTACTACAAAGCAGAGGAACCTCCAGAGGAAAATGTTCCTTTTGAGGACATTGAAATTCCACTAACTTACCAGGAGCATCAGCTCTGGTTTAAAGGCACCCTAAAACATCAAAATCACATCACCAGGCTCGGTCCACTAGGTAGACCAGGAGCTATATGGCCGGTTCTAGCCAGCTATACACTTCATCCTGACATTGAAGAAATGTCAGACGGAGAACTTTTTAGCTCAGCTAATACAATTAATAAAAGCATATAGACAATTAGTTCAATTAACAATTGACAGTCCAACCTGCTACCAGAAGTTAAAAGAAACAGATATAGCAGACCAACCTTATGAGCTTGCCAGAATTATTGAAAAATCATATGAAGAATTAGGTAGAGATAGTTTGGGTGGAAAACCATTGACGCCCCAACTAACTGAAAATCCTGAAAAAACATTTATTAAGAATATTCTCATTACTCCAAAAAAGAAGTGGGAGAGTAATAAACAAACTCTTCTTAGAGAAAAATATTCTCAACCCAGAGGAAGATCTCCCCAACAGAGACAAGTCTCCCCGAAGGGAGCCCTCTGAAAAAAGATATAATCTTAGGAATAGGGATAATTTGAAAAAACCTGATAGATAACAAGATAATGATAAACGTCCCTCTCAATCTTTTTCAGACTTCCTCGCAGAAATCGGAAAGAAGAGGACGATCAGAACACAAGAAAGAACGCGTCAAGTCCAAAGACAAGGAACCCGTTCACCAAAGTAAAAAAGCTCAGTTTTCCAAAAAGAAGGTAGCAAGCATAAAAGTCAGACATGCCGAGGATCTTGAGGACACAACTCAAGAACGGGGAATGGGCTCAGAAAATGCTAGACAGCGCAGCAGAAGTAACCATAGTTCGCAAGATCCTGAAGGACCATCTGGAGACAGTGGACTTGAATGAATGCATTGAGGTTGAAACTGAAGACACCAGGGTTAGTATACCCCATAAGTTATATGAAGTAACACTCCGGATGGAGGGGGACATAACTAGAAAAATAAGAGCACTCTTTTGGGAGAAGCTCTCTAAGGGCTATGACATCCTTCTAGACTGGCCACCTGAATTTGTCAGGGAGTGCCCACATGGCGAAGAGATAATTATGCCAGCCTTCTCCAATCATATTCCAATTCATAAAAAAAATACATATGCCGGAAAATGGGCAGTAGCCCAAGCTTCAGAATTCTATAAAAATCACACAGGATGGGATGAGGTTTCTCCTCACCATAAAATCCTGTTAAAAAAACCAGATAACTGCACAAAGGCAGTACCCAGTTAAGCAAGTAGCTAAAAAACAGGTCAGGGAGATTTTAAATCAACTTGAATACCAAGGGGTGATTGAAACATGCACCTCATCTATGAACAATCCTTTGTCTCCTGTATCCAAACCAGACAATTCATATCATCTCGTATTGGATTACAGACACTTAAACTCTTGTTGCAAAACATTTGCAGTACAAAACTCACACAGTACAGCACTGATGAATAACATCGTGCGCAAAAAATATAAAACGACATTTGATATTTCAAATGGATTTTTCTGTCAAAATATTGCACCAGAAAGCAGGCATTTGACCGCTTTCTCAATATTGGGGACAGAGCGACAATTTTGGCGTCTCCCCCAAGGATTCAAGAATAGCCCAGGGTTATTTTCAGCAAACGTATGATGATGAGGCATTATCTTATGTCGATGACATCTATCTTACGGATGAGGACTTGGACAAGCACTTGCGAAGAGTGAACACCATAATACTTTGGTTCGCTTCTGAGGGGTATGAATTAAATTTTTAAAGAATCAAGAATTGCCCACCTTAATGTCATATTCTTGGGATATGAATTGTCAAGTGAAGGCAAAAGCCTAGCAGCAAACTTTCTAGAGAAATGTGCGCTGCTCCAACCCCCAAAAACGCAGAATAATTTACAATCAATTCTAGGTTTCCTGAATTTTGGAAGAACTTACGTTCTGAATTACGCAGAAAGGGTTAAACCTCTCTACGAATTAATCAAACCCGATTTTAAACCAACACATTGGACTCAAACACACACAGAAATGTTGCTTTCAGTCCAAATAGACATGTTAGTAAAAACTAAACTAGACACACTCGAAAACGTGCGTAACCTTGCAATCCGAATCATCCCAGGAAGATGTGGATTTACGTACCTAACCTTTAATGAAGAAGAAACGGTACCAATAGTTTACAAATCACACTTGTACACTCAAGCAGAAATGAAGTTCACTTCTACAAAGAAAATTCTGACAGCGGTTCAAACTGCTGTAGCAAAAGAGAGAGCTCTCGCGCAGGGTAAACGCATAATGATCGTTACACCTGTACCTGCCTTAGAGGCAGTGACAAGAGCAAGCATTCCTAATTCAAAAGCTGTACATCCGAGATGGATACAATCGGTTAACTCTCTTGCTGCAACAGACGTTCAATACTTTTTTGACCCTAGTCTAAAGACACAAGAATTTCTCCAATATGAACACGAATGTCCTCTGCTAACCGAAATTCTTCCTCTTGAACATTATGGCTGTATGATATATACAGATGGATCAGCACAGCCCGCAATTGGGGGTAAACAAGCCTATAGTGCTGTGTGCGCGATTATTAAAGGTCGCTGGTACGAAGGCAAATTTAGACCTATGGTCACAAAAACTCAATCACTCGGAGACTGTACAGCTCAGCGAGCTGAACTACAGGCTTTCAAGATGACACTTGAAAATACCGATCGGGAATTCCCCACACTTATAGTGTGCGATTAGTATTACTGTGTCCAATCTTACAATGAGTATCTGCATAACTGGGTTCAAAACGGATTCAAAGACGCTAAAGCTGGCACAATCAAGCATAAGTTGCTTTGGGAACAAGTAGTTATTTTGCAGAAAGAACTACAAAAGACTCACGTGATACATACACTGAGTCATCAGCGTGATGGCGTTCACGTTGCAGGGAATTCATTGGCTGATGAAGCCTCGAAGTCAGCTGTGCAAGCGGCTTCTGTAGCTACAGTTAAACGCTCAAAAAGATCGATAGATGGTGAAACACTATTAGCTGTAAAAGCCTCAATGGACGGCAATCAAGCAGCGTTACCTCTAAACTATCCACTTGGGAATACATACATAATTGATGCAAACTCCGTTCCTTTTGCTCAAATCCCTGGAGTGGGGGACAGATTAATTCCAAACAGGAAGCAGAGAGTTTTCTTGATTCAAGAAGCACATATGGGAGAGGGTCTAAGACATCAAGGGATCTTGAAATCTTTAATAGAATTACAAGAGCTGTAATGGTGGCCAGGAATGAGCATGCAAGTTTACGAATTTGCAATTAATTGCCCAGGCTGCAACAGAGATCGCAGTAATGAACCGCCCCAGACACCTGACTACAGAGTAGCCAGCCAGATACAGACACCTCTGTTAGACAGCATTAGGCTATCTACCCGCAGGCGTCCCTACAGACAAATGAGGTCCCACAACTACTAGCACAAGATTTATTTGGTTATGGCCCCAGCGCTCGGCTGACGCCAGAACTGTTATAAAGGATTTGCGAGTCTTTATCGGCACATACGCAATAGGCACATTACATTCTGATCAGGATCCTGCGTTTAGCTCTTGAGCTTACAAAAAGGCCATGGTTAGTTTGGGAGTTGCATTGCGGTATTCTAGTCTCTTCCATCCTGAGGGTAATGCGGTAGTGGAAAGAAAAAACCGTGACATAAAGCAATCCATAACAGCAAAGGTATTAGGTTCGGGTGACGGGTGGGTCAAACATCTAATAAGTGTCCAACGTAGTCTTAACAATCTGCCAAGAAATTCTCTGGGGGAATCTCTCCTTATGAGCTACTATTTGGTACTAGAATGATAATCGAGGATCTCAATTGTCAGACTTCAGTGGTAAAACAGAAACCCTTTGATGTCAAAGATCGTTTGGCTGTCTTACAGGACTTAAATGAAACAAGAAGAATTCTGAGTAACACAACACAAAAGCCAACAGCCACTGAAGATAAACCACCTGTCCCAGCAAGACCTGTCTGGATTCCAAAGATTGGGGATCTAGTCAGGGAAAAGATAGCGTGAAGAAGGAATTTGGGCCTTCTTACAGAAAAGCAGTACCTGTCTTAGCAATCAAAGGAACGAGATCAGTAGTACTACCGCCACTTGCTGGTAAAAAGGAGAACAGAGCTGTGTCCATCGACCTGGTAAAACCACAACATGTGGCCAATAATAAGTAGTAGGCCAAGTTGACTCCTAAGATGTAGCAGACAGCCAAATCTTGCTACAATCCAAGAGGTTCAAACTGAAAGACTTATCACCTTTGATAAACCTGCAGTAAGAAAAGAAGGACTATGCAACAAAGCAATGGAACTCGTGCCTCTTGAGACCCAAATATCTGTTCGACCAGTAACACCAGTCTCTGGAACTCATTACCAGTCCATATCCGTGCTCTTAATGACCTTCTTTTGTTTAGGTGGGTGCTCAAGACACACCTTTTTCCATCCAGGATCTAACTTCTGCTACTGCCCCTGCTACTGTTATTGCTGCCCTTTACCTTCGCTGGTAGCTAGCCTCTCTGCTGGTCAAAGCGCCGGGACGCCCCTTTGATGGGGCAGCTGCACGCTATAGAAGTTTAATTAACATAACATAACATAACAATGATGTAGCACCTGAATACACTAACATGACAAAGGAGAAATCAGTTCCAGCAATTTCAACAAACCCCAATGCCATTTAAATAATTGACAGAACTGCATCTGGATATTTCATCAACTTTTCTGAGGATCCAAGTGAACCTGAAGATAAAACAACAAAGAAATCTCTCAAAGAAAAAACGACAGAACTTTTCATGAACTTGAAAAAATATATCTGGTTTCACCATGGACTGAATTTTGGATTGGTTCAGGTGCATTTTTCCTCCTGCTCTGGCTAATATTGGTTTTAAGCCTGGGGCAAATGATAGATGGAAAATACAGTACAATGGACACAGCAGGTCAGAAAATCAACTTGGTCCTAAAACTGCACAAATCATCACATGTTGAAAAAAGAGAACTGTCATCAGTAAACATCACAGCCATCCCTATACCAGGAGGTATAGTATGGGATAGAACTGATTATGATATCTATGGCCCGGTAGAGATGCTGAGGATTCCACATCAGTTCAAGGTTTCTGTGAATGACTTTGTTACACCCAGCAGATTCTCTGATGATTGGGACTTTGAGACAATTAATAATATGATGTCAGATTTAGAAATGTCTGCGAAATATACTGAACATGACTATTTAGAAGGGTCATCAGACTATGAACAAATGTATTGTTTTAACCATTTTGGTCATCACTTTTTGCACAAATCAGCAAGTTTTTAGGTATAATCAATGGGAACATCGTGCAACACTACCAAAAGGCAGTTCTAAAACATTTTATGAAATGTTTCCTTACTTCTCAGGATTTAATGTTACAGATCCAGAAACGTTTTATTTCAAAAATGTAAATAAGACAGAATTGAAAACAATGTTGACTAATACCAAACAAATTTATTCTGCAAACTTTTATGCTAAGTTGTCCACATTGGGTTACGACTTCTGGAAAGACAACATCAAGACAAAAACTGTCTGGGGCACAAAAGAATGGCAGGTGCAAGGTCTGGAAGCTTTATTCAGAGCCTGCATTATACCTGAACAAATAAGGTTTTTAAATGACACTGTGCAACAAACCTCTTGTCTTGGTATAGCAAAAATAAAAGATTTAAATAAACCGTCTATACCAAAGCCCATACCTAAAAATAACAAAACAACAGAAGTGGAGATAGACGTGCAATATGTTTTCAAATTAAACAGAACAAGTCCCAATTGGAAAAAATGGTTAATCTGGCCCACAGACACCAATAACTGTCAAGATAGATTCCTGAACAAAACGCAGGGTTTAATTCTTAACAGGCCAGATCCAAGATACTCCCAGAGACAACATCCAGAGATAGTAACAACATATAGTGTAGGGAAACTATGACTTGAATGGCTGAAAATGTCTACACTTCCCGAAATTAAACAACACTTGACTTTACTTAAAGAAAGCAATGATTTGCGAGATTTCATATTGGGACCTCGCAAACCACGGCAAAAACGTTTCATATACACCGGTATATATGCTGCGTACAACGAAGCTTAGAAAGTGACACAATTAGAAACTGCAGAAAGAATACGAGAAATTGATCGTATTAACTTGGAGAAAGCTCTCTCTGTAGTGGACAATGGGTTAACTACTCTGTCCTCCAGAATATATTCATTGGACAGCATTGTATCCTCTGCAATTGAAATAACCTGAGCTTTCCCGCTCCTGCTCCTGCCGCTGCCTCCCCTGTGGCCCCGCCCCCGCGCCTGATTCACCACCCGCTCCCCCTCCCAGCTGCTCCACCCTCCCTCGCACCCTTCTTAATGAAGGCCGCTGCGCCAGTCCGCGCTTAGACAGACCCACCAAACCTCCTAGAACTAGACCCAACCACCTCCGCTGCATTCTGCTCAACACCCGCTCCGCACGCAAACACGCCATCGAGCTCTGGGACCTGCTCGACACCTTCACCCCAGACATGGCCATCCTCACCGAGACCTGGTGGAACGACTCCTCCGCACCCGACATTACCAAAGCCATCCCGGACGGCTACAAGATCACCCGCAGGGACCGCGCCAATGGAGTCAGAGGAGGAATAGCCATTGTCTACAAGTCCACCCTCAAGGTCACCACCCACGCAGACGACACCCTCAACACCGCCGAACACCTGCACTTCCGGATCCACACCGACCCCAACACCACCCTCAGAGGAACACTCGTCTACAGACCCCCCGGACCCTGGGCTCAGTCCAGCGACTCCATCGCCGACCTCGCCAGCACCCACGCACTCACCTCCACGGACTACATCCTACTCGGGGACCTGAATTGCCACCTCGAGAACAACAATGACGCCAACTCCGCCACTCTGATCGAAAACCTTGCCAACCTCGGCCTCAGACAACTCATCACCGCACCCACCCACACCGCAGGCCACACGCTAGATGCCGTCTTCTCCACAAGCACCCACGTCACCTTCGACCACACCTCCGAACCCCACTGGACCGACCACCGCTGCATCCACTTCACCTTTAAAAAACCAACCACGCACCATCGCACCCAAGAGCCGCCGCGCTGCTGCTGGAACAAAGTCACTGAAGACCAGCTGACCACCCTCACCCAGAACCCACCCATCAACCCCACCTGCCCTGACGCCGCAGCCCGCATCCTCAGACAGTGGATCGACGACTGCGCCAACACCCTCGCCCCACTCAAGAGACCATCCAACAGCAGCGCCAGCAGGAGAGCCACCTGGTTCACCGACGAGCTCCTGACCTCCAAACGCGCCTGCCGTAAGCTGAAGAAGAAATGGCTCCACAAACGAACACCAGAAAACCACGCAGCCCACAGAGACACCACCCGCAGACATCCCCACCTCATCAGACTAGCCAAGAGATCCTCCTTCAAAGACCGCCTGGACAACAACGCACACGACAGCAAAGAGCTCTTCCGCATCGTGAGAGAACTCTCCAATCCCGACGCCAGCGCCAACGACATCCCGCCCTCACAAGAACTGTGCGACTCACTGGCCATCTTCTTCCACTGCAAGATCGCTGACATCCACGACAGCTTCAACTCCACGACCGCACCAACGATGCACGACTCCACCACTCCCACGATCACCAACAGCGCCAACCACCTGTCCTCCTGGACCTACACCAACGACGACGAGACACGCAAGATCATGAACTCCATCCACTCAGGATCTCCGTCAGACCCATGCCCACACCATGTATTCAACAAAGCAGACGCAGCCATTGCACCCCAACTACAGAAGGTCATCAACATCTCCTTCGAAAAAGCAACATTCCCAGAAAGCTGGAAGCACGCCGAAATCAACGCCCTCCTCAAAAAGCCCAAAGCAGACCCCAAGGACCTCAAGAACTTCGGACCCATCTCCCTGCTCCCGTTCCCGGCAAAGGTCATCGAGAAAATCGTCAACATTCAACTGACCCGTCACCTCGAAGACAACAACATCCTGGACCTGTCCCAATCCGGATTCAGACGAAACCACAGCACCGAGACAGCCCTCATCGCCGCCACAGACGACATCAGATGCCAAATGGACAACGGCGAAACATAAGCCCTCATCCTCCTGAACCTGTCAGCCGCATTCGACACAGTCTGACACCGCATTCTAAAGACACGCCTCCAAGAAGCCGGAATCCAAGAGAAGGCCCTTGACTGGACCACGTCCTTCCTCTCCGGCAGAACCCAGAGCGACCACCTCCTACCTTTCTGGTCAGAAGCCACCGACATCATCTGCGGCGTCCCCCAGGGCTCATCCCTCAGCCTGACACTGTTCAACATCTACATGGCCCCCCTTGCACAAGTGGCTCGCCACCACAACCTCAACATCATCTCCTACGCCGACGGCACCCAGCTCATCCTCTCCCTCACCAAGGACCCGCACACCACCAAAATCAACATTCACGAGGGCATGAAGGCCATCACCGACTGGATGAGAAGCAGCCGTCTGAAACTGAACTCGAACAAAACGGAGGTCCTCATCCTCGCACCCACCCCCTCAGCCTGGGACGACTCCTGGTGGCCGACCGCTCTAGGGACAGCACCGACACCAACCGACCACGCACGCAACCGAGGATTCATCCTCAACTCCTCCCTCTCCATATCCAAACAAGTCAACGCTGTCTCCTCCTCCTGCTACAACACCCTATGCTTGCTCCGCCGGATCTACAAATGGATCCCGACCAAAACAAGAAGAACAGTGACACAGGCCCTCGTCAGCAGCAGACTGGACTACGGCAACGCACTCTACGCAGGAATCCCAGCCAAACACCAACGGCGACTACAACGCCTCCAAAACGCCACCGCCCGACTGATCGTCAACGCCCCCCACCGCAGCCACATCACCCCCCTCCTGAGAGACCTGCACTGGATCCCCATCGACAAGAGGATCACCTTCAAGCTCCTCACCCACGCACACAAAGCACTCCACAATGCCGGACCAGCCTACCTGAACAGCAGACTCAACTTCTACACCCCCACCCGCCAGCTCCGCTCCGCCAGCCTCGCTCTAGCAGATGTCCCCCGCATCCAAGGTACGACCACCGGCGGCAGATCGTTCTCTTACCTCGCCGCCAAAACCTGGAACACCCTCCCAACCCACCTATGCCAGACCCAAGACCTACTTTCCTTCAGAAGACTCCTCAAGACCTGGCTCTTCGAGCAGTAGCGGCACCCCCCCCCCCCTCCCCCAGCGCCTTGAGACCCTCACGGGTATGTAGCACGCTTTACAAGTACCCTGATTGATTGATTGGATTAATGGAACAAGACTTGCTAATGTTACAACATGGCCAGTCTCAATTATGTTCTATAATGCAGCTAGGCTGGACATTGCAAAATCTGCGTTCAGGCTACGTGCCATGGAGGCTTATCAACACAACGTAATTGTTTACTGGGTTTAACCTTACAGATAAACAAATCTCTTTGGCACAAAGAGGAGCAGACTATACGGTGCTGAGCTTTGAAAAACTGGAAAGATTACCATTGACAGTTTCTGAGAAACCTGTAATAGAATGGATAATTCATGGCACCATCATGATTCCAGTGACGATTTTCCAGTTTCATTATTGTCTACAGCATATACCAGAAGACCTGTATGAAAGCTTGGGTAAAGAATACATTAAGTGGAAATGGACTTTACCATATACACACAGCTGTTGGAATAAGGGGAAAGAAGTATTACTTAGTGGGAAAAATTTTAAAAATTCACTAAGTGGTACACTTCTGTGCCAGGGTATTAATTTACACGGAGCCTGCGATGGTTCTGCGAATAACCTTTCATGCCACCTGCACGGTACTCCCTCCACACTGATAGAACCTGTTTTCAGGCAGCTATCCAATGGCAGTTAGGTTATGTTAAATGATCACAGCTGCTGTGGAATGGTGCCAGGAAAAGCTTATCTGGTTAGTGTGTCGTCCATGGTCACTTGTTGTATGCAAGTATTGTATCCAACTCGCAAGTCAGACAGTCAGACGGAAATATGGCCTTCATTGAATATGTCTTCTATACGAATTGATACTTTAAGCAGACTAAAGTCTATTCTTTTGCAAAAATCTGTGCCACTGACATCATCAAAAGAAACGTATGATCTGCAAGTTGCAAGGACATCTGCAGAGATACATGCATTATTATCAACAAACTGCCCTGTACATTTCGCAGAAATGTTAAGTCAAATCTTAAACATGTTTGATACCAGTGGCATCGCACATGTATTTAAAATGATTTTTTCGTGACTGTTAGCACCATTTGAAGCAGTCCTCGGCATTTTCCCAAATTTTCGTGCACTCTGTGTTTGGCGGCCTGCCTCTCATCTTAGGACTCGTAGCAGGAATACTATTTTTATTTCTTCTGCCCTGATATGGCAAGTCCAGTAACCGGCGATACCCAGAACCTCATGGAACAGACTGTCCGTGCTCAGAGGTATCATGAGAGGATAACACAGATTCTCGGCTTGGCTCGTTTAAGAGATCTGAATACGACATGGCTTCTATCATTCAGACCAATCTGGCAAGATTGCATCTTACCTGTTCTACGATGCCTGCTTTGCGGAGAGGAATGCGTGTTAGACATTTGTCTTACACTTCCATCAGTCCTGCCATCGGATGTCGACGCCTTGCTAGGTCCTGTAACGGCTCATGCATTGTGTTGCCCCCAACGGCTGCAAATCCTGATGACGGCATTCATTGAGATCTCACCAGTAAGTCTAACTGAGGGTGAGGTACGAGAAAGACCAGGCACACAGGTACCATCTGATATGACCATTGCTAACGCGGCAACAAGCGATGAAAGCAATGCTTCTCATCTATGCACATTTGATCTGCTGGATCAAATGGTTCCACTTTCACGTACTGTGGTAGACGATTTCTTTGCCAGCCAAGACGACTTGATGTTTTCTCCTGACACCAAGAATAACTTTTGAGTCATGCACACAGTGTTCTCTGAACTCTGAAATTCGGCCTTCGTTTTTTTTTTTTTTTTAAACAATGACTTCTAACATTTGGAACTCTATTTTTACAACAAAGTTGTAATTTTTTTCTCTTTCCAAAACATTGAACTTTTTGGCACAGACTAATCTGCTTAAAGTAGAACTATTCCTAGAGAACAAGTCATTTTCTGAAGACTGACTAAAAGAATTATTTAGGCCTCATCCTTATTAATAGAAAGATTGCTATGAGATGTTATGTTATTGAATGATCTCGTCTTTTTCTTCTGTATTTAAGAGACGTTTTTATGAATGTAATCTCATGATTCTTTTCAAATTGCATAAATTAGACTAAAAGACTGTATGCTTAGAAATGTTTCCCTTAAGTATTTTGTGTACTGTAGAAATGCTAAAAATATTTTTCTACTTACCCAGTTCAAATGCATTCTTTGTTTTGGGGTGGGATTGTAAACACTACCTTTAGATATGTTCAGTTCTTGCTATACTAGCTTTATTGAACTTAATATCCGTGGAGTGGGTGTTATAAATGAATCTCGGACCCTAGTATAAATTTCCCGATTCATGCCCTTATATAGGTATACTTTATCGTTCCCTTATATAGGCATAGAAATCATTACCAAAGTTCGCCCAAACCATACAGCCCAAATACGGCATGGTTCTTCAACTAAGCTCCAAGAATTAACAATGTTTTCTTGGAAAAACCTGCCTTCAGCAGCCCGGGACTTCCCCCTGCTTGAATACTAAGTTCTCCTAGAACTCCCAGCGTTTTCCAAGAAATGAGCCTTTGAGTGATGTTATTAAGTCCAAACATGCATCAAACTCGGCACCTTCAAAGTATATATTTGCCTAAACAAACACACGGTGGTTTGGAGCAGATCGACTATCTACTTGCCTGACGCCCTGCAGCAGCAAGTGCCGAAGGAAGCCGACCCTCCAGCAGACGCACTGCGAGACTCTGTAATTTCTCTTGCCGAGAAATCCAGCTCCAGTGTTTCCGGGCTACCCTTGCGGGTATCTGGGAAATCGAGTCCCGAGAACGAGATACAAGACCTCCTTCATTCTAGAACAAAGATAGGGAGCTTATTAGACCTTTTAGAGAATTATTGGAATCAGTTTCCTGGCAGAGAACTCCTACACTTAAACTCCTCCTCTAATCCTCCCTCCCTCTTACCAGACTTAGGTTAGGTACACCGGGGTAGGCGTATTCAAGAAGCACCAGTTGAGTATTTAGTCATCCTTTTATCACTGTATGTATTTTATGTATTTTATACATTTTATTCACTTTATGGCTTAGAAACCATATCATGCTTTTACAGTTCCACTTTATAATACTGTTCATATTATATGCATTGTACTTCATAGTAAGCTTTGCTGTTGTAGCAGTTCATTTTCAATGCTTGAGAAAGAAGACTGTTCAATAAATACCTTTTTATTGAAAACGCCCGTCTCTCTATTTCTCTTGCACCTCTGGTGAAACTAAGCATGCACGATTGACTGAGTGAAATAGTTATCTATTGTTTCCGCAACTCTAGAGATTTGATTTCTTATTCTTGAGAAACAAAGTTGTCATGTTGTATGCGGTTGTCAGAAACTAATCCCTTCTTGTTTATTCAAGAAAGTTTCTAGTGACCTCTGAGCTAGCTGGCACTCACAATTAAGTCTAATATAGCCGGTAGAGACCTAGTAGACCTCAGTCCTACGTCTAAACTACAGGATATATTATTCCAATGCGCAGAGCCTATTGGGAATATAGGAACTACACTACAACTTAAGTGCTACCTACATAGGTTTTAAGGATTCGGTAATTTACTGATTCCTTAAAACAAGGAATCGGTATTTTACCAATTCTTTAAAATAAAAAATCCGTAAATTACCGAATCCTTATTTACAGCCTCCTACATTGGAAAGGGCTAAATACCAGGCTGTAACGGAAAATTCACCGATTTTTGGCTGTTACCGACCGGTATTTAGCTACCTGTATGTGGCCCTTAGACTCTTATCGGTAAACACTTTGAGTGCTTGGAAACTGGCTCTGTTAAAGTAGTGAGTGCTTAAAAAAAATTCTTGTGAACCCCCCCCCACCCCACCCCCCAAGAAGGTGTTCACTGGTTTGGGCAGCCACAAACCTCCCTCATTTATTTGTGGCTTCAACTCCTTTCCAAAATATTGTGGTTGAGAACTCTCTATTCAAGGTCTGGGCAGCTTGCACTTAGTGGCATTTCCATGATAAGAACAGTCCCGAGCTCACCATCACAGACAGTGACATCCACTAAAAAACTTTCATGCCTGCCTAGTCTCCGTGGACGATACAGACGAACTTCCGATACTGAGACCATTCCAAAATGGCCATGCGGCATTGTGCATGCGCGAGGGGTCGAGCCGGAACTTAAGCTCGCTTCCCCAGGTGCTCAGCGCTTCACGCTCTAGTTCTTCTCCTACGAGTTGACGCTTCTGCTGGCCCTTTCCGTTTACTCGCCCTCGTCTCATCTTAGGCACTCGTCCTTTGATTCTAAGCTCGGCCTCCTATTGCTGTGCACCTTGTTTGTTTTTGTCCTGATTCGGGGTTTACAGTATTTCAAGTCATACCTCTCCCGATCTAACAAGCGATTGTTTTCTGTGTGTCAATTCCGTTTTCTTGATTCTTTCGTGTTGCTCATTCCCTTCCTGATCCACCCGCCGAGAGTCGTCAGGCAGCTCACTCTCCTCAAGTGTCACGGAAGGAGTCCTAGGCAATTTCAGCAGTACCAAGTGCCTTTTAGGCATGGGCGGAAAATCCGTTCCGCTCGCGGATTTTGCGGATTTTCGGGAAATCCGCAATCCGCGAGATTTGCGAATCTCCCGCAAAATCCGCAAATCCGCGAGCAGCGGATTTTGCTCGCACTGCTCGCACTGTTCGCGTGAGTTCGCGTGAGTTCGCGCCCCGCGAATAAGTGCAAAATTGCAGAAATACGATCTTAGCAAAACTGAAAGTAACTACTTACCAGGTTCAAAAGTTCAGGCTCATCATTAGTAGCCATTTCCTGTAGTGCTTCCTGAGGGGCCCCTCCAGAGTTCAGTTGCCAGTTGAAACTATTATGTGACCCTGCTCTGAACCTCAGAATAGTTACACATATGCCACAAAGGTCCTGAATTACAGCTAAGGGAGACAAGCAGGAGCCAGGCTGGAAGTTAAAATCCATTAATCAGCCCTTAATTCATTATTGTCAGTTGGGGCAGGGCAGGTGTTGTAACTAATTTTGCAACAATGAAAGCACTTAGCAAGTGCAAAAGATCACTAATCAGGGCGCACTAAGGAAGCAGGTGCCAGCTAAAAAAATATTCTGTGACACATTAATCAGCCCCAAATTAATTCAGGTCACTTGAGGCAGGGAAGGTGTGCTTTGCTTTGCCGAAAATAATGTACACTGGACAACCAGAGGGTGTGGTGATGAAACAGAGGGTGGCATGGGTGGGCCAGAGGGTGGCATGAGTAGTCAGAGAGTGGCAGTGGTGACAGAGAGTGGCAGTGATGAAGAAGAGTGTCCCAAACAGGCTGGACACGTAGAAACAACAAGTTCGCGAAACTTGCGACCCGACAGGTAAGTTCGCAATTTGCGAAAGTGTACAAAACCCTCGCGAACTGGCAGAAACACGGGCGAACACAAAAAAAAAAAATCCGCAAATTCGCGGGAATTCGCGGATTTTGCGGATTGCGAATCCGCAAATCCGCAAAATTCGCGAACGCGAGATCCGCAAAATTCGCTCATGCTTAGTGCCTTTTGCTTAACTTGGGCATTACTTCTTATTTGTCCCCTCGCTCTGCGCCGGCTGTCTTAACCCCGGTGTCACTGTGGTATTCTTCACCCTGTTTCTTGCAGACTCGTCATTGGGCCGGACTATGGTCCCGCCGAACGGCCGGTTTTGTGGATGCAGTGGTGAGGAGTGTTGCGTGGCATTGTGGGCTTAGTGGTCTGCCAAGCGATATCCCGTACTCCCCTTTATTATCCGTATTATCTGTTTGTTTTCTGGACTTCCCGGATTCTGGCATTCATCACAGTACTGAGACAAGAAGAACCGGTAAAGCGCTTGTAGCGCACTCTATTTACATCGTGTTCTTACTATAAAGTCTGTAGGTGTTGATGTATGTAATTTTGACCCTCCAGGCTACTACTTATGTGATCCTGACCTTTTTTACACTACAAAACCTTTCGCCCAGAGATGTTTCTAGTTAGGTAAGAAGTATACTCTGGCCACTATATTGGTATGTACCAAGGTCTTTACCAGAGATAATATCCTACATCCCTTAAATCTAGGCCATAGTCGATGTCCATAGTTCCATGGTCTCATATGAGTTTCCAGGCGGGTTCCTATTTGCGTTGATTGACAAACTTTTGTGCTCTCAGGTAAAGAGTGGTTTATGTATTGATATTGGGGAATTGTGGGGTGACTGTTGTTGTTTTAATCCATTATTCCTTGTAGCTTCACCTTCAGACAGAAGCAGAAGAGAGCAGTGTCCGAAGAGTCCAGTGTTTTATCTCCCCCTACTTTCCTTGTTTTGTTCCCTCCTTTCCCTCCATATCACCCTTGTGTCCTAGAGTTTGATAGGCACAGGTGGTGTAGGGGGGATGGGTTGGGGCTATCGTCGGCTCCTGGCACTCCTGAGGAAACCACATTCAGAGTCTTTACAAAAACAAGATGGCATCTATAAAACCAGGAGATTTGTTGTTTTTCTTAATTCTCAGCCTACCCTTGTGACAAATTGTGTTCTCAAGATCAATCTCTTCGTTTTGAACAGTTACAGGAATAGCTTATCTCAAACAAAACATTTGAAGTAAGTTTGTAATAGAAAAACAGGACTGAAACCTTGAGTAGTCTTAGATGCATACTTCGTATAATCCCACTTGTAGGATACAGCAAGCGGCAGCTAAACCGCCACTCAACTGATCGGCCATCTTACACAAGGCCTTTGAACATTGCAGAAACGTGCATGTACACTCTGCGGCTGCCAGCTGCGTCCTGCTTATGTTGTAGGTCTTCTCTGCCGTGTTTCATTAACCAGAAGCGCAGAGAGAAGCCACAATGATTTATTCGTTCTTCAGAAATCAAAGACTCTAAGTTCCCTGACTGATTGTATCAAAATGTAAATTTGAGCTAGGACAAGTGCCACACTCAACGTGACTTCCTGCAAATTCGTTTTTCTACTGCCCTGCACTGAAAAACTAGGAAAGATTACATCAAAGATGGCATTATGAACTTTGGCACTGTATCTTATATAGCAATCCTAATTTAGCTAATTTTCCAAATTATGTTACTTTGCCCCATGGACAAAACATTGATCCACAGTTTTCATCTCATCCCGGCTGGTAAGTGAGTCTTAACATGCTTTCTAGTGTTGAGATGAATGCATCTAAGGTAGTTGGGTTCTTTCCTGGGAGTAGGGTTGGCGGGCCGGATGCTGGTGAAGCTGCAGTTCCGGCAAGAGAAGGGTCCTTGGGTGCGTTACGGGGCAGCCAGGCAGCAGGTGCATGATCGTCCAGGGTTGAGTGCGTGGAGGGAGCTGAAGTAGTAGCGGAGACGGGCGTCGTGGCGTTCGCGGGGGCCAGGTGTTCTGGCTCTGGGCGCGGCCCAGGCGCGGACGCCATAAGAAGGGGAGGTGGAAGGGAGGAGCAGCTGGGTGGTGGGGGCAGACAAATGGGCGAGCGGGGAGGCGGTGGCGCAGCGGCGGGAAAACGGGGGAGGAACGGCGAGGGTACAGAAGGCAGAAAAGGCACAGAAATGGCACAAGAGGAAAAGGAGGAATGGGAAGGAAAACAACTAACAATCCAACAAAATGCAATACAAAATACACTAAGGCGAAGTGTAGCAAGTGGAGGGGTGGGGCCGGCGGGGACGCAGCGACGGAGAAACCACAGGAGGAACGGCGAGAAGGCAGAAGGGCACTGGGCACAGAAGTAGCGCAAGAGGCAACCGGGGGAATGAAGCAAACAAAATAAACAATACAACAAGCAATACAATTACACAAAGCAACCTACCACTGGTCACCAGGGATGAGGCACGGGTGGTAGCCTGCGGGTGGAGGAGGGCCCGAACTCGTGTCCAAGGCAGCTGCAGCGAGCTGGGAGACACAGGCAGACAGGTGGTGCTGTTGCGGCGTGGGGAGCCACCTGCCTGTGAAAGGGTCAAGGGTCGTTCTCCGCACAGTGCAGCAGCCGCCATAAGTAGGGAAGATGGGAAGGAGGAGCATCTGGGAGGTGGGGGCGCATGAATGGGCGAGGGGGGGTTGGGGCCGCAGGGGGCACAGCGCTGGGAAAACTGGGAACGGCGAGTGTACAGAAGGCAAAAAGGGCACAGAAATGGCACAAGTGGAAAAGGAGGAATGGGAAGGAAAACAACGAACAATCCAACAAAATGCAATACAAAATACACTAAGGCGAAGTGTAGCAAGTGGGGGGGCAGGGCCGCAGGGGACGCAGCGGCAGGGAAACCACAGGAGGAACGGCGAGAAGGCAGAAGGGCACAGGGCACAGAAGTAGCGCAAGAGGTAACAGGGGGAATGAAGCAAACAAAATAAACAATACAAGCAATACAATTACACAAAGCAACCGACCACTGGTTACCAGGGATGGGGCGCAGGTGGTAGCCTGTAGGTGGAGGAGGGCCTTGAACTCGTGTCCGAGGCAACAGCAGCGAGCTGGGAGACACGGGCAGACAGGTGGTACTGTTGCATTGTGGGGAGCGACCTCCCTGTGACAGGAAACCTATTGTCCTACCTTCCCCTGCTCGGCCATGGCCCAGCAGCGGGAGGGCAGAATTGTGTCTGGCATCGGCAGCATACCTAGGTTGCTGTTAGGCTCTGTAACGTTGGTCCCGGGAGCAGGGAGGGTTCCCCGAAAGAGCTCTCCTGTGATTGGAATCATACCTTCAACACCGGATATGGTGTTCATGTATGATTCCAACAGGTTTGATACCAAACATGCCCAGGTTCGTTCCAGTCAGTTTCGAGATTGTCATCGCGTAATGACTCTTGGCCTCTCTATTTCAGGATGGCTGTTCCACTTACAAAGCCTGGAGAATGGACTCCAGAGTTTGTAGGGGTGTCCTGCTCATGCAGGGGCACCTCACACTTAAAACCAAGCACCCTGCCTATGGGGTTGAAAAGGCCTGCCAGAGGGGTGACTTATAGGGTCTAAGTGCAGTGAAGAGAGATATAAGGAGCTTATATCTCTCCTGAAAGGTGCAGGCATCAACTCACACAGTCTGCAATGGCTGGCCTGTAGTCAGGATTTAGAGGGACACTCATGGGTGGCATAATACATGCTTCAGCCCAGGGAGGAACCCTGGCGCACCTATGCCCCAGGTTCTTCAGTACCATATACTAGGGACTTACAAGGGTGCACCAGTAGCCAAACAGGAATGTACCAAGGTACTTGCCATAGCCAATTTAGGGAAGAAAGAACAGAGGCTAAGGTCCTGGTTAGCAGGATGCCAGCTAGTCAGACACAGTATAACACCGGGCAAAAAGGGAAAGGAGCCATAGAAGCAGATCCTACTTTGCTACACTGCTGCAGACAGCCTTTTTTTCGAGCGTCACCATCCACAATTTATGGTGTTTGTTGGAGCAGAGGCTGTGCCTCTCACTCTCTGAGGAGGACTCCCGTGAACTTTGGAAAGACCATGTCATTTCCCTCCAAGAGGCCAGGTTGAATGAATGAATGAATACGCACTTGTATAGTGCATGGCTACCCAAGGGCATCCCAGCGCTTCTTGTGACACCTTATCATTCACCACAGCTTAAGGAAAGAGAAACGTCTTCAACTGCTTCCTGAGCCTAAGATAGTTATGTTCAAGACGAATATGGTCCGGAAGCTGGTTCCAAAACTTGGCCACGTTTTAGGGGAACTGTCGACCTCCTGTCTGTGACTGTTTAATCCTAGGGACTGCAAGAAGTTGTTTATTGTTAGATGTAAGAGTCAGATTGGTGCGATACAATTGCACCAAGGACTGAATCAAAAAGATTGAAATTCAGTTAATTCAAGTTCCTACACCACTGGCACTGGAAGCCAGAGTGGGTCAATAAAGCACATGTGGCAGCGGATTCCAAGTCCTGGAGGTGCTGAAGGTGTGGTTCACTGGCCTGTGACATTTTGCATTTCCTGTGGGACTGTATAGTACTTTTGTGCTACTGGGGCTCAGTTTGGGATACCTTAATGACCAACCTAGGGGTGACACCACAATTCACGACCCGTCTGACCTTGCTTCACAAAATGTCAATATTCCCAGATTTAAGCCACCACGGCCTTCGTAGAGCCAAAGGTGGAATGTTATGCCATTGGTCATCCACCACACTACCGTCTCATAGTACATGGATCTTTGGCATGCACAGCATGGCCACTTACAAAAGACCTATGTGTAAGCTGAAAGACTAACTGCAGAAGTTTGGGGACCCTTCCTACATCGGTAGCAGTATACGCTGACACCAATCGGCCTGGTTCCGTCCTCTTTGCCTGCCCCTTGATTATTATGGGAAGAAGTCGGCTTCTTGAGGGGCTGCCAGGTGGCCTGGCTCCCTGACTTTTCACTCCTGTTCCCATGGCCCTTCCCCTCGTGTCCCCCCTCGTCCTCCTTCCCTAATCATCTGCAGGATCTTCTGGGCCGTATCACCTCTATCTCGAAGGGTTATGCTATTTGTTTTTCCTTTTCTCCATGCATTCTCATAAGTTCCAATTTACACAGTATCTTGGACTCTGCTTCATAGATGATCTTTCATACCTCTTGGGCCGTATCACCTCTATCTCGAAGGGTTATGCTATTTGTTTTTCCTGTTCTCCATGCACTCTCACAAGTTCCGATTTTCACAGTATCTTGGACTCTGCTTCATAGATGATCTTTCGTACCTGTTGGGCCGTATCACCTCTATCTCGAAGGGTTATGCTATTTGTTTTTCCTGTTCTCCATGCATTCTCACAAGTTCCAATTTACACAGTATCTTGGACTCTGCTTCATAGATGATCTTTCGTACCTCTTGGGCCGTATCACCTCTATCTCGAAGGGTTATGCTATTTGTTTTTCCTGTTCTCCATGCATTCTCACAAGTTCCGATTTACACAGTATCTTGGACTCTGCTTCATAGATGATCTTTCGTACCTCTTGGGCCGTATCACCTCTATCTCGAAGGGTTATGCTATTTGTTTTTCCTGTTCTCCATGCATTCTCACAAGTTCCGATTTACACAGTATCTTGGACTCTGCTTCATAGATGATCTTTCGTACCTGTTGATTGTAAATGGAAAATCAATAAAGAATTGAGATATTTCAAAAAGGCCTCTCAAGTGTTTGAAAACGAATTGGCATACTGATGACCTTACAGGGAGTGATGGCACTTAACATTTGACTTTGGCTATGTAAAAGGAAGAGACATTACCGAATTTATAGATATGATGAGAACACGAGTAAAGCGATATAAGTAACAACCAAGTCTCACTAAAATAGACATTCACATCAGCATTCTATTGAACTGTAACATGAGCAGTGCTCAAGGTGAAATATGAGAAAGGTTTTGCCACCAAAATGTAGACGGGGAGTCTGCTCTGTGCCGAAAGTTAGGGCGATGCTACTCAGCACACAGCAGACGTCATGTGTGAAGTTCTAGTTCATCCCCATAGTTTTGAAGAATGAGCCAGGTTTGAGTCAGACTTCAGCACAACCTCTAAATGTGTGAGTGTCACTCGTGATGAGTGAGGCTTGAGAGCCCTGATGTATGCACGTCTGCACTAATGTCAGTGTTGTGTCACCCAAGGCAGCTTGCAGGACAATGCTGCAAAGAGTTGTTGCACTCACTAATAAACGGTGTATTGATGACGAGTGTACTATGATATAGGGGCCTATGTGAAGGAGAACAATATTTTCGAGTAGTGAAATGCCCCTCCCCCGTTCCTCAGAGCAGAAACACCCACTCATTTTGATGATTCAATGCACGCTGTGAGAAATCTTTGGATCAGTATTGATTGCTCTATGATCTTAGGAGTTCATTGTTTCAAAGATATATTGCTTTATTGTTTTGTGATTGAATCTCTGTTGAAAGATGGAGGTGGTTACTGTAAAGACAACAAAGCCTGGAAGAGGCCGCTATCTTAATATTTTAGGAGACAGTTGGCCTCTTAAACCAGAAACTCAAAACCTAATTGGGGCCTACATTCCAGTCTTGTTCGAGGATATAAAACCGTATCAAATATAAGGAATAAGCCACAGACACAGGAAAATTAGAAATAAGCTGTTCCTTTAATTGTCGCTTTGACTCATGGCCTAGGCTGCATTGTCACTGATCTGGTGTTTAAAACACCATGGTATTTTCCTCTGTTTACTTTCCTATGTACCACGCTGTGGATTTGAAAAATCTGCAAATAAATTATTTAAATAAATAAATAAGCTGTCCAGTTTAATTGTAAAACTGACCGATATACTCATATATTCATTTAAATGCAGATATATTCATTGAAATACAGACTGACACTTCCAGTTGTCACCTTTCTGTAAATACTCTTCAGTCCTTTACGCCAGTGATTGGAAGATGCTCATCTGAAGAGAAGCTATACATACTTTTACACAGCAGCAGCCAAGTGTGAGGCCCTGTACTTGAACTGTCTGTGACATCTGAAATCCCAGGTCTTTACAGGTATAAGTGCTTGTTTGTGTGAAATGTATTAACTCCTGGAGGCGCCGGTTCCATCAGCGGCCACCAGAGGGCGCTCCTCTCCTGCTGATGAAACCCACTGAGCTGCACATTGGATGAAACGGAGAAGGGTTTCCTCTTCCGGGTCAGCAGCGGCAGAGACAGCATCAGCAGCAAATGCTGACATCACTTCCTGCCTCTCCTGGTGTGTCCAGCCTGCTGCAGAGGAGGAAGGAGCCCTGTCTGGTGGGCAGTTACCTTCATCTACAGACCCCCCTCAGACCCCAGATCTGCCCCCCTCAGACCCCAAATCTGCACCTGTTCCCCCTCACCACCCCCCAGATCTCCCCCCGCCCCCAAGCCCCAGGGAGAGGAGAGAGCCTGGACACGTCTGCACAGGTCTCTGCTCAGGTAGGAGATTGTCAGCACCTCATGCTTTGTTTGTAGAAATAGACTGAATAATCCTAGAGGGAATCTCTGCAGGAGCCGGGCTGAGCTGGGCTCTTCTATCCGGGGGCCCCTGGGGCTGAGCTGGGCTCTTCTATCTGGGGCACCTGGGGCTGAGCTGGGGTCTTCCATCCGGGGGCCCTGGGGCTGAGCTGGGCTCATCTATCCGGGGCCCCTGGGGCTGAGCTGGGCTCTTCTATTCGGGGCCCCTGGGGCTGTGCTGGGCTCTTCTATCTGGGGCCCCTGGGGCTGAGCTGGGCTCTTCTATCTGGGCGGCCTGAGCTGGGCTCTTCTATCCAGGACCCCTGGGGCTGAGCTGGGCTCTTCTATCCGGGAGCCCATGGGGCTCAGCTGGGCTCTTCTATCCGGGACCCCTGGGGCTGAGCTAGGCTCTTCTATCCGGGGGCCCCTGGGGCTGAGCTGGGCTCTTCTTTCCGGGGGCCCCTGGGGCTGAGCTGGGCTCTTCTATCTGGGGGCCCCTGGGGCTGAGCTGGGCTCTTCTATCTGGGCCCCCTGGGCCTGAGCTGGGCTCTTCTATCCGGGACCCCTGGGGCTGAGCTGGGCTCTTCTATCCGGGGGCCCCTGGGGCTGAGCTGGGCTCTTCTTTCCGGGGGCCCCTGGGGCTGAGCTGGGCTCTTCTATCTGTGGGCCCCTGGGGCTGAGCTGGGCTCTTATATCCGGGGCCCGCGGGCTGAGCTGGGCTCTTCTATCCGGGGCCCCTGGGGCTGAGCAGGGCTCTTCTATCTGTGGGCCCCTGGGGCTGAGCTGGGCTCTTCTATCCGGGGTCTCCTGGGGCTGAGCTGGGCTCTTCTATCCGGGGCCCTCGGGCTGAGCTGGGCTCTTCTATCCGGGGCCCCTGGAGCTGAGCTGGGCTCTTCTATCTTAGGGGCCCTGGGGGCTTTCCTTCCGCCCTGGCGGTGTTTGTGGGCCTCATTTGTGTTAGAGATGGGATCCGTGCACTGGTGCACTGTATCTTACTGCACTATGAGAGGTGTGTGCACACTGCACCTAACTGCAATATAAGGAATCAGTGCACCCAGCACAGCATCTTACTGCACCTATGAATCTGTGTACACTTGACTTCACCTTACTGCACTCTGAAGTCTCTGTGTATACTTCACTTCACCTTACTGCACTCTGAAGTCTCTGTGTACACTTGACTTCACCTTACTGCACTCTGAAGTCTCTGTGTACACTTCACTTCACCTTACTGCACTCTGAAGTCTCTGTGTATACTTCACTTCACCTTACTGCACTCTGAAGTCTCTGTGTATACTTCACTTCACCTTACTGCACTCTGAAGTCTCTGTGTACACTTGACTTCACCTTACTGCACTCTGAAGTCTCTGTGTACACTTCACTTCACCTTACTGCACTCTGAAGTCTCTGTGTATACTTCACTTCACCTTACTGCACTCTGAAGTCTCTGTGTACACTTCACTTCACCTTACTGCACTCTGAAGTCTCTGTGTATACTTCACTTCACCTTACTGCACTCTGAAGTCTCTGTGTATACTTCACTTCACCTTACTGCACTCTGAAGTCTCTGTGTACACTTCACTTCACCTTACTGCACTATGATAAATCTGCATTCCACTGCATCTGACGATACTGCGAGACGTCTGTGCCACTGCTCTGCCGTTTACTGCACTGCACTGTGATGTATCTGTGCACGCTGCTCTGGATCTTATTGCACTGTGAGGAATCTGTACACACCCTGTGCTCTGCTCTCGCTGTTCATTTGTTGTCTCAGTCACCCCTGCCCCTATTTTCAAAGCATGTCCCCAGGCAGTTGACGTCACGGCTACCCGTGCTCTCCCGCGCCCCTTTTCTCCCTTTGTCCTGATTCTATCTCTCAGACTAGGCAGAAGCTTCAGTCATGCATGTGCACAGAGTAGGGCTATCTTTGTAGGCTGTGTGTGTGTTAGTATGAGGCATGTCTGCAGTGTGTCTCTTTGCAGGGTATCTGTCTTGACAGATGTTTGCGGGCTGTCGGTCACTCTTCTTGGCCTCTCTTCTCTGTACAGAGAACTTTAGGATCACTGGCTGAAAAGAAGGTCTGCGCTGTGGAGCATAGACCGTTACTACTCAGCACACAGCAGACGTCTGAGCAACGTCACATGTGAAGTTCTAGTTCTTCCTCATAGTTTGAAGAATAAGACAGATTTGAGTGAGACTTCAGTCTAACCTGACATGAGTTCCCCAAGTGCCCAGCGGTGCTTGTACAGCAATGCTACAAAGGGTTGCGGCACTCTCCCGTCATGCGCTAATGAGGGCTTTACTATGATACAGGAGCCTATGTGAAGGGTCCAAGAGACTCTCGAAGTCATTCTGCTCTGCTTGGCACTTCACCAGGAAGGGGAGAACAAGATGAGTGAGCAGAAACAGCAAGACGAGGCAAGAGAAGAGAGAGAACAGCACAAAGGGTAAAGTAAGTAATAGATATCATCCAAAATATGAAAGAAATAGGTCTGAAGGGGGTGAACCAGAGTTCAAAAACAAGAGCAGAAAAAGAAATGGAATTAATGTTATTTATAAATTGTAAAAAGTTGAATTGTATGTTGTGAACTAAAAATGAGATTTAAGTGCCATGTGAATGTGATTCTTCAAGAGTTATGATGTCATTTGCTGTTGAGTGGGACCAATACTTGGACCAAGTTTAGTGCTATGAATCAGGGAGTTAACTCCAGTCTTCAAACAGTGTAAATGCACCCACTGGAGGGATCCAGTCTTTTCCTGCGGAGTACACATTTCAACTCTAGTGAGATAGCTAAGGGGTCCCAGGTTCCAACCGCCGTCCTGTACAAGTGAGTTAATGCTCAGACTGCACAGATCTGTTACCTTTGCATCACAAGTACCAATGCTAATAAATTCCTAATAAAAGTTTTATTAAAACGTACTCCACTCATTTTGCACCCAAGACCCCCTCAAGCTGTCCTTACTCTAGACATGTTTTACTATTAAAAAAGAGCCATAAATGTGTCTTATGTCCAGCTAATGTTTAGGTAGTAGGTTGCACAAGTGGATTTCTTTAAAGGGGAAGATGATTCCTGAATCAATCTGCCCTTAAAACAAGCAGATTTTAAAAATATTTCCACACCCCTGTAAGGGGTATTTACAGACCCGTACGGTGCACTGATTATCACTCACAGTGAGAGGGTGTTTAGAGATTAAGAAATCTGTGCGCTCGGCGCTGATGTTTGCTCACACTGCAAAGAGCATTTACTTTTTGTGTAAACTTTCACACTCTGTACCACTTATTACTGGCACTCTGAGTGGTTTTAAATAGATGAGGGAGTCTGTGGCCATTGCACTGTGCTGTACTCTTGCTGTATGCAGCGCTAGCAGAAGAGGAAACCTTTACACTGCACTACTTTTTACTTCACTGTGGACTTAATCTGTGCACCTGGCACTGATTTTTACCACAACGGGGGAAAGAAGTTAGGCTATGGATTATGTTGTGTTGTGTTAGTTTATTTGTAGAGCACACTATCACCCGGGAGGGTGTCCTGGAGCTGTGCAGGTGTGGACGTCTAGCCTCGAGGGCGGAGTCATTCGAAGAGCTGGTCTTCAGCTTCTTGCTTAACCCAAGAAGCGAGGAGGCGGCTCTGAGGGAGGTCGCTCCATGCTTTAGCAGCGATGTATGAATAGGCGTGGCCTCCGGGTCTGATTCTGTGTATGTCCGAGTATGAGTCCGGCTGAGCAGGGGTGCCTAGGATGTTGACAGAAGTGGTTGTGGTAGCTAATGTAAGCAGGGCCTTTTTTGCGTAGTGCCGTGAATGTGTGGGTGAGTAGTTTGAACTGTGGGTGCTTATGTATCTGGAGCCAGTGGAGTCCCCTCAGGTGTGGTGTGATTTGTGTTCTGAGTGAGAGGGTGAGGATGAGTCTGGCAGCTGCGTTCTGGGTGGTTTGCAGCCGTCTCGTGAGCTGTTTGATGATTTCTGCAGAGAGAGAGTTCCCGTTGTCCAGGCTACTGGTGTTGAGTGCATGGATGACAGGCTTCTGGTGTTGCTTGGGAGTCATTTGAAGATTTTCTTCAGCATTTTCAGTGTGTGAAAGCAGTGACGACGTTGGCCTGGGCGGACATGTCCAGGCTTTTCTTATTAATGATCCCTAGGTTACTGGTGTGCAAACCTGTGGGTGGGAGTAGATCCTAGGGTGGCTGGCCATCAGGTGGAGTCCCAGGTGTTGTTTCCAAAGATCAACACATCTGTCTCGTCAGTGTTGAGTTTGAGACAGTTGGATTTCATCCATGTCATGCAGGCAGTAAACATATTCCTTGTGTTGTGGGTTTTATTCAGAGAGGGCAGTATTAGTTACATGTCTTCGGTGTAGAAGAGGATGGGGATAAAGTAGGTATGGATGACGTTGGCCAGTGGGGTTATGTCCATTTTTAGGAAGATCCGACTGAGAGATGAACCTTGAGGTGCTCCGCAGATGAGATTTCCGGTTTCTAAGGACTGTGATGTCAGGTTGACTGTCTGAGTTCTTTTTGTCAGGAAGAAGCAGATCAATCAAAAGGCAGGCCCTTGAATCCTGATCTCATTAAGGTGCCCGATGAGGCTGAGGTGTGATACCATGTGAAACGCCGCCAAGAGGTCCAATAGGATTAAGGTCCCACTCGCTCCTCTGTCTATGATTATGTGTATAGCATAAGTTGGTCCGATGAGTGCTGTTTCCATGCTGTGGTTGGGCCTGAATCCGGACTTGGTGGCCTTGAGGAGCTGGTTGTTGATGAGGTAGTTGATCAGACGCCTGTTGATGGTGTACTGTAGGGCTTTGGCTGTGTATAGTAGGAGGGAGATCTGTCAGTAGTTGTAGCATTCTGTGATGTCCACGGAGGGTTTATTCAGCAGGACTGTAACGGCTGCCTCTTTCAAGGCTCCTGGGAAGAGGGCTGCATTATTGGAATCATTTAGGATGGGAGTGAGAAATTCACTGATCGTAATCAGGCCTTTTTTTGAAACTGTGGCGGGGGGTGGATCTAATGGGGCACCGGAGTGGATGGCCTTCATGTTTGTGGCAGTCTCGTTTGTGGTGATGCCGCTCAACATCGCCAATGTCCATTCTTTGGCAGAGATTGGAAGACTGGCTGCGAGGTTGATGGGGTCAGGTGGAGGGTTGACGTTGTCGTATATGGATGTGATCTTGTTCCAAAAGAATTTGCAGAGATTAATGCAGGGGTCTTGTAATGGGGGGATATTGCTGATGGTGGCTGCGGGCACCATGAATTCTGTAATGATGGTCAAGTGGATGGCAAAACACACCGAAACATCCCGTGAGCAGTGGATTGTGTTCTTGCATCCAAATTTGGTGATATATCTGGCTACAAATTAAACACTCATAAAACTCAAATAATAGCTAACTTTGTTCCCCCCCAACCAATGCCTGAAATTTGTAAGACTGCTACCTATTTAGGAGTACAAATCACCTCAAACATTAAAGAGCTAAATAAGATTAATTATAATAAACTTATGAAAACTACTACCTTGAACTTAAAAAAATGGCACCGACTTCCACTAAATTTAATTGGCAGAATAAATTTAATCAAAATGAAAATCATACCCAAATATCTATACTTATTTAGATCAATCCCTTTAGCACAAAATAGGCTTTTTTTCAAACAATTAGATAGCGTATTCTGTAACTTTATTTGGGGATATAAGAAAGCTAGGAGATCGTTGAAGATGTTAAAAAATCAAATCGGATCAGGAGGCCTTAATTTTCCCGATCTGAAACTTTACTTCTGGGCCTCATTTATAAGGCGTATTAGATCTTTATTAGATACACAGAATCTGCTTTTCTACCACCATTTACTTCTAAAAGAAGATTCCAAACAATTTTTACTCCGCATTACAGACCCCAACTTCTACAAAAGGGTCAAATTTAAGACCGCACGGGATTTAGTAAAGATATGGAAAGATATACTTATCCACTGGAAAAGCACCATATTTCACACTCAATTAATCTTATGGGACAATCCTGGACTACCTAGCATATTTAGCGATGGGGAATCCCGAAGGTGGCAATCGAAAGGAATCGAGGTGCTAGGGGACCTATATACTACTCAAGGCATAATGGATTTCTGCACCTTAAAACAAATATATGGATTGTCCGACACACACGAGTTCAAATACAGGCAAATATACGACTTTTTAGTGCGGATGAACAGAATTAAAATCTTATCGAGCGGGGGTATTTGGGACCTCTTAAACTCTAAAAAGGAGAAATCAATAATCAGTCTGGCATATAAGATCTTCATAGATTTAAAAATGGATGATAATGAATTATTAGCTAATAAATGGAATGCAAAACTAGGAACTAACATAACAGGAAAACAAATAAGCATCTCATACACCAATATCCATTATTATGTAAGATCCTCTAGCCTACGTCTACAGCAATATAGAACTATATACATGCTATACTATACCCCAGAAAAGATTTCTAAATGGGTTTCAAACAACACTTCGGGAGAGAAAACCAAGTGCCCAAAATGTGATGAATATGCAGTAGATCTTATACATATGTTGTTCACCTGCCCAAAATTAGGGAAGTTCTGGGAAGAAGTGGGGAAAATTCTAGCTATAAAGAATGTTTCCAACACACCAATAACAGCCCCTATGGTAATACTAGGTCAATATACTACAAACCAACCACACTCCGTATTGTTATCTATCTTACTCTCCTGTGCTAAACTAACTTTAGCTAGAGCCTGGATCAGTCCTAACCCACCCAACGTCTTGGAATGGTGGTATTTGGTTAATGAAATTAAAACTATGGAATGTACGTTAGCAGAACTTAGAGGTATTAAATCGTTGCAGAAGTATGAGAAAATCTGGGGGAAATTAGAACTGAATTGAATTGACACTTAGTTATGATTTATGCTTAGTATTTTTATTTTTTTATAAGATGAGAACAGATTGTGTATGTATATGACGAATTTGCTGAATTTGAAACAATAACTGAATGCATTTTGTAACTTTATACCAGGTGAAAATAATAAAATATTTAAAGAAAAAAAAAAGAAACAGACACGTCTTGAAGTATTTGAAGTAGCTTTATTCAGCTTAACAGCTAACACCACTGGAGTGCATCCTTCCTTCCTGAAGTACGAGTTGCCAATGTCAGTTACCAGCATTTGCAGTTCAACAAGGTGTTGGTATGCACGAGAATGCAATGTAAAACAATACACAATGTGCGCATGCAATAACTGTAACAGGATCATGCATAAACAATAGCGTGCATGCGAGAACGAGAACATGCGCATAACCAAATGGTATTCAGCTCATTAGAACAATAGCGTGCATACGAGAACATGCACATGCACAAATGGTCCACAGCTCATTACAGTGAGCTCCTTGTTAAGTGGCTGCCACTTGTAACTGAACGTGAGCTGATATATTGCCCCATGCTATAAAAAAAATAAAAAAAAGGATTGTGTTCTTGGAACCGTGTGCGTCCTCTGGCAGACGGTATTCCATCCATACTTTTCTGGCACCCATGAAATGGTGGCCACCATATAAACTGCGTCACGCCAGCGGGACTTGAGGCCAGGTCATCAGTGCCTCTCAGACTACAGGGTCAGCAATGAAGATATTCTTTCATAATTACAAAGGTACTGTTTACTACAACTTTTTAAAAATAGTACCATGGTTTTAGATTCTTCATTTAAAATTACTAGAAGTACTAATGTAATTATTCAGTGAAGATTCAAAAATTGCCGCCTCTAAGAGAAATTTTTCTGCGATGTGTTATTTTACCTGGAAGTCTTCAAGCTTGCCTTTGAGTGACAAATCCAACACAGGATCCATTCCCCTGCAAGAACCCCTTGAGGCATTGGAGTGGAGAGATTCCCTGAATGGGATCTTTCCCTCCTATGCCCCTGATTAAGTCTACTGTTGGGTCTGGGAAGGGCTAGCCCTTCTCCATTCCCAGGTAAGCTTAGGTTAGCCTGGCTAAGTCTTCTGACTGATACCTGGCTGTCTACCTCTTCCTCAGAAACTTCTTCTTCCTCCTCCTCTTCCTCTTCAGGGCCAGGGGGGTCATCGTCGGTGGTGGGTATGCCTTCTGCATTACCTGAAGGACCTGGGTTAGAGGCCTTAAGAACCTCAGACTCCTCTAGGAGGTCTGTCAGTTGCTGAAGGGTAGGGTTAGAACCCTGTTTCAGCTTCCTGGTGGTACTCAAGTGTCTCAGTGCTCTGAAGCTGAGTATGTCAAATTTGGAAGTTACCCTGATAGGGACCTCTCCCACAGGTAGAGATACACTAGGCTCACCTGTGGTTGACATTTTCTAGTGAGGTGTGGTGTGTGCACCTACCTACACTATGTGTTTCCTACTTAACCTCTCTAGGAGTTGTAGTCAGGGTGTGCTAGGCCCTTTGGTCTATAACAACTAAGTTCAGTAGAACTTATGTATTCTAAGTCTTGTTATATGTACCTATGGTACCTAATGTGATGTTTCAAATGATATATCAAAGATTACAACTGGCAAAACAACAGCAAGCTTAAATCCCAACCACTGCCCAACAATGAGAGAAGTTGGCCTGGTATATGATGTTCACTATTCTAGTGAGCACCTTGCACCAGTCCAAACAACCCTCATGGTGATGGTTGTAAAGTCAACCTTATAGACCAGCTATCCTAGTGGTAGCATGGACAAAGCAGTCTTAGGCTAAACTCAAGAGGGCTTGTGTAGCCAGCTGTTTTACCATATGCAATCCCTTTAATACCAAGTGAAAGGACACCACACAGGTTATATATATATAAAATATTGCCCCATTATTTACTCTCACTACTCGTCAGACTACACGAAAATAGTTTTGCCCAGATTAGGTGGGGCCCAGGAGGGGAAAAAAGAAGCAGTATCCCGGTTGAGAGAGGGGTCCGCCAGGGATGTGTGTTAGCTCCCACCCTCTTTTCCCTTTACATCAATGGGGTGGTCGAGCATCTCCGGGAACATCCTTCAGACGAACCATCCCCGGCTGGCGAACGTATACCTACCCTCCTCTTCGCGGATGATACGCTTTTAATATCAAAAACCCCAATAGGCCTCCAAAGGCTCCTAAATAACTTTCAATCCTTTTGCTCTAAACGAGGCCTGGTAATTAACACGAGCAAGACAAAATACCTTGTGTTGAATCCTCCAAAAAAAACAGTCCGCTCCCCCACTCTGAATGAGGAACCCTTGGAGAGGGTAGAAGTCTTCGACTATCTTGGTATTCGCTTATCACACAAAATGCAATGGACCCCACACCTGGACAAAATGCTATTAACCCATAAGAGGATAACAGGAGCCCTTCTAAAAGAACAACGCTCCTGCTCAATCAGACTGATAGCTGTTGTCCTCGAAATCTACTCAGCTAAAGGGGTTAGTTCTGCTATTTACGGGGCAGAACTTTGGGGTTCATCTATCACCAACGACCTACCAAGATCAGAGAAGAAATTTTGTAGAGCAATTATGTCACTCCCACAGGGTACTCCTACGGTCCCGCTAATGATGGACCTAGGATGTCGCCCAATTGACGATCTTGCAAAATTCCGTCCACTTTTGCTATGGGCACGCCTGTGGCGAGTGGAGGAACTTGGTAAATACGCGCAAGGTCTTTCAGAAATTATGGCACTACCAGGGTGGCATAAAATCAAATGGTTGAGAGACATGAAAACATTGCTACAAAACCTGGGCTTAAACGACGCGTGGGTAAATAGATCTTCACCCCCAAAGGCAATTCTAAAGAAACTTTATTGGAACTGGATTTCGCTCCAAAGGAATACCAGTACTTCCTTGGGCAGACTTACTGAAGACTTTTTGAAGTTCAAGGACTTACCAAAACAGGAACTATATTTAGACACTATCGAAAAACCCTTTGATAGGGCCCTGTATTTTAAATTTAGAGCAGGAACTTTTCCTTTGTATTCTTTTACCTCACGATGGAAATCCCCTGCACAAACTACAGAGTTTTGCCCAGCATGTCTTGATAGACCAGAGACAGTGGCACGCTTCATGTTTGAATGTGGAGAGTATGCCCTACCCAGGAGGGTATGGCTCAAAAACTTATGCCGGCAGCTGGGCACTAGGAGCCACATGGACGCAATACGCCTACTAATGTCTGATAGTCGCGCCACCTATGCTTGCGCCCTAGCTAAATTCTTATCATGGGCTTGGTCCATCAGAACTAAAAGGCTAAAATTAACTGTTTAATTCCTTTTTAAACTAACTATGGAATGATTCTTCTTAAAAATATTGCAATTTTTAAAAAAATTCTTTTTTCGTTTGCTTATAAATTCTTGTTGCTTGTTTTTGCTTGCTTTTGCCTTTCTTTTTAAACGTAATGTACTTGTGTTTTATGTGAAGCTTTTATGATAACTTTTTATCGAAATAAAGCCTTTTTGACTTGACTCGACTTGATATATAAAATATATGTATTTATTACTAAATTAATCCTCTGAACTCTTTATGAGGTCAGAGGCACAAACATATAACAAGATACTCAATATAACATATCATACGTTGTACAATATACAGTAATGCCCTAGGGGCACTTCAAACCATATACTAAAATAGTGGTATAAGAACCACGTCACAAACAAAGGATAGGCCTAGGGCCTAGGGAATCGATGAGGCTATGCTGTACTACAAAGGGTTAGGAAGCAGGTGGCCCAAGGGGAGCGTGTGCAGTGTCTGAACTCACACGCGGGTTACCCTAGAGTTAGAATGGGAACGAAAGAATTGGAAACTAGTTCTTTTAGGTCACTTCCGACTGGAGTAGGAGAAATCTACTTGAAACTAGGACACTAGGATTGTTACTCTTTGCAGGAGCACCGAAGTACTCGCGTTACCTCACCCACAGGAAGCGGGTGCATAGGTGTCAAAGTGTGTCGGGTTTCGTCGCTGTTTCCTACGGAGCCTTGGAGAAAGAGGCTGCAGGCGACCAGGAGAGAAGTGTCTGGTTGGATTCAAGGGCGGATCGAGGATGAAGAGTACCTGAAAGCAGAGGGGACAGACTCTGGGTCACTAGCCAGGAACCAGGATGGAACCAGGAAGGAACCAGGCGATGTCGGGAAGCAATCAGGTGATGTCGTGAAGCTTGTCTCTGCTGCCACGTGGACCAGGAGGTGTCGATGATGACCAGGAGCTGGGCACGGACTGTCCCACAAAGGATCTCACTGTCGGCGGTGTCGGCTTCCGGATTGGAGTCAACAAGCCTTGGCAAAGGCAACCCACGCAGGATTCGAAGAGAGCTTCTTGATCAGACCAGCAAGGTCTGATGGACTTCTCCTTTTCAGGGAAGCAGGGGCCAGTCTGGAGCAACCAGACCAGCATTGTAGATTCATAGTTTCGTCGTCACAGAGGCCACTAGCCAGTGGGCAAGTGACCGGACAGACACGTCGAGCAGGAAAATGCAGAAGGGCCCCACATAGAACTCATGGAGTGTGGAGGGCTGATCTTCGGTGCAGTTGGTGCTCGGGGATGAGGCTTCTCAATCCCCAACGCACAACTTCGAGGGTGCCTCAGAAGTTGCACAGAAAGCAATTCGCTGGCTTTCCAAGATGGCCGGTCCCACGTCTCGCGTCTCCTCCACGCTTCTCAGCTTTGCAGTGGCTGTGGATCGGGCTGAAGGAAGTGTGGAAGTCTGGGTCTTGTCAGGCTCTGTGTTCGGGCTCTGGCGGGAGCGACGACAAAGCAAACCATTGAGCGCTTGATGGTGCCTGCTTGCACAGGGTGGTCACTCTTTGACCACAAGGGAGATTCTTCAGTCTTCTTTCTTCAGATAGAATGTCGAAGGTTCAGAGTTTTGTTTAAAATTTCAGTCACGATAAATCTAAAGTCTTGGGACTCAGCTCCTACCTATATACCAAATCTAGGGGCTGGATTACCTGCTAGGTCCCTCCTATGGGTGGGACCAGGGAAGGGGGTGGTTACACCCCTTTCCCTTTGTCCAGTTTTGTGCCAGAGCTGGGGCTGGAGTGCCCCAGTAACTGGTTTCAACAAGACTATGCATGGGACACCTTGTGTGCCCCAGGCAGTGTCTCCTTTCATTCAGCCCTCCCTGCCTCAATACACTATGGCTGTCTGGGGTGGCGCTAGCACCTCCCTGTGACAGGAAACCTATTGTCCAAGCCTCCCTCGCTGGGAGGACTCCCAGTAGCAGGAGGTCAGACTTGTGTCTGTGGCAGCAGCATCCATTTTGTGATGCTGAGGCTCTGGTTAACTTTAACTGGGATTAGTAGGAACAACATGTCTTCTCCCTCTAGAAGGGTGGAATGCTACCCCTGTCACCAGAACTGGTGAGGGGGTAGTATTCCAAAGCGTATGACACCTTACACAACATGTTTTGTTAAAGCCAATCAAAGTTAGCATTTAACAGTGATGTTCATAATGCACTTAAGAGTATATGGTATGGCTATATCCTAGAACAGCTATAAGGACATGGTTCCGAAAGCTGCAGACAGGCTCAGCTCATGCTAAAGCCTCATATCACATAAAACCAAGCACTCTGCCTCCAGGATTGTTAAGGCCTTCCATAGGAGTGACTTATAGGTGTATATGTGTCTAGATATAAGGTTAGATATAGGGATACTATACCTAAGCAAGGGGTGATTACACCACCTTGCCCCAGCTGAGTGATCAGCCAGTTGTGTCAGATTGGATGGCCAGCCAGGGGTGGCAAAAGATATGCTGCAGCCCCTGGTAGGCCTTGGGTGCACCTATGCCCTGGGTACCTATGTTACACTGTACAGGGACTCACAAGAGTGACCCAAATCCCAATTGGTGATGTACCTAAAGTACATGGTGTGAAATTTAGAGAGAGAACAGCAGGGCTGTGGGTCTGATTAGCAGGCCCACAGCCACATTAAGTCGAAAACCAGTGAAGCAAAAAGCAAAAAGTGGGGTGACCATAGGAAAGCAGACCCTACTCTCCTACACTCAGCACCATTGAATGCCACAGCACCCCTCAATGCCATGCACCACTCAATGCCACAGCACCACTCAATGCCACAGCACCACTCAGCGCACAGCATCCCTCAACGCCACAGCATCACTCAATGCCACAGCATTACTCAACGCCACAGCATCACTCAATGCCGCAGCACCACTCAGCACCACTCAACGCCACAGCACCACTGAAGGCCACAGCATCACTCAGCACCACTATGCCACTGCATCACTCAGCACCACTGAAGGCCACAGCATCACTCAGTACCACTGAAGGCCACAGCATCACTCAGCACCACTGAAGGCCACAGCATCACTCAGCACCACTGAACGCCACAGCATCACACTGTGCAACCATTCAACAACAACTGGTTCTAATATGTTCTCTCAATGTTTCAAGCTTTATTAGAAATGTCACAAAAAGATGTTAATATTTCACTTCTGTTCTTGGATTTTCATCACAATAAAATACACTGAACATAATCTTCCCAAAAGTTTAAATTTACAAACGTTTAAGCTATTGCCATTATAAATTACAATAACTTTTATTTAAGTATTAATTATTAAAAAAAGTAAAAGCCATTGTTATTTGTAATATTAATACATCTAAGTCATGTAAATACAACACATATTGCATTACAAATGCTATAGGTGTCACATTTGCGAAAGTTAAAACTATTGGCATTGTAAATGACAAAGCTATTAATTTCGCTATTTTCAAAACCAACACATAAATAAAAAAGATTGTCATTTACAATACCAATAACTCAAACTTTCCTAATGCGAGACCTATTGCATTGCAAATGCTTGTTTTAAATATAACTTGTGATAGAAAAATATTTGTAAATCGATGTGTTATATCTATTTTGTGGCGCAATCCATAATGGCCTTGTTTAAGCAAAGGGATTTTTTGGGTAAGCAGTATTTGATGCTGTCTTTGGAAATCAATGTGCAGTTGTTGTTTATTGCCACCATTGTGAAACTGATGTGTTTGGTGAACACTGGGCTATTGATATAGTGTTCGATCAGTGTACATTGAGGATGTTCTGTATGCATAGAGTGCATTGATTGAGGCCACAACAGCTGGAAAGGCTTGGGATGAATTACTCAGTCCATCTAAGTTGTTCAAACGTAAGAGCGGGCGTGCTGGTGTTTCGTGCTAAGGCGGGTACTGTGTGTGATAGTTTGCAGGCTTCTGAAATGAAATGAAAATGAAATGAAATAAGTCTTGTAACGCGCTACTAAGCCCGAAGGCATCAAGGCGCCTACCAAACAAAATCAAAATTAACCAGCTGACAATACTACGGATAGGCCTTTGAAAAAAGCCATGTTTTCAAAGCTTTCCGAAACTCCAGGACCGACAGTTGGGATTTGATTTCAAGGGGAAGGCTGTTCCACAGCTTAGGTGCTACCGTTGAGAACGCCCTACCACCCCATTTACTTCTTCGGACACGGGGCACCACCAACAAGCTCTTAGTTGATGAACGGAGGTCTCTACCCGGTGCATAAGGAAACAACAAATTCCTTATACCACCCGCCCCCTCACCAGCAAGTGCCCCATATGTCAAGCACAAAGTCTTGAAGGCAATCCTGGATTCGATGGGGAGCCAGGACAAGCTTTTCCTCGTGGCAGTGGCGGAGGAGCGTCTGGGAGCATCCAGTACAAATTTGGCCGCAGCATTTTGGGCAGTCTGAAGGCGCTGCACCAGCCCTTTATTAACGCCAACATACAGAGTGTTGCAATAATCGAGTCGCGAAGCGACAAGTGCAACAACAAACTGCTTGCGAGCCCGAGGAGATAGGTAGTGTTTAATTTTCCGCAGAATCTTAATGATGCCCCAGCAGGTAGCAACAGTCCTGTTTACCTGCTGTGTTATTGAAAGAGCTGGGTCAATCATCACTCCCAGGTTTCTCGCAGAGTCTGTTGGTGTGGGACAGACTCCAAGCGAGGGAGGCCACCATTCGGCTGTCCAGATGTTAGAGTTTCCACCAAAGGCCAGAATCTCGGTCTTCTCCCCATTCAGTTGTAGTGAATTGTGAATCATCCACTTAGAAACTGCATCCATGCAGCTTCTAAAATTATGAATGGGGCATTCCCCGAATGAGAGAGGGACACCAGGATCTGAGTATCATCAGCGTAGGAGACTACCTCCATCCCAAACGATCTCACAAGCCTGGCAAGTGGGGCCACATAGATGTTGAACAGGGTCGGACTTAATGCCGACACTTGTGGGACCCCACATTGCACAGGAGTGGGTGGAGATAGAAATTTTCCCAGCTTGACCCTCTGCTCCCTCTGATCCAAAAAAGAGGCCAATAAACTGAAGGCCGCGCCATCTACCCCCATCTCCCTCAGACGAGATGTAAGAACCGAGGGAGATAGGGTATCGAAGGCGGCTGTCAGATCTAATAGGATCAGAAGGGCAGTGTGTCCCTGATCGACCTCAGTGCGATGTTGTCAAGCACTATCGTAAGGGCCGATTCCGTGCTGTGGCCTCTCCTAAAATCATGTTAGGATTGATCTAAGAGACCCGAGGAGTCCAAAATGCCGCCAAATGCTGGTTAAGATGGATCTCCAGCGTCTTTGCTAGTGCAGGAAGCAAAGAGATGGGGCGGTCTTCAGCGGTTTGTAGAAAATGAATCTCTGGGTATTTTGTGTCCGTTGAAAATGCCCTTTGTATAATGTGCTACAGGTGGTTTGATTGAAGTTTTTCTGAAGTTTCCACTTACTATGCTATGCAGCTGTATGCTATAATCATTCAAAAGACGCCACACCTGGCCTGGTGAAGCCGGTGGTCCCCATCCCCCCTCCCCCGAGTGCTTCCAATTGCTCTGCAGGGCAAGGTGTGGCCACAGCTTCTAGCCGGGTTACACCATTTTAGATGCTGACTTGTGGTACTCGGGAACTAAAAGGGCTAAAAGAAAATCCAGAGTAAAGACCTCTGCGTTGAAAAGCTGCACTGATAAATGGACCTTACGCCGGGCAGGGCAGGTAGGCACTAAATCTCAAATTAAAGGTCATTCAGGAAGGCTACTGTCATCTTAGCTGAGCTAGACTTACAGCTCCAAGGTTCTTAACTAATGCGAAGGCGGTTGGTGGCAGTCCATTCCTTGAGGCAATACGATAACAAGCATTGAAAATGCAATAGGTTTCGCCTTTTCTTAAGTTAAAGCCATTTGCTTTTCTAATGGTATTGTATAGCAAAGCAAGAGACCTATTGCATTTTTAATGCTTGTTTGGTAGGCTGTAGGTTCCTAGATCCGTCCCCAAAGCTGTTCCGCGGTGCCAGGCAGCAGCAGAGGCCTCGATGGGCAGAGCACACAGCTCCTGGGCTTGGCTCCTTCACGCCTCCCCCTTATCAGTTGACACAAGTATTTAAGACCTGGTAATGAAGGGCCTCTCTCTCCCCAAGAAAGGTTTAAAAAGCCAAACTGCGCAGCAATTACATAGGGCTCGCTGAGAGGAGTGATGGGGCTACCTCTTAATTGTGGCCTTTGGAAACTCACTTCCTCCAACCCCTCAGAGCAGATAATCAGGTAGAGTCAGCCCTGCGAGAGTCAGGTATGAGGAGGGCGGTTCACCACTCGACAGCGTCACCGAGGCACCGGAGAGCAGGTTCTCTAGGCACTAGTAGGCGCTGCTGCACACCCCGTGTTTTGGTGAGTAAAGCAGCAAGCAGTGTCCGTGGCCAGCAGTTTTAGTGTTTGTGTAGTGTAAACATTCATCTCGAGATTCGCTTATTACGCTAACAAGCAGAAGCTTCACCATTTCACTCTGCTCTCCCACACAGAACAGCAGCCGGTCAGGCAACAGTAGCACAAGCTTCACACACACACACACACACTGGCAGGCTCCCTCTGGCAGAAGCAGTGCTGCACATACATGTGCTTTCACAAGCATACAGAAACACACACACACACACACACATGACTGGCAGGCACCCTCTGGCAGAAGCAGAGCTGCACATACATGTGCTTTCACAAACATACAGAAACACACACACACACACACCCACACACACTGGCAGGCACCCTCTGGCAGAAGCAGTGCTGCACATACATGTGCTTTCACAAACATACAGAAACACACACACACACACACACACACACATGACTGGCAGGCACCCTCTGGCAGAAGCAGAGCTGCACATACATGTGCTTTCACAAACAGACAGAAACACACACACACACACACACTGGCAGGCACCCTCTGGCAGAAGCAGTGCTGCACATACATGTGCTTTCACAAACATACAGAAACACACTCACACACACTGGCAGGCACCCTCTGGCAGAAGCAGTGCTGCACATACATGTGCTTTCACAAACATACAGAAACACACACACACACACACACACACACATGACTGGCAGGCACCCTCTGGCAGAAGCAGAGCTGCACATACATGTGCTTTCACAAACAGACAGAAACACACACACACACACACACTGGCAGGCACCCTCTGGCAGAAGCAGTGCTGCACATACATGTGCTTTCACAAACATACAGAAACACACTCACACACACTGGCAGGCACCCTCCGGCAGAAGCAGTGCTGCACATACATGTGCTTTCACAAACATACAGAAACATACACACACATCAGTATCAGAAAAAGCTTCACTCGCTCTCTCGCTCACTTACATATGACATGCACAGTCAGGCAACAACAGCACAAGCTTAACACACACACACACACACACGACTGGCAGGCACCCTCTGGCAGAAGCAGTGCTGCACATACATGTGCTTTCACAAGCATACAGAAACACACACACACACACATGACTGGCAAGCACCCTCTGGCAGAAGCAGTGCTGCACATACATGTGCTTTCACAAACATACAGATACACACACACACATCAGTATCAGAAAAAGTTTCACTCGCTCTCTCGCTCACTTACATATGACATGCACAGTCAGGCAACAACAGCACAAGCTTTACACACACATAGCAGGTACAGTACAGCAGCTCATGCTTCATACACACTACATGTACACACAATCACAATTACATATACACATTATAAAAGGTACAGTTGTGCACGCAAGTCGGTCAGTTTAAGGAGGCAGTTGCTAGAACTTTTTTAAATTTGTGACCCCATGTCTAATTGCATGTAAAATAATTTTGTATTAAAGTGCACTCTTTTTAAACATCTTCACAGAGGGGACAACCCCCAAATCCCCTTTTGTTGATCAGGCTTTGCTTGGTTCCGATGTAACACTTAGCCCCAACTTTTACACCCCACTACTTTCAAAAGTCACAAGCCGCCACTGCAATGCACCCCAATATGTTTAGGAATATGTGGTTCGTACGGCCATCAGTGGCATAACTAATTAAAAACCTGATACTTTAGAAATCTCTTCCAATGATTCGCATCCACACACAGCCCATGGGTAGAAATCCAAGGGCCTTCAAAACAGAATGACATTAATAAGAACGTATTTTGGTGCAATTGTAAAGCTAGAAAATGTTAGATAGATGCTGTTAAGATAACGTATGGTACAAAGAGATAACACACATGCAAGCAATGCGCTTGGCTGACATTACAATGGCCAGGCCGGAAGCTGATTCTGATCCTTTGGATCACGCACATGCACGTTCTTTCCCGGCGTGTAGGGACCAGAAAGAGCACTCATGGTGTGTCCAGCCTGCTGCAGAGGAGGAAAGAGCCCTGTCTGGTGGGCAGTTACCGCCATCTACAGACCCTCACAGACCCCTCCCTCAGACCCCAGACCTGCCGCTCCCCCCAGACCCCAGATCTGTCCCGGCACCCCCCCTCAGAGCCCAGATCTGCCCCTGCTCCCCCTTCAGACTGCCCCCCTCAGACCCCAGATCTTCCCACCTCCCCCCCCCCCGGCCCCCAGGAGGAGGAGAGAGCCTGGACACGTCTGCACGGGTCTCTGCTCAGGTAGGAGATTGTCAGCACCTTCTGCAGTGTTTGGAAAAATAGACTGAATAATCCTGGAGGGAATCTCTGCAGGAGCCGGGCAGAGCTGAGCTCTTCTATCCGGGGGCCTCATCTCGCCTGTGCTTTACTGCACTTTTATAAGTGTGCCCTAGTACTCTAATGAGGTTAGGATCTCTAGGGGAAGCTGATAGGGCAGCTCTGAGTTCTCTGTTAGCCCTGGAGCAAATGTTATCAAACCACCTAGGGTCGGGTGTAGGTGTAGCTTCGGGTCTGGAGATTAGTTCTTTAATACCTGCGCATAGTAAGATAAAAGCAGAGACTACCTCTGGGGTAGGGTTAGCCAGTGTGAGACAAGTATCACAGAGTGATGGATAGTTTTATACCATCTTTTGGAACACCTTCGTGCAGTCCATGCCCTTCCATTTAACTCTTAGGTTATCAGTGGAAATGTCTAAATTGCCAGCCCCTGCCTCCTTTCTAGTTTTGGGTCTCGGGGCTGCCCAGAAAGAGACTAAGATGGGATTGCGATCCCCAAAAGTCGATGCCCTAACCTCTGCCAAAACCAGATGATCTTCTAATGGGGCAGATATAAAAACATAGTCTATAGTTGAGGCTCGACCAAAACCTCTATAAGTTGGTGTTGAATTTTCCCCATTATTTACAGAAACAATATCCATAACATTTAAAAGGCTGCTATTTGATAGGTGGTTTATTAATTTGTGTCCTCTCTTACATGGATTAACTGAGATATGCTGGGTGGGACTCGCAGTATTTCCCCCTGCTACCTTCGCATTAAAGTCACCTCCCAAACATATCCCAACCGGTTTATGCTTTCCCAGTAGATTATTCGTGTCTGAAATAAAGTTAAAAAGATTAACAAAATTAACGTTAGGTGTGGTTTAGAAGTCATTATTATAAAAATTAATAAAACAAATAGAAACCCCCGTGTATAAATCAGTACTTGAAAGTTAGCGTTTCTAATGGGAATTAATTTCGGTCTGCCACCTGATGCGATACTGACCCATATTGATAAACCGCCAGAGGGTCTACCGTGTTTGGGGTGAGGGGGTATAATATTGCAGCACTCATATCCTTCTAGGTATAATTCTTTAGTTGCCCAGGTCTCCTGGAACATAAGGATATCAAATGTATTTACCATATTAACCCATTCTTCGATGTCTTGTTTAGGAGCCAGACCAGCCACATTCCAGCTCAGCACCAGTAGTAATGAGTCAGAATGATCATTTGGAGAAACAGTTTCCACCTCAGTGTCAATATTAATTTTAGGAGTCTCCATGGGTGCCGCGAATACAGAAACAGTCGGTTGAGATTTAGAAAAAGGTCAATCAAGGGTGTCTAGGTCAGAGATGGGAGAGAACCTATTTACCGATTGGGAAAATGGGCTAATGAATGAGCACTGTGTCGGTGGTGGTCTGTAAAAGAAGCCGAGGGGTCGTGTACATATGTTTGTGGGTAGGGGGCAATTAGTCTCTCTAACAACTAGTATAGATCTAACAATACCTGGTCGGCGAAAGTTGATGACAATACAATCACCCCTAATAGTTTTTTCTGCTGGTCCCACCCAGCCTACCCTTCGTACCATTCGACTATCATGTATATCCCACCTCCTGTACCAATCCACACTTTTGTTCCGAAGTTGTTCCCAGGACTCTAATTTGTTTTTCCCTGATGGAGGTACCCCTGCAAGAACCAAAGCATACGGGCAAGATTCTGGAGGTAGATTTAAAAAGATTTAAAACATCCTTGTTTGGCTCAACATGTTTGCCGATATTAATATCGACAGTATTCGAGCGGACTGTCGTGACGTCATGAGCACAAATGACACTCATGTTTTGAATATTAGCAGGTCCAATGCATGCTTTTTAAAGCTGCAGAATCATTCGTTTTACAGTTAATATCACAGGGGGCAGATAACGACTTTGCAGTTTGAGGTACATATTGCCCACTCTGGGCTAAATTTCCCTGGGGACCGGCCTTTTAAGGCTGCTGATTAGGTTCTCTACAGGGAGATTTTGCCTTAGTGGTTAAGGATTGCAGGCAATCTAGACGCTTCCATAGTTTTGCAAAGCTTTTATCCACAATCCCTTTATCACGTTCATACAGTGTGTCTATAATATTATCTATGGCAGTGTCCCCAAGTGTAAAATTAGAAAAAGCAGCCTGTGTGGACTCCATCTGTGTGTATACTTAAAACATCCAATGAAACTAAATTAATTGAGTCACTACTAGGGATTGGGTCTACCATGGCCTTCAGCCCCTTAATCCATGTATTCAATGTTGTGCATTTTGAGTTCAAGCGTGGATGTTTTTCCGTTTGGCGCAAACTGGTTTCACCGCCTTCCTCTTCCTTTTCACTCCGCATACCTCAGGGTTAGGGGATATGTCTGAATTAACCAAAACTGTAATGTCAATTGGGCAGCTCCTAGATAAAGAGTACACTATTGCACCTATATGGTCAGAGCCTTCCACGTTCAGTAAGTTATCTCCAATCAATGGGTGTTGACAGTGGTCAGCCTCATTGTATACCATTATTTGAGGGTCACTTATATCAGTGTTCTCAACTAGTACTGCAGGTTGGGGTTTCGTGAGACCCAGGGATAAACGTCTCTCTGTCAGTTCGATCTCGGTACTGACTATGTCCATCGCCCTTTCCAACATAGTATCTATAGACGTAGCATTACGAGCTGTGGCGGTTGGATTTCGTTTGCCCAGGGTGTGTTTTACCCCAGCAATTCAATAGGTACTTTAAAAAATAAACCCCACTCACCGCTGCAGGGTCCAGCTGTCCTTGGAATGGCATGGGGGTGGCCCAGCCAGGCCTTGAACGGTCCAGGACGGGCCCAGACGTGCCCGCCCTTGGCCCGGGCTTTGCCTGGGCGAGCCCGAGCCCGTCTTGCGCCACGGGGTCTCCCTGGCAGATTTATGTGGTGGTGACGCGGGTCCTCTCGCGCCTCTTCCCGCGTGACCGCACTGCCTTCTGGGGTATGTAGTTCCCCGGCAGTCCGCGGTCCGCGAGGAAAGCGCGTGGATGGCTTGATGTAAGGATTGAGCCCGCAAATCTCAGGAGGCTCTAGGCGGCAGCAACAACGGGTAAAGGAAGTACTTCAGAAGACCAGGTAATCGGCAAACAGCGTCCCGCGCCGCGGGGTCTCCTGGCAGATTTATGTGGTGGTGACGCGGGTCCTCTCGCTCCTCTTCCCGCGAGACCGCACTGCCTTCTGAGGGATGTAGTTCCCCGGCAGTCCGCGGTCCGCGAGGAAAGCGCGTGGATGGCTTGATGTAAGGATTGAGCCCACAAATCTCAGGAGGCTCTAGGCGGCAGCAACAACGGGCAAAGGAAGTACTTCAGAAGACCAGGTAATCGTCAAACAGCGATATCAAACTGGACCAAGGTGGGCTGCAGACAAAACATGGGGACTGTATCAACCTAGAAAACAATTATATCAGTAATGACGTCCAGTACCAGCTCTTTGATGCAGTCATCTTTAGTAACAAATCTGTAGTGAATAGAAAATATGCGGTCCTGACCATGCATGGGGCTGGTGGAGGAGCCCTTCTCAGTCGGTATTTCTCTTGTTGTTGATGTGTATTTCATGAAGAGTCTAGATTCCTTTCTCTTTCAGGTGCTTTAGATTGTGCTGAAAGGTTTAACCTGCAGACCTTTCATAAGTGATCTCTCTTGTCACATGCATTTCTTTGCCCCTGAAGCACTGGGCATTGGTAAGACATTATCTGCAGCAGGAGCAATTGCTATTCCCATTGACGTCGTCTGATGTGCTAGAATCTGGTTGCTTACGGAACCCGGATGGCTGCAGATGGGCTTGCCTTAGGCTCGCCTTCAGTACACCAATGGCACATCTGCACTTTGAACATCTTAAGAAGCGTTAGAAGAGAAAAGAGTAAGCTGCCCCGCCCACTGCTAAACACTGGAGCGGGGAAGCGAAAGCTTCGCAGTGGAGTTACACCACCGCCATTTGAATGCAGGTAAAAGTGATTCAAGCAGATTCAAATTCAAGCAAATCCAAATCGTATTCAAGCAAATTTGAATTGTATACCCCCCAGTAAATTTAAAAACTAAAAGCTACCCCAAACTTGTATGACAACATCGCCCCGTGGCATGTAAGTACAAATAAGCAATGTACAAATGAGTAAGGTATTTTTAAAATGAGAAAGGTACAATGTAAAGTGTTTGAAAGAGCTTAAAAACGCAGTGCGGGAGGCAAGCGGTGTCTCTTACTTTTGCTCTCTCTTAGGAATTCTTGTTTCAACAATATCTTTTTTAGGTCGAGCCTAGCTCTATGGGAGGCTTCTTGTGAGCACTCTAAACTTCTCCGTATGGGTCTGACTCCTCCCACACATTGGATTGGTCTTTGCATGTGTCTTCCAATAATGGAAGCACACAAACGGACAAAGGGGGGTGCATGTCCCACCTCTTCTCAAAGCTTCACTCCCACCTCGTTTTGCTCTCGGGAGCGAGCAGCGGCGCGCAGGGTGGCAGTTGCATTCCTCATTTTGGATCAGGTTACTAATTAAACACAGTGCAGTCACTTTCACTTTAGCGGCGCACTTGTTTAATTTCCTGTTACTTTGCTCCCACCCCCCACCCTTTGTCCGTGTTCACCAGGCTATCGTCCCCCGCTGTCCGGATACCCTTTGCTCTTGCCCCCCTCCTTTGTCTGTGTTGAACATGCTCCAGCCCTCCTCCCGGTGTCTGCATTTCTTTTTTGTTTCCGCCTGCCTCTTCACTTGCGGCGGCCCGTGAGGTGCTCCCCTGCCCTTGCCCACCCGCGGCACAACACTGTTTATTAAAAGGCTGAACAGAGTCAGCAAAAACCATTGGCAAAGCCAAAAGGTGTGACCTATTGGCTTTGCCAATGCTTGTCTGCCAAGTCGGTACACAAGGGGTGTCAGTGTTGGGGTAACGGATCTGGTGAGGAGAAGGAGGGGGAGGGGAAGGACTGGGGAAAGGGATGTCCGAAAACGCTGCCTCTTCTGCAGGACCCATCTCTCTCTTTCTTCCCTTAAGGGAGATTTGTCACCTTTGCTGTAAAAGCCTTCCCATGGTGTGCCTGGCATGGCAACCTCTCCCCGGCATGGGCACTGGCTGCCAGTTTAGCAATGGCGACAATCATTTAAAAAAAAAGAAAGGCGAGCTGCCAATTAACAATAAACAGTGCCACAGTGCTTGCTGTCTCATTATCCATGATATCATCGATTTAGTCACTCCGGGTAATAAAAGAGACGTGCCTAAGGCATCTGGGGCAGTGTGCGGGTGGCTCTGCTTGGGCAGCACGAGGAGCTGGGCACAGACTCTGGCTGGCAGATCAGGTGCCCGCATGCTCCCTCTTCATTGCCTGCTTGCACGAGTGTGTATGCTTATACATGTGCCTGGATCTGCTTGGTTCTGTTGGTGGTTGATTTGTGTTGCAGCAGCATGACCCCACATACAGTAGCTTCAAAGATTAGTGCTAGTCTTAGCAAACCCACCCCTGCGCTCAAACCCTATTCTCCTGCATGGCTAAACACTTATTAGGTCCCGTCGGCGAGACCTATTGGCTACGCCATTGCTTGTTTATTTTTTTTAAGTGAATCATACTTGAGAGAGGGAGGTTTTTTTTTATGGTCGACTATTATTGGTGTTGTTGAGTGTCCAGTGATAGATGAAGTGGTTATGGTGGAAATATAGGATTATTGACCATCTGGAGAGAAACACAATAGATTATTCAGTTTACTTATGACGGATTGCCTTTTAGGAATTTTTTAAGTCAATTTGTTGCGGGGTTGCTGATCTAAAACAAGCTTGGTAGTGTTGTAATATATTTTTATCCCTATACTGGCACTATTTCATATTTAATGTCTTTTAATTCAATTATTGTAAATGTTTTATGCACTTTTATGCACTTGTATGCGAAACAAAGTATTGAATTGATAGAGAGAGGGAGGTGGTCAATAAAGCAACAAACAAAGAGACAGTCCCAAGTATCTATGCCTGACAGAGTCCGCAAACGTAATATTTTAAGAGGCAATTGTACTCTTAAACCAGAAACTCTACACCTAATTTGGGCCACAATTTCAATCTTGTTCGAAGATGTAAAACCATATTAAATATAAGGAATTTCCCACATACATAGGAAAATGCGCAATCTTTCCTTAAAATGTTTGCTTTGACACATGAACTATGCCACACACTTTATTGGATCTAGTGTATAAAACTGTGTGGTATTTTTCTCTGTTTGCTTTGCTATGAACTGCACTGTGCATTTGAAAAAACCCAATAAAGTTCTTAAAAATTGCACCACTGACCAATACTCTCTTTCATTCCATGAAATACAATCTGTTACTTCCAGTTGTCATCTGAAGAACCGGGCCTTTGGGCCTGGCGGCGCAGGGCACGCCTGAAATCTTCGAGTTCACCTGCCTTGTTGCACAGAGACACGGAATACTCTGTTGTTGTAGAAAACCAAGTTTATTAGCTGCAGCTAAGCACAGTTGTCCAAGAAGTACATCAAGTAGGTTCTCAGGAGATTGCCTATTTTATTAAGGCGAGACGTCTCATTTTATACCCAATATTCACATTAAAAATGTACACCCACTGCACAAAATTCTAACCAATAAGTTACATTTTCAAACAAAGTATCACATAGCAAAAACTCAATTTACAGTATCCCAACCCAAAAGTTAATTATTAGGAATGTCCCAAATTCAATCTCCACAAGCTTGACAAACCTATAATGGAAAGCATAACCCATGTAATGAAGAAACATAAAAAAGAAACAGTAACAGATGCTGAACAAGATAAGACAAGTGCAAGGAAACTAAAAAGGTTAACGATGTCCTGAACATTGATTGGCAATCTCAGACAAAGATCGATCAGGGAGATTGGCTTTGCGAGGTCAGTTTCAGGTGAAGAGGTCAGTTTCTTACAGTTCATTTCAGAGTCGAAAGAAACCTAGTTAATGTATACATGAACTGAAAAGGCCAGGCCACTTTGTTCGCCAGGCTACCTTTACAGGCCTACATGAGGGCAACACAAAATGGAGTCAGACTCGAGAATTACAGAACCTCAGACCCTCCTTTTGCCCTTACGTAGGCAATAACCTAAGACTCATGTTAATCTGAATCTAGGTCTATATCGATATTCATTAGATCATCAAGATGTTGCTGTAGCATCATTTTATTATTCTCTACTTCTCTCGGGACAGATCTCCGAACACACATAGTAGCACAAAGACTACAAATGACGGGACCACACTGGATGCAAAGACAACAAGAGAAAAGGATGGCTAAAACCATATCAAGGAATGTCAAAACCTTCCATCCCCATTCATGTTAGAGGAACTAGAGCTAGCATTAGTTGAGTGTTTCAGATTGCATCATACTTGAATTGCCTAAGGTCTGTTAAGGGTAATAGGTTGTGCTATAATTAACATTGCCAATGCTTGTTGATCATGCTCCTTGTAATGCAGTAGTCAGTATTTATTGTTGCTGCCAGTGCTTGTTGGGTATGATCTTAGAGAAGATTTTCCCCTGGGTTCTGGAAGGCTCACGGCACACGTGCTCGGCGCTCCGAGTGAGCAATATGTAAATAAGTGCAACTGTAAGCCAGCCGAGAGTATTTAAGGGGAGCGCTCCTCGAGACGGTGCTTCGTCTCATTGCTGGTTGTGCCAAGCGCTCCTGTCGGCTGCCGGGACCCCGCCTTCCATTCGGTGACTCTTTTCCTTCGAGCCCCTTCCCCGAAGAGCCCTCGTTGCTGTCCCCTGCCTCTCGTTCCCCTCTCCTCACCTGGGGCGCGCTTCTGGGCTCTTCCTCCTGCTCCAGCGAGACGTCCGCCATCGGAATCTTGGCAAGGACTTCCTGATTTCCTGCTTCCTGCTCATCGGACTTCTGGGGCGGCCTGGACCCGTCATCGGATCGCCGCGGACAGCGAGAAAGGACAGTAAGAATTTAAGTTGCTAAGCAACCAGAAACAATTCACAAACCTGCATTCTCTCTGTTTAAATAATACTGCAACTTCACTTGATTTAAAAGCAAGACAATTTCTCGCGAGTGATTTAAAGGTGGCAAGTTAGCCCACGTGTATTAAAGGAGTTAACCAGGATTCAAGATTAGACTGAGTGGATTCAAGGACACATGATTATTTGAAAGAGACTCCTGTAAATCAAACAAGCCTATGCCAATCCAAATCGAAGAGTATTGTAACATAGGTTTTGTGAATGCTTAAACAACTTGAGTTCAAAAAGCGACTTATGAGGTCAATAAGTTGATTGTAAGAACTGATATAATTGTAAGATAGACCAGATAGTTTGGTTGTTTCTTTCTTTTTTCTTATTTAAACAGAATCCACATTCCAGCCTTGCAACTGGGTTTTCACAGGTATGTGCATGGTGTGCAAGTGTGCTAGTTTGATCCACTAACTAACCTCTAAGTTGTAGAATGTGGTAGGAATAAGTTTCTAGGAATTCTAGTTAACCTCATGACTGCTTCTTTTCAAAGGTAAAAGAGAATCATAACCTCAAAACCCAGTGGAGTGTATACGAGGGCTGGTTCATTTAACGGTTAGTTGGTTTCTTGAATATTGTCATATGTATACACCAGAATTTAGGAGGTTCAAGGAATTGACAATGTGCTTGTATTATTGTATTGTCCAGAGTCTCATAAAGGTTGCCAACTCGTACCAGCCCAGAACACTCGAATGACAAACAGCGACTGAAAGAAGACAGACCAACGTTGTTTTCTCTTCTGTTGTTTGTCAATCCACTTCCCCTTTCCCTTGGTGACTAGAGATTTGGCAAGTGTCTTAAAATCCTTGCTGAGTAGCTAGTTCACAGGGGAGTTGGGAATTAGCGGCATCAAGAAGGAAACACAACAGGAGCGTCTGGCGTAGTTACGCAACAGAAGACGAAGCCTCACACACCCTGTTTCCTCTTGATTCCGTTAATTCATTCCCATGGATGTTCCACAGCTCACCCAGTTGGTACAAAAACTAGCTGAGGAAATGGAGGAGTTGCGAATGGAGAATCAATTCCTTAGGCAGGAGTTAGACAAAACTAAAGCAGGTTTTACTTCTTGGAGGGACACTTCTGCAGACAAAAAACCAATCATAGCTCCTTCCAAGTTTGGTTCCTCAGCCTTCCAGACTGGTTCCTCAAGTACTCAGTCTACTGAGCCTCCAGTACAGGTCACAGTCGTCACACCCAGTCCTGTTCCTCTGGCCAATCCTGAAAGATTCACAGGAGATAGTAGTAAGTTCACTTCCTTCTTAAGTCAATGTCAGTTGCACTTTTTGTGTAAACCCCAGGTGTTTGTTAATGACACTGTCAAGGTAGCTTTCATGATTTCTTATTTGGGAGGAGTAGCTGCCAATTGGGCCATGCCCTTAGTATGACACTGACGACCCACTCCTCCATAATTTGACCGATTTCAAGGCAGCAATGTCAAATTTATTTGCTAAGCATGTGTTCATCCAAGCTTCAGATAACGAACTCTTAAATTTGCGACAGGGATCAAAAAACTTAATTTCCTATGTTACCACCTTTAATAGGCTTCTAGCTGAAACTTGTTGGCCTGAAGGAAAAAGAATTTCTCTATTTTATAGAGGTTTAAGGGATGACCTGAAAGACTCTTTGGCCCACATTGTTAATTTACCAGATGACTTCGCAGAATTTCAGGATTTGGTGGTTAAGCTAGATCATAGACTAGGGGAACGTAGAAATGAAAGACCTAAGGGAGACATTAGAAATCTGCATTTCAGAGTCGATAAAAAAGAGTCCGAAAACAAATCTTCCTCAGTAGAACCTATGCAGATAGGAGGAGTCAGGCGGCCTTTAACCAATGAAGAAAAGGAAAGGAGACGTAAGGGGAAGCTGTGCCTTTATTGTGGAAAGTCAGGACATTTCGCAAAGAATTGTACTGTTAAACTGGCCCAAAAGAGGGCCCTAGCACTTGATGTCATCCCTCATGAACAGTCGGAAAACTAGGGATCTCGGAGAAAGTCGAGATCGATTCCCCGAGAGTAACGGCTACTGAAAAGATCTCACATTATGCTACTAATGTAGATTCTGGTTTCCCAAAACATTTCACGGTAAGGATGATATTTATATTATCTCTTCAGCAAAGACATAGCATTCCAGTGCTTCTTGACTCAGGTGCTACTGGAAACTGCTTTGATTTGGAACTTGCTCGACGGTTACATTTGACTAAGGTTCCTAAGAAGGAACCTGAACCGGTCAGAGCTGTTGATGGTTCCGCGTTGTCATCTGGTCTGATTAGGTTTAATACCGAGCCATTGACTATAGTTGCGGATAATGGTCACACAGAGCACACTGTGTTTGACCTGATTGATACTCCTACCTTTGGAGTTATTCTGGGTATTCCTTGGTTAGAACTACATAATCCCAAGATCGATTGGCAAAAAAGAACAGTGACTTTAGACTCCTCTCATTGTAAGTTACATTGTTACCAAGAAACCAAAGACCCGGTAATGCCCTTGTTCTGTGCTACTGCTACTTCTGAAGTCATTAGTCTTCCATCTAGTTATAGTGACTTTTCAGATGTCTTTGACCCTGTGAAAGCCACTACATTACCGCCTCATCGGGTTTATGACTGTCGAATCGATTTAATACCTGGAGCTGTACTACCGTGTAGTAGAGTCTATGCCCTTACTGAACCAGAAAATGAGTATCTGAAAAAGTATCTTGATGAGCTATTAGAGCTAGGTTTCATTAGACATTCCACCTCCCCAGTCTCATCTCCACTCTTCTTCGTAGCTAAGAAGACGGGCGATCTGAGGGCTTGCATAGACTATCGCGCAGTCAATAAGGCGACTATTAAGAACAGATATCCACTCCCTCTTATTCCAGTTTTACTGAATCGGGTAAAGGGCTCTAGCGTTTACACTAAGTTAGACCTTAGAGGAGCTTACCACCTGATTTGTGTTAAGGAGGGAGACGAATGGAAGACGGCCTTTAGGACCAAGTTTGGTTTATACGAATATACCGTCATGCCATTTGGTCTCTGTAATGCTCCGGCAGCATTCCAGTACTTCATTAATGAAGTGTTACATGATTTTCTGGACACTTATTGTATTGTGTATATTGATGACATCTTAATATACTCCAAAAATACAGCAGATCTTATTCAACACGTCTGCTCAGTTTTACAAAGGTTGAGAGAACATTCATTATTCGTAAAGCTGGAAAAATGTGAGTTCAACAAAAACTCAGTGGAATTTTTAGGATATTGCTTATCACCAAAAGGGATCCATATGGACCCTAGGAAAGTTGATGCAATCCTTAATGGGCCAATCCCCAAGACAGTCAAAGACGTACAACGAATTCTGGGATTCGCAAACTTTTACCGACGGTTTATTGCACGTTTCTCTGACATTGTTGTACCCATCACACAATTACTGAAAAAAGGGAAACCTTTTCTTTGGACAGAACAGGCAAATAATGCCTTTACTTCATTGAAAAAGGCATTCACTTCGGCACCTATCTTGGTTCATCCAGATCCCGATAGACCGTTTTTTGTAGAGGCAGACGCCTCTCAAACTGCACTTGGTGGTGTCCTACTACAAAAGAACCCTGACTCAGGTACTTACATCCAGTAGCTTTTCATTCCAGGAAAGTATTAGAAGCAGAACAGAATTATACAATTGCAGAACGAGAACTGTTGGCGATAAAGGATTTTTTCCAGGAATGGAGACACCATTTATTGGAGGCCAAGCATACCATAACAGTGTATTCCAATCATAAAAATCTTCAATTTTATTCTACTGTAAAAGCTTTCACACCCAGACAAATGCGGTGGTTACAATTCTTCAGCGAATTTGATTTCATAATCACCTACCGGCCCGGAAATAAACCACTGTTATCCGACACTCTCTCTCGTTTAGTATGTAAAAAAGAAAATGACCAGATTAGAGAATCACCAAGTATCCTCCCAAAAGAAAGATTAGTAGTCGCAGTGGACACAAACAATTTCCTTGACTTGGTAAAAAGTGAGCTCCAATTCCATGATTCTGACAAATGGTTAGCCAAAAAGAAAAATACAATTAATGAGGGGGTTTTCTTTCATCAAAACAAACTGTTCATTCCTACCAAAGAATTACAGGAAAAGATCATGCAGTGGAACCATGACTCAGCCATGGCCGCACATCCGGGAGTAAATAAAACCCTAGAATTATGCCAACGATATTTTTGGTGGGAACAGATTGTCCCAGATGTTCAACAATATGTTCGAACCTGTCCAGTTTGTTCTAGGCAGAAATCATTGCACAAACCTCCCATGGGGTTACTTCAACCAATGGATCTACCCCCTCAACCATGGCATACCATTAGCTTAGATTTTATCACCGATCTTCCGAACTCTAATGGTTTTAACACAGTCATAGTGGTTGTAGATTTACTTTCTAAGATGGGACATTTTATTCCATTGTTAAAATTACCAACCGCTATGGAGTTCAGTACCATTTTCTTGTCCACAATAGTTAAGCTACATGGTTTACTGAGTAAAATCATCTCAGACAGAGGTCCACAATTCATATCTATGTTTTGGTCACAGCTCAGTAAACACTTGGGAATATAACTGGCTTTGTCCTCCTCATTTCATCCACAAACAGATGGGCAAACCGAGAAAGTAAATCAATCTGTTGAACAAGGCTTACGCTGTCTGTTGTCCACCACCACTTCCCGATGGGATGAGATGTTACCTTGGGCTGAGTTTTCGTATAACAATACCTCACACTCAGCCTTAGGTTGTTCGCCTTTTTACTTCCTAACTGGACAACATCCTCGGTCTCTTCCCATTTCTCTGCCTACAACTCAAGGAACCATGCCAGCAGTCATGGATAGATTAACCAAATTGCTAGATATTCAAGAACGTGCTTAAAAACAGTGGGTGAAAAGCAAAGACAGGATGAAACACGCAGCAGATAAACATAGAATTCCTGCACCTGAGTATCAAAAAGGGCAAATGGTTTGGCTTTCCAGGAGAAATATTCAAATAGAAGATCCCAAGAAATTAAAACCCAGATTCCTAGGACCCTTTCCTATTGAAAAAATTGTTAACCCAGTATCCGTTAGGTTGACTTTTCCAGAAGAATATGCTATTCACCCTGTGTTCCATGTATCCCTCCTGAAGCCGTATGACCCCGATACACGGCCTGATAATCCTCCTCCTCCAATCATAGTGGGAGACCATCTCGAATATGAAGTTAAAATTTTTTTAGATGCTAAACGTATTCGAGGTCGTCTTTACTATCTCATTGACTGGAAAGGGTACGACCCCTCAGAACGTTCTTGGGAACCAGCGAATAATGTACATGCCCCCAGATTAGTGAGATCATTCCATGCACTACACCCGGATAAACCACGCCCCGTGGGACGACCTTTGGGGGGGGGGAACTGTTAGAGGAACTAGAGCTAGCATCAGTTGAGTGTTTCAGATTGCATCATACTTGAATTGCCTAAGGTCTGTTAAGGGTAATAGGTTGTGCTATAATTAACATTGCCAATGCTTGTTGATCATGCTCCTTGTAATGCAGTAGTCAGTATTTATTGTTGCTGCCAATGCTTGTTGGGTATGATCTTAGAGAAGATTTTCCCCTGGGTTCTGGAAGGCTTACGGCACACGTGCTCGGCGCTCCGCGTGAACAATATGTAAATAAGTGCAACTGTAAGCCAGCCGAGAGTATTTAAGGGGAGCGCTTCTCGAGACGGTGCTTCGTCTCATTGCTGGTTGTGCCAAGCGCTCCTGTCGACTGCCGGGACCCCGCCTTCCATTCGGTGACTCTTTTCCTTCGAGCCCCTTCCCCGAAGAGCCCTCGTTGCTGTTCCCTGCCTCTCGTTCCCCTCTCCTCACCTGGGGCACGCTTCTGGGCTCTTCCTCCTGCTCCAGCGAGACGTCCGCCATCGGAATCTTGGCAAGGACTTCCTGATTTCCTGCTTCCTGCTCATCGGACTTCTGGGGCGGCCTGGACACGTCATCGGATCGCCGCGGACAGCGAGAAAGGACTGTAAGAATTTAAGTTGCTAAGCAACCAGAAACAATTCACATTCTCTCTGTTTAAATAATACTGCAACTTCACTTGATTTAAAAGCAAGACAATTTCTCGCGAGTGATTTAAAGGTGGCAAGTTAGCCCACGTGTATTAAAGGAGTTAACCAGGATTCAAGATTAGACTGAGTGGATTCAAGGACACATGATTATTTGAAAGAGACTCCTGTAAATCAAACAAGCCTATGCCAATCCAAATCGAAGAGTATTGTAACATAGGTTTTGTGAATGCTTAAACAACTTGAGTTCAAAAAGCGACTTATGAGGTCAATAAGTTGATTGTAAGAACTGATATAATTGTAAGAGAGACCAGATAGTTTGGTTGTTTCTTTCTTTTTTCCTATTTTAACAGAATCCACATTCCAGCCTTGCAACTGGGTTTTCACAGGTATGTGCATGGTGTGCAAGTGTGCTAGTTTGATCCACTAACTAACCTCATTAACCAAGTTGTAGAATGTGGTAGGAATAAGTTTCTAGGAATTCTAGTTAACGTCATGACTGCTTCTTTTCAAAGGTAAAAGAGAATCATAACCTCAAAACCCAGTGGAGTGTATACAAGGGCTGGTTCATTTAACGGTTAGTTGGTTTCTTGAATATTGTCATATGTATACACCAGAATTTAGGAGGTTCAAGGAATTGACAATGTGCTTGTATTATTGTATTGTCCAGAGTCTCATAAAGGTTGCCAACTCGTACCAGCCCAGAACACTCGAATGACAAACAGCGACTGAAAGAAGACAGACCAACGTTGTTTTCTCTTCTGTTGTTTGTCAATCCACTTCCCCTTTCCCTAGGTGACTAGAGATTTGGCAAGTGTCTTACAATCCTTGCTGAGTAGCTAGTTCACAGGGGAGTTGGGGATTAGCGGCATCAAGTAGGAAACACAACAGGAGCGTCTGGCGTAATTACGCAACAATTCAGACCGCAGTCCCCAAAACCATCCCGTCAATGACCAGTCTCCTTCGTCTACATGGATAGACTCAGAGATCTTATGCAACCTAGAGATGGCTTGGTACACTGTAGGGGCATTATCTGGTATGTAAACACAGCAATTGGATCCAATTAATTTACATACTCCTCGATCTGCAAGTATGATGTCTAATACCATACGATTCTGCAAAGTCATAAGGCGGTCCGCTTGAAGCTCAGCTGTGACATTACTAAGAGCATCTGCTGTCTCATTAATAGTGGTTTCAACAATGCGGACAAGCTGTCGAATATGCCTACTGTTGATCATTGGACCCCAAAAGGGCAGGAAGCCCTTAAAAAAATCTCCTACTTCGTGTGCTGCAGTATCTTCCTTATCGAAGACACCTCTACCATATCTCATTCTATGATAGTCTGAAGCAGTAGTGTATGTAGGGGGAAGCAAAAACACCACATAACATGTTCCTGAAAAATAAGGTGGCCACCATGTGTAGGCTCTGTCATGACAAGCAAAATATGTGCCTTTAGCTGGCACAAACGATGGAGAAGTCCGGGATGAATAGACATAGGTTTGAGCACACACACTCTTACCTAGCTGAGCTTTCGGATTCTGACCAGTACCTTGCAAACAAAAATGGCCTCGATGGGGTACAATCCGAATAGGAGGAGACCTTTTTCATCTCTCCTTCTCTGTCAAGCTGGTACTATATCCAGTCACATTCCAACCAACATAAGCCTGCACCTCATCCTTAGGGATAGCATTATATGCAACAATATCTCGGATCATAGCTACTATTCCCCTTATCAAGGCACCATTGCTGGAGTTATTTTTAAGGGAACATAAGGGGTGTACCTCATTTGCATAGATAAACATGGTCTGTAAAGCCCACACAGACCCATTAAAAGAAAAGGGCAAAACCAAATATGGTATACCTTTATCCGTCATATGAGGCATAAGACCACAAACCCAACAATTAGTGGTATTTACTACTACCTGATGCAACAACTGTATGAACGAGTTGTTGACAAATTCTGATCTCCTTGTTTGTTCATGTTCAGGCAACAGATAAAACTGGTGCAAAGAAACAGTAGTGAAAGAAAGCATATGTTGGGAGATGGGTGTAGATGTCTGTTGTGTAACATAAACATCCAACCCACACAAGCTAATGTGATACTTAAAAACATCAAGAAGCACAATATTATAAAACATTTGCTATATATTAATGTACAAAATCTTGTCTTAAGGTCTATTCTCTTAAAATCTCTTTCAGTTACAACAGACTCCATCCTCTAACGTGCTGCTCGCGGCAATTTTCCTTCTCACTCAAGTGTGCGTCCAGGCGTCCTAGATATCCCTAGAACCACAGACCTTTCGTCAATACGCGGGCCACCCCCTAAGTCTTATACTGCGACCCTGCAGCTGAACGCGGATGGTGGCTCGAAGAAGAAAAATAGTCTCTCGTCTGAAAGAGTGTAATTCACAAAAAAAATCAGATTTTATTTGTCCTTTTTAGACCTTAAGTTGTACCGTTCTTTACCAGGCACAGTTTGGTCTCGAAAAAGTGTCTCTGGATCAGTTGTATCTATTCTGAGATGCGATGGTACAGCTTCTTGCAAAACATCCTCGTCCTCTTTCTCAGTCCGAGTCCATTCTAGGTGTGCATCGCCAAAAGGTAAAAACCGGGGAACTCTCTCTCCTTTACAATCACCTACTCCTTCGCGGACCCACTCATCAAAAGGCAAAGGCAAGGGTACCTTTTTGCAGTGCACACCATGGATCCAGTTCCTCTTCCCAACGACCTTTACGGCTGTACGTGTCGTCAGCAGGACCTGTCTCGGATCCCGCCAGCGAGGCTCCAAATTCCTCTTCCTTTGGAAGTTTTTCAGACACACCCAGTCGCCAGGTTGGAGGGTGTGCCCAGGATCCGAGGAAGCCTGCGGCAAGGTGTCTTGTACCTGCTGATAGAGAACATGCAATTTAGTGGTGAGGTCATGCAAATAATCAATTAACATCGGGTATTCTATGTCAGAGTACTTCTTGGGTCTAGGGACACCCCAGACATTAGCCGGGCGTCCGAACACGATCTCTCTAAGTTGTCGGGCCAGGCAAGACCTGTGCTGGCTTGTATCTTTCCAAGTTTAAGCTTGAGAGTGCCATTATAGCACTTTACCAAACCCGCTGACTGAGGGTGGTTTGCCGCGTGGAATTTCTGCTTAATACCAAGACCTGCACATACTTTCTGCATAATTTGACCCACTAATTCACTTCCATTGTCACTCCAGACAATTCAAGGTAAACCAAACCTCGGGAAGTATTCTTTCAGAAGGACCTTGGCTGTAGACAAGGCAGTTTTATCCTTTTGAGGATAGGCCTCTATCCATCTAGAAAAGGCACACACCACCACAAGGACATACTTTAGGTTTTTGCATCTCTCCATATGAATGTAGTCTATCTGCAATATCTTAAAAGGATACGTTGGGGGAGCAAAATGGCCTGCTGGGGTTGGTGTCCCTCTTCCTGGGTTGTGCAACAAACAAACAATGCAATGTTTAACAAGATTGTCTGCACATTTAGGAATCCCTGCATTCTGCCATAACAGAGCAGAAAGCTTGCATATTCCTTTCGCACTGATGTGGGCTGGACCATGCGCCATAGTCACTACTGGAAGTACATAGGCATCTGGTAACAGCCAACGTTGGTGTTCAGACAATTCTTTCCAACATCCTGTAGCATCTAACATTCCCATACTATCTCTCCACTTACTCAATTCTTTCTCTGTAGCCTCTTCCTGAATCATTTTCACACTTTCTATTGTGTCCTCACACATTCCTCCTTGACTGACCCATCTAGCAGGTCCAGCAACATACATATGACTCGTTACATCTCTCGCTGTCTCTTTTGCTATCTGATCCGCAAAAGCGTTTCCTTCACCCACATCATCAGTGATCCTCTTATGCGCACTACACTTCACAATTGCTATCTGAGCGGGTAAAGCAAGTGATTCCAAAAGGTCATTCACTAACTGACCATGCTGTATTTTAGTACCATGTGAGGTAAAGAATCCTCTTTCCCTCTAAAGGCGGCCAAAACTGTGGGCCACCCCAAATGCATATTGGCTGTCGGTGAACACATTCACTCTCTTCCCTTCAGCCAATACACAAGCTCTAGTCACAGCTATCAATTCAGCTGCTTGGGCTGAATTCTGCCTAATGTGTGCTGTCTCCACAATCGTATGCAAAGTGGTAACAGCATAGGCTGCAGTCGTTTCACCATTGGGGAGCTTAAAACACGAACCATCTACCCATAGGATCCCATCCGGGTTCAGGAGCGGTGTATCTTTTAAATCGATCCTATCTTTTGTCTCCTCTTCTGTACGGAGAAAACAACCATGTTGCTCTTGAATGTCTTTCTCCACTGAAATTGGCAACAATGTAGCTGGATTTAGGGTATTACATCGCTTGATGTGCACGTGAATAGCAAAAGAGCGTCAGCTCATACACCGATAAACGGGCGCTCGTAAGAGGCTGAGTTTTTGTACTGTTTAGAAGTGTATCCACTGCATGTGGCACCATGACAATAAGCGTATTGTCTAGCACCAATCCAGCAGATTGGCGAATAGAAACTGCTGCTCTAGCTTCCAGACAACTAGGTAATGCTTTAGCTACAGGGTCTAACGTAGCCGAAAAATAAGCACACAGGCGTTGTTTGTCACCAAATTGTTGTGTCAAACCTGACAACGCGCAACCTTCTCTCTCGTGCACATAAAGTGTAAAAGATTTGCTGTAATCCGGAGTACCCAACACAGGAGCAGAACACAAGGAACTATGCAAATCAGTAAAACTTTTCTGGCATTCCTCTGTCCAAGGGAGAGGTTGGGGTGTATCTTTAAGAGTAAGTGCTAACAAAAGTTTCGCTAACAAATAAAAATTCGGAATCCTTTGTCTGCAGTAAGAGGTAATTCCTAAAAAGGCACGCACCTCTCTCTGTGTGCATGGTACAGACATTTGTGCAATCGCTTGGATTCTTTCTGGGGTTAATTGCCGTCCCTCCTTCGACAAGAGATGACCTAAGTAGGTAACCTCTTGGTGACAATATTGTAATTTAGAGGGCGAAACCTTATGATGAAGGTCAGACAAGTGATGCAACAATGAAACAGTAACTCGTTTACAAATTTCCTCCGAATCAGCAGCAACCAGCAGAACATCTACGTACTGAATAAGGGTGGCACCTGGAGGCAAAGTGAAAGCATCGAGCTGAGTTTTCAAAGCCTGACTATAAATGGAGGGACTTTCACAATAGCCTTGAGGTGCACGCTTGAACCGGAAGCTTCAGCCTCCCAAAGAGAAGCCAAAAATATCCCTACTTTCCTCAGCAATGGGAATGCTAAAGAAAGCATTCTTAAGGTCAATGACCGAAAAGCAGGGAGCTGAGGCAGGTATCAGTGTCAATAAAGCAGTGATATCTGGGACGACAGGAAACTGGGGTACAACGAGCTTGTTGACCTCCCGGAGATCGTTCACAAAACGATAAACAGGTGGCTGGGAAGAGTCAGTATATTTAAGGACAGGAAGAACAGGTCTATTGCACACATTTCCTCTAGTCTCTTCAACCACACCTTTCTCAATCAAATCATAAATGATAGCCATCAACGCTCTCTAACCATCACTCGAAATTCTATACTGAGGAATGCAAGGTAACCTAACATTGGACTTGAGGATGACAACATAGGGTGGAATCTGCAAGAGACCAACATCATTGGGGCCTAAAGCCCAAAGAGTAGCAGGCAGGGAACGTAATTCAGAAGGGAGTTGGTCTCTAGACAAATATGTCGGGGACATTAATCTCTTGCCTAAAGTAAGATGCACACCAGAAGGAGAACAATGCAGGGTTGCATACAGTCTCTTTAACAAGTCTAACCCCAACAAATTCTCACCACAACCAGTTGTCAAAATAAGAGGAGCCTCCAAATCATAAGGACCAATGGAGATAGGTAAAGGACAAGAAACTGGGTTACGAACTGGGGTGCCAGAAAATCCTACAGAAACATTTGTTAAGCCAGACAAAGGTGCCCCAGGGAGTTTAGAGTGGATGATAGAGCTCTTCGTTGCACCAGTATCCAAGAGAAATGGCTCTGACACACCAAGCGCAACGACATCAACATAAGGCCCTTTTTGGTCCACTGGAACTAAAATGGCTCCCTCACTTTGTCTACGGCTGTCCTAGCTAGAGAAACCCTGATTCTCATCTTCCATATAATAATCGTCATTATAATAATGGGCAGACTGAGTATTTTGCTGATCAAAATAATTCATGGAATTTTGAGGCGGAAAGGAACGTTGATCCTGGGACATGGTACTTCGCCCCCTCTCCCTAGGTGTTGACTGGAAGCCACCTCGGCCTCGTGGCACAGGCGTACCACGAGCACGCTGCAATAATATCTGGCAATTATTCTTGAAGTGACCTTCTTCCTTACAATAGGCACATTGATTAGGACCCAGTGAAGGCCGTGGGACAAAGGGCTCAGGTTTCTGAAACACCTTCTGAAACTGGGGAGTCGGCTGAAACTGGCGCTGAGCAGGTCGAGGGGGATAAGCCTGTTGCAAAAGAGCCTTCATCTTTAAATCTTTAGTCTTTTTATCCAATTTATCCTTTTCCTCCTTATCCCTATTTTCATAATATTAGGCAGTAGCCAATATCTGGGCTGAAGAAGAAACAGCCCATGAACTTTCGGAATCCTTTAATTTATTAGAGAGCTCGGGAAGCAAATTAAATACAAATTTATCTACGAATAATCGATGTCCCCCCTCTGTGCTCATATCCTGACCACTGTGATCAAGAAACGTTTCTTCAAAACGAGTGAAAAAGTCAGAGACACTCTCATCCTTCTTCTGCTTGCAGGCAGCTAACTTATCCCAATTAACCCACAGAGCGGGCATCATAGTTTTCATTAAGGTGATTATTCTACCAAGAAGTTGCACAATTAAATCAGCAGGTTTAGCACCGCCCACTTGGAGTCTATCAGCAGCAACTATACCATCCCAATCACATCCTAATTCATTGGCGTGGTTCTCTTTCCGAATCCTAGCCCACAATGGTTGTGGAAAAACATTTCCCATCAACATATCTATATCAGCCAAATTCATAATACAAGCATCAACCGTCTGAGACAATTCCTTGTAATAACCCGCAGGGTTTTTACGGGGGTCAGGTAAGGACTGTTTAAGGGCCAGAACCTCAGATCTCTTCCAAGGTACATGTACCCATATACTTTTGAAGTGAGCTGGTATAGGCTGATTACCACCCTGGGCTGGAACCGCATCTCATCCCTGAAGCCCACAGAGTAGTAGGCAGGGAACGTAATTCAGAAGGGAGTTGGTCTCTAGACAAATATGTCGGGGACATTAATCTCTTGCCTAAAGTAAGATGTACACCAGAAGGAGAACAATGCAGGGTCGCATACAGTCTTTTTAACAAGTCTAACCCCAACAAATTCTCACCACAACCAGTTGTCAAAATAAGAGGAGCCTCCAAATCATAAGGACCAATGGAGATAGGTAAAGGACAAGAAACTGGGTTACGAACTGGGGCGCCAGAAAATCCTACAGAAACATATGTTAAGCCAGACAAAGGTGCCCCAGGGAGTTTAGAGTGGATGATAGTGATGGAGCTGGGATTCGCATGTAAAGCGCCTTGCTCGTATGCAAAACCCTTGTCTAAACTGCATAATAATATTAACATCATTGTTCGTCATTCATAAAGTGTTTTTCCCAACACGCGGGTGTCCCCAGGATGCTTGCTTGTATGTCTTTTTTCATACTAACGAAGCTTGCACTAAAATCGGCTGCTTCGCCGAAATTCAGTCTGCGCATGCGTCGGTCATACCCATGTGATGTGACGCACTCGCATTCTGGAGGGATTCTGTGCTCATGCGCACTGTTGCAAATATGGCCGCTTGTCTCTCACCATGCATTCTGCTTGCTACTGCTGCTTTAGCCTATCTGTCTTTTCGCACTAAACCATAATGCTATAGTCATTATAAAGTAAGGGTTGGTTAGAATATTATCATGGTATACAGTGTGATCATTTTATATGTGATTTTAATTTGTTCTCGCTTACTTTTCATGTACCGCGTCTTTGTGGGCTGGGGCATACATGAGCGACGCCATGCTGAGGCTCCTCTGAACCCTGTCAGGTGACCGGGGAAAGTCCTAACTGCGCAGAAGCTAAAACTAGCCAGCTGGCTCCTGAAGCCCGATGCGCCTGGGAACCCATCCCGAAGATGCAAGATTGCACCTTGAATTGTCATACACTGTTGCTATATGCTGTGCTCTTGTATTGTATTCTGTATTCCTATGCCTGGGAACGTGAACCCGGGGGGCGGGTGTGCAAAATTGAATAATTATGATGGGAACGTTGAATTCTAGGAGGTGGTAATGACCGCACCACCTCTCCTGACCAATCACACTGTGGGAAACTGTCACTTGCAACATTAGTGGGTGGTCTGAGGGACCCCAAAACAGTATAACTGCCCTAGTTTAGCTTAGGAAAATTGTCCGACTTGTCCGAGTAGCAGACCTGTCACTGACCCTACGAACTCTATAGGTGCTCAATCCTGAAGTGCTGCGGAGCACTCTGTCCATATTTTCCACAAACTCCTAAGGGGTGGAAATAATCCTAAGTGCTGGCGAAGCACTTTGCTGGGAAATTCGAAAATCCAAACAGGGTTACTGGCGGATTACTTGCGGAGAAGGGTAACGCTGGCGTTGCTTCTGAAGCTGTGGGTGTTGGTCGTGCCTTGGTGAGCCCAGTCCTGATCTCAAATCCTGAGGGGTATCCTGTCCTTACTGTCCGTGAGCTGTACCTGCTCGCATTCTGGCGTTCCTTCCTGAGGGTCCTTGTCCCCGTCCTTCCAACTGACCCGTGGCCAGGGTTAGTCTACTCTCAGACCTAGGTAAATATCAACCTGTGGGTTTGCGTCTCTCTCTCTCTCTCCCTTTCTCGCCTTCACTCTCTACTTTCTTAATAAAGCTCTCTTGCAGAGATATTGCTCTATCACCTTGAGAACAAGTTATATGAAATTGTTTATTAGAAATTGTTCCACTTCTCTCCCCACCTTTAGAGAATTTGCCAATTGTCATATTTTATTAGTATGTTCCAATTTTTTCCTTACCTTTAGTTGATCGCAGTGATCTTAGCAAGAATAGCCTAGTGCACATAGGTTAAGTACATGTTCTAGGTCCCATCCACGTCCTATTGTTTTCTAGTATAAAGTTGCAGTGACTAGCTTGTTCTAAAATTCCTACCTCTAGTCTTCCGATATACTCAATGGTCTTAGCATTACTCTATAGTTATTTTATGGTTTTGATCTTGATGTTAGATGCATTATTCTGCCTCTCACTTATTGCCTTGTCATATTCTCTCTAAACTTATATAAAGTTTTAAACATCCTCAGGTGTCTGTGGTCATTTTACAGAATTGTGGAAAGTATTTACTGATTATAAAGAGTATTTGATGTTAGGCCTGTCTACTATTTTCCCTTATAGCTCCAGGTCCGTCGTAAGAATTGTGCCTGTGGTAAGTCAGGTGCATGGTAAGCAGAGGTAAAGCCAAACCTTAATTGCTCATAGCAGCGTGCAGGAGGAGAAATCAAATAGTCCTCTCCTGGTTCACCCAAATTATTAATGAAGTATTCACGCCAGGGCCCAGTGCGTGTAAAGAATTGGTAACACGGGTGACCCGGGGTAACTGCGCGCTCTATCAGTAATTTTCTGGCAGCCAGAGGATGGTTTGGACTAGTTAGATTAGGTAGACAGGATAGTTCATAAACAAACCGTGAATAAAATGTGCTGCTGATTTTTTACTGTATTGATTCAAAATTTTGAAATGTTTTAAGGATTTATATGTAAATGTATATGATTTTTTCATCGCTGCTATAAATGTTATATTAACGCAAAAGTGTTTGTGAATGTTCAGTGTAGTCCGAATCCCCGGGGAAGTATTTAGCTAACGGTGAGCAGAATCCGGTTAGCTGTTGAAGTCACTAAGTTGGAGGTATTAGTGCAGGGTTAAGGATAACTGGAAGCACTAATTAGGACCTTTTTTGTTTCTAGAGTAAATGATAGCTACGAGTCCCTTATAAAACTTTCAGTGCGATATCACCTAGTAAGGGTCGCATACGGAAGGAGTAGTAGGGTATCCGAGGCTTGTCTGGTAAGTAAAATAGTTCGCTGGTGAAATCCTGGCTCAGTACATATCCCCGACTAAGGTGGATGAGTCAGAAGAATAACGGGTTCTATGTTACTAGTGTGAAGGGACAGGCAAAGAAGTCTATCCAGAGTGAATGAAAAGTAGACAGAAGTGGTTTACTAGTAGCGAAAGAAGAGTCTTTTCTCTCTTTAGAACACTCAGACATAGTGGCAAACGTTGTGTGTTGTTGACTAAAACGTGCACTTGCACTTTAGAGAGAGTAAAAAGTTTCCGTTACCTTGTGAAGGAGGGAGTCAGTCGGAGAGCTGCTCTGACGTCACTCCGTGCCGCGCTGGCATTGGTCAAGACAGCGGGTGTGTAGTGGAGCTGAATTTGTAAAGGAGGGGTGAGTGCCCAAGCGTGAGACTCAGTCTTGCGAAAAGGCCGCGCACCCATTGGTTAACAGTATTTATATTCTCTGACCTGATTGGGTAGTGCGAAATAAAAGTCGCGCTAGCATTGGAAGCACAAAGGTAAACAAAATTAATCAAGCCGAGTTAGAAGAGAGTCTGGAGAGTTGTATGTGGTATCCAGATTTCATACCGAATCCAAAGCACCTAGGATTTCATAAGGAGCAGCTTATACGAGGTAGACCGCACATGATGTATGGAGTAAAGAGGAAACTGTCATTTTCTGATAAATTAAAGAATTTTTTCAAGACTGACAAGCCCATTAGAACGAGGGAAGGCGTGCTCATTCCCCCGCCAAATACCCCTGCTTCTTTCATGCTGTTTGATAAAGGGTACCACACTTGTGTCTGGTTAGAAAATTGGGCAAAGTATACTGCCGATGACGGAGTCCTAGCATTCCCTGTTGAAGGTACATTTAATGGTCGGATCCTGTTTAACTTAAGGACCCGCATGAATGAATTACACCCTAGACCTAGGTTGACCCAGTACGAAGCTCTGGAGGAATGGGAGATTGAGGCTGCAGAGCGAGATAAACCCCGGATGGATAAGGGAGTGAGTAAATGGTATCCGAGGCTTCAAACGCCGACCAAAGAGCAGAAAATGAAACAGTGGAGGCAATCTATGTTGACTGAAGGGCTGTTCCCTATGATGGGGGTATCCGAAGAAAAGAGAGGAAAATGTAAAGAAAAAACCCCTCACCTAGCACCTATGGGGGACGTAGAAGATGAACACCTGGAAGATTTGTTAATGAAAAATCCACCTCCCTATGTTGCAGAATTAGAACCTGTGCATTCTCAAAATCCCTTCACAAATTATCCCAGATGTAGGAGGGACAGTGATACAGATGGAACAGGTACAGGCAGTAAAACCAGTGAAAGGGATGGGTTTTGCAGACCTAAATCCATAGTCCCGAATTATCAGCCATTCGGAGAAAGTCCACCTCGATTGATTGCTCCGACTGCCCCAAGTATTTATCCGTCCTTAGTACCTCAGGTATTGCATGGCAATTCTGCAGAAAGGGGGTTGCAGGAAAAAGAGAAAGAATCCCTGACTAAACAGCGAGAGGATTTAGTTCGAACCATTGCCCAGATGCATCCCCATCCTGATTCCCTGACTATTCCGGTGACTATTGGCCCAGCTATTCCACTATATAGAAATGACCTGACTAATCTCCATCCTCCTGTTATCACTCCGATGCCGCCTACTCCTAGCATCCCGTCTCCGAGGAAGGAGGTATTCATAGATGAGGATCAAGAGAGTGAGTGCGAATCTGTGGTTCTGATGGATCTGCCCATTAGAGAATCGAGGGCTAGTATAGCAGGGACAAGGAGTCAGCCCAGACAAAAAGAGGTGTTGGTTGAAAGTGCAACTGGGATTAGGAGTGCCACCTTAGTTTCCCCTGAAGAATTGGATAAATGGACAAAAGAGCTGGAGAAAGAGACCCCTCCCCAACCCAGAGCATTGGAAATATATAGATTAAGAATAGAAATAGAAGAAATGATGGCTGGGAACGTAGGAGTTGAGCGCCTAGGCTCGTATAATGAAGAAGAGCTACTGTTTATCAGTAAAAGCCTTACCCGGAGTGCTAGGTTGCTCCATGAAAAGATAATGGATACAGCCACAGAAATGGGAATTGATGTTAGTCGCTCCAAAATTCTTCAGAAACCCTACAGAGTAGATTTTTCAGACAAGGATTTAGAAAGCCTGAATGTAATGGGAAAACAGATTCAAGTAAAGGAATTGTTGAAGCTCCTGCAGAAATGGGGCGAGGTGGGGAAATGGAGAACCAGGTGGGCAAAGAAAAAGGAAAGCAGCAGGGCTGGGTCACAGACTTCAGAATTCGTGTTAAAGGAAGTAACACCAACAGAAAAATTGTGCCCCATGAGAGAAGTCCCGGGAGGGAAATACGTCCATGTCCCTTGGTCCAGACAGGATATTGTGTCATTTACAAATGACTTCCCGAAATTACGTGAGAAGCCAGTTGATTGGTACCGGCAGGTAGAACGCTTCATAAAAGTGCAGAAGTGTCTGCTGAAAGACCTGGATGGGTTTTTCGACATTGTGGTCCCTGTAGACCTATGGACTGAATGTAAAATAGAAATTAATTGGCCTAATGATGAATATCCCAGAGATGAGAAAACGGGAGCCCCTTCACCTGAGGTAATGAGGAAATATGACCAGGTCATACAGTACCTTAAGAAAAAGGTGCCAGCAAAGGAGACAGATTGGACCCGAATAGATAGAACCACCCAGGAACGTGATGAAACGGTGCACTCGTTTTATGAAAGGTTACTGCAGGTATTCAAAACTTACAGTGGTATCGACAATGTAGACATGAAAGACATGACCCATTTCAGTTACAGATTTGTGCTAGGATTGAGACCTGAAATCTCACAATGGATTCGAGATAACAAAATAAGTTGGCAGGGAAAGCCCATAGATGATGTCCTGAAATATGCTAAATACTGCGAAGATGAAATCGAAAATAAAAAGAAAGCCCTCAAGGAGAAAGTCATGTGGGCACAGGTGAAATTAGCTGAACAGCAAGAAAAACAGTTAAGTAAATTGACTTCTGATAATAATGTTCAGAATGCCACTACTGGGGGAGGAGGAAAGCCCAGACCTAAAATGAGTCGGGAAGAAGCCATGAAAAAGTTCCCGTGCCATGGGTGCGGCCAGATAGGGCATTGGCGAGACGAGTGTCCACACCTGCAGGCCGGTAATGCCCCTGTAAATGGTTTAAATCCACAGGTACCGAAAGAGGGGACGAGAAAGAACCAGCAACAGGTAAAATTACCTCCCGTACCTCGCGCTCCTAGACAGAATTTTAAGAATCAGGGTCAGCAGAATGAGAGGGCGGAAGTATGGGAAGTTGAGAGTGAAAGAAATGCAATCATTCCACAGTACTTGCTGAATGATACCTTCCTCTGTGAAGATGAAGATTGACGGGGCCTGAGAGGGGAGGATGAGGAGTGCGTACTTGGCGCCTCCTTACCGGTAGACCAGACTGGACCATACATTGAAGGAAAGGTTGAGGGAAAAGACGTCACCTTTCTGTTGGACACTGGTGCTACCAGATCTACTGTAAGAACAGTGGATGTTCCTAACCTACCCCTCTCGGGAGAAGCGATCCAAGTAGTGGGCGTCTCAAATCAAATAATAAGTACTCCAGTAACTGAACCAATGGAGATTTCTATAGGAAATTTCAAAGAAATGCACAGATTTGTAGTCTGCGATTCTAGTCCTGTGAACCTGCTAGGACGTGATTTGTTGTGCAAAATGAATTGTACCATCTATTGCACACCAAAAGGCGTTGAAATTCAGACCCCCGATGAAGATGGTTTGTACAAGCTGATGTTAGTCAGACAAGATTCTGATATCAAAACTTTATCAGTTGAGGATTTACCCGAAGAGCTCCAGTTAAGAGTAGTTCCAGAAGTGTGGGATTTCACAGGAAAGGATGTAGGATTAATGGCAAATGTGGACCCAGTTAAAATAGCAATAAAAACTAATGCAATGTACCCGAAAACCAGACAGTACAAAATGAGTGCAGAAGTAAAAGCTGGAGTAGCGACTGAAATTACCAGGCTGCTCGAAGCCGAAATAATAGAGGAAGTGATGAGCAGTCCCTGTAATTCGCCAATCATTGGGATCAAAAAGCCTAGTGGAAAGTACCGGGTGGTGCAAGATTTGCGCAAGGTAAACCAAATTGTTGTGCCTTTCTGTCCCATTGTGCCCAACCCTGCAGTGATTCTGTATCAGATTCCCTGGAATGCAGAATGGTTCACTGTCATTGACCTGTGCCACGCATTCTTTTCCATCCCATTACATCCCGAAAGCAAATTCCTTTTCAGTTTTGAATTTGACAGCCATATCTATGTCTGGAATCGTGTCCCCCAGGGGTACACCGAAAGTCCATCGATTTTCAACCAGATACTGAAAAAGTGCCTTGAAACCCTAGTATTGCCAAGAGAGTCTGTTTTGGTGCAGTACATAGATGACCTGTTAGTGGCATCTAAAACCCAGACTGACTGTGTCACTGACACCATTGCCTTGCTGAATCACTTGGGAAAAGGAGGACATAACGTGTCACCTGACAAGTTGCAATTCTGTAAAAATTCAGTGAAGTATCTGGGGCACCAGATCGAAAAAGGAATCAGGAAAGTCACTACCGAAAGGATCAAAATAATTAAAGCAATGGAACTGCCCAGAACTCAGAAAGAGGTGAGAATGTTTTTGGGAGTTGTGGGTTACTGCAGACAATGGATTGTAGGATTTGCGGCTCTAGCCAGACCTCTGATAAAAATGACAAAGAAAGGAGTAGAAGACCCCGTCCATTGGGACAGTGAAAGCATGAATGCTTGGGTAACTTTGAGAAACTGTCTATGTACCGCTCCTGCATTGGGTATGCCTGATTACACTAAGCCCTTTGAACTGTTCTATGACACAAGAGAGAATTGTGCTCTTTCAGTCCTGACCCAGGAGCACGGATTAGTTAGAAGACCAGTAGCCTATTTTTCGGCCACCCTAGATCCGGTGGCTGCTGGATTACCTGGATGCTTGAAAGCCGTTGCTGCTACTTGCGTCAGTCTGGAACAGAGTGAGAACATTGTCATGGGACATCACGTCACTGTATATGTTCCTCATTCTGTTGTCATCCTTCTGACTAGAACTAAAACTCAGTACCTCACACCTAGTCGGCTGACTAAGTATGAGAGAATCTTGATTGGTGCTGAAAATGTAACTATTTCCCGGTGCAATGTCCTAAACCCTGCGACACTATTACCTATCCCTCTGAATGTAGAAGCTGAGGAGGAAGGGGAACATAATTGCATCGATCTAACTGAATTTAGCACGAAACCCCGTCCAGACATCCGTGAAATAGCACTACTTGATGGGGATAAGACAATGTTCGTGGATGGCTCGTGTTTGAGACATGAGAGTGGGAGCCTGAGTGCTGCCTATGCTGTGGTTACACTGACAGGAACCATAGAAGCATCTTACATGCGCAAGGTGAAGTCTGCACAAGTGGCGGAGCTCATCGCGTTAACCAGAGCTTGTAAGAGGGGTAAGAACAAGAGAATAACTGTTTACACAGACAGTCAGTATTGTTTCGGGGTCGTTCATGACTTCGGCCAGTTGTGGCTGCAAAGAGAATTCATGACTTCCTCAGGCACACCTATCAGAAATGGGAAGGTGGTGCATGACTTACTGGAAGCTATTCAATTACCCAAAGAATTGGCTGTGGTCAAGTGTGCGGCTCACAAATCTGGAAATGATGATGTGACTGCCGGTAATAGGTACGCTGACCAAATTGCACAGTTTTGTGCCCGACACCATATGTCCCTACAAATTGCGCTGTGGGATGGAACCAGCTGCCAACTTATGTTGTTTGAGAATGTGTCAACGTGGGAGGAATTAAAAGAATTGCAACAGGCAACAGACAGGACAGAAAAAGGAAGGTGGGCAGCAAATGGATGCAAACTGAGAGATGATGGTGTGGTGATAAACTCGACTGGGGTGCCTGTACTGCCTGATAGCTTGGTCGACCCCATGATCAGAATGATACATGAACCAACACATATGGGAAGAGACGCAATGTGTCGGGTGTTTGACAAGGTGTTCTGTAATTCAAAGTTCAGGAACCAGGCGGAAAGGCTTTGCCAGAGGTGCCTAGTGTGTCAGCAATTCAATGCAGGAAAGAGGACTGTCGTGGAGCAGAGTACTATTGGAAAGGCAGTAGGTCCCTTTGTCAGGATGCAGGCAGATTTCATAACCATGCCCAAGTGCAAAGGATATAGATATATCTTAGTCATAGTTTGTCTATTCTCCAGGTGGGTGGAAGCATATCCCGCGAAGAAAAATGATGCTATCACCACAGCCAAGTTATTGCTCAGGGAGTTGATACCTAGGTACGGAATTCCCGAGACAATCGAAACGGACCAAGGTGGGCATTTTGCCAACGATGTCCTATTGGAACTCTGTAAAGCATTCAAAATGAAGCAAAGATTGCACTGTGCCTACCACCCAGAGGCTTCTGGGGTAGTGGAACAAATAAATGGCACCCTGAAGTCCAGATTGGGAAAAATGTGTGATTCCACAAAGATGAACTGGATAGAGGCTTTACCCCTTGTGCTGATGAGTTTGAGAAGTATCCCGAACAGAAAAACTGGCCTGAGTCCCCATGAAGTGTTGATGGGAAGAGTGATGCGACAGGCATGGGTACCCGGACACAAACTGCTAAGCATTTCTGATGATATGGTATTAGAGTACTGCAGGCAGTTGGGTGACCAAGTGCGTTCTCTCTCTCAGCAGATTGGAGAGACAGAAGACGAATGGCCAAAGACTCCAGCGCATAAACTGCAACCCGGAGACTGGGTGACGTTAAAGAAACACACCCGGAGCAGTTGCCTGAAGCCAAGGTGGGGAAAGCCACGACAAGTGATCCTCGTCACTACTACTGCTGTAAAGTGTGCTGGGGTACCGAAGTGGATCCACGCCAGCCACACAAAGCGGGTATCTGGAGAAAACGCGACTGGAGCTGAAGGCAGCGCAGCTGAAGAGGCTTCCGAGGAAGAGAGTCCGGAGCTAGCTGACATCGAACTGCCGAGCACAAGTCGAGACGTTGGATGGTACCCCGCCGACGACCCGGTTCATGATCCAATACGAACCAGGAAATATTCCTACTTAGACAGTGAGTGGGATAGTCCAGGTGAGTTAGAAATAGAGGAAGAAGGTCAGGTCAACGAAAGTCACAATACACCTGATCAGGACGTAGGCCAAGTAGGGTCAGATCAAGACATCGAAACTCCTCCTGAAACTCCTGGGATTGGAGAGGGACAGTTAGAAATTAGAGCTGACGTTCATGCAGAAGAAAGCGAAGAGATCGAAGAGCATGAACAGGAACAGATAGAACTAGATCAAAGTGCTCAGACAACGGAAACAACAGTAACCAGAAATAAAAAGAAAGTGCGATTTGAATCTGAGCAGGGACAGATTAGCGACCAGGCAGAAGAAATAGATGAAAGACCTGGAACTAGTCAGACAGGCAGGGAAACAGAGGTGCCACATCAAAAAGTAAAAAGAGTGCACGAAGAAGGCCAAGTTTCCTCGACAAATGGGAGGCACGGAGGCAGAAGTGCACCCAGATACGTCAAGAGATTGAGGCTCAGATTAAAGACAGTCGAAGAAAATCAGAAAGACAGAAAAAGGGCTCAAAGTGAAAGAAATGCAGCCCAAGGCAAATCGCTAAGAAAGAGCGACAGAATAAAGAAACAGAACCGACTGTATCGGAGCCCTGAATGGACGTACTTTGTGTTGGAGGAAATTGACGAGCCCCATCACAGTGGCAACAGTGACAACGAGTCCATTGCTGATCGGAGTTCGGACGAAGACCCTCCTTGAGAGAGCCCCGAAGTGAGCCTTTGGGGCAAAGAAATGAAGAGGGGTAGCAAAAGCCACCTGTAAGCTAAAAATGTCTGATCCGAATGTCTCTGGGAGATCCCGGTGTGGGTGTCTTAAAACCTGTTGTAAAATATGCTTGTGTAGTGTAGCCATGTTAATAGTAATGTGGATAGGACTAACAGTTTTTCTACCTTTTATGATAAGTAAAAATCCTAACTTGTCCCCTACTGAACCCGAAGCAGTAGACGTAGGGGTTGTACAGACTGCAGAAACACCACGAAGCTTAGAAAGACGCGACAAACGAGTAGGACTGACACACACCCAACCTAAATTAGAAGCACCAGATGAGGATGGACTACATTTTCACAAAATGAAAAACAGGACGCATCTAAATGTTTTTGCTAACTTGTTAGTGCATTATGTAGAAGCTATGGAAATAGAGGACTGTTATGTCTGCATGAAGCTACCAACTTCAGTGGCTGAAGGTGTGACATACCACCATCTACCTTTGACCTATGGAATCTCCTGTAGTATATTAGCTAGCTTGTTTTATAGAAGCACTTTACAGTACTATTATTCAAATGATGACGTAGTATTTTCTGAACTTCCTGTTAGAGGACACTTGAACCGTGTACATACTACAAGTGACGTGACCCGTTATATGGGAGAATATTTCCTGACTATAGGTAACATAGATTTAGACAAAGCAAGGGAAGATATTCTGACCTGTTCTCTGCAAGAGCAGGAAAAGATGTTTATAAAGATGGCAGACAGAAGGAGAGAAAAGTTTCAGAAGAAGGCAAATGACGAAAAGGATAGAGTCCCTAGGTGGGCTGAGCACCTGGATAACACCTCGCAAAGCGAAGCCAGTCCTGCCTTGTTGCTGGATTTTGAACGAAAGGGGAAACTTTGTATCCATAGGGAAAAGACAGAGTACTATAACAATGTATTCATCGGTTCCAGCGAGTGTGAACATAATTACAAGGTAATTGGAGGTTGGGGTTTCAAAAATGGGTCAGAACCTGTGTTTCCCGGAATATATTATATATGTGGGAACAAGGCTTATTTCAAATTGCCGGATCACTGGTATGGAAGCTGCTACTTTGGCATTGTTTTCCCGAAAATATACCATGTAAATAACGCAGCTGGAAGCGATGAAGAAACTAATGGCTTAGTGCGTAGTAGACGTGAAAGTGTAGGTGAAATTATAGGTGATATTTTTAGTGCACTGATACCTGGAATGGGGGTAGTTCTGAACACTCATAGAATCTGCAAATTGTCTACAGTAGTGGACCGGTTATCAACGGACACTGCTGCTGGATTCCTGCTGGTCAATACTGAAATGGTTGCGATCAGATCAATGGTTTTGCAAAACCGTCTTGCCCTTGACACCCTATTAGCAAAAGAGGGCGGAGTCTGTAGAATGCTGAAAGCGCAACATTGTTGCACCTACATTCCTGATAAAAGTATCGAACTAAAACAATATGTGAAAAACATAACTAATTTGGAAAAAGAGCTCAAACCATTGGAGGTTGACAGTGCCTGGACGAGACTGACTGGAGGTCTCTCCTCTATAGGTAGTTGGTTTACTAACCTAGGTAGAAATATTTTGTGGAAAATACTGATGCCAATAGTTATAATAGGTGTAGTTGTATTAATAATTTTTATCTGCTGCAAATGCCAGAAGTGCAAAAAGAAATACACTGTAAATCAGAGGGGGGTGAAAAGAAACATTGATGAATTAGAACTAGAAGAACTAAAGAGTGCAATTTACAAAAAGGCGAAAAATCACCACTCTCATAGAGAAGCTGCAAGAAAACTCAACGACAAATTTGTTGAAATTCAGATGAGTGATATGGATGAATGAGAAAAGTTGGCATCTGTTTCCTTCTATGTGGTGATGATAGTAAATATCATCAAAGAGGGGATTGATGGAGCTGGGATTCGCATGTAAAGCGCCTTGCTCGTATGCAAAACCCTTGTCTAAACTGCATAATAATATTAACATCATTGTTCGTCATTCATAAAGTGTTTTTCCCAACACGCGGGTGTCCCCAGGATGCTTGCTTGTATGTCTTTTTTCATACTAACGAAGCTTGCACTAAAATCGGCTGCTTCGCCGAAATTCAGTCTGCGCATGCGTCGGTCATACCCATGTGATGTGACGCACTCGCATTCTGGAGGGATTCTGTGCTCATGCGCACTGTTGCAAATATGGCCGCTTGTCTCTCACCATGCATTCTGCTTGCTACTGCTGCTTTAGCCTATCTGTCTTTTCGCACTAAACCATAATGCTATAGTCATTATAAAGTAAGGGTTGGTTAGAATATTATCATGGTATACAGTGTGATCATTTTATATGTGATTTTAATTTGTTCTCGCTTACTTTTCATGTACCGCGTCTTTGTGGGCTGGGGCATACATGAGCGACGCCATGCTGAGGCTCCTCTGAACCCTGTCAGGTGACCAGGGAAAGTCCTAACTGCGCAGAAGCTAAAACTAGCCAGCTGGCTCCTGAAGCCCGATGCGCCTGGGAACCCATCCCGAAGATGCAAGATTGCACCTTGAATTGTCATACACTGTTGCTATATGCTGTGCTCTTGTATTGTATTCTGTATTCCTATGCCTGGGAACGTGAACCCGGGGGGCGGGTGTGCAAAATTGAATAATTATGATGGGAACGTTGAATTCTAGGAGGTGGTAATGACCGCACCACCTCTCCTGACCAATCACACTGTGGGAAACTGTCACTTGCAACATTAGTGGGTGGTCTGAGGGACCCCAAAACAGTATAACTGCCCTAGTTTAGCTTAGGAAAATTGTCCGACTTGTCCGAGTAGCAGACCTGTCACTGACCCTACGAACTCTATAGGTGCTCAATCCTGAAGTGCTGCGGAGCACTCTGTCCATATTTTCCACAAACTCCTAAGGGGTGGAAATAATCCTAAGTGCTGGGGAAGCACTTTGCTGGGAAATTCGAAAATCCAATCAGGGTTACTGGCGGATTACTTGCGGAGAAGGGTAACGCTGGCGTTGCTTCTGAAGCTGTGGGTGTTGGTCGTGCCTTGGTGAGCCCAGTCCTGATCTCAAATCCTGAGGGGTATCCTGTCCTTACTGTCCGTGAGCTGTACCTGCTCGCATTCTGGCGTTCCTTCCTGAGGGTCCTTGTCCCCGTCCTTCCAACTGACCCGTGGCCAGGGTTAGTCTACTCTCAGACCTAGGTAAATATCAACCTGTGGGTTTGCGTCTCTCTCTCTCTCTCCCTTTCTCGCCTTCACTCTCTACTTTCTTAATAAAGCTCTCTTGCAGAGATATTGCTCTATCACCTTGAGAACAAGTTATATGAAATTGTTTATTAGAAATTGTTCCACTTCTCTCCCCACCTTTAGAGAATTTGCCAATTGTCATATTTTATTAGTATGTTCCAATTTTTTCCTTACCTTTAGTTGATCGCAGTGATCTTAGCAAGAATAGCCTAGTGCACATAGGTTAAGTACATGTTCTAGGTCCCATCCACGTCCTATTGTTTTCTAGTATAAAGTTGCAGTGACTAGCTTGTTCTAAAATTCCTACCTCTAGTCTTCCGATATACTCAATGGTCTTAGCATTACTCTATAGTTATTTTATGGTTTTGATCTTGATGTTAGATGCATTATTCTGCCTCTCACTTATTGCCTTGTCATATTCTCTCTAAACTTATATAAAGTTTTAAACATCCTCAGGTGTCTGTGGTCATTTTACAGAATTGTGGAAAGTATTTACTGATTATAAAGAGTATTTGATGTTAGGCCTGTCTACTATTTTCCCTTATAGCTCCAGGTCCGTCGTAAGAATTGTGCCTGTGGTAAGTCAGGTGCATGGTAAGCAGAGGTAAAGCCAAACCTTAATTGCTCATAGCAGCGTGCAGGAGGAGAAATCAAATAGTCCTCTCCTGGTTCACCCAAATTATTAATGAAGTATTCACGCCAGGGCCCAGTGCGTGTAAAGAATTGGTAACACGGGTGACCCGGGGTAACTGCGCGCTCTATCAATAGAACTCTTCGTTGCACCAGTATCCAAGAGAAATGGCTCTGACACACCAAGCGCAACGACATCAACATAAGGCCCATTTTGGTCCACTGGAACTAAAATGACTCCCTCACTTTGTCTACGGCTGTCCTAGCTAGAGAAACCCTGATTCTCATCTTCCATATAATAATCGTCATTATAATAATGGGCAGACTGAGTATTTTGCTGATCAAAATAATTCATGGAATTTTGAGGCGGAAAGGAACGTTGATCCTGGTACATGGTACTTTGCCCCCTCCCCCTAGGTGTTGACTGGAAGCCACCTCGGCCTCGCGGCCCAGGCGTACCACCAGCACGATGAAATAATATCGGGCAATTATTCTTGAATAACTCAGTTAGACTTAAGACCAAAACTTTTAAATTAAAGTGAGACAAAAGTCTAACTTTACTACACGTAAATACCTTTTGTGAATACCAAAAGTTACAAAGTTAGACTTTAGTCTCAGTTTACATTTGTGAATCGGGCCCTAAGTGCGGGCCTCTCCCAGGCTGCCAGTTCACAAGTGCCTGGGGGAATGTGCCTGCCCATTGGAGCGCTTCACTGGTGACGTGGCAGTGGTGCTCATTCTGAGGCCCCGGCTCAGGGCTGCTGTAAGTCCACCTGCATGAGAGTCTGCTGGCTGCAGACATGAAGTCATCCCAGTTGTCACTCTGATATCTGGCGCTAGGATGCAGCAGACACTTGACCTGACTATGGCAGGCTCAAGCACACCAGGAAAGAGTACATTCACTGCTGCTGCCTGCTGCAAAGCTAGTGGCCCTTTTGGGTTATGCTGGAATGTCTGCCTCGCTGCAATTATGAATAAGCGTGGCAAGCCTTGCCAGAACATATCAGCAGGCAAAGTGCAGCCTCATGGTTCCACGTGTGCCTCGCGCTGTCTGCAGGTGATGGCAGTTATGTTATCAACATTTGAGGACCAGCTACGCACGCCGATAAGACACTCAGCTTCTAATAATAATTTTGGATTCTTTTTGCCTTCCCCAGAACCCAGACCAGAGTAAAATCGACAACATAATGCAAACGCCCCCCTCCCCAGGATAGGGGCTATAGGACATAAATACCGGTTGTGGCAAGTACTATTGTGATAGAGCAAGCCACGACCCGACTGGAAACCGAAACCGCCCCTGGCCTCGGCACCCTAACATATTTTTTTTCCTGTTCCCATGTCCCTTCCCCTCGCGTTCTCCCTCATCCTCCTTCCTTGATCATCTGCGGGATCTTCTGAGCCACATCACCTCTATCTAGAGGGTTTATTTCATTTCCTGTTTTCAACGTCTTCTCACAAGTTCTAGTTTACACAGTATCTTGGACTCTGCGGAATCGATAAACTTTCATACCTATTATATGCTCATTGTATATGAAAAATCAATAAAGAATTGAGGTATTTAAAAAAAGACACAGGGAGTGGTGTTACTTAACATTTGACTTTGACAATTCCAAAGGAAGAGACATTACTGAATTTATAGACATGATCAGAACACATGTAAAGTGATGAAATTGCAACCAAGTCTCACTAAAATAGACATTCAATTTAACATTCTACTGAACTGTGTGCAGTACTCATGGTGAAATATGAGAAACGTTTGCCACCAAAATGTGGGACAGAGGGTCAGCTCTGTGCAGAATAGTCATGTGTGAAGTTCTAGTTAATCCCCATAGTTTGGAAGAATGGGCCAGGTTTGAGTGAGACTTCAGACCGACCTCCAAATGTGTTAGTGTCACTCATGATGAGTGAGGCTTGAGGGCTCTGATGTAGGCACGTCCAAAATAATGTCACTGTTGAGGCACTCAAGGCTTCTTGCATGACAATGCTACAAAGAGTTGACACCCTCGCTAATCAATGGTGTATTGATGATGAGCGTACTGTGATATAGGGGCCTCTGTGAAGGAGAACAATATTTTAGAGTATTGAATTTCACCTCCCCTGTTCCTCAGACCAGTAACACCCACTCATTTTTATCATACAGTGTAAACTGTGTGAGACATTTCTGGTTCATACTTGATATCTCTATCTTAGGAATTAATTGTTTCAAAGATATATTGCTTTATTGTTTGTCAGTGAATCTTTGTTGAGAGAGGATGGTGGTTACTGGAAACAAAAAAACAAAGCCTGGAAGAGCCCGCTATCTTAATATTTTAGGAGACAGTTGTGCTCTCAAACCAGAAACTCAAAACCTAACTAGAACCTACATTTCAGTCTTGTTTGAGGATATAAAACCGAATTAAATATAAGGAATAAGCCACAGACATAAGAAAATTAGAAATAAGCTCCTTCGATTATCGCTTTGACACATGACCTATGCCTCATTGTCACTGATCTGGTGTCTTAAACTCCATGGTATTTACCTCTGTTTACTTTGCTATCTAGGACATTGTGGATTTGAACAACTGCAAATAAATTATTTAAAAGAATAAATAAGCTGCCCAGTTTAATTGGAAAACTGACTGATATTCTGATATATTCATTGAAATACAGATATATTCATTGAAATACAGATATATTTATTGAAATACAGATATATTCAATAAAATACAGATATATTCATTGAAATACGGACTGTCGCTTCCAGTTGTCACCTTTCTGTAAATACTCTTAAGTCCTATACAACAATGTTTGGAAGATGCTCATCTGAAGTGAAGCTATAAATGCTTTCTTACAGCAGCAGCCAAGGGTGAGGCCCTGTACTTGAACTGTCTGACCCTTAAAAACATTCCCGTCAGAGACATCTGAAATCCCAGGTCTTTACAGGTATAAGTGCTTGTTTATGTGAAATGTATTCACTGCTGGAGCCTGGAGGCGGCGGTTCCGTCAGCGGCCACCAGAGGGCGCTCCTCGCCTGCTGATGAAACCCAGCGAGCTGCACATTGGATGAAAAATAGAAGGGTTTCCTCTTCCGGGTCAGCGGTGGCAGAGACAGCACCAGCAGCAGGGGTGACGTCACTTTCTCCCTGTGCTCTGTGCCCAGCCTGTTGCAGAGGAGGAAGGGGCCCTGTCTGTCTGTGTTTGCAGTTACCTCCATCTTCAGACCCTCACAGACCCCCCTCAGACCCCAGATCTGCCCCTGCCCCCCTCAGACCCCAGATCTGTTCCCCCGCAGGCTCTCAGGAGGAGGAGAGAGCCCGGACAGGTTTCTGATCAGGTAGGAGAGCTGCCAACTCACTTGGCTGCAATTTATGAATCCATGGATCAGATTCCCCCCCAAAACCCTCCCCCCTCCCCCTGGCATTCATGGTGACATCAGGAGAGCTCAGCTCTTCCTGCTGCTGAGGCTGAGTGGGGAGCGAAGGAGGTGAGGCCTGTCCAGCGGTGCAGAGGAGGAGAGGCCTGTCCAGAGGAGGGGCAGAGGAGGAGAGGCCTTGAGGTGGGGTTCAGAGGAGTTGGAGCCTGTCCAGAAGGGGTGAAGAGGAGGTGAGGCCTGTCCAGGGGTGCAGAGGAGGTGAGGCCTGTCCAGGGGAGCAGAGGAGGTGAGGCCTGTCCTGTAGTGCAGAGGAGGAGAGGCCTGTCCAGGGGTGCAGAGGAGGCGAGGCCTGTGAGGCCTGTCCAGGAGTGCAGAGGAGGCGAGGCCTGTCCAGGGGAGCAGAGGAGGTGAGGCCAGATGTGCAGATGAGGTGAGGCCTGTCCAGGGGTGCAGATGAGGTGAGGCCTGTCCAGGAGTGCAGAGGAGGTTAGGCCTGTCCATGTGTGCAGAGGAGGTAAGGCCTGTCCAGGTGGGCAGAGGAGGTGAGGCATGTCCAGGGGTGCAGAGGAGGTGTGGCCTGTCTAGCGGCGCAGAGGAGGAGAGGCCTGTCCAGGGGTGCAGAGGAGGTGAGGCCTGTCAAGGGGTGCAACGGAGGTGAGGCCTGTCCAGGGGTGCAGAGGATATGAGGCCTGTCCAGGGGTCAGAGGAGATGAGGCCTGTCCAGGGGTGCAGAGGAGATGAGGCCTGTCCAGGGGTGCAGAAGGGGAGAGGCCTGTCCAGGGTTGCAGATGAGGTGAGGCCTGTCCTGTGTTTGGGTGGTTCATAGAAGGTGGGGCCTGTCCAGGAGGGATGCAGTGGAGATGAGACCTGTTTGTCCAGGCAGGGTGGTCGAGAGCTGAGTTTAAGTTTGTTAATTGTTGTTCCAAGAGATTTGTGGAATGAGTGTAAGTTGTTTGTAAACTGGCTAATTGAAGAGCCACAGAGTGAAGGGCCTCCAAATATTTTATTATATATTACAAGAGATTATTGCAGATTTGCAGACAATATTGCAAAGTCGAAGACCGGGTAAAAGAGGACGCATCATTTAGCGTTGCATCCAGATGTTAGTGCACATACCCAGCAAAATGTGAGGGGCTGCAGACCAACATTCTGGATGAGATTTTGTTGTAACCAAAGTACTCTAGTGACAATGTTATTACTAAGCAGAAGAAGATCAAAATAAAAATAATGATGGCTCAGACAAAATTTTTCCAAACTGTTGACGAAATTGGTTCTCACGGATTGTATTCATCTTCTGATTCTGGGTTTGTTGCTTTTGTGAATTTGGATATGCACGGCTTTGGTGTGCAGAATAATGATGTTCAGTATATGCAAGAAGGAAATGTTGTTCCTCTGGGTCAGGGCCGTACTGGGAACCCAAACCAGGCCTGACAATTTTGACGGACCCGCCCCCTGCCTCTTTTGTAGCTGGGGGGTGATATAGCAGCACCACAGCAAAACCAGCCCCCAGTGACCAATATGTTTCTCAAGAAAATTACAATTTGTCCCCATGGGAATCACTTAAAAACTTTTCATAAGTTCTTCATTAGTCACAACAGTGATCTATCATTCAAAAAATGCAAGGAAAATACACTTTTTACTGTTATTTATTCTTTATAGATTATTTTCTTTATCAAAAGCATATAAAATGGCAACATAAATACTACTCTGTATACTGATTTCGTTTCTAGTAGTATGTAACACCTTTTGTTTTTAAACACAGAACAACAAAATACCATGTAGAGAGGAATATATCTCAATCAATTTCATTCATTATAACAACACAGAAAAGTGGTATGAATGACAACAAAAAGGTGTTAAGCGTCAACGTTTCGGACGATAAGAAAAATCTTTTTAATGTTTAGTATAGGTAGTAAGAACCACACAGAGCACTGGTTGTCATGTTTTGGTGTGGTGTTGTTTGTACACTTTTAGTCACATGTAGGGTGCATGTCGTTGGCTTGTTTTCCCTTTGTTCCCCTTTGGGTGACTAGACGATACCATTGATGCAAGGAGTGTATTACTGATTTTTGTATTTATTTGTAGATATATTTGTGCAACTTGTCCTGATGATGGTCCTATGGAATTTATAAACCGACGAGGGACCGAAACGTCGACGCAGAATCAAAGACAGGTATATTGGAATATTGGAACATGCCTTCAGTCCTGATAGTCCCACAGTCCAATGCAGAATAGAATGCCAAATTCTCAACAAATTCAGGATTTCAACAAAATCCTTTAGTGATTAGTAAGGATTTTCCACAACTTGCATCTACAATAGGAGTTTCTACTGGACTGAATCAGACACAATGACTGTGCCTGAGACGGGAGAAGGATTGCATGTTTGGTGCAGTCCTGGAGGTCACCCAGAGTGGCCCTTTTGTAAAAGAAGTAAATTGGAATCCAGCATCACTTTTAATCAATAAATGTGCTACCCGTTCCACAGTCAGACTGACGGGAGCTCCCAACCCACCCCTCTTGGGAAAGGAGTCCAAGTTGTAGGCATTTCTAATGAACAACTAATAAGCTGTCAGCAAATGTTCCTGTACAAATTGGGTCATGAATGAATGGCCACAAACTTAAACTGTGATTAAGATCCGGTTATTATGTTAGGGAATAACCTTGTAAAATGACTTGTGGCTTTTAGGGAAAGAGTCACAATTAACTATTCATTTTGTTACTTGAGGTTTATTAATTTACATTTTGTTGTGCCATGTTTTCATGAATATTCATTGATTGCTGTCATTTTTACCTCATCATGAACCATGTCAGTAATGTGTTCTCCCAGTCTAAAATCTTAAGAACTTTTCCTTGATTTCCAACTAAGCAGGTTCCATGTCAGTTTGCTATTTGATATTATAAAAAAAGTTTTCTTATTTCTTAGCACACATTTGTTGTGGTGGTCTGTCTATTGACTTTACAGATAGAGTTAGTTCTGATTCTGGCTTTTGATATACTTTGGAGATTACCTTTATGTGATTCTCGTGCAAATATTATGATAATTATTTCTCTGACTGAGTAACCATATTTATGCCTTCAGTAATTATTTGAAACCTTTAATTTAGCTTTGAAGCTTGTTGTAGCTCCAAGGGAACAGTCCTTTAATGGGCAGTATTGCCTGCTATTGCTGACTATAAGGTCATTACACTGTTTGCCCCATGAGGGCAGAATGTGCTAATTAATAAAACAACAGTGTCCCAGAGACCGAGGGGATTGAAACACCTCTGGTACTCCGAACTGCTGTAAGTGTGAATGTTGAACAGATAACACCCGCATGCAGGACCACAGTGGCTAATTGTTGAACATTCACAGCAATAGCTGTGAAAGGAGGCTGAACTGCTTTTCATCATTCAGGTGAGTCGGGAGATGAGCAGGACCCCCCCCCCCCTCCTTCCGAGATGCCAGTGGAACTGCGAGCTATGGGAGGAGGAAGGGGGGAGGCTACTGTGTGTCCTGCTCCAGGCTCTATCTTCTGCCTTCTCCTGCCCAATCCATGTATTTTGGAGAGGAAGAGGTTGTGTATTAGGACATTGTAATGTTGAGAGCAGCGGGCCTATATCAGGTTGTATAGGCTGCTGCTGCTCCGTTGTCTCCAATAGAGGTCTCAACATTTCAATGTTCCAAGTTTTGTCTCGTGAAGGATTTATTTATACTGACCCTCCGCATCATCCCTTCAGATAAGTTATTGATAAAAAGCACCAACACATTGATTCCTTGTTGCTTCCATTGCTCAGCATTCAAACTCTGCATCAGTTTGACCTTGAAATGCAGTTGCTCAGAGAGCATGGTTTGTATGAATCTAAGAGTCTGGTTGACAGATTTATTAACGGGGCAGAATTATGTACAAGGACATTAACGTACTGTTGAAAACCAGATTGTTCTGATTTGCAAGTTTCATGGTCTGTAAATGGAAAGATGGGGGTTATGAAGACGTGGACTGGGTTGTTAGGGTTTGTTCTCTGAGACTGTGGGTGCACTCTACATTCACAGAGACCTTTTCCAGCAAAGGATCATGGTTCTTGGTGAACCAAAAAAGTATTTATTCATACCCATATTTGCATCACAATGGCCTCCAGAGAACAAGAGATTCTTTTGTTTTGCAAGTACAGGACGTTTTTTTGTAAAATGGGATGAAGTGTGATAGTCGTCTGACGCAAAACTATTTCTTTACTTCCTCTCAAGGTATTCTGGGATGACCAGGCAGTGCAGCGTGGGTGCCACCCTTGGAGGAACAAAATATAACATAACTGTCGGGTAAGGATTCCTATAACTCTTAAGTTTCCTTTTCCCTTGTTTCTTCTTTCTCTATTCCCTTTCTTTTTTTTTTTTTAAATTTTTGAAAACCTTTATTGTGCATGAATAAATGAACAAATACGGGCCTACAACCGCCAGGCCGGCCACCACATTTCGTCAGCACAAGTGCAAGCATTACAGTACCCCGGCAGTATTAAGTAAAGTGTCAAGAAACAATGAGCGTTACACTGGGAAGAAGCATGTCGCCAGGGGAGAGGAGAATTGAAGGTTAATTTTTATGATTTTTTTTGGGTTTTCATCATGAAATAAGTCAGTGAAGAATAAGAACTAAGAAGATTCGAGTCCGCACAGTAACTTCACGACATGGGTAAGCGGCGTTGCAGCTGAAAACAACAATGGAACGTAGCATCAGTTACAATATGGCGGTGCAAACAACGGCAAGTCGTCATCCAGAATTTACGCACCCCAAGTATCGCCGCCCCCACCCTGCCAACCCCAGCCCAGACCCAGATTCGAACCAGAGTAAAAGCGCGGAAAATAGAAAAAAGAAGGCCCATAGAACCAAAAAATGTATAAAGTACCCCACCCACCCTGCATCATTGTGGAGGCTACGGCCTATCCCCCCCCCCACAGAGTGCCTGTCGCCCTGTAAGAACCCGAAATATAGACAAGGAAGAAGAAGGAAGAAAAAGAATAACGTGTATACCTATAATATAGGGAGCAAGAAAGAAAAAATCAACCTAGACTCCCAGAGAGAAAAAGGTGGGGAGGAGCCCACTCAATACCAGGTCACCCGGAAATCCCAGCCCTCGACAAACACCCACATCATAGATCACACCGTTACTAAGCATCGGCACAGACACAATCAGCTATTGCAGTGCAATTGGAGAAGTCATAACATGGTACGTGTTCATGGAATAAGTGAATCAGTGCCAACCCCGTCCCCGGCAGCTAGCAAGTCAATAATAACAAAAAAACCCCCCTGACCCGATAGTGGATGCAACTTTGAACATACTTCCCCACGAAGACCCCCCCCCCCGCGCCTAATAGGACACGAGGAGGGCCAGCTCCTAAGTCCCCCGGGCTACCCCGATCACAATAGTCACCTCCCCCTAATCATCATAAACAATCAAGGAGTATCGAACATAAAGGAAATCGGGAAGGACATCGTGTAGCACAACATCGCGCTGAGGAGGCGCCCATCCCGAGTCCCAGCCATCCGTCAGACACAGTTCGCATGAATATGGGCACTTCTAGCCCTGGCCAGACCGCAAACGTAGTCCCAAACATAGCTCCAGTGAAAGCCCCGCCTCAGGTAGAACAAAGGGACAAGATGGCCGCACTCGGCAGAGAGATGAACCTCCAGGGCAAAATGGCCACGTCCAGTCACACACACTTGTGGCAGCCCAGAAGGACAACATTCCAAAGTCCATATAAAGTGGTAGGTTACAGGGACGTAGAATCACATTGTGCAGGTTGTAAATATTCAATAAAGAAAGAAGCTGTGTCCGCCGATCCACGTGGAATGATGGTGATGCCTTGGTCAGGATAGAACTCGAGGGCAGGATAGGAAACTTTGTGCCAATGTCAGGGTCGACAGACAGCAGTGCATCCAAGGCATCAGAATCAGCAGTGTTTCTCAGTTCACAGGCGCGCTGCAACAATGTAGCCCGCACCTCGTCGTGAGGGGGCCGATCGGTGGGAAAAGGAGAGCAGTAAAGAGATACATCTCTGAGTCCAAGCGCGGCTTCATCTAGTTTCATTTCCAGCGCCCGAGAGCGCTCATACCAATCTGCCCTCAGTTCAGTGATCGCACTCATTATGGAAGCGCAGGTAAATGCAGGCTGGGGAGTCGCCTCGGCCACAGTCTGGTGTGTATCACCGCGTCCCCCCCATCGCCCAAGCGCACTCCGTACAGCCTCTTCAGTAGCCGAGGTAAAGCCCATGCCAAACACAAAGGGGACGGCCGCCATGTTCACTGCGAGGGGTTTCACCGATAACCGAGGCAAGCTATCAGTAAACCGGCGGGGTGCAGACCACGGATAGCTGGATCCGTCTACAGCGGGTAGTGATGAGCAGGAAACCCCCTCGCTTATTTGCCCGCAGGATCGAGGGAAACGGCAGATCCCGGCAGGCGGTCCCACACACGGGAGAAAGGAGCAATGCGGCTCACCTCTGTGTCTCAAACGGACTGTGAAGCTGGATGGACCCACCGTCGGTCGGCGCACACCGTTCAGCAAAGATAAATACAGGCTCTCCCACAGCTTAGAATCCGCATGGGGCATCCAGCACTGCACTGCTCCAGCAGCGCACAGAATGGAAGACTTCTCCGGCGGCGTGCAGGGACACGGAGTCCGGCTCCAGGGCGCTATTACGTGCAGCAGGTCAGCTCGCCCTATCGTCGGAGGTCGGACTGGTAGGGACACCGGAGGAACACCCCCGGTATCAGCGCGATGTGCGCTTCATCCCGCGACGACTCTGCGCCAGGATAGGGAACAGGATGGTGCCGCAGGGAACAAAGGATCGGGGAGCCGGGCGTCTACACGTCCGTCTCCGCCGCCATCTTGGCTCCTCCCCCTCTATTCCCTTTCTTGATCTCTGTTTTGTTTTTGTCTCTTCAGCTTCAACATTTGACTCCCTCTGTGCACTATTCTTGTTGTTATCAAACTTCTGATAATAATATGATGGAGCCACATTCCTCCTGGAAATTTTGGGGCTGTAGTCCAGGTCCAGTTCCTTCTTAGGTCAGTTTTGCCCAGCAGTTCCTTAACTATTGGCACATTTGTCTCCTCCTCTACAGCACGTGATACTCTCCCCCCTCTGACTGTTCTTTCGGCGTCTTTTCTCTCTTGATCTGACTTCCATCTCTTTACTTCCTCCTAAACTATCCTTTTCTGTCTTATCTACTACAACCAAAAGACACAGTATATGTGTGTGGACACACATGCACACAAGGCTTGCTTTAGGGTGGTGCAACCGGTGGAGCCGTACCTGGTGCTGACCTTGGAGGCACTGTGTTTATATGTAACTTATGGGTTCACAAGCATCTGCTGCACAGTTTCCTGTGCTGGACCCCTGAGGTCAAAGTGGAAGATAGCTTTTTTTCCCCTTTGCTCTATTTTGTGTTTTTCTTTTCCTGACCCTTTTTGGTTTCCTTTACTGTTGTGCTGTTTTTTTCTCTTTTTCAGGTGTTGCAGTGCCTGGTTCCTGTCGGAGGAGCATGATGAGTTCTGAGCCTCCAAGTAAGTCCTTATCATCCGCACAATTTGAAATAGTGAATTCCACTGAGCTAACTGGACACAGCGTCAGTCTACAGTGGCATTTAAAGCATTGATTACAACTAGGCGAATTCCTTTTTTCAATAAAATGTCCCTTCCTAGATCACTGGAAAAAGGAATAGATGAATAGTTTAAGTGAGTAGGGGAGTAAGTAACATCTAATAATTCATTAAAAGAATTACAAATATCTCACTATCATGCCAGCCTCTTTCACAGAGAGTGAACATTGATAGAGTTGGCTGCTTCTAAGAATCTATGTTGCAATATATGTGCAACTTGTGTTTCTTTCTTAATTATTAAATACGTTTTCTCTCACATCCATGAGCTCCAGTAATCCGAAGCGCCCAATCTACAGTGTCCCCAAGCTGTTTCACCACTATCAGAAATGATACTCAACAGATTTCCTGACTTGTTTTTGTTAATACTTTCTTTGTGCAAAGTATAAGGTCACATATATTTTTTCTTTGTGTTCATTTACAATTTTTGACTCCATTTCTACAGGTGACTGAAGCATGAACAGAAAAAAGAAGGTTTAAATTTAGTGAAACACAACGAAAAGGATTATTTTAAGGGAGGTTAAAACATTCTCGAGCTCTTGAGAAGAAACACATTCTATGTGCCAGGGATGGTGAGGATGTTGGTGCGGAAGAAACTGGTGAATGAGAAAGTTGTCAAATCCCTATAGTAAAATTGCCATAAATGTTTACCAAGTGTCAGTAACTCAGATTGAGGAGAACATTGGCCACAATTGATCCCCACGCAGTGCACTTGAGAAAACTCAGTGCTATACATTTTGTTTTTATGGTTTATGAGAAATGCTTTTGAGACCTAAACCCTCCCCAACCGATCAGCATCTGTAGACGTGTTGTGATGTGACAGAACTGTCAAAAAGACTAATATTCATGGTCTACAAGCGCAAGCTTTTGTCTCTGTCTCCTGAAGACGAGAGGAGAGAAAAGATTGTTTAAAAGAAAGTCATTGTAAATACTCTTTCTCAGATGTCGTTACAGCAAAGATGCTGGATTATCATTTCCAATATAGGAAGATTTTCTCCACCTGCTCTGTCTCTTGGGTTAATCCGAGTGGTTTCAAAGTGTCCTATAACTCCAAAGTCTATCATGTACCTGTCTTAGCCACTGAGCAAAAAAGCATATACTGGCACAGGAAGTATAAAAGGGGCCAGTGTTACGCTATTGATAATTCATAAACCACCCTGGCATGCCCTAATCATCTGTCATTGCTTGTATGAACAAACATACCTTACAGTCAAACACTAAAGCCCAAAGACCTTATCAGTGCTTTTAAAACTGCTAAATCAAATGTGATCAAACTAGAATCACTAAATGAGACTAATTAAACTTGAGAAAATTCACCCGGGCATAACTTGGAGAAAATGAATCCCTGAGAGGCCTCTTAATCAATTCAAGGGGCTCCTCAGTGAAAGTTAATAAGACAAGTTAGATTGGTGCCTTTAAAGGTAGGAAAATAATTTCCAGGTAAAAACTATAATTAGTTGAATACATATGTTAAGAAGAGCATCTGAAATGTATTTTAGAAGTTAATGCTGAGTTGTAACATAAACAAGTACACAATCAGAAATCAGATTCAGTCTTAAGATGGCATGTAGCCAGGAACAAACCCAACTTGGAGAAACAAACAACTCGAATAAGAGCAATGACTGTGAGAACAGCTTTAGTTATCAATCCCACCTCACTAAACATGAGAAAACTAGCGCTGGACGAAAACCCTATCAATGTCCCGAATGCCAGAAACACTTCAATCACAAATCCAACCTTAATGTACATGAAAGAACCCATAATGGGCATAAACCGTATCAGTGCTCTGAATGCTGTAAAAGCTTCAGTCAGAAATCCAGCCTTACTGTACATAAAAGGACCCACACTGGACAAAAACCTTATCAGTGCTCTGAATGCTGTAAAAGCTTCAGTCATAAATTCAGCCTTACTGTGCATGAAAGAACCCACACTGGGCAAAAACCGTATCAGTGTTCTGAATGCCAAAAAGGTTTCTATCACAAATGCGGTTTAACTCAACATGAGAGAATCCATACTGGGCTCAAACCCTATCAGTGCTCTGAATGCCAGAAAAGCTTCAGTCGGAAAATAACTCTCACTTACCATGAGAGAACTCACACTGGGCAAAAACCTCATCAGTGCACTGAATGCTGTAAAAGCTTCAGTCATAAATTCAGCCTTACTGTACATGAAAGGACCCACACTGGACAAAAACCTTACCAGTGCTCTGAGTGCCGGAAAGGATTCAGTCTGAGATCCAGTTTAATTGAACACGAGAGAACTCACACTGGACTAAAACCTTATCAGTGCTCTGTGTGCCGGAAAAGCTTCAGTCAGAAATCCCACCTTACTGTGCATGAAAGAACCCACACTGGGCAGAAACCGTATCAGTGTTCTGAATGCCAAAAAAGTTTCTATCACAAACGCGGTTTAACTCAACATGAGAGAATCCATACTGGGCTCAAACCCTATCAGTGCTCTGAATGCCAGAAAAGCTTCAGTCGGAAAATAACTCTCACTCACCATGAGAGAACTCACACTGGGCAAAAACCTCATCAGTGCACTGAATGCTGTAAAAGCTTCAGTCAGAAATACAACCTTACTGTGCATGAAAGAACCCACACTGGGCAGAAACCGTATCAGTGTTCTGAATGCCAAAAAAGTTTCTATCTCAAATGCGGTTTAACTCAACATGAGAGAATCCATACTGGGCTCAAACCCTATCAGTGCTCTGAATGCCAGAAAAGCTTTCGTCGGAAAATAACTCTCACTCACCATGAGAGAACTCACACTGGGCAAAAACCTTATCAGTGCTCTGAATGCTGTAAAAGCTTCAGTCATAAATCCAGCCTTACTGTACATGAAAGGACCCACACTGGACAAAAACCTTACCAGTGCTCTGAGTGCCGGAAAGGATTCAGTCAGAGATCCAGTTTAATTGAACATGAGAGAACTCATACTGGACTAAAACCTTATTAGTGCTCTGAGTGCCGGAAAAGCTTCAGTCAGAAATCCAACCTTACTGTGCATGAACGAACCCACACTGGGCATAAGCGGTATCAGTGCTCTGAATGCCACAAAAACTTCAGATTGAAAACAACTCTCACTAGACATGAGAGAACTCACACTGGGGATAAACCTTATTAGCTCTTTGAATGCTGGAAATGTTTCAGTCGGAAATCTGGTCTCACTCAACCTGCGAGGACTTACCTGGAAAAAACCTCATCATTGTTCTAAATGCCAGGGAAGAGTCTGCTGGAGATTCAGTTTCATTCAACAAGAGAGAACCCACAATGAGAAAGAAAATGACTTGTGCTCTCAATGTGACAAAAACTTTAGTTGTAAATGTAACCTTTCTACATAAGAGAGACAATGTGGGAAAATAAAAGGTGCTCACTGTAAACCCTGGGGGAGGAGCTTTCAGACTCGCAAAACATTTACATGAAGCAGCCACAAAGACATTGATTGTCCATCAAACTGTCTACTGAGAAAAGCACACAGCGTGGGATGGAAATGCTTGAATTAACCTCATTCTTTTGTAACTATTTGTGGCCTCATTCCATTCAGCGTGTTTTGTTTGCTGAGTGTTTATAATCCATGGCTCTGACTCACAGAGTTCATTCGATCCTGAACTTTGAGGCCACGCCTCCAAGGATCAGGAATGCTTGAACCTCAAACTGTTTCCAGCCTTAACGAGCCTCACCAGGGGGCTGCAGCAGGAGTCCCTTTGTCATAGATCTCTATGGGACCAACAACTGTTTATGTCTGTACCACGTAGGGTTGATCATTGAGAAAAACTAAAGGTGATGGATGGACTGGTAGTTAATCTCTGCAACATCCCACCACATCATTCTCTAGTCTTTGTGTAACTACAGACGAGGTCAGCCATATGCAAACCATTCTTGTCCCCATCCTAAATAGTCCTAATTGTCACGTCCTCTCTGGCTCCTCAGGATCAGGGTGATACTATATGGAGTCCACCTCCTGACTTCCCCCACACTCTGACTATTGAAATATACAGAGTATAGAGATAATCAAGCGAGGGATGGGAAAGGGTAGGAACTGCGGTGGAAAGGGATTACCTGTAACAGAAAAGCATAACATTAATACTGTACAGCAATCCTTTCTACTCTCATATGTTCTCGCTTTAATCCTAACTATACCTTATAGGTCTTTCCCAACAAGATGTTCTTCTTGCGAACAGATAAACAACACCACCTGTAAAAGACAATAACCATTCATCAACACCACACCAGTAACCGTGTATTAAAACACAAAAAATCCTTTTACTCAATCATACTCACATCCACACCCCGCGGATCCCAGAACAAAAATAGAACAAAATTATCCTTCTCCAAAGATTAAAAATAGGGTTCAAATCCAGTAAGTTCTTGGTGGAAACAACTCAGTCTCAGTCTTGAGCCAAGAAAGAAAAAACACACAGTTTGGGGTTCCACCCAACGTGGAAAAAGCACAAAAGGAAATCCAGAACTTTAGTCTCCCACAAGTATACTGTCTGAACAGGATAGGAAGTCACTCAGGAATATATATATATATATCTTAGCATATATCAATGAGGCCAAGTGTTTGTCAATGAAAAGGTACAACTATACCCTTTGAAGATCGAGTCCAGGGTGAGATGCTGCCGTGGCTCCTTATCTGAAAATCACCAGACACAGAAGGAATCCACAAGTTCTCCGCAGCCGCGAGAGAACTCACTTCTGTGATCCACATGCTCAGAAGAGCGGTGATCAGGAATACAGCCCGACGCAGCCGCGACCGGGAGAGGAACAAGAGCAGTTCACGCTCAGCCGAGCGGAACTCAAGAAGACGCCAGCCGCAGCCACGAGCGGGCAAAAAGGAAGGAATCCGGATCGCGTCCTCACGGAAGATGAGACGCGAGGTGGTACAGCGGCTCAGCCGAGCCTCCAGCGATACATGGATCTAATACCCAGGAAAAAAATGGGAAGGAACACAGGAATCCAATCCTCTAACAGCACGGCTGTTGACAGAGTCCAGGAAAGCCAGAATCACGTACAACGCTATCGCTTTGTCACATGATTTTTATCAACTAGCGCTGCTTCCGCCTGAAGGCATTCTGGGACATGTAGTTCTCGATGTCTGTAACAATGTAGGCGCATGCAGATCTCAGTTCCTGACACTAATGACTTCTGTTCCAAAAGGACACAGCCTCGTATTACAAAGATCCACATGAGTGGCCTCTTTCCATCTTCTTTTTGTTTCAAATGGAACCTGCTATCTCCTTAACCATGCCTCAGGCCTGCTACGTTCCATGCTTTGGCTCTTATCCTCAACCTTGAACCATCTCCATAACTTGGAAGCTCCGAAGACTTCGCAGCTGTTGTAACTGCTTGAAGTTTCACACACATTTTGATGGCCGTGGATTCAGGTTCAACTTGATGACCCAACTCTACTCTGTGGGAATTTTGCACTTCAAGCCACTTCTGTACAGCTCGTCACCTTCTGAGACTGATTCAGCCAAAAACCTTGCATCAAATTCCAGTGTTAATCATTACCTGAGACTAAACTTATCTTTGTCCTCTCGAGCATAGCTCCCAAAGTCAGCTACAATTTTGTAGGTGACTTCCTGATTGATTCAATAGAACTGCTTGTTTTTTATTTATTTACCTTTTTGTTTGGATTTGACAGTTGTTTTTGCTAATTAATAATCCTTAAATCACAGCCCACCTTTAGATTTTGTTTCTGAATAATTATTAAATATTCTTTTTGCTCTAAACTTGGTTTGAATCTTACAGTTCCTTGTCTATTTTTAATAAACTGTATTGAAATGTGTGACTTCCACTGTTTTGCTTTTCCTTCGAGCGTGTCTTAGGCCATACTGTTCAAGCCACGTTACCAAAAGCGTGCTAAGAACACTTTAGTAGAAGACACATTTACCTTTGCTGGCCAAAGTTTGGAAAAAGCAAAGCAGGCTGACTCCAGAAAGCACTCTAAGGTTACGGTCTTAGGTGGCGTCTGCACCACCTGTAGATGCAAAAATCAAAGATTATGAGGGAAGCTGTTGGTAGCTGTGCCCCGGGAATTTGAGACTGCCTCTCAAACAGTTGAAAGAGCGCAAGAGGCAGATTCATGTCCTAGCAACTAAGACTGCTCGCTCCTGTCATACAACACTCAGACTGAATCACACTCCCTGTGCAATGTACGAACTTTTACATAAAGAAGTTGTGTTGTGCTTTGTGAACAGGCTTTCACCCCCCTTTGTATGTAAATGAGTTTCTGTGATCAGACACCCCAGGCTCCCATCTCTTCTAGTGCAGATGATAATGTGAGAACTAACGAGATCACAAACAAGGGCTGTATTGAGAAATAATTGTCTTCCAAGTCACACAGTAGTTTGTAGTTCTTTATTAGTATTTTAAATGTACATCCCCCATCCCGTTCCAAGGTAGAGTAAAGTTTGCGAAGCGTGACTCTCTTGTGGCCCGCTCCCCAGATTAAGTCCATAAGAACAGAAACAGAGTCCAATTTCCTGAAGAAGTGCAGAGGCAGGTGAACTAGAGTGGTCGAGAAGCAGTATAAATGTATTAACCGCATTTTTGCATTTCCACTCTACCCATGGGTTGATAGTTGCAGGGAGACCCAAAACAACAGGGAGCTGCAAACCTTGGATATCACCTAAGTTGCCCTGTACACGTTCATTGTCGTTTGGTAAGTTCATCGCTTAATACCTGAAGATGTTAGGGTGCCACCCCAGTGCTAATTTGGGTAGCACTTCCTGTTTTAAGTTGTTAGTTTGCGCATGGGATACAGGCTGGATTTGGTCAAATTTAGCCTTAGTCTAGAAACCCTACCAAAATCGTCTAGAACATCCATCACCTGTGGTAGATACGAATGCATGTTCCGGAGGTACACAAATGCATCATCAGCATACAGTGATATGTCCTCTCAATTTGACTCACTCGGTATACTGATTGCTGGGTCCTGTGACCGAAACTGGACAGCGAACAGATCCATGGCTAGGGCGAAAGTAATCGACAGCAGGCATCTTTGCTGCATTCAAAAGAAACTGAAATCTCTGCCTCTCCGGATGCGGGCCAGCATGTTTGTGTTGAGGAGATTTATCCAGTGTAATATTTTTGGGCCTAGTGTCATGCCCATCAGCACTTTCATTAAGTAAAACTACTCAAGGGTGTCGAAGGCCTTCTCTATATCTAGTGAGAGTGCTGTGTATGGAGGCAATTCATGAATATTCTTTTCCATCAGCTGCAGAGGCGCCATAGGTTAAGACATATTTTTCTCCCAGGTACGAAATCATTCTGGTCTTGGTGCCAATGTAGAGAGACAGGGGAGCAACCTGTTTGCAAGGACCTTCCTGCAAATCTTGTGGTTGGTGTACAGTGGCCAGTAGGAGCGTAGCTCCAGGGGGTCCCTGTTGGGCTAAGGCAGGACTAATATCATATCCTCCCATAAGGATCCCGGCAATGTGCCCACCTGCCGGGCCTGTTGGTACATTTGGAGTAGCTTTGGAGAGAGGGTTGCTCTGTAGGTGAAGTAAAAGTCCACCGAGAACCCGACCATCCTAAGAGTTTTGTTGCACGCGATCTAGTCAATCATGAAGCAAATTTCCTCAGTGGTCAGGGTTTCATCTGGTGTATGTCCCTGAAGGGGGTTAAGTCTGGGGATTGTCAGTCTATTCAAATACTCATCTAATTGGGGCGCTTGCACTCCCAACACAGCATGGTATACAGACGTCTGGTACTACAGGAAAGCCTGGTTTATATCTGCTAGTACATTCAATATCACTCCCACCGGGGATCTGCTGGCCTTTCTGGGGGTCTTTGGGGTCAATGACCTTAGTAGCCATGCTAGTATCTGATAGTGTAGTGTTCCTAGTCTGACCACCGCCTCTCTTTACTCCTTTCGCAGAGGGGTGATTGTGTTCTAGTTTCATGCAGCTACCTCACATTTATTTCCGTTGTTCATATTGTTTGTTCAAGAGAGAGGTTCTGGGCTCACAAGGCATGTTTTACACCATGCTACATCTTGATGCACTGGCCTTATGTGAGACCCTTAAAGGTACCCCACTCTATCACTGTCATATAGGCAGTCCCTTCCTTCGTCTCAAATATAGCGACATGTGTACCTTCAGTATCACAGAAGACTCTGTCCTGTAAGGCCAGGGCATACAGCCTCCTAGTAGATACTGGTGCATGTCGTCTGCCCCACTGAATCATCATTTTGAGGTGGTTGTGGTCTGAAAGTGTGTGGCCTAGACATTCAGGTCACAAGACCAAGGAAGTAACAGAGGGATTGCATAGGAGCAAGCCGATTCTGGTGTGCAGTTAGTGTAATGGTGAGAACAACGAGTATTCTCGTGTACGAGGATTCATCTGTCACCGGATGTTTCACATCTGGGTAAGCATAACCCAGTCCACAATGCATGGGTCATTCTGATTGCATTCTCATGTTGTGGTAGGGGAAGGATCTATTTAGGGAGGTGTCATGGCAGAATTAAAGTCCCCACCCCATATACTCGGCATTGCCAGGGCTTGTATCAAGGGCTTGGATGAAGTACACCTGTCTCAAACTCAACACAGACAAAATGGAAGTCCTCATTTTTGGGAACAACACCTCACCATGGAATGACCCATGGTGTCCCATGGAGCACGGCATACCCCCCATCAACATACCAGGCCCCTAACCTCTGCATCATTCTGGATAGCAAGCTATCCATGAAGAAACAAGGCAATGCAATCTCATCCACCTGCTGCCACACCCTTTGCAGGCTCCACAAGACCTTCAGATGGCTCCCAGCAAACACCAGAAGGACCATCATGCAAGCCCTCATCACCAGCAGACTGGACACTGGAAACACAATCTGCGTAAGAATCACTGCACGCCTCCAGACGAGACTCCAGACAATACAGTACTCAGTGGCAAGACTCATATCCAACCTTCCAGAAGGATCCAAGTCACAGCCCATCTCAAGAAACTACACTGGCTCCCGATTCAGAAGAGATGCCAGTTCAAGATGATGAGTCATGCCTACATGGCCTTGCACAACGTAGGACCAGCATACACAACAAATGCCTGACCTTCCACTATCAATCAATCAATCAATCAATCAATCAAAATTACTTTATTCGGTATACAGCAATACCATAAAAGTACAATACGATTAGAATTTTAAAAAAAACAAGAAATAAAACCTTCTACCGGGTACCTAGACAGTTGGTACAAAATATTAGCAAATAACAGAGCAAATCATCGTGGGTAATAAGGTTGAAAATGTGCTGAAAGTTAGAAAGTCTAACACTCCTGAGCAGATTACACTCAAAAAGGGCAAGTTACTAAACAAGGGTAATATAAAACCAACATGGTAAAAAAGGAAAAACCCCCAAGCATAAAATTCATCTGTGTAAAAAACAAGGAGAAGGGCATCATAAGTGTTGGTACCAAAGAGAAAAAAGGATAATTTAACGACCAGTGTCATAATCCCCTGTCCTTAGTATTTCTCAGTCTTGCGGCCATCCTTAGGAAATTAACAGTGCAAAAAAGTGTGAAGGCCTCCTCAGACAATTTCAAGAACAATAGCGCAACCTTTCCGTGTTTGAACCTAGCATTCTTTAAAATGCTCTTTAAAAACAACTTCCTGGGGTGACCGTAATAGGGGCACAACAAAACAAAATGGAGCATGTCTTGCGGAGACTTATAGTCGCAGCCGCAGGGGCCCCTCAACTCTATGGATGTTAGAAACCCCGAAGGACACCCCAGTGTGTTATGGAGTAGGTTCAACCTAAATCTAGTCATCAGGAATCTGTCCTGAGCATTATAAAAATAAGACGGGTATGGTTCCAAACCTGGGCTGGATTTAGCCAAGAGGTGGGCTCTCACGGATGGTTTTACCATCTCTGTGTCTTCCCTGATGGAGGCCTTGTTCTTTAAGAAAGCGGACTTAACAATCGCCTTGTCCCGGGCTAACAAGGATCTCGGGGTGTTAAAATAATCAGCAAAACCCAGGCCCAACAGGGTCTCCCTTACATATTTAGGCCAAGGGATATTGTACCCATGCTCCCTGGTAATGCAATCAGTTGTTATCTGTTTGCTTAGAGCCGCTTCAGGGTTAGTCCATATTTTAAGCCATCAAGTGAGAGGCTTCAATTGAATCCCATCTCTGATGTAAGTGAGACCTAACCCTTCGTGGATTGAATAGGGGGGGGTGCTCTGTGGGACTCTAAGTAACCGTCGAAGGAATTTATTTTCTTCTATTTGGATCCTTAATGGGTCAATGAAACCCCAAACCTCACTGCCTTGTAGTGTTGTGGCATTACAGATGGCCCAATACAAATTCAAGATTTGCTCAGGAGCCCAGCGACCCAACCTGTGTGCAAAATTCATGATTGCCCCGGAAGAGCTGATAAGAGATCTGCATTTCTCATCTGACAGAGTATTAAACCTGATGCGGCTATCACATAAAATTCCCAGATAAGAAAATGCCTGCACTTTTTCTAGACAGTGGGTGCCGATCCTGAAGGTGAATTTCCTGCCTGGCCTTTTTCCCATATCCATGATGTATGATTTGGAGAGATTAGGGGAGAGGTCCAGGTTCTCCATGCAGATGGCAAAGCCATCAATGAGGTGCTGAAGGCCCCACGCAGTGCGTGACAGAAGTACTGGTCGTCCGCGTAAAGCAGAACCGGGATCCCTCTTCTACCTATCCTCGGACAGTCCACCCCTAATGCTCCCAATGCCTTCTCTAAACCATTAATATATAAAGTAAATAAGAAAGGCGCCAGGATGCAGCCCTGTCTCACTCCTCTAGAGCAAGGGAAAGAATCAGAAATGTCTCCCTCGTCGTTGTATCTGACGTGGGCTGAAGTGTACTGGTGCAAAGTGCCTAAAATATTAACCAGTCCTGAATCCACGCCCATAGCCCCCAATAGCTCCCACAGTTTCTTACGGTTAACCCGGTCGAATGCTGCTGTGAGGTCCATGAAAGCCAAGTACACTGTCTCATCGCTGGCGACAGTGTACTTGGTGACAAGGAGATAAAGGTTGAGACATTGGTCAGAGGTTGAGCGACCCGGCCTGAAGCCATACTGTATATCCGAAATGATGTCATGTTCGTCTGCCCAATCCACAAGCTGATTAAGAATAGCTCTCCCATGACTTTCACTGTGACATCAATGAGGGAAATAGGCCTGTAACATTGTGGGTTATCTTTGTTACCCTTTTTGAAGATTGGGACAATTGTCGCAGTGGTCAGAAAAACATTTTGCTGGATCCCCACCGAAACAAGGAAAACTGTCACCCACGCTCTGGTCACGAGCCGACTGGACTACGGAAACACCCTCTACGCAGGTACTACCGCAAAACTCCAGAAGAAACTCCAACGAATCCAAAACGCCTCAGCCAGAATCATATTAGACATCCCACGCAACAAACACATCTCTGGTCACCTCAAAGACCTCCACTGGCTACCCGTCAATAAGAGGATCACTTTCCGACTGCTTACCCACGCACACAAATCACTCTACGACATCGGACCAGAATGCCTCAACTCACGTCTGTCCTTTTACACCCCCTCCCGCCAACTACGCTCTTCCAGCCAAGCCCTCGCCACTATCCCTCGCATCAACAAGACCACCATGGGAGGCAGATCCTTTTCTTACCTGGCTGCTAAAACATGGAACTCTCTCCCCGCATACCTTCGCCTCACCCAGAACCACCTAGCAGTCAGAAAGCAACTTAAAACCTGGATATTTGAAAGGTAATCCTCCTCCCCTTCCTAAAGCGCCTTGAAACCCTATGGGTATGTAGTGCGCTATATAAGTTTTGTGACTTGACTTGACTTGACCTCCGCTGCTGTATTGATCACTCTTAATAAAATAGGAGGCCACAAGTCTACCTGGGTTAATAGGAGATCTGGAGGGATCCCATCCGGGCCCGGGGCCTTATTCCGGGTTAAGCCCTCAATTCCCGCTTTTATCTCACCCAAAGAAAATGGGGTTTCAACATCCCTTTGATTTCCTATCCCTGCTGATGGTACTAAATTGCTCATACTATCATGATTATAGAGGCCTTGAAAGTGTTCCACCCAAGCCTCTGGCAGGACGTGGCAGACAGGCTTGGATTTAATCTTATCCTGAAAACAGGGTTTATTTACAATTTTCCAGAAGGCGGTCATATCCCTTGATTCGGCCGCTTCCCTCAGATTCTCCCAGGCCTGGTATTGCAATGAGGTTTTGTGTTGTTTTAGTGCCTGTTTATATCTCCCCCGGCAAGTGGACACCGTTGTCTTATCTTTGGGAACAATCTTTAAAGCTGCCTTCAGTTCCCTCAAGGCACTAGAGCATTGCTGATCAAACCACCTGTGAGTATCCTCATCCTCTTTTGGCGTTCTACGTCTGAGCAGGCCGTCAAAACAATGTGCTACTCCCTTAAATGCATTGATTAGGTCCACCTCCTCTACTGTTGGGTCTAGACACTTCCAGACCTGCTGGGTTTTCTCCGTCAGTAGTGCCCTGTAGAATTTATCACAATTGATGTTTGACCATCTCAGTCTCCTTCCCTGGTCCGTGGCTGTAAAGGAGCCTCTGGTCTGCTTACGATGGGAATGTTTAACTGAGTCAGGGTCCCTTAGGATCAACACCAGGGGGTTATGGTCACTGAAGGTGCTAAACTCCACATTAAAACTTAATATCTGACATATTAAGGAGCTTGGAACAAAAATAAAATCAATAACAGAGCCCCTTCCCTTCCCTTTAAAGGTTGGGAGGATACGATAGTCCCCCGCTGCTCCTATCAAATCCATCGTGTGAGTAACGGCATGTGTGCCCAACAGCTTGCTTAACTCAAATCCCTCCCTGGTGTGTTCCATATGCAGTCCCTCTTCCCTTGGGCAAGCGGACCATTCCCCCTCACTGCTAATTAAGTGGGGGCACAAGTGACCATTAAAATCTCCCAACACCACCAGTTGGGCGCTAGCAACCCCATGCGATTCTAATCCTATCAACCTATGTTCAAGCTCTACCAAGCTGGCTAATGTCTGTCCGCCCTTGATAGCATTACAAAAATTAATACAAATTAATTTTAATCCCATGTTCGTAAACCGTATTCCCTGTGTGCATACTGAATCCCAAGATAAGTCCTCCCGTTTACCATGTAACCTCAAATCCACATAAGTAATTAGGTCTCCCTTGGCTCGCCCTGAAGAGGATCTACATGCTGGAACAGAATACATTTTGTAGCCTTCCAGTGCTAGTGCGCAACAATCTGCCTCCCACGTTTCTTGCAGACTAATAATGTTAAATCTCCTGATATGTCCTAGCCAGTCCTGATTTTTTAGTTTACTGGACAGGCCTGCTATGTTCCAGGAGATTATATTATTATTTCCCTGCCCTCCTACTACTGGGGGGTTAGACCTTTGGTCAATGTGCCCAGTTAAAGATGCAAGAAATCTATGTGGATTTTTCTCTATATCCAGCGCGCTATGGGCTCCATGAATAAGGGGCGGTTTTGACGTCAACGTCATCTCCTCGACTAACCCTCCATTATCCCTGCTGTGGTGCACATCCTCCTGTGCCACCCCTTGTCCTAGGATTGGCTCCCCAACCAGTCAATCTAATTCACTTAGGGCGGAAACACTTTGGAGTGGCGCGTATCGATTAAATAACTGTGCTGGACGATCCCCCCAGGTTGACCTTGCAGGCTTTCGCCTAAGATCTTCCCTGTTCATAGGGTGCATCAGGTCTCTGTAAAAGAAACTAAGTGGGAGCAGTCTGATGATAGTACTGCACTGTTCCTGGTAGGTCCCCTTCTATTGGTAATACAAAAGTTCTCTGGCCATTTCCGGATATCTAAAGTTTAAAATTACAGTCGCCCCGGAAACCCTTCCTGCTATTTCCGATCCATGATACTCTTCTGGCCATTAGAATATGCCTGTGATTTATAATGTTAAAGCTGAAGGAGAAAAGACTGTCCCAGACCTGAAGGACTGGCCTGCAGTGGTGCCTTGCTGAGGAAGAAGAGGAGAAGACCAGAAAGGACTTTGCTTCATTTGTGCTTGAAACTATCTCCAAGGGCTTGATCTGAGCTTGCCCCCTGAACTGAGCCCCAGGAACAGTGGGCTCATTGTGCCTTCGCTCATCTTCAACCGAGCTGTGTGCTTCCTTCCCGCCAGAGCTGAGTCCTGTGCACCTTTGCCCCCACCTAGGGCCGTGACACCCAGGAGCCTGGCTGCCCTTGCCCGCTGAGAGCCCCGCTCTTGCAGAGTCGCTCTCTACCTGTCGGGCCGGGCCGTCTGCTCCCCTGTCACCCCGCCTGCTATTTGGAGCACGTCGTGTGCTCCCTCGCTCCTCCCGCCGGAATTCTACTTGGAGCGCGATCTACGCCCGGACGGCCGCCCGTACATTACAACGTACCCAGCCGCCCCGCTTTGCCCTCCAGCTCTTGAAGAAGGCCGTGCCGCCTCCTGAAGCGACCCCCCAGTACGGTCCGTACAGGAGGCCCTGGGCCGCACTTGTCTGCCGGAAGCCGCCAGCCGTTGAGGATCCTAGGGTACGCTTGCCCATCGGCGCATACTACGAGAGTACGACTCGTCCCCGCCTGAGACTCCTCATAGACTTAAGCGCCGTACTTGCCTTTTTGACGTCTTGTGGCCTCATTTTCAATCGTTATATGGTCTTGTGATAACTCTGCATAATGAAGTATTTTTATATAAAGCCTACATATTTTTTATACAAATCTTATGCCTGGTGTCCATTTGTGGTGGGACATTGTGTTTACTGTATAAATGCTTAACTAACTAGCGCCCTGAGGTTTAGCCTTGTCTGCTCGCGCCACGCGGTGAGCAGGGGTTATTCTGAGGAGTAGTTCCCTTGACCTGACTAGGGGAGAGGGTCCCTGTTTGTCACAAGTGACTACCTGTGCCAACCAGAGACCCCCAATTCTAACAGTTACCAAAGCAAGCATTCTAGATGCCAAAGCATTACATCCTCGATGGATACAATGGCCTAACTCTCTCACTGCAACAGATGTAGATTACAAATTCAATTCTACATTACAAACACAAGCATTCCTGCAGAATGAACATGAATATCCTTTGCTGAATGAAAGAATGCCTCTATATAGCTTTATATCTATTATTTATACCAATGGCCCAGCCTGCCATGGGAACACAATAACAACATTCTGCTGCATGCGCAATCGTAAAGGGACGCATGCATGACGGAAAGTTCTGTTTTGAAAAAACACACACTCAGTCCCTAGGGGACTGTACAGCGCAGCTGGCAGAACTCAACGCTCTGATTATGGCACTACAAACTACGGATCTTGGACTCCCCATACTTATAGTGTGTGATTCATTCTACTGTGTCCAGTCCTATAATGAACACCTTCACTACTGGGGCCAGAATGGATTTCGAGATTCAAAGGTTGTACTAACAAGCTGCTTTGGGAACAGGTGGCAATGCTGAAAGAAGACCTGCCACGGGCTCATTTTATTCATACATTGAGTTATGAACGTGTTTCTGTTCACGTTGCAGGGAATTCCATGGCTGATTACGCTGCTAAATCGGCAGTTCGCACTACTGCCATTGCTGAAATCACGGCTTCAAGTACAAGAATGGAGAGAGGCATCATGGTGGCAGTCAATGCTGCTCACAATGACACTCTCTTGCTGAAAGGCTTTCCATTCGAGTACTCCTACAAGTTAGATGCACCAAACATTCCGTATACTGAAATTCCAGGAGTGTGGGATGGAGTAATACCAAACAGTGCTCGCAGATTGGGTTTAATACTAGCTGCTCACGAGGGTCTGGGGTCAGCACACACAGGGGTTGTGGATATAGTTTAAATACTGAAGTATTGGTATTGGTGGCCGGGTCTTACAAAATAGACCTAGGACTTCGTCCTCAAATGTGACATCTGCCAGCAGATGAAAGGCTCAACTGTAGCACATCCACCTCAGACACCCCTAATGATCTCAGACAAGCCTTTAGCGGTTGCTTATTTGGATCACTGCGGCCCCTTACACTAAGTCGGGGTTTACATGTATATCTTGGTGGCAGTGGATCCATGATCCAGATTCCTGTAGGTTTGGCCACAGCGCTTGGCTGATGATCGAACTGTTATAAAGGATTTGTGAATCTTCATTGGAACATACGCAATTGGCACACTATGTTCTGACCAGGGCCCAGCGTTTAGCTCTCTGACTTACAAAGAAACCATGGGAAGTATGGGTATGGCCTTGCTGACTTCTCCCCCTCCTATCCTGAGGGAAATTCTGTAGTTGAGAGGAAAAAACGTGACTTAAAGCAGTCCTTAACAGCAAGGGTATCAGGGTCAGGTGGTAATTGACTCAATTACATTTATGGGGTCCTGAGAGCACTCAATAACATGCCAAGAAAATCCCTAAGAGGTCGTACTCCTTACAAATTCCTGTTCAGTATGAGAATGTGGGTACCAGACCTTAATAACGTCAGCACAGTGTTAGTGGAAACACCATTTGACATCAATGAACGTTTGGCTGTTTTACAGGTACTCAATGAAATCTGGGGGGCACAAAGCAACGTCCAAGAAAAACGCAACGCCACTGGAGAAGTGAAGGTTGTACCAGCAAGACCAGCCTGGATCCCGAAGATTGGAGACCTAGTCAGAGAGAACATTTTGGACAAGCAAGAATTTGGGCCATCTTACTGAGCGCCTGTACCTGTCCTGGCTGTCAAAGGTACTAGAACTGTACTTCTTCCGCCAATTGCCGTTCGCAAAGACAAAAAGTTTGTCTCATTGATCTGATCAAACCACACTATGTGGCCGATTCTCAACAATAGGCTGCGTGGGCTCCTGGGTAACCACTGCTTTAATAACTACAGAAGATTCCCCTGTGCAAATAGAAGCTGTATACAAAGATGAAATAATACTGCTTCCTGTTGAAACAACTGCAACTGAACAGTCGACGAGTACTGAAATCTTAATTTGAAAAATTGACGAAGTCTATGTGAATATGCCACAGATCGAGTCATCTCCCAGTTCTAAAAAACCTGCTGAGCTGCCAAAATTAGTCTGAATGGCATATGGCTCCTTCGTGCATTATGGGGACTTCTCAGCGGATTCTAGTGAACCTGAACTGCCAACACTGCTTCTCTCTTTAAAGCTACTATTGTATACTCTCTATTTTTGGCTCAAAAAGAAATACTTTGTTGTTCCATGGATTCGTCTCTGGATTACAAACAATTTACTGTTTCTGGTCCTCTGGATTGCTTTGATGACTGTCATTTTCCTGCTCCTGGGCGGACACTATCTCCCATAAAGCTCCGCAGTACAACTTGTGAACTTGGTTCTGAAACCACATATATCATCGCACCGTGAACTAAGAGACCTGTCCTTGGTGACGATTACATCAGTTCCAGTTCGGGAAGGAATAGTTTGTGACAGGGTATCATATGATGTGTACGGTACGAATGAGCTATTGAAAATTCCATATTTGTTTAAAATTTCCTTAAATTATATCTTCATTTCTAGTACTTTCTCTGATGATTGGGACATTGAAACTGTGCATAATTTGCTCGCAGATCTCGAGTAACCTTGGGTGTAGTGTGCATAGTAGGGCTAAGTGGAGTGCCACAGAATTTGCAACAAGCTCCATGGAACTCCGATTTGCTCTGTTACGCCGCCCGCCTCCACCTCCCTTTTAAGATATACCTTAACACTAATTTAAAACAATTAAAAATCACTTACCTCTTAACTGTGGCATCCCCGGGCTACCCTCCTCCTCTTCGCGCCATTATAATACTGCTTAAGAAAACGCGCACGTCCACGCATGCGCATTATTCCCAAGAAACGGAGGCGGGCGGCGAGCCAACTCCGCTCTGCTGCAGAGTGTGCAGAGTTTTACCTACTCAACATTCTCTGTGGAACGCGGACGAGGCAAAACTCCGCACACTCCACGAGCAGAGTGGAGTTCTCTGCCCACGGTTATTCTAGAGCAATCAGCTGCATTTTCTAATGATGAATTGTATAATGGTACATCAAATTACGGAGTTCTGATGTATTAAAAACATTATTGCCACCATTTCTTACATAAAGCTAGTGTCCCATGCACTGTTTATAATTACACTCAATCGGAACATTACCCAACACCTCCAAAGGGGAGTTCAAAAACATTTGAACAAAACCTTTTCTTGTTTTTCTTGTTTTTAAAAAAAAAAAAAACATATTTTATTGAGTTTGTGAACGTCAACACAGGGTTTCCATATGATGATAGACATATAAATCATATATAGAAAGAAAATTACAGTTCACTTCTTATGTATCTATTTATTTTATTTTATTTTAGAGTTTTATATAGCGCTAGCCAGACCCGAAAGTATCAGAGCTCTTTACATCAGGATCACTCCTAAGATACATAAACATAATAGTATGTACAATGACTCAAGACGCAGCGCATAATATCGTAGAGAGCACCGTGTCACTCGTAGGGTATGTTAACTCAATAGTATGTACAAAGACTTGTCGTCAACAAGAGCACAATGACTTGTGGCGAGATTAGACCAGGGAGGGGGGATATAGGAGAACCCATGACGAGAGTGAGCTAGAGGTCTTAATGTCAAAGTGTCTGTGTGCTGCTGTGGGCAGGCTTCGGTGGTTAGGTTGTATCTATCCATTTGGGAGAGATCGGTTGAGGAGGAAGTATTTGAGCTGCCTTTTGAATTGCAAGTAAGAGAGGATAGTCCGGATATGGACTGGTATGGAGTTCCAGATTTTGGGTACCTTTCCTGCAAAGGATCGAATGCGTTTTTAGGGCTCGCCTTTCCTATTCCGCAGGAATAGGAAAAAGAGCCCTAATGCAGCTAAACCACTACTTAAGGCCAAGGGCTCTCCCCAAAAGCGGATTTTGGGAAGTGCACGCCTCGTGCACGAGATGGCCTGCGCCTTCTGTCTATCAGCCTGACAGTTCCCCTCCCCTAATTATTCACTTCACTTATTCACGGCCTCAGGCCGTGACTCTGGCTCTTCAAAGGGTCTGCTCCCTGCCCCCCCCCCCGCCTGCACTTCACGCCCCTGCCGCTTCATCTGCTTGCCTTCTGTCCCTTAATCTCCCCGTGACTCCCCCCTCACCTCTCCCACTCCACTGCTTCAGGCCCCCACCATTTGCTCAGGACATTGCTTGTTTTAACTTGTTGTTTTAACTACAGCCCTCCCCTCACCTCCATTGTACAACCGCCTTATTAATGCAATGTGGCAATGAAGTTATTATAAACTGCTATATGTTTGCCGATTTCTATAGGTATGGACCCAGCTTGCGGTTCGAGGTAATGTTTTGGTTTCCAGCCAGAGCTCGCCTGCCCTTTACATCAGTGCTTGCTTGTTAGCCGTGGCTTAATTTTGTGAAAGACTGTACTACAACAGCTTTGCTTTCAACGTGAGGTGATGTTTTTATTTTTTTCGTTTTCGCTACAGCTTCCCCAGCATTTGTCATGCTGCATTATTAGTGCTCCATGCCTCGGCATCAACCACTTAGCATTGCTTCTACGGTGATGTGTTTATTTACATTTTAGCTACAGCCCTCCCCCCACCACCGCTGTACGATCACCCCTGCCCTTTACGTTAGTGCTTGCTGCTTGCTTGTTAATGGTGGCTTAATTTTGCGAAAGACTGCAGCTACAGCTTTGCTTTCCACAGAAGGTGATTTTTTCGAGGCTATATTTTGGTTTTAGCTACAGCTCTTACGCTGTAGGAAATGCTTTGCTTATGTCGTGTTTTGCATTTCGTTTTCGCAACGGCATTTCTCAGACCGCATTCTTAGTGATCCATGCCTCTGCATCAACACATTAGCGTTGCTTCTGAGGCTAAGTTTTTATTTTCATTTTAGCTACAACCCTCCCACACCTCCATTATACCACTGCCTTATTCATACTATATAGCAATTAAGTTCTTAAAGACTGCTGTGTGTTTGCAGCTATTATTTGTATACTTATGGACCCAGCCACCAGACTTACACAGAAGATTGCTTTACTTTGCCATTTCGTTTGATGCATTGCTTCGGTTTCCAGCTCTCCTGCCCTTTACATTGGTGCTTGCTTATAACACCTACACACTCTGCATCACTTGGTGCGCTCAGCAAAAAAAAAAGTTAGTAAACCTATATTGTAGCAAACTATATGGACATTTAACTGAGTTCCTTTTACAGTAATGTACTCAATGTGCTGTTAGTGTAAGCAAACAAAACAGCCCACAGTAGTTTGTGCGCTTAGCAAACACGCCAAACAGTTAATAAGCATGTATTGTAACCAGCTATATGGACATCTAACTGCGCTCCCTATAACAGTTTTGTCATCAATATGTTCTCAGCGCAAACTTGCCTAAAAATTATTTGGTGAGCCAGGTTAAGGGCCGGATGATTACAAACGAAAAGTTGCTATGGCACAAATGTTAAAACCATCCTCATACTCTTCCTCTTTCTTTGCCTCGGTTTTTATCTCCTCATTCTACTACCCATCCACTTACCGAACCACTCCATCCCATTAGCCAGCTAGCCAGTAACCCACCCACCCATCTATCTACCCACTCATCCATGCATGCGTCAACCCATAACCCTCTCTCCTTCATGCTTTCTCTCCTTTTTTTGTCTCTTTCTCTTTGTCGCACACTCTTATTCTAATTATATCTTATATCTCCCTCTGTATCTCACTATTTTCTTAAGCCTTCTCTGTGCCATGTTCAGTAAACGTTAAGGAGCTTCAATAAAAAACAGCGGCGCCAGCAGTAACCTCTGGGCTTCCATAGCCAGCGGCACATATGCAGCATTTCGTTTGAGGCAATGTTTTTGTTTCACTACAGCTCCCCCGTCATTTACATTGGTGCTGTGTGTTTGCCGATATTATTTCTATACTTATGGACCTAGCCAGCGGACTTGCACAGAAGCTTGCTTTACTGTCCCATTTCATTCAAGGCAATGTTTCGGTTTCAGCTACAGCTCCACTGCCGTTTTCCGTTTAGTTAAATATTACATTTACTAATACTGTGCTATTTGTTAGCCAAACACGTCATATTGCTAATGTCTCAAATCTTTTTGCCTGTAATAATAATAATAATAATAATAAACCATTTATTGAGCGCCTGGTTACACAGAAGACAGTGTGTCCCCGCGCTAATTGCTGCTAAGATTTCAAAAAGACAGATGATAGCAGAGCCATAGGGAGGAGGAGGTTACATGATGGGAAACAGGAATGTCTTAAGTTTACCCCGGAATCTAGTTTCCGAGGGTTCCATGCGCAGAGATAGCGGGAGTGCGTTCCACTGTTTAGAGGCCAAGTATCTAAAAGAGCGGCCACCCATCCTGGCCCTCTTGACTCGAGGAAGTTTGAACAACATCGTGCCGGAGGATCTTAAATTCCGGGTGGGACGATGTATAGTGAGAAGGTTCTGCAGATAGTTCGGGCCTTTACCTTGTGCAATGCGATGAGCAAAGCAGAGGACTTTAAATTTGATCCGCTCCCTAACAGGGAGCCAATGAAGCTTTGCCAACGCGGTTTTACCAGAGGCTCTGCGAGGAAGTCCAAGCACCAGTCGTGCAGCAGCGTTCTGGACACACTGTAGTTGATGGAGTCCTTTCACACTCAAGCCTGCTAGCAGGGCATTTCCATAATCGAGGTGGGGGGTCACCAAGGCATGGGCAATAGTTTTTCTGGCACCAATTCGGAGGAGGTCTAGAACCTTCCGAAGGACCCTTAGTACGCTGAGACACCTGCCTGTCACCTTATTGACGTGTGACTTGGAAGAGAGATCAGAATCAAGCATCACGTCAAGATTTCTTACCGAATCCACAGGGGTGGGTGGGCTACCCAGTTCAGTAGGCCACCACCTATGCGACCAGCCAGATACTGCTTTCCCCACCACTAGCAGTTCTGTTTTTTCGCCATTTAGGCGAAGGCAGTTATTGTTCATCCATGATGCCACTGATGATAAACAGTTGGAGAAATTAGAGGCATCATCACTGTGGTCGGGCGTGAGCTTGAATATTAGTTGGGTGTCATCGGCGTAACTAACAATGGTCATCCCGAATGCCTCCACCACGTGAGCCAGGGGTTCCATATAGATGTTGAACAAAGTAGGGCTCAAACTTGAGCCCTGAGGAACCTCATGGCTTACCTTCCTAATCGATGACCTGAAGGGTGGACAATGAATTTGGAAGCTCCTATTGACCAAAAAGGAACGTATCCACTCCAACGCCGATCCCTCCACCCCCATCTCAGAGAGTCGGGACAGCAGCGTTGTGTGCAGCACGGTGTCAAATGCTGCGCTTAGATCTAATAACACCAACGCTGCTGTCTCACCCTCATCTACTAGCCTTCTGAGGCACTCGGTGGAATAGAGGACGGCCGATTCCGTAGAATAGCCAGGTCTAAATCCTGATTGGGAGGAATGGAGGAGAACTTCCTCCTCTAGATATGCCATTAGCTGCTTATTCACAACCTTCTCTACAACTTTGGAGCAGAAAGGTAGAAGGGAGATGGGGCGTAGATTTTGGAGTTGAGAGATGTGGATGTTTGGCTTCTTTTTAAGAGGAATCACTTGGGCAGTTTTCCACACTTCAGGTATATAACATTCCTGAAAGGACAGTGTCACCATATGGCTAATATGGTCAATTAGCATACTTTCCATAATCACTTTGCAACGTGCCGGAGGGCATACGTCGCTGGGAGAGCCGGATTGTATGCTATTGATGATAGCCAGTAGGTCATGTCTTTCAGGTGTTTTGAAGCATGTAAGATGAGATTTCCTAATGGACCCCGAGCTGTCTCTCATGCCGCTTTGGTGGCCTGAGACATCGACACTGGGTTTAAAAGTGGCATGGATTTTATCGACTTTCTCTAAAAAGAAGTCCGCTACAGAGTTACATATCTCATCAGAGAAAGTATCTTGGGCTTCCAGGCTAGTGGGAAATGTAAGCTCCTTATAAATGACGAAGAGTTCTTTAGTGGGATTGTCTGCCAGCTCAATCCTATTTTTAAGATAAGTGCTTTTCTCAGATCTTACAAGTTTTTGATATTTTTTTAATTCTAGTTTATAAAGAGCTTTATGTTCTGGGGCATAGTTTTTTCTCCATCTCCGCTCCGCTTTACATTTAGATTTAGCCAATTTCAGTTTTTCTGAAAACCATGGTGCGGTTTTGGATTGCCTTGCCGGGGGTTTGGTGGTCCAGGGTGCTACTTTATCCAAGGCATTGGACATCCAACTTTCAAAATTGCTCCATACCTCCTGTAAGGTATCACCTAAGGGTAAAGGATGTTCTGATAAGGCGTTTCCAAACATTTCTGATGTAAATTTCTTCATTCCCTACGTTTCAGAGGAAGATGTATCCTAGATCTAGTATCTGGGGGCACATTCTTAAGTTCAAACGGGACGATAGTATCGTCCGACCAAGTTATTTCAATTGGGGGTAGGACTTCAATACTTTCCCAGTTGGCAAAAATGGGGTCTAAAAGATGGCCAAGTTGATGTGTGGGTGCTGTGGATAACAAATTAACCCCAGGGGTTTCAGTGCCATAAGCACAGCTTGCGCCTCTCTACATTCTATGTCATCGAAATGGATGTTTAGATCACCCAGAATGAGAAACTTTTTATATCTTAGCACTGATTGGGTTGTTAGTTCCAGGAGTTGGTTCCCAAAGTTAGCAGTACTTCCTGGCCGGCGGTATATCAATAGTCCATTAATAATATTCTTAGGTCCAACTCTTATAGAAAAGAAACCACTCTCACTATTAAGTAGTGGGGTCTTGAGTAGGGTACATGCCAGATGTAATTTGTAGATAAGGGCTATCCCACCTCCACGTTGTTTTTCTCTGTCCAGTCTTAGTAGACTGTAACCAGGGGGAATAGCTTCGAGAGCATCTGGAGATGAGGCGTCATCCATCCATGTCTCTGTAAGAAATATTGCTTCCGGCTTTTTATCTCTTAGCAACTCATAAATCTCAGTTTTGTGCTTAGCCATAGATCTACAGTTTAATAATATCATATTTAATTTAGTGTCTTCTATCACGTCCCTTTGCAGGGACGGTAAAATTTGGTTACACGCTTCGCAATAAGGGGGCAGTGAGTCCGGCCAAAAAATGTGATGGCAGCTAGTAGTCGGACTCTGGCGTAAGAAGAGCAGATCCTGCTTAGAGTAGTTGTAGGAAGTATTATAGAGTGTGCCTGTAGGGACAATGGGCGCAGAAGAGCCAGAGAGACCCGCCCCGTGCCCCGGTCGATCGCGGACGGGCGCAGACGGGCAGGACTCTGGCTTGACTCCGGCGCGAATCCGGCGCGCCCGCTGTACGCGTCTGATGCGCGGAGTCATAGCCGTATGTTTTTATACCGGCGCCTCGAGCGTCAGAAGAGGATATCCCTATCGAAGATGGCCGCCACAGAAATTTCGGCCCGAGCCCCCAGGGATGCCGACTTTGCCTTCAGCCGGACGTTAAGGAAAAAGGCAGGCAAGTGAATCTGCCGCCCCTAACCTGATTATGCAAAAGATGTATTTAAAAATTCTAAAATTACGCTGGTAGCTTCACCTTCAAATCGGTGATTGAATTAGCAGTGTTAGGGTAAAGTCTTTAAGCGCCGAGCGCTAATGCCAGGGGTAGTTCCAGGGGGGGAGAGGACACAAGGGTAAAGAGCACAGTAAATTATATTGGACCAATAATATTGGTCCAATTACAATTTTTTGGTGTTATATAGTCTTTTGCTGCTAAGCGCATAATGTTTATAAATGTAAAATGGTTTTCGCTTATAGCTATCCTGTGATTCCTCCGCACACAATAGTTTTTTGTTTTTTTTAAACTACATTAGTGTCTGTCCTAACGTCCATTTTCTTGTAGCCACAGCTATCAAATTTACAGGCCTAATTTTCATTCGGTGCTTTTCTTTTACAATACAAACGCATCATTGCACCCTTGCTGCTTGGCTTGGTGTTAAAGCTGCGCCCAAGTACTTCACAGGTCTTCTTCACATTGTGTGCTTTAGCGCCATAGGAGAAACAAATAACTTCAAAGTAGCAGTGTCACTTGGCGTCCTTCTTCTTGGAGTCCAAGGTAACTACTTCACAGTTTTATAAAAACACCATATTTAAGTTAACACAGCTGTATTGTTGCTGTTAACTACAAGTCTTGCTTTTCCGCTGTGTTTCTCTATTGCAAATTATGTGCCTCCAAGGCACAAACTTAGATCAAATGCGCATTACAATAATAGTTTACTTGTTAACTTAGAATAACCCTCCCACCTAAGCATGGAGAAGTGCCTTTATTTACATCGCTGGTGCTTTCAGATCCCTCCCGCCTCCCAACACAGCATGACAAAGCGCCTTCATTTATTTAATATCACCGTCGCTTTCACTTTGTGCCTGTCTGCTGAGAGAGGCTAGATGTTAAGTCTGACTAAGGTGAAATTCAGAAAAATGGTGAGGCAAATACACGTGTTTGGTGTGGGTTATATAATGGCAGGCTATTGTGTTCAACTGTTTGCTGGCGGACTGTACTCAGGTCTTGGTATGCATTCCTCTAATGGAGTTCAAGCAACAGTGGTCACCATACAAGGACTACTCAAAACGCTGGCGTTTGTGCAATTACAAAACGGAATCACTGATATACACTGTTTGCACTTGCCCGGCTTACCGACCTAGACGCTGTAGATTGCAAAGGCCACTTTTCATTTAAAAAGGGTGTTGCCCTGCTAAAGATGCCCTACAATATGTAATGAGCAGAGAGAATATCAAAATAACCAGACGCCTTGTTAAATTCATATACGCTGCCCTGCCACGCCTAAAGGCTAAAGAGCCTGGCCCATACCAACAAAATGATCACTGGTCTGATTTTAAGTTAAATTCTAAACTTTTATTATCATACTTTTATATCTAGGACAAATTAAGGCTTGCCGGTATGCCTCTTATATTTTTGTTCTTTTAGGCCAGGATGAAGAATTTTGGAGATTACATTTTAAATAAAGCAGATGAGTTACATCAATCAAAATAAGACTGTTTGGATTCTGTCCTCTAATTGTTAATTTTAATGCTCTATGTAAGGTATATTTTTAATTAATTTTACAATAACCATTTACATTTTTTAGTTCATTTTAAACCCTTATATTCAGCCTATATAGATTGACTTGCCTAAACAAAATAATTAACTTTGCTATGTAAAGCCTCTGTAGCTTCCCCAGACTGACACCTCGCTCCCAATACAAATATCATGCCAGATGACAAATGCACAAAAAAGAGTACACTACAAACTAAAGGTCATTACCTATAACTATGCCCATCCACGTTTTTGTCGTGGCTCACTAGCATGTTTTTTCTGCTACACCACACACACAACACACACAACCACACACAACCACAACCACACACAACCACACACACACACACACAACCACACACACACACAACCACACACACAACCACACACACACACAACCACACACACAACCACCCACACACAACCACCCACACACAACCACTCACAACCACAACCACACACAACCACAACCACACACAACCACACACACAACCACACCATCAGTGCACACTTTCGCCAGGCACAGGCACCATCAGTCCTCAGTGCACGCTTTCACCAGGCACACACACACACCACCAGCCGTCAGTGCACGCTTTCACCAGGCACACACCACCAACCGTCAGTGCACACTTTCACCAGGCACACACACCACCAGCCGTCAGTGCACGCTTCCACCATGCACACACTCCACCAGCCGGCAGTGCACACTTTCACCAGGCACACACACCACCGGACATGAGTGCACAATTACTACAGGCACACACACCACCAACCATCAGTGCACACATCAATTGTGAACGCATCCACAATTTACTATTGTAGCAATCGCAGTAGGGTGCACTTTACTTTTAAAGTGCACTTCTCCGCATTTCTCATCCCCCCCTCCCCACAGCAATGCCAAGAGCTTTTTTTCTACAGTATTCGGACTCTGTCTCTACTTCAATACACACTGTAGCTCCTTCTTCTTATCTCTTTTCCCCTCCCCCTCTCGCCAGCCACATTTCTTTGCTTCTCTCTCTACCCCTCCCTCCACCGGCTTTCCTTCTTTTTCTTTCCTCCCACATGTCTCCATTGCATTCCCTACCCCTGCTGCTCTCTGTCTTATCTCCTCCCTCTTCCTTTATCTCCTTTTCCTCCCCGGCACAGAAAGCTCTCGTGACCCGCAGTCCCTTCCCTCGCGCCCTCTCCCTCCTGTCGCCCTGATATCTATCACCAGTCCCCGCGCTCACATCATTCTCCTGTCTCTGCCCGCCTTTTCTTCTCGCGGACTCCTCTTTCTGTCTCCATCTTTTACGAGCAGCCGTCTCCCTCCCTGCCCTCTTCCCGCAGTCTACCTCTTCCTCCCCCGCCATGATAAACTGTTGTTTTCCATGATGTGCAGAGCAGCACCGCCCGGCCCAGCCCCACTCCCAATCTTGTGTCTAGTTTCACCGGTGCAAAGTGTGTCTGTACTTCTCTCACGTTAAGCTTTAACTGCGTTTCTGCACTTGGCCCACGGCTGTGTCCGTCCTGTTTCCAGAGCACAATTTTCACAATCGCATGTCCACTGTTGGTGCTGACGGTTAATCATTCCTACCTTCGTTCTGTGCTCACCCCGACCCCTCTAGCTCTACATTTCATCATACTCTTGTCTCTTATTTTCTTGCCCTTTGTTTCAAGCTTTTTTTAAAGTTTTGTTTTCATTCTTCTGTCCTTTTCCTGTTTTGCATTTTCTCTTCATACCCGTTTCTTCTTTTGTTGGTCCATTTTTCTTTCTTTTTTTCCTTATTTGTAATATCAATACATCTAAGTCACGTAAATGCAAAACATGTTGCATTACAAATGCTATAGGTGTCACATTTGCGAAAGTTATAACTATTGGCATTGTAAATGACAAAGCTATTACTTTAGCTATTTTAAAAAATAACACATAAATAAAAAAAAATCATTTATAAGACCAATAGCTCAAACCTTCCTAATGCGAGCCTACTGCATTTCCAATGCTTGTTTTGTTTGCGAGTTCTCGGAGGGATAAGGAGTAGGGTGTTGGTTCTTCTCAGGCTTCTTGTCTAAGCAACTTGCTGGAGTTTGGCAGCCAGGTAGGCGGGTTTCCCTGTGTGCAGCACTTTGTGCGTGAGGCAGGCAGTTCTGAAATGTGTCCGCATTTCGATGGGGAGCCATTTTAGCTCTATGAGTGCAGGAGAGATGTGTTCGTATTTCTTTACTCCTGTGACCGTTCTGGCTGCTGCGTTCAGAGTTGATCTTAAAAAGATTTGGCTGATCTTGTGAGGGTTGCAATCCCTTAGTCTAGTCTGGACAGCACAAGTGCACGAGTAGCCTGTTTGAGTTCATTCAGAGGGCTGAAGGGTTTTATTTTGTTGAGTACTTTAAGGTTGAGGAAGGCATTCTTTGCAGTGGTCTTGATGTGCTTGCTCATGTCTAATTTAGGTTCCAAGGTGATTCCCAGCGGTTTTGCAGAGTTGGCTAAGGTGAGTTTGTAGTTGAGCGCATCAATCCCTTTTAGCCATTCTGTCATTTGGGGGTTCTTCTCATCGTTGGAGATTAGTAGGATTTCTGTCTTGTCTTGATTGAGTTTTAGGTGGTTGCGTGATAGCCAGTGTTGGACTTCTCTTAGAGTGCCGTTCAGTCTCTGAATGTCTTCAGTGGAGGAGGTTTCCAGATAGATCTGGGTATCATCTGCTTGGAGGTGGAAGGGAATGTTGAATTTTTTATGTTTAAATTTGTTTTATTGGTTTCAGGGAAAGAAAAAAGCACAGATAATACAATGCAATATTGCGGCCACAAAAAAAAGTGGCGAACATGCTGGACGATCCACTTCGTCTGATACAACAAATAACTCACACAGTTTGTAGGATCCCATAGTCGTTCTCTCATTGTATCACTCCAATGAGTTGCGGCATCGAGCAATAATCTTCCGTGAAGCTTAGCTAGCAAAAACAGGAAGAAAAAACCCCCCACCCAGCCCCCAAAACTTCCCCCCTCCCCAACCAGTGTGCCGAACCTTATGAGTATAGGATGTTTCAAGTACGACGCTTTATGGTGCGTTCTTCTTGGGCTCTATGGTATCATCGTTTGTGTCTGTCAGGCGCAATAGACGGAGGTATCTAAGGCACGTAATTTCATTGAACTGTTGAGAGAGAAGTGTAAGCAGTGGCTTCCATACCGTGTGGAATGTTGCTGTAGTTTGTGTAAGTGTAGCTTGGATACGTTCCATCCCTAGTGTGAACCAAAGTCTGTGCAGCCAGCCCGTGTGGGTGGGCCTTGTGTCAGTCCCCCAGAAGGAAAGTATGTGCTGGGAGGCAGACTGTATCGCAAAGGCCCATTTGAGAAGTGTGGCTCACTGGTTAGAGGAGGCAGACCTGGAAGCAGAGGTCAGCCCGGGACCAGGGTTCAATTCCCGGCTCGGCGGGGTCTTGAGTCCTAAAAATGTCCATGGACTCGACAATTCTCGCTCCGGTGCCTACTCGATTCACGGGTTCACACTCTGCGACTCTGGGCAATAGCTTGCTTAATCTCCACAACGGCCCCTCGCGGCAGGATGCCTGGCTTTCACCTTGCAGATACCCTGCCGGGGTTATCTCACAGGGTAATACCAGGACGGGTTCCCTAAGCAAGCGCTTAGAAACCGCTCGGTGATTTGCGCTATATAAATTCCTGTACATTTACACATCACATTTACATTTGGCGCCCCCTACTGGATTTCATAGGGAAAGTGAGTGCATTCGGGAGACCTAGAATGGTGTAGGCCGGAGGCCGTGGGATTTCAGTGTCTATGGAACTATCTATACCATTGAGGTCTGCGGTCCAGTACGCCTTGACTTCAGTGCATTCCCATAAGAGATGTGTTAGCGTGCCTATTTCCCCGCATCCCCTCCAGCAGGACGCGATCCGGGCTGGGTTGCCCCTGTGAAGCCTCGCAGGTGTGAGGTACCAGTACGTGGCCAATTTCACAGCTGATTTTCTGCCTGCTGCATTCCTCACTGTGTGATTGACTCTGTAATAAATCGATAGGCACTCTTGGAGTGTTAACGTTCTCCCCAACTCCTGTTCCCAGCGTCTCTGCCCTGCAGTGTGGCGTGTCTAATGGAGAGGAGTAAGCATCTTGTATAGATCCGTGATAAGGCCTCGATCCGAGTCCCTTGTTACCAACCATTTCTCAAACGCGGTCATACGTCTACCAACAAGTGGGCTAATCGTGGGTTGCAGAAGCCAGTGCCGCAGCTAAAAGTATTGAAAGAGCTGTGGCGATGTGATGTCGTACCCTTGAGACAGCTCGGTGAATGGGAGAAAGCCCTCTAAGTCGACGAGATGCCCTGCAGATCTACAGCTGGAACATCGCCATTGCGGGAATGCTCGGAGATCCGTGCCCGGGGGGAACTCTGGATTGTCCAATAGAGGAGTGAGCGGCGAAGGGAAGGTTGTGAGCTTACACCTAGCAGCAACCGAGTCCCACACCCTTAATATGGTGCGCGTGATGGGCGAATTCTGGAGGTATCGTGGTCTGTGCGGGTGGCGGAGGAATGGAATCTTCCACAGAGATGTTTGAGCCATGGCTCTGTCTTGGAAGAGCCATCTCTTCACTGATTCAGGCCTATACCATTTATTTATTTATTATTTATTTCTGAATTTGTATAGCGCCTGGTTACACTGTCAGTGTGTCCCCGCGCTGTCAGAAGAGTCAGTTGCTCCGTCAGTCAGAACGAGACGGGCTAATCTTTAGGAAAGAGGAATGTTTTAAGTTTCCTGCGGAAGATGAGCTCCGATGTTTCCACTCTTAAGCTCAGGGGGAGAGAGTTCCATTTGTGTGCCGCATTCCACTAAGTATCGTAGCTGCGTTGCCTGAAAATATTGTTGTAAATTGGGAATCCCCATCTCCCCTCGTCCATTCCCCGGTATGCCAGTTGTTTGTGCATGCGCGGTCTCTTCCCCCCCCCGGACAAAATGCTGCATCGCTGCTTTCAATTGTGTGATAGTCCCGGCCGGCGGGGTCACAGGAATAGTTTGAAAGAGGTGCAATATCTTGGGGAGTGCCGACCGAAAGGTTCTTGCCCCATGTTCGGGGCATATAAGGACCCCACCGTCAGCTGCATGTTACCTACCGTGATACTATGGGCCAGAAGTCTCCCTTTAATCTTTCCCACTTTGTCTCTGACTTGACCATGGATATGCCTGGCAACTAAAATCGCGACTCCCGCCTTTTTATCAGGGGTGGAGGAGAAGAATTGATGAGGGAATGCCCGGGACTTCAGCCTGTGCCAATCTTTAGAAAGTAAATGTGTTTCTTGAAGTAGGCATATTGCCGCCCCTAAATTCTCTAGATATGATAGTACTGCTCACCTTTTAATGGGGTTATTGAGGCCCTTCAAATTCAGTGTTACGATTTTTAAGGTATCGTTAGTCATCGTGGCTTCGATGAGTGGTGTGTGCAAGGTTCGCCCCCTGCTGTCTCATTGCACCTTGCGCACAGGGCCCCTGCCGGCACACTGGTTCCCACCCCCCTCCCCTCAACCCCGTAACTCACCCAACGCCTACCCCCCTCCTGTCTCACCCATCTACCCGCCCCCCCTTCCCCAACTTCCCCCTCCAAACCCGCCTTCCTCCAACCCCCACCCGAGCCCCAACACCCTCTGCCCACCTCCCCCCTCCCTAACCCCAACCTCCCCAAAGCCTTCCCCAGCACCCCAGTCCCCTCCACCCCCGCTCTAACCCCAACAGAGAACTCCCAGAGTCGTTTCATAGTCCCAGGCCGGATAACACCCAGTTCTGGTCTGTGGTGACATTATGTGAAGGCGCAAGTGGCTGTGGTGACCCGTTTGCACCCTCGCCCGCCCCCCCATCTGACCCGCATGCTCAGAATGCGAAGAAAGACCCCATCTCTGTTAGGTCAATTCAATGCCGCTGTGTCCTTAGACACCTCCTGGATAGCCGAGGCTTGTTCCTGTGCCACAGTGGCCAGGTCCGATTTTAAGTTGACCTTGGGCGAACGCCTGCGGCCCAATCGTTGCCACCCATCTCGCGAGGGCTGTGGTGATTTCTCTTGTGAAGATCGCGGAGAAGCTTCCTGTGACTGGGATTCCTCGTGGAGGTCAATGCCCAGGAGGGCGCACGTGTCGTGCAGGGATCTGAGTTGGTGCAGGGTCCCCTTCCATTTAAAGATCAGTCTAAAGGGGTGGCCCCACGAGTATGGGATGCCTTTGTCACGCAGGAACGTCGTGGCCACCTTAAAGGCCTTCCTCTTGTGTAAGGTGATGGCCGAGAGGTCCCGATACAATGCAACCTGGTATCCCTGATATTGGAGAGGTTGTTTCTGACGCGCCTCTCGAAGGATCCTCTCTTTCAAGGGAAAGTCAGGCAGGAAGGCCAGGATGTTATGCGGGGGGGCAGGTGCACGCCACACCAGGCCTACCTTGTGTGTTCAGTCTATGCGAATTGCAAAGTCGTCAGTTTCCCCCAGAATCTCCCGGAACATTCCCTGCAAGAAGCTTGTGACACTGTCCTCTTCTGCTTTGGATGGAACGCCTCGGACCCTAATGTTGTTCCTCCTAGAGCGATTTTCGATTTCGAGGCTTCCGCGTGCGCCTGCAGGTCAACTTGCTGTTCTTTGAGGCGGATAACTTCTTGCTGAAGCTGCTCCACTTCTTCGCTTCTGGACTGTTCCGCCTCCTCCACCGCCGCCACTCGTTCCCCAATCCATCTACATCTCAACGCAACTCGCGGTGCTCTCCGGCCATTTTCTGTTTTAGCGCCTGAAAATATCTGCGCAGGGAATTAAATAAAGTTTCAAGAAATTATTTAGTGATGGCATCTCCTCATCTCCCGGCCCAGCGGTCTCCTCTGCCACTGTCGAAGCTAGGGATGGGGGACCTTATTTGTGTGGGGAATCACGAGGAGGTTGGCAGTTGAGGATCGTAGGGTTTCTTGTGGGTGGTATTATTATGGGAAGTGGTTGAAGGGGTGCTGTCGGAGGATGGTATCTGTTATTTTTTTGGCATACCCGGCATTCTCTGCAGTATTTTCTCTGCAGTATTTTCTCTGCAGTATTTTTTCACATGCTGGTATATGCCAGGTCAATAAAACTGTTCCGTGATCTGTTTTTCAGTTTAGCCTGCCCCAAAATGTCCCCCCAATAAGTGGCTGTGGGCTAGAAACTACACTTTTTCCCTGAATGGACCGGGGATCAATAGCTGGGGGTTCTGAGTAGGACTCCCTTTTCCATGCAACAACCCCTTTTTCTTAAAGAAATATGGACCTACGTGGTGTGGGTCTTTGACCTCTAGGGCCTTGTTCCTTGCTTCCTCTAACACCAGATCTTCCCTTTGTGCCGCATGGAAATTTCTATCGGTTTCCCAGGGGTTCTCATCTTGTAGAAAGGGCAAAACCAATGGATTCCTGCCTTTTTCTGCCCTCCTTTGTTTTCTACTCTTCCTAGTTTTTGATGGTGGTCACTCCTTGTCTGTATTCCTGTGAAAAAGGTGCTGTGGGCCACCATTCTTCATCTTCGAGTTTAGTGCCGTGCAACAACTGAGATAACTTCGGGTAATCGTTTCCGAGTATAACTTGTTCTGGTAACCGGGGTATACGTCCAACAGTTAAAGTGGTTCCTGGGTCATGGGGGTGTTGTATTTGTACTTGTGCCGTGGGGTATGGTTTGGTGTCACCATGAATACAACATATAGCTACAGTTCCATCAATCGGGCCAAGGCGGGATCCCAGGTCTTGAGTTCGGACTATGCTGTGTAGGCATCCCATATCAGCCAGAGCTGTCACGGGGTGTCCATTCACTGATACTGTACAGCGATAGGGAGGTGATTTTTTTTCTGAAGGGGGGCAATAGTAGTTGCGGGCCATACCTATTTCCATGGGGTCTTCCTTTTGGGGACAAAACCGGGCAATATGTCTCATCCCTCCACACTGGAAACATTGAGGACCCATAGTAGGAGGTCTGATAATAGGGGTTCTAGGAATTATGGTTACAGGTTTGGACTTCATTGCTAGGGTTGGACGGGGCTGACGATGTACTCCTGGGCCTCCTGTTTTCTTTGTTGACTCCTCTCACACTTTTTGAATCTCTTGAGCTCTGTTGTAGGCACTAGCAATCTCTACGGCAGTTTCTAGGGTCAGATTAGCCTGTTGAAGCCCACCTCTGAATGGGCGGATGAAGTGAGGACAAATATTGCTTTAATTATATTGTGGCCATGATGCCATCTTTATCTGTAGTGACTGGTTTTAACCAGCGATCCGCCATATCTTTTACCGTACAAGGCTTGAGGTGTCTCTTGGAGTCCTTCCTTCATTTGCCGTAGTTTTAGCCGGTAGGTCTCGTCATCTACACCCAACCTCTCCATGATGCACCTCTTTATATCAGCATAAGGAGCTATCCCTTGAACTGTAGCGGCCTGGTTGGCTGCTTGTAAGTCACCAGACAGGAGAGGTCCCAAGTACTGGCCCTATTTATCAAGTGGCCAAGATGGTGCCATGGCCCTCCTTTCGAAATTATTGAAAAAATAGTCAGGATCTTCCCTACTCATGTACCGTTGTACCGCGGGGCCTCTCACTCTCTGGGCAGGACAGGCACGACCATTGGAAAGACTATGGCAGTTTCCTCCAGGCGGTCAGGTTGAAATTCAGTTATTTCAAGTCCTTACACCACTGGCACTGGACGTTGGAGTGTGCCTATAAAGCACTTACGGCAGACTATTCCACATGCTGGAGGAGCAGACGGTGTGGCGCAGTTTCCTGTGACATTTTGCATTTCCTGCGCACTGTATAGCACTTTGTGCTGCTACGGCTCCATTTGGGATACCTTGATGACCAACCTAGGGCTGGCACCGCAATTAATGGCCCGTCTGACCTTGCTTCACAAAATGTCAATATTCCAGGATTTAACACATCATGGTAAGAGTTTTCTGGCTACGGCCTTCGTAGTGGGAGTTGGCTTTTTGGGGGTTGACCATGGTGCCTGGCACACTGACTTTTCTCTCCTGTTCCCACGTCCCTTCCCCTCATGTTTCCCCTCGTCCTCCTTCCCTGATAATCTGCAGGATCTTCTGGGCTACATCACCTCTATCTGGACGGGTTATGTTATTTATTGTTTTTCCGTTTATCAATGTCTTCTCACAAGTTCTAGTTTACACAGTATCTTGGACTCTGCTGAATCGATAAACTTCCATCCCTGTAATAAGCTCATTGTATATGAAACATCAATAGAGAATTGAGGTATTAAACAAAGACACAGCGAGTGGTGTCACTTAACATTTGACTTTGACAGTACCAAAGGAAGAAACATTACTGAATTTATAGACATGATGAGAACACATGTAAAGTGATATGATTGACAACCAAGTCTCACTAAAATAGACATTCAATTTAACATTCTACTGAACTGTGTGCAGTACTCATGGTGAAATATGAGGAAGGTTTGCCAACAAAATGTGGGACAGAGGGTCTGCTCTGTGCCAAATAGTCACGTGTGAAGTTCTAGTTAATCCCCATATTTTGGAAGAATGGGACAGGTTTGAGTGAGACGTCAGACCGACCTCCAAATGTGTTAGTGTCACTCGTGATGAGTGAGGCTTGAGGACTCTGATGTATGCATGTCTGAATTAATGTTGCTGTCGAGGCTCTCAAGACTGCTTGCATGACAATGCTACAAAGAGTTGACGCACTCACTAATCAGCGGTGTATTGATGACGAGTGTACTATGATATAGGGGCCTATGTGAAGGAGTAGAATATTTTCGAGTAGTGAAATGCCCCCCCCCTGTTCCTCAGACCAGTAACACCCACTCATTTTTATGATACACTGCAAACTGTGTGAGACATTTCTGGTTCATACTTGGTTGCCCTATCTTAGGAATTAATTGTTTCAAAGATATATTGCTTTATTTTTTGTCAGTGAATCTTTGTTGAGAGCGGATGGTGGTTACTGTAAACAAAAAAACAAAGCCTGGAAGAGGCCGCTATCTTAATATTTTAGGAGACAGTTGTGCTCTTAAACCAGAAACTCAAAACCTAATTAGGGCCTACATTTCAGTCTTGTTTGAGGATATAAAACCGTATTAAATATAAGGAATAAGCCACAGACATAGGAAAATTAGAAATAAGCTGTTCCTTCAATTGTCGCTTTGACACATGATCTATGCCTCATTGTCACTGATCTCTTGTATGAAACTCCATGGGATTTACCTCTATTTACTTTGCTATCTAGCACGCTGTGGATTTGAAAAACTGCAAATAAATGATTTAAAAGAATAAATAAGCTGCCCAGTTTAATTGCAAAACTGACCGAAATACTTATATATTCATTAAAATACCAATATATTCATTGAAATGCAGATATATTCTTTGAAATACAGATATATTCATTGAAATACAAATATATTCATTGAAATACAGACTGCCTCTTCCAGTTGTCACCTTTCTGTAAATACTCTTTAGTCCTCTACATCAGTGTTTGGAAGATGCTCATCTGAAGTGCAGCTATAAATACTTTTTTACAGCAGCAGCAAAGTGTGAGGCCCTGTACTTGAACTGTCTGGCCCTTAAAAACATTCCCGTCTGTGACATCTGAAATCCCAGGTCTGTACAGGTATAAGTGCTTGTTTGCGTGAAATGTATTCACTCCTGGAGCCTGGAGGTGGCGGTTCAGTAAGCAGCCATCAGAGGGCGCACCTCCCCTGCAGATGAAACTACGGAGCTGCACATTAGGTGGAAGGGAGAAGGGTTTCCTCTTCGGTGTTAGCGGTGGCAGAGACAGCACCAGCAGCAGATGCTGACATCACTTCCGGCCTCTCCTGGTGTGTCCAGCCTGCTGCAGAGGAGGAAGGAGCCCTGTCTGGTGGGCAGTTACCACCATCTACAGACCCCCCTCAGACCTCAAATCTGCACCTGCTCCTCACCAACCCCCCCCCCCCCCCCCCCCCCCCGCTCCAGGAGGAGGAGAGAGCCAGGACAGGTTTCTGCTCAGGTAGGAGAGCTGCTAACTCACTAGGCTGCAATTTTTAATCCATGGATCAGATTCCACCCTTCCTGGCATTCATAGTGACGTCAGGAGAGCTGCTGAGGCTGAGTGGGGAACGGAGGAGGTGAGGCCTGTCCAGGGGTCGGGAGGAGATGAGGCCTGTCCAGGGGTGCAGAGCAGGTGAGGCCTGTCCAGAGGAGGTGAGGCCTGTCCAGGGGGGCAGAGGAGCAGAGGCATGTCCAAGGGGTGCAGAGGAGGTGAGGCCTGTCCAGGGGTGCAGAGGAGGAGAGGCCTGTCCAAGGGGTGCAAAGGAGGCGAGGCCTGTCCAGGGTTGCAGAGGAGGAGAGGGGTGCAGAGTAGGAGAGACCTGTCCAGGAGTGCAGAGGAGGTGAGGCCTCTCCAGGGGTGCAGAGGAGGTGAGGCCTGTCCAGGGGAGCAGAGGAGGAGAGGCCTGTCCAGGGGTGCAGAGGAGGTGAGGCCTGTCCAAGGGTGCAGAGGAGGTGAGGCCTGTCGAAGGGTGCAGAGGAGGAGAGGCCTGTCCAGGGGCGCAGAGGAGGAGAGTTCTGTCCAGGGGGTGCAGAGGAGGAGAGGCATGTCCAGGGGCAAAGAGGAGGTGAGGCCTGTCCAGGGGTGCAGAGGAGGCGAGGCCTGTCCAGGGGCTGCAGAGGAGGAGAGGCCTGTCCAGGGAAGCAGAGGAGGTGAGGCCTGTCCAGGGGTGCAGAGGAGGTGAGGCCTGTCCAGGGGACTGGAGGAGGTGAGGCCTGTCCAGGGGTGCTGTGGAGGTGAGGCCTGTCCAGTGCTGCAGAGGAGGTAAGGCCTGTCCAGGAGTGCAGAGTAGGAGAGGCCTGTTCAGGGGGGTGGCGGAGGCGAGGACTGTCCAGGGGGTGCAGAGGAGGTGAGGCCTGTCCAGGGGTGCAGAGGAGATGAGGCCTGTCCGGGGGTGCAGAGGAGGTGAGACCTGTCCTGTCGGAGGGAGGTTAGAAGAGGTGAAGCCTGTCCAGGGGGAGGCACAAAGAAGGTGAGCCCTGTCCAGCAGGTGCAGAGGAGGGGAGGACTGTCCATGGGATGTAGAGGGGGTAAGGCCTGTTTGGAGGTAGGTGCAAAAGGAGGCGAGACTTGTCGGGGGATGCAGAGGAAGCAAGGCCTGTCCAGGGTGTGCAGAGGAGGTGAGTGAGGCCTGTCCAGGGCGGTGTAGAGGAGGTGAGGACTGTCCAGGGATGCAGAGGGGGAGAGGCCTGTCCAGGAAGGTGTAGAGGAGGTGAGGCCTGTTTGGAGGTAGGTGCAGAGGAGGCGAGACCTGTCGGGGGATGCAGAGGAAGCAAGGCCTGTCCAGGGGGCTCAGAGGAGGTGAGTGAGGCCTGTCCAGGGGGGTGTAGAGGAGGTGAGGCCTGTCTAGGGGTGCAGAGGGGAAGAGGCCTGTTCAAGAGGGTGTAGAGGAGGTGAGGCCTGTCTAGGGGTGCAGAGGGGAAGAGGCCTGTCCAGGAAGGTGTAGAGGAGGTGGGGCCTGTCCTGTGTTTGGGTGGTTCAAAGGAGGTGGGGCCTCTCCAGGAGGGATGCAGTGGAGATGAGGCCTGTTCGTCCAGGCGGGGTGGTCGAGAGCTGAGTTTAAGTTTGTTAATATTTGTCCCAAGAGATTTGTGGAATGAGTGTAAGTTGCTTGTAAACTGGCCAATTGAAGAACCACAGAGTGAAGTGCCTCAAAATATTTTATTATATTACAAGTGAATAATGCAGAGTTACAGACAATATTGCAAAGGCAAAGACCGGGTAAAAGAGGGCGCATCTTTTAGCGTTGCATCCAGAGGTTAGTGCACATATCCAGAAAAATGTGAGGGGCTGCAGACTAACATTCCGGATGAGTTTTTGTTTTACGCAAAGTTCTGTAGTGAGAATTTTGTTACTAAGCAGAAAAATATCAAAGAAAAAATAATGATGGCTCAGACAAAAATGTTCCAAACGGGTGACGAAAGTGGTTCTCACGGATTGTATTCTCGTTTTGATTTTGGGTTTGTTGCTGGTGTGAATTTGGATGTGCACGGCGTTTGGGTGCAGAGTAACGATGTTTGGTATATGCAAAGAGGAGAAGTAGTTCCTCTGGGTCATGGCCGGACTGGGAACCCCAACCAGGCCTGACAATTTTGACGGCCCAGCTCCCTGCCTCTTTTGTTGCCGGGGGCGATATAGCAGCACCACAGCAAAACCAGCCCCCAGTAAGAAATATGTTTGCCAACACTGAAGAATCGGCCCCCACTCTTCCAGCCCCCCGGGGAAACACCTGAAGCCCGTTACGGCCTGTCCGGCCCCGCTCAGGGTATAGGTTTTACTGAAAGTGGCAATTTAAATACCTCAAACACGAATAATGTGCAGAACAAGACACCGTCCTTGCGATGTTTGCAGGAACCTGGGAAACTGGAACATGAATCAGATGGCACCGAATGGGATGTCACAGTCAATGGTCCCAGCCCAACTGGCCTGTGTGCCGAGCATGCAGAATCAAAGGCAGATATATTGGAACATGCCTTCAGTCCCGATGGTCCCAGCACAACTGGCCTCTGTGCCGAGCATGCAGAATCAAAGGCGATATATTGGAACATGCCCTCAGTCCCGATGGTCCCACAGCCCAGTGTAGAATAGAACGCCAAAATTCTTAACACATTTAAGATTTCAACAAAATTCTTTTTTAATTAATAAGGATTTTTCACAACTTGCATCTACACTAGGAGTTTCTACTGGACTGATTCAGACACAATGACTGTGCCTGAGACGGGAGAAGGATTGCATGCTTGGGCCAGTCCTAGAGGTCACCTAGAGTGGCCCTTTTGTAGAAGAATTAAATGAGAATCCAGCATCACTTGTAATCAATAAATGTGCTACCCGTTCCACAGTCAGACTGACGGGAGCTCCCAACCCACCCCTCTTGGGAAAGGAGTCCAAGCTGTAGGCATTTCTAATAAACAACTAACGAGCTGTCAGCAGATGTTCCCCTACAAATTAGGTCAATGATGAATGGCCACAAACTTAAACTGTGATTAAGATCCAGTTATTATTTTAGGGAATAACCTTGTGGCTTTTAGGTGAAGAGTCACAATTAATTATTCATTTTGTAGGTGTGGTTTATTAAATTACATTTTGTTGTGCTATGTTTTCATGAACATTCATTGATTGCTGTCATTTTTACCTCATCATGAACCATGTCAAAAATGTGTTCTCTCTGTCTAAAAACGTATAAAATGACTATTTTGGGATATTTGCTGCAATTGTTTTATTTTACCCTTTTCCTAAAGGCAGACTACATGTCAGTCCTCTTACTGATATTGTACTTAAGAACTTTTCCTTGATTTTTAACTAAGTAGATTCTATGGCAGTTTGCTATTTGATATTATAGAAAGAGGTTTTCTTATTTCTCAGCACACATTTGTAACCATGTTTATGTCTTCAGTAATTATTTGAAACCTTTAATATAGCTTTGTAGCTTGTTGTAGCTCCAAAGGCAAGTGTCTTTACCAAGGGAGCGGTCCTTTAATGGGCAGTTTTGCCTGCTATGGCTGACTATAAGGCCATTACACTGTTTGCCCCATGAGGGCAGAATGTGTTAATTAATAAAACAACGTTGTCTCGGAAACCGAGGGGCTTGAAACACCTCCGGTACTCCGAACTGCTGTAAGTGTGAATGTTGAACAGTTAACAGCCGCAAGCAGGACCACGGCGGTTAATTGTTGAACATTCACAGCAATAGCTGGTAAAGGAGGCTGAAGTCAGCCCCTGGCTCTCCCTGGGTGCGGCTAAACTGCTTTTCATCATGCAGATGAGTCGGGAGATGCAGGAGATGAGCAGAACCCCCTCTTCCCCCTGAGACTCCAGTGACACTGCAAGCTGCGGGAGGAGGAAGGTGTGTTCCCTGCTGCAGGCTCTATCTTCTGCCTACTCCTGCCCAATCCATATATTTTGGAGAGGCAGAGACTGTGTATTAGGACATTGTAATGTTGAGAGCAGCGGGCCTAGATCAGGTTTCAGACGCTGCTGCTGTTGTTTTCAAAAGATCTCAACATTATTTCAAATTCTATTCCTTGGGTCACCATCCTATATGGCTCATAAGACACTGACCCTCCACATCATCCCTTGAGATAATTTATTGATAAAAAGCGGCAACACATTGATACCTTGTTGCTTCCATTGCTCAGCATTCAAACTCTACATCAGCTTGAACTTGAATTGCAGTTTCTCAGAGAGCATTGGTTTTAAGAATCTTAGAGTGTGGTTGACTGATTTATGAAGTGTGGGCAGAATTATGTACAAGGACATTAACATACCTTTCCAAATAAGATTGTTTTGATTTGCAAGTTTCATGAGCTGTAAATGGAAATTATGAGGGTTATGAAGACGTGGACTGGGTTGTTAGGGTTTCTTCTCTGAAACTTTGGGTGCACTCCATATTCACAGAGACCTTTTCCAGAACGGGATCGTGGTTCTTGGTGAACCAAAAAACTATTTATTCATTAACCATAGTTGCTTCACAATGGCCTCCAGAGAACAAGAGATTCTTTTGTTTTGGAAGTTCAGGACGGTTATTTGTAAAATGTGATGAAGTGTGATTGTCGTGTGATGCAAAATTATTTCTTTACTTCCTTTCAAGGTATTCTGGGATGACCAGGCTGTGCAGCGTGGCTGCCAACCTTGGGGGAACAAAAAATAAAATAATTGTCAGGTAAGAATTCCTATAACTCTACGTTTCCTTTTCCCCTGTTTCTTCTTTCTCTATTCCCTTTCTTGATCTCTGTTTTTTTGTCTCTTCACTTCAACATTTGGCTCCCTCTGTGCACTATTCTTGTTGTTATCAAACTTCTGATAATCACCTGATGGAGCCACATTCCTCCTGGAAATGTTGGGGGGTGCAGTGCAGGCCCAGTTCCTTTTTAGGTCAGTTTTTCCCAGCAGCTCCTTAACTATTATCACATTTGTCTCCTCCTCTACACCACATGGTAGTGGTTCACCCTGATTAGAGGTGCCACGCTGTTGCGCTGCTACTGCGTTTAGAAAGTGACTGTGATTTTAAGATTGTATTGAATCATTGTGTGCGTTCTAATGGGGGAATATTTTTAAAAACTATTTTAATTGCTTACTTTTGTGGGATTACTGCATTCTTTCCAGGCACTCTTCTGCTTTTTTTCTTCATTTCATGGGGGGGTGGTCTTATGGGGCTCCTCTCCCGGTCCACCATGGCTCGCCAAGCGTGTGGAGGGAAGTGAGTGTTTCACTCTTGCTGCTCTACTCTACTTCCTGTCCCAGATCGATGGGCAGCACTCTAGTTGTTCCTGCCCGGCCCAGCTATTTAATCTGCGTACTGGGTCGGACACGCAGCGGATAGTGGTTCACCCTGATTAGAGGTGCCATGCTGTTGCGCTGCTACTGCGTTTAGATAGTGACTGAACGCCAGATCTAAGATTACATTTACGGCAGAATTTAATGATTTTGTCTCCCTCTGTAGGCCTGATTGGGTATTTATTACTGAAACCTGTGCGAGAGTGTGTTCAGGACCTGACCTGGTGGAGGCCATCCCCTCAGGGTATGCTCTGTCCAGACTTGATAGGGAAGGAAGGATAGGGGGATTGGGACTACTTTATAAAGACACCTTCTCGTGCTTCACTGAGGCCCTCACCACTCCCTCAGATCCCTATCAGGCCCTGTTTTTCTCCTTGAAGATCCTACTCATTGATAGTTTTGTTCCCGGACCCAGAGGAATGTTTATTCAGGACTTCAGAAATCGGATTGAGCCTTATTTGGCTAGATCCAATGTCACTCTTTTGGGTGATTTTAACTTCCATTTGGAAAAAACACTGTGCTCTGGAAACTATGGACTCCTGCGGCCTTCCTCAGCTGGTGAGGAGCCCCTCTCATACGGCAGGACACATTCTGGACGGGATCTTTTCTAATGATCCTAGGATAGAGGTGAATAATCCCATTCCATTTTTTCTGCGAATTGCAGAATCCCACCCAGATCCTAATTTTAAGAACAGGGCGGAGATGAAGAGAAACCTTAGCCACATACATAAGGAGGGTCTTCTAATTAAGCGTAGCAATTATTGCTGTCTCCCCCACCTGGATGTTAACTCAATCTATGATGATTTTTCCAACTGGCTCTTGGCGGCCCTGGACTCTCTTGCCCCTCTTAAGGAGCATTATGTGGCCAGAAAATGCCCTTCGTGCCCTGGTTCGCCGAAAGGTTGAGAAACCTTAGGCAGGTATGCCGACAGCAGGAAATAATATGGCACTGTCAGCTTATCCCAGCCGAGAGGAACCTGCATAAACTCAAATTGAAGGAATATAGGCTAGCTATTAATGAGGAAAAGGTTATCTACTATTCCAAGATGACGGAATCCATCAAATCCCAGAGGGAACTCTTCACTGTGATTAATTCCCTCCTAGCCCCCTCGGCCTCTGCCAACACCGAGGTCTCCCAGGAGCTATGTGATAAAAAGGCATGCTTTTATACTGACAAAATCAAGGACATATATTCCTCCCTGGAGATATCCAATGTTGTAGGGTCAAAGGCCGATCGTCCTTTGGATTCTCTGGTAGCCCCTCCAAAGGATTGCCGCTTGAGCGCCTTTCCCCCTATACTTCAAGAAGAGCCCTGTCCGCTGAAGATCCTGAAACTAGGAAAGGAGGCTATTGTTCCTACTTTGACCGTAGTTCTTAATGTCATTATTAATTCTGGCCAGTATCCCACTGCCTGGAAAATGGCCGTGGTTAAACCTCTCTTAAAGAAGCTCTCTCTGGATCTGGCAGAACTAAAGAACTACAGCTCAATTTCCTGTTGCCTGTCCCAGCTAAAATCTTGGAGAAACACCTGAACCTCCACCTTAGCACCTATCTGGAGGATCATCAGTTGCTTGATGGCTCGCAACATGGGTTCAGAAGGGAGCACAGTACCGAGACGGCGTTAACCGTTGTTTTTAACAACATTCGACAACAGGTCGACGCAGGTCACACCACCTTACTGACCCTTCTGGACCTAACGGTAGCCTTCGATACCATCTCTCCCCTTAGATTGGCTGGGAGGCTCCGGGAAATAGGGATTGAGTTCTACGCCCTTAATTTGCTCACATCTTTCCTTACGGAACAGGCTCAAAGAGTTACGATGGGTCAATTCCTTTCTGCTCCTAAACGGCTGTTCTGCAGAGTTCCCCAGGGATCCTCATTGAGTCCCACCCTTTTAACCTTTATGTAGCCCCGCTTGCCAGGGTTGTAAGATCTTTTGGCCTAGAAGTGTTATCCTATGCTGATGACACTCAAATCATGATTAGCATCACTGAGAGTGTTGAAGCTTCAGCAGCAAATTTTAAAAGCTGCATGCAGGCGGTAGCTGCATGGATGGTAGAGAACTATCTAAGACTCAATGGGGACAAAACTGAGATTTTAATTTTCGGAGACAATCAGGAGATTTGGTCCAGGGCGTGGGCAAGATCCAAGCGTATCTGACCTCCAAGCCCTGGACCAAGACCTGGCCTCAGTGCCAGAAATCAAGGCATCATAGTTGATACCTCCCTCTCCCTGGGCCCCCAAATAAATAGAAGTCTCCACCTGCTTCTGAATGATAAGAACTCTCAGAAAGATATGTCAATTTCTCTCCCCCTCAGCGCGGAAACAGGCAGTGGTGGCCCTTGTGTTGTCCAGATTGGATTACTGCAATGTCCTTTATGTAGGGATCAATAAGGGTCTCCTACACCGACTCCAACTTGTGCAGAATGCTGCTGCCAGGCTGGTGATGGGCCTTCCTAAATTCCACTCTGTTGCGGCTACCATCAAGAGCCTTTCTTGGCTTCCTTTGGGTCGGAGAATTGAGTTGAAAGCCCTGTGTTTGGTGCACAAGACCTTTTATAATATGGGGTCAGAAGGCATTAAAAACTGTTTCCGAGACATGTCCCTGGTAAGCAGTTAAGATCTTCCAGCAAGAATTCGGTGACTGTGCCTAGATTAAGGAAATCTAGATGGGGGAGAGGTCCTTTTCGCTGGCTGTGGCCAATTTGTTGAACTCCCTTCCTCTTTCAATCTCAATTCTGGAAACTCATTCCTCATTCCGTAAGGCCTTGAAGACCTGGCTCTTTACCAATACGAATCTGTGAGCCCTTTATCTATGGACACCCCTGATCATGATCCCTATCCGGAGCACCTTGATGCCCCTGGGCTAAGTTGACAGAATTTGTAGTATTGTCATTTCATCAAAGGATTTGAATGAACACCACGTGGCAATATTTTTGGGGGTTGTGCAGGATGCTCAGGCCACATGGGTGGGTGGGGGCTGACGTGTGAAGGCGTCGGGAGGAGATCCAATGAAGTCTTTAAGTCACTTTCAATTTTTTTTGTCTTTCCCAGGAAGAAAGCGGCAAGTTCTTCGCAGTTAGGCTGCAGATTAAACCCAGAAAGCAGGTTGGGGCTGCCTGTTAGATTGCAATTTAACAAGTTCAAACAGTTTTTAGGTCTGTTCCTGGCATTGTTTAGCTGTTTCCTAAAGACGTTTGCTTTTGAGCTATGTGTGCGTTTGTTGTAAATGATTCTTAGAGATCTCAGGTGCTGGAGGTGTTCAAGCGAGGAGTAGAATCTTAGATTGCATCTTTCAGTGTTTAGACTACCATTGTACCAAGGCTCGGAGTCTTTGGTGGGTACTCTTTTTCGTTGGAGGGGTGCCATAGAGTCTAGAATGTTTGTCATTGAATTAGTGTAATGATCAGTAAGGTCCTGGACATCTGACATGTCCTCGGGAGGGGGAAGGATATAATTGCTGATAGATGTTTCGAGAGTTCCTTTTCCAGTGTCTGTTTTTTTATGTGAAGGACAGTGATTCAGTGATGAGCAAAGGGATGCAGTGGAGGTCTGTCCAATCACATGGAATGATAGATTCAAGTTGAGTGGAATTAGCTTTAGCGATAATTAGATCCAATGTCACTGCCAGGTTCTGGGTAGGACTTTCGCATATTTGGATCAAGTTTAGATCAGCTAGGAAAGTTTTTAGGCTAATCACTGATTGGTCATCGGGTCAATCCAGTAGAGGTTGAAGTCACCAAGGAAGATTTGGACGCAGTATACACCGGAGTTGGTTGTGATGATTTCCATAATTTGTTCAATGGATGGGAGGTTATCTCCTGGAGGGTGGTAAAACGCATGCAGTTTGTATCGAGGCCTATCTGTACTCAGGATATCGATGCCTAGATATTCACACGAGATGAGAGTAACGTTTTGTGCTTGCTTCAGAGAGATTATTGCTGTGAGTACAGGGGTTACCTCCACCAGGTCTGTTTGGTGAATCTAATCTGATGATGTCATAGCTGGGCGGTACTAGAATGTCAAGTGTTGGTATGAAGGAGTAATTTAGGCAAGTTTCAGTCAGGTCTAGAAGGTCAAGATCATAAGTAATGATAAGGTCAGCAATATCCACTGCATGTTTAGATGCCGATCTGCAATTGAGTAGCGTACATTTCAGGTGGGGTAGGGCGACAGCGGAGGCAGCCTGAGTAATAGGAAATTGCTTGAAGTTGGAATTGTTACCTGCTCTGGGATTGGGCCTAGCATCTCTGTATGGATTTGACTGAAGGAGGATGGAGTAAATATTGTTGTCCGATTGAGTATCTTTCATCCTCATTGGTCGGGTGGGGTTAGGGAATTATCTTCCAGGTCAAATGAGGAGAAGTTGTGATTGCTGAGATCCCATTGGATGTGCGGGGTGACATCAGTCTACCGTGATTGTTATTGGATCCCCCCTGTGGTGGGATTACAAACACATTAACTCTGGTAAGAAACACTTTGCATAGATTCTACTTAACAAGGCTAAGATTTGGCACACTACATTATATACCAGCATTCTGAAGTATGGAAAAATGGTCCTATATTTCACCAAACTGCCCGTCTGATGGAAAGACCCCCCAGTCCACTATGCACTTCTTACTGTTTTGTACCTTTTATAAAGATATCCAGAGAATTGTTATAAAACCACTTTTTTAACCAATAGGCATTATAAACATGCTTTTAAATTTTTATGTACTATGGATAATGTCAAAACTGTTTATTGTGTTATTAATTTTATACAAAGGGCGATTAGGAAAAGAAAGGATTTGTCACATCTGGATGCATTAATATCTGAAAAAACTGATGACTGCCTTTAGTTGTGTCATTATTCCATAATGTTGATATAATCTATTATCCTAATCTCAAGTATGTTTATGAATCATTTTTTTTCTTCCCCTTTTGTTATGTGTTAGGATTTTGCTCAAAAATGCTTGTTTTGTACATGTGCGATTTTTGCACTGATAATTATCAGAGTACTATCTATTAAATAAAGATGTAATGCCTGTTATGAAATACTGTTTTTTTAAAGATGTAAATATTTGAAAACTGTTTTTATTTATGTGTATATAGTACCTTCTGTCTAGTATGCTTTATGGTTGTATATTTTACACCAAATATAGCTGGTTTGACTTGACTTGACTATTGGATTGCTAAAGAGAGGGTCTATTCTTACCCATCGGCCTGGTGGCACACCAACAATTAGTGAGCTCAGAGGTGAGGATATTAGGCTTTAAACCTCAGCCTTAAGTTGCTGAAGCTCTTGAGAGATCTCAGTGAGTTTGGCGTCATTAGTAATGTGGGAACAAGCGGCAGCGCTGGTGCTATTAGATCTAAGCGCTGCCTTTGACACCGTCTCGCACCCTATCCTTTTGCAGCGTTTAGAGGAGGCTGGTGTTACCGGCACTGCTCTCGACTGGTTCCGGTCGTTCTTAACCAACCGGGCCTTCAGCGTGACCGTCCCACCTTATCAGTCAAAATTCCATCCGTTGAACCTGGGCGTCCCCCAAGGCTCCTCGCTGAGTCCTACGCTGTTCAATCTGTACGTAAGGCCGCTAGCTGAGGTTGTCAAACAATGGGGTATGACCATGGTGTCATATGCCGATGACACCCAGCTAGCGGTCACGATCAGCGGGGATGCTGAAGTCGACGCTCCCAGGTTTCAACAAGGACTGAGGGCGGTCGCTAGCTGGATGACGCTCAATTGTCTCCAGCTAAACGCTAGTAAGACCGAGGTGATGGTATTTGGTAGACAACCGGAACTGTGGGGAGAGAGATGGTGGCCGGAGGAGTTGGGTTCTGCTCCCATCCCAGTCGCCGAGCTTAAGAACCTCGGGGTCTGGTTGGACCCTTCCCTTACGTTTGCATGCCACACTAAACGCACGGCTGCTTGTTGCTTCGGCATCTTGCGTGGGCTCCGTCCTGTGCTAAAGTTCTTCGATGCCCCTACTCGGCAACTCATGATCCAAGCTACCGTCATCTCCAGGCTGGATTATGCGAGTTCTCTGCTGGCCGGGTTGAACGTAGCTGAGATCAGGCGCCTGCAACGGATCCAGAATGCCGCAGCGAGAGCGGTGGTAGGCCTTCCAAGATTCTGTCCTACCTCCAGCACCATACGAGCGCTGCATTGGCTTCCGGTGGCGCAGCGGATTCAGTTTAAGGTCCTCTGCGTCGCCTATAAGATCTTGAAGGGGTCCCCGGCAACGATCCTTACGACCCTCATGGCCAACTACATCCCAGCACGACCCTTAAGATCGGCAGACCTCGAATTGGCCGTGGTACCGCGCTTTAAGCGAAGCAGGGCCGGTGGACGCTCATTTCGAGTGCGGGCCGCTGCTTTGTGGAACTCCTTACCCCCGGCAATTCGCGCTATGAGTGATTTGCTTTCTTTTCGTCGCGCCGTGAAAACATTTTTATTCCCTTAGTCATTTGCTTGTGCTGTTTTTATTAGTTGTGTTGTGTAGCTGCCTTGTCGGGCGCCGGGACGCTCCTTAGCTGGAGCATCTGTGCGCCAAATAAAAACCACATAACATAACATAACATAACAAGAGGTCGTGATGTTGGCCAGGAGGCCAGGTGAGACTGCTCCGGTTTATGGTGTTAGGGAGAAGCTGCGTTGGGAGAACCAGGGGAGGGGGGAATAGAGATTGAGTCATGATTGAGGAGTGGGGGTGTGGGACTCATAAACTGATTGATGAGTCGATAGGCGCCATGTTATTGGTCATGTTAGGGGGTTCCGAGATAGCAAGTGTCAGTGTTTGGTCCAGAAAGGGTGTCACAGATGCATCCGTGCTGACAGCAGGGGCTCAGCACTTTCACCCATTCTTTTTAATCTACTCATGGAGCCCCTGGCAAACGCATTTAACTCGGCGAACATTCTATATCACCTATATGCGGACGACGCCCAACTGTATATGAAAATCTCTTCACCAGAAGACTTCCTCTCCCTCAACGCTATTCCACAGAATACTCAAGTTGGCTCACTGGCAACCACTTCATGCTTACCCCAAAAAAACTGAATTCCTCCTCATCTCCCCACCCAATCACACACCCAAGATAGACTTATGGTTAAAACATCTAACTTCCTTTGATTGTGCTCCGCACATCATTGACTCCGCAAAGTCCCTGGGAGTCACCATGGACAAACACCTGAACATGCAGGCACAAATCACTAATGCCACCAAGGGAGCTAATCACCAGATGAGTATACTAAGGAAACTTTAACCCTTCCTCCCACAGACCGACTTAAAAATGGCAATACAAGCCCTAGTGCTACCAAGATTAGACTATGGAAGCACCACTCTATGCGTTCTCCCCAAATACTGGCCGACCCGCTGAGGGCATCGCTTAATGCTGCGGCCAAACTGGTATCAGGAACTAAAAGAAATAACTACATCTCTCTGACCTTGAAAGTTCTGAACTGGCTGCCCTACGAGGCAAGAATACACCTAAAGATAGCTTGCATGACCCATAAAGCCCTGCATAGCAATACCCCCAGTTTCGTAGCTCTAAAGCTAGTGCGATCGGGAGGATGCAGACAACTGCGAAGTGTGAGCTCACTACTACTTAAACCACAATTCTGCCATAAAAAGAGAACAGGCTGCAGAGCATTCCCAGGGATTGCACTGAAGATTTGGAACTCCCTACCTCCAGTGGTACATGGAATCTCTTCCTTTACCTCCTTCAAAAAAGAAGTAAAAATGCTTCTAATAAACAATTTCACATCCTAAGACTTTAATTCTATCTTGACCTCTAGTCACCTGTGCGATCCATATATTATTGCCTACATCTTTTGAATTGAAGGCGAATACCGAATGTATATTTACTACTTCAACCACCTAATGGTAAATAACTGTGTATTGTGAAGCGTTCTGATTAAGCATGGGCTGAAAATTCGTTCCGCTCGCGAAATTTGCGGATTTTCAGCAATTTCTCAATCCGCAAATCTCGCAAAATCGCTGTAAAATCCGCGAATCCACGAATTTTCAGCCAAGCACTTACAGGGTTACAGCAGCAGGTGCAAAAGTTGAAGCCTGTAAGTGCTTCCTGGCGCCTCGTTGCCTACTTGCAACTATTCTCTGACCCTGCTCTTACCTTTGAAGCAGGGTCAGAGAATAGTTACAAGTAGGCAATGAGGCGCCTGTCATGAAAATTAAACCTCAACAGGAAGCACTGACAGATATAAAAACAAGCATTTGCAATGCAATAGGTCTCGCATTAGGAACGTTTGAGCTATTGGTCTTGTAAATGACAATTTTTTTTTATTTATGTGTTGGTTTTGAAAATTGCTAAATTAATAGCTTTGTCATTTACAATGCCAATAGTTATAACTTTCGCAAATGTGACACCTATAGCATTTGTAATGCAACATGTTTTGTATTTACGTGACTTAGATGTATTGATATTACAAATTACAATGGCTTTTAATTTGTTTAAATAATTAATACTTAAATAAAAGTGATTTTAATTTATAATGGCAATAGGTTAAACTTTTGTAAATAACTTTTGTGAAGATTATGTTCAGTGTATTTTATTGTGACGAAAATCCAAGAACAGAATTGAAATATTAACATCTTTTGTGACATTTGTAATAAAGCTTGAAACATTGAGAGAACATATTTGAACCAGTTGTTGTTGAATGGTTGCACAGATTGATGCTGGGGTGGTGCTGAGTGGTGCTGTGGTGGTGCTGAGTGGTGCTGTGCTGATGCTGAGTGGTGGTGTGGTGGTGCTGAATAATACTGGGATGGTGCTGAGTGATGCTGGGGTGGTGCTGAGTGTTGCTGTGGTGGTGCTAAGTGATGCTGTGGTGGTACTGAGTGATGCTTTTATGGTGCTGAGTGGTGCTGTGGTGGTGCTGAGTGATAATGTGGTGGTGCTGAGTGATAATGTGGTGATGCTGAGTGATGCTGTGGTGGCGCTGAGTGGTGCTGTGGTGGTGCTGATTGGTGCTGTGGTGGTGCTGAGGGATGCTGTAGTGGTGCTGAGTGATGCTGTCGTAGTGCTGAGTAGTGCTGTGGTGGTGCTGAGTGATAATGTGGTGGTGCTGAGTGATGCTGTGGTGACGCTGAGTGATGCTGTGGTGGCGCTGAGTGGTGCTGTGGTGCTGAGTGGTGCTGTGGTGGTGCAGAGTGGTGCTGTGGTGGTGCTGAGTGATAATGTGGTGGTGCTGAGTGATGCTTTGGTGGCACTGAGTGGTGCTGTGGTGGTGCTGAGTGATGCTGTGGTGGTGCTGTGGTGGTGCTGAGTGATAATGTGGTGGTGCTGAGTAATAATGTGGTGGTGCTGAGTAATGCTGGGGTAGCGCTGAGTGATGCTGTGGTGATGCAGAGGGCAGAAAGGCACAAAAAGCAGTCTAACCAAGGGCAGAAGGGCAGAAAAACAAGGGAAAAACGAGTCTAACAGAGGGCAGAAGGGCAGAAAAAACCAGTCTAACAGAGGACAGAAGGGCAGAAAAACAAGGGAAAAACAAGTCTAATAGAGGGCAGAAGGGCACAAAAAACGAGTCTAACAGGGGGCAGAAAGGCACAAAAACGAGTCTAATAGAGGGCAGAAGGGCACAAAAAACGAGTCTAACAGAGGGCAGAAGGGCAGAAAAACAAGGGAAAAATGAGTCTGATAGAGGGCAGAAGGGCAAAAAAAACGAGTCTAACAGGGGGCAGAAGGGCAGAAGAACAAGGGAAAAACGAGTCTAACAGAGGGCAGAAGGGCAAAAAAACAAGTGAAAAACAAGTCTAACAGAGGGCAGAAGGGCACAAAAAACGAGTCTAACAGGGGGCAGAAGGGCAGAAAAACAAGGGAAAAACGAGTCTAACAGAGGGCAGAAGGGCACAAAAAACGAGTCTAACAGGGGGCAGAATGAATCCTGCCCTGGGTGTTTGTCCACGAAGAAGCCACCTTTTTCTGCAATACCTTTACGCAACTGGAGTACTTTCTACTGTCTAATCAGTAAGTGCTCCCTCGTTGGCTAAATGTATATGGGCAGATTTACAATAACTGGCGCATCCCCAGGGATGCGCCAGTTATTGTGCGCCGCAGCTCCGCCACCCATGGTGCGCCGCATTTACAATGCGGCGCACCATGTGGCAAAAACGGCACAGATGAGTCACGCATCTGTGCCGTAAAAGCAGAGCATTGCTGGAGCTGCGACGCAGCTCCAGCAATACTCTGGGGGGCCCTATTTCCCCAATGCTGCGTCAAGACTTGTGCCTGCTTTAAGCAGACGCAAGGTTTTGATGCAGCATTGGCCTAAAAGTGACTGAGTGAAATCTTGTAGATTTCACTCAGCCACTTTTAGGAGGCGCAGAAACGCCCTCCCCTGCGCCGGAATGCCTCCTGATGGCGCAGGGCTTTACAACATGACGCATCTCTCAGATGCGTCACGTTGTTAATACCCAGCACCATGGCGCATCTTTTGTGCTGCCGCTGCGTCACAAAAGTGATGCAACTGTGGCGCAAAAGAGGCGCAAGCGGCTTGTAAATCTGCCCCATAGTGCTTTTACTACACTGTAGCTACGTAAAGGGCCAGAAGATGTGTCTCCAGTGACCATGTGTGCCTGTGCCTGTGTTACAGGCACACATGGTCACTGGAGACACATCTTCTGGCCCTTTACGCAGCTGCAGTTTAGTAAAAGCACTATACATTTACCCAATGAGGGAGCACTTACTGGATTAGCCAGTAGAAAGTACTCCAGGGCAAATCACAAAAAAATCCGTTATTTCATGGGAAAATTCACGAATTCGCAGATTTTTTTTGTGATTTCTCAGGGAAATCCGCGAATTTGCAAATTTCGGCCATGCTTAGTTCTGATTCCCTCGCGGATCATTCTTTTTTGACTACTAGTCACCTATGCTATCCATACACTACTATCAACCTCTTTTGTACTGATTGGCGAATACCGAATGTATGTTTACTACCTCAACCATCTAATATTTAATAACTGTATATTGTAAAGCGCTCTGATACCCTCATGGGTCTTATTTGCGCTTTATAAAACTAAATAAAATAAATGTTCAGAGGTAAGGGCCAGAGATGAGGTGAAGGTGTTAGTATCGAGTCAGGGTATTTCAGTGGTCGCTGCTCTAGGGCTGTGATGCGGGGTTACGTTATTATTATGAAAAATGTTGGTTGAAACAAGCTGCAAGGGTAATGGTAAATGAATGCTGTTGGGTAATCTGACGAAGATGGATAGGGAGGAGGGGAAAGGGGTGAAACAATACAAGTAGTGGGGAGAGGGGAGGATACAGAGCGAGGTACCCGTGGGATGACTAAAGGGCTAGGATGAGCTTGGGTCAGGGAGGAAACGTATTCATCACAGAGAGTTTGATGAGAGGAAAATTGAATCAAGTAATTCTAGGCTGCGTTCAGATGCTTGGATGAGGATAATCCCATTATTATAAAGGGAGATGGTTGCCTCTGCTCGGCCAACAATAGAGGAAGTTGCAGAGAGTCTGAGACTGTGTGGGGCTTTAGTGGATGCAGTGATCCAGAGCAGAAAGCAAAGGGCTTTCCGTCATTGTGCTGGTCTTTTAATGCAAAAGATAAGGGGCCTTATGTAGGTAATCTCTATTTACGGATTCTTAAATACCGAATTTTACCGATTCTGTATTTAAGAATCAATAAATAGTATGTAGTTAAAAATTCGGTAAATTTTACAGAATCGGTAATATTCGGTATTACCGATTTGTTATTTACAGATTCGGTAATTGCCATTCATTCCTATCGGCCTGGAGGCCCATAGGAATGAATGGGAAGCCATTCACTATTTCCGATTCGGTAAATACTGAATCGGTAAAAGGGGGAGCATATTCAAGGGTGGCAGGGTGTCACATTGACACCCTGTTGCACCCCTGAATCGTGCATTTGTGCACATGTGGGGCACATACATGCCCTAAGGACTTTTAAAAAGCACAAAATTGCTTTCTTAAAGGTATTCAATATTTACCACCAACTTGTAGTTGGTGGTAAATAGCGTATCCTTAAATCAAAAATGCACTCACTTGAGTGGTCCCTACATAGGATTTAAGGATTCGGTAATTTACCGATTCTGTATTTTAAGAATTCGGTAATTTACCGTTAATTTACTGATTCCTTAAATTACCGATTCGGTAAATTACCCTATCCTTAAGACCAGCTACCTACATTACAAAAAGCTAAATACCGGTCGGTAACAGGAAATTTACCGATTTTCGGCCGTTGCCGACCGGTATTAAGCTACCTACATATGGCCCAAGGTCACTTATGGTATCGCGTTCATTCGTGAAGACATAGGGGGTGGAAATAAGGGTTCATGGGAGAAATTTGAGAAACCTGTGTTTGAAGTTCTTGAACACGCTATTAAGCTACCTACATATGTCCCAAAGTCACTTATAGTAGCGCCTTTATTCGTGAAGACATAGGGGGTGGAAATAAGAGTTCATGGGAGAAATTTGAGAAGCCTGTGTTTAAAGTTCTTGAACACGCTTTTAGTTTATGGGGTATATGATAGTGTAGGAATTTCAGCCGTCTGGAACAAGTTTGGAGTCCAGTGATCTTCGAGAAAGGGAATCCGTGGCTAAAGGCACCAAATTTCCATAGTGGAAGGAGGGGAGGGACCGGAGTACTGCATGCTCACGTGGGGGGAAGCTTAGGGTAGTTGAGGAGAAGGGGGTATGGTCAGATGAAGGAAGGAAGGAAGGGATGGAGCAAATCATGGGGTGGCTGGAGGAAAGTTCCATGACTCCGTTCTACAAAGACAGCCCATTAAACAACAGCATAATGACAGAAGATCAAGAGAGAAGAAGGTACTCTTTCTTTTGTGGGCTTCCCAGTGTTATATGCATGCAATTACTAGGTGGAAAACAGAAAATCCTGAAGAGAGGGCCCAGCTGCAAATATAAAAAAGGGAAGTTGAAATACATCAGGTCAAACTAGATTATGCAATTAGGAAGATAGAATCCAGAAGAGAGGGATAGGGAGGATAGGATGAACAGTGGACTAGGATGCACTTGGAAATTCGACCCAGCCAGTCTGGAAATGTAAGCAGAATTAGTAAACAACAACATTCTAAGATGGCCTCCACCTTAGAAATACTTTAAAGCTACAGAACATAATGGTCCTTCTTTCATGTCCACAAGAAGGACATGCTAAGTTCTTTGTCAATATCTAGATTCCTAGAGTCTTAGAGGTGCCAACATTTTAGATTGGGCAGGGACTTTATATGGGGAGAGGGTCGATACATGATGCAGGTTCTACAAGGCTCAGATAGAGCCCCTTTACGCCACAAGGGCCCCAAACACAATCAGCGCACAAAAGGCCCCCGTAATCAAGCCTTGAGACAACAGTGAGGGGAATCCTCCTGAAAAAAGAGTTAGTAGTTAGTAGTGAATGAAACCAGGCACCTCAGTGAATAATAGGATTTTATGCATGGCACAACATTCTGATATCCACCTTGCTGTCTTGAGTCTTCCTGATCCTTCTCTTACTCTAAGAGCTGTTCTTGTTTTAACAAAACCTTGACCATATGCATCTACCTAAAGCTGTAACTAGTATATGAGTGCTATGCGAGCGCCCTTTTTTAGCTAAGTTACTCTATGACCCCTTTGCTGAAATAAATAGGATGTGGCGTATTCAAAGGAACTGTTATGCAAATATCTCTGTATGGTTAAATGTGTCTTAAATATGTCTTCATAAGTTTCAACAATAGTAATAAATGAGATGCTTTTACAATCAATTAAAAATTGTATATGCACATTCTGGTATTTTCCATTTAAGTAATTTAAATCTTTTTACATCCGACAGAAAACAATCCTTGATTGCACAAAATGTTTAGGAATAATGAAGATAATACTGTAAATCTGCAAAAGCAAAGTCAGAAACATTGAGTTCCAGTATTCAGGAAAACATAAGTGCCGACAGAGGCAGCCGAACCTGAACATAAACTGACAGATCTTTGAAGTACCGTCAAGGGCAATTCGGTGATTCTACGAGTCTCAGCTGTCACCTCCGTGCCTCAAGATGAAGAAATTACCCCCTAGAAAATTAAGGCAACACTGATCAACCACTTTTTGTGTAAACATGTCCAATACCAGCTCTGATCATGAGGTGGTTACAGCAGTACTTTGCTTCCTAAAGTGATATCAGGCCACCATTCAGTGCTAAAGGTGTATTGAATGGATCTTTCAGGCCATTCCACAGCAACCAGCGAAAACCACAGTTAACTGAAAGTTAAAAGAAATGGGGGATCTGCTATATAAAACACAGAGTATATTTACCAAGACTAAAACTGCATCAGAGAACACACACAGAAAAGCCATACAAATGCAATGCATGTCTGAAGTGCTTTAGTCAATTATCAGGCCTAAACAAGCATCAGCAAACACACACAGGGGAAAAAACATATTATTGCAGTGAATGTGGAAGTAGTTTTATAGAATTATCAAAACTCATGAGTCATCAGCGAACACACACTGGGGAAAAACCATTCAAGTGCAATGAATGTGGGAAGAGCTTTATATATTTATCAGGCCTAAAACGGCATCAGAGAACACACACAGGGGAAAAAACATATCCTTGCAGTGAATGTCCGAAGAGCTTTAGTCTATTGTCAGGCCTAAAACAACATCAGAGAACACACACAGGAGAAAAACCATATCATTGCAGTGAATGTCTGAAGAGCTTTAGTCAATTAGCACACCTAAAACAGCATCAGAGAACACACACTGGAGAAAAACCATATCCTTGCAGTGAATGTGGAAGTAGTTTTAGTTCCTCTTCAGGATTAATGTATCATCAACAAACACACACAGGGGAAAAAACATATTATTGCAGTGAATGTGGAAGTAGTTTTATAGAATTATGAAAACTCATGAGTCATCAGCGAACACACACTGGGGAAAAACCATTCAAGTGCAATGAATGTGGGAAGAGCTTTATAGATGTATCACCCCTAAAACTGCATCAGAGAACACACACAGGCGAAAAACCATATCCTTGCAGTGAATGTGGAAGTAGTTTTAGTTCCTCTTCAGGATTAATATATCATCAACAAACACACACAGGGGAAAAACCATATCATTGCAGTGAATGTCTGAAGAGCTTTTGTAGATTATGGTACCTAAAGGAGCATCAGAAAACACACACTGGGGAAAAACCATTCCAGTGCAATGAATGTGGGAAGAGATTTTGTCTCTCATCAGTCCTACATAGACATCAGCGAACACACACGGGAGAAAAACCATACCATTGCAGTGAATGTGGAAAGAGCTTTAGTCGATTATCACACCTAAAACTCCATCAGAGAACACACACAGGGGAAAAGCCATATCATTGCAGTGAATGTGGACGTAGTTTTATTACATCTTCAACATTAAGGATTCATCAGCGAACACACACTGGAGAAAAACCATACCATTGCAGTGAATGTGGGAATAGCTTTTGTCAATTAACAAACCTAAAACAGCATCAGCGAGCACACACTGGGGAAAAACTGTAGTGCGGCCCCTAGTGTCACGCTATTATTTGCTAAAGTTAGCCTGAGGTAGCAACCATTTTATCTATGTGTCTTTTTATTTTTGCGCACAACACTCTGAATCTTCTTGTGCAAAATACCTTTGTGCCCACATGAGCTCATATTGTTATAGTTTGCTCATTGCGTACAAGGTCGAGAAACAAGCCACTGTGCGTTCCACTTCTGGTCAATCCGCACTACCTAGACATAACATTAGGCACTTCTTTGCACGATTGAGAAATGCTTGCATTTTACTAACAGGCAGCAGCTTTCTCGAGACAGACGGAAGACTGGATCCTTGCTGAACCTATGATCTAACCTTACTCCTACGTTCTAAGATGAGGGGTTCCCCAGAATTGGCCCAGAGATCTTCTTTTATATAATATACATATTCCTACCAGGGGAGGGTGGTCTAGGCGCTATGGCCATAATATCCACTGGTCATTCAGAATGATCTCTCCCTTCTTATTTTATGGTATTGTAACTTTGATCATTGTTTTTATCTTATGTATTATTCTTCTGGTGCTAGCTCATTGACTGCATCATAGAACTACGCACAGAGTTTGTTAGTTGAAAAATAAACACTTTAAACTTTACATAGACTCTGCATTGTTTGGTGTGGACAAGCACAGGTAAGTGAGCAAAAAGGTGTGCATTGCTACGACGACTCTGAGAGGTCGGGAGTTCCGTGTTCTGGGTTTGTCTAAGCATTAGGGTTCTTCGGATGGTCTGGGGAGCTAATGAGACACTATAGCTAGTCGGTCGAGGGATTGTGGGTTCTTAGGTGTCAGTGCAGTACAACCAATCTTGCACTAACGGCCCATTTTCTTGTGCATAGTTCTATACATCAGCGAAGACACACAGGAGAAAAGCCATATCATGGCAGTGAACGTGCAAAAAGCTTTTATCAATCTTCAAACCTAAAAAAAATCAGCGAGCATTCCGGTATCAACTTAAGTGTCTATTCTGTGCTATTGTTTATTTCCCTACAGCTAGGAAAAACAGGAAATATCAGGAACCCATTGGGAGACTAGCACAAAGTGGCCTAAAGGTATAGAAACATTCTTGGTTTTTATTCTGTGAGAAAGAAAACCAAGCACATTACAAAACCTCGCATTTCATTTTTAGTGTTTCAGACTAGCCCAGTTTCTTTCCAGATGGCAAGAGATAACGCAGGATCCTTGGGTTTTGGAAACTGTAGTTGGATACAGGATAGATTTTATCTGTGTGCCAGTTCAGGAAAGGGTTCCAAAGGTGTTAAGGGTTTCAGAAGAGATGGAAAAATTAGTAGCATATCTCTTTTATTACCGCCCAAACACAGCAGCAACAATATCTTAGAACTTAGAATACTTTAAAACATTCTTAGAACATGTATAAGTCCCCATGAGCAGCAAACATCTTCCTCTTTTGTGACTGTGAAAAAACAATAAATAATGAGCTCCAAATTTCCTCTGTCTCCAAACTTCTCCAGACTCCATTTCCAAACTTCCTTTTTCCAACTCGAACACAACGTCGACGTTTCGACCCTATAAGATGGTGCTGGCTTTATCTCATTGATCGCCAGATCGTGAAGGAGAGAGACGTTCCTTGATCTTATCCTGAAGTGATCGCACAAGCGGCACTTAACCGAAATCTTCCATTTTTCTCCACCGGCTAGTGGAGAAATTTTACGCATTTACTGCACAAGATACTGGGAATGAACCCTTGGTCGTGGATGGTGTCGGCTAACACATCCCCACCCTCCTGCCTATATAGAAATAGGTCCTGAAAGATTCAAAACCAACAGGTTGTCCACCTGCTTTTTAGTCCTTATGAAGACCCGGCACGGTTGCGATAAAGCCAGCACCATCTTATAGGGTCGAAACGTCAACGTTGTGCTACTAATCAGTCCATACCAAGTTTCAACGACGATAGGAGAAAACATATGTACTTGTTGAAACAAATTGATGTTGAATTTTGGACTGATCTTTATTTGTTTTTATGTATTTGTGTATCCACACACAGTCAACATCACTTGTCACTATTATTCACCTAAGCACGTATCTGTTATTTGTACGTTTATGCTAATTTTGATTTGGACAACCCATTCCCATGTTTACCAATGCTATATCTAGATTTTCTAAAAATAAGAATATTTTGGATTAAATCCAAAATGGTGTGTGTTTCTTCCTTCTTTCCCCTTTTCTCCCTCAACAAGTAATTCTGTTCCAGGGTGATTATGTATTTCTAAAAAACTTTGTGAAATACATTGATAGTTTTGCCTACCATTTAGATTTACAAAGAAATTGACTTTTCACCCAAAACGCCATTGTTTTTGTATAATCTTGGAACCCAGGTTCTGAGGGTCACTGGGCCACCCCATTATAGTTTGAAGCTTAAAACAGTGGCACAGTTAGCCCAGGACCCAAGTCTGAGTATACCCGGCACACTTAGGGTGAGAAAGCAAAAGACACACAAATGATGGACGGAACGAGGAACAAATCAAACATTGACTCCCAGTCAAGAAATCTGGGTTCAATCCATTAAACTTTTGCAGACCATGGCACACCAATTTAGAGCCAGCCATATGCAAATCATTCTTGAACCTGCTCCTCATGGAAACAATCCAGCCCTAGCTGCCAAGGCAGGTCCTCCCTGGACTAGAAACAAGCATCCTAGGATCAGTTTTGAGGTATCACTCCTCATCAGCCAGGCTAGCTTGAATACCATAGGTAGATACATAAATAGTGGTCAGAATCTATCTATTCGCTGCAACATCCAATGTATTACATGCGTCTAATTAGGTATAAATCAACAATATTTCATCCATAGTGTGCATACATTTTTATTCATTATTATAGCACATAGTCAGCTAGGTACTCAATATTAATCAATAAGTACCAGGGTTGATGAATTACCAATTATTCAAACGAAAAAATAAGTAGCTCAATTATTTCATTGAATCACATCAATGCCTGAGGACACAGGTCTCATTCGAGAGCACATCTCATTCGAGAGCATATATACAAAACTTCATATGCAGAAAACATCACAAATAATATCTGAATAATAACATTTCAACGCGCTCAAAGTGATGGAAAGAGGAAGTAGTTAGGTGGGATAGGTGTGATGGGAAGGAAGTGAGGACTGGGTAAAGGTTGTTGTGACCATGAAACAATCACAGTGATATATAATACGGCCTTTACAGTCTACATTTAGATCAGTAGTTCCAATACACTCTTTTGCCTAGGATCTGTTTTACTCTGTTAATTAGTCCTATGGTTAGAGAATAGGTATGTTCTGGTCTACGTTTCGACCCCCTGTTTAAAGGGTTGGTTGAATCCTCATGCTGGGGTCTTCTTCAGGACAAGGAGAGACAAGAGCGCTTTGTATTAGGCCGTTCAGTGGCCATTGTGGTTGGACCGTCGTTAGTTCCTTTTTCAAGAGATAATCCTAGGACATAAGGCTTTCCAATCCATTCATTGATAGTTCCGGTTATACATCAGTCCCACAAGGACCGACGTTGGTGCGGGAAAGAATCTCGCAACCCTCGGGGTTCTCCCAGCAGCAGACTCAAGCTCAGTCCCAACATCGCTCCTCTCTGCTGCGCTTGAATACCATGGCACAGTGAGCATGAGACCAATATCTGTTCTGACCTCCAATGTTCCAATGTTTGTCTTCATGTTTCTTCCTTTTTAATTTAGAACATTCTACCCTCAGTGGATGGAATATTCTAATAGCCTTTTAGTCTTTCTGTCTCAGGGTATACCGGTTGTTAAAGATCCTGAACCTGAGTTTTAGGCTTGAGCCGCAGGTCCTCGGCAGCAGGCTATTAAGCTGTAGTAAGGCCTGTCTGACTAGAACAGTATGTTGAGCAATCATGCATTTGATTGCATTTTTAAAACAGAACTTAACTGCATTGCTTAAATAAGTCTAGACATATTTAAACATTGACAATTTAATAGAATATTTGTGAAAAATTCTAAGGGGCGCCCTATGATTGCTGGGAGGAAGGGGGGGTGTGGTATTAAAAGGTTTTAAGACCACTGGTCTAGTGTGTTCCTCATCGAAGAGGTGTGAGGGGCCTGATGTAACACTGTTGGTTAGCCAGATCTTAAAGGGGAGAGCACAGAGACTTAAAGCCGATGGATTTCAATGTCGGATCTGTTTATCACCACTTAATCATCCTCACTGATCGCAATAAGTGACTGGATCAGGCCCCTCCTACTATGTCCTGATGCGCTGCCAGCTGGGAATATTCAGCATAGGTTTGTAAATCAAGGTTTGTGATGTAAAACATGAAAGTAATAGAAACATGTAAACTTTACAAGGGAACGGTGATGGTGATCAACACTGTTAGTACTACTGGCAAGAGTGAGTATATTTATCTGCTAACAGTGCCCCACCATGGAAAAGGTCAGCCATACAATGACTCTTTCCCTGTCAAACCCAACCCATTCTAAGCTCTCTCCAGCAGGACCTGCAGACGGCTGGCGAGTGAACACTAAGCATTCTCCCACAAACCCAACCTATTCTAAACTCTCTCCAGCAGGACCTGCAGACGGGTGGCGAGTGAACACTAAGCACTCTCTCACAAACCCAACCTATTCTAAGCTCTCTCAATCAGGACCTGCAGACGGCTGGTGAGTGAACACTAAGCACTCTCTCACAAACCCAACCTATTCTAAGCTCTCTCCAGCAGGACCTGCAGACGGTTGGTGAGTGAACACTAAGCACTCTCTCACAAACCCAACCTATTCTTAACTCTCTCCAGCAGGACCTGCAGTCGGCTGGTGAGTAAACACTAAGCACTCTCCCACAAACCAAACCTATTCTAAGCTCTCTCCAGCGGAACCTGCAGATGGCTGGCGAGTGAACACTGAGCACTCTCTCACGAACCCAACCTATTCTAGACTCTCTCCAGCAGGACCTGCAGACGGGTGGCGAGTGAACACTAAGCACTCTCTCACAAACCCAACCTATTCTTAACTCTCTCCCGCAGGACCTGCAGTCGGCTGGTGAGTAAACACTAAGCACTCTCCCACAAACCCAACCTATTCTAAGCTCTCTCCAGCGGAACCTGCAGATGGCTGGCGAGTGAACACTGAGCACTCTCTCACGAACCCAACCTATTCTAAACTCTCTCCAGCAGGACCTGCAGACAGGTGGCGAGTGAACACTAAGCACTCTCTCACAAACCCAACCTATTCTAAGCTCTCTCAATCAGGACCTGCAGACGGCTGGTGAGTGAACACTAAGCACTCTCTCACAAACCCAACCTATTCTAAGCTCTCTCCAGCAGGACCTGCAGACGGTTGGTGAGTGAACACTAAGCACTCTCTCACAAACCCAACCTATTCTTAACTCTCTCCAGCAGGACCTGCAGTCGGCTGGTGAGTAAACACTAAGCACTCTCCCACAAACCCAACCTATTCTAAGCTCTCTCCAGCGGAACCTGCAGATGGCTGGCGAGTGAACACTGAGCACTCTCTCACAAACCCAACCTATTCTAAGCTCTCTCCAGCAGGACCTGCAGACGGCTGGTGAGTGAACACTAAGCACTCTCCCACAAACCCAACCTATTCTTAACTCTCTCCAGCGGAACATGCAGATGGCTGGCGAATGAACACTGAGCACTCTCTCACAACCCCAACCTATTCTAAGCGCTCTCCAGCAGGACCTGCAGACGGCTGGTGAGGGAACACTAAGCACTCTCTCACAAACCCAACCTATTCTTAACTCTCTCCAGCAGGACCTGCAGTCAGCTGGTGAGTAAACACTAAGCACTCTCCCACAAACCCAGCCTATTATTAACTCTCTCCAGCGGAACCTGTAGATGGCTGGTGAGTAAACACTAAGCACTCTCTCACAAACCCAACCTATTCTAGACTTTGTCCAGCAGGACCTGCAGTCGGCTGGTGAGTGAACACTAAGCACTCTCTCACAAACCCAACCTATTCTAAACTCTCTCCAGCAGGACCTGCAGACGGCTGGCGAGTGAACACTAAGCACTCTCTCACAAACCCAACCTATTCTAAGCTCTCTCAATCAGGACCTGCAGACGGCTGGTGAGTGAACACTAAGCACTCTCTCACAAACCCAACCTATTCTAGACTTTCTCCAGCAGGACCTGCAGTCAGCTGGTGAGTAAACACTAAGCACTCTCCCACAAACCCAGCCTATTCTTAACTCTCTGCAGCGGAACCTGCAGATGGCTGGTTAGTGAACACTGAGCACTCTCTCACAAACCCAACCTATTCTAAGCTCTCTCAAGCAGGACCTGCAGACGGCTGGTGAGTGAACACTAAGCACTCTCTCACAACCCAACCTATTCTAGACTTTCTCCAGCAGGACCTGCAGTCGGCTGGTGAGTGAACACTAAGCACTCTCTCACAAACCCAACCTATTCTTAACTCTCTCCAGCAGGACCTGCAAATTGCTGGTGAGTGAACACTAAGCACTCTCTCACAAACCCAACCTATTCTAGACTCTCTCCAGCAGGACCTGCAGACGGCTGGCGAGTGAACACTAAGCACTCTCTCACAAACCCAACCTATTCTAGACTCTCTCCAGCAGGACCTGGAGACAGATGGCGAGTGAACACTAAGCACTCTCACAAACCCAACCTATTCTGAACTCTCTCCAGTAGGACCTGCAGACGGCTGGCGAGTGAACACTAAGCACTCTCTCACAAACCCAACCTATTCTTAACTCTCTCCAGAAGGACCTGCACACGGCTGGCGAGTGAACACTAAGTACTCTCTCACAAACCCAACCTATTCTAGACTCTCTCCAGCAGGACCTGCAGACGGCTGGCGAGTGAACACTAAGCACTCTCTCACAAACCCAACCTATTCTAGACTCTCTCCATCAGGACCTGCAGACGGCTGGTAAGTGAAGACTAAGCACTCTCTCACAAACCCAACCTATTCTTAACTCCCTCCAGAAGGACCTGCAGACGACTGGCGAGTGAAGACTAAGCACTCTCTCACAAACCCAACCTATTCTAAGCTCTCTCCAGCAGGACCTGCGGACGGCTGGTAAGTGAACACTAAGCACTCTCTCACAAACCCAACCTATTCTAAGCTCTCTCCAGCAGGACCTGCATACGGCTGTTGAGTGAACACTAAGCACTCTCTCACAAACCCAACCTATTCTTAACTCTCTCCAGCAGGACCTGCAGACGGCTGGTGAGTGAACACTAAGCACTCTCTCACAAACCCAACCTATTCTAAGCTCTCTCCAGCAGGACCTGCAGACGGTTGGTGAGTGAACACTAAGCACTCTCTCACAAACCCAACCTATTCTTAACTCTCTCCAGCAGGACCTGCAATCGGCTGGTGAGTAAACACTAAGCACTCTCCCACAAACCCAACCTATTCTAAGCTCTCTCCAGCGGAACCTGCAGATGGCTGGCGAGTGAACACTGAGCACTCTCTCACAAACCCAACCTATTCTAAGCTCTCTCCAGCAGGACCTGCAGACGGCTGGTGAGTGAACACTAAGCACTCTCCCACAAACCCAACCTATTCTTAACTCTCTCCAGCGGAACATGCAGATGGCTGGCGAATGAACACTGAGTACTCTCTCACAACCCCAACCTATTCTAAGCGCTCTCCAGCAGGACCTGCAGACGGCTGGTGAGTGAACACTAAGCACTCTCTCACAAACCCAACCTATTCTTAACTCTCTCCAGCAGGACCTGGCGTCAGCAGGTGAGTAAACACTAAGCACTCTCCCACAAACCCAGCCTATTCTTAACTCTCTCCAGCGGAACCTGTAGATGGCTGGCGAGTGAACACTGAGCACTCTCTCACAAACCCAACCTATTCTAGACTTTGTCCAGCAGGACCTGCAGACGACTGGCGAGTGAACACTAAACATTCTCCCACAAACCCAGCCTATTCTTAACTCTCTGCAGCGGAACCTGCAGATGGCTGGTGAGTGAACACTGAGCATTCTCCCACAAACCCAACCTATTCTAAACTCTCTCCAGCAGGACCTGCAGACGGGTGGCGAGTGAACACTAAGCACTCTCTCACAAACCCAACCTATTCTAAGCTCTCTCAATCAGGACCTGCAGACGGCTGGTGAGTGAACACTAAGCACTCTCTCACAAACCCAACCTATTCTAAGCTCTCTCCAGCAGGACCTGCAGACGGTTGGTGAGTGAACACTAAGCACTCTCTCACAAACCCAACCTATTCTTAACTCTCTCCAGCAGGACCTGCAGTCGGCTGGTGAGTAAACACTAAGCACTCTCCCACAAACCAAACCTATTCTAAGCTCTCTCCAGCGGAACCTGCAGATGGCTGGCGAGTGAACACTGAGCACTCTCTCACGAACCCAACCTATTCTAGACTCTCTCCAGCAGGACCTGCAGACGGGTGGCGAGTGAACACTAAGCACTCTCTCACAAACCCAACCTATTCTTAACTCTCTCCATCAGGACCTGCAGTCGGCTGGTGAGTAAACACTAAGCACTCTCCCACAAACCCAACCTATTCTAAGCTCTCTCCAGCGGAACCTGCAGATGGCTGGCGAGTGAACACTGAGCACTCTCTCACAAACCCAACCTATTCTAAGCTCTCTCAATCAGGACCTGCAGACGGCTGGTGAGTGAACACTAAGCACTCTCTCACAAACCCAACCTATTCTAAGCTCTCTCCAGCAGGACCTGCAGACGGTTGGTGAGTGAACACTAAGCACTCTCTCACAAACCCAACCTATTCTTAACTCTCTCCAGCAGGACCTGCAGTCGGCTGGTGAGTAAACACTAAGCACTCTCCCACAAACCCAACCTATTCTAAGCTCTCTCCAGCGGAACCTGCAGATGGCTGGCGAGTGAACACTGAGCACTCTCTCACAAACCCAACCTATTCTAAGCTCTCTCCAGCAGGACCTGCAGACGGCTGGTGAGTGAACACTAAGCACTCTCCCACAAACCCAACCTATTCTTAACTCTCTCCAGCGGAACATGCAGATGGCTGGCGAATGAACACTGAGCACTCTCTCACAACCCCAACCTATTCTAAGCGCTCTCCAGCAGGACCTGCAGACGGCTGGTGAGTGAACACTAAGCACTCTCTCACAAACCCAACCTATTCTTAACTCTCTCCAGCAGGACCTGCAGTCAGCAGGTGAGTAAACACTAAGCACTCTCCCACAAACCCAGCCTATTCTTAACTCTCTCCAGCGGAACCTGTAGATGGCTGGCGAGTGAACACTGAGCACTCTCTCACAAACCCAACCTATTCTAGACTTTGTCCAGCAGGACCTGCATTCGGCTGGTGAGTGAACACTAAGCACTCTCTCACAAACCCAACCTATTCTAAACTCTCTCCAGCAGGACCTGCAGACGGCTGGCGAGTGAACACTAAGCACTCTCTCACAAACCCAACCTATTCTAAGCTCTCTCAATCAGGACCTGCAGATGGCTGGTGAGTGAACACTAAGCACTCTCTCACAAACCCAACCTATTCTAGACTTTCTCCAGCAGGACCTGCAGTCAGCTGGTGAGTAAACACTAAGCACTCTCCCACAAACCCAGCCTATTCTTAACTCTCTGCAGCGGAACCTGCAGATGGCTGGTTAGTGAACACTGAGCACTCTCTCACAAACCCAACCTATTCTAAGCTCTCTCAAGCAGGACCTGCAGACGGCTGGTGAGTGAACACTAAGCACTCTCTCACAACCCAACCTATTCTAGACTTTCTCCAGCAGGACCTGCAGTCGGCTGGTGAGTGAACACTAAGCACTCTCTCACAAACCCAACCTATTCTTAACTCTCTCCAGCAGGACCTGCAAATTGCTGGTGCGTGAACACTAAGCACTCTCTCACAAACCCAACCTATTCTAGACTCTCTCCAGCAGGACCTGCAGACGGCTGGCGAGTGAACACTAAGCACTCTCTCACAAACCCAACCTATTCTAGACTCTCTCCAGCAGGACCTGGAGACAGATGGCGAGTGAACACTAAGCACTCTCACAAACCCAACCTATTCTGAACTCTCTCCAGTAGAACCTGCAGACGGCTGGCGAGTGAACACTAAGCACTCTCTCACAAACCCAACCTATTCTTAACTCTCTCCAGAAGGACCTGCACACGGCTGGCGAGTGAACACTAAGTACTCTCTCACAAACCCAACCTATTCTAGACTCTCTCCAGCAGGACCTGCAGACGGCTGGCGAGTGAACACTAAGCACTCTCTCACAAACCCAACCTATTCTAGACTCTCTCCATCAGGACCTGCAGACGGCTGGTAAGTGAAGACTAAGCACTCTCTCACAAACCCAACCTATTCTTAACTCCCTCCAGAAGGACCTGCAGACGACTGGCGAGTGAAGACTAAGCACTCTCTCACAAACCCAACCTATTCTAAGCTCTCTCCAGCAGGACCTGCGGACGGCTGGTAAGTGAACACTAAGCACTCTCTCACAAACCCAACCTATTCTAAGCTCTCTCCAGCAGGACCTGCATACGGCTGTTGAGTGAACACTAAGCACTCTCTCACAAACCCAACCTATTCTTAACTCTCTCCAGCAGGACCTGCAGACGGCTGGTGAGTGAACACTAAGCACTCTCTCACCAACCCAACCTATTCTAAGCTCTCTCCAGCAGGACCTGCAGACGGTTGGTGAGTGAACACTAAGCACTCTCTCACAAACCCAACCTATTCTTAACTCTCTCCAGCAGGACCTGCAATCGGCTGGTGAGTAAACACTAAGCACTCTCCCACAAACCCAACCTATTCTAAGCTCTCTCCAGCGGAACCTGCAGATGGCTGGCGAGTGAACACTGAGCACTCTCTCACAAACCCAACCTATTCTAAGCTCTCTCCAGCAGGACCTGCAGACGGCTGGTGAGTGAACACTAAGCACTCTCCCACAAACCCAACCTATTCTTAACTCTCTCCAGCGGAACATGCAGATTGCTGGCGAATGAACACTGAGCACTCTCTCACAACCCCAACCTATTCTAAGCGCTCTCCAGCAGGACCTGCAGACGGCTGGTGAGTGAACACTAAGCACTCTCTCACAAACCCAACCTATTCTTAACTCTCTCCAGCAGTACCTGCAGTCAGCAGGTGAGTAAACACTAAGCACTCTCCCACAAACCCAGCCTATTCTTAACTCTCTCCAGCGGAACCTGTAGATGGCTGGCGAGTGAACACTGAGCACTCTCTCACAAACCCAACCTATTCTAGACTTTGTCCAGCAGGACCTGCAGTCGGCTGGTGAGTGAACACTAAGCACTCTCTCACAAACCCAACCTATTCTAAACTCTCTCCAGCAGGACCTGCAGACGGCTGGCGAGTGAACACTAAGCACTCTCTCACAAACCCAACCTATTCTAAGCTCTCTCAAGCAGGACCTGCAGACGACTGGCGAGTGAACACTAAACATTCTCCCACAAACCCAGCCTATTCTTAACTCTCTGCAGCGGAACCTGCAGATGGCTGGTGAGTGAACACTGAGCACTCTCTCACAAACCCAACCTATTCTAAGCTCTCTCAAGCAGGACCTGCAGACGGCTGGTGAGTGAACACTAAGCACTCTCTCACAACCCAACCTATTCTAGACTTTCTCCAGCAGGACCTGCAGTCGGCTGGTGAGTGAACACTAAGCACTCTCTCACAAACCCAACCTATTCTTAACTCTCTCCAGCAGGACCTGCAAATTGCTGGTGAGTGAACACTAAGCACTCTCTCACAAACCCAACCTATTCTAGACTCTCTTCAGCAGGACCTGCAGACGGCTGGCGAGTGAACACGAAGCACTCTCTCACAAACCCAACCTATTCTAGACTCTCTCCAGCAGGACCTGGAGACAGATGGCGAGTGAACACTAAGCACTCTCACAAACCCAACCTATTCTGAACTCTCTCCAGTAGGACCTGCAGACGGCTGGCGAGTGAACACTAAGTACTCTCTCACAAACCCAACCTATTCTAGACTCTCTCCAGCAGGACCTGCAGACGGCTGGCGAGTGAATACTAAGCACTCTCTCACGAACCCAACCGATTCTGGACTCTCCAGCAGGACCTGCAGATGGCTGGCGAGTGAACACTAAGCACTCTCACAAACCCAACCTATTCTTAACTCCTTCCAGAAGGACCTGCAGACGACTGGTGAGTGAACACTAAGCACTCTCTCACAAACCCAACCTATTCTTAACTTACTCCAGAAGGACCTGCAGACGACTGGCGAGTGAAGACTAAGCACTCTCTCACAAACCCAACCTATTCTAAGCTCTCTCCAGCAGGACCTGCGGATGGCTGGTAAGTGAACACTAAGCACTCTCTCACAAACCCAACCTATTCTAAGCTCTCTCCAGCAGGACCTGCAGACGGCTGTTGAGTGAACACTAAGCACTCTCTCACAAACCCAACCTATTCTTAACTCTCTCCAGCAGGACCTGCAGTTGGCTGGTGAGTAAACACTAAGCACTCTCCCACAAGCCCAACCTATTCTTAACTCTCTCCAGCGGAACCTGCAGATGGCTGGCGAGTGAACACTGAGCACTCTCTCACAAACCCAACCTATACTTAACTCTCTCCAGCGGAACCTGCAGATGGCTGGCGAGTGAACACTAAGCACTCTCTCACAAACCCAACCTATTCTACACTCTCTCCAGCAGGACCTGAAGACGGCTGGTGAATGAACACTAAGCACTCTCTCACAAACCCAACCTATTCTAGACTCTCTCCAACAGAACCTGCAGACGGCTGGCGAGTGAACACTAAGCACTCTCTCACAAACCCAACCTATTCTTAACTCTCTCCAGAAGGACCTGCAGACGGCTGGTGAGTGAACACTAAGCACTCTCTCACAAACCCAACCTATTCTAGACTCTCAAGCAGGACCTGCGGACGGCTGGTGAGTGAACTCTAAGCACTCTCTCACAAACCCAACCTATTCTTAACTCTCTCCAGCAGTGTTAGAATTGGGGTCTCTGATTGGCGTAAGTATTCACTTGTGACAAGCAGGGACCCTCTCCTCTAAGTCAGGGCGCAGGATGACCCCTTCAGAATTATTATTATTAAAAAAATTTATAAAGCGCGTAGTCACCAGGAGGTATCCCAGCACTAAGATCCCTACGTCTGCGGGTCCGGGGGCAAGGAGAGGGAGGGAGGTGGGGGAAGACAGAGTTCAGGGAGGACAGAGTTATTGGGGGAAAAGATGAGTTTTCAGCCGTTTCCTGAAACGTAAGTAGTTTGGTTCTGTTCTCAGGTCGCGGGGAAATGCGTTCCAGAGGCATGCGGTGTGGACCGAGAAGCGTCTTTCACCCAAGCGTGCTTTCTTGAATCTGGGGATGATGATAAGAGACTCCTTGTCCGATCGGAGGGATCTTGAGGCTTTATAAGGTCTAATAAATTTTCTTAGAATAGGGGGGCCTTGATTTTGCAGCAGTTTGTGCGCCAGGCAGAGGGCTTTGAATTTCACTCGTTCCCTCACTGGAAGCCAGTGAAGGAGCTTCAATGCTGGTTTGGCTGAAGCTCTGGCAGGAGTGTTAGTGAGGATCCGGGCAGCAACATTTTGGATTCTCTGTAACTTGTTCAGAGTTGCCTCGGGGGCGCCCATGTAGATAGAGTTGCTATAATCAAGCCTGGAAAGTATCAGGCCTTGGATTAGTAGTTTTTGTGCGGTAGAAGGAAGTAAGGGCAGGATCTTTCTCATTGAATTACCCTTGCTCACCCTCTAGGTGCATGGCTTGAGCAGCCAAGGCTAATCTTCAGGCGTTAATTGTTAAGCATTTGTAGGTACACACAGTAAATACATTAATCCCCCCACAAATGGACACCAGTCATTGGTTATGTGAAAATATGAATACTTTATGTAAAAATATATATATCTATGCAGGCAAAACATTACAAGACCTCTGTTGACGTTTTAGCTTTGGCCACAAGATGTGAAACAATGGCAAGTGTTCTTCTCAATTTGTAAATTTTTTCTTCTCTGTAGTCCTTGATTGTCTTAAACTACTTTTACACACTGTGGGCACCTTATCCAGGCACTGGGGCACGGACCGTACCGGCTGTATGCTTAACGAACTTCCCTGCGCGTCGTACGGGCCGGGTAGCGAAGTCCTGCTGACTCTCACACTTCCCACGGTATGCCACGTACAGCGCTGCTGATGTTAGAGGTGGGTACGAGTCGTACTGGGCTGTTGCGACTCGTACGCTCATGGGAAGAGGGGGGGAAGCTTTCCTGGGTACGCGCCGAATTCAACCAGTGGTCCAGGCGGCAGATCGGCGTACCGGGCACGCTGGGGGTGCACAGTGAATAACGGGGAAAGAAAACTTTGCGGGCCCCGAGCCCGTAGGGTGCAGTTCGTCCTGGGAAATGCGCGACGCCCGCTCCTGGGCCAGGCAGGCGGACGCGTCGTAGAGCGCTTCTGAGGTCAGACGTACCTTGGGGTCTGTGGACAGCGGGTGGCTTCCAGATGGCGGGGCGCGGCACAGAGACCTCCAATACAGGCTGTAGAGGTTGCGAGTCCTTTGGTTATGCGGCGTGGCCTCTTCCTGAGGTCAGAGGGCACAGCGGGGCGGCCGGGTGCGATCACAGCGCATGGGCAGCCGTCCAGGTAGTACCTGAAAATTCTGAATACTTCTCTGGGATCTTACCAATAAGTACTTCATTCAGAACCAGCAAAGAAATCAACAGAGGATCTGAAATATGAAAATACATCTTTATTACAATTAATTGTGAGGCTACGTCGCCCAGTCACACCTAAAGCAACTGAATGAGGCAGCCTCCTGAATGGTCTCCGCACAGACCTTTTATACCGTTTATCATGCCCTAGGCAAACATTCCTTGTTTTACAGTAGATAATTCACATATTTCCAACACAAAGAAAAAGCAGAGTCATGATGACAAGTCCATATTTCAGTTTGTCCAGTTTATAATTAACTATCCGGCAAGGTCCAGTGATTCCATCAGATATCGACGGACCCCTAATAAAAACGGGCACCTCCTCCTTGTAAAACAGATCATAAAGAAAGAAACAGAGACAGGTGTGTGTAAGATTAGACATAGTTTGTATGTGATGAAAAGGTTTACGACATGTGCACATGGATGCTAATCTCATTCGGCCACTGGGATGGGAACTGCCTGAACAGGTTTGGCTTGAGGCAGTGGAGTCAGCTCGCCCAGGTCACAGAGGAGTCAGCAAAGGTGTATGTGTCCTTTCAGATCGAATTCAGCCTTAGTTATTTGACTATGTGAGGGCAATCACAAAATGGCTGCCGCTCACAAAATGGAACCCGAGGGTTCAAGACGGAAACTACGATTGCAGGGTGATTTCATCATGACGCAAATGCTTAGGTATAGTATCCCAATCATTACCGGTCTGCCGATACCAAAACCGTCATGATACGATGATATTTTTGACACGAGTGTAGAGCTTCGGTACCACAAAATAGCAGGGTACCACAGACCCTCCTTTTGCCCTTACATAGGCAATAACCTATACTCATGTTAATCTGAGTACAGGTCTATATTCATAAAGTCATTGAGATGTTGCTGTAGCATCATCCTATTACTTAGTTCATCTCTTGATACAGGTTTCCTTACACATGATGTAGCCCAGAGGCCACATATTGCAGGAGCACACTGTACACACAGACAGAACAGGAAAAGAATGGCTGAGATCATCCCAATGACTATCAGAATCTTCCATCCCCAGGCAGATATCAGTTCCCAGAACCACCCCATAAGCTTGCATCTCATCTCTAGGAATCGTTCTGTACGAGTCAATAGTTCTGCTCATATTTACAATTCCTTCTACTAATGCTTTGTTGCTTGAGTTCCTTACTGTGGAACGTGGGGGATATGGTTCGATGGCAAACATGAACACTGCCTGAAATGCCCACAAAGAACCATAGTAGCTGAATGGTAGGACCAAGTATGGGATACCCTTATCTGTCGTATGTGGCATAAGACCACACACCCAGCGGTTAGTTGTGTTTACTACTAATTGGCGTAACAGTTGAACAAAAGAGTTATTAATGAACTCTAATCTTCTAGGGGACTCATGTTCAGGCAGAGGGTGAAAAGAGTGCAAGGAAGCAGTAGGAGGAGGTGTAGGCTGTGTAGTGGGTGCGAATGTCACTTGAAAAGTGAAGCAGACATATCCAGTTTAAAAACGTCATCACACCAAGCAACATGAAAATACAAAATATCAAAGATCTTTTCTTTGTCAATAATATACAGATTTTGTCTTTAAAGTTCGTTTGTTTGGCAGGTCTCTCAATCTCAGAAAACTCCATCCTCTCTAATTTGCTGCCCGCGGTGGTAGGTTGTTTCTGCTGAAGAGTGCTTCTGTTCAGTCCAGGGTAATTCCCTTAGACTAACCAGATCTGTCGACCTAACCGTCTCCAGCTGCACTCCAAAGACTGTGGCAACCGCGACCCTAGCAGCAGAACCGGATGGCGGTTCGAAAAACAAAAATGAGCAAGTTCCCTGGAGGAGAGCGCTGCACAATCAAAAAGTAAAAAGCAAATTTTTTTTATTTGTCCATAGTTATAGTTCTTGGCCATCAAATCCGCTTCCATTGTCTTTTTCTATCGAGCTGGGCCTCTTCGATTCAGGCCTTTTCATGAGAAAAAGTACTGCTTAGTTGGAGTGCCCTCCTGGCAAACACCCACAGCTCACTTGAAAGTCTCAATGTCTCAAAACAATGCACCAGTGTCTCTTCTTTGTGGCAGACACTACAAATGATGTGCTCTTCATTGATCAAGGGCACAAAGCATCTCGTGCAGATCCAAGCACTACTGAGAAACAACCTTTCAAGATCAGCAGCACTTTCAGACTCCAACACTCATTATTTAGTGTCAGAGGACGCTCAAGCTGCTCTCCCATGGACGCCAGAATGTAGTGTCGTGTATCAAGAGGGAGAGTGAGGACCAGATAGCTAGCCCGTATCCCCGTTTTATATATAATTTAATCAAAAAGAGACTAGCTGAGGTAGGGGGGGGTTTGTTTAAACAGAATTCTAGTTTAAAGGTATTAGTGGCTCAATTTTGTTTTGTCAGAAGGTTGTGGCACCTGGTAGGTGTGCTCACGAAGTCCTCACCCACCAACCTAGTTGGTGGCATGCTTCATCATCGGGCCCACCCAGTGACACCTAACGTGTCCCGGGTGTGCTACGACACCTGGTGACAGCGGAGCAGGTATATCACTGTGTGTGCGGTGAAGGATGTTTTGAATGTGAGTTAAAACGGCTTGGCGGGGGTCCCAGTACCCGAAGGTAGAACAGACATTAATACCTGGGCCTCCGTCAGCGGTTAAAAATAAGGCAGGTGGACGTTAGAGGCGAGTTACGACCTCCCACGTCCTTGGTAGGTCAACATGTTTCAGCCAGTGCCTTATGAATATGCTGGCTTTCTTCAGGACAATTAAAAAGTGTGTGTAATTAAAACTAGTGGACGTGTGATACAGACTATGTGTCTACACGCCCTAAAGTGTATCTATGTGTGAGAGGGGGGATTCCCTTCTCAAGACCACGCTAGTTTTAAGGATTATTTCTTCAAGGTTATTGAAGAGGCAAAGTGGTTGATCAGGATTACTGACCAGAGCCTGCTGTGGACCTGTAGTGCCTCCTTCGCAGAACCGGTGCTGCGAAGGAGGCACTATATTTTTAACCACTGACGGAGGCCCAGGTATTAAAGTCTGTTCTACCTTCGGGTACTGGGACCCCCGCCAAGCCTTTTTAACTCACATTCAAAACATCCTTCACTGCACACACAGTGATATACCTGCTCCGCTGTCACCAGGCGTCGTAGCACACCCGGGACACGTTAGGTGTCACTGGGTTGGCCCGATGATGAAGCATGCCACCAACTAGGTTGGTGGGTGAGGGCTTCGTGAGCACACCTGCCAGGTGCCACAACCTTCTGACAAAACAAAATTGAGTCACTAATACCTTTAAACTAGAATTCTGTTTAAACAAACCCCACCCTACCTCAGCTAGTCTCTTTTTGATTAGATTATTCACCAGAATGTAGTGCCTTTCCGTCGGAGCAAAGGGAAAAGAGGTGTGTGTGTATGGCCAAAACTCAGGCCAAGAGCTCAAGGGACTGTACACTGACAGAGGTTTTCAGCACATAACAGGTACAAAGCTCAAACAAACAGAAGCTTTCATTCTGTGGCAAACAAAGAACCAGCTCCTCCTTTTTTCTGCAACGCCTTTCGATGAAGCAAATGCCGTGCTTGGGAGGTACCATTGATGTCACGCTGATGATTGCTATCCAGCCTCGCGACTTCCTGGTTGCAGAAATTGTAGAGCCAAGGAATCTGTCATTCATCTGTAGCGGTCACTGATGGGGAGTGGGCTTAGTCTCGATCACAGGTCTGCAGGGTATCACACTTCCTTTGACTCTGGAAGATCCAGCAGAACTTAGTGATATAGGAAATGTAACACAATTGTTAGTTTCCCTCAAACAAGCACAAAAAACAGTTCATGGGTTTTAACAAGGGGACTGCAAGCAGGTGGCCTGCGATCTGCAAGGGAGTGGCAATACGCCATAGGAATCTAAATGGATGTCCTCACACAGTGGCATTGTCTAATGGGGTAAATACATATTTTCCTCTATGATTAAGCCTAGGTGTTCCTAAATTCCTTATCTAAAACATCTTAAATAGAGAAATGACATAATACTGATTATCAAGGACATGAAGAAAAGTCCCTTTAAAAAAATGTGCATCAGGTGCACTATGCAATACAAAGGCTAATGACCAAATGTGCAGACAAAGGACAAGCACTATAAAGTCCTGGTATTTGCATGATTAGAACACATCTGATCCTAACAAAAATTAAAGCAGCAGGAACAAAAGAGAACTGAAAAATGTAAAATAGACATTGAAAATTCGTCATGTTCAAAAGGGTAAACTTAAGGTATCTCCTATTGAGATGGAAAACTTGTCTTACTATAATATTGGGTCAGTTAACCAGCCTATCACTACCCCGACAGTCAGTCTGAAAAAAACATTTTGCATAACATGGGGGGTCCCTGATACATCACTCCAGTCTAGAAGTGTGAACATAAACAATACACCCATAATAATAAATGGGCTGACTGGTGAAAGGGACATGGAAAAGGGGAAATGGAACTAGGACACAACTCAAATCCCTAATAACTGAGCATGATGCGACATTGGTCAGGGGAGAAGCAACAAAAGAAAAATTTGTAGGAAGAACAAGAGTTTGCTTGGGTGCCTCAGGCATGTGACACAGCAACCAGAGTACGGGGAATACACAAAAGACCAAAGTTACACAAATTTTAACTCTACCGCTGGCAACTACACCATATACGGTAATCCTAACTAATGTTCTTGTTCTCTCTTCAGGGAGAGAAAAATGAAACCTGGTTTCCTTTCAAGGGACAAAGCCATATGCTATTTGGGAAACAAAGCATGATTAGGTAATGCAATATAGAAATTAGGCCACCTTGAGTCACAGATCTATAATTCCATCCTTAGGTCCAATCAAGGATACATAAAAATGTAGGGCTGCCTATTACTTTAAGGGAATGTGCAGTAAGTGACTGACATCAGTTGATACACTTTGAACCTGTATATCTTTTTTTAGTTTTCTTCAATATCATTACAGCCAAATTTAGGCATGCACTGGTAAAAATGCTGCCTGTCTTCCTCACAGTATGAAAACCATATCTGTGAAATGTATCATTATACCAAATCCATCCAACTGTTGTGCAATGATATGTATCGTCATACGGATCCCTTCACAACACCGGGGAACTTGTAATAGTAACAACATAAATTAAAACATACACAAAATAAAAAATGCACATGTCAAGCCATCAGATATACTCGCTGTATATCAAGCACAAAAAAAGCAGCACAGACAAAACAATAGCATGTGGATAAGCGGTGACACACAGCACCATGGCATATGTACTTTATGCACTGTAAACCTGCAGCCAAAAAAAACCAATATTTGGGCCTGTACCCTCCTTTTGACAGTAGAACACAACGCAGTTGGAGTCTACTGTCAAATATAACTTTACTGTCTCTCTCCTAACATACAGGACCAACTAAAATATTTCACGACAGGGCCAAATACACAAATGAAAACATGAACATTTTTTTCCCAAAGAAATTACGCAAAAAACACATCTCCTTTCAACTAACCAAACTCACGTGTCTTGTCAGCCTTAGAACAATCCATGTTTAATCTGTAGGCAGAAGCAGAAAAATACACAACACAAAAAACATTGTAACATACACAAAAATAAATTTTCATTACTTAACTGTTACTCTCTTGTAAGTTCACCTCGCAACATCAAGCCACCTTATTTTTACCGTTCTAAAAGAAATGGTTACACTGACGTTCTATATTAATTTGGCACCTATAATTTGTACTGAAAAATAATTCCTAATTAGCAAATCTTTTTTTTTTACTTAGGCCTATAGCCTGTAGCCTTCAAAATTTTGGAAAAGGGCTGCATCTTATTTTTTATCTAAGACTTAATGCAACACTTCGTTTTCTGTAAAATAAACGCAGCTAGCAAACATTATTTTTCTTAGCGTGGAGACACAAATGTATCAGTTCTGCAGAGCATGTAACACGATGTTTGGGACTCCCAAATAAACCCCTTTTTATTTTCCCTTTTAAATCAAGTTCTTTCATTTTATTGATGTTCTCACGGAGAAACCAGAAACCTCACCTTTAGAGTCCCATTCAGAGAGGTCATTCTGCATTCCTCAGAGGCAAAGTCCTAATTAAAGGTTCACAAATGTCAACATGACGGCCCTCTCCATTGTTTACAATGAAGCTAAAAGATAACATCTCAGCAGCGCACTCGAGCCAGCCTCTACAAGTCTCCCAGCCCCCGGCCTCTGCCATATTGAAGCTGACAAAGCCAGAAGGCTCTAACCTGCAATAATTGACTCTATTTTGAAAAATAATTTCTCTTTTTTTAGGCGCTAAAATTATCTCTATTCCCAGATCATTAAACTACATTAACTGTCAATGTTTCTCATAACCTAAAGACACACAGACCAGTTTTTTAGAGTAAATGCTTGTTGCAATCCTATGGTACACACTTTATCAGTTCTTAAATGAACAAACTTTCCGTAGGCCTAGCTGAAGCTAGAACCTTCAACCCTGATATTAAAACAAACCTTTGTACTGGCACATTAACCCACTGAATCATAAGAAGGCACAACCTGCATATATATAGCAAAACCTAAATGCATGCATTTGCTTAAGCCTGAGACACTTTAAAAAGTACTCTGAATGAAAGCAAAATGCAGTTTAAACAGTGCTTTTACTCAAAATCGACTTCCATATTTTGGTCATTAAAAAATGAATATCCTACAATTTTCTTGCATAATATGCATTACTAGAATGTCTATTACATAACCCATGAGTCAGGCATTTGAAAATAATAACTTATACTTTATAAAAATGAGCTTGCTTGCGCCTATGCCAAGGGGAAATTATACACACGAATGCTTGTCATTTTAGTGATACAACATAACTTAAATCAAATTTTAATGCTAGGAGGTCATAGTATGAGTGTTAAGCTTTATAAATATTAAAAAACGATTTGTGTAGCACTTATTTTTCTAATAATTATTTTTCATAAATAATAATTGTTGTCTTCTAAAAAAACCAATTATTCCTTTTTGTCATTGTTCCACATATAAGAGTCCGCTGCATCCCTTGCCTATCATTTAGATGCATTAACTCACAAACCTAAGCGCATATGCCTAACCTAAAACGCGTCACATTCCTGCGTCACATTTTTGCGCCACATTTATTTAAAAGGACGGTTATGCAAAATTCCACCCGTGTTTAACTGGAAAAGTGCTGGCTGAATGAACATTGCAATCAAGTATACTGCAGCTGAAAGGTTTGCCTGTGAACATCTAATACAGTGCATCTAAGGAAAACGCTGTAAATTTATTTATTTATGCAAAAATAGGTAATTTCGTTTTTGTTTGGGGCCTTATTAATATCTATTGAATGTGACCCACACACACACATTGAGCTCATTTCAGACATAAACAGAAAGTGTTGAAACATTCAGGACACACAATACAGCGCTTTCATAAATTGCGCGAACGCTATGTACATACCGAAGTTACAATAATGAGAAAAAGCCACATAAACATTTAAACATATATTACACCCACAAATCAATACTCAGAACGAAAACAGGACAGTCCAGACTGTACGTAAACCAAGTAGCTGTAAGTCATATTTACAAGAAACACTTCTCAATAGTGTTCAAAAAGACTGCAGAAGCAGCCCAACAGACCACCGTATGTGCAGGAAACCAAAAATACACTCAATTCACTAGCTGTAGCTGGCAGAACACCAAAAATCGTTCTGCATATCTCCATTCATAAAATTGCACAGAGCAAAGGATCCTTGTTTTGTATTATCCCACGTTGGGCGCCCACTGTAGTACCTGAAAATTCTGAATACTTCTCAGGGATCTTACCAATAAGTACTTCATTCAGAAGCAGCAAAGAAATCAACAGAGAATCTGAAATATGAAAAGACATCTTTATTACAATTAATTGTGAGGCCACGTCGCCCAGTCACACCTAAAGCAACTGAATGAGGCAGCCTCCTGAATGGTCTCCGCACAGACCTTTTATACCGTTTATCATACCCTAGGCAAACATTCCTTGTTTTACAGTAGATAATTCACATATTTCCAACACAAAGAAAAAGCAGAGTCATGATGACAAGTCCATATTTCAGTTTGTCCAGTTTATAATTAACTATCCGGCAAGGTCCAGTGTTTCCATCAGATATCGACGGACCCCTAATAAAAACGGGCACCTCCTCCTTGTAAAACAGATCATAAAGAAAGAAACAGAGACAGGTGTGTGTAAGATTAGACATAGTTTGTATGTGATGAAAAGGTTTACGACATGTGCACCTGCATGCTAATCTCATTCGGCCACTGGGATGGGAACTGCCTGAACAGGTTTGGCTTGAGGCAGTGGAGTCAGCTCGCCCAGGTCACAGAGGAGTCAGCAAAGGTGTATGTGTCCTTTCAGATCGAATTCAGCCTTAGTTATTTGACTATGTGAGGGCAATCACAAAATGGCTGCCGAGGGTTCAAGACGTAAACTACGATTTCAGGGTGATTTCGTCACTCGATCATGACGCAAATGCTTAGGTATAGTATCCCAATCATTACCGGTCTGCCGATACCAAAATCGTCATGATACGATGATATTTTTGACACGAGTGTAGAGTTTCGGTACCACAAAATAGCAGGGTCCAGAATTTTCAGTACCACACAGGCTATCGATGTGCGCTCGGGGAGACCAGGATTCCGGCGAGAAGGGGTAGACGAGCACTCCAAGTCCTCCAGTAATGAACAGTGGCAGAGGAGCAGGCGGCCTGACCCGAGGGGCAGAGAGAGGCTCTGGGCAGAGCGAGGCTCTCAACGGGTTAAAGGGCAGGCAAGCTCCCGAGTGACACACTTTTAGGAGGGGGCGAGGGGGGCGCAGTCTTGCCTCTGGCGGGAGGAAACACACGTAAGCATGGGCGTAAAATCCGTTCCGCTCGCGGATTTCGTGGATTTTCGGTAAATTCGCAATCCGCGAACTCTCACGAATTTGCCGAAAATCCGCAAATTCGCACGCGGCGGATTTCTTTGCTTGGTGATACAATATTGCTGTGCGCGGCGTTCACTTACTGTCATTCAGCGCTTGCCGAGTTGTTTTTCTCGATATTTTGCGAGTGCTGCGCCATTTTGGATCTTGCTGCGGGATCCCGCGGGAGTTTGGCGACCGTGATTACGTCATCGCGGCTTGCCACCTTGCACAGCGAGAGTTTGTCAACGCGAGTACGCCGTGATCACGTATCGCGGGAGTTCGCAATTGCGAACACTTAGATGCGGCGGGCAGCAACAATGTCACACTCGCGAAATTACAAAATTTGCAATTCTGCACAAGAAATCCACCAGCAAGTAGCATAAACCTTCTGAAAATGATGATTTTTATCAGAATAACTCCTCAGTTTGACATTTGCCTGCACTCTTTTTTGCAAGGAGTCCATTTGGGGGGGGGGGGGAGTACCCCACAGTCTCCAACTTCCTGTTCCTCCTCCCAGTGCTTTTTTCATGTGCTGGTCACTTTCATTTGGATCTTGACCTGGAAGGATTACTTTTTGTGGATGCTGCTGGATATTTGGATTTGAGGCCTTTTTGACTTTCTTTGGATCACTTTTGGATTAGAAATTTCACAAGTAAGTTTGTTTGGGGCATTACAGTTGCTGCAACTACAATTTTGGAATTTTCGATTTTTGAGCTGTTGTTGGGGCCTTTTGCCCAGGGGTAGTGAGTGGTGCATGGACTGAGTCTTTCTGTGGGGTATCTTTAATGTAAACATCATGGAGGGCATGGATGGCATGGGATTGTGCTGATTTGTCTGTGGTTTTCGATTTTTTGGGCTGCTGTTGGGGCCTTTTGCCCAGGGGTACCCAGTGGTGCATGGACTGAGTCTTTCTGTGGGGTCTCTTTAATGTAAACATCATGGAGGGCATGGATGGCATTGGATTGTGGTGATTTTTGTGTGTTTTCAATTTTTTGGGGTGTTTATGGGGACTGGCCATGTGGGTGGGGGCCATTTTGAGTGCTGGTACAGGCAGGCCCTGGCCATGTGCTGGGAGGCAAGGGGCCATTTTGAATGCAGGCAGTGTTCTCAGGCCTGCACCCATTTTGCCTAGCTTTCATCCATTATGCCCAGGGGTAGTGAGTGGTGAATGGGCTTAGACTTTCTGTGGGGTGTCTTGAATTTAAACATCGTTGAGGGCATGGATGGCATGGAATTGTGCTGATTTGTATGTGTTTTTCGACTTTTTGGGGTGTATAACTGAACTGATGTTCCTCTGTCTTCCATTGCTTTTAGGTGCACAAGACTCAAGAGAACCACCAGTGCCAGGAAGAAGTCCTGCAGCGGTGTGTGTGCAGCATAACGTCACGCGACGTCACGTCTGGCCACCGACAACTCTGCAACTCGTGCAACTGCGGCCTGCTGTTCTGACCTCTGAAGAAGATGGCCCCAAAAAAAGTTCTCCATAGCTCCTCTAGCTAGAAAGTTGCCAGTAAGGAGCAGAAGGAGCAAGTTCCCACATTTTTTGGGAATAAAAAAAAAGTATGCCTGCAGCAGCGGGATCTGCTGGGGACCAAGCTGGGAGCAGCACCCCCGCTCCATTGGGCTCAGTGCCACCACCACCATGCCAACTTAAGTCCAAGCCCTTGAATGCTGCAGAGGCAGCCAGTCTACGTCTTCAATCACCATCGACCAGTGATGTTGGCTCATCGCAAGAAAGTAGCAGCAATGCCCCTCAATCAACACAGGTTGTTGTAACTCATCTGACGAGTGTTGAACAACCACAGCCGCAACAACAACCACATGTGCAAGTATAAGCCCAAGTACATGTGGAAGGAGAGGCAGCGCAAGGAGATGCGCAAGCAGAGGTGCATGGAGGGGCACAAGTGCCCACAATAGTTGTTCTTCCCGAAGTACGGGCAAATCAGGAAATCGACATTCAAGCCGAGGTATCATTTGAGGAAGCCACTCCTGATTATTCATTGTCTTCCACATCCCTAGCAAGGAAAAGATCAAGGATGGTGTCTACATCTTCTTCAAGCCCACCTCCTTCTGATGATATGGATCAAACTTGGGAACCACCACTGCCGTCTGAGAGTGAGGCACACCATGATCTGACAAAGTTATCTAAGCGTAAAAAGACGGTCCCCGAAAGTCTCATAGCTATGGAGTGTGATGACGCTCAACAAGAAGTGGCGAATACTCCTGCTGATGAAGACTCTCACGACGACGACGCAGTCATCATACACGTCACTCCAGCCTCAGCGGGCATGCAGCAAACAGACATTTTGACCCTAGCCCGAAAAGCTGCTGAGCGTGATGATGTTGTCGACGAGGAGGCAATGGGAACACCACCATCATTAGAGTTAACTAGTACACCACCTACTACTTCCATATTTCTTTCTCGCCAGAAGGGACCTCCATCCACCTCGACCTCAATTAGTGGTGGTGCAAGTGCACAACGTAGTAAAGTTCGGCAACACACATCCTCCACTTCATCTGGCATTAGCAGCATGACCACCACCAGTATCGCCTCCTCCGGCCCCCACAGACATTTCAAGTCCGCAGTTTGGGACTTCTTTAGTGTTTGCCCAAAAAAGAAAACATAGCCATTTGTAGCATTTGTAAGCTTGCAGTTAGTTGTGGTAAGTTTGGTACCAACTATGGTACCGGAGGCCAGAGAGGCCATCTTGAGAGACAGCACACTGTCCAATGGTTTGCGCACCTAAAGGAGATCACGAAAGCCCGAATTTAAAGTCAACAAACTGTATACGTTGATGTTTCATCTGATGATGACGAGGAGGAAGAAGCGTCAAACACTTCACTTACACCCAGTACCCCTGTCAGCACACCCCCTGTGAGCCACACTAAGAGTGTGGGAGAGAGTAAGACACCAATTCGAAAAAGTTAATCATCGAGCGTAACTGGGTCGAAGAAGTCCTCATCATCCCGTAAAATGGTCCAGCCCACCATTAGAACCATGTTGTTTTCAGAAGCGCCATTTGATCGCAACCACCCACTGAAGCGTCTGTATAACACTAAGCTGGCTAAAATGCTAGCTCTGGACCTTCTTCCTTTTTCTTTTGTGGAAGGGGTTGGTTTTCTAGAATTAGTGGCAACGCTCAGCCCGAAATGGAAGGTTCCTAGCCGGTTCTATTTTGCCAGAGTTGCGGTTCCAGCACTACATGAAGATGTGCTGCAGGTGATTGGGGCAGCTTTGCAGAAGAGTGCTGTTCACACTATACATCTGACAACAGACATGTGAACCAGTGGTGCAAGCACTGATTCGATGTGCATCACTGCACACTGGGTCTCTTTTTCAGGGGTTATAGCGAAGCTAAACGCAGGTGTTGACCCGGACAACGTTTTTAAAGCTGCTCGGAAACATGCAACACTAGCCATGTTTGGCATGGAGAAAAGTCATACAGGAGAAAACATTTTGAAGGAGTTTAACACAAAGGTCTTTCAATGGCTGTCCCCAAAAAAACGCACAATTGGTTATGTTTCCATGGATAATGGTGCCAATGTAGTTAAGGCCATGGAGCTGGGTAAATATTTCAGAGTGCCATGTTTGGCGCACTGTATAAACCTGGTTGTTAAAAAATTCTTGAGTGAAGAAAGTCCAGTGTGCGAGTTAGTGACCACCTGCCGAAGAATGTGCAACAATTTCAGCCATTCTTTTAAGGCCCGGAAGCATCTGAGGGGCCTGCTACATGAACGTCGAATGCCAGTGAAAGCACTCATCCAGGAGGTGCCAACACGTTGGAACTCAACCTTCTACATGCTTGAGCGTCTGTATGAGCAGTTTACGGTACTCGATCAGTATTTCCTAACACTGGGTACAGCTCAGAAGGACCTGAGGCTAGATGCGGCGCAATGGGAGCTAGTTAAAAGCCTGACAGACATGCTTCGTCCTTTTGAGGTCTTCACGCGTGCAGTCAGCAGGGAGGACTGTAATGTGGGAAAAGCCATCCCATTGTTGCGCATGCTGGAGCACCAACTGAAAGCGGTGTCTTCTATGTTTCAAAAAGATGAAGAAAAGCAAGAAGCTTTTGTTTTGGCGGAGAAATTATTACAGCGCCTACTTGGCGATGAACGTCTTCTAATGATCCACTCAGAACAGCATTACATGTGTGCTACTATTCTGGATCCACGCTACAAAAAGGCACTGGCAGGCAGAGCATTCTTTGCTTTTGGTGACGCAGATGTTAAAAAGTACAAACATTGGCTAGCTGTGTCAGCCATGAGGTTTGAAAGAGAACGGCAGAAAATTGAAGGAAAAGGGAGTACATCAGCATCAGCAGGCCATACCCAGTCAAAAGAATCCACTTCTGCACCTGTGGCTGTGGCAGAAGTGACCTCTCAGCCGTTAAAGACCGCGGCAACCGGATCATCTGCACCAGACACAACAGTAACATTGGGTGAAGAAGAGGATTGGCTAACTAAGCTTGGGTTTGCTTCTCAAAAGGTCCCAGCAAAAAGTAAGCAAAGTGGAAGAACCGTGGACAACCTTCAGTCGATGGTGCAGGGCAATCTGAATGACTCAACAAAGGTCTATGTTAATGCTGACCCATTGGCGTATTGGCATGGGAAAAAAGAATTGTGGCCAGAGATCTCCAACCTGGCTATAAACTACTTGTCTTGCCCACTCACAAGTGTGTCTTCTGAGCGTGTTTTCAGTGCTGCTGGTGGCATTGTAACTTGCAAAAGGACCTGCCTCTCGCCCAAAAATGTGGAGAGGTTAACAATGATCAAGATGAATCAGCACCTCATACCACCAGATTACAAAGTACGAGAATACACGCCGGAAGAAGGCAAGGAGGACAGCAACTTTGATGAGGGAATTTCTTCTCTGTTAGGTGACCTACTCCCGCCTGAATTCACAGAGTATGAGGACGAACTCTTATTCCCTGACACCGAGCCCTGAAAATGAGCCAATGAATCAATAACTTTCTTTTTCGTCCTTATTCACTTTTATTCCTGTGTGTCTGTCTTTCTTTGTTTTGCACAGTTAATATAATTAAAACTTTAATCATCTAATCACAAAAACAAGCCCATCAGCAGAACTGTCTTCACTTATTTGCTAAATGATTTGAAGGTGCCGCAATCTGCATTCCTCAGGTTCACAAATTCACAAGAACATGCTCCTCTATCCTCCTCCTCCAGACTCCTATTTCCCTCAAAGCAGAGGGCTGGATTACGCCCAATGAAGAAAGACTTTGCACTTGGGGGTGTTCTACTTCTTTGAGGGTGAGTTGGCGGGTCTTGGGGCATTGCTGGAAAGGTCTAATACCGGATAATACTGGTTTGGACAAAATCAGACTTGAAAACGTTTTTGCCTTTTTGCTCACTATTTATTTATTTATTTATTTTTGCAACTTATTAAGCACGAACGAATACCAGTAGGTGTCTCGGCGCTAGATTATTCACCTAATTTTCTCCAGATAAAAAAGGATCCTGAATGTTAATTGTCGATATTACTGATTAAAAAGCCAGGTCTTCAGTCTTTTGCGAAACTGCAGAAGTGAGGGGCTTGTCCTGATATGCTGTAGGGTATCAGCTGGTCCTTAAAATAATGTGGTCCTTGGTCATGAAGTGTCTTGTATACTATGCAAAGTGATTTAAATAGTGTCGGACTTAGGGATGAGCCTTGAGGAACCCCACACAGTAATGACAGTTTGGCAGATTGGTATGGCCCCAGGGTGACAGCCTGTGTTCTATCGGCCAGGAAGGATGCAAGCAGAGCTCTCGCAGTATGGTGAATGCCCATCTTTCCGACACGGTTGACCAAGATCTTATGGTCGACCGTGTCGAAGGCCGCCGATAAGTCCAACAAAATGAGTACTGCTGTCCCTCCCTGGTCGTGAATAGCCCTGATGTCGTCTGCCGCTTTAATTAAGGCGGTTTCAGTACCATGATATCTTCGGAAACCGAATTGTGAATCGTCCAGTAGAAGGTGTTTCTCTACATGCTCAGCTAGTTGATGATTCATGGCTTTTTCGATCACTTTAGCAAAAAAAGGGAGGCTTGCAATGGGCCTGTAATTCTTTAATTCTGCCTTATCCAGACTTGCTTTCTTGAATTTGAATTTTAAAAAATTTATAAAGCGCGCGTTCACTGTGCAGTTTCTTGGTGCTAGAGGGTTCTTGAGCTAAGGCGGACACAGGGGGCTATGGGCTGAAAGCTTGTTGGAACAGAAAAGTCTTGAGAGCTTTGCGAAACTCAAGATAGGAGGTGTAAAGTCTGACCTGGGGTGGGAGAGAGTTCCAGAAGGTAGGTGCAAGAACCGAGAACTTCTGACCTCCAGATCTTTTTTTCTTAAATCGGGGGATAACTAATAAAGATTTAGAAGAGGAGTGTAACACTCTAGAGGGGCAGTAATTAGCGATGGTGGAGTTGATAAAAGCAGGGGCAGTGCCCGCCCGAGCTTGAAAAGTGAGACAGGGGTTTCACCAGCGTGTTCTTTAAGGAATCCGGGAATATCCCAGAGGCCAGTATAGAATTGCAAACTAAATTGATGACCGGGATGAGTGTGTTCATGACCGGTGGGAGGACTGAGAATGGACAGGGATCTAGTGCCGATTCAGTTTTGATGGAGGAGACAAGGATCTTTATTTGATCGACGGTAAGAGCCTTAAAGCTGGTCAAAACCTTATCCGAAGGCAGATAGACAGGAGCTGTTATTATAGGGTTCGGGATAAAAGCCTGATAAATATTATTTACTTTGGAGAAAAAAAAATTAGCCAGTGCCTCACAAAATGATTGTGAAGGGGGCGGGGTAAGATCTGGGGCATTACCTGACAGAGTTCTGGTGATGTCATATAGTTGCCTACTCAAGTTTTCAGCTTTTTCAATTTGTTCTGAAAAGAATGTTTTTTTTGCATCCGTGATCATAGCTTTATAAACGGTCAATGATTCTTTATATTTGGCCTTACTTTCTGTATCATAGTTTTTGCACCAGTGCCTTTCCCTGTTCCTACTCAGTTGTTTTTGCCTCCTTAGTTCCTCTGTGTACCATGGGGCGGATGGTGTGGTTCTATTCCTAGATTGAGTTTTGATTGGTACTAGGAGATTGGTGGCATGGCCTAGCCAGTCATGAAATTGTCGCGTAGCGATATTAGGATCAGTGGACATGGATGGACATGTGCTGTCCAGTAACTTTGTTAATTCTGTCTGGTTAATATTTTTCCATACTTTGAAAGATCCTGGGACAGGCATAATGACCTTTCTTTTCAAGGTTTCATTAATTGTCAGTCTGCTAAATATAACATACCGGTCAGTCCAGGGCATGGGTAAGATGTTTAATATATGGAAGCCCTCCACATTGGAGAAGATACCGTCTAAGGTATGTCCAGCCTGATGGGTGGGGGATGTAACCATTTGTCTGAGACCCAGTGTATCCAGGTCTGTGATAAGGGCAGAAGTATCCTTATGGTCATCTTGTTCTAGATGAAAATTCATGTCACCCATAACAGTGAAAGACTCTTCGGTGGCTATTGACTCTAATATTGTACTTAGATTGGCTAAGAGCGCGGTCCTTGTACCAGGAGGTCGGTATAAGAGTACGCCCTTGAAATTGACGAAGGCAGTAAGCTTAATACCGAACTGCAGTGCTTCGCATGCGGTAGCTGGAATGGATGATGTTCTAACGACAAACCGTTCTCGAGCTATGATGGGCAAACCACCTCCTTTTTTTTAGTACCCTATCCTGTCGGTAAGCTGTATATCCCTGAGGTACGTCAATTACTAAAATCAGGGTCTGACGCCTCATCCATCCACGTTTCAGTAATAAACAGGACATCTAAATGATTGTCGGTTATAAGGTCTGCTATTTCCTGCCTATGTTTACACACCGATCACGCATTAATGAGGGCCATAAGAATATTGTGGCATAGGTTGGGTCTTGGGATTATTTGTAGATATCGTACTGTTGCAGTCAGGGCATGTAAGAATAGGTTTTTGTAACATTTTTGTTGGATCAAGCATTATACAGCGGGAAGTGGGGAGTGAACGAAGCTCCATCAAAAATGTGCTGGAGTAGACCAACCTGTGATCCGATGGGGCCCGGCCAGGGGTCATGGCCCTAGGCCCGGTCTCGGCACGGACGGGCGCAGATGGGCTTGCTTTTGGCGCGCCTTCGGCGCATCGCGGGCGCGCCCGCCTCGCCCGCCCGCTGCACGGACAGAAAGGCCTAATGTTTTTATACATGTCTCAAGGAGATTAGAGGAGGGTGGGAGGCGTCCAACAACTGGAGCGCAACCCTTTCCTCCCAGCCAGATGGCGGCTACGGTGGGTGGAATCACGGTGTCAGCCCCGAAATCGGCTGCGCCGTGCAAGGAAGAGTGTCTATTTCAGCTTCGGTGCGACGCTAATCTTGCGCCGAAGTGCGGGAAGTACGAGAATAAAATAGCACAATTAAAATATTTACACTAGTTAAAACACACACGTACTTCGCAGGTCAAATACGTGAAATGTAGCAATTGACAATTGACAAAGGTTGAGCTAAGCGCCCCCGGCTTCTGCCTCAGGGGGGAAATTAAGTAAATGTCACCCAATGATGTGTTACCCCCTTAAGTATCCTGGGAGGGCGGGAGGCGTCCAACAACTGGAGCGCGACACTTTCCTCCCAGCAAGATGGCGGCTAAGGTGGGTGGAATCACGGTGTCAGCCCCGAAATCGGCTGCGCCGTGCCAGGAAGAGTGTCTATTTCAGCTTCGGTACGACGCTAATCTCGCGCCGAAGTGCGGGTAGGACGAGAATAAAATAGCACAATTAAAATATTTACACTAGTTAAAACACACACGTACTTCGCAGGTCAAATACGTGAAATGTAGCAATTGACAATTGACAAAGGTTGAGCTAAGCGCCCCCGGCTTCCGCCTCAGGGGAGAAATTAAGTAAATGTCACCCAATGATGTGTTACGCCCCTTAAGTATCCTGGGAGGGCGGGAGGCGTCCAATAACTGGAGCGCGACCCTTTCCTCTCAGCAAGATGGCAGCTAAGGTGGGTGGAATCACGGTGTCAGCCCCGAAATCGACTGCGCCGTGCCAGGAAGAGTGTCTATTTCAGCTTTGGTGCGACGCTAATCTCGCGCCGAAGTGCGGGAAGTACGAGAATAAAATAGCACAATTAAAATATTTACACTAGTTAAAACACACAAGTACTTCGCAGGTCAAATACGTGAAATGTAGCAATTGACAATTGACAAAGGTTGAACTAAGCGCCCCCGGCTTCCGCCTCAGGGGAGAAATTAAGTAAATGTCACCCAATGATGTGTTACGCCCCTTAAGTATCCTGGGAGGGCGGTAGGCGTCCAACAACTGGAGCGCGACCCTTTCCTCCCAGGAAGATGGCGGCTAAGGTGGGTGGAATCACGGTGTCAGCCCCGAAATCACCTGCGCCGTGCCAGGAAGAGTGTCTATTTCAGCTTCGGTGCGACGCTAATCTCGCGCCGAAGTGCGGGAAGTACGAGAATAAAATAGCACGATTAAAATATTTACACTAGTTAAAACATGCACGTACTTCGCAGGTCAAATACGTGAAATGTAGCAATTGACAATTTGACAAAGGTTGAGCTAATCACCCCCGGTTTCCGCCTCACGGGAGAAATTAAGTAAATCATGTTTTCTGGGGCCTGTTTGGGGGGCTTCCTGGTGTTTGTGGGTGGGTTTCGGGGTCTGGGAGCACTGCTGGCACAGTCTAATGTTGATAGCATTTGTTTTCTAGGACATCCATGGTGGAAAAGTGGAGTCATGACCTAGCTTCACAGCGCGTTTGGACAGAAGGCCGAAGAATATTGTAAGTATGATATTTTCCATTTTTGCTTTTTGGCTGTTTGGGGGTGTTGTGCTTTTGTGCGGGGGCTGGTGGGTCTTGGGGCATTGCTGGGAAGGTCTAATACCGGATAAAACTGGTTTGGACAAAATCAGACTTGAAAACGTTTTTGCCTTTTTGCTCACTATCATGTTTTCGGGGGGCTGTTTGGGGGCTTCCTGGTGTTTGTGGGTGGGTTTTGGGGTCAGGGAGCACTGCTGGGTACTAGTTTTCCCCTGGGTTGACGGCTCTGTGGCCATTGCTGGGAATGTCTAATACCGGATAAAATTGGTTTGGACCAAATCCATGAGGAAAAAGTTTTTGCTTTTTCTGACATTTTGCTCAATGTAGCGTTTTTGGGGGCCGGTTTGGGGGGCTTCCTGGTGTTTGTGGGTGGGCTTTGGGGCCTGGGAGCACTGCTGGGTATGGATACTTTTGATTGCAAGAGGTTTGAAGCAAATCCATGGTGGCAGAGGGGAGTTAGGGCCTAGCTGCAGAGCGCGCGCGGAGTGATTTTGGAAATTGCCCTGGAAATGACTAAGTCCCCATTTTTGTACTTTTGCTTTTTGGCTGTTTGGGGTCTTCTACTTGTTTTTGCATGGGTTGACGGCTCTGTGGCCATTGCTGGGAAGGTCTAATACCGGATAAAACTGGTTTGGACCAAATCGGAGGCGAAAGTTTTTTTGCGTTTTTGCTGACATGCTTGTCTTTGAGGTGCTCTTTGGGGGGGTTCCGGGTGTTTGTGGGTGGGTTTTGGGGTCTGGGAGCACTGCTGGCACAGTCTAATTTTGATTGCATTTGCTTTTCAGGAAATCCATGGTGGAAAACGGGAGTTATGGCCTAGCTGCACAGCGTGTTTGGACAGAATTGAATGAAGGCCGAAAAATATTGTAAGTATGAGATTTTCCATTTTTGCTTTTGGCTGTTTGGGGGTGTTGCCGGGTCTTGGGGCATGGCTGGCTGGGAAGGTCTAATACCGGATAAAACTGGTTTGGAGAAAATCCATGCGGAAAAGCCTTTTGCCCCTTTTTGTAACTTAGGGTTCGTTAGGGTTAGCACTAGCAGCAGGATTGCATGTGTTTCGGGGTGTTCTATATTTTTGCAACTGAGTTCTGGGGTCTTAGAGCACTCGTGGGAATGTGTAATTTGGGTTGCAAGTGATTTGAAGAAAATCCATGATGAGAAAGGGGGGATTTGGCATAGTTAAAGAAAGCGTTTGCCACTATTCTTAACTTAGGGCTCGTTAGGGTTAGCAGTATGGTATTGCATGTGTTTGGGCGGGGGGCTGTTTGTGGGGGGGTTTGCGAGTCTTGGAGTGATGCTGGGTATGGATACTTTTGCTTGCTTGCAAGTGGTTTGAATACAATCCACAGTGGGTAAGGGGATTCGGGCCTACTTTTACTTTCAAAGTACGTTTTGTCACCAGTTTTCTACTAGGCCTCGTTTTTTGAGATCTGATTGGGGGTCTTCTACATTTTTGCGACTGTCTTTAGTAAAGGTCTGGGTGGGAGCACTGCTGGGAAGGTCTAATTTTGTTCTAAAACACAGTTTACAGTACACCTAGCTTGAGGGGAAAGATCCGCTAAATTAATTTGCCCATACTTATTTATGCTTCAAAATGAGACTCAGACAGAGTACGCACTTTCAAAAATATTGTACTGTCTATTAGGAAACTCAAAGTGTGACTTTGCACTACACAGCGTACATACCTTATATTTATTTGCCAGTGGTGTTCTAATATCACTTCCTGTTTTTCCATCAATAATTACAGGCCGGGTTTCAGTCTGTGCAATGGGAAAAAAAGGATGAAGTCAGGCTTCACATTAGCGAGCCGCAATTCAGCATCCGCCAGGCAGGCAGTGGACAGGGTGTCTTCTGGTCACCAACATTGATGGACGGAGCGTCAGCTGGAATGGAGGAGTCCCGCTAATAAGAGGAATGGTTTGATGCATGCAACTTACCAAATTCTACAGGACAACTACAACAACATACAGATACAGTATCCGTTCTTTTCTAATTATCTTTAAAGTAATGTTATTGCTGTGAACTTCTATGAGTGTGAGTCTGCATTTCTTGGATCTTTGCTTATAAATTCATCCCTACAGCCATTCTATAGGTTTTACTTCTGCTATTTTTTAAACCTAATTTAATGTAAGAAGTGTTTCCCTGAGTGCAGAGATAGGCAAGTGAAAACGCTGCAGCCCTGTTCTGTCGCATTCTGTCATTCACGGTTGTCGAAAGTACTACTTACTTTTCAGTAACCATGCATGCAGTAGTGCATGCACTTCCTTTATGTCACTAATAAGATTTATGGTTAGCTTTGTACCCAAAGATTTCTTTATCTTCAATTATTGTTTGTCCATGCTGTGCTTTTTTTTTCTTCTCTCAACAAAACTTTCCCAAAATCCCCCATTCCCATCCATTTTCCAAACCCTAACCCTCTTCCCCCGGACTGCGTGGTTTTGATTGATGTGTGACTAAATGACAGCAATAATTCCACACACTTGCTGGGGAGGATAAGGTCATAGCAACAGGCTGGTGAAGGAATCCGATGATATATTCTATTCTTACTCAGCATGACACTCAGTCACTATTGGCAAAGGAAAGCAGATTTTCATGTGCGCCATCAACTTGATAGGTCATCAAGATTAGAACATCCTCCTCCTAGACGTGCAAATTATTACGCTGCTGTGTCCTTCACCTTCGGTACTATTTCTTGTAGTAGTAGCCAATGTCAAAGAAAATCAACGCAAGTACTAGTTATACTTTCAATACTTTACCATTTGTTAGGCTACATTTTGGCACTGTTCTAGTGTACTGTCACCTGCTATATTCTCTATCGTACCGTTCTAATGCTACGGTAAGGACAAACAAGGTTTCATTTTCTTTTTTTTCAGATGCTGCAACTGCCACTGTGTAACACCACTAGTACCAACGCAATGATGACATTTCATCCGCCCAGAATTGCCAACCTTAATCGCCATTTGCCGTGCAGCCAGCCCTGTGCCTAGCCCTATTTCCAAACACAAATTACAGGTAAGATAAGCGTTTGGGGGAGGAAGTATAATGGAGTATTAGGAGAGACAAGAGACTGACACTAGTACTGGTAAAGTCCTAGGACTATTGAATTCACTTACTCTGTGAGAGGCACTTAGTTTTGAAAACATTTGGGCAATTAATTACACAACTTGAATCAAGATGCCAAGTTTCACGAAAACAAAGTTACTGTTAAACCCCCACCCACTTGCCTCAAAAGCAGTAAAAAAAACATGTCTGCTAAGATAAAGTTTAAAGTATATTTATATCCCTGACAAAAATAATCTCCCACAAGACCCAACCCACCCCCACGCCCTAACCCCAACGAATGTCTGTGAAAAGTCCAAAAAAGTGAAAAAAACTCAACTCCCAATTCCCACCCCCCAGAAGTCTTTAAAAAAGGGGCAAGGGACAGTCTCCTCCTACTGCTGGCTGCTGCTGTTGACTTTCCGGGCCAGGTCGGAATGCTCCTTGTGGAGGGTCTCGAGCAGGGTTTTCATGTGGAGCAGCTCCTGCTCGAGGTTCGAAACCCTAAGGGAAAGGCGGTGCATCCGTTTTTTGCAACTGCTATGGGGGGCAGCTGATTTCTTTCCTGCTCGGCGGTGGCGGGTGGCTGCGGTACCCCGGCTCCATAACGCTGGAGACCTGCTGCGCTGACTGGGTGACCCAGGGAGCGCGGAGGAGGATGCAGCTCTGCCGGTAGATGTTGTTGTAGTCCGCATGTCCCCCTCCTCCTGGGCCACCAGCCGCCGATATCCAGTGACAGTGGCCTCCAGCCTCCTTTGCCGGGCCCGTCTAGCCAGCTCCTTCCGGGTTGGTTTGGAAGGAGCATCTATATGAAGAAAGAAAGACATAGTCTGTAACCAATGCTCTTTAAGATTAACACAAAATGATTCAGCAGAAAGTTGTGTCACAGTAGAACTAGCAACTTGCAATTGCAGTACATAACTATTGTGGCCAGTATCTATCTAACCTCCCACTTCTTCACCCTTGCTCTAACATTAGTGGGAGTTTAAGGAATCAATTCTACGAGCACTATGGACTCACTCCATTAAGGTCGACTATGACAGTATACACCAGTCTTATTCTTCTTCTTCTCTCTTGTTTAGCAAAATTGGTACGTTAACTTCTGCAAGCCGGCATAATGCCAGCGCATTCAACTTGCACCCGAGAAAAACAGACGCCCGCCATGATGAGTGAGACAGACTTGCGTTACTGTACCAGTCCAGTACATGCAGGTGGGGATGCTCTTACTTTTCTATTACGGGTGGCACTGAGAATACTCTGTTACAAGGGCTACTGCTTAATTAATTTAACTTTCACCCTACAGTGCCAATGAATACTAGAAAAGGAAAATGAAGAAGATAAATAATCTGATTATCTATCACTGCACATGGTATGTATTTGCTTACATATGGGATGACTTTAGGTGCTTTGCTTTTTATTGGGTGAACAGTGATACCGCCACACATGAATGACCGAGTTCTACTAAACTTATTAACAGAGGTAGTAGTTAGTGGCCATTGTAATAGCCGGATATATGCTGTGCTTGCAATACAAACTACTGCTCATATTCATGGTAGTATTCGGACAAAATTACAACTTCTTTTCCTTGCATTTCCTACACTGGGACGGACGTGCAGGTGCGGTGTTACATTTTCTTCAAAGTAAGAAGTAACACTTAGTTCATCCAGTGACCGTCTACTCTCTCTAGATACACATATGTTATCTAAGAGTCAGATAGTACCATGATCCAGGCATCCATCCATTCAAACTATGGGGCATAATAGGATTGCGGATTTCCCGCATCCTCCGGGCCGGCGGAATCCACCGCCGGCCCGGAGGATGCGGGAAATCCGCAGCGGACTGAAAAAGACCCCCCGCCAGATTAGGATGGCTGGGGGATCGTTTTTCAGTCTGCAGCTTTTCCGCCGCGTTCGCCTTCCATCCGCGGCGGAAAAGCACTAACATGGCTGCCGGTGTCTATCAGACACCGCCAGCCATATTAGGATGTCTGGAGGAACATGCCTTTACACGGCGGCATTTCCGCCGTGCAAAGGCATACGGATTTTTGTTTGGGGGCCCGTTGCGGGCCCCCAGGGGTGAAGGGGGTTGGGGGTACCAATGGTACCCCCCTGCATTTGCCTGCACAAAGCAGCAGGCACCGCGCGGTGCCTGCCGCTTTGTGCATGCAAATGCACAACTTACATTTTTATCATTGCGGCGGGTGCTGCTTCAAGCAGCACCCGCCGCAATGATAAAAATACAGGATGTGACCGCCAGGGTGGTGGTCACATGCTAATTACCACGGAGGGACCGCCGCTGCCCCTGCGGACGGTCCCTCCTACTCTATGGTGGCGGACGGACTCAGGTCCGTCCACCATCATAATAGGCCACTAAATGTCAATCATTCTTCTTCATGTCTCTCATCTGGACAAACCTTACGTTTTCTCACGGGGAGCAGCACACTATGCAGTCTGCAACCTCAATAAGTAAGAAATATAAGAGCTTACCACTGCCCGCCACTACCGTGGCAAGCCGCACAGCAGTTTGGTCCGGCACTTGCTCCGCCTCCTCCCCAGAGCTACCCTCCACCTCCGCGCTGGGCCCAGCACCAGATGTTCCACCTACAAAGTACATTTAAGAATGTTAGATGTCATAGACATACACCATTCACTAGTATTTTGTCAAGGAATGAAGAAATGTGAATACAGAAACCAATCTAATAATTTGTGACTGTCTACTCTAATCTAGTCAGTAAGGAGATTGGGGGTTCTTCAAAGTCTGATATCACTGAGGTATGTGGAAAGTCTACCTGCGCCTATTATAATTGATAAACAATGCACTATTTAGTGTCCATAGTTCTGTTTCTGCAGATTTGTCCCTGCAACAGTAGTAGAATGGATTGTCCTTTTATCCATACCAAAAGTAAAGTAGTATCTTATTCTTTCTTGGTGGTCATTCACCTTTTTATTGCTGGTAATTGTCAAAGCATAAACATTTAGAAGACTTGAAAAGACATTATGGACAATCCCAGAGGACTGCACTCAGTGCATAGAGCTATTGCTGACTAGAATGGGAGTTTCGTTTTACACCTTTTGCCAAATGTGCAATCTTAGCTACACAGACAGACTAATAAGAATAATCTAGTAATACCACAGGGAGTCATAGTCGAGGCAGGATAAGAATTTAGATACAGTCTATAAGAAGATCAAAAACGATTTAGAAAAAATTTAATGAGGAACGCTAGGAAAAAATAGGTACTCTATATTAAAATTAAAACTTACCGGGGCCAGCAAAGGAGCCCTCGCCTGACCGATCCTGGCCTTGTTCAGCTGCAGCAGCAGCCTCCTCCAATGCCCTCTTGCACCTGGAGGGAGCTGATGTACAACATGAAAGAAAGAAAGACCAGAAAACATGGATGATATTTGTCAACCAAATCAAACATTTCAAAAGAACAATAACAAAATATTTTGGCAAAATAGCAAATAGACAAGTATTCCACGGGATATATTGACCTATCTCATGTGGTCTACTACGATTTTAGTATTGCTTGATTTGCGGACCGTCGACTTGGAAAGTTATGTAACTCACTAAACAAACTAATAAAAAGGTTCGCCTAGGACTGGCAGGCAGCAGTCCGAAGCACGCGAAGTGACAGACAAAGTCCATCGTGATTGCAGATCAGCGACAACACTAAAAAGTTTCCTACTACATTAACCAGTCATTAAAATACTCAAACTATCAATCCACCACCACTATTTCTTCTTATTGCCAGGTGTACAAAGGAAGGACTGGACTTGAGTCTGTAGGGGCTGATTTAGTAGCCCCTTGCGGCTCTTTTGCTCCATTGTTGCGTGACGCTAATCTCGCGCCGAAGTGCGGGAAGTACGAGAATAAAATAGCACAATTAAAATATTTACACTAGTTAAAACACACAAGTACTTCGCAGGTCAAATACGTGAAATGTAGCAATTGACAATTGACAAAGGTTGAACTAAGCGCCCCCGGCTTCCGCCTCAGGGGAGAAATTAAGTAAATGTCACCCAATGATGTGTTACGCCCCTTAAGTATCCTGGGAGGGCGGTAGGCGTCCAACAACTGGAGCGCGACCCTTTCCTCCCAGGAAGATGGCGGCTAAGGTGGGTGGAATCACGGTGTCAGCCCCGAAATCACCTGCGCCGTGCCAGGAAGAGTGTCTATTTCAGCTTCGGTGCGACGCTAATCTCGCGCCGAAGTGCGGGAAGTACGAGAATAAAATAGCACGATTAAAATATTTACACTAGTTAAAACATGCACGTACTTCGCAGGTCAAATACGTGAAATGTAGCAATTGACAATTTGACAAAGGTTGAGCTAAGCACCCCCGGTTTCCGCCTCAGGGGAGAAATTAAGTAAATCATGTTTTCTGGGGCCTGTTTGGGGGGCTTCCTGGTGTTTGTGGGTGGGTTTCGGCACAGTCTAATGTTGATAGCATTTGTTTTCTAGGACATCCATGGTGGAAAAGTGGAGTCATGACCTAGCTTCACAGCGCGTTTGGACAGAAGGCCGAAGAATATTGTAAGTATGATATTTTCAATTTTTGCTTTTTGGCTGTTTGGGGGTGTTGTGCTTTTGTGCGGGGGCTGGTGGGTCTTGGGGCATTGCTGGGAAGGTCTAATACCAGATAAAACTGGTTTGGACAAAATCAGACTTGAAAACGTTTTTGCCTTTTTGCTCACTATCATGTTTTCGGGGGGCTGTTTGGGGGCTTCCTGGTGTTTGTGGGTGGGTTTTGGGGTCAGGGAGCACTGCTGGGTACTAGTTTTCCCCTGGGTTGACGGCTCTGTGGCCATTGCTGGGAAGGTCTAATACCGGATAAAATTGGTTTGGACCAAATCCATGAGGAGAAAGTTTTTGCTTTTTCTGACATTTTGCTCAATGTAGCGTTTTTGGGGGCCGGTTTGGGGGGCTTCCTGGTGTTTGTGGGTGGGCTTTGGGGCCTGGGAGCACTGCTGGGTATGGATACTTTTGATTGCAAGAGGTTTGAAGCAAATCCATGGTGGCAGAGGGGAGTTAGGGCCTAGCTGCAGAGCGCGCGCGGAGTGATTTTGGAAATTGCCCTGGAAATGACTAAGTCCCCATTTTTGTACTTTTGCTTTTTGGCTGTTTGGGGTCTTCTACTTGTTTTTGCATGGGTTGACGGCTCTGTGGCCATTGCTGGGAAGGTCTAATACCGGATAAAACTGGTTTGGACCAAATCGGAGGCGAAAGTTTTTTTGCGTTTTTGCTGACATGCTTGTCTTTGAGGTGCTCTTTGGGGGGGTTCCGGGTGTTTGTGGGTGGGTTTTGGGGTCTGGGAGCACTGCTGGCACAGTCTAATTTTGATTGCATTTGCTTTTCAGGAAATCCATGGTGGAAAACGGGAGTTATGGCCTAGCTGCACAGCGTGTTTGGACAGAATTGAATGAAGGCCGAAAAATATTGTAAGTATGAGATTTTCCATTTTTGCTTTTGGCTGTTTGGGGGTGTTGCCGGGTCTTGGGGCATGGCTGGCTGGGAAGGTCTAATACCGGATAAAACTGGTTTGGAGAAAATCCATGCGGAAAAGCCTTTTGCCCCTTTTTGTAACTTAGGGTTCGTTAGGGTTAGCACTAGCAGCAGGATTGCATGTGTTTCGGGGTGTTCTATATTTTTGCAACTGAGTTCTGGGGTCTTAGAGCACTCGTGGGAATGTGTAATTTGGGTTGCAAGTGATTTGAAGAAAATCCATGGTGAGAAAGGGGGGATTTGGCATAGTTAAAGAAAGCGTTTGCCACTATTCTTAACTTAGGGCTCGTTAGGGTTAGCAGTATGGTATTGCATGTGTTTGGGCGGGGGGCTGTTTGTGGGGGGGTTTGCGAGTCTTGGAGTGATGCTGGGTATGGATACTTTTGCTTGCTTGCAAGTGGTTTGAATACAATCCACAGTGGGTAAGGGGATTCGGGCCTACTTTTACTTTCAAAGTACGTTTTGTCACCAGTTTTCTACTAGGCCTCGTTTTTTGAGATCTGATTGGGGGTCTTCTACATTTTTGCGACTGTCTTTAGTAAAGGTCTGGGTGGGAGCACTGCTGGGAAGGTCTAATTTTGTTCTAAAACACAGTTTACAGTACACCTAGCTTGAGGGGAAAGATCCGCTAAATTAATTTGCCCATACTTATTTATGCTTCAAAATGAGACTCAGACAGAGTACGCACTTTCAAAAATATTGTACTGTCTATTAGGAAACTCAAAGTGTGACTTTGCACTACACAGCGTACATACCTTATATTTATTTGCCAGTGGTGTTCTAATATCACTTCCTGTTTTTCCATCAATAATTACAGGCCGGGTTTCAGTCTGTGCAATGGGAAAAAAAGGATGAAGTCAGGCTTCACATTAGCGAGCCGCAATTCAGCATCCGCCAGGCAGGCAGTGGACAGGGTGTCTTCTGGTCACCAACATTGATGGACGGAGCGTCAGCTGGAATGGAGGAGTCCCGCTAATAAGAGGAATGGTTTGATGCATGCAACTTACCAAATTCTACAGGACAACTACAACAACATACAGATACAGTATCCGTTCTTTTCTAATTATCTTTAAAGTAATGTTATTGCTGTGAACTTCTATGAGTGTGAGTCTGCATTTCTTGGATCTTTGCTTATAAATTCATCCCTACAGCCATTCTATAGGTTTTACTTCTGCTATTTTTTAAACCTAATTTAATGTAAGAAGTGTTTCCCTGAGTGCAGAGATAGGCAAGTGAAAACGCTGCAGCCCTGTTCTGTCGCATTCTGTCATTCACGGTTGTCGAAAGTACTACTTACTTTTCAGTAACCATGCATGCAGTAGTGCATGCACTTCCTTTATGTCACTAATAAGATTTATGGTTAGCTTTGTACCCAAAGATTTCTTTATCTTCAATTATTGTTTGTCCATGCTGTGCTTTTTTTTTCTTCTCTCAACAAAACTTTCCCAAAATCCCCCATTCCCATCCATTTTCCAAACCCTAACCCTCTTCCCCCGGACTGCGTGGTTTTGATTGATGTGTGACTAAATGACAGCAATAATTCCACACACTTGCTGGGGAGGATAAGGTCATAGCAACAGGCTGGTGAAGGAATCCGATGATATATTCTATTCTTACTCAGCATGACACTCAGTCACTATTGGCAAAGGAAAGCAGATTTTCATGTGCGCCATCAACTTGATAGGTCATTAAGATTAGAACATCCTCCTCCTAGACGTGCAAATTATTACGCTGCTGTGTCCTTCACCTTCGGTACTATTTCTTGTAGTAGTAGCCAATGTCAAAGAAAATCAACGCAAGTACTAGTTATACTTTCAATACTTTACCATTTGTTAGGCTACATTTTGGCACTGTTCTAGTGTACTGTCACCTGCTATATTCTCTATCGTACCGTTCTAATGCTACGGTAAGGACAAACAAGGTTTCATTTTCTTTTTTTTCAGATGCTGCAACTGCCACTGTGTAACACCACTAGTACCAACGCAATGATGACATTTCATCCGCCCAGAATTGCCAACCTTAATCGCCATTTGCCGTGCAGCCAGCCCTGTGCCTAGCCCTATTTCCAAACACAAATTACAGGTAAGATAAGCGTTTGGGGGAGGAAGTATAATGGAGTATTAGGGGAGACAAGAGACTGACACTAGTACTGGTAAAGTCCTAGGACTATTGAATTCACTTACTCTGTGAGAGGCACTTAGTTTTGAAAACATTTGGGCAATTAATTACACAACTTGAATCAAGATGCCAAGTTTCACGAAAACAAAGTTACTGTTAAACCCCCACCCACTTGCCTCAAAAGCAGTAAAAAAAAACATGTCTGCTAAGATAAAGTTTAAAGTATATTTATATCCCTGACAAAAATAATCTCCCACAAGACCCAACCCACCCCCACGCCCTAACCCCAACGAATGTCTGTGAAAAGTCCAAAAAAGTGAAAAAAACTCAACTCCCAATTCCCACCCCCCAGAAGTCTTTAAAAAAGGGGCAAGGGACAGTCTCCTCCTACTGCTGGCTGCTGCTGTTGACTTTCCGGGCCAGGTCGGAATGCTCCTTGTGGAGGGTCTCGAGCAGGGTTTTCATGTGGAGCAGCTCCTGCTCGAGGTAGGAAACCCTAAGGGAAAGGCGGTGCATCCGTTTTTTGCAACTGCTATGGGGGGCAGCTGATTTCTTTCCTGCTCGGCGGTGGCGGGTGGCTGCGGTACCCCGGCTCCATAACGCTGGAGACCTGCTGCGCTGACTGGGTGACCCAGGGAGCGCGGAGGAGGATGCAGCTCTGCCGGTAGATGTTGTTGTAGTCTGCATGTCCCCCTCCTCCTGGGCCACCAGCCGCCGATATCCAGTGACAGTGGCCTCCAGCCTCCTTTGCCGGGCCCGTCTAGCCAGCTCCTTCCGGGTTGGTTTGGAAGGAGCATCTATATGAAGAAAGAAAGACATAGTCTGTAACCAATGCTCTTTAAGATTAACACAAAATGATTCAGCAGAAAGTTGTGTCACAGTAGAACTAGCAACTTGCAATTGCAGTACATAACTATTGTGGCCAGTATCTATCTAACCTCCCACTTCTTCACCCTTGCTCTAACATTAGTGGGAGTTTAAGGAATCAATTCTACGAGCACTATGGACTCACTCCATTAGAGTCGACTATGACAGTATACACCAGTCTTATTCTTCTTCTTCTCTCTTGTTTAGCAAAATTGGTACGTTAACTTCTGCAAGCCGGCATAATGCCAGCGCATTCAACTTGCACCCGAGAAAAACAGACGCCCGCCATGATGAGTGAGACAGACTTGCGTTACTGTACCAGTCCAGTACATGCAGGTGGGGATGCTCTTACTTTTCTATTACGGGTGGCACTGAGAATACTCTGTTACAAGGGCTACTGCTTAATTAATTTAACTTTCACCCTACAGTGCCAATGAATACTAGAAAAGGAAAATGAAGAAGATAAATAATCTGATTATCTATCACTGCACATGGTATGTATTTGCTTACATATGGGATGACTTTAGGTGCTTTGCTTTTTATTGGGTGAACAGTGATACCGCCACACATGAATGACCGAGTTCTACTAAACTTATTAACAGAGGTAGTAGTTAGTGGCCATTGTAATAGCCGGATATATGCTGTGCTTGCAATACAAACTACTGCTCATATTCATGGTAGTATTCGGACAAAATTACAACTTCTTTTCCTTGCCTTTCCTACACTGGGACGGACGTGCAGGTGCGGTGTTACATTTTCTTCAAAGTAAGAAGTAACACTTAGTTCATCCAGTGACCGTCTACTCTCTCTAGATACACATATGTTATCTAAGAGTCAGATAGTACCATGATCCAGGCATCCATCCATTCAAACTATGGGGCATAATAGGATTGCGGATTTCCCGCATCCTCCGGGCCGGCGGAATCCACCGCCGGCCCGGAGGATGCGGGAAATCCGCAGCGGACTGAAAAAGACCCCCCGCCAGATTAGGATGGCTGGGGGATCGTTTTTCAGTCTGCAGCTTTTCCGCCGCGTTCGCCTTCCATCCGCGGCGGAAAAGCACTAACATGGCTGCCGGTGTCTATCAGACACCGCCAGCCATATTAGGATGTCTGGAGGAACATGCCTTTACACGGCGGCATTTCCGCCGTGCAAAGGCATACGGATTTTTGTTTGGGGGCCCGTTGCGGGCCCCCAGGGGTGAAGGGTGTTGGGGGTACCAATGGTACCCCCCTGCATTTGCCTGCACAAAGCAGCAGGCACCGCGCGGTGCCTGCCGCTTTGTGCATGCAAATGCACAACTTACATTTTTATAATTGCGGCGGGTGCTGCTTCAAGCAGCACCCGCCGCAATGATAAAAATACAGGATGTGACCGCCAGGGTGGTGGTCACATGCTAATTACCACGGAGGGACCGCCGCTGCCCCTGCGGACGGTCCCTCCTACTCTATGGTGGCGGACGGACTCAGGTCCGTCCACCATCATAATAGGCCACTAAATGTCAATCATTCTTCTTCATGTCTCTCATCTGGACAAACCTTACGTTTTCTCACGGGGAGCAGCACACTATGCAGTCTGCAACCTCAATAAGTAAGAAATATAAGAGCTTACCACTGCCCGCCACTACCGTGGCAACCCGCACAGCAGTTTGGTCCGGCACTTGCTCCGCCTCCTCCCCAGAGCTACCCTCCACCTCCGCGCTGGGCCCAGCACCAGATGTTCCACCTACAAAGTACATTTAAGAATGTTAGATGTCATAGACATACACCATTCACTAGTATTTTGTCAAGGAATGAAGAAATGTGAATACAGAAACCAATCTAATAATTTGTGACTGTCTACTCTAATCTAGTCAGTAAGGAGATTGGGGGTTCTTCAAAGTCTGATATCACTGAGGTATGTGGAAAGTCTACCTGCGCCTATTATAATTGATAAACAATGCACTATTTAGTGTCCATAGTTCTGTTTCTGCAGATTTGTCCCTGCAACAGTAGTAGAATGGATTGTCCTTTTATCCATACCAAAAGTAAAGTAGTATCTTATTCTTTCTTGGTGGTCATTCACCTTTTTATTGCTGGTAATTGTCAAAGCATAAACATTTAGAAGACTTGAAAAGACATTATGGACAATCCCAGAGGACTGCACTCAGTGCATAGAGCTATTGCTGACTAGAATGGGAGTTTCGTTTTACACCTTTTGCCAAATGTGCAATCTTAGCTACACAGACAGACTAATAAGAATAATCTAGTAATACCACAGGGAGTCATAGTCGAGGCAGGATAAGAATTTAGATACAGTCTATAAGAAGATCAAAAACGATTTAGAAAAAATTTAATGAGGAACGCTAGGAAAAAATAGGTACTCTATATTAAAATTAAAACTTACCGGGGCCAGCAAAGGAGCCCTCGCCTGACCGATCCTGGCCTTGTTCAGCTGCAGCAGCAGCCTCCTCCAATGCCCTCTTGCACCTGGAGGGAGCTGATGTACAACATGAAAGAAAGAAAGACCAGAAAACATGGATGATATTTGTCAACCAAATCAAACATTTCAAAAGAACAATAACAAAATATTTTGGCAAAATAGCAAATAGACAAGTATTCCACGGGATATATTGACCTATCTCATGTGGTCTACTACGATTTTAGTATTGCTTGATTTGCGGACCGTCGACTTGGAAAGTTATGTAACTCACTAAACAAACTAATAAAAAGGTTCGCCTAGGACTGGCAGGCAGCAGTCCGAAGCACGCGAAGTGACAGACAAAGTCCATCGTGATTGCAGATCAGCGACAACACTAAAAAGTTTCCTACTACATTAACCAGTCATTAAAATACTCAAACTATCAATCCACCACCACTATTTCTTCTTATTGCCAGGTGTACAAAGGAAGGACTGGACTTGAGTCTGTAGGGGCTGATTTAGTAGCCCCTTGCGGCTCTTTTGCTCCATTGTTGCGTGACTTTTGTGATGCAGCGGCAGAACAAAAGAGGCGCCACGGTGCGGCGTATATTAACAACGTGACGCATATGGGAGATGCATCACGTTGTCAAGCCCTGCGTCATTAGGGGGCGTTCCGGCGCATGGGAGGGCGTTCCTGCGCAGGAACGCATCCTAAAAGTGGTTGAGGGAAATCTATAAGATTTCAATCAGTCACTTTGAGGACAATGATGCGTGACACAAACCCTGTGCCTGCTTGAAGCAGACGTACGGCTTGACGCAGCATTGGGGAGATAGGGCACCCCAGAGCATTGCTGGAGCTGCGCCATCGTTGCGATGCAACTTCAGCAATGCGCCGCCTTTACGGCACAGATGCGTAACGCTTCGGTGATGTTTTGGGCCCATGGTGCTCGCATTGTAAATACGGCGCACCATGGGTGGTGGTGGCGTGGCGCACAATAACTGGCGCACCCCTGCTACTTTGCAGGGATGTGCCGGTAATTAAAAATCTGGCCCGGTGTGTCTAACATTACGCAGTTCTTTAAACTACACTCATACATAATTTCACAGGCCAATGAAATGAACACAAAAACAAATAAGCATAGTAGCAACGATACTGAGAAGGAGAGCAGTGCACCTGAAATGCACAGAAGATTTTGAAATATAATTTACCTACAATGTAATCAGCAGCATTATTGCTCTTGGTAAAACACCAAAAATTTGCAATATAATAACACACAGAGCAGGAGAAAACAGAGTAGAAAAGAAATAGCTACTACTACTCACCAAGCCCGGGGATCTCAAGGCCGAGCAGATCGCGTTCCCGGTCCAGGAGATCCGTCCAACGGTGGGTGGCCTGGTTGTAGGTGCGCCGGACCCGAGAGTGTTGGTACATGGCCCGGCACACCTTCTCCCACCGTTTCCGGCGCTCCTGGATCCCGTACCCGCTAGCGATCCTGCCACCTGCCATGATGGTCCTGGGGAGGCGGCGCTGAACATAAAAATCTAGTGCGGCCACCTCCTCCGCGCTGAAGATCTCCCGGGCTGTGACCTGCTCCCCCCTCAAACGCCTGCACGGGAGCCGGGCACGGGGTGCGGGACCCTTCCCCTTCTAAGGATGCTTCCCGGCTCCCTTTACCATGGTCTGGGCAGAAAGGAAGCTAAATAATAAAGAAGAAATAGAATAGGGAAGAAGAAAAGAAAAGAGTTTAAAAAAGTAGTTTAAAATTAACCAAAAGTAGCAGAAAACACAAAAATATAGAGCTAGAAAAATAGAGGGATAGATAATAAGTAAAATAGATTAAAAAACTTCAAACAAGCAAAGGATGGCAGAGATTCAGAGAGGATACAGAAAGCATGCCCAGAACCATAGCAATGAATGAGAAACAAGATGGCCTCGCCCGTTCAGGACCGCGTGGGTAAGTTTGCGCGAGATTTTCCTCGCGATCACACGCGAAATTGTACTAGCGAGCCGCACACTTTGCGAGATTACACATAGTGCCCGGAAACGGAAATACGTCATGCAAACAAGATGGCCGCGCCCGTGAACGACCGTGAGGGTAACTTCGCGCCGTTGCGCTACAAGCGGCTCGCTAAAACGCACAAAACCTTGCAAACTAACACGCCGCAAAAAACAAATCGCATATTCGCACAAATTCGCGGCTTCCGAATCCGATCTCGCGCGAATTCACGCCCCACGAATCCTGCGAAATTGCAGAAAAACGAGTTTTACAAAACTGAAAGCACTCAGCAGGTGCAACAGTTCAAACTCATCATTAGTAACCATTCCCTGTAGTGCTTCCTGAGGGGCCCCTCCAGAGTTCAGTTGCCTACTTGCAACTATTCTATGACCCTGCTCTGACCCTCACAGCAGGCTCATAGAATAGCTACAAGTAGGTCACAAAGGTCCTGGGAAAAAAAATTGCACTGCAACAGAAAGCAAATTACAGATAAGGAAGCAGGTGCAGACTGGAAGTTTAAATTCAGTGACACATTAATCAACTCCAAATTAATTCATGTCAGTTAAAGCAGGGCAGGTGTGCTTGTTTTCCCCCCCCCCATAATCTACAGTGATGAACCAGAGGGTGGCAGTGAATCCAGTGATGTACCAGAGGGTGGCATGGGTGAACCAGAGGGTGGCAGTGGTGAAACAGAGGGTGCTGTGAACCTGTGATGATGAACCAGACGTAGAAACAACATAGTCGCGACCGTTACGAGCCGACAAGTAAGTTCGCAATTGTGAACTGGTACAAAACCCTTGCGAACTGGCAGAAACCGTTGCGAACACAAGAAAAACCCCGCAAATTCGCGAGAGTTCGCGAATTTTGTGGATTGCGAATTCGCAAATACGCAAATTAGCGAATGCCAGATTCGCAAAATTCACCCATGCTTAAACACACGGCTCAATCGCAGATGAGCCAAGGCACAGAGAACCCACTAGTCCTGGGGTTCAGGTCAGGGGGCAAGCTCAATCAAGCCCTTGGAGAATGTTTCAAGCACAAGTCAGCAAAGTCCTCTTTAGGTCTCTTCCTCTCCTTCCTCAGTAAGGCAGACAGCAGGCCAGTCCTTCCAGCTTCTTCTTCTTCCTTCTAGTTGGGCAGAGGTTCGTTGTGGGAAACAGGATCTAGTTACTTGGGAGCAGGGCTCCTATAGGTATACTCAGTTTCTTTTGTTCTTTCAGGCCAGGGGGGCATTTGCATAGCCTATTTCAGTTTTGAAGCACTCTGTTGTGCTGTTTATGGCTTTTCCTTTCAGTGTGAGGTGCAGGCACATCGGACGCTCCGCAGGAGGTGGAGTCAGCATTGTGATGACAGGGGCAGCCAGGAGTACTCTGTTGACAGTCCTCCCTCTTCCTGGGCCAGGTGTCGGGCTGAATCATCAGTCGCTCTCCAGGAGGTGGAGCCAGCATTGAGGTGGCAGAGCACAGCCCTATTCAGAGTCCAGGGGCACTCCCACTTCCCACTAAGGTGTAATCCTTTCATTCACCACCTGTCATCTCCCAGCCCTGTCACTCACACAACCCAGACAGCAGATACACATCCTAGCAAAGGCGGGCTAAAATGGTTAGGCAAGCAAATGCTAGCTTTCTAAAAGTAGCATTTGCAAACACAGGATATTAAAATAAACTTTACTAAAAGAAGTATTTTATTATTCTGAGTTCAGGCATACTAAACTTGACTTTCTACCATGTTCCCTGATCCTGCTGGGATTATAGGGTGTAATAATTCCAGCAGCCCATCTTGGCCTAAGAGAACAGGTAGCCTTACAATAGTGAAAAATGAAATTGGCTGTAATTCACTATTAGGACATGCCACACACACCAGGGCTTTTCCTACCTTACACTTACAATGCACCCTGCCCTAGGGCCTACCATAGGGGTGACTAATATGAAGCAAAGGGAAGGTTTTGAGGCTGGCAAGTGTGTGCACTTGCCCAGCCAGCATGATAGTACCAGACTGCACACAGGGTCTGCAATGGCAGACCCGAGACACATTTTAAAAGGCTGCTTCTGTGGGTGACGCAACAAGCGCTGCAGGCCCACTAGCAGTATTGGCATTTACAAGCCCTGGCACTCCTGGTGCACTTTACTGGGGACTGACAGTAAATCCAATGAGCTAATCATGGAAATCAATCACATATACATTTTATATTGGGAGCACTTGCACTGCAGCACGGATTGGCCGTGGCGCAGTGCCCTGACACTTACAATGCACCCTGCCCTACGGCCTACCATAGGGGTGACTAATATAAAGCAAAGGGAAGGTTTTGAGGCTGGCAAGTGTGTGCACTTGCTCAGCCAGCATGACAGTACCAGACTTCACACAGGGTCTGCAATGACAGACCCTAGACCAGAGGTCTTCAAACTTTTGGATGCCGAGACCCCCCTGTCAAAATTTCCATGGGTGAGGACCCCTTCCTGAAAAAAATGTCTAGAACTTGGTACTCCTCATCACAGACAACCACAAACGCATCCAGTTCCCATGGCAAATCATTTTTACGGTGGGGAAATATTATTAAACTGTGTTTAGAAAATTAAAGCTTTGTGGGTGACTCAAGTTTGGAGTCACAGGCTTACTACACATTTCAAACCAAAAATCTCGAAAAAGGCAGGGCTGCTGGAATTATGAGGCAAGGTAGGACCCAATTATGCCACAGTTTTAAATTTGTAAAAGCCGAGCTTTAGGGGTATTTTGCAAGGTATGGTAGCTTACATGCACTTGTGCGTCCTGCAGACAATATTTGTGGTAATAGCACAGAAATTAAGAGTACAACTGTCCAACAGAATGTAAAACAGGTCAGCAAGCAGCAAAACAAAGCACACACACTGACCTGACTGGCCACCCCTGTGGGCATTGCCAGACTGCCCTATAGGAAGGGCTACTAAAATTATGAGGCAAGGGAGGACAAATTATGCAGTAGGGTAGACAAAATTGTGTGGTAAGAAAATGCAAATAATGCTATGTGATGCGCATATTTTGGGATACTACTGCTTCATTATTCTGACATTTTTTACACACGGTAACACTGGGCAAAAGTTTCACCTCATCAGTACCGGTTTATAAACAAAATACAGAAGTGAACAACATAAATATGTCTAGTCAACCTTTGTAAAGGGCCTTTCACTCTGCAGAAATATGTGTAGCCACATTAGAAGCTCACCTGGTCCTGGCCGGGAGAAGTAGGGTGCCCCTTAAAACCCAGGAGGTCTTGTGCAGAGTTAAACAGTTTTCACATATGCCTCTTTCCTCCCACCCCCTCCCATCTCTGTCAGTTAAAGCATGCCTGACCCTTTCTCTCAATACCTCCTAATCACACACAGGCCGGAAATTGTCTGTCCATGCTCTTCCCCTTCATCCAATCAATGTTATGCCCCCTCCAAGCCCCCGCCCACCCAGGCCCCCACCAAGCACACTGCCTTTCTGTCAGCTGAAGAATATAACATAACATAACATGTGTATTTGTAAAGCGCACCTATCACCCAAGCTAGGGCTCAAGGCGCTGAATAACAGATGTTTATAGTTACCCAACTCAATGGTACTCATTTTATCGACCTCAGGTGGATGAAAGGCCAAGAAGGCGCGCTGGGATTTGAACTTGTGACCATGAGGTCAAACACAGGCTCCTACAGCGGATGCAATAGCCCACTAAGCCACCAGACCCGGATTGATGGCAGCACCATTTCAAAAGGGGGCAGAGCATCTGGAGCCTGCACCACAGTCTCACTGCTCCAACCGTGCCTTGGAAAGAAAGTAAAAGGCACCCCCCAGCCCTCTGAGAGCTCGAGTCCGAGTGCACACAACACATGATGTCTTTGGTTGGTTTCTACAACATACAGTTCCCGAGATATCACACTTTAAATCCATTATTTGGATTGGAACCATAAACCAGTGTACGCTTCTCCAAATGCAATTGCCACTGAGTCATCTCAGGACAAATGCCCTATTAAATGCACACCATGCTTCCCTCACACTATATCCATTTACTTGCGGAGCATAGTGGGATTGTGACGCTCCCATGGGAAGGTTGTGTTGCGTCTGAAGGGTCACAAGGCTTCTAGCCGAATTATGGGTGCTCGTTTTCATGTATTTTCTACTCATTTCCCCTTTCCTATACATTAAGTTCTCTCCCTTTAGCACTTCCTCCATCACCCTTTTTCTTCTTCTTTCTCTGCGCCTGTTTATCTCTTTACCTCCATTTCCCCTTGTCTCTTTGCTGCTCCTTTTTTAGCTCTGTATCTAGTCTTCTGCCATCTCTCTTTCTTTGTCTAGCCATCATCCAGGCACTCATCCTCTATTTCTTTTCATCCCTACTGTGGTCATTCTCTTCCGATCTGTTCCCCTCTTCCACCCCTCCTCTCTCTTGCTTCTTCTATCGCTCTCTCACACACACACATGGCTCACACACACACACACACACACACACACACACACACACACACACACTCTCGCTCTTTCTCTCTCTCTTACACTCACTCTCTCTCTCTGGCTAAGCACGTATAAGGTTCCAAAGGTGAGACCTATTGGCTATGCCAATGCTTGTTCAGGTATTCAAAGGCTAACAGACTACTGTCTATTAAAATACATACTCTGTAAGCCTACAGTAGATGGGGGATCAAAGGCTGCCCACTTCCATCCGTGCTGCTCAGTCTTATGGGCAGCAAAGGGCATCAGTGTTAATAGAAAGTTGTGCACGGGGTGCTGGAAAAATCTAGCAGTGCAGCGTTGGCTAACCTTTTAGATCCCAGGCACTCACACAAGGTTGCCACACCACCGGATGATAACAACACTCCATATTTATGGTGCCTGAATCATCACGCTAACGTCAGTAAGCCCCCTGCAAACATTTTAATTTTTATTAAAGTTTACTTCTATAAGTAATTTGGCATCAAGCCTACTGCCAGAAGGGGACTTTATTTCATGTTGCTGTCGAAAGCAACAGGACGTCAGACAGAAAAAAACATCATCTGTTAAATGTCCCTCATCTCTCTTCGGCAGAACTCCGTACTCCAGTTTCTCTGTTTGTGACTCAGGCACTAACACTTCTCAGCGTGTCCATTTAACCTACGATCTCATCTCTAATTACTATCTCAGCCTCCTGTCAGCAACCCTGGAGTTTGGCTCCTCGCTCACGCCGCGGCTCGGCCCAAGAACTGGGTTTTTATTAATGAATGCTCTGGCTTTTACTGTATGAGCATGTCATCAAGGCAGAGTTGTGTATCCTGCTGGCCGGAGGTGCCCAATCGCTGCTCAGCCTCTAAATAAGGCACAGCCCAAACATCCATCCCAACAATGAAAAGTGGACAGGGGCAGCAAAATGCTCTGGGGCTGGTTCCAAACAAGAGGGGACATAAGTATTGCCGTGCGGTACCGGCTCGGAGGCATCCAGACAGAATCCGAGTATAAATTAAAATAAGGCCCTCAGCTTGCACCTTTACGAACCACTGCTCCAGAGTCTTACACACTCCAAAGGTGCATATGCAAAGCCCTAGTTCCCATCATTTCCTGGTGTGCAGTGCATCCTGCAGTTTCTCTGATTGGAGGACAGTCGTCAATGACGTTGTATTCTTTTCCAACGTCCTCCAATCAGAGAGGTCCGTGACATGCACTGTTCGGAATCCAAAACGAAGAGTAAACGTTTTGGATTCCAGATTCAGGCAGAAGTGCGACGGGAATGCGCGACCCCCTTTCCACGACTCCACGCCCCCCTTGGGGGTCGCGCCCCACAGATTAAAGACCCCTGCCCAAGACACATTTTAAAAGGCTGCTTCTGTGGGTGGTGCAACCAGCGCTGCAGGCCCACTAGCATTTACAAGCCCTGGCGGTCCTGGTGCACTTTACTGGGGACTAACAGTAAATCCAATGAGCCAATCATGGAAATCAATCACATATACATTATATAATGGGAGCACTTGCACTGCGGCAAGGATTGGCTGTGGCACAGTGCCCTGAGCAGCGAACACCGGCAAAAACATCTGAGGCACATCAGCAAAAAGTGGAAGGGAGACTCACGCCAAGGTGCCAGGTCTAACAAGCGGGACCTGCAGACGGCTGGCGAGTGAACACTAAGCACTCTCTCACAAAACCAACCTATTCTAAACTCTCTCCAGCAGGACCTGCAGACGGCTGGCGAGTGAACACTAAGCACTCTCTCACAAACCCAACCTATTATAGACTCTCTCCAGCAGGACCTGCAGACGGCGTGTGAGAGAACACTAAACACTCTCTCACAAACCCAACCTATTCTAGACTCTCTCCAGCAGGACCTGCAGACGGCTGGCGAGTGAACACTAAGCATTCTCCCACAAACCCAACCTATTCTAGACTCTCTCTAGCAGGACCTGCAGACGGCTGGCGAGTGAACACTGAGCACTCTCTCACAAACCCAACCTATTCTAGACTCTCTCTAGCAGGACCTGCAGACGGCTGGCGAGTGAACACTAAGCACTCTCTCACAAACCCAACCTATTCTAGACTCTCTCCATCAGGACTTGCAGACGGCTGGCGAGTGAACACTAAGCACTCTCTCACAAACCCAACCTATTCTAGACTCTCTCCAGCAGGACCTGCAGACGGCTGGCGAGTGAACACTAAGCACTCTCTCACAAACCCAACCCATTCTAAGCTCTCTCCAGCAGGACCTGCAGACGGTTGGCGAGTGAACACTAAGCACTCTCTCACAAACCCAACCTATTCTAGACTCTCCAGCAGGACCTGCAGACGGCTGGCGAGTGAACACTAAGCACTCTCTCACAAACCCAACCTATACTAGACTCTCTCCAGCAGGACCTGCAGACGGCTGGCGAGTGAACACTAAGCACTCTCTCACAAACCCAACCTATTCTAGACTCTCTCCAGCAGGACCTGCAGACGGCTGGCGAGTGAACACTAAGCACTCTCTCACAAACCCACCCTATTCTAGACTCTCTCTAGCAGGACCTGCAGACGGCTGGCGAGTGAACACTAAGCACTCTCTCACAAACCCAACCTATTCTAAACTCTCTCCAGCAGGACCTGCAGACGGCTGGCGAGTGAACACTAAGCACTCTCTCACAAACCCAACCTATTCTAGACTCTCTCCAGCAGGACTTGCACACGGCTAGCGAGTGAACACTAAGCACTCTCTCACAAACCCAACCTATTCTAAACTCTCTCCAGCAGGACCTGCAGACGACTGGCGAGGGAACACTAAGCACTCTCTCACAAACCCAACCTATTTTACACTCTCTCCAGCAGGACCTGCAGACGGCTGGCGAGTGAACACTAAGCAATCTCTCACAAACCCAACCTATTCTAGACTCTCTCCAGCAGGACTTGCACACGGCTAGCGAGTGAACACTAAGCACTCTCTCACAAACCCAACCTATTCTAAACTCTCTCCAGCAGGACCTGCAGACGACTGGCGAGGGAACACTAAGCACTCTCTCACAAACCCAACCTATTTTACACTCTCTCCAGCAGGACCTGCAGACGGCTGGTGAGTGAACACTAAGCACTCTCTCACAAACCCAACCTATTCTAGACTCTCTCCACCAGGACCTGCAGACGGCTGGTGAGTGAACACTAAGCACTCTCTCACAAACCCAACCTATTCTAGACTCTCTCCAGCAGGACCTGCAGACGGCTGGCGAGTGAACACTAAGCACTCTCTCACAAACCCAACCTATTCTAGACTCTCCAGCAGGACCTGCAGACGGCTGGCGAGTGAACACTAAGCACTCTCTCACAAACCCAACCTATACTAGACTCTCTCCAGCAGGACCTGCAGACGGCTGGCGAGTGAACACTAAGCACTCTCTCACAAACCCAACCTATTCTAGACTCTCTCCAGCAGGACCTGCAGACGGCTGGCGAGTGAACACTAAGCACTCTCTCACAAACCCACCCTATTCTAGACTCTCTCTAGCAGGACCTGCAGACGGCTGGCGAGTGAACACTAAGCACTCTCTCACAAACCCAACCTATTCTAAACTCTCTCCAGCAGGAGCTGCAGACGGCTGGCGAGTGAACACTAAGCACTCTCTCACAAACCCAACCTATTCTAGACCCTCTCCACCAGGACCTGCAGACGACTGGCGAGTGAACACTAAGCACTCTCTCACAAACCCAACCTATTCTAAACTCTCTCCAGCAGGACCTGCAGACGACTGGCGAGGGAACACTAAGCACTCTCTCACAAACCCAACCTATTCTAGACCCTCTCCACCAGGACCTGCAGACGACTGGCGAGTGAACACTAAGCAATCTCTCACAAACCCAACCTATTCTAAACTCTCTCCAGCAGGACCTGCAGACGACTGGCGAGTGAACACTAAGCACTCTCTCACAAACCCAACCTATTCTAAGCTCTCTCCACCAGGACCTGCAGACGACTGGCGAGTGAACACTAAGCACTCTCTCACAAACCCAACCTATTCTAAACTCTCTCCAGCAGGACCTGCAGACGACTGGCGAGGGAACACTAAGCACTCTCTCACAAACCCAACCTATTTTACACTCTCTCCAGCAGGACCTGCAGACGGCTGGCGAGTGAACACTAAGCAATCTCTCACAAACCCAACCTATTTTACACTCTCTCCAGCAGGACCTGCAGACGGCTGGCGAGTGAACACTAAGCAATCTCTCACAAACCCAACCTATTCTGAACTTTACAGCAGGACCTGCAGTTGGCTGGTGAGTGAACACTAAGCACTCTCTCACAAACCCAACCTATTCTAGACTCTCTCCACCAGGACCTGCAGACGGCTTGCGAGTGAACACTAAGCACTCACTCACAAACCCAACATATTCTAGACTCTCCAACAGGACCTGCAGACGGCTGGCAAGTGAACACTAAGCACTCTCTCACAAACCCAACCTATTCTAGACTCTCTCCAGCAGGACCTGCAGACGGCTGGTGAGTGAACACTAAGCACTCTCTCACAAACCCAACCTATTCTAGACTCTCTCCATCAGGACCTGCAGACGGCTTGTGAGTGAACACTAAGCACTCTCTCACAAACCCAACCTATTCTATACTCGCTCCAGCAGGACCTGCAGACGGCTGGCGAGTGAACACTAAGCACTCTCTCACAAACCCAACCAATTCTAGACTCTCTCCAGCCGGACCTACAGACGGCTGGTGAGTAAACACTAAGCACTCTCACAAACCCAACCTATTCTGAACTCTTTCCAGCAGGCTGGCGAGTGAACACTAAGCACTCTCACAAACCCAACCTATTCTAGACTCTCTCCAGCAGGACCTGCAGACAGCTGGCGAATGAACACAAAGCACTCTCACAAACCCAACCTATTCTAAACTCTCTCCAGCAGGACCTGCCGACGGCTGGCGAGTGAACACTAAGCACTCTCTCACCAACCCAACCTATTCTAACCTCTCTCAAGCAGGACCTTCAGGCGACTGGCGAGTGAACACTAAGCACTCTCTCACAACCCCAACCTATTCTAGACTCTCACCAGCAGGACCTGCAGACGGCTGGCGAGTGAACACTAAGCACTCTCTCACAAACCCAACCTATTCTAGACTCTCTCCAGCAGGACCTGCAGACGGCTGGCGAGTGAACACTAAGCACTCTCTCACCAACCCAACCTATTCTAACCTCTCTCCAGCAGGACCTTCAGGCGACTGGCGAGTGAACACTAAGCACTCTCTCACAAACCCAACCTATTCTAGACTCTCTCCAGCAGGACCTGCAGACGGCTGGCGAGGGAACACTAAGCACTCTCTCACAAACCCAACCTATTCTAGACTCTCACCAGCAGGACCTGCAGACGGCTGGCGAGTGAACACTAAGCACTCTCTCACAAACCCAACCTATTCTAGACTCTCTCCAGCAGGACCTGCAGACGGCGTGTGAGAGAACACTAAACACTCTCTCACAAACCCAACCTATTCTAGACTCTCTCCAGCAGGACCTGCAGTCGGCTGGCGAGTGAACACTAAGCACTCTCTCACAAACCCAACCTATTCTAGACTCTCTCCATCAGGACCTGCAGACGGCTGGCGAGTGAACACTAAGCACTCTCACAAACCCAACCTATTCTAGACTCTCTCCAGCAGGACTTGCACACGGCTAGCGAGTGAACACTAAGCACTCTCTCACAAATCCAACCTATTCTTAACTCTCTCCAGAAGGACCTGCACACGGCTGGCGAGTGAACACTAAGTACTCTCTCACAAACCCAACCTATTCTAGACTCTCTCCAGCAGGACCTGCAGACAGCTGGCGAATGAACACAAAGCACTCTCTCACAAACCCAACCTATTCTAGACTCTCTCCAGCAGGACCTGCAGACGGCTGGCGAGTGAACACAAAGCACTCTCACAAACCCAACCTATTCTAAACTCTCTCCAGCAGGACCTGCACACGGCTGGCGAGTGAACACTAAGTACTCTCTCACAAACCCAACCTATTCTAGACTCTCTCCAGCAGGACCTGCAGACAGCTGGCGAATGAACACAAAGCACTCTCTCACAAACCCAACCTATTCTAGACTCTCTCCAGCAGGACCTGCAGACGGCTGGCGAGTGAACACAAAGCACTCTCACAAACCCAACCTATTCTAAACTCTCTCCAGCAGGACCTGCAGACGGCTGGCGAGTGAACACTAAGCACTCTCTCACCAACCCAACCTATTCTAACCTCTCTCCAGCAGGACCTTCAGGCGACTGGCGAGTGAACACTAAGCACTCTCTCACAAACCCAACCTATTCTAGACTCTCTCCAGCAGGACCTGCAGACGGCTGGCGAGGGAACACTAAGCACTCTCTCACAAACCCAACCTATTCTAGACTCTCACCAGCAGGACCTGCAGACGGCTGGCGAGTGAACACTAAGCACTCTCTCACAAACCCAACCTATTCTAGACTCTCTCCAGCAGGACCTGCAGACGGCGTGTGAGAGAACACTAAACACTCTCTCACAAACCCAACCTATTCTAGACTCTCTCCAGCAGGACCTGCAGTCGGCTGGCGAGTGAACACTAAGCACTCTCTCACAAACCCAACCTATTCTAGACTCTCTCCATCAGGACCTGCAGACGGCTGGCGAGTGAACACTAAGCACTCTCACAAACCCAACCTATTCTAGACTCTCTCCAGCAGGACCTGCAGACAGCTGGCGAATGAACACAAAGCACTCTCTCACAAACCCAACCTATTCTAGACTCTCTCCAGCAGGACCTGCAGACGGCTGGCGAGTGAACACTAAGCACGCTCTCACCAACCCAACCTATTCTAGACTCTCTCCAGCAGGACCTGCAGACGGCTGGCGAGTGAACACTAAGCACGCTCTCACAACCCCAACCTATTCTAGACTCTCTCCAGCAGGACCTTCAGGCGACTGGCGAGTGAACACTAAGCACTCTCTCACAACCCCAACCTATTCTAGACTCTCTCCAGCAGGACCTTCAGGCGACTGGCGAGTGAACACTAAGCACTCTCTCACAAACCCAACCTATTCTAGACTCTCACCAGCAGGACCTGCAGACGGCTGGCGAGTGAACACTAAGCACTCTCTCACAACCCCAACCCATTCTAAGCTCTCTCCAGCAGGACCTGCAGACGGCTGGCGAGTGAACACTAAGCACTCTCTCACAAACCCAACCTATTCTAGACTCTCTCCAGCAGGACCTGCAGACGGCTGGCGAGGGAACACTAAGCACTCTCTCACAAACCCAACCTATTCTAGACTCTCACCAGCAGGACCTGCAGACGGCTGGCGAGTGAACACTAAGCACTCTCTCACAAACCTAACCTATTCTAGACTCTCTCCAGCAGGACCTGCAGTCGGCTGGCGAGTGAACACTAAGCACTCTATCACAAACCCAACCTATTCTAGACTCTCTCCATCAGGACCTGCAGACGGCTGGCGAGTGAACACTAAGCACTCTCTCACAAACCCAACCTATTCTAGACTCTCTCCATCAGGACCTGCAGACGGCTGGTGAGTGAACACTAAGCACTCTCTGACAAACTCAACCTATTCTATTCTCTACAGCAATACCTGTAGAAGACTTGTAAGCGAACAACAGACACTCCCTCTGTCAACTCCAACTTATTCCAACCCTTTTCATCAACACCTGTAGAAGACGGGTGGGTGAACACTTCCGGCAAATGAAACAAAACTAGGGCTGCTGATTGACCCCGATCGCAGGCCCAGAGTGACAGATTCACAAAGGCTAGTTCGATCCCATGTGTGGGCAGAAACTTCACCGGTTCTTGTCCAGAAATGCTTAGTGTTCATAGGAGACAGGCAGCCCTTGTTCTGGAAGAGCATGTGTATTGAGTGCTTATGACCCTTGGCCCTCTTACAGTAATTTATTGACAGTACATGTAGCACTAGTACAGCGGCTGGTGTCAAACTCTTGAAGGGGGAAGAGTCAAGTTACCTAAACCACTGCTGTTAGAGCTGACGCTAGGAAACCAACCAACCTTCAAGTAACTTGGTTTCCGCTGGTTCTTTTGGTACGGCACCGCCATATTTTGTACATTGTGTTTTTATTTAAATATTTTTTCAATTAAAAAAAAATATTTATAAAATACTTTATACAATTGACACCAAAATATTAGCACCCAAAAAAAATAAACTTCAAAAGTTTAGAACATGTTAGAATTCAAATTTATTTTTTGAAATAATATTTATCTTTCTATACTTGTTTTATTAAAATTCATTTTTAACCAACATTCTTAAATTACTCCCCACCCTTACCCTCTATAAACCCAACATCCTGCTCCTAACTTTTTACATAAAATTAAAACAATATATTAAAAAAATTGAATAAATATTTTTAGATTACTCCCCACCCTTATCCCCCATTAACCAAACATCCTGCTCCTAAGATTTTACATACATTTGTTACTGGAATTGTTATATGGCCACGAGTTAACCATTCTATGGACGGTGACTCTGCCACAGTGAAAGGTAATTGGTGTAATTTCTCAATGTGCAGCATTGCAGGGTCCCAGGCTCGTCAGCCAGCTGCTCAAGGGAGCTTTAACATTTAACACCTGCGCGCCTGTGTAGTACTTGACCTGGTGATATTTGGCAGCCACCCGCAACCCCAGAAGAAGGCCTAATCCCTGCTGATGAAGGGTAAATACCCCGAAACACGTGTACAGGGATGGCGAAGAGAGCAAAGATAGCAGGGAATTCAAAAGAAGAAGCATCGTGGAACACGAACTACATTGACCACAGTTCTTAGGGGCGATCCCGCTGGTGTGTGAGTAGTGTGCAACCCCATTCGGAATTGCAGTTTAATTGCAAAGCTGACTGATATGCTCATATATTCATTGAAATGCAGATATATTCATTGAAATACAGATCAATTCATTGAAATACAGATATATTCTTTGAAATACAGACTGTCCAGCTGCTCCTCCCTCCCACAAACAAACTCTAGACTTAGCCCGCGAGCCAAGGAGCTGTGACCGTCCTGACCTGGTCAGAACTGTCGCTCCACTCGCAGATCGTCCCTCCCTGCCTGTTGCTGCCTGGTATCGTGGTATCTCGTTGCTGCCTAGTATCGTTCACTGTGGGGTATCTCGTTGCTGCCTGGTATCGTTCACTGTTATTAGTCAATAATTGTGCCAGCCATTTGCGCCATTGATTTAATTTGTGCCAGCGACCTGCATTTTGTTGTGCCCTTAGCCCGTCCCTGCCGCTGCTCCCTCACGGCCCCACCCCTACTCCCTCCAGCTTCTTCCGACCCTCCACCCTCGCCACCCCACTCCCGCCTCCCAGCTGCTCCTCCCTCGCTCCGCCCCCTCCACTCTCCACTTATGGCAGAGTCGCGTACGTGCAGCGTTCACGTGCAGCGGGCGCACCCCATGCACGCCGAAGGTGCGCCAAAGGTAAGCCCATCTACGCCCGTCCACGCCTGGACCGCGCCCAGCGCCAGACCCCCTGGCCCCCGCAAAAGCCACCGTTCCTGCCTAATCAATCAATCAATCAATCAGTGACACTTATAAAGCGCGCTACATACCCGTAGGGTCTCAAGGCGGCGGGGGGGGGAGGGGGTGCCGCTACTGCTCGAACAGCCAGGTCTTCAGCTTCTTCCTGAAGGAGAGGTGGTCTTGGGTCAGGCGCAGGTCGGTCGGGAGGGAGTTCCAGGTCTTGGCGGCCAGGTAGGAGAAGGACCTTCCTCCTGTAGTCGCTCTTCGGATGTGGGGGACGGCGGCGAGGGCGTGGTTGGCTGATCGGAGGTGGCGTTTGGGAGCGTAGAAGTTGACTCGGCTGTTGAGGTAGCTTGGGCCTTGGTCGTGAAGGGCTTTGTGTGCGTGGGTGAGGAGGCGGAAGGTGATTCTCTTGTTGACGGGGAGCCAGTGAAGGTCTCTCAGATGTCCGGAGATGTGGCTGGTTCGTGGGATGTCGAGGATGAGTCTGGCTGAGGCATTTTGGATCCGCTGGAGTCTCTTCTGGAGCTTGGCGGTGGTACCGGCGTAGAGGGCGTTGCTGTAGTCCAGTCGGCTGGTGACGAGGGCCTGGGTGACGGTCTTCCTGGTCTCTGTGGGGATCCACCAGAAGATCTTCCGTAGCATGCGTAGGATGTTGAAGCACGCCGAGGAGACGTTGTTGACTTGCCTGGTCATGGAGAGGGAGGAGTCCAGGATGAAGCCCAGGTTTCGTGCATGGTCTGTCGGTTTGGGTGCGGTGCCCAGGGCGGTAGGCCACCAGGAGTCGTCCCAGGCGGAGGGTGAGGAGCCCAGGATGAGGACCTCCGTCTTGTCCGAGTTCCGTTTCAGGCGGCTGGTCGTCATCCACTCGGCTACCTCTTTCATCCCTTCGTGCAGGTTGGCTCTGGCGGCGGCGGGGTCGTTGGTCAGGGAGAGGATCAGCTGGGTGTCGTCGGCGTAGGAGATTATGCTGAGGTTGTGTTTGCGTACAATGGCCGCGAGGGGGCTCATGTAGACGTTGAAGAGGGTGGGGCTCAGAGATGATCCTTGGGGGACGCCGCAGATGACTTCGGAGGCCTCTGACTTGTATGGTGGTAGGCGGACTCTCTGTGTTCTTCCGTCGAGGAAGGAGATGATCCATTCCAGCGCCTTGTCCTGGATTCCGATGTTGCTGAGGCGCCGTACTAGGGTGCGGTGGCAGACCGTGTCGAATGCCGCGGAGAGGTCTAGGAGGATGAGGGCCGCTGTTTCCCCATTGTCCATCAGGGCTCGGATGTCATCGGTGGCGGCGATGAGGGCGGTCTCGGTGCTGTGGTTGGCTCGGAAGCCGGACTGTGAGGGGTTGAGGGATCCGTTCGTCTCGAGGAAGGCGGCCATCTGCTTGTTGACGGTCTTCTCGATGACTTTGGCTGGAAACGGGAGAAGCGAGATGGGGCGGTAATTCTTGAGGTCGGTGGGGTCCGCTGTTGGTTTCTTGAGTAGGGCGCTGAGTTCGGCGTGTTTCCAGCTCTCAGGGAAGATGGTGGTATCGAAGGATGTGTTGATGATGTCTCGCAGGTGGGGTGGGATGACAGCGTCGGCCTTGTTGAAGACGTGGTGAGGGCAGGGGTCGGTCGGTGATCCGGAGTGGATGGAGTTCATCGTGCGGATGGTGTCTTCGGTGCTGATCGGGGTCCAGGCGTGGAGGGTGGTGGTGGGGGGTGGTTGTTCGGTCATGGTGTGCGTTGGTTGGTTGTTGAAGCTGCTGTGTATGTCCGTGATCTTGTTGTGGAAGTATGAAGCGAGGGAGTTGCAGAGGTCTTGCGATGGGGTGATGTCGTTGTTTCCTGCGCTGGGGTTGGAAAGCTCTTTCACGATGTTGAAGAGTTCCTTGCAGTTGTGTGCGTTGTTGTCCAACCGGTCTTTGAATGCTGTTTTCTTGGCGGCGCGGATCAGCTGGTGGTGTTTCCGGGTGGCAAGTTTGTAGGAGGTCCTGTTGTCCGGTGTCGGTTCCCTTTTCCAGACTTTCTCGAGAGCTCGGCATTTCTTCTTGGAGCTCTTGAGTTCGTCGGTGAACCATGGGGCCTTCTTGCTGCCGGGTCTGCTAGGCGGGGTCCTCAGCGGGGCGAGTTCGTCCGCGCAGTTGCTGATCCACTTCGTGAGGTTGTCGGCGGCCTGGCTGGGGTTCGCTGAGCTGGCAGGAGGGTGCTGGCTCAAGGAGGTGGCGAGCTGGTCTGCTGTGATCTTGTTCCAGCTTCTGCGGGCGGCCTGTTGCTGTTGCTGGTGGGTCGTCGTTCTCTTGAAGGTGAAGTGGACGCATCTGTGGTCCGTCCATTGAAGCTCTGTGGCGTGGCTGAAGTCGATGTCTGTGCTGGATGAGAAGACGGCGTCGAGTGTGTGTCCAGCGAGGTGGGTGGGGGTGGACACCAGTTGCTTGAGTCCCAGGTTGGCGAGGTTGTCGAGCAGGGTGCTGGTGTTGCGGTCGTTGTTGTTCTCTAGATGGAAGTTGAGGTCTCCCAGGAGGATGTAGTCAGCGGAGGGGAGGGCATGCGGGCTGACGAAGTCGGCGATGTCCTCGCTGAATTGTGTGCGTGGTCCCGGGGGTCGGTAGATCAGGGTGCCTCTGAGGGTGGTGTTCGGGTTGGTGTGGATCTGGAAATGCAGGTGTTCGGCGCTGGTCAGGGTGTTGTCGGTGCTGGTCGTGAGACGGATGGTGCTCCTGTGGATGATGGCGATGCCTCCTCCCATCTGGTTGGCGTTGCGGTCCCTCCGGACGATCTTGTAGCCCTCTGGGATAGCGATGGCGATGTCGGGAGCTGAAGAGGCGTTCATCCAGGTCTCCGTGAGGAAGGCAACGTCGGGGCTGTGGCGTCTAGGAGGTTCCAGAGTTCGATGGCGTGTCTGTGGACGGAGCGGGTGTTGAGCAGGATGCACTTGAGGTGGGTGCTGCTGGTGTTCGACTTGGCGGGTGCTGGTGCGGGGCTGGTCCGGATGCAGGAGAACTTGCAGGCGTGGCAGCTGAAAGGTCCGTGGGTACGCCTAACATACGACGACGCATCCCTCACTGCCCTCAACACTGGCAGACTCCCCGACTGCCACCGAGCCGCACCAGGATGTACCCATGGACCCTTCACCTGCCAATCCTGCAAGTTCTGCTGCGCCAGGACACACACTACAACCAATAACGCCAAACAGAGCTCAAACAACAACCACCTGAAGTGCATCCTGCTCAGCACCCGCTCGATCCACAAACACGCCATTGAACTATGGAACCTACTCGACACCACAACTCCGGACGTCGCCTTCTTCACGGAAACCTGGATGAACGCCTCATCAGCGCCCGACATCGCCATAGCCATCGCGGACGGATACAAGATAATCCGAAGAGACAGCATCAACAAAACAGGAGGAGTCATCGCCATCGTCCACAAGAACACCATCCGCATCACGACCAACCCCGACGACACCCTCATAGCCGCCAAACATCTCCACTTCCAGATACACCCCGACCCCAAGACCACTCTCAGAGGCACCCTCATCTAAAGACCCCTAGGACCCCGCACAAAATTCAGCGAAGACATCGCTGACTTCGTCAGCCCCCACGCCCTCCCCTCTGATGACTATATTCTCCTTGGGGACCTCAACTTCCACCTGGAGAATAACAACAACAACAACACCGCCACCCTGCATGGACAACCTCGCCAATCTCGGACTCAAACAACTAGTGAACACCCCCACCCACTATGCCGGACACACACTTGACCCAATCTTCTCCTCCAGCAAGCACATCTCACGCCATGGGTCTCCACTGGACAGAGCACAGCTGCGTCCACTTCAGCTTCAGAAAGACCACGACCCACCACCACCCGCAACAAGTTCCTCGCAGAAGCTGGAACAAAATTACCACCGACCAGCTCACCACATCTCTGAAAAAAACCCTCCCGCCAGACCAACGTACCCAAATCAAGTAGCCATCAGTCTCGCACAATGGATCACCCACTGCGCTGATGAACAAGCACCCTTGAAAAACCCTCACAACAAGCCAGGAAGCAAAAAAGCCTCTTGGTTCAACGATGACCTCAAGTACTCCAAAAAGAACTGCCGCACCCTCGAGAAAGCCTGGCGAAGAAACCCAACCACAGACAACATGACCGCCCTCAAGAACGCCACCCGCAAACACCACCAGCTGATCCGCACCACCAAAAAAAATCAGCATTCAAGGATCGACTAGACAACAACGCCCACAACAGCAAGGAACTCTTCAGCATTGTCAAAGAGCTCACCAATCCCAGTGCTGGCAACAATGACATCTCTCCCTCTCAAGACCTCTGCGACTCCCTATCCTCATTCTTCCACAGCAAGATCGCTGACATACATAATAGCTTCGGTGACCTGACCACTCCCCCAACCACAGAAGCAAAGCCCCCCACCACCACCCTTCGCGCCTGGACCCCGATCAGCACCGAAGACACCACCCGAACGATGAACTCCATCCACTCCGGATCACCAACCGACCCATGCCCCCATCACATCTTCAACAAAGCTGACTCCATCATCGCCCCCCAACTCCGGGACATCATCAACTGCTCCTTCAACACCGCTACCTTCCCGGAATGGTGGGAACATGCCGAACTCAGTGCCCTCCTTAAGAACCCTACAGCAGACCCCACCGAGCTTAAGAACTACCGCCCCATCTCGCTTCTCCCATTCCCCGCCAAAGTCATAGAGAAGACCGTCAACAGTCAGCTCGCCGCCTTCCTTGAGTCTAACAATTCCCTCGACCCCACAGTCCGGTTTCCGAACTAACCACAACACCGAGACCGCTCTCATTGCAGCCACAGACGATATCCGGACACTGCTCGACAACGGGGAAACAGTGGCCCTCATCCTCATCCTCCTAGACCTCTCCGCAGCGTTCGATACAGTCTGCTACCGCACCCTTGTACAACGCCTCAGGAACGTCGGGATACAAGATAAGGCCTTGGATTGGATCATCTCGTTCCTCGCCGGAAGAACCCAAAGAGTCCGCCTCCCCCTTTCAGATCAGAGGCCACCGAAGTCAATTGCGGCGTACCACAAGGATCATCGCTCAGCCCCACCCTCTTCAACATCAACATGAGTCCCCTCGCACCCATCGCACACCAACACAACCTCAACATCATCTCCTATGCAGACGGCACCCAGCTGATCCTCTCCCTCACCAAAGACCCAACCACCGCCAAAACCAACCTATGGATGAAAGACGCAGCCGAGTGGATGAAGAACAGCCATCTAAAACTGAACTCAGACAAGATGGAAGTCCTCATTCTAGGATCATCCCCCTCGGCCTGGGACGACTCAATCAATCAATCAATCAGACCACTTGTATAGCGCGCTACTCACCCGGAAGGGTCTCAAGGCGCTTGGGGGAGGGGGGCCGCTACTGCTCGAACAGCCAGGTCTTAAGTTGTCTCCTGAAGGCGAGGTGGTCCTGGGTCAGCCGAAGGTGGATGAGGAGGGAGTTCCATGTATTGGCCGCCAGGTAGAAGGATCTGCCTCCGGCGGTGGCTCTTCGGATGCGTGGTACGGCGGCGAGGGCAAGGCTAGCGGATCGTAGCTGGCGGGTGGGCGTGTGGAAGGTCAGGCGGTCGTTGAGGTACTTGGGGCCCAGGTTGTGGAGAGACTTGTGTGCGTGGGTGAGGAGTCTGAACGTGATCCTCTTGTTGACGGGGAGGCAGTGCAGGTTGCTCAGGTGGCTGGAGATGTAGCTGCGTCGAGGGATGTCCAGGATGAGTCAGGCGGAGGCGTTCTGAATTTGTTGCAGTATTTTCTGTAGCTTGGCTGTGGTTCCGGCATAGAGGGTGTTTCCGTAGTCCAGCGGGCTAGTGACGAGGGCCTGGGTGACCGTCTTCCTGGTTTCGATCGGGATCCATCGGAAGATCTTGCGGAGCATGCGGAGGGTGTGGAAGCATGAAGAGGAGACGGCGTTGACTTGTCTGGTCATCGAGAGGGAGGAGTCCAGGATGAAGCTCAGGTGATCACTACTCCTGAGGCACAGCCGGGAGCGCTTTTTAGAAACTTGTAACTTGTTGATTTTAAAAACTTGTGTGGTGTATACTGTGTCACTGCCCCCCCCCCCATTCCTTCACTCGATCGTGCCTTTGTTGGGCTGATCGCCTCTCTTTGCCCCACGCAGCAGAGCTAATCGCTGCAGCGGGAACGCCCAGATTCGCCGCCAACAGCCAGTGAGCCGGTCCTGTGGCCACGCCCACTCGCTCGAGGCCACGCCCTCTTTGTCTTCTTAAACAGAGCTGATCACGAGCTCTGGTCAGATCACTACTCCTGAGGCACAGCCGGGAGCGCTTTTTAGAAACGTGTAACTTGTTGATTTTAAAAACTTGTGTGGTGTATACTGTGTCACTGCCCCCCCCCCCCTTCCTTCACTCGATCGTGCCTTTGTTGGGCTGATCGCCTCTCTTTGCCCCACGCAGCAGAGCTAATCGCTGCAGCGGGAACGCCCAGATTCGCCGCCAACAGCCAGTGAGCCGGTCCTGTGGCCACGCCCACTCGCTCGAGGCCACGCCCTCTTTGCCTTCTTAAACAGAGCTGATCACGAGCTCTGGTCAGATCACTACTCCTGAGGCACAGCCGGGAGCGCTTTTTAGAAACTTGTAACTTGTTGATTTTAAAAACTTGTGTGGTGAATACTGTGCCACTGCCCCCCCCCCCCTTCCTTCACTCGATCGTGCCTTTGTTGGGCTGATCGCCTCTCTTTGCCCCACGCAGCAGAGCTAATCGCTGCAGCGGGAACGCCCAGATTCGCCGCCAACAGCCAGTGAGCCGGTCCTGTGGCCACGCCCACTCGCTCGAGGCCACGCCCTCTTTCCCTACTTAAACATGTGCATCTCACGTACGCGCAGCGGACGGGCGCAGCGGGCGTGCCGTCAGCGCGCCGAAGGCACGCCAATGGCAAGCCCATCTGGGCCCGTCTGGGCCTGTCCGGGCCCGGACGGACCCAGGCTCAGGGACTCTGCCAGATCCACCTCCCAGTCGTCTGATGTACCCAGCAGACACGCTTCTGGAGCTCCGACCTGAAAAAAACCTAGGCTGTCGGTACATTCACGATGCAGGTAAACCCTTCACAAGCTGCACGCGTTGCTACCCAACCACTCAGACCACAGCCAACCCCAGCCTACAGCTGGGTCTTCTCAACTGTCGTTCCCTCCCCAAGCATGCACTTGAAATCAATGAGATGATCCAAGACCAAGGCTTGGATGCATTATTTCTCACAGAAACCTGGCTTTCTGACAGCACCGATGCGGATGCTGTCTCCGCCCTTCCCCCAGGCTACCTCATCCAAACCCTCCATAGACCAAGAGGAAGAGGAGGCGGGTTGGCCATAATCTACCGGGAACATCTCACCTGCAGAACCAGTGACGCCCAAATTGATGACTCCGAAAGTTGTCACTTTTCCCTTCAATCCTCTCCGATGCACTCCCTTTCGGGACTCCTGATCTACCGGCCCCCAGGTACTCTTGGGAAATTTCTCAATGTCGTCACCGAAACGGCTTCTCAACTAGCCGCCTCCGTTTCCAACTTTCTCATCGTTGGCGACCTGAACCTCCACTTTACAGATCCCACTGACCGGTCTGCCTCTGACCTACTAGCGGACCTTTTGTCACTTAATATCAGGTTGGTCAATAACGAGCCCACCCACGATAAGGGACACCTGTTAGATCCCGTCCTCACTAATGCCAATATCACCACCAGTCCACCTTTGCCACTGCCATGGACTGATCACCTTTTAGTCCCCATTTCATGGGAGGCCCCTACTGTTACCACCCAGCCTGCGAAAATCAAAGTCACCGACAGACGATGGCATAAACTCATACCATCAGAATGGTCGGACATCCTCTCCAATACTACCCCAGCGCTTTCCTCCGACGCCATAACGGCCGATGAACAGTTTCGCTCCTGGATCACTTCCTCTCTGGACACCCTTATCCCCAAAACCGCCACCCTCAGACACAACAAACGTATACCCTCAGCCCCATGGTATACTCCAAAGCTCAAGTCGCTACGGCAGGACTGTAAAAGAGCTGAACGATCATGGAGGAAGGAGAAATCCAACGCTAATAAGGACGCCTACTCCATCTCCTTATCAGCTTACAAATCTTTGATCGACAAGACAAAAAGTCGATTCTTTCAGGAACGAATCGAAAAAGCCGCCTGTTCAAGCAAAGAAACCTATACCATCCTGAAAGAACTTCTTAAGGTCCCCGACCCGCACCTAGAAACCCCCCAGATCCAAAGGCAGACCAGGAAAAATGTCACCAGCTAGCCAGCTTCTTTCAAGAAAAAATCCCAAAAATTCTTGACTCCATCCCTTCGACTAATCCGAGCGAGACTGACGATCCCCCCGACACTTCGATCGCCCCGCGCCTATCTTCCTGGGGACAAATAACCAACGAAGAAGTTGAGAACACGCTCAAATCCATCAAAAGCGGATCTCCTAGGGACCCTGCACCGCTACGGACCCTCAAGGAAGTCACCCCCATCATCATCCCCCCCCTTACCCATCTGATTAACGCTTCTTTTCAACAGGGAGTCGTCCCCCCTAGTTGGAAAGCGGCAGTCGTTAAGGCGCTGCTAAAAAAAACCTCCTTGGACCCAGCAGAACTGGCCAACTACCGACCAATATCCCTCCTCCCCGGGACCAGCAAGGTCGCCGAGAAACTGGTGAATAAGAAACTCTCCCAGTTTCTTGAATCCAATAATCTGCTAAAAAATTTGCAGACAGGTTTCCGCCCAGGACAGGGCACCGACATCGCCCTCCTGGCAGCAGTGGAGGAGGCCAGAGCGCTCTTGGACGAGGGAGGATCAGTGGCAGTGATCCTCCTCGACCTGAGCGCGGCCTTCGACACCGTCAACCACCAACTCCTGGTCAAACGGCTCAAGAAGGTAGGAGTAGAAGGCACCGCTCTATCCTGGCTTTCCTCCTTTCTGGCCCAACGCTCCTTCCAGATCTGGGAGAATAACACCCGCTCCTCCGACACACCCCTCCAATGTGGCGTGCCTCAGGGCTGCTCCCTGAGCCCCACATTGTTTAACATCTATATGTCCCCATTGGAGGAGGTCGTCACCCCGTTCGGAGTGAGCATTGTCAGTTATGCGGATGACACACAACTAGTTGTCTCCCTTTCCCACCCTAGTCAACAGCCTGCGGACCTATTCAACTGCTTGACGCAGATCCAAGGGTGGATGAATAACTCAGCCTTAAAGCTGAATGGTTCTAAAACTGACATTCTCCTTCTGGGTCAGAAAGGACTCACCTTCCCTTTGAACATCTGGCCACCCTGTTTGGGACCCCCACCTGCCCCTAAACAGGAAGTAAAAAGCCTGGGAGTATGGATTGAAACAGACCTTTCATTCACCACGCAGGCCAAAAAAGTAGCAGGCACCTGCTTCGAGCTACTCAAATCGATGAGAAAGATCCTGCCCCTTCTTCCACCCACATCGCAAAGACTTCTCATCCAAGGCCTCATACTGTCCAGGCTTGACTATAGCAACGTATATACCTGGGCGCACCCGAAGCAACCCTAAACAAACTACAGAAAATCCAAAATGCTGCCGCTCGGATCCTCACGCACACCCCTGCCAGAGTTTCAGCCAAACCTGCTCTGAAGCTCCTTCACTGGCTCCCAGTGAGGGAACGAGTAATATTCAAAGCCTTAAGCCTGGCCCATAGACTACTGCAGAATCAGGGCCCCCCCATTCTGAGGAAATTTATACAACCATATAAAGCCCCTAGATCCCTTCGATCGGACAAGGAGTCCCTCATCATCTTGCCTAGATTCAAGAAAGCCCGCACGGGTGGAAGACGTTTCTCGATCCACACAGCTCGCCTATGGAACGCTCTCCCCCGAGACCTGAGGAAAGAACCGAACTACCTGCGATTCAGGAAACGACTCAAAACTCACTTGTTCCCTTAATTTTTAACCACTTCTGTTTAAAATCGCTGTCCCCCCCCCTCTTCTCACCCCCGACCCCACAGGTGTAGGGATCTTTAGCGCTGGGATACCTCAGGGTGACTACGCGCTCTATAAATTTTTTTAATAATAATAATAATAATAAGGTTGCGTGCATGGTCTGTCGGCTTGGGGGCGATGCCCAGGGCTGGGGGCCACCAGGAGTCGTCCCAGGCGGAGGGTGATGGTCCAAGGATGAGGACTTCCGTCTTGTCTGAGTTCAGTTTCAAGCGGCTGTTCTTCATCCACTCGGCGACGTCTTTCATCCCTTCGTGGAGGCTGGTTCTGGCGGTGTCGGGGTCTCTGGTGAGGGAGAGGATCAGCTGGCTGTCGTCGGCGTAGGAGATGATGTTGAGGTTGTTTTGGCGTGTGATGGCTGCGAGAGGTCTCATGTAGACGTTGAAGAGGGTGGGGCTGAGTGATGATCCTTGCGGGACGCCGCAGATGACTTCGGTGGCTTTGGAAGAAAACGGGGGGAGGTGGACTCTCTGTGTTCTTCCATCGAGGAACGAGATGATCCACTTCAATGCTTTCTCTTGGATGCCGGTGTTGCTGAGGCGTTGGACTAGGGTGCGGTGGCAGACAGTGTCGAACGAGGCGGAGAGGTCCAGGAGGATGAGTGCCGCTGTTTCCCCGTTGTCGAGAAGGGCTCGGATGTCGTCGGTGGCTGCGATGAGGGCGGTCTCGGTGCTGTGGTTGGCTCTGAAACCAGACTGCGAGGGGTCGAGGGATCCATTTGTCTCGATGACTTTGGCAGGAAAACGGAGGAGCGAGATGGGGCAGAGGTTTATGAGGTCGGTGGGGTCCGCTGTTGGTTTCTTTAGTAGGTCGCTGAGCTCGGCATGCTTCCAGCTCTCCGGGAAGGTGGCGGTGTCAAAGGAGGTGTTGATGACGTCTCGGAGTTGGGGTGCGATGGTGGAGACCGCCTTGTTGTAGACATGGTGGGGGCAGGGGTCAGTCGGAGAACCGGAGTGGATAGTGTTCATCGTGCGGGCTGTGTCTTCGGTGGTCACTGTGGTCCAGGTGCAGAGGGCCGTGTTGGGGTGCGTTGGTTCGACGGTTGGGTGCGAGGATGGTGTGCCGAAACTGTTGTGGATGTTGGCAATCTTGCGGTGGAAGAACGAGGCGAGGGAGTCGCAGAGGTCTTGTGAGGGGGTGAAGTCGTTGTTGCCAGGGCTGGGGTTGGAGAACTCCTTGACGATGCTGAAGAGTTCCTTGCTGTCGTGGGCGTTGTTGTCCAGTCGCTCCTTCAGTGATTTCTTCTTGGTGGTGTGGATGAGCTGGTGGTGCTTGCGGGTCGAATGTTTGAGGGCGGTCATGTTGTCAGTGGTCCGGTCGAGCAGCCAGGCTTTCTCGAGGGTGCGGCAGGTCTTTTTTGAGTCCTTGAGTTCGTCGGTAAACCAGGGGGCCTTCTTTCCTCTGGGTTTGCTGGGAGGGTTCTTCAGTGGTGCGAGGTCGTCGGCGCAGGTTGTCAGCCAATGCGTGAAGTTGTGGGCAGCTTCGTTGGGGTCCGGTGTGCTGGCAGGTGGGTTCTGGCTGAGGGAGGTGGTGAGCTGGTCGGCGGTGATCTTGCTCCAGCTTCTGTGGGGTACCTGTTGTGGGTGGTGGTGGGTAGTGGTTTTCCTGAAGCTGAAGTGGACGCAGCTGTGGTCGGTCCAGTGAAGTCCGGTGGAGTGGTTGAAGGCGATGTGCTTGCTGGGTGAGAAGACGGGTCAAGGGTGTGGCCGGCGTAGTGGGTGGGGGTGTTGACCAGTTGCTTGAGTCCGAGGTTGGCGAGGTTGTCCAGCAGGGCGACGGTGTTGCGGTCCTTGTTGTTCTCCAGGTGGAAGTTGAGGTCCCCTAGGAGGATGTAGTAGGCGGAGGGGAGGGCGTGTGGGCTGATGAAGTCCGTGATTTCTTCGCTGAATTGTGTGCGTGGTCCCGGGGGTCTGTAGATGAGGGTGCCTCTGAGGGTCGTCTTTGGGTCGGTGTGGATCTGGAAGTGGAGGGGTTCGGCGGCGGTGAAGGTGTCGTCGGCGTCGGTCGTGATGCGGATGGTGTTTTTGTGGACGATGGCGATGCCTCCTCCGGTCTGGTTGACGCGGTCCCTCCTGATGATCTTGTATCCATCTGGAATGGCGATGGCGATGTCGGGGGCTGAGGAGGTGTTGGCCCCCCTCACTAGGCAGCGCACCCAAACCAACGGACCATGCTCGCAACTTGGGATTCATCATAGACTCCTCCCTCTCGATGACCAGACAAGTCAACGCCGTCTCATCATCATGTTTCAACATCCTACGCATGCTCGGAAAGATCTTCCGATGGATCCCCACCGAAACGAGGAAGACGGTCACCCAAGCACTTGTCACCAGTCAACTGGACTACGGAAACACCCTCTAAGCCGGAACCACAACCAAATTACAGAAAAGACTTCAACGCATTCAGAACGCCTCCGCTAGACTCATCCTAGACATACCTCGCCACAACCACATATCCGGTCACCTGAGAGACCTGCACTGGCTCCCCGTCAACAAGAGAATCACGTTCCGTCTCCTCACCCACGCACACAAGGCCCTCCACGACCTAGGATCCAGATACCTCAACACTCGCCTGACCTTTTACACCCCCACCCGCCAACTACAATCGTCCAACCAAGCCCTCGCCCGATTCCACGCATCCGAAGAGCCACCATGGGAGGAAGATCCTTCTCCTACTTGGCGGCCAAGACCTGGAACTCCCTCCCCACCCACCTCCGTCTTACACAGAACCACCTCTCCTTCAGAAAGCAACTCAAAACCTGGCTGTTCGATCAGTAGCGAACTCCTCTCCCTTAAGCGCCTTGAGACCCTCTGGGTGAGTAGCGCGCTATACAAATTTCTGACTTGACTTAACTTGAATGGTTGTTTCTGTGAAATATATTCACTGCTGGAGCCTGGAGGCAGCTGTTCCGTCAGCGGCCACCAGAGGGCGCCCCTTGCCTGCCGATGAAACCCACTGTGCTGCACGTTGTATGAAAGGGAGAAGGGTTTCCTCTTCCGGGACAGTGGCGGCAGAGACAGCACAAGCAGCGGATGCTGACATCCCTTCCGGCCTCTCCCGGTGTGTCCAGCCTGCTGCAAAGGAGGAAGGAGCCCTGTCTGTCTGTGCAGTTAACTTCATCATCAGACCCTCACAGACCCCCCTCAGCCCCCAGATCTGCCCGTTTCCCCCACTCTGATTGCAGATCTGCGACCTCCACCCCAGGGGGAGGCGAAAGCCTGGACACGTCTGCACAGGTCTCTGCTCAGGTAGGAGATTGTCAGCACCTCCAGCTGTGTTTGTAGAAATAGACTGAATGATCCTGGAGGGAATCTCTGCAGGAGCCCGGCTGAGCTGGGCTCTTCTATCCGGGGGCCCCTGGGGCTGAGCTGGGCTCTTCTACCCGGGTCCCTGGGGCAGAGCTAGGCTCTTCTATCCAGGGGCCCCTGGGGCTGAGCTGGGCTCTTCTATCTGGGGGGCCCCTGGGGCTGCGCTGGGCTCTTCTATCCGGAGCCCCTGGGGCTGAGCTGGGCTCTTCTATCCGGGGGCTGAGCGGGGCCCTTCTATCTGGGGCCCCTGGAGCTGAGCTGAGGTCTTCTATCCGGGGGCCCCTGGGGCTGAGCTGGGCTTTTTATCCGGGGCCTCTGGTGCTGAGCTAGGCTCTGCTATCTGGGGGCCCCTGGGGCTGAGCTGGGCTCTTCTATCCGGGGGCCCTGGGGCTGAGCTGGGCTCTTCTATCCGGGGGCCAGGGGCTGAGCTGGGCTCTTCTATCTGAGGGCCCCTGGGGCTGAGCTGGGCTCTTCTATCTGGGGCCCCTGGGGCTGAGCTGGGTTCTTCTATCCGGGGCCCCTGGTAATGAGCTGGGCTCCTCTATCCGGGGCCCTGGGGTGCATTCCTTCTGTCCTGGGGTGTTTCTGGGCATCATTTGTGTTAAAGAGGGGATCTGTGCAATGCACTACACCTCACTGCACTATGAGAGGTCTGTACGCTGCATCTTAATGCACTGGGGAATCTGTGCACACTGCACTTCACCTTACTGCAGTATAAGGAATCAGTGCACCCAGCACTGCATCTTACTACACTGACAAATCTGTATACACTGCACTTCATCTTACTGCACTGTGAAGAGTCTGTGCACTTCATCTTACTGCACTGTGAGGAGTCTGTGCACTGCATCTTACTGCACTGCTGGGCTGACAGAGAAATAGTCTGCAGAGATATATTGTGTCTGCTTCCGTAGTTTTAAAATATATCGAGGGACGGCCCCACCCTGCTGAGCGTGCCAGTCTGTAGGTTTCACGGTCAGTGTACCGTCGAATCGATTACTAGCATGAGACTTATCTAACGTTTGGAATAGTGTGTGCAGGAGTGCAATATGTGTTTTTGAGATTGGGCACACACTTTGGTCTCAAAGTGTGGCCAAAATTGCACCAAAGGTGGCTTTGTACATAGCATAACAGCACCATGAAGTGCACAAACAGTGCAAATACACGTTTTAACTATTGCCAATGACTATAGATAGATGTGCAGACATTAGGCCTAGCCGCCAGACGCTTATTTCTGAGGGCACTGGAGATGTTTGACTAATTGAAATTGTTGGTTGATTCAGAAGACATCTGTCCTTAGCCTTCGCAACAGATGTACAGATAAAGAGGTTCACAGTTGTGACAGATGACAGGAAACAGGAGTAGCAATTTGTAAGCAGCCATGCAGTCAGCTACGTTTGTAAATATATAGTTGCTCTTAAATAAAAATGTTATTTATATTTAAAAAGCTAGTCTGAGAAGCTATTACTATGTATTAACTTTTCTCTTAACATCAGATTTTCCGGCTGTTCTATACTAATTGACAAATAGTTTGAAGCAAATGAAACTGGAGAGGAATAGTC